>NC_047670.1:41666792-43019292 GCF_011762505.2 Arvicanthis niloticus
GCCCTAAATAAACTCTATTCTATACTATACCATCTGTATATCTGGTACCTCAAGGGAAAGGGATGCCTCAGCATGGGCCTGTAAGTCACCCCCTTTCCCTCTTCTCCTCCCCACCTCATACCATACCAGGCCTCCACCAAACATATTCCTGACTTTTTTTTTCTTTTGTATGAAGCACAAAAGTCAGTTTGACATAGTTATGGTATGTCTGTATTCAGTTACTACACTCAAGTGTTTTCCGTAGATTTCATTAAAATCTATGAGGGACTGCACAAAGGAGTATACTCTGTTTAGAAGGTGATTTTTTTTTTCCCTTCTATAGCACTTAGGACTTTAAACTTATCTTGCTCACTTATTTTGCTAAATATATATTTTTTTTTTATCTTTTGCGCTTGGACTGCTCTAGTCAAACACAGATACCATGTCTATCTTCCTCTATCTATGCATCTAGAACAGTATCTGGAATATTTGCTTCCAACAGATATTTGTGAAAGAGAAAATGAACAAAGAGAAGACATTCGCTTCTGATAAGCATCCTGAGTCAGAGAAGCCATTTATAAGACCCAGATAACAGTTTTGTGGAAAATTACTTGATTCTTGAGCATATATTAAAATCTAAACATATGATTTAGTAGAAAAATTACCTCTTATTGAGAATATATTAAAACTCTGACTTATACTGAGCAATCTTAGCTACTCGGAAGGCTAAGACAGAAAGACTATACATTAGAAGCCAGTGTGGGTTACAGAGTGAGTTCAGACCAGCCTGACCAACTTAATGAGAACCTGTCTCAAAATAAAAAGTGAAAAAGAAGGGTAAAGCTATAACTTAGCCCAAGGCCATAAATATAATCTCCAGGACTCTGTGCCCCAACTGTAGACTTCTGCTCTGCATAATTCACTACTGGATGATATCAACAATTTCTACACACTGATTTCTCCCTCAACACAAAGACTTCTTTTATACCACAGAGAGAAAAAAAGATTTTAAGCCTTTCTGTCTTCAGAAATCATTTAACTATTAAAGCATATGGACTACATCTCATGTATATGATTATAAGAGCGATCATCGGATGGTATATGTGTAGTAAACATAATTTGGCCTGGGGGTGTCAATCATCTTACACCAGTCAAAGAAACATGAATCCTCCAAAAAAACTCCCTAGATAGGGAAAATAGGGGCTTTTGAGTCACATGCTTGCTCTGACCCATTGTCACATTTTGGTGTGGGCTTTTGCTTTCATTTTAATAAACATATTTTGTTACTGCTTTTCTGTGTCTTGCTCAAATTCTTCTGCTCACTCAAATTCTTCTGCTCAAGACACACACAATGTGAACATTGCATTATGGAGGACTTTCTTCCAGGTGACACTGGTACCTGCTAAGATCCCATATGTTCTAATGTATTTCTGTCTCAAACTTCAGTAAAATGGTCCTTGCATTTCCTTCTGAGTCTGTTTGAACTTTATTTTTTTAATTACAGAACTAAGAATCTGCAAAAGAGACTCTGCTTTTTCCAGTGACCATTCCATTCTCTGTGAAAAGGGAAGTCAGTATTTACTAATGTTAGAGTCAAATTGAAGACCCATTAAAGGAAAGCTGTTACCTCCTAGAAAAAGAACTCGGTCTTGCTGTACAATGAGGCATGTTATAGTCTCCTTTCTTAAGAGTTAAGCAGAACAGGTCAGTCACCTGGCCAAAGGAGCCGTTCAGGAATGCTGAAGATATGCAAGGAATAATATGGCCTTTAATGAGGGAATACATATTTTCTTTGCAGAATTCTTGCCCCCAACTCAGTATCTGTGCACTGCTATAAAGTTATGCTGGATGCTGGGTTTCATAAAAGAGAACCAAGATATGTTGGATAGAGTGTGGTGAAGTAGAAGGGTTGCCTTAGCCAGACCATGTTGAGGCATCCCTTTCCCCTGAGGTACAGGGATTTAACAGGTATAGTATAGAATAGAGTTTATTTCGGGCATGGGAAGGAGAGTTGAGAAGGGAGGAGAGAGAGAGAGAGAGAGAGAGAGAGAGAGAGAGAGAGAGAGAGAGAGAGAGAGAGAGAAGGAGAAGGAGAAGGAGAAGAAGAAGGAGAAGAAGAAGAGGGGGAGGAGCCAGTTAAGAACAAGAGAAGAGAGCTTGGGCAGGAGAAAGTGGAAAGAGGGGGAAAGGGGTCAGAGAGAAGGGGCAAAGAGAGTAGGAAAGTAAAAGAGCAAGAAAGTGAAAGGCTAAGAGATTAAGAGAGAGAGGGGGGGACAAACAACCCCTTTATAGGAAGCCAGGCCTACCTGGCTTGTTGCCAGGTAACTGTTCTGTGGAGCCTAGAAGGAATACTAACATTGAACCTGCTTGCCTTTATGATTCCTGACTCAGAAAGGTATCTTTTCCTTTTTCTTCTTCCATATCTCTCTTTCAGACTCTGGCCAGAGCCTAAGTATGCCTTTTCTGTTTTGGGGGGGGCTCATTTTTTTTTTCTCTAAAGTTCTTCTCTCTACCATGGGGCTTTCTGCCTGCCACGAGTCTGACCTCCATGCTGATTTAACTCAAAGGGCTTGGCTTTTTCAGGAAGCTGCCAGGAACTGTAGAGCGAAAATTTATAAAGACCATTTTATGAAATATATACAGGCTTTTTCTTTATCCTAGACCTGAGCAAAAGAATGCAGGTTCCAGAAGGCGGAACTGAATGTAAGATTTCAGGCCTTCACTGCACTGGAACACATTCCCGGTGGAGGACATTATCCCTGAATCAGAGGACACTTGCTGGATTAACATTCCTCAAGCCTCAGGGAAGAAAACCCACTTGTGGGTGAGGAAGGCCCAAAGCAGGAAGACACATTCCTGACCACAAAGAAAGATGCAAGTCATCTAGGTGGGGCTGTGGCCAGAGCAAGTGAGAAATAGTTAATCTGAAATAGTTGGTAAATGACAGGGTAGGGCACAGTGACATGGTAAAACTACATTCTTGAGAAGAATGAGTGTGCAGAGTGATTTTGGCATGACTCTAAGTCATTTAGGGTGAGTTCCTCTGAAATGTTCCACTATTTTTATGTTATGTATCCTTGACAACCCCTCACCCCCCTTCCGACTCCCCTGGTTTGTGGTTTTTCCCCTTTAAAAGCCCTTCTCAGACTGACTGGCTTTGTCAATTCAACTCTTGCTCGAGTAAGCCGAATTGACCTTGGCTAGACAACTCTCTCGCTAATAAACCTCTGCTGATTGCATCCAGGTACAGTGTCTTGTGAGTTTGTGGGTGGCCATGACTTCCCAAGACTTGAGTAAGGGTCACCCGAGTTTGGGGGTCTTCAGAACCTGCAACTTGCCTGCCCTGGGGTTGTTTGTTTTCGTTTTGTTTTTTAACTCAAATAAAAATTGTTTCCATTTGAAGCTATTCCTGAATTATTTGTTAATTAGACTGCCAATCCCAAAATGGGGTCTTTATTTTCCTGGTAACATGGGGTAAGTTTGCTAGGTCTCCACACAATTTCTATAATGACCAAAAGACAAAGATCCAGTCCACAGAATCACACTTGTAAAGTTCCTGCCCTCTTGTTTCTTGTTTGTTTGTTTGTTTATCCATCTTCTTTGATTTAATAATAATTCATTAGATCCTCTCATTATTATAGTGGGGCAGAATCTCAGCAACATATGGTCTATATTCTCCTTTCAGCAAGTGAGAAAGCTGAAACAAATAAAGATTTGTTCCAGCTCAATAACCGAAATGAGCCCATACTCTTGCAAGGTATCATTTTAAATCTTAATTATTATGAAAAGAACAGAAACAAGCAAAACACATTTTCCAAATTTAAAGGTCAAATCCTAGCATCTTATTTGCCAGGTCCAAAGGAAACTCTAGTTTCTGAAACTCCAAAAGGCTGTCCCAATATCCAGAAGTGAGCTCAACCTAGGAGTTGAGCTAGGTAAAAGCCAGCATTTCTCAGGAACCTGTAAAACTGGTTCCGATCTGCTGAAAAGAGTTAATTCCTGGCAAAAGGGACATATGGCTACCTGTGGTGCCTATGAACATCAAAGTCCATGCTGGCCTCCAGGTCTTTCAGTATCACAAGTGACTGTTATACATTTCAAAGTTCATGCTAGCATCCTAACCTTCCTCACTTACTCCTCTACCCTCAACTCCATCCAGCTCACAGGCTTCCCTCCTCCTGTAGGTCCTCTTTCTTATAACCTAGCACCCCTCCCCTCATATCGACAATAAAAACCTTAACTATACTGTGAGACTACCCTGACAAATTCACCATAACAACCAAGGGAACAGAAAGGGCAATTAGAGACACAACCACCCCACTGGTCAGGCTGTTCTTGATAGCAGGGAGAAAGTTAAAAAAAAAAAAAAATCAGAGAAAAACAGCAGAATGTACTGATTAGTAACCAGCTGTGTCCTTCACAGCCCTAGATAAACATAGCCCACCAGAAACAATTGCCTGAGTGAGTGTGGCCAACAAGTTTAAAGGCTAAGCAAAGTGTCCACTTAGGTTTAAACAAGTTTTGCTGTTGCTAAAGTCTGCCTATGCTAAAGTATAAAAGGTGTGTGCTTCAGAAATTCAGGGGCCTTCCTCCTGTGAGAGTGAAGTGACCCTGATGCATTGGAATAAAATTTCTCTTGCATTTTGCAGCCATCTCTTGTGTCCAAAGGGTTCTCTCAGGGGGTCTCCGGTAAACTAATGCTCTGCTCACTAAAGTCTTACAATAACATGGAGCAGTCATGTCATCAGCTTCTTTAATGTGCCCCCCCCAACCCCTTAACAAAAACATCTTATGTCCAAACCTTCACATAGATTACTTAGCAGATGAAATTCTTCCATACAAGTTCTGAGGTTGAGATGACGAGGGTGGATGAGTTCCAACATGATTTTCCTCAAAATTAGCAGATTTGATCATGACAGCAGATGTGAGGAGAAGGAAATGAGAGACTGAAGTAGCCCAGAACACTCTGACTTGAGTGAATTCGTAAGTACTTGCAATGGGTAACTTTAACTATGAATGCAATGCAATTGGGAAACACATAGGGCATTAATAAGGCACACTGTTGGGTATATGTACAGTGGTATTTCCAGAGGGAACTAACTGGGGAGAGAAGACCATTCTGAATGTAAGTGACACCATATCTTGGATGGAATCCTTAACTAAATAAAAAGAGGAAAAGGAGAAGGCATGGTGAGTGCCAACATTCTTTACTCTACTTCTTCCTCTGAGATGGGAAGAAAGAATCCCAGCCTCATGCTGCCATCACCATAGAGCCATTGTTGTGCCTTTCTCATATGATGGACTGTACCCTTAAAATTGTGAGACAGAATCAATCCTTCTTTCCTTAAATGGTTTCTATGGGGTATTTTGTCATAACATAAGAGAAATAACAAATGCAGCATGCTACAAGTTCCATTAGCCAAAGGAGAAAAAAAACAGGGTCATGTTTTACAACCTTACTTAGAATTTAATGACATATGTTCCATCAAAGAGGTATACCAGTAACTTCCACACATTTTCTTTCTACTCGCACCTTGCTAGAAAGGTATGATTATTAAAATCAATACCAAAAAAAAAAAAAAAAATCATACCTGAAAGAAAATATAAGATAATTTATTCTGGAACCATATGAGTGGCCATGGCATGGGGACACAGATTTAGGTTTCAGGTTCCAATAGTCATGTTCCAATATAATAATAGTTTAATGACATTTTGTAATAACAAAGTAAATACAGCCATAAATTAAGGTACTTTCCAAGGCTTTGGTGTAAACATTAGGTACATAGGATACAGCAAGTGAGGAAACTGATAGTATTTTTAGCCTTTTGGTCGATTTGAAATTAGGAGGGTTTTTTTGTTTTTGTTTTTGTTTTTGTTTTTGTTTTTGTTTTTTTTTTTTTTTTGGTTTTTCGAGACAGGGTTTCTTCTCTGTGTAGTCCTGGCTGTCCTGGAACTCACTTTGTAGACCAGGCTGGCCTCGAACTCCGGCTTAGGAGTTTATTCTTACAAAGGATTTGCCTATTGGTCACAAAGATGTTAGGTCTGGTAAAGATGAGGGCAATAAACACTCACTAAGTGATAATGGGTGAATAAACTTGGAATTTATTCTTACATTCATAAGGATTTACCTATTGGTAACAAAGATGTTAGTTCAGGTACAGAGGAGGCCAATAAATATCCATGAAGGATGTCCCAGGATAATTTGGCTCTGGACTGGCAACATTCCAACTTTTTCATGTACTTGAAATCATAATCAGTTAATCAGCCTTACAAGAGGCTCAATGAAAGGGAAGATTCTTCTTGGGAACTTCACACTGTTGAACATTCCCTAGGAGCCTTAACTTGCCAGGATTCTCAACCATGTAGGTAATCTTGAATGTTGCCCAGTTCTGTGATTCTGGAGCAGAAGGGGTGGAATGACACTGACTTCCAAGGACAAGTCAGATGGTTGCTTGCAGTTTCTATTAATACCTGTCTCTTAGAAAGAAGGCTCTTGAAGAAGCTCATTTAGAAGCCAGCTGTCCCTCAGAGGCTTTCTGTTGTGCTAGGAGGAAAGTAAACCAGAAGTAAGAGGTTTAATTCTTCCTAGGGAAAAGGTTGGGAGATCTCTTTCTCCTTATTCTCTAGGGCTTTACCTCAGAAACCAGGCAATTCTCAATACTTTCTGTTTCCTTTGAAATGTATATTAATCCTTTTGAAAAGTTAATGGACATTTTGCCCGCCTTAGGACTCAGGAAGGTCTTTCTCTAGGCCCTGAGAACCCTCTCTTTGAAATGTAAACGTCAGGGGAGGAAACACTCAACTCTCAATTTCCCCAAGAATGTAGGGACCTAACTGTTGTGGTAGCTTTCTAAAAATTGCAAAACCCCTCCAGTAAAATGATTGAAGTAGTTTGTTTGTTTGGGCTCCCCCCCACCCCCAAACACACATACACACACACACACACACACACACACACACACACACCAAGCCAATCCAATTAACTAACACAAAAGGAACTCCCAGTTGCTGGGTAAACTCTGGATCATCTCTCCCAGAGTGTTGCAAAGTCCTCTTATTTGAAGTCTAATGAGTGTATCCTCTTGGCTACTTGAGAGCAGGACACTTGTTTCTTCCTGTCTCTGTAGTTTCTAAGTGGGTTTGCCTGAGGTTTAGTGCTTTTCTGATAACAAATCTTTTCTCCACTTTTTTTTTTTTTCTGGATGCGTGTTGTAGGTTTCAAGAAATGTTTTTGTTTCAAACTATGTGTCTCCAGCAATAGTCGCTCTGATCGTGAGCCTCATCTGAGGCCACAGGATGTTGATGTCTGCATCAACATCAGCCATGGAAAAATGAATCGAAGCCTGTGGAAGGCGGAGGAGGGGTTGCCTCACTTATGTTAAAGGTTCTATAAAACTAAGTCAGAACTTTATGACTAGGAAGCCTTGGAATGTTGCAGATTCAATACCAAATTATCATGGGCAGCCAATGCCCACCTCTGTGACTATTCTACATTTTCCAAAATAAGTCACTTAACAGATCATGAGCTTTTACCAACCTCAAAGCTAAGAATGTCATCAGATAGCTTCTAAAACCTTCCAACAGAAGTCTACCCATCTCCTTTACTGCAACCTGATTTCCCAATATTTCCAACATCATATTTGAAATATACCTTGATTTATGATTACCATATGTTCTATAACCACAAGAACTTCCATGAAACTGTTTTCACATTGGGGCATGCTATTTGGGGCAGCCGCAATCCAAGTTCGAGGCCTCAAGAGAACATGCTCACCCTTGAGGTGAGACCTGTATTTTGTGATAACAGAATTAAGCAATGTTGAACACACCACACCATCAGATGCCCGAGCCTCCTGCCAAAATCTGATCATACCTGTATGAACTGTACCAGCCAGAACTGCACATATCAGCCTACCCAAACATAGAGCCATGAGATCTAAACATGACCCGATTTTAGACACCATCTCAGGTGTAGGTTACAACACAGTACTAGATGACCAAAGCCAATGACTTGTTCTTGCAAATAAGAACTTGGCTATTCTCATTCCCTCTTTCCTCTGTTTACTTGGTTAGATGGGTTCTCTGAGGGACATGGCTCTTTCTCATCTCAGACTCCCTCTTACAATGGCTGTTAGTATTGCAGAGCATATTAACTGATGTGTTCTCCTGATTAAATCTCTTTCAGGACAGATTGGTATTTAAATAAAATAAAAAAGTAAAAATAAGTAAATTGGATGCAAAGCATGTCATGTGGGACGGAATTGAATATTTCCATCTAATCACTGCTTCTCAAGAGTATTTGCTTCTGTTTGTTTAAGCACACACACAGTGCAGATAATTTCCCCCCCGTTTTAAAACCCAAACACATGGAATGGTGTTTAGAGAGGACTGAGATCGCTTTATGTTTTGGAAACCATTTCTGTGTTTTGCTCTCTGGTTCCTGGGCATTCTACTCTGATACTCTCTTCAGATACACTATGGCCTTTTGATATTGACCTTTGCCACATTAATAATACAGTAATGCTCCCTATTTTTGACTGTAGTGGCCTCTTTAATAAACATCCTTGGGACACTGTAAAGACTAAAACAAAATGATTAGGCACAGGGAAAAAAAAGTCCTGCTTTCTGCAGAGACCCATCATTTCATCTCTCTGGAACATCCATCTGTGTGTGTGTGACAATCACCAGATTATGTTTTTGTAGACACATACTGTCCTGTGCTTCGATTTGGCTTTCCCACTTCTCTGGTGGATTACTGACTCAGAGGTTTAAAGATGAAAGCCAGCCAGACACGATTTTCACGATTTCTTCTGCACTAGTAAATGCCTTTTAGATGCGATTTCAAGTTGAACTTTGGAAACTTACAGATGCTTTGTCTAGTGGATGTGCTTCCTTCCTGATACGATTAGTCTCCAACAGCAAGGATCTGCAAACATGGCTGGTGATATCAATATTCTGCCTTTCTCTGTATCCATTTTTAACCATTACCACCCCCATGTCAGGAACCAGCAAAGTAGCAGGAAAAATATTGCTGCAAAAAGACTAGTGTATGGAAGGAAACCAGGCTGCATCACATGGTCCAGGCCATCACCTGGCTCTCTGAATAGGTTGACTTGCTAAGTTATCCACAGAACTTGGAATAACTGCCTAGTGACAGGAAATACAAAGTATTTCAGCAATTTAGAAGAGGTAGATATGAGAGGAAGGACTGGGAAATCTCTTTCACAGTCATGGCAGTTGCATATGAGGGAAAAACTAGTGTAAGTTATAAATTTGAGATGGACAGGAAGCCTAAAATGGTGAGGATGCAGTTGATCCCTGGTTTATGGATTGGGAGGTAGGGGTTGGAGTTCTGACTATAAGTGTTGAGTCACTGACACTTCTGTGTACTGTCCTATTCAAGGAAACACTGACAACAAAAGCATTCTGTTCCTCTACGAGTTCCCCCAAAAGGCTTTATTTACATTTTAAAGAAACTTTTAAGGACATAAAGAGAGATAAAAGTCTGAACTCTATTGTTAATGTATATAGCCTTACAATCGTTTAAAAAAAAAATCAGAAAATAGCAACAGGTTTCAACCCTCATAGCTATACCGCTTAAATGTTACCTACTGTACATTGTTAATAAATCCATTCTAACAGATTGACTGGAACAACAGATATGAAAGTATTCTATCTATTATGAGAGCCAGTGAAGTGGTACAAGCTGTAAAGGATTCAGACTAAAATGGTATCTGATCTTTTGGTAGAACATTCTTGAACTTTAAAATCATTTTCTGAAGGACCTGCCATGAAACCAGCTGGTACCAAGGGGCTCATGTTAAGACTCGTCAAGGTTGGTGACATCACAACAGACTCTACAAAATACATAGTCTAAAGCTCAAGGACTGCCAGCTTCAGTTTTTAGTTAGGAGCAAAGTAATTTGACAAGAGTAATGTTCAAGGATTCTTAACAAACCAAAGATAGGTTTGTACATAAATAATGTTAGATCTCTATAAAATATTCTGCTGGCAGATAGTTACTGAACAGAAATAGCACAATGATATTCAAGAGTTACAGCATCTGCAAAAGTAGGTTATTAATAATTGTGAGTAATAAGGGTCAAGAATGGGAAATTAAGCTGGGCAGTGGTGGCGCACGCCTTTAATCCCAGCACTTGGGAGGCAGAGGCAGGCGGATTTCTGAGTTCGAGGCCAGCCTGGTCTACAGAGTGAGTTCCAGGATAGCCAGAGATACACACAGAAACCGTGTCTCAAAAAACCAAAGAGAGAGAGAGAGAGAGAGAGAGAGAGAGAGAGAGAGAGAGAGAGAAATATGGATGTAGAAATGCATTTTTAAAATGCTTTAAAAAAAGCATAAAGTCATTTGTGGTTTTTTTTTTTCTTTTAATTTCCACTCACTGGAAAGCCTAAAGACATATGCTATTCTTTACCTGCAGGGCTATAACCATATGAAGCAAAAGGGAAGAAAGAAGAGGTAAAGGAGGTTCCAAAAAAGGAAAGAAACAGGAGGTGGGGAAGAAGAATGTACATAAAGATGAGCAGGGTGCTTGGAAGACTTTGTAGTGGGAGTTGATGAGCACCTGCAGGAATGGGACAGTGTTTGGAGAAGAGAATTCATAGCATAAGAAGTGAACTGCATCAGAATGAAGGGAGCAGGCTGTTCATTCATCCAGCAGTTATATATTTAATACTTACCTGTACCGAATGAGAGGAAAAACCACAACAACAAATACTTGGAAGAGATGTTTGACAGTGGTTAATTGTCACATTTCTAGATCGTAGGACTGAATTAGTTAGCTTGCTATGACATAGTCTTCAGATACAGCCTGGTAAGAACAGTTTGATCATTAATTAGTGTTTATCTAGACTATACTACAAGATGCCTAAATATGTATTCAAACATTATTCTGGTTATGTATGTCTGCAAGGGGATTTTAGATAAGATTAGCATTTGAATCTTGTATTGATTAAATATATTGCCTTCCCCTGTATGAGTTAGCCCTGGAGCAATGGCAAGCTTTTGAAATCACAGTTTTGATGCCAATTGGACTCTATTAAAAGGTTGAGTTAGAGTTGTGTGTTTAAAGCTATAATACACACTCTGAGGTAGACAATAATCACAGGCTGTTTCTTCTACAGCCAGTGTACACTGCATTCCATTTCCACAACTCTGCAATTTAATGGCTTAGAAAATGTAGTGACCAAAGGGCAAATGTTTCTCTTAAGACACACAGCACTATTTTCTTTGAATAGAAGCTATGTCACCATCTACCTATTCAGGCTTATTTATTTTAAGTACAGGGGAAATGAGATCGAGGGATCGTTTGGTGTGATTAATTCTGATAAAGTAGAGGAGACTTGAACTACTTTGAACCACACTGAACCACAGTGAATATCTTAACAGCTCAGGGGACCTACCTACTGTGGTAGTCTTTGTTCTACTGCTTTGGATGTAATCAAAGTCAAGGAAGACAATGACATCCCAAGTAAGTGGAGCAGAATGGATGCACTTTTCTGTAGTGAAAAAATCAATGTCTTTGACTAAGTACAGGACCTCAAGCATTAGAGGAGCCAACTGAGGTCAAATATAACAGCAAATACATTCTCATTTATAATAAATTCCAACTGTGACTCTATAAACAATTAGAGTAGTTAGTACTAAATACTCATTATTCCTTTCCCTCATTGACTTAACTTTCACATATACATAAATAATGGCAATTCCTTTTTTCTCACTTATATTTATTTGTTTGCTTGTTTGTTTATTTATTCATTCCTTCATTCACTTTACATCCTGATTGCAGCTCCGCTCTCCTCCCAATTCCCCCTTCACACAGACCCTCCTCCCATCCCTCCCTCCACCTTCATCTCTGAGAATGGTGAGGTCTCCACTAGCTACCAACCTACCCTGACACCTCAAGTCACTGTAGAATTAGGTTCAGCCTTTCCCACTGAGGCCAGACAAGACAGCCCAGCTAGGGAGACAGGATCCACAGGCTGGCAACAGAGTCAGGGTAAGCTCCAGCTCCAGTTGTTGGAGTACCCACATGAAAACCAAGCTGCACACCTGCTGTATATGTGGGTAGGGAATGTGGGGGTGGGCTGCCATTATATGTTCTTTGGTTGGTGGTTCAGTCTCTGGAAGTCCCCAGGGGTTCAGGATATTCGACTGTGTTGGTCTTTGTGGAGTTTATATCTTAATCTTTTTTTCAACTCTTCTAAAAGACTTCCTGAGCTCCTTGTATTTATTTGGCTGTGGGCCTCTGCATCTGTTTCAGTCAGCTGCTGAGTAGAGCCTCGCAGAGGACAGTTATGCTATGCTCCTGTCTGCAAGCATAATAGGGTATCATTTATAGTATCAGGGATTGGCGTCTTGCCCATGGGATGGATCTCAAGTTGGGCCAGTTATTGGTTGGCCAGACAATTCACTTTTTGTTCTCTCCTCTCCAGTGTTTTATGAGGCATAGCATAGGTGTGATGGTTCACTTCATTAATTATTTCCAGAGAATACAGAATATTGAGAAAAGAATTCCAACTGGACTGGAAGAATAAAAAAGGTCACACACCCTAGACTTGGCGTTAGATTGGCAACTAAAATGATATGATGGCTTCCTCATGGGAGGGATACTTTCATTATATAAGGTGAAGTTATTATTAATTGGCTTATTTTTAATGGCAAAAAAAAAAACTTGGGGAAAACAAACAGTCATGTTAATCTTGAGCAGCCAAATGTGCATTTTTGTCTGCCTGACATCTAAATTTTCCTATGTATAAAGAATTGCTACAGTTAGATTTAGACTGTCTCCAAGTGATGGATATTAAAGGGTTTACCTCAACGATGGGCTATTGGGAAATGTCAGAAGATGGCACACAGTGAGAAGTCCTTTGGTGACTTGGGCTTGCTTGCCCTTGGAAAGAACTCTGAGGTTCTGACTTTTTCTCTTTGCTTTCTGGCCATGAAGTCAACCTCATGGTCTCTACCATAATCATTTGATACTATGGGAAGATTCTCAGTCTAAATTGTGAATAAAATAAGTCTTTAACTTCTGTAAGCTAATTAATCTCAGTGTTTTATTAGTGATAGAAAGCTAACACAGGAATTCACCCCTAAAAAAGCTAACTGTTCTTCTACTAGGATCTTCCATGTAAGTTCTATGTTTTGCCACCTATTTTATCAACTATGTATTTGGCAGCAACAAAACTCTGAAATAAAGAATTGTAATGAAAATGAAAGAGGGCAGGGACCCCTTTGCATGTTTGGTTGGAATGGGTAACAGCAGACATAGCAGAAGGTACTCTGACATCTACAGGCAAGCGTAGCATTGTTCAGAATCAGGGCTCAGAACAATGCTACCAGGACCCTGTGACCACGCACTAGGTCAGTTTTGTGTTATTATACTAGGGCCCCTGAGTTGAAACCTTGAGCTTTCCTGATTACTCTGGGAATTATTCAGTATCTTTAAGTTAATTATATAATTTTTTTCACTTACATCTTTGGAAAGTGGTTTCTGATTATTGAATTTAGTACTGAGCCTGATACATAGCCTTCACTTTCTGAGTATTCACCATGTATAAGACCCTATTAGCTACTAAAGGTATGGCTTCATACAGTTTACACTCTGGGGGGGGGGGGGCAAATAACAAATGAGTAATAGAAAGTGTACATTAGCAATGGATTCTGTTGACCTTTGCATGTTTATGATTTTTTCAAAGTCCATAACATTACTCTTTCTTGATACCAAAGCTTAAGTGTTTAAACTGTAAATAAAGATGGAAAAATCATATTTATAAATAGGAATAGGCTGAATTTCACCACAATGATATTTTCTCCTTTATATTCATCTGTAGTTTGTACACTCTCTGTAGCTGGCATGCATTTCTCTTAAAACATCTTTTCCTCTAGACAGTGTACTTTTATTTTCCAGCTGGACCCATTGAAGACTGTTAGTTAATGCAATTAAAAAATACTTTCCACTATCCTACCTCATAATAATAGCAGCTGGAAACTGTTGGTGATTTATGAAATCTTATGCTAAATTTATTAATGTGTCTTAATATGATTTAGATGGTATGTTTTGTTTTTCTGTGAGTATGATAAGCCAGGTCAGACTATGTTAATGTCAGTTTATTGCATATTAGAATGAATAACTCTGGGGCAAACTACTCTTAAAAGTTTGCAATTGAATTAGATCATTTTTAGACTGACTAAATGTCTAAGCTCTGGCACCTGCCTAGTTATATAAACTTCTATTCCCTTATGTTTGTGGATGAAAAATCATATCCACAGAAATCCATGACATTTCCCAACTTCCCTCCCCATACAGTCTATTCGTCATGCTGTGTTTATCTGAGTCATCTAATGGTCCCTTATGTTCAGACTTCTGTATCCCACCAAGCTTGCCTTTTGTAGTGCCATTAAAAGAGTGCCAAACTTTACTGTGGTTTTACATAATTAGTTGAGAGCCAAGTTTAATATCAAAATGGGGGGAGGGAGGTTTCATCTGCCTTTTTTTTTCCAAACCATTAGAAATTGTTCTGGCATGCCATCCTGTCTTTGGGAGGTTTTATTACTTTTGAAGGTTCTATTTCTTTTGCTCACAAATCTCTGTTGCTAGAGTCTTTTCTCTTTCCAAAGTTTTTTTTCCCTCATTTGTTTGTAGATTATTCACTCAAAGATGCTCTGATGTTACTTGTGGTCTTCAGTGAAGATTTCCCGAAATTATGAAGATGTCTAGGTTTCTTTAAAAAAAGAAAATAAAAAGAAAGAAAGAAAGAAAGAAAGAAAGAAAGAAAGAAAGAAAGAAAGAAAGAAGGCAAGCAAGCAATCCTAACTGCTGTGAGGTTGGTGAGGTTGGCAGTTGGTGGCAAAAACTTCATGGTGGCACACACCTTTAATCCCAGCACTTGGGAGGCAGAGGCAAGCGGATTTCTGAGTTTGAGGCCAGCCTGGTCTACAGAGTGAGTTCCAGGACAGTCAGGGCTATACAGAGAAACTCTGTCTCACAAAACAAACAAACAACAACAAAAAAAAGAAAGAAAAAAAGAAAAGAGAAGTTACCCTTGGAAGCCCTCGTCTGTGTTCTATTGAAATTCCCTGTAGTTTGTGATAGATTCTTGTACTTCACTCTTTATCAAAATCCAATATATCAGGCAGGATGGAGGGCAGATTGAATAGAGGGGATTTACTCAGCTCTAAGTTTTAGGACATGATCTTTTCCTTATTTCCCCATAGCATCTCAAGCAAAACTGTTCACCTCCATTGCTGTAACTAACTTTTGACTTTCTGTATCACTAGCTTAAATTCAGGTGGACAGTGAATTGAGTTAAGGCACAGGTCCAATCTCTTTCTTGAGCCCAAGATCCTTTTTTAACATGCTTCTCCTCATATGACAAGAAAATTCATGCAATAAACACAATCAAATATAATATTAATTCATGTTTACTTTTAAAGCAATTTAACAATAATTTTATGCTAGAATAGTATTCAAAACCAATAAAACAGTTCATAGGGAATAGCCAACTTACTAAATAATATTCCACCCACTTTGCAATAAGCTATTTTAAATTTTAAGCTCAAATTGAAACTTCAAGTAGTCGTGGAATTGAAGTACTTCAAGTTCTGCTTTCGGAGTCATGCTGCTTTTGTTCTTTATTTAAAATCCACTTTTAAGTTGCTGGGATATGTTGTGCCATAGGGTTCGAAGACAGGTGAGTCAGAATAGCATTTGAACAATCCAGGCCCACTGTGAACTGGTTTACAGAAGGAACATATTCCCATGGATAAAACGCCTCACCCTTTCTCTTCTTTTTCTACCTCCTGTCTGTCCTCCCTTCCCCTCCCTTCTTTCTTTTTCTTTCCTTTCTTTATCCTTTTCCATCTCCTCTCCTCCTTTTTTTCTCGTCTCTAGCTCTTCCCTTTTCTTTGCAAGCCAGGGACTGGATTCAGTGTCTTAGTTCAAGCAGTCATCTTGCCTCAGCTTGCTGAGCAGCTAGGGCTACTGGAAAGTGCCACTGAAACTAGCTAAGGTCCGATTTTATAACCAGGACTTCTTGAAAGTAACTTCCCTATAGAATAGTAACTTAAAGGATAAGCATCAAAACTAATTGCACAAAACAGTTTCGAACTCAACAATAACCATGGAAATTAATTAGAAGCAGACAAACAAAAGACTTTGCCAGAGAGCATTTTATTGCTGACATTGTTTACACCAGTTAACACATAGTCAAAATAAAAGAGCAGACAGAGTTTAAACAGTTTAGTTATTGCTAATAGGTTCTCTGTGTACCACTTTGTAGGCTGCATCTTAAATTCATTTACCTACTGGCAAGTAACAGAGAAGCTACCCAAGTCCCTATGTAACAAGTAGACATCTGTACTTGAATATCTCTTTTTCCAACCTAAGTTGTTTTGTAGCACTTTCAATTTATAATTATATGTTTGTTTGAGTACTCATTGCCTAACCACATTGCTGTCATTGTGAATTAGTGGTCCTTGTGTCTCAGCACCCAACATGATACTCTACAATACATGTGGTACAATTTTTAAGCATTTATTTTATTTTATTTTAAGCATGTGTGTGGTTCATGTTGAGGAAAGAGATAGATAGATAGATAGATAGATAGATAGATAGATAAGAGATTGTGAACAAATATATCTTGTTGCATTTATTCAAGATCAGAAGACAACTTATAAGGAGTTGGTTCTTTCCTTTTACTGATAGATTTGCAGATCAAACTCAGATCACCAGGCATGGCACACAAGTACCTTTCCCTATACTGAGCCATTTTTTTTGGCCCCCAACTATTATGAATGAATGAATGAATGAATGAATGAGGTTCCCAATGGAGGAGTTAGAGAGAAGACTGAGGGAGCTGAAAGGGTTTGCGGCCCCATGATGAGAGCAACAATACCAACCAACCAGAGCTCCCCAAGGTCTAAACCACCAGCCTGAGAGCACATAGGGAGGAACCCATGGCTCCAGTTGTATATGTAGGGGAGGCTGACTTTGTCAGGCATAGGTGGGAGAGAAGGTTCTTGGTCCAGTGAAGGCTGGATGCCCCAGTGTGGGGCAATTCAAGGGTGGGGAGGTGGGAGTGGGTGGGTGGGTGTGGGCACATTCCATAGAATCAGGAGGAGGGATGGGATGGAAGGTTCCTGGGTGGGTGGGTAGGGGAATGGGGAAAGGGGATCACATCTGAAATGTAAATAAAATATCCAATAAAAAAATAACCCCCCAAATAAATGTGCACTTATTAAATTGAAAAAAAAAAAAAAAAAAAAAAAAAAAAGGAAAGAAAGAAAGAAAGAAAGAACTCCTCCATCCAGAGAAGGAGAAATAAGGCTGATAATATTAATTCCTCATTTTGCTAAATGGGATGCAAGAAGTGCTTTTTGTTGGGGGTACAGACATACTCCCCACAGGCTACAATTGTCCTCCATTTTCTTTTCCTCTGCCTTTCTATTTTAATGGATTAGAAGATTCCTTCAGCCAAAGTAGCTCACAGTCATGTCCATGGTAGAAATCAGGATTCTGCTACAGTGTTAGAAGAAAGAGAAAGGGCAACAACAGCAACTGGTAGAAGATGCAGGAGGATGTATTGCCCTGTTAGTTCTCCAAGTGGTACTTGGCCCTCTTAACCCTTCTGTTAATCCACCACATGTTCTCAGCCAGTGCTAAAGAGCAAGAGTAATACAGTGATCGACTGACCAGAGCATAGCTGCACTCACAGCATCAGTGTGTCCTCCATTCCACATAAAAAATTTAAGAAACTATCAGTTCCCTGTAAGGTAGTGTATTTCCTAAGCTTAACTAGAGTACCCAAAGGCACTCTAGTTAAGTACTGGACAGCAATGACCTGCTCTCAAGTATAGAGCCCTTAGCAACATTTCCAATTTCAGAGAGCTTTCGTTTCATCAAACATTAAAGGAGATTTTATTTTCACAGCAGTCATTTTGAGGCAGACTCTGACATTCTTCATTGCACCGTGACAGAGTGCCAGTCAGTCCTTATCTGAGTTATCATTTCCAGAAGGACTTTAAGGACCTCTCTTCCTTATAGGGAGAATGCTCACCAACTAATAGACTCTTAAACTAAAGAGAAATCAGCAAGATGATGACTGACTGCAGTGCTAGAGCAGGAGTTCAAGTCAAAGGCCAAATTGTCACCAGTAGTCTGTTCAGAGGCCTTACCTTCCTATTAACCCTCCCCTCAAGTGAGGGGACTGAGTGGTGTGGAAATCAATAGTGATACATATTCAGTCAGAAGAAAAAGGAAAGAGCTTTGCTACTCATAAAAACAATATCACACATCAGTCTTACACTCAGCAGCCTACCTTAGTCCATTTGTGTCTGTATAACAAAGTGCCACAGACTGGATTAACTATAAAAAAGTAGACGTTTGCTTCTTACCATTCTGAAGACCAGGGAATCTAAAATGCTTTTCTTGGCACTAGGACCTGATGAGAGCTTTCTTGATACGTGTTGGAAGGGCCAACAGGACAAAAGGGATAAACACCAGAGCCTCATATGGGGCAGGGGAGCAGAAGGACGGGAGGAAAAAACTTACCCTGATACTTAGAACAATTCATTCATGAGAACAAACCATCGGAACTTAATCAGTGTGTGTGTGTGTGTGTGTGTGTGTGTGTGTGTGTACAAATGTATACATGTATACATGTAGAGGTCAGAGGTCAAGCTAAGGTCTTGTTTCTTTGTCCTGTGTTTGTTTATTTATTTAAGAGACAGGGTCTTTCACTGGTACCTGAGTCTCACCTATTAGGCTAGACTAGATGGCCAGCAAACTCTATGTAGGGATTGCACTGTGTCTACCTGCACAATGCTGAGATTTTACAGGCACATGCCATCATCTTAAAATAAAAGTTAACAGGTACTAGGGATCTACCCAGCTCCTCATGCTTGGACAGCAAGTACTTTATTGACTGAATCCTCTAGTCATTTCTTGAGAGTCCTATCTTTTATTACTACCGTAATGGGCATCTACAAGAAATTTGGAAGGAACACATCTAAACCAAAACAGAAACAAATACATTGTTTGTACAAAGAGTATTTTCATCTTTGAGTCTAGACAGTTATCCTAAAAATAGTCTTCAGTGAATTTACCGAAGCATGGCTTAGTCTACTAACCAAATGATTGACAATTTGTGTAGACAGACAGAACTTGTCTAGAATCCTAGCCCTTATTTCTCTTTGATTCAGTTTCCTTATTTGTAAAAGTGGATAAGAGATCATCATCTCGTAGAGCACTAATGAAGAATAATTATGACTTTTCTATTAAATTAGGTAGTTTGAAAAGGATCAATGCCACTTACAATGATCATCTTAACTTTATCCCTTACACGTAAGTATAGTTTCAGGTAGATTGATTTATATTGTCCATGTATGCTAACTCTGCTGATGACTTCTGTCTTAGTTAGGGTTTTACTGCTGTGAACAGACACCATGATCAAGGCAAGTCTTATAAATGACAACATTTAATTGGGGCTTGTTTACAGGCTCAGAGCTTGAGTCCGTTGTCATCAAGGTGGGAGTATGGCAGCATCCAGGCAGGCATGGTGCAGAGATGCTGAGAATTCTACATCTTCATCAGAAGGAAGCCAGGAACAGACTGGGAATTCTCAGGTGGCTAGAAGGAAGATCTCCAAGCCCACCCCCACAGTGACACATTTCCTCCAAAAAGCCCACACCGTCTAATAGCTCCACTTCCTGAGATAAGCATATGCAAACCATCACAGTTTCAATTTATGGTCTGCCTCTATGAATCATTCTTGACCTCTGATTTTTTATTTCCTCCTTTTTGAAGACAGGTATGGTCACATGATCTGTTTCTATAATAATCCTTGATTAAATCAAAGCTTGAGAAACTGTTGCATATCAGCATTTTCTCCTTTGGAACCCTGCCACTGTCATGTGAACCACTACTAGCTAGTGTGGTGAAAGTTGGAAAAGACATGTCCAAGTTGTCCCAGACAACGTTATATAAAACCAGCCATCTCCAAGTCACTCTACCAATCACATGGGGATGCATAGGTAGACCTGGCCAAATTCCTTCATGTATGGCCCAGATCAGTAGAGCCTCCCAGAGGACACACAAATCCATAAGAAACAATGGATGGTTGCTGTTTTCCAGCTCTGAGTCTCGGCTGATTTGGCTTACAACACTATTGTGGCAGTAAGTAACTGATGTACCATTTGTTTCTTGAAGCAAGATGAGTACTTGTTTCATTTCAAACTTACACCAGTCCAGTCAGCTCTTGTGATTCAGGGACAGAGTTAACAGAGACATGTTCAAACTGGGTTGATATTTTGAGAGCTATCTTCTAGTCATCTTTTGTATGAAGTGTACAGAAAGAGAAATGGATCTTTCGGCTATCATCTTTGACATACTTCCATTTTATAATCCCAACCTTTTGAAGTTTTGGAATTTCTGTCTATAATCCATATATTCTTATAATATATTCTCTCCCTACTTAATAGGAGTTTTAAGCTAGTTTAAAATGATTATTGATTATTATAAATGAAAGTGATTTAGATGTAGGTTTTTTTAATCTAGCTGATTGTCTTATTTTGATAGGTAATAAATAATGTTTTTTCAAGGTGCTCATTTTATCGATATTAAATAAGTTTTGTTTCTCTATATTTAGCCTAAGAAAATTTTGGTCTTGGCATAAATTGCACTTGTGATTTTATGCAGTGTTTTTCCTCATTGTAAAATGTCAGACTTAATTGGTCTTTTTGGAAGGAATAAGCAACTCAGTAATGTAGTCCATATTTTAAGACCTAATAAAGAGGAACACAGATTTAACTATGATGCTACATCAATGATTAGGCATTCTCACATCAAAGTATTCTTCTGGGCATATCATTATTGGAAAACTATGTTTTATGAATTTTATCAAATAGGTAGTCAAATATTTAGGCTTATCATAGTTTAGCAGGGTGTGTGTGTGTGTGTGTGTGTGTGTGTGTGAGAGAGAGAGAGAGAGAGAGAGAGAGAGAGAGAGAGAGAGAGAGAGAGAGAGAGACAAAGGTCAGGATAAGTGTTGGTCCTTAGTTGCTAGCCACCTTGTTTGATGAGACAGGATCTTTCACTGTCCTGGAGCTTTCTAAACAGGCTAGGTTGGCTGACCATGAAGACCCAGGTCTACTTTTTTTTACCTTTCCTCTGCTGAGATTACAAGTGTGCCCAGCTCTCTCAAGTGGGCTCTCGGGATAGAACTAAAGTTCTAATGCAAATGTGAAGCTCTGTATTTACTGAGCCATCTTCTCACTCCACATATTTCAAGGTTTTAACTGCATTTTATATTTGATTAAATTCATAGCATCATGGGATTTTTGGTTTTGTCTTTTGAGTAATTGAATTTCCGACCACATCTCTCAGTGTTAGTTGGAAGTACTGTCAGATGACAAGTGCTAGTTTCTGCATGACTTACTCAGGTCAATGCTCCAAGCTCTGAATAGTTTATTGCTATTATTACCTGCTTCTTGTAATCTAAACAGAGCATGAGTCATAGGCATAATTCTACTATTTGCCTCATCACCTACACAAAGGCTTTTTGCTTTAATGCTGCATTATACTGGGGCCATTTAGAAACCAAATGTAAGCAACAATTACAATTAGGAATATAAACTTATACAAAACTTAAGCCACTTCTTGTCCTACTTATAAGAACAACTGTTAAGTCAACTGCAGGGATGGAAGGGTGATTAATATACAGTCACAAAAAACACTATACAGACACTTAGACTTCTCCAAAGCTCACAGCTTTCAACTGATATCCAACACCAGGAAACTAAGCATAAAAAGAAAAGAAAAAACTTAGAATAAAATAAATCTGATTTATTTATTTATTGGCTCAAGGTCTTGTTATTTTTGTAAGACTTGTCTCAAACTCTTAGACTTACATGACCTTGTCTCCCAGGTAACTTGAACTGTGTAAGAAAAAATACCAGACAAATTCTTGTGTTTTTAAATATTTAAGTTGAACATCTAAGACCCAAAGAGAACCATAGAACACTCAAAGTGCTATCCATAATATTGTCTCCAGGTTCTCTAACAGTGCTACACAAAAAGGATTCCTCACAATGATTTTAGCTATCTGCCTGTGATATTTTATTTTATCTTTTCATGTTTCTATGTAAGTCTACTACTCTTCCATCCCATGTCACTGTATATGAATAGGACATGACTGCATCTGGATTTCTACTGAAGTGTTTGGCTTTATGTCTACCTCTTCCCCAGATAAATACGATTACTTGTGAAAATATCTAACTATAAATTTGCTTTTAAGCAAATTTAATACACGGCTTCTGCCCAACTTCCCAGGTATATTTGAGACTGGGGCATCACATCCAAAAGTTGCATATTCCTCTGGAGGCAATATTTTACATTTTATTTTTCCGACAAAGAAGAACATAACCATAAGTAGAACTTATTTGAAAACAATGGTGAATGCTCACAACCTTCTATTTCTACCTCATTCCCAAGTGAGAGACAAACAAACAATACTTGTGATTGTAATTTAGCTTCTGGACATAAAAGAAGAATCAATATGAAACCTACCAGTATTCTTTAAGGAATTAGAAACCAGTGGCAAGTATGTGTCTCTTCGTAGCAGTTAACTCTGCATTCTGTGGTTAAGAGCTGGGCTTTAGGGGCAGACAGATGAGAATTAACATCTCAAGGTTATTCCTCATTTGTATGACTTTCAGAGACTGGCTTAATTTCTCTAAGTTTTGATTCTCCCATGACAAGGTTGAAGATGGCAGTGTGTATACAGGTATGGTGGATAGTGTAGGAGCTGTTTCTCTAACTTATCACAGGGACTCTCTTCTAATCCTTCACTTGTCTGTGCTTTTTATCCTTATATCCTTTGAGTTCATTCGTACTCCTTTTTCTCCTCCTCTTTCTCTTTCCCACTTTCCTTCAGTATTTCTTAAGCATCTAATGTATGCAACGACAGGAAATGAGGCAGTAAGTATGATGTACTCCAATTGCCATGAAAGTCTTGTACCGACTCTTACTGCCTAGAAGCTATTCTACTAAAGAGGGTGTTTTTTCTTTCTTTTAGCAAATCCATTTCACCCGGTGTTAAATGCTACAGCTACTTAGCATTTTAGTAAATAGCAATGAGAGACAATGCTTCCTCCTAATTGTTTAAAATGATAGTGTTTCTTAAGGAAGGGTTTCCAGCTGTTTTCTCTGATTTAATCAAGAACTTTTAACCTACTGGTGCAGGATTTTGTTCCCTCTCCGCTTGAGGTTCTTTGTAGAAGGCATAGATGACTGAGATGCTGCCTTAGAAAATAGTCAGGAGTGTGTACCTTGCACAATGTCCAGGTTGACTCAGAAAGGCTGGGTAATGAATAGAAGTTTGTCCTTTTCATTTGGTCGCATGAGTATTTCCAGTTACATTAGCTAATGCATGGTTAAAAAAAAATCTCTCTGGAATTCAGATATCTGTAGTCTCAACACGGAGAAGTGTAATCATCCTCAGAAATGGCCTCATGAGGTACAGGATTGGATGAATTAGATCCCCTTGTGCTTCAAGTCAGTACCTACTGATCTCAATTATAGTTGATAATAGACATAAAAACACATGGGGAAGTTAAGGCCTTTCAATCAAGACTAGGCCCAGGCCATGCACACTAAACAGTATATGACAGCCTTAGGATTGGGATCCTGATGTTTGCATCTTGGGCCACTTCCATGGTGCCAACAAAGTTCAAGCAAGATTGAAAACTACTTGGGGCTAGAGAGATGACTCAGGGGTTAAGAGTACTGACTGATCTTTTAGAGGACCCTGCTTCAATTCCCAGCACCCACATTTCCCACAATTCCCAGCTCACAACTGTTTGTGACTCCAAGATCTGACAACCTCACACAGACATATGAGCAGGCAAAACCATACTAATGTGCAGAAAATAAAAAAATAAATAAATTTTAAAAAGATTGAGAACTACTGTCTTGGAAACCAAGGAAGTGTTTCTTTATTGTTATTCCCAATTGACAGTGAGTAAACTTAAGTCCATAGAGATTAAAAGTATCAAAGGAGCAGGCAGAATATCCTTCAATCACCATGATTTCACCAGCACTGAATAGTTAGTTAGGTTTATAATACCAAGCATGCATTCATCTTGTTGAGTGGGCCCTAAGTCCAAATAGAGAGCAGCTGGCTACCACCAAGGTATGTGTGCCACTATTATACCCATAGGGTTATTGTGCCATGCTGGTCAATGATGTGGTTCATAGGCACCATAGCTGGGTAGGACTGTTAGTTGCTTCCCTCCTTTGGAAGCTTGCAGGGTGCTTTTTGGTACTATGAAATCTAGTCCTCAGGGAGGGACTTTCAGGTCAGTTCTACAACCATTAATTTAGTAAACCAGAATAATCCCTAACAACAATCTATAAACATTTGTCCTTATACTCACAGGTAAGTATGGTATTCACCGCTCAAGAAGGAAGCTCCTCTGTCCAATAGATGGTGACCACCTCAGAAAACCAATCAACTCAGAGTAGTGGAAGCCAGTTCCAATGGAGACATCTACAAAATACTTCCTTATCTAAGGTTCAGGGAACATGGCAAAAGTTTGTAAGATCCAGGTATCAAGGCTTTTTCTGAAATTGTGTCTCCTTGAAATATCAGAAACTATACTGATAAAATCTCACCAGCACAACTGCCCAAACAGGAGCTAAACAAGGAGGCCTCAGTGAACATTTGTAACTGGATAGGGATAAGCTCATGAGGCCTCAACTGTATATCAAGAACTACAGGCAACTGAGTACAGCTGGGAGAGGGAGAGGGAGGGGGAGGGGGAGCGGGAGGGGGAGGGGAGGGGGAGGGGGAGAAAGGGGTAGAGGGGAAGAGGGGGAGGGGGAGAAAGGGGTAGAGGGGAAGAGGGGGAGGGGGGAGAGGGGGAGAGGGGGAGAGAGGGAGAGGGAGAGGGAGAGGGAGAGGGAGAGGGAGAGGGAGAGGGAGAGGGAGAGGGAGAGGGAGAGGGAGAGGGAGAGGGAGAGGGAGAGGGAGAGGGAGAGGGAGAGGGAGAGGGAGAGGGAGAGGGAGAGGGAGAGGGAGAGGGAGAGGGAGAGGGAGAGGGAGAGGGAGAGGGAGAGGGAGAGGGAGAGGGAGGGAGGGAGAGGGAGGAGAGGGAGGGGAGGGAGGGGAGGGAGGGGAGGGAGGAGAGGGAGGGGAGAGAGGGGAGAGAGGGGAGAGAGGGGAGAGAGGGGAGAGAGGGGAGAGAGGGGAGAGAGGGGAGAGAGGGGAGAGAGGGGAGAGAGGGGAGAGAGGGAGAGGGAGTGGGAGAGGGAGAAGGAGAGAGGTCATCCTCCCCAGGGAAGAGCACGCCAACTGGTTGTCCAGTACTAAACTGTTAGCCAGAAAAAATACATACAAGTAACATTATATGGACTCAACAGCTTATACCTAGGAATACATGAGAATATATAAATACATATATACATGCAATAACAATTGATGAAAAAGGAGGTCATGTAATAGAAAGCAGGCAAGGAGGGATATATAGAAAGACTTGAACAGAGGAAAGGGAAGAGGGAAATGTTGTAATTAAAATACAATCTCAAAAATAAAACAAAACAACAAGCAAACAAACCAAAAAGACAAGAAAAGTGGAAGGCACAACTCAAACACAGGGCTTGTAAGTCCAAAGTAGGTGCAATGTGTGCCTTGTAAGAACTGGAAAGTTGTCTCATTCAGTAATGGTGGGGGTGGTAAATGGAATTAAACTTTCAAAAGAGGAAAATTACTGCTGTTAATATTTATTTTGAAAAATGATTAAACGGTGGAAACATCCAATCACATCATGACTTTTGGGGAAGATGGTTTCAGGAGAATAGTCGCAGTTATCTCTTGTAACCTGCAAGTTTGTTTCCAGCTACGGTGAAAGCACTAAGATGCATGCTAATGAAAAATGAATCATCCCAGGGCAGGGTGCAGAACCTTGAGCACATACGGGCCTAATCTTGGAGCAGAGCTATTTTGAGGAATTGGGGCTAAAAGCTAATGCCGTAGTAGGAATGTGGACAATGACCTTTGTAATATATTTTTGATCTTTTAATTATTTTCTAAGAAGGGATAAAACACCAAGGGACAAAGGACTTCTATTTTTAATGGCCTATATTATGAAAGTGTACCAGTAAATATAGAAAAGAAAATGTTTCCCTATTGAAGTACTAATGAATGTTTTTCTTGATTCGATGCTAACAGTTTCGGAAGACTATAAATAAAATAAAGGGGCCTTATTACTACAGACAGCCATCAGCAAACGTCTCAGGCCTTGCCAACAGAGAGTTAGAAAGGAGAGTGTGTTAAGCTCACATCCTGTTGCCTCTTTGCACACTTCTTTCAAGAACCTTCTCCAGTTATTTCTGAGAGTCTCTGCTACCCTCATGTGCCATACAAGGCAAGAAGATTTTGAAGGATACATTGAGGTATGTATACATTGAGGTAAAAAGTTCCTTAAGATTAATTTATGACTTTAAGTAAGTCTCTTTGAAATTATAGATCCTATTATAAATACCAATGCTGTTTTGTATGTTTGTCACTTATTACTGCATTACTGTACCACAAATATCAACGATCTTTATGTCAGTCATCTCTGACTGACATATTTTTCAGAGCAAGCCATGATGTTGATATTCATCAAGCACAGCTCCAGCTCATTTTACAGGTGATGAACACCTGCGTTTCCTGCACATCCCACCCTTACCATAGATACAATGGACTCTTTTCCCCATAAACCTATGGGCTCTTATAAGAAAAATTTTGAGGATATATGCCAAGGAGAATAATGATTAGGTTTTGAGCATTCTTGATCATTAAATACTCACAGGAGTTTAGAAGAATGAACGAAAGTTTCCTAGAGTAAAGGATGCAGGAAAGCCAGGTTTTGAAAGGCCTCTCCATTCCTGTAGTAAGTGAAAGGAAGGGATTTTGATGCTGAGCTATAATGAGTTTTAAGTAAGACAGAGGTATCACCATATTTGCATATTAGACAGTGTTCTCTGCCTCCTCCATACCCTGACAAAAACATAACCTTAAATACCCCTGGCTCACACATCAACAGAATGCATCCTTTCATGAAGAGAGATCTAAAAGTCCACCCAATGTTGGGCACAATCACCCTGTTCCTGGACAACTGCCATGACAGATGGGAATGCCTAGATCTCAAGTCCTACTTGCTGAGATTAGCACAGAGATGAAAGGTGGGGGAAAAAACTTACAAGAGGAAACAAGAAAGCAGTTTGGGAGGGGCTGGTCATTTGCTCTTAGTTCATATAGCCCAAAAAGTGGTGATAGATTCATTGCTCTCAGCAGTATGAGATGAGGAGAGACACAGGCATTCTTTGAATCCATTTTTAAAAGCAAAAACACTGGTATATGGAAGAAAGGTTTACCCAAATCCTATGTGCACTCACTAAGAAAAAGGTATGAGACTCAAATTGTTATGAAACTATGCCTCATGTCTTTCAGCTGTCCTTGATCAGAATCCTTGGCTGCTGATTTCACTTTTGGCAACAATACAAAAACCAAAAGACCAAGGGGACAAAAAGACAAAGATATTATGTGCCAGACTCTCTCAGTGCTTTGGGTTTTGTATTTTTTTTTTTTTTTTTTTTTTTTTTTTTTTTTTTTGGTACTGTAAGCAGAGATGTAAACAGAGATTTTGGGAATCATACTGGCCTTCTAGGACACAGTGTCCTCCGGGTCTCTTTCTCTCTCTCCCTCTCTCTCCTGGTCCCCCTACCCCACCCCTTGGTCTATCTGTGTGTGACTTTGCTGTTTCCACATCCTTCTTTCAGAGGACTTTCTCCAACTTCTACATTTAGCAGCTTCTGTCTCTGGGACAATAATTTCCAAATTTTCCTTCCTGAGATCTTTAGAATGGGAATTTTCAATCTGGTATAGCCAGCTGGCTTCAGCCCTTTCTACTTGGATGTCTCTCCTGGGTGACTCTTCAAGCTCAATATGGCCAAGGATAAGCTCACATCCTCTCCTTGTATTGCTCTAAGACAGCATCACTTTCCAGTTTTTCTACTGCTCTCCTGGCACCACGAGTTTCCTTGTTCCAACCTTGGAGTTATGTAACTAACAGATGCCTCTCTATTGCTTCCAGCTCTGAAGCCAACAAATCCCAGGGATTCTTTTTCAGAGTCAAGATCTGGCTTTTTCTTTTTCTACAGCTAAGCAGTGCTAAGTGTTTCTGCATCAGTGTTGATGCCTCCTAAGTGGTTGATTACCACCAAGGTTTCTCTACCAGGCAGCCAGTCTCCTCCTCAGTTCTCTGTTACTGACAATTTGATGCTACTGATACAAGAAAGAGCATAGAATGGTTTGTCAAATAATGAATCCAGAACTTGAACACAGCGTTGCTTATTAACTCCTTCTTTTTTTACCTCCACTGTTTTGTACTCTTGAGTAAATAGGACCATACTTTCTTATCTAGAGAGGTTATTCCAGGATCTCCTTTGACTACAGAATTGCTTAGATTTAAAGTCCCTTATATAAGATACCATTATATTTGCATACAACATACACACATCCTTAGTAATATTTTAAAATTATCTCTAGATTGCTCATAACAACAAGTACAATGGAAGTGTTATGTGAAAGATTGTCATATTATTTAGGAAAAATAAGGAATACAACTCTTCGTTCTCGTCACAGATAAAAAGGGTAGTTTTCTCTTATATATTTTCAGTTTAACCTTGGTTAAGTCAGAGGATATGGAACAAGAAGGGCCAACTCTGTGTAGATTTACTGAGTTAATGTGCTCTGGCTCACCAGTGTCTGCCAGGCAAGAATATGGATGTTATGTTGTACGTTTGTATTCTTATTTATAAATATGGACGTTTTTCTATTCCTTTAAAACTATGTATCCCAGTGGCAGAATATCATTGCTTATAACAGTATCATTAATATTACAAGGGTAAAACCCAACAGTATAGGCATACAAAGATAGTAAAAGTCTGAGGGAGACGAGTGAGACTAGGTAATAATTTAGAGGTCACAGCTGTCTAAGGAGGCTGTCTAAGTTACTTCTTCTATTCCTCTGATAAATATTCTGATAAAAGCAACTGAAGGGAGAAAGTGTTTCTTTTGTTTGGTTGTTATTTTAGTATAGGGTCTCACTGGGTAGCCCTAGCTGACCTGAAACTTTATATACAGATCCAGTCTGACCTTAAACTCACAGAGAGCTGTCTGCCCAGGCTGGAACCAAAGGCACACACAGTCACATTGAATCTCATAGAAAGGGCTTATTCTGGTTCACAGTTCAAGGGTACAATGAGTCCTGGTGAGGAAGTAGCAGCAATGGGTTGTATTGCTGGGAAACAGTATGTTGTGTGTGCTCTGCTGCTGAGCTGTCTCTTTGCACTTACACAGTTCAGATTTTGCAACCTCAGTTAACCTAATCAAGATAAGCCTCACGGGCATGCCCAGAGCCCTGGATCCCAGGTAATTCTAGATTCTCTTAAATTAACAACTCTACTATCACAGAACCTGCTAAAGTTATGGGCTTCATCCTTGCTGGTTTGTCCTTTCCTGTCAGCAAGGGATGAGTCTCATATCTCTCATGCTCCCCTTCACCAGCTTCTATGACTCACTCTAAATTGCTTCTATTCCCCGCCCTCTTCCTCCAAGGCCTTTGCTAATTCAAATTCTGTTTTATTCCAAGTTGACTCAAAGAGTAATTGCCCTCAAGCCTTTCTGGTTACTTCATCTTCTTTATCTCCTCCTCTTAAGACTTCACAATCTTATTTCTTAAGCAGAAAGTTGGCACTACACTGCAGGATATAGGTCTGCAAATGTAAGTGTATCGGTACATCATCCCATATGCCATTCGGCAGCATTAGCTCAGGACCTAGTAATATACTCATTAGCAGAGTTCTATTTCTCCGAAATGAGCCACTTTGGAAACATAGTATTGGATTTCTGGGCATTGCTGTCACGTCTCTAAAGGGGCTGTGGGCAGCGTATGGTGTCTAGCCAATGTTATGCGTACTGCTCACATTGGGGAATGCCCTGGCTCTAGGGCTGACCCAGCTTTGTCACTCCTAATAGACCCATCAAGTAGAATGTTAATGATACCCAGAGCTAAGAACAGGGTTAGCCAAGCGTCTAGAACGCGTTCTAAAGGAGGAGACCAAGTCCTGAGGACTGTCTGACTTTGAAAGTTACCGGAAGCCCCAGAGGGAATGAGATTTTCTTCTGTCCTCTGAGCTCAGCCGTTACCAGATAACCCTAGTGCATTTCAAAAACACTGGGCTTTCAGACACTGCCAGATTTCCATCTGGCCGTTAAATAGATCCGAACGGGAGCCTGGGGAAAGTCACTACACCCAAGACTATCGTCCTTACCCTCACAGTTCTAAAGTGACCCTAAGGTTAAACGGTAGCCTTCCTGCTGCCCAACCTGCAGGTAAGCGCCAGCCAAGCAGTCACCGCTTGGGGGCGGAGCTTAGCAATTGGGGGCGGAGCCTCTCAGCGGCAACGCACTGACGTCACGGGCGTGGGTCGGCCCAACGCATCGTTGACGGGGCGCGGATCGCGGCCGGTGGTTGCTGTGCCCGGTCGGCGTCCGCTCGCTCGGTTATTCGTCCTCCGCCTGGACGAGGCGTCTGTGGCCGGGCTTCCGCAGCATGCTGCGGTCGGCACGGCTCGCGCTGCCCCTCTGAGTCCCGGGACGGCGGCGAGCGCGGCGAGCTCGGGTCGCCATGCCTACCCGTGAGTGTCGGGCCAGGCCGGGCGGGGAGCGCCTCCAGGAAGCGCTGGTCCGCCTTGAGTTAGTTTCGCTTAGACTTCAGCGTCCCGTGGGCCGGGAGCGAGGGATCTCTGTGCACCCTCAGGGAAACTGAGGCAGGAGCGTTACGAGAACTGACGGCGGCCCGCGGTGACGGCGCGGTAACGGAGACCAGTGCGACCCGGGAAGTCCGGGCTGGTCAGTTTGCCCTGCGGCCCACCGCGACTGTGGCCCCGAGGTCGAGGCCTGTGCTGTCTCAGTCTGAGGGACTTAGATCTGAGGGACAGACCGGAGCCCTCCCTGCGGCCAGAGGCCGGGCTGCCCCGAAGTGTGTCAGTCTGACTACTTCTTGGGTGACTCGAAAGCGGGTTTGGCTTGCCCGGGCTCCACTCATACATAGCAAGCATCCCAGCTGTCCCAGTGGGAGGATAGGTTTGTAGATGACCCGGTAGTGGAGGCTTTGAGAGAGACACTGTACTACAAGGTACTACAATTGCTAAGAGTGACCCAGATACTCGCGCTGAGGCTTTAAATCTTGTGGCCCACATTGATTCCGTGCTAACTGGGTGGCTGATCTCGCACGGAGAGGCGACGTGATGCTTGCTGGTTATGGGTTTGAGGGTCTTTTCAAGTAGTGCCCTTTTAAGTGTGCCTTGCCACAGAATCTTTAAAGACTTGCGAATGTTTTTCTCGGAATTCCTAACTAGCCCTACCTGGTTTCTGTAGACACAGGTATGGGATTTCCAGGCAGCTTCAAATGCACAATTTCTTCCAGTGTTGGGTAAAGTTTTCTTTCTTAATAATAGAATGGTTTGTCTCATAGTTGTGTCACATCTTTCATCCTAAGGTAAAGGTCACTTTCACCCCTCAAACACCAAGTGTGTTTTATTTGATTTGTACGTTATTCTGTGTTTCTTACTTTATATTTCTGCATGATATCTCCACCCTGGAGGAATATCCTATGCCATTGTGTTCATGATCATTATTGCCAGTTTATTATTTCTTATATTCATGTTCTTTTATTTGACTATTTGAAATTAGCACGGTGCCAATCTTCTGGGAAAGTAAAGGGGAGAAAGATAAAGGACATCAAAAGATGAGACTTCATGTGGACTGTCTTGGTAAAATGCCCATTAACTTTCTGCAAAATCAAGCTTTTAGTTATGTGCTAGCATTATCTAGCTTCCTAGAGAGGATGCTGAAAGTTATATTTTTAGGATGTTTGATTTACTTACCCTGTCCAGTGAGTTTTGGGTGAACTCCGGTGTCAGATTGCTCACCATGAATAGAAGGCCAAGAGAAATGTTCATGTACCATTCATCAGTATGTTGTTGTACATCTCTTGTAATTGGATGGAGATACTGATGTGGACAGAGATTCAGCTCTGAAATGGTAGCTCTTGCTTTTTCTCTCCTGATGGTCAGAGCCCTCAAGGTATCTGAGATACTTCAGTGGGCAGGAGTGCTTCTCGACATCCTGTGTCTAAAGTAGACTAAATGGGTAAGGAGAGACTGACACAGTCACTGTATTATGGTATTATGGATGCTTTTAGGAAAAGAAATTCTTTTTAAAAAATATTATTTAGGTGCTTAGTCAGTTGACTTTGACGTGTTTCAGCTAATGCAATGTAATGCTTTCCTACAACATTGAAGGGTTGAAGAGGATCGCTTTAGTCTCTTGGGTTCTAGAACTTTGCAAGCAGCTCACAGATAAATAATTCCATTGTTTTTGTTGTTCATTTGGAATTGAAATGACATTGATAGTAGAAGCCACTTTCACATGCTAGAGCCATGCTGGCCAAGCAGATGTGTGTCTAAGGAGTATTGTTTCATTGGAGTTGTTTAGTGAGCCAAGGACTCCTTGAGAAAACAACTGGAAGGATGTCTGTAAGGAAAGTCTGACACCGAACAGCTCTTGTCCTTGTCATTCTGTATTTAGTCTGTAGTTGGCTGGCTGACATCAGGGCTGGCATTAGATGATTTTTTTTTTTCAAACCTAGACTATTGTTAAGCTTTTAATTTCAAAGGCTTTTGAATTCTGCGTATTTGAGTTGGAAGGAAAGTTGAGGTTTCTTAATCCAATCTTTTTATTTTTGAAGATCAGGAGGCAGAGGCACAGATTTTTTTTTTTTAAAATCACAATTTCATTTTGTTTTTAGACAGTGGCTCATTATATAGAGCAGGCTAGCCTAGAACTTGTGATCCTTCTGCCACTGCTAACGGGTTGTAGAAGGGTAACACCATGAATGGGTTTTAGTGAGTTTCAATGGCTTCACAGAGTCATAAATAGAGAAGAGCCAGCACTTTAACACACATTTGTCCCCTTTACCCAATATCTACATTGAACATAGATAATGTTTATTTGTCTTTAGCAAAGTTGAATAAACTGTGTATAAGCTACATTGACAAAAATGTAAGCTATGCCAAAATTCTATGAATTTTTTTGTAAACTTGGACATTTGCTTATAAAAAAGTTCATCATTTGCCTGGACTTCAGTCTTGCCACAGGAATCTGGGAAGAAGGTAGGATTCTGAAGGTGAGCTAAGTAGATACTACATTATAAAGGCATGGATTTAAAATCTAATAAACTGCTTTTATGGAAGGGGCTTCTTAGTTCATCCACATCTCATGCATGAAAACAGGTCCAATAAAATGTGCCCTTATGTATGAGAAATTGTGAGATATTAGCTGGGGGAATTCAAACACTGAACTGTTGTTTGTTATTAAACTGTTTCACTGTGTGGCTGATGCTTTGACACTTAGGTACCAGCATTGCAGTCTGGTTAGGTCTGTTAGGCTGTGGTAATGTGAGCATTCCCCTATACTTGAGTAAGGCTAATTATATTTAACTGTTTCACTGTCTTACAGACAAAGTGCAGAATCAATCCTGAAGGATGAGCGATAATTGAAGTTTTTAGAAACATATTACATGTTGTGTTAGCTTTATATCACTGTGACAGACCTGCAAAAAAAGCATTTTGAGAGAAGATTGAACTTGACTCATGGCTTCATAGGTGTCAAGTCCATCATCCATAGTCCACTGAATCCATTGCTGTTAGGATTGTTAGAAACAGCATGGCCAAAAAGGATGGTAGAGGAAGGCTTTCACATGAAAGCTATTCACCTTTAATAGCCAGGAAGCAGAGACGTAGAGGAAGCTCCAGAGGCCCAGCCCACAGTTATTTCTTTACTTTAGTGCACTCATGTTCCAGTTGCTCCGTTAAATCTCACCAGCTAGCAACTAAGCCTGTGGGGTTTAGTCTTACCAATTTGACAGAATCTAGACTCAACTGGAGGACAGGTCTCTGAGCACACTCATGGCAGGTTATTGGGACAGGCTAAATGACGGGGAAGTCCAGCAGTCCACTGTGGGCGTCATCATTCTTTGGACAGGGAATCCTGGCTTGATAAAATTAAGGAAGATTGCTGAACCCCAGCATGCATTCATCATGGTCTTTCTCATCATGCATACAGTATATCCATTGTTTCAGACTTCTGTTGCTTTGAGTTTTCTGTCATAAAGGACTATATATACTCTTGAATACTTGAGCCAGAGTAAACCCTTTCTTCCTTGAACTGATTTGTCAGACTATTTTATCACAGCAACATGAAAAGAAACTTAAAAAAAAAAAAAAGCCTTTTAGCAAATGAGGCCATTAGGCAGTTAACATTGAGACCAGACTGTAGGACATACTAACTTATGGATTTATATTATTTGGTTTGGAGTCTTGATGTTCATATTTATTTATATTATCATTTGTCCATGTTTCTCTCCTGTGCTCTCCCATATTTCCTCCGTTCAACCTTCTTCCTTCACCCTGAGCTGTAGCTGAAGTTTTGTATTTTTTTGTTACTCTTCTCACAGGATGACTTCTGCCTTGATACTGCTTTGATTGCTACCTGGGAGACTTGTATTTCCTTTTCCTTTTCCTTTTCCTTTTCCTTTTCCTTTTCCCTTCCCCTTCTTCCCCTTCTTCCCCTTCTTCCCCTTCTTCCCCTTCTTCCCCTTCTTCCCCTTCTTCCCCTTCTTCCCCTTCTTCCCCTTCTTCCCCTTCTTCCCCCCTCCCCTCCCCTCCCCTCCCCTCCCCTCCCCTCCCCTCCCCTCCCCTCCCCTCCCCTCCCCTCCCCTCCCCTCCCCTCCCCTCCCCTCTTCTCTTCTTTTCTTTAAAAATAGGGTCTCTCTATATTTCTGACTGGCCTGGAATGTATTTTGTAGGCTAAACTCAGAGATCTGCCTACCTCTGCCTTCTAAGTGCTGGATGAAAGACACAGCACAGGAAACATAAGCTTCAATAAGTCCCATTCATGAGTAAGCAGAACTGTTTTAAAGATTATGCAAATGTTGAGATAAGGCTGGAGGAGGTGGGAGCCAGAAATGGAATAGTTTCATTTGCCCTTCTAGTGCAGAGAAATGCAATAGTTTTATGTGCTATTGTAGTGCAGAGAATCAATTAAGGACTGAAAATATGCTCACAGTCATAGTGGCTATTTGTAGGCATACTAGCACTTTCCAACTTACTGTTTGGTTGGTTGGTTTTTTATAAAGATATGTTATAATCAGATTTTTTTTTTACCAGACATTCCAGGATGTTTTTTGAGGTGGGAGACTTTGCAGATGTCTGTACTTCATACTATAAATGAGAATTTTCAGCCTTTGTACCATTGGTTCCTTGCACCAGCTTTTTTTTTTTTTTTTTTTTGGTGGTGGTGGTGGCTAAAGGAGGAAGTGGTAGCAGGAGCCTATGTTTTATAGAATACTTAGCAATGTCTTTGGCTTTTATCTATGAAGGCCAGTAGCAGTGCCTGCCTCCCCCCCCCCCAGTGACCCCCACAGTTGTAAGAACCAAAAATGTTTACAGACATTACCATATATCCCCTGGAGGACTGAAGTAAAACCATAACTTCATTAAGAACGGCTCTAGTTCTAAATATTTAACTATTACAGATCAAGCTGTGCCCACAGCCTGTCCTGCTTTCAGACCATTAGGATTTTCATCCAGCCTGTACCCCAAAATGACTTCTTAACCCAGAGGCTCAGATAGCTTCTAGGCCTGATCTGGTCAGCAGTGATCTACTTGAACTTAACCATAGAACTGACTCTAATCAGGTTCCTTCAGGGATCGGGATGTATAACACCTCCCTTGCAGTATCTCATTTTTTTTTTTTTCACCAGGACTTAAAGAATGTTTTGTGCATCTCAGTAAACTGTCTGAATAATTGGGCAGATGAGAGGAAGAAGCTAGTTTTCTGGGGGAACTCAGTTTCTACTACTTTATTTAATATTGAATGAGCAACTTAAAAGAAAGACCAGTAGAAGCCAAGTTTCTCTTGTTTTCTAGGGCAATAATAATAGATAATTAATTAATAATAATAATTGTTATTATTACCAGTTGTCTCTTACTGTTCCACGTACACAGAAGGAAAAAAGATCCTTTGTGGTTTAGTAGGCAGAGCTAGGGACTGTGAGTGTGAAATGAGAATAAATATCATGGTTGAACTCTGGCATTGAATGATCTAGTCATTTAATGTTCTTCTAGCAGTGTGTTGGGCTACAGTTGGCAAACCTAATTCTCTACAGGATAGCATATTTCTTCTTAATCTAGTGACTTTCCCTTTAGATTCTAGATAGTGCAATTCTGGATTTTAGTAAAGATGGTACCATTACTCTTGTATTTTCAGAGTATCTCTGTATCACTCTGAGTCTGAGTGTTCTTGTTTGAATACCATTTTGATTAGAGGCTCCACTATATGAATGTGTGTGGGAGGGTGTGTTTTAATTACTTCTTTTTTACAGACTCAATTTTTGTATGACATTGTTTGTCTACTGGGACTTTTCTGCAGGAAATGATCATCCATTATTCTATGGTAATAGGAAGACTTTTATGGATATTATTGTTGAAAAGGGGTCTCATTTTCAGAAGTAGAAGACATGAAAAGGCCCAGGTAGGCCACCAACTACTTCAGAAAAGATGGCCAAGAATATAGGATATGAATATTTTATCCAGGTTAAAGATCTTATATATTTTGCTAAGTGAACTTTGAGAATTTAATGAATGGCCTGACTCTTCTTCCTCTGAAAAAATGAAAACTGTTATCTAAAAGTTTCCATATAATTTGAAATGACTTATAGACACAGCAGAATTTGCTAGAAAAATCAGATCACCACAGTGGAATGAAGTCTATTGTTACTCAACAGAAACATGCCTTTCTAAGTATTCTGCTTTTGCTTTTTCTCTGCTGATTTTTTACATATTTTCCCCCTTAACTTTTTCTTTGCTTACTAAAATATTTTATTTATGTTGCTGAATCCTCAGCACGTTTTTCTAAAAATAATTTATATCAAGAATTCTTACTCAAGAATCACAAGACAGAAGTTGAAGGTAGACTAGATAGAATTTTGAGCTGTGAGGACATTTAATCCAGTTGGCAAAGGTTCAGCTGAAATCAGGAAGACTTTGTGTACCATTCGTCTTGGTCATGCTTTGCCTCTAGAACCCAGGCTATCTGAATTCTGAGAGTGTGCTCACTGTATACATCACATTCCTTCATGACAAAAAAAAGAGTTGAGGAGAGAAATATGGTAGAATCATGCCTAACTTAGGAGCTAAGATAATTTATTAAATTAAAAACTGACAGCATTAATTATACAAATCTGAAAGCAAAATACTACTAGCCTTATGTAGTTAAGAGTACACACTTACACTTATTATCCATTTCATTAATAAAGATTTGCAGATTAAAAACTGTTAGGGATTGTTTCTAATGCTTTGATTTAATTCAGAATCTGCATGTTTAAACGCTGAAGGTCCTTGTCCCCTATTGGTTTTTGATCCATCAGTAAAGATGCCAGTGGCAAGGCAAAGGCAGATGGGGCAGGACCTTTAGATTTGTGCAGTCTAGGAACTGGAAAAAGCAAACAGAATTGCCATGACTCGGGAGAGAGATGGATCAGATTTAGAGCTGCAGAAGGAAGATCGTCTGAAATGTAGGAGGAAAGGGAAAATGACCAATGGGCCTCACAGAAGGTAACAGGGCAGCAAAGTTAAAGGTAGATTTTAGTAGGTGTTGAGCCAAGAGTACAGAAGGGGAAAGTATGCTAGCCATGGGAGGACTAGAACTGCCCAACCTTTGAGTAGCCAAGACATCTCAAAAATAAGCTAATGTATGTGTTTTCATTGGAGGAGCCAAAGAGTTCCTGGGCGAGTGGCTGGAAGTGCTTGAACTGCTGGGAGCCAAGGTGGAGTAGCTAAACTCACCACTATAAAAAGCCAAAACCATTTTTGTTTTGATAGGTTGTCAAAACAATAATATATAGAGGCAGTGAGGTTCAATACAAATGCCAGAAGTGCAGATTGGTTCAAGTTTCTTTGGAAAGCAGATTAAAAATGTATTATCAACTGATCTAGGGTTTATATCCATTGGCCCAGGGACTTCACTTCTAGGAATCTATTCTTAAATGAATTTTTTAAAAAAATTATTTATTTGTTAATCACTTTATTTGTTTACATTTCAAATGTTAGCCCTCTTCCTGGTCTCCCCTCCACGAACCCTACCAATTGGTACATATTGATAATAGAAGATCCTTTGGACAAAATATTATGCAGTCATTAAAAATAGTATTCATGAAGCCATGCTATAGTAATTCCAGCCCTTGAGAGGCTAAACTAGAATTTGAGGCAACCTTAGGCCACATAGTGAGATCCTACCTCTAATCAACAAATTAGACCAAAATAACACCAAGCAGATATATACACAGTGTTTTTTTTTACCCCACAGCACAGGCTGAGCTGAAACTAGCATTCCCACTGCCTCAGCTTCCCAAGTGCTGGGGATTATAGTTGTGTACTAGTATGCCTGGGGAATTTGTTTTCTTAATTTGTGATTTCCAGATTTTCTACAGTTAGCACTCTATAATTAGAAAAAAATATAGAGCTTAAGGTTACAGCTTTAATGCAACTTTTTCAGAACCCAAAAGAAGACATTGAACTACTGAACAGGTTCTTCTTGTAGCCTGCAGACTAGGAAAAAAACCCCACATGGTGTTAGATACATAGGAAAGCGGTGCCTGGCATCTGATTGCTGTGAGATGCTCAGAAATGTGAGCTTCAGCAAATGCTTTGCTGAGGTTGGTGCAGTGTTTTGGTGAACAGGAAGCACAGGAATGGGGCAATCTATCACTTGACTCTTCTGTTTAAAGTGTTTTATGCTTTATTAAGTAGTGATTTTAGTCTTGAAATCCTGAACGGGTGAGATGAGTCACTGTGGGGGAGTTCAGTTTATGGGAGTTGATAGTTTTTTGTATCTTCTTTGGAATGATTGTCTGTTGTGGAACGAATACAGTTTTAGGCAAGTGGGATCACAAAGTCAATGTTGGCAGTTCTTGCTATGATTAATGTCAGACCTGTCAAAATTCTTCCAGGCTCATTCAGTTCTTGAAATGAGCCAGCTCTTGAGGATGTTCTGAAGGAAATAGGAGCTAATAGTATTTTTCTTCTTTCCATGGAAGGCATCCTATTCCCCCTTGGTGCCTTCGTCTCTTGCTTTCTAACTCTGGCTGTTATTGTTGGCATAATTCTAAATTTTATTAAGAAAGGAACCACTTTCCCATTGTACCTCTGAACTAAATTTTCCTATTCTAAATTTAGTCATTAAACCATTTGCTCCATAGCCTTCAAGAGGAGTTCTAACTGCCATCCCCCTACTCCCCTTACTTGGTGAGTTACTCAGCTGTACCTTTTCTTTTTACCACCTGCACTCCAGTAGTTTTCTGGATAACTGTAAATATTCTTCACATGCTGCTCCCTAATGGGCATTTTTGAACAGCTGTCTTGATATTTACTACCTTATTCTTGGTGCTGTAGTTGCAAGTTAACTTTAAATGGCTCTCACTCCTGCTGTGTAGACTGAAGTTCAAGGTACCACGTTTGCCTTTATGATTCCTGGGATCTCATGAACATGCAAAACATGCTTGATTAGCACACATCCTGAAAAATGAGAGGTATGCCCTTTTTGTGATATCTAACTTAAATTGTTGGTTTTAGGAACTTAGTTGAAAGGTTTTTGTTTTATTGTTGTTTTTTCCTAGATAATTGACTCAATAACTGGGAAAAGATAGTATCTCTTAAAAATTTGTAGATGCCATATTATATTTATGTAGTTGTTTGGCTTTAGAGATAGAAATACTTGTTAATATATTAGGACAAGCATGTTGGCAGAAAAGGATAGACTTCAGGCCTTGTGTTGGCACCTACTTCAGCTAGGTGAAATTGGGCGTTCAAAGAGAAAGGGCATGGCAGGGTCATAGACATTGAGATTCTAGTCTGAGTCTATAAAGCTTTCTCTTTTTCTTGCTGGCCTGTGTAAATTTCAGAAGTTCATTTTCTTTAATTTGCAGTACTGCTGAGAAGTAGATGGGTAACTTCACTCCATGTCACCTTTCCCGACACTCCACCCTAGCATTTCGATTGGCTTTAGGAGGGTGAACTATCCTTGGCACAATGCACAGTCTTAGCCTTGTAACACAGCACTTCACAAAATGGAACTATCTAGATCCCAGAAAGAGATGACAAATAGACGGGCCAGTTCTTTTCACAGTGACTTTATTTACAAAATTCCATTCTCTTGTCTGGCACAGGATGTTTATTGCTTTTAACCCCTATTGGCAGGTAGAGGAAGGGAAGCCTGAGGTGCCTGTGAAGCATGGGTTTTCCAAATACCTCCTTCTATACCAGGTGTAATAATGTGGAAAAGATGGCAAAGAGATTGAGCATGTGGCCCACCCAGAATCATTTGGAGTAGCTTTGCTTTTTGTTTTTGTCTTTTAAAAATTTCATTTATATGTGATGTTCTACATTTAATTTCAGTAGGAAAGTAACATTGACTGCTTTTAAAAAGTAGATAGAAAATACAAGATGTTTAGAGTCAAAAGCGCATGAACTCTGAGGCAAAACCCAAAGCAATTTAGCTGATGGTGTCTCACCTTTTTGGTCTGCCAGTCTCCAGGACTGAATGTAGTATAGCTCCTCTATGTAGTTACTTCTGTTACAGATGATGCAAGTGTGCTAGTAGATTCAGGGATATTCTCTTTCAATTTTGCTTTTCTGGTGAATATGTTAAGGACATACTTACTTACTATTTTAATACCTATATTTTCATGACATAGACAGGATAGAGAATGCAGGGTTCGATAGAGTGGTCCCTAGCTTCAAAAAGGGTATACCATTTATTATGCACATAGCTGAAACGTAGAAGGAGATTAAAAAAAAAAAAAGCCTTGAGAATGGGACTGTGGTAGTTCAGGAGAGAGAGTGTCCATGACACTAACAGGAAGACGAATAGACAATATTTTCAAAAACCAGAGTGCCTTAAATGATATGAGAGAAATAGTGAGCATAGCAGAAAGGCTAGCATAGGGGAAATACTCAAAGTAAATCACAAGAGTGGGAAAATGACTGCAGTTAGAAGAAAGACTTTGAAGACGTAAGTCCTAGAAAGAGTGTGTGTGTGTGTGTGTGTGTGAATGTACATGTGTATATTTATACACACATAGACACATGGGGGGATTTAATAATTCTATCTTTTGTTCAATATCAGATGGATATCATCATAGTTGTTGCCTTTGCTAGTGAAGCACAGTCTAATGGGGGAGCAAATTTATCCTAACCAGACAGAGAGATGAAGGCTTGTACTTGTGTCCTATGCCAGTCAGGCTGTCTGTTTATGGTAGCTTTTTGAATAGTCCAAAGTAGCAAGAAATAGTAGTAGTGACATTCTCTTACAGTCTGAACCTGATATTATGACAATAGAGAAAATTTATGGAGCATCAGGGAAGGTGTTTTAAAATGATTTTGAACTTCAAATTAGTTGTCATATTTCAAGCCCAATACATGTAATTCTATACTTCTGTACTTAACTGTCTTGCTACTGCTTCCTGTCTGGGAGAAGGGACTGTCAAATTATAGTAAGTGTATGCAAACTGGCAGTTGTGAAGTTTGCAAATAGAAGTTAGGGCACCTCAGTATGTGTAATCTAAAATGAAGTGTATAGAACCAGACTACTGGTAGTGTATTCCATTGCTGCTATATTCAAGCTTCATTGCATTATGTATTTGTGAAAGTATTGAGTGGTTTTCAGGCAGGAGATGGCTGTGTGTGTATAATAAAGTTCTTGGGAGAAAAGCTTATTTCAAAGGCAAAATTAAAGAGTGTTTAGAGACTTGTCTGTCACTAAGAGCATCAATTTGCTGCTTCATTGAGACTTTTCTCCTCTTATACTGCTAATACTGCTCTCTCTTCCTTCCCTGTGTGTACCTTGGTGTGGTGTGGTGATCAGGATCGGTTTGCTCTTTAAAGTACATAGAATTATTGTTCTTTCTGTTGGTTTTGCCCTGATAGGTACAGCAGCATGTAGATAAAATATGGAATCATGGTAGTTCCCAGAATAATGGGGAGGGTTGAACATAATTACATGTAGTTTAGCTGCTGTGCTTTTGCCACATTGGCAGTTGATTCAGCCACTTTGACATTTCTGTCTAAAATTGTACTGTGACTCAGTGTTCTTATGTAAGTGCTTAATGGTATTTCCACAGAGGTGAGATGATTTTCTATTGATTCTTTCATTTTAAGAGTAAACCTATTATTAATAGCTGTGAAAATTTAAAGTGCCACAAATACTTAATTTTTTAGATTCTTTGTGTATAATGCCACAGAAAATGAGTTACTTTGCTTATATTCCGAACCTATACTTTTAGACTTGAGAAATTTTAGTAATAGATAGAAATCTTATGGTAGTATAATATGTTAGTTTTATGATCCATTCCAAAAAAATATTGAGTATAAAGTTTCTTTTTACAGTCTTAAAGGGTTTTTTTGTTTGTTTTTATTTTTGTGTTTTTTTTTTTTTTTTAATAATATAACATTTTGCTAAGGCCCAGCTTTGGCTTGATGTGGACTCCTGAAGAAGGGGTGTTTGAGAGCTGCAAAAGTAACAATTCGAAGTCAAATCATGGGTACAATAAGATGACTACTTATATTCTGCTTGAGACAGCTTTCTAGACACCCTCACTCTTGAGCCAACTCTGTCTTGTAATTCCAAAAATTCTCTTGATAGCTCATTTCTTGCAGATCAAGCCTAGTCTTTTATATATATATATATATATATATATATATATATATATATATATCAGTTCAGTCATTATCCCAGGTTCCTTTTTGATTATCCCATGAATCAGCATCCCTTGATGACTCTACCCCTTTGATCCTTAGAAAGAGACAGCAAGCACATTTTTTTTTTTTTAAACATTGCAAATGATCTTAGAGATCTACCTTTGTAAGCACAGAAAATGAGCTAGCTGGAGGGGATCCTGTCCTGAGATTATCATTTCTACTATGCCTGGGCCCAATCTAGCTTTGTCTCAGGCTGACATTGAATTTAGGAATCTGTCTACCTTTGTATCTGCCTGCCTTTGTATTTTTCTGACAAGCTGACTCCCAGTGCAGCCACCTCTATTCTTTTAGGTCTATGAAGTTCCTTATACAATTCATATTGCATCCTTCTATTTTTCATAGTTGAGAAGTTATATATTCTTAATTTTTTTTAAAGATTTATTTACTTTATGTACATGAGTACACGTATCTCATTACAGATGGTTGTGAGCCACCATGTGGGTGCCAGGAATTGAACTCAGGACCTCTGGAAGAGCAGTCAGTGCTCTTAACCGCTGAGCCATCTCTCCAGCCCCGAGAAGTTATATATTCTTAAACTCATGTTTTCAGAGTTCTTTCCCACAGCCTTAAGGGTTGTCCTGAAGGTTTCAGCATTTACCATTTTGGTGAGACATTAACCATACCCTTGCCTCTTGGCCTTGTGCTGTCTATGATTATCATGGTGTCATTAACCTTGGCAGGGAGGACATTCCTAAAAGGAAGAACATGAAAATATGTACATTATTATACAAACAAGCCTTATGCACACAGCAATCATCAACACTCATGTAGGCCCACACCTTGTTGGCTCTGTTCCAGGGGAATGAAATCATGTTATACTTGTCCCTTCCAGATGGCCAAGCAGGACTCTGCATTTTTATTAATCCTTAGAGAATTCCATAAATCATGTTTTGATCATATTTACCCCCACTCCTGCTCCAACCCGTCACAGAACCACTCTACCACTTGCCACTTAGTGCTGTCATCATAGTTATTGTCCTTGTTGTTGTTCTCTTCTTCTTCTTCCTCTTCCTCCTTCCCCTCCTCCCCCTCTTCCTTATTTAGAACAGAGTGTCTCAAAACAGATATTCTTATCCTCTGGCTCATAATAGTCTATTCATGTCACTCCTGCCATGATGTTTTTTTTAGCCTTAAGTGTAGGGGTTATTTTGTAAATGTATTTATTGACCCTCCTACTCCACTACTCCATAGTTAGTTTTTCTCTGCATTTTGAGCACTTTGGCTTTCTGTAATGTTTTCTGTCTGCAAAAAGCTTTTTTTTTTTTTTTTTTTTTTTTTTTTTTTTTTTTTTTTTTTTTAATATGAGCAGTTAGAGCTACACTTTATAGTGGCTATAAGACTAAATATTTATAATGCAGTTAGAGCTTATACTGGTTTACAAAAATGGCAGTGGGAACTTTTTCCTCAAGTTCAGTGGCCTCATCAGCCATGAGCATTTGGCTAAATTTACATTGCCATGTATGAATTCCCTCCTACTGAGTGGACCTTAAGTCCAGGTAGGTTTCTGTTGGTTACTCCCAGAAGATAAGTGCCACTGCTGTATCTTTTAGAATATCTTGCCATGTTGGTTATTGTTTGGTTCATTGGTGTTAGAACTGGATACAATTATTGATTGCTTTTTTCAGTTGGCAATTTGTTTGGGCCCTTCTGAAACTATAAGAGATAGTTCTCAGGAGGTTTTCAGGCCAAATCCAGATTGAGTCCTTCACATTATCTGAGTATCTGAGGTATAAAGTGTCTTCACAATAGGATGTTACCTTTATTTCTTGGAAGGCACTGAGAGTGACAACAATATACACTGTCTGGGGGATTCTCTTAGACTTCTCTGATCAACAGCTCAGAAGGAGCCTTTCCATGCCTGGTACGGGATTTTTTGTTACATATCCTTATTGGAGGGGAGCATTAAGTGGCGTAACCTCAATTAAACTACACAAAGCACCCCTGCCCCATAAACACAATACTTGTAAAGTAGCCATAAAATAATATAATTTCCTTGGCTTTTTCAAAAGCCTTATATTTATTTATTTATTTATTTATCCTTTTTCTGTATCTCTTCCTCTGTGTGCTCATTCCTCAGTTAAGTTTTTGTATTCATTTTTATCCCTGCTCCCAACTTCGGAACAATTGTGTTCTGAGTTTTGATTATTGTAAAAATCAATCATCTGTATATTCAATGGCTGCAGTGTATTTATGATAAGAGAATATGTGCAAAGTTGAGCTTTTGAACTTCTGACTGTATCTTCTGACATATGTATGAATCATCTTCTCATATATGGCTTGGAAAGGCTTAGAAAACTGTTGCTATAGCTCAGTGATAGCTCTTGCCTAGCATGGGTAAGGCTGTAAGTTCATTCCCCAGCACTGAGAGAGAAAGAAGGGAGCTGGGGGAAGGAAGGGAACAGCGGTGGGGAGAATGAGAATATTCAAGGTTTCTGTGTTTGAGTTGAAAGTTTGGGGAAATATATCAAACTGAACCTTGAAGATTGAAATTATATTATTGTGGAACTTTTCCTTTAGTTAAGCCTACCCAACAAAATCTATGCTATGTTTTTTTCCTTTCTTAATTTAAATTTAAATAACGGAAATATTATTTAAAATATTTTATTTAGATTAATAATTGAGAGAGACCCTACAATACAATTTAATCATTCAATTAAAAGGAAAATCTTTTAACATATGGTGTAGATGCTGTGGGCGTTCTAGAATCTATAAGAGGAATTAGCGCTGTTGGTATATTAAATATTTCTTCTAAGAATAATCTTGGAATTTACAAATACTCCCACAGATTTAACACTTTTGTTACATTATGACTAACTAGGAAATAAAATATTGTTGAAATTTAAATGGTCAATTAGAAAACTGTTTTGAATTTTGCCCAAAATACCTTGTATTTTATTTGTCAAATATTCATAGGATGTTTAATTCAAAATAATCTAACCCAGCCTCATCATCCTGGCTAAACTCATGAGAAAAACATCTGTGAGTGGTCAATGTCTGTGAAAGGCCCCTTATGTTCATACTTGGGGAGGGTTGCTTTCCCTTAATTCAAGGGTTCCTTTCTCAAAGCTATTTTACCTTGGTTTATTTAACTGGACACTCTACTTCTCTTGACTGCCACCCCTACCCCCTTTAAAATGCTCAACTAAAATCTGCAGAAAAACTCAACTCTGATTCTGTTTATACTCAAGTATTCATTGTGGACAACAGTAGGGTGGCGGTACATTGTTAACTACATGCATATTTGAAAAGTCACGATAATGATGTACTAGAACAAAAGAGATTTTAAGAGGTAGCATTTACAACATATAATTTGAAAAATTAACCACAAAACATACCTGGGTTTAATGTGTAGTAAGACTTTTTTATGTTATTGATTCATTTGGTCCCAAAAATACATTAGTAGGCTTGCTAAAATAAAAGATTCTGAAATTTCAGTTCTTCTAAATCTCTCAATTGAAAATATTTATGTCTAGATTTAAAAAAAATCATATAGTATACTTTTTTTAGTTTAAAATTGGGAAAGTATTCATTTTCAGACTACTGTAATTGTGACTGTTTTAATGTGTGGACAAGGAGCACTAAATGGAGTCTGTGTCCTTAGATTATAATAAATCAAAGGATTTCCACTCTATAAATAAAATGAGCCTTAAGCTCTGTTGGAGCTTGTGTGTGGATGGATTTACTGACAGAGCTTTTGTGAATGATTTGTAGAAATACATTATCCAGCACACTGGGAGCTACCCAGGTGACTTCCCATGGGAGCAAACCCCTCTCTTCTTGCTTTTTGATAAGTCACATAGGTATCTAGGGCCAGAATTGAGTTTGTAGTCTCTCTGCTTGTTCCTGTGTTGTTACATTTGTAGAAGTATTTTAGAATTTATCACTAACCTATAATAGGAAAAAAAAAAAAAAGAACTTCTCTGGAAGCTTTAAATTCTGTAGTCTTGTAAATTCTCTGGTAGACTTTCACTTTTCATTTTGCTGCAGTCTTCTACATGTTTGTGTCCCTGGAGAGCAATGGTAATGATTGTTTAAGCTTTTGTATGCTCCCAAATTCTTTAAATATGTTGCTTTACTCTTCAAATTTAGACAGTTTAATCCCCCGTCTTCCCCAAGCTATCTCAGGATATCAGTAGAGTATAAAGCCATCATTAAGAGCACAGGTTAATTAATCTACCACACCTAGTTGTATATATGACATTATACAATTTATTTTACCTTTCTGTCTCCTTATTTGTGAAGATTTCTATCTTAGGGTTATTCTGAAGATTAAGTAGGGAGATCCTAGATGTAGTGGACACTCAGACATTTGTTGAATGCATTCTGAAAGAATGAGGCTGGGGGATGAAGGATAGATAGGAGCTGGGATGTCTGGGTTGATTAGGTCCTGGAGCCAGTTATAACCCCTGAAGCTTCAAGATTTTCATTTTGCACTGTATCTAGGAAATCAGGGTTTGTGCTTCTGTGGAACACTGCATGTACTGATGGCTGTGTTAGTGAGTCATGGCTGCTGTAACCAAGTACTACAACCTGATGAGTTCAAACAACAGCCATTATTTGGCTAGCAACTCAGGGGCTAGAAATCTGAAATAAAGGTACTTTCGGGATTTTTGAGCCCTATGAGGGAAGCAGCTGCTGAAGGCCTTTCTCTGGTTTGTAGATACTTATACACTTGTAATTCTCCTCTGTGCCTACCCTTAAATTTACCTTTTTTTTTTTTTTTTGTAAGAGTGAACACTAATCAATTGGACTGCAGACCACCTTGATGATGTCCTGTAACTAGACGACCTTTCAAAGACTTCATGTACAAATTTGGGCACATTTAGAGGGACCAGAAGTTAGGGGTTCAACATAAAATTTTAGAGGAAGACTTATCCCATATCAAGTGTATTTCAGATGCTTAGTGAAGCAAATAAATGTATTCACTCAACGGTGCTCTTAGTTATTAAACTGGTATAAACTGATGGCATAGGATTTTTTTCTTTTTCTTACGTAGTGTATATTTGTTTATCTAAGCTTAATAAATAAACTATATCTAACACTTGAAGAAATTTGCTAGAATTGAGCAGAGTCCTTATTTCCTTGCCGTTGCTTTGTTTGCTCCTAACGGAATGGGAAAGGAGTGTCTAAGTTTGACTGAAATATCAAAGAATGAATGTAGTTCTTAGAGGCCAAGTTGGATTTTTGGAATTTGAATTAGTTTAAGAAATGCTATCTTTGTATTATATACAGAATTTAAGTAGAACATTTACTGGTCTTCGTGATATATTAAGTGTATGAGTACCTGGACCTCAAGGAACCACAACCAAGTGGCTTAAGACAAAGTCAGGTCCAGACAGAGTTGTTGTTGGCTTTGCGCCCAAAAGCTGCGAGAAAACTCTTCCCTTGCCTTCTCCAGGCTCTTGTGTGGCCAGCAGAGCTTGCTGTGGCAGCACATCTTATACTTTGTCTTTTCTTTCATGTCTCTATTTTCTTTCCCCTTGTAGGGATAGCAGTCATTAAATGAGGCTTCTTAATCTAACATGGCTCACCTTAATTTGATTGCATCTATCTGCAAAAAGCAGTGTTTGCAAATAAGAGCAGAGTCCCAGGTATTTTTAAAAGAAACAGTTTCAACTCGAAGCAGTTGTTCATTATTTTAAAATTAGCTGTGCTTCTAACTCCTCATTTTGTTGACACAAACAGTGTGCCTGAGCTTGGGCTCTTTCTTGTAGACCATACTTATGCTTTCTGCTTTTAAACTTTGTCTTTCTGTTTCAGCAATTTTGTTGAAAGCTATGTTAATTTTACAGCCTTCTTTCTTTCCTTTCTTTCTTTCTTTCCTTCTTTCTTTATATTTAGTGACTTACTGTGGATTTTTACCTCTCAAAGCTTTTATAATTGGAATGGATATCTCACTTCTGAATGCTTATTATTTGTAATTTAAAATTTTTCTTTAGTTTAAATCAAGGGTATTCTGTACAGAGTTGAATGAACATTGATATGGAATGAAAAAGTGTGAGGCTTTGTTGTCTTGGGTGTTATGGAAACCTTGATTGGGCTCATGCTGGGGTGACTTCTGCCAAAAGAGACAAAATACCTGTAAGTAGCAGGTGAGGTGGTGGCAGTTATGCCATGGAGATGTGCTGATGTTGAAAGCGTGAGAGAATGATCCACATAGTTAGGTATATACAATTCTACCAGGAGGAGACTGAGGGTAATTCCATCTATCCTTGTGCCATTTGTATGGTTTTCTCTTCATCTTTTATTTATAGCAAAGGAATTATTGTTTTCTGTAAAACTTGTTTCTTAGTATCTTAATGTTAAGGACCATTTGTATGATTATTTTTGCAGTTTACATTTGCATACTGTAGAACCTTGAACATACAGTTATTTTGCATTAATTACAGAATTCTTGTAATGAGCCATCCACAGAGTTTATTGCATTATTTGATATGCTGTGGTTATAGTTACTGTAATCCAGAAAAACTAGAACAATTAAAAATAGGAAAATGCTTACAGATCTCTTGTTTTGTTTCCTAGCTTTCTTTTTGATTTCCTATCTTCCTCAGTCCTGGCAGGATTATTGCTTCGTTTTTTCTTCTTGTCAGTGTTTAGCATATATAAGAATCCAACTGCTTTATTCATTGCCTTTAGGAGAGTTTCAGTATTTAAGAAGAGTAAATTGGATAATCCGAGGTCTTGGTTTGCCTAAGATATCCAAAGTCTGTGCCACTGATCCCAACGTAATTATCAGTAATACTCTGCCTCTCACAATGCTAAATTCCTTTAGGGCCCTGAAATCCTGAGTTTTGGACTTATAGGGGCACATTTGTTATTGACCTTGTAGCATCATTGTTCATGGGTACTTTGAAAAAAATGTGAGCATTTTTTGTAGTTTTTCAATGGTAGGTATGCTCTGATAAGCAGTACTATTAGCATCTTTGTTTTATATAAGCATGTTGGTGTTTTCTATGTGAGACTGTTAATATAGTTGTTAGTTATACTTTAAAGCTATAGAAAGTTCAGACTGTGTCATGAAATTATTACCCTTGTACAATGTATTTGATATGGGAAGAGTTCTGAGGATACTAGCTTATGTTCAATTACCCACGTAGAAACCACCTCAGAAATCACTAAAGTGTGGTTGAAGAGATGGCTCCACTGTGCTGAGTTTGGTCCCTAACACTTACATCAGAACAGCCAGATGTCATAGTATGGATTTGTAATCTCAGTGCTTGGGATGAAAACACCCAGATTCTTTGTACTTCATGAGTGTTCATTGAGTGAGAACGCTTAAGGGTCTTTTGTAGGAATATATAACTTATAAGCAGGTTGAATGAAGACAAAGTTGTTAAATCCATTTTCTTTGGTCCTTTAAATTAAAGGAAGTTGTCACCAGCTATTGAACATATACTTTGTCTTTTATTTTTAACATTATCAATAGCTATATTTTTAGCTACCTTTGGAATTTTATGTATTTATCATAATTTGCTCTGAGATGTTAAAAGCTAAATTCCAGCAGAGAGATTCTAGAGTCTGAGGTGTTGATATATACTCCAAAGACAATAAACTGTCCCCTTGGCTTTCTCCAGCTTGCCCAAACTGGACATTAAAAACATTTTTTTGAAATTAATTAGTAGTTTCTTCACCCCACTTTTTAAAATTTTTTGCTAGCTAGTATTTTCAGTGATTGAAATTTGTGCTTTGATATTTAATATTTCATTTTCTCAGTTCCAACAGAAATTTTCTATAGCTTTGCCTTTCCTGTGTTTTTCTTTTAAATCATGATTCCTAACTTTTATCTGAGATAATTACAGAACTACTCTTTTCTTTAAACATATCATCTCTGCAGTGCATAGTAGTTTGAGTTAGAGAGAAAAGCCGTTGTTTACTTAACTGCTGTAAATAATCACACTTGAAAGTATGTAAATTCTTTTACTACTTCTAATAGTGCTGCTAACATTATGTAGAGGACATTAATACACAAACACACAATATCACACCACTTTAGTTTTCAACTTTATACAATCTTCTTCCTTTTTAAAAAATATTTTTGTTTAAAAAATTTTTATTATAATGAACTTTCAAATAAAAAAATAGCACACAAGAAAATTAACCACCTACTTACCTCTTGACATACATGGTTTACTTTGGCTTGCCATGACTGCCACCCAAGGATATTTGAAGTTGGTCTGTGACTTTTAGAGTTCATGACCATGCTCTCAGAATCAGGAGTGAGCCACCATCTATACACTGGGTGCTGCAGAGACTGGCAGCTTTTCTGTCCTGGCCACAACTCTGCTCCAGTTTCTGTGTCATTCACTGGATCCTGCATATTTGTTTGCAGACAGTGCTAGCATCAGATAAATTGAGAAGGAAATTCTATCTTCTGATTTTAATACATCCATTAATTTTTCCCAAATGATGGTTTCTGACAGTTTTCAAATAAAATCTGTTGTGTTATTTTCTCAAAGTCAGGATTTTTCAGTATTTTATTGCTCTTGTCATTGGGTACCTCTGGTGAGTATTATTTTTAAAAATTTTAAGTTAGTATACTCTATAACACAGTTAAATATAGATATAAATCCATATGCTGACTTCCTTTAAGTAGAATTTCTAGTACCCAATTTTATTTTTAAACTAAATTACGGTAATATAGAAGGAAAGTTGTTAGATATAGATCAATAACAGGCTGACTAAAGAAGAAAAGCTAACTTTTTAAAAAAAATGCAGATGACATCTGTCTCAGAACAGTTTGAGAAAGTCAGTGTGCAGGAGTTTTATACAAGCATTTCTACTGTAGAACAAACAGTTTTAGTGCCCTGGAGGCCATCTTCTGAACAGTTGGTGCTTTAGTTCATACACTGCACTATTGCCCTTTCCATCTCTAAGATTGATCTGCCTTGGAATAAAAACCAAGTGCTGAAATCGAGACAGAAAGGAGAGATGGTGCATTATTACATGTGGAAAGACTTGTAATAAAATACTCCTGTAATGGATTAAAATCCTTTTAAAGGGAACACACTCCTGAAGGTAATACTTTGTTTCTTTTCCTCTCCTGTGACCCGATGTGAAGTCACCCGGTTCTTCCCATGTTTTCTTTAGGACTGTTTCTTTCAAGGCCATGTCTCTAGAATATGTGTTTTGATTTTCCCTGGGCCAACCTTGCATTCCTGCTTGTTCCATTACTGTGCAGTTGTTTCACTGCCTCTCAATTCCTGTACCTCAGTCATTCTTCACCAAGCCTCACATTCCAGGTGAAGTGCAGGGTCCACAGTGGGATCTTCCTTGACTTGAACCATAAATATTTTCTCTCTGATCTGAGTTTCTGTGGCTCTCATGACTGTGTAGTCCATTTCACACTCATATCCCTTGTCCTCACATGTTTATGTCTCATTTTAAAGCTTAAGTTTTATGACCACTGTGTCTAGTAGGTGGTTACCCTTTTTATTCCCATAATTCTTATTCTTAATGCAATATTATTCTTACATATGTACACATGTGCATTGAAGTGGAGTCATGACATGAATATAGTCAGAACAAGAGAGCAAGAGGTGTGCTAGAAAAGGGCATAGGTGAGTCGGACTGTAAAGTTACTGATTTTGATTGCATGAGGCAAACATCTTATTTTGACAATAAGCTAATGACTAGCTTAATCAGTCTCTGCTAAAAAGGTTTTGGGTATCACAGAGTTGGAGATTTTAAAGTGGTGATGTTTTTAAAAGTTCAGATAAGGAGTTTGTCCCTTTCCTCATTAATTTTATCAACCTGGGATGTTAACAATTACTCAGATGACAGAGTCATTTGTTTTCTAGAGAAATAATTGTCTTGTTATTTTTTTAAAATCATGCTTTGTGTAGTACAGGTTTCTCTTGATCATTACTGACTTGATTTTAATGGTGTATAGCAGCAGGTATTAAATACACTTTAAAAATTGTTAACTTTGTGTCCTTGTTCATTTGCTGAATAACATTTTTGTTAATACCAGCTCTATGACACACTGTTTAATGGGATCTTGAAGGACTAATGTTCTACTGGTAAAGATAGACATGCATGTGAATACAGCAGTATAGGTGTCATGATGAAAACAGTTTAATGGGCAGATGAGTTATCATGGCCTTTCCCACTGGAAAGTATGCATTGTAGGGCTTACAAGAAGGCTCTTAGGAAAGTACTGAGTCTTTTGCTTTTTAAATAATATATTTTATTTTAAATTCTGTAAATGTTTTTATGTGGGAATATGTACATATAAGTGCAAGTATTCAAGGAGGCCAGAGGCATTGGATCTCATGGACCTGAAGTTACAGACAGTTATGAGCTGCCTAATGTGAGTTCAGGGAATCCAATTCAGGCCTTCTGGAAGAGCTGTATGCATTCTTAACCGCTAAGCCACCTCACCAGTCCTGATGACCTATGTTTGATCCCAGGAATCAATGTGAAAACAAAAAGCAGATGTGAAACACATGTAATCTTAATCCTAGGGAGGCTGAGACAGGAAGATCATAGGGGTTGGGAGGCCAGCTGTTCAAGCCACCTTGGTGACATGCAGGACAGTGAGAGACCTCATCTCAGGAATAAAAGATGGAGAGCTAGACAGCATCTGAGGATCAACAACTGAAGTTGTCCTCTGGCTTTCACATGCATGGTCATAAAGGTACACCTGCGCACATGGACATGTAACCCTCATATCTGCCCATGAACACATACCAAAACAGGGTGAAATGCAATAGCCTTTAAATATATCCGTGAATTTTCATCTGGTACATATAAGAACTGAAAAGACCTAATAAAGGCTTAGATATTACTTAACAAAAAGAAAAGTGTTTTACTAGAGCTTCTGACAGTGAGAAGTAGTATAGTTAGTGTTTTTCAGTTCATGTCCTTAGGCTCAGATTGTCCCTAAATATGTCCACATACTACCAGAATATACCATGTGGTTCTGTTTTTGTTTTGTTTGGGGGTGGAGAGGTTGTTGGTTTCTTTTTGCTGCTGTTGTTTTTATTTGTTTGCTTATTTATTGTGTGTATGTTTCCTTAAATGGATATGTGGGAGTATGAGCTTTCTCATAGGGCACAGAGAGGGTATCTACTGTCCTCTATCATTCTTTGCCTATTCTTCTGAGGCAAGGTCTCTCCTTGAACCTGAGGCTTATGTTTCCTCAGGTGGCTGGAAGATAGGCTTTCCTATTAGAGATGTGGTTACAGCAAATGCAGGATAAGCAGTTTGATATGTAGGTGCTGGTATTTAAAGCAGCCAGCACAGTTAACTGCTCAGCCAATTTTGCAGCCTTCTGGTTCTGCATCGGATCATAGTTTTCTGTTTCTAGTGTGCTTGAGTTTCATTTCCTATTTCTCTTGAGCCTTGCAAACATATTCTATAGAAAAATAATAGCTTTTAAAAATTATTTCTATTTTTAGATAATATAATTGCATGTTCCCCCTTTCCTCCTTCCAACCCCTCTCATATCCCTCTCCTTACTATTATGTGTATGCCAGAATTTGAATTAATTAAAAATTTATATTTTTTGGATTCTATTTCCTCAAAATTTTTGTTTTGTTTTGCTGCTTGTTTATATACATCGTCTCTTTGATCTTCCAAAGAGAACCCTGGAAAAGTTCACATAGGTGTGACTAGGGCTTGAGTGAGTTTGTTGGAAGGTTTTAGAAGCTAGGATCAGCAAGAAGAGGGACTCATAAGGAAAAATGGCACAAGTAGGTTCACTTCTTAATTTAAATTCAAGAAAGACATTTCTATTAAGTAGCCATATAGATGCTTTATGGTCTTATTGAAAGCTAATTGGTCTTAGCAGAATTTGATAAGGATATTATCAAGTTCCAAAAGCTTTATCTTTAATGTCAACAAGAACTCAGATAAGCCTCAGTGCTCTGCCCTGTTAATTAATTAGCAGTAGAAAGATCCAGATCCCTCCTCACCAGGAGGCCATAGGACAGTGAATCGGGAAGATGGACTAGAAAACAGCCTCGCAACATGAAGGGCTATGTTCAGGTGCCTGCAGCTGAGCTGGAGGAGCCGTATGAGTTTACTTCACCAGGAGAGTCATCCACATGCCTTTACCTGAGTAGGTCTAGTGATTCTTATCTTTGTTTGCTGTGTTTATACATACAGTATTCTCTTATTTGATTATCTAGAGTAGTTGCTACTGTAATTTTTATTGCCATACGCTTTTTAACCATATATTGCCTGTAATCTAATTTTATAGAACTTGAGTAAATTGAAAGTTTTTAATTAATTTCCTGTGTTGGTTTTGTGTGAGTGTTTTCATTTATGTAAGTAATCGGCAAGTATTTGTTTGAGGCTTTTCTGAGAAAGTCTCTGTGATTATTCATTTCCTACAGTGACAGCACATTCTGTATCTTTGAGGTATACATGCTGCTGTGGTAAGGTTTGTTGAAAGAAATTGGTACATGTATTAGTGTGGCAGTTTCTGTTTGAAGCCATCAGGTCTGGGCTGGGATTTCAGGGCCCTTCACCCTTACTAGCTTTGCAGTTTGGGGTAGATGAACTTCTGGGAGCACTTCCTTGCTGTAGGTAATAACTACCTCTGAGACTGGATAGAGGAATCATGCTGTGAAGTCCTGAGTACAGTGCTTAAAGTCATGTTCTGAACATAGTGCTTACTCTCCTTGTTCTTACTCATTATTGAAGCGGTTGTGGACCCTAGGTGAAAGTATTGATGATTAAGTTACAGCAAAGGTTTCACACTGTTGCTAGTATTCTTTAAAAGATTCTCTGCCTCCTCCTGTTTACTCTTATTGTGAAACTGCTTTCACTTTGTCACTAATAATAGCATTTTCTTGAATGCTTCCTTATTGAGACCTCAATATACATTTAATTAAGTATTTAATTAATGTAGGTACTAGTTATGGACATGTCATCTTTATTCAAGGAGAGAACTTGGGGCTAGGTAGGTAAGTCACCTACCTGGCTGGCTGGTTGTGTCTTTTACACTTTACCCTTTTTCTCATCTGCTGTCACAGTAGGTCAAGCTTACCGAAAGTGAGGGCCAACGACTATCATTTGCAGTGCAAATTCAACTTTGTTTTTCAGGTTCTCTCAACCAGAAAGTGCCCTTGTAAGTGAAGTTAGCTTGCTGAGAATCTTCTCACAGGCAATACTGCAATGTGGAGGAGATTTAAGGGACTAGGACCCGTATGCAGCTCCATTGCCAGTCCTTTCCAGGACACTGTATTGGGTCTTCCATTGGTGCTAGCTGAGTGTGTGCCTCAGTCTTCTCACTGATAGTTGGCTTCATCATCTTCTCAGTGCCTCAGAGACTGTATGACAGTGGCATGGTACACATCTAACTTTAATTTATTTATCAGAAATAGGAAATTTGCTTTTTAAATTTCTGAGCCAGCTCTCCAGCTCTTCCACCTCAACCCCTAAGATTTGTGCCTCTATGACGTAGTAATTTAGTTGTCTGTACCCCCTCTCCCCAGTACTCAAAGGATTGCTTTATTTTGGGGTGTTATTTGAGTATCTTTGAATGTTAATCTGAAAATTTAACTCTAGTATTTGAATTATATGATTTTTTTTTCTTATTAGAAAAACCTTTTGAATAGTGGATAACATTAAATAGTATCATATACACTGCCCAAGTAGTATTGCTAAATTGTTTTCTGTTTTTATGTCAGTTTATAACTTCCTCAAAAATATATTGTTTATATTTTCTTATATCTTCAATGTTGGGAAGAGTCTGGAATTTTAATTTTAGACAATGAATTCTTACTCAATCATTACTATTGCCAAGTTATTGATTCTTTTGCTATAGACTTTTTTTAACCTTAAAATTTGTATTCTTTTTGGTTTTTCAAGACAAGGTATACAGGTGTGTACTACCAGAAAGGGTAACAACAGTTCTGGATGTCCTGGAACTCTCTTTGTAGACTAGATTGGCCTTGAATTCACAGAGATCTGCCTGCTTCTGCCTTCCGAGTGCACCACCACCTCCTGGTTTTATTTCATTATTTTAAGTAAATATAAGTATTTGCCTTTATGTGTGTCTGTGCCCTGTTAAACATTTACAGTTTAGTTTTAAAGCTCATCTTATTTTTGACATATTTTCACAGTCTAGAATGTATCCATTGATAAATTAAGCTATTTTGGAATATGTTGTTTGTGAAGTATAAAGAATGGTTAGTAACAGAAAGGCTATAGGTTTGAAGAACATTATAAAATATTAGAACATTTTAATGTATTTAATCAAGTATCAGTGAACTCTTGAAAGCTTCATTGCAAAAATATCGCTAAAAATGGGCTACAAATATCATTCCTGTGTGGGAGCCACAGAGAGATAGGAAGCATGTAGGAAGCCATAGAAAAGGTAAGATGTGACTCAGAGACAGAAGTGAAGAGTACAGCAACAGAGGTCTGGTTGAGATAAGAGTCATGTGCTCATTCAAGAAATATCCCAGTGCCTCTTGGTCCAGTTGCTTGGGATTTATGAGTAAGCAAAAGAATGGTTTCTGTTTTTCTCTGAGCTTATCTTTTGGTGAAGGTGGCTGATGATAACCAATTAATAGGAAAGTTATTTAGTATGTTGGGTGAGAAGCATGTTTAGCAAGAGTAGAAGAGAGTCAGGGCAGCCAGTGCTTTAAAAGAGGAGCTAGGCAGTTGGCCTTGTTTTAGACAGAGGAGTCAGAAGAGGTTCCCAACTACCAGAGTAGCAGGACCACTGTTTTGGCTGCAGTGAAGTAAATGAGGCACATAGATGAAGGTTGGAGGTGGACAGAAGATAAAGACATATGCTGCCATGAATTTACCTGACACACTTGATGTGGGTGTGTGTGTGTTCATTGAGTCTTACCACCTGCTGTTTTTTTGAGGAAAAGAGAAAAAATAATGTCCTTCTTTTTGAATTTGCATGCGTTTTCTCTTGCTGCCAGTTTAAACTTACCTGTTTGTTTGTTTGTTCAATACTCTTTACTCAAGACAATGTCTGTCACTTAGTAGATATTCGATACATATTTGTTGAACAAGCAGATATGATCTTTACGAGCAGAAAAGTGTTCTGTACATTCATGAGGGATGTAATAGAACATGACACATAATGAGAGACTCATGAGTCACACATCTGGCTGTAGCTCAGCGTTGTGTTCAGAGGTGCCCAGCATTAGATACTGCAAAGCACAGAAAGCATGAGAGGAGATAGGATCTCTCCTGGCATTCATGTGTTCATTCCTTACCTGCTTCTTTACTGACATTTACTGAATTCACTCAGTATTACACCAGCAGAGCTTAGAGATGAAAGATAAGACCTGTCTGTAAAGTCAGCATGTCCCAGGCAGGAAAGACAGATGAGCCATTAAATTAGAGGTGTTAAATGCTACAGTAGGATTTGTGAGTGTCTGTGCATGTGTACCACTGTATCAGAGTTTGTTGCAGCTGATTTTGTCTTCTGACTGCTAAGGTTAATTGCGTAGGGAAGAATCTACTAAATTGATCTCGTAGGGTGACTGTTTCTGAACTTATTTCCAGTTCTACTTAAAGTCGTATCCTTAATTTTTATGTCATAATGAATGATATAATTATCCACAACAATCACCAAATTGGTGTGTGACTGAAGCTGTAATAATTAGTAGACTATACCCCTGTTAAAATTATCTTTAAATGGATAGTGAGTATTCAGAAACATGTACTTCTGGATCATTTTACAATATTAATCTTTATATTCTTTTTTACTTTTTTTTTTTTTTTTAAACAGGAGTGTGCTGCTGCTGCTCTGCTTTGCGTCCTCGCTACAAACGTCTGGTGGACAACATATTCCCTGAAGATCCCAAAGTAACTTGATCTCCATCTACTGCTCCTTCTCTTTCTGACCCATTCTGCCCTCTGCTCCTCCCTAAGGTTTCCCTCATTTCATTGCTCTTTTGTCCCCATATCTCATCAAATGAACTTTAAACTTTTAATTTTTACATATCCTTGCTTGATTACCTTTTTCAGATGATAGGTACAAATCTGAAATGATAGATGCATGGTGATCTCATGCATGAGATCATTTAGATTTGTTAGTGACACTCATCAAACATTCAGGATCCTGTGCCATATACTATGTGCCCAGGATGCAACTGAACAGTGAGTGGTTTCTGCATTCAGTAAGTATAGATAGAATATCAGCAATTTTAATACCATGGGGGAAGTGTGATAGAGAAATCAAACGCAGGGTTCTGCTTGAATAGATAAGAATGATGGCCAGTTTTCAATTAGGAGAAGAAAGACAAAGGGAATGAAATCTAAGCTTAGATCCAAACAACAATTACAACAATTAGGGATAGGCCATCTATTCTTTTTGTTGTTGTTGTTGTTGTTGTTTTTTTTTTTTGAAAGAATTGAGATCATGAAAGACTATGATAGACAGAAACTATTTGCCTTTTTAAAAAGTAGTTCTTAGCCAGGTGTGTTGGCTAGCTTTATGTTACCTTGACACAGCTAGAGTCATTCGAAAGAGGGGACCTCAGTTAAGAAAGTGTCCTCACCAGATTGGCCAGACAAGTCCATGGAGCATTCTTTTACTTGATAATTTATGTAAGAGGCCAAGCTCACTGTTGACATTGCTACCTCTAGGCTGGTGCTTCTGAATGGTATAAGAAAAAAAGCTGGGCAAGCCACGAGGAGCAAGCTAATAACCCACATTCCTTCAGGGCCTCTGTGCCAGTCCTGCCTCTAGAGTGCTACCTTGAGTTTCTGCCCTGACTCTCCTTGGTGATGGGACTACAAGCTATAAAATAAATAAACCCTTTCTTCTCTAAGTTGCTTTTGGTTGTGGCATTTTGTAATAAAAATAGAAGTCCTAACTAAGACGCTAGATGTGATGGCGGTATGTAATTATATTCAAAGCATTTGTGAGGCTAAGGCAGGAAGAATGTGAGTTTAGGGCCAGCTTGGCCTACATAATGAAACCCGGCCTCAAAAAGCAAAATAAACCAATTGGAGTATGTAGGATAGCTAGGCTGACTGATTTCAGGGAGACTGGGTTTGCTGGACACTGCTCAGCTTTTCTAAGGCTCTTAGCTTTCTGATAAAGGGACATAAAATGGGATGCAAGTTGATTTCCAGAAAAATTTTTAGTGGAAGCAACTGTCTTTTGATTATGTTAACATTAGTTTAAGGTTTATATGTTCTTCTTTTGATTAAAACAAAATTTAAGGGGTCATCTGTCTATAGGAAGTTAGCCATAAATACTATTGGCTGTCAATTATCCTGGATCATTTGTGACATATAAAAACCCTGAAAGACATGATATTTGCTTTTAAGAAGAAGTCCCATTGACTCACATAAATCATGATATAAAAATTAGTAAATAAAATGCAGGTTGTAATAGTATTGTTTCTAATGTAAGAAAGTGCCATCTTGTGTTGATATTCTCTGGGAAGCATTCTTGGAGGAAGTAAGTAAGATCTGCTATGCATTGAAGGATTCCCTTATCTTGAGAAACAGGGATTAGTGTGCAAGTGAGAAGACAGAAAAATTCTTGGAAACGTAGTTGTTTTTAAGGTAAAGACAAATTGATCAATTTGACTATCGAAGTTAAGGCTCTGTTGTTTTATCTGTAGGGTATGGTGGATAGTTAAATTGTTGGCCACAAATAGACTGAGTAGTCACATAATTGTGTTCCAGAGAAGTGTGGTATACATGGTTATTAAAGCCCAGGTAGATGGCAGAGTATGGAGAAATGTGAAGCAGGCCAATGTATCTAAATTATTCTCTTTAACTTGTACTAAATGCTGGGTTTTGAACACCTGTAATGACACTGACAAGAAGTAAACTGAGGAATGATTACAAAAATAATATTTGTCAAAGATTCAGATACTTGTGATGTAAGTAACAATCATCTATAAAATAGATTTAAAAAAATTTCACCAACTTAACCTGCATATGGAAAATACTACTCAGTTGTCACATTTGCTGTTTCACTAAACACAAGCATCTTGTAGTGCATTCAGAATGATTTAGAAAGTAGGTGCTTAGATGCAGAAGGGTTTGTATGTGCCCTAATCTCTGACTTCAAAGAGTTGAGGGGACAAATAAATGGTTTCCTATAATTACCATGTGTCATTTTATAGAAGCAGTTAATAGAACCTGTCTCAAATCTCATGGGCTGTCATTGAACAAATACAGTTCTTTGCTGAGTATGGCTTCTGTGATGTCTGTGCTACCACCATGCCTGGCACTTAGTATCTGTTTAATGAATAAGATAACTGTATGCTAAAATATAACAGTGAAGATAAGCCCCATGAACTACAAAATAGTATATACAATAGAAGCATCCCAGCCCATCTCTGAAGAGCTTGTGGAGGGCATGTTGGAGAAGGCATGTGACAAGTATTTAGAGGAAGCTGAGCGCTAGAAGAAAGTGCCTCTACTACTAGGATATAAGCTGAGTAAAAGAAGTCATGCACAGCAGAGTTGCAGTCTGGCTGCAGAGTAGAAGGCCTTAGCAAAATTAATACAAAATATGCTTGTGTAACCTCAATGAATAGAGACATTTAGGCTGTCAGGTAGGCAGATAAAAGTGAGAACACAGACTTAAAAATCCATCTAGCATATCTGCCTATCTCTCATTTTCACCCATCTAACAGATGTAAGCAGCATAGTCACTTAGATTATACCTAGCCAAGAAATTGAGGGTGATGGTTGACTCACTTGCATTAAGATAAGAATCATTGGGCAGGTTATGGTTAATCTCATTACTCAGAGGCAGAGGTATGTGGATCTCAGTTAGTTCAAGGTCAGCTTGGTTCAGGTAGTGACTACCAGACAGCTAGGGCTATGTAGGGAGACTCTGTCTCAAAAAACAACAAACATAAAAGAACCACAGCAACCACTTTTAGAAGATAGGGAAAGAAGAAAGGCTTAATAGCCCATAACAACAGTTCCAAATATGTTTTAATTGACAATTACAGCAGATTTTTATGAGCCTAGCAGGTTCTGAATTATTTCAAAAGTTATATGTAGGGGATAGAATTTAGTTCCTTGGTAGACCTCTTACAAGGCAAGCTTTGGGTTCAGTCCTCAGCTCTAGAGATGGGGAGAAGGCTATATGTATGTTCACTATTGTAGATATTAAAAAGTACATACTACATATAACATTTAAAACATTTAAATTGAAGCAAATTTTGTTTGAAAAATTCTTTTAGTAAAATATATTTCATTAGCTACTTCACTATAAATGAAAGTTCTGGAAACAGTCATTGTGATGGTCCTTTAAGTACTTTGCTTTAGTGTGATTTTTTTTTTAAGCTTTTTAAAAGTTCTGAGCATGTAGAATTATTTATATCCAAAAAATTTCAGCAAAATGTTTATTTCCAGTCTGGTGATGAGATGTAAATTAGGCAACACTTTGAATTAATAAATGAATAAATAAGTTGGAAAATGTAGATCATGTACTTGTCATTATTATTTTCAGGATGGGCTTGTTAAAGCTGATATGGAGAAACTGACATTTTATGCAGTGTCTGCACCAGAGAAGCTTGATCGAATTGGTGCCTACCTGGCAGAAAGGCTGAGCAGGGATGTTGTCAGACATCGTTCTGGGTAAGAACACAGATTACTGTGAATGATCTCTTATGTTAGAAAAATCTTTCTAGGTGAAGTCATCTCATAAATTTTTGTGCCAGATAGTCAGGCAAAAACCATACACAGAGGATAAGCCCCGGGGCAATATGCAAAGAAAAGTATGAGAGCCATATAACTGCTGCAGCTTCCTTTTCCTGTGACTCAGGTTCTTCTGCAGAAACTCATGTGGGAATCATTGCCTCTCGCTTTAACATCTATTAGTTTTGTTAACATCTAATGGAAAATAGGTTTAAAGGTGAGATACGGTGTTTAAAAATTGATGTCTAAATTGAAAACAAACCAATATCCTGTTACCAGGTAGTTTTTGACACTGCAGAGTGAGAGTGAGTCCTGTCAGACTTAGATCAAGTGCTAACCTGGTTTGCAACTGCCTGTTCGTCCCAGCATCTGCTGATAAAGGAATCCATCCCACCTTGACCATTCTCTGCCTGAACACTTACAGCTTTGTAGTTTACACTGAAAGTACTTTGTGTTGTGACAGTGTATCAGCCTGATTTCTAAGAGTACCCTGTTTTCCAAGTGACACATTGGCTTGTTGTGCCTCTGCTCTGTCACCTCTTAGGATATTTCATGGGTTTGTACAGGTAGTTTGATCATTGAATGTCAACTAAAATAGAATCTAAATTTTATTGTATAAAATCTTTAAAATCTGTTGATTTAAAAAGGGAGAAATTTTATTCCCTTTTATTGCTGTATTGTTGCTGGCACTATTTTGTTTTTAAATGTAAGTATATATATTTTTATTCACAATAATTATACATTTATATGTAGGTAAATATATAAGTAAATATATTTTTATTTATAAATTTAAGGAAATAATGTTGGAGACAGAGATAAATTGTAGTACTATTAAAAACATATACAAATAAATATGGTTAAAATCATGTCCATGGTGTTCAAGACACATTACAAACAGGTAGCCTCAGTAAATCTGAGGTTTCCTGGAGGAAGCAGAATAGTACAGTCTAGCTTTGTTGTACTTCTAAACTAGGTTTTACTTTGCCTTTCTTTTTCTGTGCATCTAAGTAAACCCATTTCAATGAAAAGCAGTTAGAATTACGAGCACTGGAAATGCTTTGACTTTGTTTTGTTTTGTTTTAACTTAGGTATGTTCTAATTGCTATGGAGGCGTTGGACCAGCTTCTTATGGCCTGCCATTCTCAAAGCATCAAGCCATTTGTAGAAAGTTTCCTTCACATGGTAGCAAAGCTCTTGGAATCAGGGGAACCAAAGCTTCAGGTTCTTGGAACAAATTCTGTAAGCAAAGCAATTGTTTTCTTTCTAAGTTGAATCAGCACATCTGGAATTAATCTCTTCTTAGAATGATTCTATCTGATCGAAGGTTATTTCCCAGTCAGGGCATTTGGACACACAGTATAGATGACAGTGACTAATGCACTCTCTCCAGTGTCTTGGTCTGTATAGAATCTGTGATATTAATCTATCATCATGGAACACCTGGGTCTAAATGAGTTTAATCCTGTCAGTTTGATTTTCTCTAACTTCCTCATTACAATGCTAACCTTGCATACTACTGTTTTACTTTAGTGCTTTTCCAAAAACAAGAGCATTATTGAGATGCATCTGACTTGTAATGAACAGTTACACAGTTATCATATGACTCAACAGTATAGTATTTAGCATTTATTACCTGAGTGGAAAACCTGGGTCTATACATAGACTTACAAACCACTGTTAACCGTAGCCAAAAAAGTGAAGAAATCCTAATGTCTGTGGACATCGTGGTTAGATGAACGGATAAATCAGAACATAGTGTAGTATTTCATTGTGGTTTTGGATTTCTGGGTTTTTTTTTTTTTGTTTTTTTTTTTAAAGCTTCTTGGTTTCTGTCAGTCTCTGAATAAATGTCTATTCAAGTTCTTATTTTTAAACTTAGGTTGCCTTTTAAAATTCTTCACCTATTTTCGATACAAGTCCTTTATCAGATATGACTTGCAGTATTTTTTTTCTAGCTCTGTGATTTGTTTTATACTTTATTGATGAGTTGCTTTGATGAAGTCTAATTAATTTTTTTATCATCACCCTTTTTTATGTGCTTTTAGTACACCTTATGAGAAACATTGCCTAATCTATGGTCAAAGATTTACCCCTAAGATGATTTCTAAGACTTTTATAGTTCAGTTCTGTTATCTACTTTGATCTATTTGCATATGATTACATATGACTTAGGGATTCAATTTTGTCTATATTATGCATATATTCATTCAGATATTTTATTTTTACTTATCAAATATACTGTCTTCTCCCTACTACTTGGCTATAAAACCATAATTTGTGTTTCTTTCCTTAGACCACTTCTGAATTGTTGCTTCTCACAATATTCACTTCCTTCTATCCTGAACATAATTTTTAAATTAAAAATGGGCAATAACAGGCCATGATAATAAAAATAAAATAATGATGTTTTTATTTTTCATTTCTGCTTTTGTTTTATAGTTTCAGTCTTTCTGAGGAAGCTTTAAGTTAACAGCCTACATAAATATTTTGTATACCTACCCGTAGTTTACTAAAACTACCAGAATCACATGATTTGTTGGTGTTTAGGCATTGTCAAGACACTGTGACTAAGGCATCTTATAGAGGAAGGCATTAATTGGGGGCTTACTTACAGTTTTAGAGGGTTAGTCCATGATCATGGCAGGAAGCAAAAGGCATGGCCATGTAACAATAGCTCAGAGAGAGCTTTACATCTTGATCCACTGACAAACAGTGAGACTGACCTGGCCTGGGTTTTTGAAACCTCAAAGCCCAATCCAGGTTACATACACACTTCCTCCACAACAAGGCCATGCCTTCTATAAAAAGCCACACTGCCCGATCTTTCCCAAACAGTTCCACTAACCCAGGACTAAGCATTTAAACATATGAGCTTTTGGGGGCCATTCTCATTCAGAACACCACATGTACAATTTCTGATATAGGAAAATGTAATGTAAGTTGTGACTCCAACTGTGGATCTGAGTCTGTATTGCACGTGTACTTACAGTCTTATAGTTTAGACAAGTTAGATAACCTTTGTCTCAGTTTCTCATGTGTGAAGTAAAAACAGTAGTTCCAGTCTGATGAAACCTCTGTGTGTATGAATCTCCTAGAGCAGGGCATAGCATTATTAATATGATCATAGTAGATTGTTATAAAAGCTCCAAAGTAATTCTATAATTGACTCAAGACCTCTATCATGATTTTATCTCAGAGACAAATAGTGCATATTCCCAGATGCAGTTAGATGATGTGATGGGCTTGTTTTCAGGCGTGGAAGATCCTAAAGTCTTCTCCTGTTTCATTTACAATTAGATGAGGACATTTAGGGAGATGGCTTAATAGCTGGGGATAATGTGGGTAATGTGCATTCCCAGAAGTTTCTTTACTTGTAGCCAGCAAAGCCGTTGTATTACTTCAGTGAGTCATTCAGGCAAAAGATCAAAACCCTCATAACCACCCTCCTACCTTTAGTGAATGTTTTAAATTAAATGTTGTTTTAGTTTAGTCACCTTTTAAATCCATTTGCTGAAAGTCTAATTTTAATTTTGTAGAGGTGCTGAGTACCTTATATCATCAAATATGATGAATGTTGATTTATTAATTATGTTCAGTATTTATTCATGGTATTTGTGTATTTTATTCTAATTTGTGACATTTACCTTTTTATGCTCATGATCCAGTATGACAATAATAGATAAAATTTACATAGGCTCTCCTTTGTGTCAGAAATTGTGCTAGAAAAAAAAAGGTATGAAGTTAGAAGTGGGGGTAGGGGAGTAGGAGTGAAACTGGGAGGAGGGGATGATGGGTGTGATTAAACTACCTCTAATTCACATGTAAAATTCTAAAGAATTAATAAAACATATTAAACAGTTTAAATTTTAAAAAGATAGTATCTCAGGAACTTCTTATTCTTACTCCCTTTTTATTGTACATAGCTTCAAAAATAAAAAAGTGTAGAACATATTATATTATATCCAGATATACATTGGTTTACAAATGTTTAAAATATACATAAAATGGTATAGATACAATTTAGTCATTTCTAATCTGAAATCAGAATTGCTCTAAAACCTACACCCTTTGAGCTCTGTGATAGATTGTCAGATTTAAGATGCTCCATGGCCAAGCTAAACACATATCCCATGCATTCTGTGCAAATGTTCTGAGGCCTGAAACACTTTGATCAGAATAAGGGATATGTGTCTTAAAATAACTTTGAGCATGCCTGGAGAGATGGGCCAGTGAGTGTATACTGCACAAGCATACAGACTGAACTTCAACTCCCAATGCCACAGAACCAGCCTGATGTGGTCTCATGTGTACCTGTAATCCCAGCACTGTATTGGGCTATGGCAGGAGGATCTCCCTGACTTGTTGGTCACCATCCTGCTGCAGATTCAGTGAAAGATCCTGCCTGCAGAGAATAAAGCAGAGAGTGCTAGAGCACCACATAGATGTGCTCCTCTGGCCTCCATGCGCACATATGGGCACTTGTACATGCACTCACACAAACTCAGAAAACAACTCAAACATAGCTTGTTAAATATAATAGTACGTCATAGCTAGAGATGGCAACAATATGCAACTTTGGATCAAGTATATTTTGTTTAGTTTTTTTGAGAAACAACATGTTGTATTACTAGGATTTTCAAATATATTACATTATTTAGTTCAAAATTGGTAATAATATTTCTGTTTTACGTGTGAGAAATCACAGTTAAATAATTTGTCAAGAGACAAAAAGAATGTTGTACCTGTAGAAAGACTGAATCCTAGGTCTTACTCTAGAGCTTATGTTTATATTGTTTGTGCTGTAAAAGTACTCGATAGTTTCATATAGTTTCAGGAAAAATATGGATTGCTTTTATGTTTTTACTTGGTTGATCCTTGCCACTATTTCAAGCCTCATCCCTAATCTTAATAATTTTCTTTAAGTATTGTTGAATCATATCCAGAAGCAACAGTTAGCAAAATTAGTTATTAAAGCATGGGCCTTCAACCTGCCTGTCCTCCATGTGTGATGAGTACCTGCAGGCACTTTAGTTTGTTGTACAGCAGAGACTGAAGCATAGGTGTAATCCAGGAGATGAGATGACAACTCAACATCCTGCAGTCCCCCAAGGAGGTCCTGTAGGAAAAGCTTTATCTGGTCCCCGACTTTACTAGTGTTCAGAATGAGGAAGCCTGCACCTAAAGGATTGCATGCATCTCTTCAACACATCTACTTCCCAGTTAAAGTTTCATTTTTCCATCTATTATTATTATGTATGTGTGGAGGTGTATGCATGTATGTATGAGTTCTTATACTCATGTATATGTATGTGGATGAAAGAGCTAGACATATGTGTCTTTCTCTATTGTCTTCCACCTCATTTAAGAAGTTACCACAGAAGAACTTCTGGTTTGCAGAATTAGAACTTCTGTGAATTGGGAGAGCACCTCTGAGTGTGCTCACATTTTATATGCAGCTCTTATATGCAAGGGCAGTATATTCTGTTTGCCATAGATAGTTACTTAGATTATCTTTGTACTTATAACTTTCAATAAATAACAAAAGAATAAAGGTTTATCCTCTGCAACTTCCCCTCACATGTGAGGAAGGTCTTTAGTATCCATTTTGTTTTATTTCTACCCTTATATTCTATTTTAAAAGTGATGTGTTTATTATAGCAAATTTGAAAAATACAAAAAAATGTAAAACTAAATGTCTTATAAAAAATCAGCCAAATTGCAAGACTCTATTTAGAAAGCTGTATCATTGGTTTTCTAAAATACCATTATTGCAAAATTCCTTTTGTACATATGTAGTATTTGTTGTTTTATGTGTTCCATTTGCCTATTTGGATGTTTCTGTTGATGTAATAGATAAGGAGGGTAAATGTGTTTACTCACTTTTAAAAGGTGATGTATTTTGTTTGTATTGTTATTTTTGTTTTTTAGTTTGTCAAATTTGCAAATATTGAAGAAGATACACCGTCCTATCATAGACGTTATGACTTCTTTGTATCTCGATTCAGTGCCATGTGTCACTCCTGTCATAGTGATCCAGAAATACGAACCGAGTATGTACTGTTTTACTTCATGACTTACCTTAAGTAATTTATACAAGAATTTACTGAATATTGTGCTTCTATAATTCACAATGATTAGCAAAAGGCATCAAAGATGCTCATGAAACAGTCTTCCATTGTTAGAACATACAGCATTCAACTGAATTTGCAAGATGAAAGTGGTTAAAATTCAGACTCCTTACCCTCGCCCAGAATGACCTACATCCTCACCTGCCTGTTTCAGTTTGTTATTTTGTCATTTCTCTTACTTTCTGTCTGGCCCAGTCACATGGGTCTGCTTGCTGTCGCCAGAACACTCTCTGCACGCCCCTCTTCAGTACATTTGGAAGCTGTGTTCTCAGGGACTCCTGACTCGTGTCAGTGTGTTCAGCTTCGCCCTCACCTCACTCAGGGGTCTCTCCCGGATGACTTAGATTACTATCCTGACTCCCCCCTTACCTACGGCTGCCCTACTTGTGCTTATTCCTTATCATTTCAGTTTTATTGCTTTTTGGGGTTTTGTTTGTTTTTTGATACAGGGCCTCTCTATGTCATTCTAGCCACTCTAGAACTTGCTATGTAGACCAGGCTGGCCATGAGCTCACAGAGATCTTCTTGTCTCTGCTTCCTGAGTGTTGGGATTAAAGGTGTGTACCATCACTCCAAGCCTTTTCCCACTTTCCTTTTCTCTTATTAGAGGGTAGGACAGAAGGCCAGGGGATTTGTTCTGAGCACTGCTGTGTTACTGAGCACTTTGACTAGTGTCAAAAGGCGTGTAGTTAAAAGTTAAAGTCAAATGATGCTGATAAATGATATTAGTTTGAACATCACTGGTAACCTAATTCAGAGAGTTATTATGTTAGTAATGGAGAGTCAGTGTATTTTTTTCTGAACCACTTTAGAGTGTACAGAACCTTAACTGGGAATTGCCAGGCCCCCAGCAGGTGCACACAGTTAAAGCAAGCACGGGACTTTTGGGTCACTCAAGAAAGGAGGCTGAGCAGAGACTTAACAGTTATTTTCTCAGATGGGACTTGCCCGACTATAATTTCTCCTCATTACCGTTCAGGCCATTTATCACTATGTGATGCCTTAGACAGAAGAATATTGTAAAGACTTACACCTTCCTGGCTACCTCATCACCACTAAAATTTTATTTCCTAAGGGACATTTTAAAGTGAGTGTTTTTAATTATGTAAGAAAATGTCTTTGAATAATTCAAACATGAGATTCCCTTATATTTAACTATTTTATCGTCCCCCGGTGGAAAACCTTGTATTTTGGACATACTATTTATATCCATATTTTTACTATTTTTAGTATCAATATAAAAATTAAGTATATAAAATATTAAATTTAATTTTTTATATATGTGTACTGTATTTTCATAATTTCCCCTCCCCTCTCTTCCCTCCAACCTTTTGTATTTTCCATCCAATTCATGGCCTCTTTTTCTTTAATTATGATCATTTTATATTTATTCGGGAGTGATTGTGTGTGTGTGTGTATACATATAACCCACTGGGTCCATTTAATGTTGTTTATATGTCTATTTTTTTAGGGCTGACCAATTAGGGGTCACTTAACACATATATAAGTTTCTGAAGTTCCAAATCGCCAAGTTTTTTATTTGAATCACTGTTAAAACAATGAATCAATTAAAATGCTTGAAGATACAAATTGTAATTTTTTTCTACTGTTCCTTGAGTAAAAGACAATTCAGTTTTTTTTAGTTTATTTATATTTCTTTGCAGGCTCCAACTTAGATTCTTATTTTTTATCCTTTTACTAATTAGTAAAATACAAAGTCATACAGAACCTTCAGATTTGGACAGTAGATGAGGCTAGAAATTCTCCTCGTCCCCTCTCTATTCACCAACTTTAGTTTCTTTCTTAAAGACAAGTAAAAACCCAGTACAACAATGTCCCCCCCACCCCCGCAAACCAAACCAAGAAAACAAAATAAAACAATTCACCAGCTGTAAACAAAGTTTGTAGCATTTTGCATGCATGGGCGTTTGTGTGCGTGCGTGTAGACTCATACTGTGGAGTTCATTATATGGTGTTCATCTACTCCTGTCCTGAAGGGGTTGCTATACTCAGTGTCATGCTCTTGTTGGAGAAAACTGATTTTCTCAGTTTTTCCCAGCAGGTATAAGTGACAATTCAGTTGTTAGCCTTACCCTAGTGGCTAGGTTTTTATCCATCCATCCACTTTTGTTTATTTTTTACTTATTCACTTTATATTCCGCTCACTGCCCCCTCAAATAATCCTTCCTCCTTCCCTCCCTTCCCTTCTCCTCTGAGTAGGTGGAGGCCCCCCTGGGTTTCTTCTAACCCTGGCACTTCAAGTCCCTGTGAGGCTAGTTGCTTTCTCCGTCACTGAAGCCAGACAAGACAGCCCAGTTAGAAGAACATATCCCGTATACAAGCAACAGCTTTTGGGATTGTGCCTACTGTAGTTGTTCGGGACCCAAATGAAGACAAAGCTGCACATTTGTTACATATATGTGGGGAGGCCTAGGCCTTGGTTGGTGGTTCAGTCTCTGAGAGCCCCAAGGGTCCAGGTTAGTTGATTCTTGGTCTTCCTGTGGAGTCTCTGTCCCTTAGAGCTGCAATCCTTCTTTCTGTTCTTCTATAAGAGTCTTAAGCTCCATCCTCTGTTTGACTGTGGGTATCTGTATCTGTCTGAGTCAGTTGGTGGGGCCAGCCTCTCAGAGGACAGCCATGTTAGACTCCTATCTGCAAGCATAACAGAGTATCACTAATCATCAGAGATTGGTACTTGCCCATGGAATGGGTCTCAAGTTGGGCTAGTTATTCGCTAGCTATTCCCTCATTCTGTGTTCCATCCCCAATTTCTTATAGACTGGATATGTTTTGGGTTGAAAATTGTGTGGATGGGTTATGTCCCTATTGCTCGAAGGGGTTTCTGACTGGCCACAGGAGGCAGCCTTCCCAGGCTCCATATCCCCAGTGCTATGAGTCACAGCTAACGACACCCCGGTTGATTCTTGGGCACTTTGCCTATCTGTCTATTCATTTTTTTAAAAAAATAATTAAAATATAAAATAGAACAAAAAGAAACATGTCAAAGTTGTACAGAACAAATCAACAGAAGGAAAAGAGCCTAAGAGATGACACAAGAATCGGAGACCCACTCATTTCCACACTCAGCAGTTCCATAAAAACACTGCCATAATATGTAGGCATAGGATCTGGTGCAGACTGGTGCAGGCCCCATGCTTGCTGCTTGAGTCTATGTTCATTTGAGCTTTGCTCAGTTGATTTAGAGGGACTTGTTTTCTTGGTACCCTCCACCCCTCAGGCTCTTACACTCTTTCTACTTTTCAGAGGTTCTCTGAACTTTGAGGGGAGGGCTTTGATGGAGACATCATATTTAAGGCTAAGAATTTTCACTCTTTCTATAATGTCTGGCTGTGGTCTTTATATTTGTACTCATCCTGCTTTATGAGAAAACTTCTCTGATGATAGCTGAATAAGGCACTGGTCTGTGGGGTTAGCAGAATAGCATTGGGAATCATATTATCCCTACATTTGGTTTTCTCTTTTTTTAGATCAGTATTATTTAGTTTTATCCTAGGTGCCTGAGGTATCTAATCTTAGGTTCCTGGTCACTCAAGCAGTGTTGGGTATAGGTTCCATCTCGTGGAGTGGACCTTAAGTCAAATCAGACATTGGTTGGTTGCTTCCACAAGCTTTGTACCCCCATTGCCCTAGCATATCTTGCAGGAAGTACACCAAAGCGTTTGTGGATGTATTAAGATTTTCTTGTATTTCTTTACAAAAATAGTTAATATTTGTACATTTATACATCATAGTCTAATTTTTCTAAGAACTTGCAGCTATAAGGGAAGTCCTCATCATTATAGTGACTGATGCACAAATAGCTAATGCTTGTTGATTGTTTCCTGTGAGGAAGTTCTGTTCAGCTTATCACTCAACTGTTCACAGCACCCTTAAGCTTATATGATACAAATGGTCAAATTTATTCATGCAGAAACTAAATTGTCTTGGGGACCAAGACTAGAATAGACTGGCCAGGGCAGGTGTTAGAGCTGCATTAGGTGTTAGCTGTGTAGCTCAAGGGGCTCTTAATGGTCACCAGCATGCACCCTCTGCCCTACATCAGGTCACCACCATCTCCTGCTCCATTTAGGCTACTGTCCTTTTTATAACCTTATGCTTGTCTTCCTCCCCAGGAAATAGCATCAGATATATAGAGCAGATACTTTTTGTAGTGCTGTTAGATTTGCCCTCTTGTGATCAGTATGTTATAAGGAAGCCTTATAGACAGAGCTTTGAAATAGGCAGAATGTGTCTTAAATCCTCCATTCCACTTCCTGTTGGTGTTATTCCTGTCATCTCCATTCTCCCTATCTGTTACTATAGGTTACTATATAAAATAGAACAAAAAGAAACATGTCAAAGTTGTACAGAACAAATCAACAGAAGGAAAAGAGCCTAAGCCTCTGGGTTTGTAAAATACTACCCCTTCCTTCTCAATATTCTCTTTAAACATGTTAAGACAGTGTGAGGTAAGCAGAAAAGTATTCCAACTGCTGATCAGATGGTGGAAAGGAAGGAAGGAATTGAGAATAGGACAGAAGGAGGTAATTTGAGCAGAAGTACCTGTAGGAGAAGTGGGCTGGCAGGCTAACTCTTCTTCAGACATTGTCTATCTGCAGTCCATGCACATTTCTTTCTTGAACCTACAGGTTTATTATTATTTTTTTCCCAAGGAGAATCAAGACTGTGAGGAGACTGGGGCTTCTGAGTTGTGCTAGGATGTTAGGGCAACACTGATGAACTACAGTGTTGTGTGCATGTCTATAGACAACTGTTAAACCAAGCAGCTCTCTTTCTAAGAGGTGAGAGGTTCTTGGGGAACAGTGGGCAGAGTATGCAGAAGCACAGTGCCACCAGGAGCTAGGAACTTCTCACTTGGCTCTGAGACCTCACAGTAGCATATATTAGAGGAAGCTATGCTTTTGACTGATTTTTTTTTTATTAACAAATACTACATTTACTAATATTTCTGTAGATTCCATCCTTCAAACTTTATTGATTAATAAAGATGATGGTTAAACCATCTTTTTAGTATATCTCTAGCCACCTCAGATTTTTGAAATTTTAATTTCATACCTATATTATATATAATTTTAAAACATTTTATGATTGAGAGAGCAGTATCAACATACATTCTCTTAGATATATAAACAGACTTGTTTAAATAACCTGTTTTCATGGGTCTTTCTTTCCGCATCCTTATAGGATTCGCATTGCTGGAATAAGAGGTATTCAAGGTGTGGTTCGCAAAACAGTTAATGACGAGCTTCGGGCCACCATTTGGGAACCACAGCATATGGATAAGATTGTTCCATCCCTTTTGTTTAACATGCAGAAAATAGAAGAAGTTGACAGGTATTGTATAAAGATACTAAAGTTGGAACTGCAGAGATGGTTCAGCACTTAAGAGGGTGTATTGTTCTTGCAAAGGACCAGAGTTGTCTCCTAGGCGCCTAATTTGAACAGCTTGCAGTTGCCTTAACTGCAGCTCCTGGTCGGTCCATTGCCCTCCATGGACACCTGCATTCACATGCACATACCCACACATGTACACAGACATTTACATGACATTAAAAATAAAAATCTCTTTTCAGAAAGATATTAAAGGCTGTATTGCATTGTATATGTGTTCATGTGCATGCTAGGATAAGAGTGTTTGATTTCTATTATTGTTTATGTGGTAGCCTCATAAAGTTAAGTGAGTCTAAACATATGTACCTTTCTAGAAATTTATTGATTAGAGTTATTAAGCACAAGTACTTATTCATAGACTTACGACTTCATTCTCTATTAGAATACATTTAAATTTTAGGCTGATGAGAGAGCTTACAGAATGAAGGTGCTTGCCATGATCTGAGTTCAATGTTAGAACATTGTTACATGTTAGAAGGAAAAACTGGCTCCCATAAGTTGTACTTTAACACTTGTGCTGTGCCATATATACACACAAGCACCCTGCCATCAATAAATGTAACAGTACAATTTTTAAATGAAAATTTTATTTGCTGGATTTATGTGTGTATGTATGTGTGTGTATAAATATATACAAGTACTACTTAAAGTTGTAGTGCAAAAACAGAAATTGTAGCTGAACTTCTTCCTTAGAGATCTACTCTGCTTTCTCTTAGGGAGTTAAAACTAATCAAAATAAAATAATAATGACTGTTATTCATTGCATTTTCTTTTTTATTGAAAATAAAAATTTTATGTAATATATTTGGATCACAGTTTATTCTGGTTATCTCTTTTCCACCTCCCTCTTCAAATGACTCCATGTTCTCTCTCTGTGTCTCTGTCTCTATCTCTTTCTTTCTTGCTCTCTCTCTCTCTCACTAGCTCTCTCAGGCAAATAAAAAAACAGAAGAAAAAAAACAGGAAAAAGCATGAGAAACACATGAACACAGAGACACAAATACAACATCAGAAACCATAATATATAAACAAAGACCAGTAATTAAAAAATACCCAAAACATTATGAGACAAAACATCTCAAAAATCTCATGGAGTTTATTTTGTGTTGGCTATCTCCTGCTGGGCATGGGGCCTGCCCTAAACTGTGGTTTTTATACCCTGTGAGACTCCACTGGAGAAAACTAGTTTTTCCTTTGTAAGCAGTTGACACTTGGAGATAGGGCTTGTGGGTTAGGGATCGGGACTTCCTTGCACAGCTCTGAGCCCTGAGAGGGGGCTTTGGATCCTATTTAGGATTAAATGTTCCAAAATCTCTTACTCTCTTCACATCATCCAGTTATGGGTCTCTGTGTTTGACCCCATCTACTTCGTGAGAGAGCTTCTGTTACAGTGGCAGAGTGAAACACTGATTTTTTTTTTTAACTGAAAGCCAGGTACGATTGGTTTCTAATTAATATCTCTAAAATACTTGGAATGACATACTAGTTTTCGCTACATGCTGGAATTCTTCTTAACCCCACAGTGATCAGGTGCACTTGACATTTTGAATGTTATCCAGATTCTCTAAGTGCCAGAAGCACGCGTTCCCCTCATGTTATTCTTTATACAGGAAGAATGTCATTCAGTAGCTAAAACAGAATTATCCAGTTTTGCTTATGGTTCACCCTGGTTCCTGCTCTTGGAAGAGGAAGAATCTAGAATAAATTTTAAAAGGATTTTATCATATAGTTACAAATATAAAATTTACTTATAACTTTCATGATTCCCTGCATAGCGTCAAGATGGATTTGGAAATGAGGTGCAGTTGATAATTCTGTGCTAACACAGATGGAATAATATGTATTCCGGTTAATGCCAACTGCAGGAAGGATTGATTTGTAAGCCCCGGATGTGACTATCTCTAGCTTTGTAATCCTCCCTAAAAGTGTGTTATGTTCTAGAACCTTCTGCATTTTTCTTATTTTTAGTGCTGTAACTAAGGCTTAAGGTTTGCCTATTTGAAATATTTACTATATAAAGATCTCTAGCTAGTCGGGGGCCTGTTTTCCAGTAAGACCTGATGCTATCATAAGTAAGATAGAAGGAACACACTGGGGACACAAACTACTCCTAAAAGAGCAGGCCTCATGCCCAGCAGTAGATGGCCAACAGAAAGTGAGTTCAGTGGCACCTCTGGAGATTCTCTGTCTTATAATGCTGTGTCACAGCTCTTCCCCTTTTATTAATTTTTTTTCTGTCTATTATCTGTCTAGTCTCTTTTTACCCTGTAGGTACTTTGCATGTGTATTATAGCTTCCAGTTTAGTGTTTTTATGGGTTTTCTGAGTTAGCAGATGAGTGGGTTTCTGTTTCTTGTGCCTTTTTCTGTTTCTTTTATCCAGTTCCAATGTGTTAGTTTTTATCTTATTTTATTCATTATTCTCCCTTAGGAGCCTGTTTGTTTTCTAATGAGGAGACAGACAGAAAAGGGGTGGATCCAGATAAGAGGGAGGTAGGGAGGAGCTGGAAGGAGTACAGGGAGGGGAAACCTTAATCAAGGTATATTGTAAGAGAGGAAAGTGAAACAGAGACTATGGATGCCAGATCATAAGCTTTATCTTCCTGCTGTAATCCCAGTGCTACAGATGGATATTTTTTATTGTTAACAATAAATGTGTTGCAAAAAAGCATAAAATGATGTCTCAAGATACGGACAAAACACAGTTTCTACTGAAAATGTCTCTCTATGCAACTATTCTCATTGGTTTAAATATTTTCATTTTTAATTCTTGGATTCTTTCTGGATATATTTTTCAGCTCTTTTCATTTGTCCCCAGTTGTAGTTACATAAGAGATGGCTACAGATGTTTTCTCTGGGCCTGGACTCACTCAGATCTGTACTGGTATGAATGTTGAGACTGTCTATGAAAGTGAGCAAAGAGGAGCTGTTGTGTTCTTCTGCTTTGTTTTTGAGACAGGGTCTCATTTACTATGTAGCTCTGGCTGGCCTGGCATTCCTTATGTAGACCAAGCTGGCCTTGAACTCACGGAGATCTTCCTGCCGTGGTTAAAGGTGAATGCCATTACACTCAGCCTCTGAGTTTTTTACTGTCATAATGACATTCTGTTAGAAACAAGTTACTACCTATCGGAAAAACTATATGCTTAGCTCTGAGGAAGCTAAGCTCATGAGTTAACTTTGAGTTAAGCTTTAACATTCTTTGGAAATAAAACAAAAATGCCTTTTTAACATTTCTGAGAAGTAAAGTGTATTCTGTTTACCCTTTAGAACTAAAATAGAATTTTTTTGCTTTGGCCGTTTTTATTTCTTTTTTAGTCGCCTAGGCCCACCTTCTTCCCCCTCTGTAGCTGACAAAGAAGAGAACCCTGCAGTACTGGCGGAGAGCTGTTTCAGAGAACTGCTGGGCCGAGCAACTTTTGGGAATATGAACAATGCTGTTAGACCAGTTTTTGCGTGAGTACTTGCTGTTCTTCTCATCTCCATGGAGGTAGCATCGAGCGTTCATTACGTTTGTTTGTCTGTTTGTTTTAAGTACAAATACCATGTACTACATCACTTACCATGCATATCTCCTTACATCCCTTGAGATACTTATGTGCAGTGGGAAATGAGACAGTGTCACCACTATGTGATGCACATTGTTGCTCTCTCTTCTTCCCTCCCTATTTCTTTCTTTCTTCCAGTTCTAGGAATTGAACCTAGTACCCTCCCATAGAGCTAAATCTTAAGCCCCCCCACCCCCCGCAAACTTTCTTTTTGCCTTTACTGGGAGCTTAAGGTTCTGTTCACTTTTCTGAATAAATCTCCTATTTTACTCAGAGTCTAATCAAGATAATATTGAAAACCCCACTGGTCCTTATATGGTGTCTTCCAGGCTCTTATGCAGTAAGTTTCTCTGCATAATCAGTATCCTGCAGGCAGGGCCTTCAGGTCTTGTGCTCCTAATTCCATCATAGCATGATAGGTCAGTGTATTCTAATTATAATTCTCCACCATCTTTCTTTACTCTCTGGCTGTACTGGACTTAGCATATATAGAATATTTTGCATGCAGCATTCAGAATTCTTATTTGGGGGCTGGCAGACACTTACTTCACGGTTCAAAGTTAACCTTTAAATACAACAATTATTAAGTTGTAAAACTATATTAAAAATCAAGAGTTTCATCAGCTCTTCAAAACAACTTGTAGTCTTTCCTCTTCCTTGTCTCAGTAGCCTTACAGAAATACCCCTAAAAAGTAGTCAAATTGTGTTAAATATAGTAAGACAGATTATTTTGATTTATGCCCAGATATTTTGATTTAAAAATAAAATTCAGGCTAGATATAAGGCCGACTTTACCACATTAACTATACTTGAGTTGAACAATTTAAACTATGTTTTTTTTGTCCTCCCCCTACCACCTTTTTAAATTAAAATATGTTTTTCATATTATCTATTTTGATCATGTTTTTATCTTCCTTCAACAACTCAGATCCTTTCTCCCTCTCTACACACCCAATTTTATGTTCTTTCTCTTTTAAAACAAAGCAAAAAACTACCACAAAAAATCAAAATGAGCAAAAGAATGAGACAAAAAAAGCCAAAACAATGCAAAGTAAAACTAAAATTCTATAAAAATACTATTTGTTTTGTGCTAGTCAAATATGCATTGGTTCTATACTAGAGTGTGATTTGACATTCCCAGTGAGACTCAATTGGAAAAAACTGCAGAGTATCTTGGTTAAAGATGGAACCCTGTGTCTACATCTCTGTCTGAGTGCTGGGACCCATCTGACTTGAACATTTACAGGTTCTGTACCTGCTGTTGCCACAGTCTTTGAATTCATATGTACATCAGTCCTGTTGTATCTGGAAGACCTGGTTTACTTGTGTCTGGAAGACAGTTCTGTTTTGAGTCATCTGTCACTTCTAGCTCTAAAATTCTTTCTTCTTCCCCTTCTGCACAGATCCCTGAGACTTAAGGGGAGTAGTTTGTTGAAGTCATCTTATTTAGGACTGAGTGCTCTAAGGTCTCTTATTTTCCACACATTTTCCAGTTGTGGGTCTCTGTGTTCACCCCCATGTACTGTACGAAGTTTCTCTAATGCGGGTTGAGTGAGGTACTGATCTATGAGTATAGCAGTATGCCATTAGCAGTCACTTTATTGCTATGTTCTTTAGCAGGACAATTGTAGCAGGCTTGGCCCTAGGACCATGTCTTACCTAGTTTCAGGTTCGTGGCTATTTTATGAGTGTCAGATATGGGTTCCATATCAAAGAGGGGCGTTAAATACAGTCAGAAAGTTGTTTACACCCATAGTGTTTATGCCTTTATTGCACCAGTGTATATTTCAGGCCCTCTTGCAGACCTCATGGCTTTTAAATAGGTGATGATGAACAGAGTACCTTCAATGCTAGTCAGTAGTAATGAAGCTTCTAGTTATACACAGGCTTGAATTCTTCATGTTTAATGACATAAGTATGTGTTATTTTCATCAATAGGGTCTTATCTTATGCTGTTATAAGCTATTTAATAAGTTAACTAGGTGCTAAAAATGGTCTACAAGTAAGCTACTATGTAATTGAATATATGAAGAATGACACCAGATAGATGAGGGACATGCACAATAATTATAGATTATGAGAAAAAGGTCACAAACTGATCTGTCATTTAAAATCAGAAAATTCATACCTAACAGAATTTGAAGTAGATTTCTTGATTTAGATGTGGCAAATATTAACAAAACTGCTTGGTAGTATGATTTGTAAAGTATATTTTGGTTCAACATTGAAACAGGCTTTTTATTTCAATTGTTACTTGATCTATAAAAAAAAAAATGAAAAGATCCCCAAAGAATTTTAAACATCAAATTTTCAGTCAACAGCAAGTATAGGACAGCTGGCATGCTGGATGCAGTGAAGGAATTAGTGTGAAACAAGAGGAGAAAGCCTAGATTACACCAGGGAAATCTCAACATTTTAAGTCTTTATGTAATTATTAATTGTCAATTAACTATTAATTAATTATTAGGTAAGTACTGGCAATTTTAACTAAAAGTTGCAAAATGGCAGGAACTGCCCTTTGAAGTGTTATGAGCTAGCTTTGAAGTAGGAACACTGTGTTAGTTGGTTATAGGAATGAAGTCCTATACAAGGTTTAGGCACACTCAATACAGTGATTGTAGCAAGCACATGAGTGATCACATCTTTGCTTGCTTTTCCAGTTTGTAATGTCGCATAAATGAAACCACTATATGTATCTACATATACATGTATATATTTTTGATTTCCAAATTCATTATAATGAGTAACATCCATTTTGCCAGGGACTGTTTGATATCAGTCCCTTTGGATTTACACCCAAATGAGGAACTGGTAAAAGTGTAACACATGATCAACACTGTTTGACAATTTGCCTAGCTTGTTCTCTGGCAATTTTAACCATAATCTTTAAAGTTTGAGAATTAAGGTAATGTAACTCATGAGCAAAGCCTGATCCATGTTAGACGGTGGATCTGATAAAGTCACTGCAGCTACACGAACGGCTAGCTCTGCCTTGGTGTTTCCCTCAGAGAGGGGACCTGATAGTCCAGTGTGAGCTCTCAGGTGTCCTATAAAGAATTTACACTTTCTCTTCAAAATTAATTGTTGGCTCTATAAACACAAATCGGCTGCTTCTGAGGAATGCTATAGTTGCACAGCAGTTTCTAGCAGAGGGATAGACTGAGCTAAATATGAGCTATCTGTATAAGTATCAATGGCTTAATTCGGAAATGCTTGGAACACAGCAATGACAGCATGTAATTCAACCAATTGAGCTGACACAGATGATATATAGCAAAGGAGATTACTTGATCTTTAAAGGCATAGGCAGCTGTTCCTGATGAGGAAAATCATTCATCAGGCCTTGTCTGTCAAAGAGTTTATGCCAAGCCTTAATGGCTGTGTTTTGAATTTGAGCGAATAAGCCTGAGTCATATTGTATATGGTTATCACTAGAAGCAAATTGCCCTTCTCCCATTAAGGCATCAAAAGACCAACCATTGCCTGCCTGAACATTTCTCTTAGCTGTCTCTTTACAATTCTCATGATACTCTGATTTCCAAATAAGATGGTCACCACCACTAAGAACTGCTCTCACTAGAGTATTCCAATCCCTAGGAGTCAGTCATTCTGCTGCAGCAGATTCTAATATTGCAAGAGTAAAAGGAGCAGTGGTACCATATTGTGACACTGCATTGTTTAATTCTTTAATGATTTGAAAATTAAACCCTGTATAATGTCTCCAAGCAACCCCTTGAGTGTCTGTGATCTTTGATACAGGGAGAGCCTCAGCCTCTCCCTCCTCTGGGTGATCTGTGGCTGAACTAAAGCCAGAGGGCAGGGGCCATCTTTGGACTCTGTGAGGACCCAGGGAATTTTCGCCAGTGGCCTTGCCCTCTCGAGTCGTCTTCCCTGTCTTTAATTTTTGTAACTGATTAATTAAGTCCTGATGCTCTTTCTCTAACACTATTTGTTGTTTAAGGAAAAAAAATTGTCCTGTAACTCCTTTCTGGGGTCCATAGCCACCATCCCCATAATGGGAGCATCTGGAAGCGGAGGTGCACAGGGAAGGGGGCCTTTGGGAAGAGGGCCAATATTTGGCCGCCTCTTCCTCTAGGTCATCCCAGTCTAACTCCGACACATTGTCATCAACCTTTGGTCGTATTTTGGATTTTAATTTTGGATATATGCATTTTATCTTTTTCTTTTGAACACTTGAGTCATTTCTCTTTAGGCCAAGCGCTGCTATTGGATTTTGTTGCCTTCCCCCTTGGATTCTCTCTCTGATTCAAATTTTGAGACCTATTGGATGATCTTTGAGAGGCCGATCCATTATCATCATTATTATCTAGACAAATTAAATCTATTTCTTCCTTAGAAGAATCAACCCTTTATTTTGTTTTTTTTTTCTTTTCTTTTTCTTTCCTTTTACTGTCTTTAAAAATTTTTTCACCCTCTTCAACAGCCACCGCTATCTACTGACACTTTGTTAAGATCATTTCATTTATCAAGTTCCAATATGAAAAGGCAGTAACTGGGACCTTTTCAGGCCCAGATGTCCTGTAAAAATCTTTAAGTGCATCTCCAACTCTATGCCATCTTTTCTCTTCAATGGCTTTGTCTTGAGGAAACCATCAAAATATGACAACAAATGCTGAATCTTTACCTTTACTCCTCGCTTCTTTAAAGCCTTTCTCATCTGTTCCACTTATAGTTCATGCTGACTTATTTCTTGCTCCATTTTCATTACTATGACTTACCTGGTCTTGATGCTGCAGGTTCCCGTGGCGATCGCCTTTGTTCCACTTTTGAATTTTTGGTCGACCCTTCTTCCAGTAACCCCTCATGGGGTCTCTCTTTCTTGCTGCCTCTCGTTGGGTGCCAGGTGACCTGTCCTGCGAGTCAGTCGAGGTCTGAGTGGAGATGAGAGTGGGGATGGAGGGGCAAGAGACTCAAATAATGGAGACAAGACAGGGTGTCTGATCGTGTCTCGTTTATTGAAATGCAATTGTGGGTATATAAGCACAAGCAGGGGAGTGCAGCTGAAGACACTTTACCACGAATAGCTTGCAGCTGGGGACACTAAACAGTAAGTCCAGGATAGGTTTGAGAAAAACAATATGTTTATCAAAGTGTACTCAGCTGTTTGTGGGCTGTTTGCAAAAACATGATGCTAGAAAACCAAGTCTCTTGTTAGGGTGAAAAAGTATCAACCTTCAAATATATGGCCCAAGATGGCTGCAAAGATAATAGCTGCTTTCAGGTAGGAGTCAGCTCCCAACAGTGTGCCTCTTGTGAAATAATTTTCTTTCTAACTGCTTCATTTAGATAGTCTAGTTTTTGTGACTGTTGTATGGCCCAGGTCGGCAGTTAGAAATGTATGCCATAGTTCTGAAAGTAGAATGCTGTTTGTTTGGTTTTTGAGGCAGTATTTCTCTGTTTAGCCCTGGCTGTCCTGGAACTCTGTACTGTTGACCAGGCTGGTCTCTAACTTAGAGATCCACCTGCTTCTGTTTCCTGAGTGCAGGGATTAAAGGTGTGTGTCACCATGCCCAGCTTTTGCTGAAGGTTTTAAAGTAAGCTGTTATTAAAACCAAGTTGTTAATTTTAAATTGTTATTTACAGGCATTTAGATCATCACAAGCTGTGGGATCCTAATGAGTTTGCAGTTCACTGCTTTAAGATTATAATGTATTCTATTCAGGTAAGGTTTAATCAGTTTTATTTATTAAATGGGTAATGATTATTCTGATGGATGAGCAGATTATTAAACAGGTGGAAAACTAACATGCAGAGTATCGTTTTTGTTTTGTTGGTTTTTGAGACAGTCTCACTCTGTAGCTCTGCCTGTATCAGAACTTGCTCTGTAACCCATGCTGGCCTTGAACTAGAAGAGAACCGCCTGCATCTGTCTCTTGAGTGCTAGGATTAAAGGCCTACACTATCACACCTGGCACAGGCATGCACTTACTTAGATATTTTTTTCTCATTTACTGCTTGTTTTCTTATTACCAAGACAAAAAATAACTAATAAGAGGATTAGATAATGTTGTTGGACCACTTTTAATTGTGCAGTTACTTAAGTCATTTATTTTGTGTTTCTGTTTAATTTCTTATAACTTCTAGTCTTAATAGAATCTTCTGTGTGTTGTCTTCTACAAAGAACCGCTTTGGGGCTTTTTTCTCCTCAGAATCTGAACAGATTTGCTTAGCTGTTAATTGAGATGGGATTTTGTTTTGTTTTGTTTTGTTTTCAATTTTGGATTTTTCACTCTGCATTTTTTAAATATATTATACTATTTTAAGTAAATCCCTTGTGAGTAAAATGACTATGGGTCCTAGTTTGCCTAATGCATATAGTTACTAAGAATATCCTCATCCTCAATTACAGACGTGCCCTGGTCAGACAGTAAATTAAATAGCCATAAGAAGGCAGATTTAGCTACAGGAGGTTCATGAGGAGTGTGCAGTTTCCCAGGCAAGAAGCTCAATATCAGGTTGTTGTTGATGGTGGTGGTGATGGTAATAGTGGTGTGTGAGTGTGTGTGTGTATGTGTGTGTGTCCTCAGTTTAAAGATAGCTTAACAGAAACCAAAGTAAACCTTGACTGGCTTCTTACTTGAGGCTATTAACAAAGTACCAATGTCAAGACAGAATGTCAGAAATGTCTAAAGATACCAGTGACATTAATACCAATGGAAAGGACTTTGTGCTTTTGAGCAATAGCTTCTTTTTAATTTTTTTAAAATATTGCATGAATGTTTTGTCTGCATGTACACTTACATGCCAGAAGATGGCATAAGAGCCCTTTATAGGTGATCGTGAGCCACCATGTGGTTGCTGGGAATTGAACAGAAACTCTGGAAGAGCAACCAGTGCTCTTAACCTCTGAGTCAACTCACCAGCCCCTTCTATTTCATTTTTCTTTATAATTTATTTTCCTGGTTGGTTGAGTATTTTTTATGCAATATTATGTACATTAATCAGGTTTACCATTCTACTTTCCTTCGCCCTTTTAGTTAATCCTCTTACTTCACCTAGACAGTTTGCTTCATTTTCTTCTCTTCTGTATGTATATGATTTTACATATATGATGTATATATGCACATATACAATCTAGGACTCACAGTTGACTTAATTTACTTAATATAATTAGGGTACATCTAGTTGCAGACTCTATTTTCCTTCAAACAATATAACCTCATTCTTACTGGCTAGAAAAATTTCCATTGTATGTGTATATCACATTCTTAAAATATAGTTACCCACTGCAGGTATGAGAAAGGAAACCAGCTTGGAAACAGGTCTCTGGATGTGTTGAAAGAGACTAAGATTTGGGGATTTTTATTCTCTTTTTTCTTGTGTCATGCACAGTAGTGGACTCACTCATGAGCATGTGACATGGATAGGTTTTGAGGGCAGGAGGAAGAATTCTGTTGGTAAAGTACTTGCTGTATAAATGTGAACACCTGAGTTTGAGCCATTGACCCTGTAAAATGTCAAGCGTGGTAGCACAAGTTTATAGTTACGGCACAGGAGAGGCCGTCTTAGCTGAATCACCGAGTTCCAGGACAGTGTGACTGTCTCTAAAAAGACAGGGTGGATGGCATACCTAAAAAGGTATACCTGAGATTTACTTATAGCTTTCACATGTACTTGCACACACACATACACACACAGTATAGGTTTTGGGAAAAAAAAAAAAGAAAAATGGTCTCTATTTAAAAGAGTTCAGTCAGGAATGGGAGATACACATTTTTTATTATATGAGCGGCAGAAGTAGGTGGCTCTCTGAATTTGGTGTCAGCCTGGTTTATGTAGCAAATTTTAGACCATCCAGGACCATGAAGGAAAACCCTGTCAAATAAATAAATAAATAACAAGGAAGGAAGGAAAGAAGGAAGGAAGGAAGGAAGGAAGGAAGGAAGAAAGGAAGGAAGGAAGGGGAAAAGAAAAAGAATTAACTGGAGTCATATGTGTTTCTAGCTATACTGTTTGCTCATTTGCGTGAGCATTTGTTTCAAGTCCTAATATTTTTTTATTGTTACTTACAAAGTCAATTGTGAATCCTCTGCTTTAAGTTTTGTCAGTTACACACTGATAGTATTTTCCTTTTGACACTGAATTTGACTATACAGGCTTTAACTAGAGAATGTTAAGGTGGACATAGTAGAATTTATTTGTTGGTGATGGAGAAGTACTATATGTTCATAACTTATTTTCACTTTTTGTCCTACTATCAAATTACAGGAGTATATTAGGTATTGTTTGTGAAATTCACTAAAAGTATAAAGAGATTAAATTTTCTCAAATATTTGGGTACCAGTGCTTAATATTTAGTTATCTATAGTTTTAGTTATCTTTACTTTTAATATATTTATTTATGCACATCTGTGAGAGTATTGAATGTGCACATATGAGTGCTATGACATGCATGTGCAAGTCAGGACAATTCGAGACTCAGTTCTTATACTGTACTTGTCAAGATAGGCTGGCTCTCTCTCTCTCTCTCTCTCTCTCTCTCCCCTTTCCTTCCCTCTCTCATTTTTAAAATTATTTTTATTTATGTGAGTGGTTTGCATGTGTGAATTTGTACCACATGCATTGCCAGTGTCTACAGAATGCAGAGGTAGGCATTCTTTGGAACTAGAGTTCAAATCAGTTATGAGCTGCCATGTGTGTGCTGGGAACTAAAGCCTGAGTCCTCTAGAATAGTGAGGGGTCTTGATACCTGAGCCATCTCTTTAGCCCCCACCTCACCACCATCAAGTTAAATACAGTATTTGGTAATTTCCTTTTTTTATTAAGAATGTCATAAAGAGTTTACAGTATCACTGTTTATTCTTTAAAGAAATGGTTTTTGGCAGTCACATGTTATAAATATCAGTCCCTTGTAAGGAGTGGTAAAATACCACCACGTTGTGCCTTTTCATTCTTATGGATATACCATATGCATTTACTTGCTCACACATCTTTGTGCTGTTTGTTTCCTTTAGGCTCAGTATTCTCACCATGTGATCCAGGAAATTCTTGGACACCTTGATGCTCGTAAGAAGGATTCTCCACGGGTTCGAGCAGGTATCATTCAGGTTCTGTTAGAGGCTGTCGCCATTGCTGCTAAAGGGTCCATAGGTGAGTACCACTAAAGCACAGAAAGGATGCAGTAGTACTACAGTCTCCTCAGTATCTGTATACAAAGTACCCTTTAAGATCACTCCACGTATTTTCACATGGCCTTAATTTGAGTGCACATGTGATTAGTCTTTTCTTCTTTTTTTCCCCCACATTCTTATCCTTGTATTTTCTTTTAACAAAGTCTTTAGGATATGATTTGTATACTGAACATTGTATAAATACAGAGTTACAAAGTGTTGCAAGTCAACCATTTCTCCCCCCTACCCCCTTAATGTTACTAGAGTATTCAACCCAGGGCCTTGCACATCCTAGACAAGTGTTCTACTACTGAAATACATCCAAGCTCTTTATAGTTTTCATTTTGAAATGACATCTTAGTAAACATTCCATGCTAGCCTTGAACTCACTATGATGACCATGTGGGCCTTAAGCTTGAAACCTTTCTGCTTCAGCCTCCTGAGTAACTGGGATTTTAGGCATACACTGCCAAGCCTAGTTCAGGTTCAGAGTTCTTAGAACAAAAGTACAAAATCTAAAATGCTTCAATGTTTAAACCTACTGAGGCTGACAAGATGCTGAAAGTGGGCCACAGTTGTTTAAATGCAGCAGCACTACAACCTCATAGTGTCTTTGTGTTTAGGAGTATAGGAAACACTGATGAATTTGCTGTTTGTGTGTATATCCGGTCACTAAAGTATGCAAATATAGCTGTTACTAACAAACACACAAACATATATGTGAAGACCTTCTTCCATGTGTAGTTTACTTAGACAATTCTAATTCTGTACTATAAAGAGACTTTGATCACATGGGGCATGAGATAACCAGGGATCAGAAAACTGGAGGAATGTGGATGAGCAAAAGAAGAATATTCTGTGGTCCATTTTGCTGGAATGTGTGGGAGAAACAAGAAGTTAGAGTGCACGCAAGTCATTCTCCAGTTCAGGAGAGCTTTAAGGACTGACTGCAGGTGTGCTGCAAAGTGTCGGGTTGGCTAAAGAGAAGTGCTGTCATTGTTTTAGGTGTGAGGACAAGAACTCGACCTTGCTCAGCATGCCTAGGAAGCTGGCCAGGTGTAGAGGGACCTAGTCAAAGATCTCAATGTGTCATGCATATGTGACTAGGGAAATGAGGGACTGTGATAAAGGTACAGAAGCTAGAGGGAGACTCTGGCTATGGTTTTATTGCTCAAAAGTGAAATGGAAACCTTGTTGACTGGATATTCTAATATTCCTTCAATAATAAATAAGAGTGAACACTTTGGGATTTGGGCTTTTCATTATTTGTCTTGTAGTTTATCTTATAAAGATAAAGATAGCTGAGTCTGTGCACCATTAATCACAGCACTTGGGAGACAGAACAGGTTGAGTTTTGTGAATTCAAGGCTAGCCTATTCCAAACAGTTCCCAGTGAGACCCTGTATCAAATTTAAAATTGATATCTATCTATCTATCTATCTATCTATCTATCTAAAGGGAGAAGAAGAAGGAAACGTGTATTAATTGGCAGATTGCTTTGACATATGACAAGGATAACACTGGTTATATATTGAATCATCATGTTTACTAATGCCCGCTGTGTGTTAGGTGTAGCAAGCTAAGATCTGTGTATGGGGGCTGGTATTTAACAATGGCTTCATTTCTGGAGAAGTTTGTAATTGTGTATGGGTGACAGATATGAAACCTGTAATTAACAGGTAATATTATTGAGGAAAAAATAGAGAAAAATCAGTTCACTTGAACTTGGTGGACTGAAGAGTTTCTCATAATTGGAAATTCTTCTGTTTTTAATCTCAGGAAAAAAAAATTCTGTTACAATGAACTGTGGAACTTTATGGATTCAGTCCTCAGTCAAGTTACATATTATTTTAATAAACATTAATTTGTATAGACAAAGTTTGACCAGTAGAAAGATTTCGATAGTCCTTTGTGTATTCGTATTTCTGAGGAGCAACTAGTTCCTCATAGATGCTAAGAACATGTTTGTAGTGTGATGGTGAGACTTTGGTTTTTAGTTAGACAGCCTCAGAAAAATGAACATGATAGTTCATAAATTATTAGTACTGTTGACAGAAACAAAAAGTAACTGTAAAGTCCACTGAGAGGTTTGAGAGTCATTCTTGGGTATCCAGACTCACAAAGATGATCTGTCACAGGGCCGACTGTGCTGGAAGTCTTCAACACCCTGTTGAAGCACCTGCGGTTCAGTGTGGAACTGGAAGCCAATGACCCCCAGAAGGGGTCTGTAGGCAGTGTCACCTTAAGCTCCAAAGACAACGACGAGAAGATTGTACAGAATGCTGTCATCCAGACAATAGGTTAGTGATTCAGTTTCTCAAGTCACTGCATGAAAGCCACTACACAGCGATCCAAGATGTTCTCCCATCAGCTACCTGGCTCATGCTATACATTTGTCAAAGTCCAGTCATGCTGTAGACCTCTAAAAATCGTGTGCTTGAGGAAAAACAAAGCCTGAGACCACTGTCCTTTACCCTTTTGTACCTGCTATTGACATCTTATGCCAGTTCTTTCATTTTAACTCTCCCTCATCTTTCTTATGTACACATGTGTACATGAATGTTTATGAATGTATCTATAAGAAAAACATGCACACACATTTATTTTTTAAAAAAATAAATCTACTAGGTATAATAAGTTGCATACATCATAGTCTTTTACTGCCAAATTCTTTTATTTTAATTGAAAAGAATTTCTATACAGTATATTCTAATCATGGTTTCCCCTCCTCTATCTTCTCTCAGATCTTTCCTACCTCCCTGCCTTGCCACCAAGCCTCATGTCCTTTCTTTCTCTCTCTTTAGAAAGCAAACACACACACAAACTAGAATTAAAAAAAAAAAGTGAACACAAATAATACACTCACATAAACACCCAAACAAAACCCATACAAATGCAAGATCTGTAATCATAATATATAGACAAGACCAATAAGACAAAAACCAACCAAACAAAAGCCACAAAGCAATAAGTAGCAAAAAGTCGATAAAAATACAACTGAGTTCATGTTAGCTATCCATTGCGGGGCATTTGGCCTGCCCTTAAGTATGGTTAACATACCCAGTGAGATCCCATTGAAGAAAACTCATTTTTCTTTCACTACTAAGTTCTTAAGTATGTTTTTCCACAGAAAAAGTTTTGTTGTTGTTTTAATATAACCAAAGTTTTCAAAATTGATAAATACCACTATTATTTGTGAGTGTTTACTTTTTTTTTTTTTTTTAATTCTCATTTCTCTGAGAGGAAACTAAAGCAAGGATCTAGGCTGAGGAATTGAGGTTTTCTGGTATTTATCAGATTTAACAGCACAGGAATTTAGGTTTACAAGCTGAACATCTGCTAAAACTTACTAACAGAAGTTTATCTGAATATTTACATTATATTTGATGTTGGAGAGAAGAAAACATAATTTATAATTTATTTGGAGTTATGTAGCTTGAACACAGTTATTGTTTTAATCTACAGGGTCTGTTTAAAACTTCAACTTTGTGGGCTGGAGAGATGACCCATGGGTTAAGAACACTTTTCTTCCAGAGGACCTAGGTTCGATTCCCAGCACTCACATGGAGGCTAACTACCATATATAACTTCAGATATTCTCCTGTGGCCTCCCTGCGTTTCATGCATGCAAGTAGTACCTAGACAGTTATGTAGGCAAAAATGTCTATGTACGCAAAACATAATAACATAACTTAAAAATCAGTTTTGGGTTACATGGGGAAATTACCACTTTTGAATTTCTTAAATTTGTTTTCATATATTTATAGGATTTTTTGGAAGTAACTTACCAGACTATCAGAGGTCAGAGATCATGATGTTCATCATGGGGAAAGTGCCTGTTTTTGGAACATCCACTCATACTTTGGATATCAGTCAACTAGGGTAAGTCCTCAGACTATAAATGAAGTCAGTGTTTGATTACATTTTTTTTTTAACTCAAGAAAATGTTAGTGTTTTGAAATTTTGTTAATAAAAAGCAAAAGTGTTTTCTTTGGTAGTAGATCATTAAGCTATTAAAACAATGCTTAGCATACATTTTGAATCATTTTAAACTTATAAATTTTGGGTTTTTTTTTCTCTTTTATTGATGAAATTGAAGATTTATTTGGCCTGTGGATTGTGTGTCTGCATGATAAAACTGAATTTCCTAAAATCTTAAAACATTGCTAGTGAATCAGGAATACTGACTTAGGATGTTAATGAGCCCTCTTTATAGAGTTGATTTGGTAATATACTTAAACCTTAGTTAATGTGTTAAAATGATCTCATCATGACTTATAAATGTACCTAACTATTGGGTTGTCATAAAAACTTGTTAGACCTTTAAAGGAGATGGAGATCCACCTGTGCAGCCTACTGTAGCCCATCGGTCCATGTAGTCAATAAAGTGCTAAAAAAGCACTGTCAGCTGGAGAAAGTAGCATAGGACTGTAAATATGGCAGGGGAACATGTGTCCTTAACACGTGGGCAAGAGAGACAGCTGAACGAATTCATAAATGGAAAAAGGGGTATTAGTGGCACAAAGATTAAAAACTAACTAAAGAGTATTTCATTCTTAAAAAGTTACTCTATCTTTTATGGGGAATAGTGTAAGAACGTATGCAATGTGCGATGTTCAAATAGATCAAAATAGCATTTCCATCTCTATTTTTAATAACCGTAACCATGGAGGACAGTTGGCGTATCTGCACACTCCTAGGTCACTTGTCTTATACTTAGAGGATTTAATCTTCATATCAGCACATCAGTTTTGTTCTTGAAGACTCAATTCAATAACTTGAATTTTTTGTTTAAATTATTTTTTATATATATTTACTTAATTCATATGAAATTTATTTTGGTGGATAAAGTGAGTCATGGCAGAAGCAATTATAAAAATAAATTAAATCTATTTAGCCAGTGAAAATAGTTTTAAAATCAGAAAAAAAGTACTTGAAGTAGATGAAGGTATAATAATGTAATAAAGGTATAATATAATATAATGAAGGTATAATATAATATAAATGTAAATTAGCATTAGTAACACCAATACTTTGTATATTTCAGGGATTTGGGAACCAGGAGGATTCAGATAATGTTGCTGAGGTCTTTGCTCATGGTAAGGAGTTTAATAGACAGGAGGGGCACACCCCTTAAATTACTGACAGGAGGAGCTTCACTGCTAGCTTCCTTCCTTCCATCCTCAGTCAGAATCTGGCTAGTTATTTCTGCATTTGTTCACTTTAGTACCTCTCTCTTCATCTTCTGCAGGACTTCTCACTAGCCGGTGCTTATCTGTCCTGGCTTTTTGTTTGATCTTCAGTATGCTCAAGTTTACAGACGTCAGAAACAATTTCCATTTTGTAAATAGAGATAAACCCTATGTTCAGAGGGGTCAGGTGGACAGAGCTGAAGAAGTCCAAGGTCACTGAGCCAAACATTAGAATTCAGAGATGAGAATTCATAGTGCCTTCTACATACTGACTGGATAATGAGTTGTTGCTGAAAGTATTTGTTGTTTTAAATTTATTGTGGCAATAGATCAGAAAAGGGAATAACAGGTTCTCCAGTACTGTATGATTAAATATGTTCACTTTTTTCTTTCTTAATTTTTAATTAACATGTAGTTACTTAATTTTTCCCTTCACCTCTAACTCCTTATTCTCTCCTTGTCTTCAAATTAATTCTTATTCTTTAATTATTATCATTACATCTATATGCAAATGAATACTTATTACATACTTATTACATCTATATGCAAATGAACAAATGACACTTGCTGAGCCCATTTATTGCTTGTATGTATATGTTTTAGAGGTGACAATATAGGGAACTTATCTCTGGAGAAGGTTAATTCTTCCTCTCAGCAATCTCTAATTCCCTGTAGCTCCTCACCTAGTGGGTGTGGCTTTGTGGGATTCCCTCCATCCACGATGGCATATCAGCTGTGTTGACTGGCATGTCAGATTTAAGAGTGTCTATTTAAGAGACACGGTTTGCATTTACCTCCTGGCATCATGGCAAGGACAAAGCAGGGACTGGTTTTTCTAACCAGTTTCTTTGAAGTTCATTTCAGAGACCTTTCTTATGCATCTTATTATACCCTGTGTTTTACATTGGGCACAGGAGAACCTTCTGTGGTTTCAGTTTTAATTCCCTTTCTGGTGCTTATGTAGGATTTTGAATCTAGTTTGAGTGATGCTTATCAATCCTTTTCCATGTGTCTTTTTTTATTTGTTGTGTCTTACTTTAAAACATCTTCATATTCTAATGACATAGACACCGTTGCTTTGGTTTTCTTACAAAATTTTCTAAGATTTGGCTCTAATTCTTTATAGAAAAAATATCTATAAGTATTTAGATACCACCATGCTTCTCATCATAGTTATCCCAGTCAGCTTTGTGAATTCTTCTGTGGCATAGTTTTTAAATGTTTAATAGCACTTCAGTATATTCTCCTTCAAAGTTTAAAATTGAAAGAAGACTAAATATTATCTAGAGTATCAAATTGAGTAACAAAACACAATTTTCCAAACTGAAATATGTTCCTATTCCCCAGTAGTTTCATTGGAAATAAGAGTTTTCAGGGTCAGCTTTGCTGTTTTCCATCTGCACTTTCTGTAAATGTGCCCCCCCCCCCCAACCTGTGCCCTGGCTTTCTCTATGTAAGGGTGTAGCAGCCTGCCTGACAGACATCAGTCTGGACAGAGTTGTCAGGCATGTAGTACTTGGCAGTTGAGCCCACACATGGGACCACATACCACATATATGATGTGCATCTTAAACTTCTTTCAAATACTGATATTGACATACTAACATTTTTACTGCCCTACAGGTTTCCTTCATATATTTCTTTAGGCTTGTGCCTATAGTTTCTGTTCCCCAAACAGAATTTTGTGATTAAAAAGAGTAATGTGATAATTTTGCCTAAGGATTCAAGAGAAAAATCATTGTTTGTTAATTTTCCCCTTATAATCAGGTGACTTCTGGATACAAAGCCAAGACAATTGTTACTGCACTGCCTGGGTCATTTCTGGATCCTCTATTGTCACCATCCCTCATGGAAGACTATGAGCTGAGGCAGTTAGTCTTGGAAGTAATGCACAACCTGATGGATCGCCATGACAATAGAGCAAAGCTCCGTGGCATCAGGTGAATCACCATGCTGTGAGGGGCTTCAGGAAAGCTTTCGGTTTTCGCAGTCAGTGTGTTGAAATCTGTGTGTGGGTGGGGGGGATGTTTAGTTGATGTCAAATTGATTTATTAATTTGTTTTAAAATATGTTTCAGTGTCATTCCCTGTGCCTTGCAGAGGGCTAATATGGTGATGACTGCACATGGATTAAAAACTGGTTTTATTTTACTTTTGCTTTAAGCCTATGAGTGGCACTATGAAGGGAGATGATGTAACTCTTAGTTAAGCATGATCAGCCAGTACTATCATTTCATATAAACATTTAAAATGTTTATAGATGTGTCACCATTCAAACTTCTTAGTTCAAATATAATCCTCCACAAAATACAGTGTATCAGAGCCAAATGTGCTAGTCATTAAAAATGATTGATTATATTGTTTGTAGAATAATACCAGATGTGGCTGACTTGAAGATAAAAAGAGAGAAAATTTGTAGACAAGATACGAGCTTCATGAAAAAGGTGAGGTCACTGTTTAAGAGAGTGTGAAATGTAATTGCAGAGCTTTAGATTGTCAGGTGGTTTGTATTAGTCTGTGTCCTTAAATGAAGCCATAGCATTTGGAGTAGAAGCCCTCCTTCTCACTGGCAGCCCCAGCCTCAGTTCTACCACACTTCCTCACCTTCTCACCTTCCCAAAGGCGCATGCTAATATAGGAAAAAATGGCTCTTTTTAAATTTTTTTCTAAAATGCAAGTGCATATGCATTGTTATTTTACTTATTTTAAAGTGAACAACAGTATAACAGAAACATTTCTTGTACCCCATTTTTCTAAGTCTGTACTCTTTCTTAGCGGGAATCTTGGAGGGATATTACTATGTCGTTTTGTGAGTTTTTGTATGTTGAATGAAAAGAGTCATAAATCATGTGTTCTTTTATATTTATTTTTTCAATTTAGTTGTGTTTTGACGAAATTCATCTTAACTGTATTGGTGACACCATACATATTATATGTGGTGTAAGATAATACAAATTATGCATTTGTTGGCTGACATTTGGGTTTGTTCCTGTTAGGTTACCATAAGTAATTCTGCTGTGACTATGCTTGCATGTACATTATTCTGTACAGTTCTGAAATGATGCAAATGCACTAGAGAACACAAATGTGCTTTGTGCAGTCATTGCTCTTATGTGTACTACACTGTTAACGTACAAAATTACCTTTTTTGTATCTTTCAGAATGGGCAACAGCTATATAGGCACATATATCTGGGCTGCAAAGAGGAAGACAACGTTCAGAAAAACTACGAGCTTCTTTATACATCTCTGGCTCTGATAACTATCGAACTCGCCAATGAAGAGGTGGTTATTGACCTCATTCGATTGGCCATTGCTTTACAGGTATGCTGTTATAACGTTCCACTGACGAAATTTTTTTTTTTTTTTTTTTTTTTTTTTTAGTGAAGTAAATGTCACTTATAGAAAGGTATAATTATTTAAGAACCTGATTTTTGATTAGCAAGGTTTTTGGTTGTAGATTCAGTTACAGTGAATATAAGGTATGTGCTAAAGTCATACTAAATCTTTCAGCACTTGATGAAAAAGACAGTTCTTGTACTTACACTTCCAATCTACTGGAAAAGAAAGTTTTTAATAATTGTTACTTATGTGTCATTTTTTTAGATATCTCTTTATTTTATGTCTATAAGTGTTCTGTCTGCATATGCACCTGCGTGTCAGAAGAGGACATCAGATCCCATTATAGATGGTTGTGAGCACTATGTGGTTGCTGGGAATTGAACTCAGGACCTCTGGAAGAGCAGCCAGTACTCTTAACCACTGAGCCATCTCTTCAGCCCACCAAGTGGCCTTGTTTAGTTGGAGTTGAGTGTTACATGATAAAAAGGGCAACATGCAGTTGCATGCACCCACCCACCATGTGTTAATGTCAGCTATCTAGACTATCTTTAGTTTCCCATATGAAACCATATGGGAAACCATATGATGCAGTGTGAGAACTTGATTTTTCTTTTTTTTTAAATTTTATATTTTATTTACATTTCAGATGCCATCCCCTTTCCCCATTTCCCCTCCCTAGAAAACTCCTATCCCATACCCCCTTTTCCTTTTTGCTTTTATACAATTTTTTTTAAATGTTAATCAAAGGCTTTATAAGTTTGGTAATGCTCAATCAGAAGTGTAACCCAATACCCAACCTAGATATATTAACTATCTTTGACTGGTGGAGACACGTGAACATCTGCCTCCATGCCCCCCCCTTCTCTCTCTTTCTCTCTCTCATCACCTAGCTTCTCCTCTCCTTCTTCATGTACTCTCCTTGCTCCATCTCTTCCTCTCTGTACTCCTCCCACCTTAGCTCCTCCTACATATCACCCTTCCTGTTAAAATAAAACTTTTCTCTCAAAATGCAATTAGAGCATAGTTATTCCTAATTGTACCAGTGAGGTGCAAGATAGTCCTAATACCAAGTCCATCATTTTGTTAACTAACCAGAACCTCTGTCATCTCTCCTAACTAAAACACTTAGTTTTGAACCTGGCTTTTTTCTTGGCTTTAGAATGAATGTCAGCTGAAAACTATTCTCTCGGATCTTATCTCTCAAAGTAAATAGCCAGGATTGGCTATGAGACTATAGGTCTTCAACCCCGTCAGAAATCCAGAATGACTGAGTTAACTGAAATTATGGGAAGCACAAAGCATAGCTTCTAAAACTTAGCCAATTTATACAGACCGCTGAACACCTGGAAAGCCCCTATACTACTGAATGTTGGAGCATCAAATCTTCAGCCTTCTGGCCCAGAATCATCTGACAGACCTTAGTGATGGAGGATTATTAAGGGCTGATTACTCTGTCTAGGCAGATATAATCAGTCGACTATTCTGCAAGTGTGTCCTTTTCTGGACAGTAATTTGTCTGTAGATGGAAAGAGGCAATTCTTGCCTAGTGGCTGTCAACGCACAACTGGAGTAACTCCAAGGATGCTCAGTTTCTTCTTAAAATCCACAACAGGAAGCTGTCAGGAGCAGACAGGTCTCTAATCAAAATGAACATTAATATAGAAATATTTGTAACATCAATTTAATGGACTTCTGACGTTTTGAAAACCAACTATCCATTCTAATGTGTTTGTTTTCTACTTAAGGACAGTGCAATTATCAATGAAGATAACCTGCCAATGTTTCATCGTTGTGGGATCATGGCACTGGTTGCTGCCTATCTCAACTTTGTGAGTCAGATGATAGCCGTTCCAGCATTCTGCCAGCATGTTAGCAAGGTGAGAGATTCAGAAAAGTTCTTAAACCTGATTTTGTATAAAAACAGCTAAATTCTGAGTAGTTAGATAGATAGATGGATAGATGGACAGACAGACAGATGGACCAATACACGGATGGATGGATGGATTGATGGATAGATGGATGGATGGATGGATTCTGTGAAAATAGGAGGTTCTAAATCAGAAGTAGTTAATACTGTCATGTTTGGGTTGTTATAATTTTTGAACAGGTTGTTGAATAGAATAGAGTGTTTTCCTCTCTTCGTTGAGCCACTGTGGCTTTTGTCATCTTTAGTTCTGTTGTTTATTTGTACATTCTGAGGTAGAGCTAGAGTTGGATGATTAATGTGCTTCTTCGAATTTTACCATCTTTCAACAGCGTTCAGCTTTCTTCAGTGGTCATTCCAGTTACTGACATGATTTCATCTCTGTTTCAGAGTCCTTAACTTAATTTAACAGAAACATGCCACTCACAGCCTTGGTCAGAGAACCTCGTTTATATGAGAACTTGTAGCACATTTTACTAAATGTCAGTTTTTGGTGCATTCTAACAGTTCATTCACTTAAGGCTCATTTGCATATTTGAGGCCTGGGTAATCAGACCCTTTAGGGAGTCACCCTTCCCAGGGCTCTTAGCTGTGAGCAGCAACTACTGAGCACACAGGTGGAAAATAGCTCCTGAAGAGATTTCTAAAATCTGTATTATTTTGATATATGCTCTGTTTCTCCATAGTATGTTTAAGCAAATGTAACACACTGTTTTTTTTACTTTATATATTTTATTATCAGTCTTTTGATAGCTGATAACTCTTTAGTATTATGGGAAAACAAAAGGAACTTAGTTTGAATTCAGAGGTAGACTTGTGGTGCTTAAAGGTATTTTTCAGGCTTGTGCTTAGTTATTTTGTAGATGTTCACTGCAGTGTCCTAAGAAGTGAGAGTTTTAATTTCAATTTTGTTCTGTGTTTGCTTGTTTTCAGGTTATTGAAATTCGAACTGTGGAAGCCCCTTATTTTCTACCAGAGCATATTTTCAGAGATAAGTGCATGTATGTAAATTCTTTATATATGAAGAAATAGAGAGAATATATAAACTGGTTTGTTTATGATTACAAAGGAGTAACTATTGTTCTAGGTTCATTATTATCCTAATTGTCTCATCTCTGTCACTTAATTCATATTACCTTTCCCTTACATTATAAAGTACTTGTACTCTGTAGATACAGATATGCTTATAGTCCTGAAAATACTAACATTGTCCAACTTTGTAAAATGTGGTAATATATTTCTTAATTATGGCATTGTTTTTGTGTGCATTCTCACATAAGTGAACACTTCTGTTCAATTTTCTTGTTGAAGATTTTTCGATAATATAACAACACATACAGTTGTAGGACAGAAGTAAAATCAAATTCATCTTATATATCCTTATTTGTGTTACACAGGGGGAAACCTGCACCTTATAACACTTGATGCACATGTTGGGCTCTAAGAGCAGGAGGCTCAGTACTGAAAGCACAAGCGTAGGATAACAACCACAGCGGGAAGGAAGGGAGTATGGGATCTCCTGTGCCTACACATGGGCTTCCTGTCATCCATGGCTCTGGGCTTTGCATTCACTCCACTCTGTTTTCACTTTCATCCTCTATATTTTACTTAGTGTGAAAAATAAAACCTGAGTTTAGTGTGACTCGTCCTTTAATGTTCAGTGGTGTTCAGACATTAGCAGAGTTACAAGGCTCAGTTTACTAGTGATGCATGACTGAGAGAATAGCCCTAGCAACAGGGATTTGGTCACTTGGTTTTCTCTAATCTCCAGATAACTCATACATTTGTCTTTCAATGTAGAAGTCCCTGCTGTTTTACCTAATTTTGTTCAGGAATCAGTATTGAATAATTTTTGTTCTGATCAACTTGACAGGCTTCCAAAATCTTTAGAGAAGCACGACAAAAATTTATATTTTTTGACCAACAAGATTGCAGAGTCCCTTGGGGGAAGCGGGTACAGTGTGGAGAGGCTGTCGGTTCCTTATGTGCCACAGGTTACAGGTATGTCCAGTAAACTTCCTGCCATGCACTAAAGAGGCAGTGATAATTTTATAGGTGAATTACTCTCTCATGGTTTTGTTTTTAAAGATTCTTTTTTATTTTATGTAAGTGCTGCCTACATGTGTGTTTGTGCACCATGTGTGTACAGTGTTTGAGGTGGCCAAAAGAGAGCTTTGGCACCTCTGGAATGGGACCTTCAACGGTGTGAGCCATTGTGTGGGTGCTGGGAACTGAGCTCAGTTCTCTACAGGAGTGCTCAGTCCCTTTAACCACTAAGCCATCGTCTCTCCAGCCCCTCCTGGGTTTTGTTTCTGCTTTTTGTTTTTTGATACATGTGCATGCCTCTGTGTGTGTGTGTGTGTGTGTGTGTGTGTGTGTGTGTGTATGTGTGTGTGTGTGTGTGTGTGTGTTTAAAACTTAAAAACTGAAAACACTTTTTAAAATGTTTTCAGTTTTTAAGTACCTCATTAGAAACTTTTTGTAAATCTCTAAAGATGTAAATAGAATTTTACCATAGGCAAATCAAGTGTTTGGTTTTACTGTTATTTTTTAATCTATTATTTGTTCATTTGTAAGTTTAATATGTTAATATTTCTTAAATAAGCAAAATAAAATATTTTTTAAACAATCCAGTTTCACAATTGTCATTTAAAAGACAAACAAAAAAGCAAAAGATAAAACCATAGTAGAACTTTATAATTTAAGGTTTTCTTTTTTTTTTTTAAAGCATTTAAAAGATTAAATAATTTCACTTTGGATTTAGCTGTCTTTCCTTCAGGCCCAAAGCCTCATAAACCCAGGCGGAAATACAAAGGTAACTAACTATAACTCCACCTGGTGTTGCCTGCCCTGTCCTGTAGGTAAAGTGCTCCCTGGTGCAGTGTTTAGAGAATGGAACTTTACGCTGTGTATTTAGGTGCCTGTCCTTAGCTCTAATTCTGCTCTGTCCTTATCCCATAGAGTACTTTATCATGTTTCCTTCCTCCCTGTTCCCTTAACTGTAGTTTATAGTAAAAAGTCTTGTACTTTTTCTCACATGTGACTTTGCTTCTTTTATTTCCTTCTCCCTTAGAACAAGCTATGTTCTGTTTCACGGTGCCTCCTTATCATGGCTTAGGAGGACTCTGAGTACCTCAGGGTATAGTTAGTCTGGATAGTACAAATAGACATTTTCCATTTTTAAAGACTGATGTTTAAAATTAGGAGTCCTAATAGTGATATTTTATGGCATACTTATTTTTACTCAGTTATTACTTTTTCTTCATGTGTAGCAGTTGTCTACTGTTGATTTTAAAACTTATGGGCAGTTAAGAACAATAAGACAAAGTAAAAGAAAAATGTATTTAGTGTGTTGAATAGCTTGCACCCCCCACTATCATTGTCATATTAGCTCTATTTTATCATATTTTGTGCCTGGCCTTGATAGCAGCACTATGGTCATATTCCTACTTAATCTTTATAGTAGCTTAGTGAAGAAAGTAGCATTATCTCCTTCCCACACTAGGACACCGAAGTTGAGAGTAAGTAATTTGATTTGCTAGCACACTAAATTTAACTGTCTCTGTGCTCTTTGAAGTACTTAATAATTTTATTTCACTAACTTTTTAATGAGATCAAAGATTGGCATGCATTCAGAATGATCCATGACAGCAAGGAGCAGTAATCACCATCTTTGAGTCTCATGACCATGAGTCCAACCCATGCACAACTCTAAGACCTGACAGCAAGGTCAGTGGTAGAACATTGACTGCAAACTGATTCAGACTGCAATTTTGTTTCCCATTTCTTGAGAGAACAAAAATTCCAAGGTATTAGCAGAAGGCCAGGCATGGTGGTATATGCTAATCCCAGCACCCAGAAGGCTGAGGTAGGAGCATTGCTACTTTGCAGTGCTTCTTAACCGATTAATATGTCAGACATTGAGGGAGGTGGTAATGGAAAGATGTTAAGATTGATTACTATCTTGAGGAATTACAACCTCATGAGGAAGCCAGATGAACAACTTTGTAGTTCTAGAGAAAGAATGACCATCTGCGTGATACTGCCGAACCACTGGTGGCTAAGCAAGGGTTGGCTGACCCTGCATTGTTTCTCAGTCAAGCTAGAATTTGAATGACGAGTGAATGCATCAGTGTGTACTGCATACCACTGTATAACAATTAGACAATGCTCTATCTGGAATAGTTAGTGGTAACTATCCCATAACGTAATTAGTGCATAGTTCTGTGCAAACAGAACCCAAAGCAAGCAAGGTAGGTAGAGGTTCTGATTTTTATAAAGTCAGGTTTCAGTATTTTCTTAAGTGTGGTTTCTCCTGAACCCCAAAACACCTGTAGTTGAATGACTTTGATACTATTATTCTAGCTGTATAGGACAGAAAATTGATCCATTGTATAATGTGGTTTTAACATGACAATCATTGGGGCAATTATAGTAGTTCTTAAAGGGGATAATGAGGACATGGAGTGAAATCACAGTGCATGCTGAATGGATTCCAAAGGGAATGTTGCTAAATGCTGAAGTATCACCTATTCTAAACAAAGGCTTCTCTAGAGGTCCTGGTTATAAGGTGTGTCTGGACATTGCTCTAGGGAATTTAGCAGTCAGAACTTGTTAGTAGCAGCTATTTCTTTGTTCCTCTCTCATACAAATATCATAATATGTATGTGCAGTGACACAGAAATCTCAGGAAGCAGTGCATTAGTTAGTGGGCTGTATAGCTCTGTTTATATGTCATAGCTAGGATGGAGGTCATTTACTTGAGAGGAAGTTCCTCTAGCAGGAGAATGGAAGAGGACATGCATTAGGTTATCCTTAGTAAGAGTCTAGGTAAGACAGATGAAGATTTCTTTAATGATGGCACTCTTGAAAGAGAACAGTAGAGATAAAGATGACTTGTTCGACACAGAATTGAGATGAAAACTTTCCAAACAGAATTGATGAATTAGAAGTTGGAGATGTTAAGTTGGCATTTAATAGAGATGGTGTTGAATGCTAGTCAGCCTCAAGAGTATCTGTAGTGTGCCTTCCAGGTGCCTGTTACAGCCATGATGTTATTTGCCAGATAGATCCCTTATAGCAATGAGAGTAGGACAGGACCCAATTGCTCACTGTTACCACATGTAAATGGTCTTCCATAACACCAAGGAAACATGATGAGCTATGCTTTCCAGATGCCTCTCTCTCTAGTTCTAAATGAGAGAAGGTATTGGAAAGTATTTGTGTGGTTCTGAAAGTCAGAGATAGTGGACTGTATATATCCTTCAGAACTGAGGTATATAGAGGGCAGGCAGCTCACTTGCCATTTCTGGAGGATGAGCATGTGCCTTAGAGTACCTGACAGCTGTCCTGACCCACTCCAGCAGTGACTGAATAAACCTCTGATTCTGTGCACTGGGGTGCACGATGCACTTTCCTTTTGCCTTCTAGAACCATGGTTATTAGCTGTTCTTATATCCTGACCTTTCCTATTACAATGCTTCAAAGAAACATACAGAAAACCTATAGCTATGTGAAAAATCTCTACCCTATATCTATAGTCATAAAAGAAGGGGAAAAAAACAGGACAAGATGATATCTTATTACTCTTAGGTTTGCTGTTATCACAAAAATAAAAGATGACAAATGTCAAGAGTGTCTATAAAGGAGCCTTCCACATTGATGGTTCTCATGATTAGTGATACCATAAATTAATATAGCTACATTGGAAAATAGAATTGAAGGTTTTTTTTTTTTCTATAAAACTGAAAACATATCTATCATATGGTCCAGCAATCCCACTTAGGAGCACACCCAGAGGAGTTGAAATCAGGGTGTGAGCTGTCTGCACATCTTCTGTAGCACACACTACTCACAAAGGCCAGCTTGCAGAAAAAGCTAAGGTGTTAATAGTCTAACAGTGATATCCATATACAGTGCCAGTACTATTCAGAAAAATAGATCTCACATATGTATCAACAAGGGTGAATCTAGAGGACCTTGGGCTGGAGGCATGGCAAATACCAAATTACCATATGACTACTTCCAGTCACACAGGAAGACTTACTATCAGATGGTTTATTACACAATATGGTGATCATTGGCGATTATTGTGTATATTTCAAATTAGCTAAAAGAGGAATTAAGGCTGTCAAGATGGCTCGGCAGGTAGTTGCCCTTGATCCCAAGCCTGATGACCTGAGTTTGAGTCCTATAACCTCATGGTAGGACAGAACTGTCCTCTTCATTCTGCTGTGACCTTCATATGTTGACCAACATACAGGTATTGTATATACGGATGGGCGTGTGCATGCACACACAGACATGGACACACACAAATAAATACAAAACAAGTTTAAGATAAATTGGAGGCTTTTAACTGTTCTTATTACAAAGCGATGGTTGTGGTTGAGGTGGCTCTTGCTGATCAGCCTTTGTTCTTTCTCTGCAGGCCAACATTGTGCTGTACCCTAGGAGTAATCAAAGCAACTACTTTATAATCTAAATAAAATATCGTCAAAGTTGAGAATGTTCTGCTTTAAACATTTAGAAAGAACAACCCCCCCAAACTCACATTTCTACATTTCCTTGCAATCTAAAATAGTTATCTGACTAAAACTCAGCATTTCTTACTAAGGAATAATAGAAGAAAACAATTTTCATTTCAGATGAAGATCGCCTTTCTAGAAGAAAAAGTATTGTGGATACCGTATCTATTCAGGTGGATATTTTATCCAACAGTGTGCCTTCTGATGATGTGGTAAGTTGCTGGAAGGTTATGATAGAGAACTTTCTTAAGATAGTCATTATTTAAAAGAAAGGTTTCCCTTCACACCTATAAGTGGGAGAAAGTACAAGTCTAAATTATCCCCAAGTCAACTGAATTGTTAGAAGAAATTGATATAATTCAATTTTGGTGAAGTCATTTCAATTGTCTGTCAAGTTACATGAAGTTAATATATTATTATTGGACTTTGAGATTGGCATTCTGTATGGCAGAGCTATGAAACAGAACTAGGTTCTCTGATTTGTTTTGTTATGTTTTGTTATACTTTAATTAGGATACGTTATATATGCTTTCTTAAGCTCTCCAAGCCCTGTTTTTTTTAATTTGTGAAATATAAAATACAAAAACAGGTGGCACTGTACACCTCCCAGGAGGCCATATCCCCACTTCTGTAGTTCACTTGTAAGGAAGAACTGCTTTCATTTTAGATATTAGCTGTTATGAATGTGACTTAAGCCGTCTCAGTGCACTGCTGTTTAAGCCCTGGAAGCTTGCACTGCCATGCACTGGATGCTTTCCTCCTGTTTCCGTAGAGCACAGAAGAGAAAGAAGAACCAGCCAGCACTCTCAGGACTTGTTTCACAAGTTGATAGCCAACTAAAAATGACACAGTGCTAGCCTCTCAGCTCAGCTTCCTCTTCCTGACTTATACATTGTTTTTCTTCCTAGCTATTTCATTATTTCTCATTGATACAGTATAAATAATTAAAGGATTATCCAAACAAGAAACAAGGAAAGTGAGTTACCTGAATTTATATCCTTCTCACTCTCTTAGCTTTAAACTCTCATCAGTTCATTTGTAATTACTTAGTGCTCAGGAAACAACTGCTTAGATCATCTTTGCTATTCAACTCTCTATTATATAGAATTATTTCGTCTTATCAATCATTTATTAGTAGAATTCAAGAGCATTGAAGTGGGCTTAGGAGAAAGCTTGATTGGTGAAGTGTTTATCCAAGTATAAGGACCTTCCTTCTGAGTCCCTAGCATCCACATAAAAAACCAAGTGCTGAGATACGGAGGCAAGCAGATCCTAGAGGCTCATGGCCAGCCAGTCTAGCCTCAATGTCAAGCTTCAAATTCAGGGAGGAGACATTGCTAAATAAATAAATAAATAAACAAATAAATAAATAAAGTGGAGCATAGGAGATGGCAAAGTGGATAAAGCACTGCCAGGTATCCATGAAGACCGGAGTTGGGGTCTCTGGTACCTCGGAAATGCTAGCAGATACGGCATCCATCTATAGTTTCAGCATTCAGAAGGTAAAGACAGGATTGTTAGGGCAAGCATGCTAACTGGAATTGACAAATCAGGATTTACTCGGAGACTTTATCACAGTGTATAAGGTGGAGAGTGATCAAGGAAGATATTAGAAGTCAATTTTTGGGATTCCACACCTGCACACAAGTGACTTCTATATATGTGGTATTTTACATATACATGTGCACACAAAAACATTCAGGAAAAAAGGGGTAGTGCTGCTCTGATAGAAACCTGATGGGATCAGTGAAGGAATGAAGAAAGAATAGATTATGTGGGCTATAGAGATGGCTTAGCGGTCAAGAGCACTGGCTGCTCTACAAGAGGTCCTGAGTTCAATTCCCAGTAACCACATGGTAACTCACAACCATCTGTAATGGGATCTGATGCACTCTTCCAATGTGTCTGAAGACAGCTGCAGTGTACTCATATAAATAAAATATAAGAATAGATTGTGTACAGAGAAGACAAGCTAGTGTCAGTGGGGGAGGTCTGTATCGCGCAGCAATCTCAGGTTGTGGTCATCTGTGAGGAGGAAGCTGTGCTTGGCAGTTTTTGCACATACTCTGCCAGTTTCCTGAGCCCGACCTAAGGAAAGCCAGTTCCCAGGGATCTCAGCCATTGGTCCTTAAGTGGTAGTACACATTCACTCAGGACTTGCATTCCTTACATACTCCCTTGAGGCGTCCTCTGCTCCCCACACTGAAGGTAGGTAGAAAAACAATTGGAGAAGACTTCCTAACATCAACTTTAGCCTCAGCATGCTTGCACTCTCCACCTGTGTACACACATATATGTGCATGCACACAGAGTACCTAAGAGGCCAAACCACCCTGCTCAAATCTACCTCTTTGTTCAAAGCCACTGTAGTGTGTACACTTCTCTTAGAAAAGAGGAATCGCACTAGCTCTTTTAATGAGTTTTCAGTTACTCTTTTTATCTTTCCAGTGAAAAAATTTACTCAGAGTCTTGGCTTCTAGGCTTAAGTTTAATCAGGGACACAGAATATTTTAATGATTGTGCTTTTATTTCTTCTTTTGCTTACCTTTTTTGTTTGTTTGGCTCTTGAGGCTATTGAAGAAAGAATCAGTCTGTTTTGATAAAATAAACTGAAAAATATTTACATGAAGACATTATAGGGGGAAGATTCTCTCTGAATTTTACATTAAAAGTTTATGAATTCATTAACTTTTCAAAGACTGCGCTGTAAGTCCTCAGTTACATACATCAAACACTGGATGTCTGATAAGTACAATTTAGTGTCACACTTACTTAGGCACAAACGCACTGGAATATGCTTTTGTACATTAGTAATGGTTATTTGAATGCCAAAATACATAGCAGAATTGCTTTGTAAGCAAAAGTAAGTCCTCATAGTAAGGACAGGAAAAATATCAGTTAGCTTTTTCCAGTTACTGGTAAATACTTATTTCAGCATTGATCAGTAAAAGTTAATATAACAGGAATACTAGCCTTCTAACTTTTCCCATGTCCTTTGTCCTGTACTATGTATAGTTGTTTTTTTTTTTTTAAATGTGAAGTAATTTAGCTCAGTCTAAGAACAGTGAGTTTTGTTTTCTTCATTAAAATGCTAGTGCTAGATAGCTTCTGGTACAAATGATTAGCCAGAGCCTAATCTTGTATATCTGCTCCAAATATCTAGAATGCAACTGAAGATTCCAAAGTTTAATCTGACTTCAACTATAACTGTGGCCCTCAGTAGCAAAGCTGAGGTAGTGGGACTCCTGCTGCCTGACTTCCAGCTAAAGCCTTTGTTAAGAGACGCTAAGTTGCAGAACATGAAGTCTTGCTTTCCTTAGTCTTGCTGCCTTAGACTTAGCAAAAGACGCTCATGAGCTAAAATTAGGGATGACGGAAGTGCCAGGCAAGTACTCGTGTATCATATCATTGCTTAACTTTTATTCAGAAATACTATAGTAATGATTTATTACTCATTGTGAAATATTTGGTACCTCATAGAGTACCACTTTCCATTTTTTTCAACCACAAAAGTACTACTAAAAATCATAAAACATTAAACTTTATAGTTTTGTACATATTTCAAAGCAAGAAGTATTTGAAAGCCCAAACTAAAGGGTATTCATAGGAGATTTAAAAAACAAAAGCAAAACAAAACAAAAAACTGATGGTTGACCTTAGAAAACCCAGAATGTGCTTGATTAAGGTATACTCTTTTCAATATAGTTCTTGAAAGCTTCATTTAAAAAAAAAAAATATGTGTGTGAATGGTTTGCTTGCATGTATAAGGCCAGGAGAGGGTGCTCAGTCCACTGGGACAGGAGTTAAGGACATATGTGAGCTACTGTGTGGGTGCTGGGAACCAAACTGTGATCCTCTGCAAGAGCAGCAAAGAACAGTAAATGTTGTTAACTACTGAGCAGTCTGTCTCTGTAGACATTCTTACAACCATTGAAAATCTTAGGTTATTTTACATTTGATTTGTACACTATCTGTAGTACTAAAATTATAAAGGTTCTTTAATGATTAGTTATTATTTACCATCTAGCTAAAAGTATATTTGTAATCTGCCTTGATTACTTCAAAGGGTCTTCTCCTTACCAAGCACAGTTCACTGAGGGTCTTATGTGCCTTTATACACTGGAGGTTGTACCTCATCCAAAGGTGCCTAGGTGTTGCCTATTCTGCCAGGAAGATACTCTTCTCTGTGTTCAATCAGGAATCCACTGCAGTAAGCCATTTTATGGCTAGCGAAGAAGTGCAGAGCATTTGCTGTTTGAAATGTCAGGTCAAGCCAATCAAAAGAAGAAAAAAAATAATTGTCAAAATGTGTAGATGACTTTTACTTTGGTAAGAGTATTAATTATATTCACTTTTCTTGACTGTGTTCTGCTTATACTCCCTTTAGGTTAGCAACACTGAGGAAATCACCTTTGAAGCACTGAAGAAAGCAATTGGTGAGCTGTGAAACATTGGTAGCTCTCCTAAAACTCATCTCTGCTTTGGTGGTTTTTTTAGATGTCACAACATGAAAAGGAAAAAAAAGGAAAACTACTATTGGTTTCTATAAATTAGATCATTTATTTAAATACATTGCTTAAGCTTTTTAAATTGTCATACACACACACACACACACACACACACATACATACACACACACATAAGCAAACAGTGGTATAAACAAGGTAGACATTTCTTTACTATCTAACAGACTTTGTCTAAATGATCATCCCTTAAGATTTAAAAAAAAAAAAAAACCGTATGTTGTAAGGTGAATTTACATATCAGCTGTAAATGATCCAGCTGTATTTTGATCTCTATTCATTGTGATCAAAATGTAGTTTACTTAGCACCTCATATGTTCAAAGTCAGCATAGTTCTGCATAAAAGAGTTAATTCAAAAAGCCCTATTAGCTCTTTGAGTTGTTGTAAGTTACTGTTTTCTCTTGTATATGACAGTATATATGCATGTATGTGTGTGTTTGTAGGTTTGTGTATAAGTCTATCCATATCTATGTGTGTCTGGTATGTTTGTACCTTTGTATAAGGATGTATTTGGTAAGAGATGCAGGAATTACCTGAAAGTAGGCATTGTGCTGTGGAACTTTAACTCTTTCTTAGATTTAACTTTTTTTCCTAAATATTTTTGTTGTCTAATACTAAGTGAAACATTTAAGGAATGTTACCCGTCTTGCCTTTTCCCCAAATAAAAGTAGCCCTGTAATCACTCTTATTTGGAGGTTTATAAATCATTAGCTCTCATAGTCTTTGGTGAGATTTTATGACCTCTTTAACTGGTCCTTATATAGATACCAATGGAATGGAAGAACAGGAAAAGGAAAAGAGACGTCTTGTGATAGAGAAGTTCCAGAAAGCACCATTTGAAGAAATAGCAGCACAGTGTGAATCCAAAGTGAGTGAATCTGCGGAATGACTCTTTGGAGCTCATTCTGGTCACCGGTGGCAGGACCTCAGCTTTAGACATAGTGGCACCTCCAGGTTCCTGTGATGAGGCCGATGGAAGTGGCAGATCCTAACTTGATGTTAATGGCCGTTGTTGCTTTGATGTTCTATACTCTTTTGTTTCCAGTGGTTTTCAGTGATTTGCTCCATGGGTGTGTTCTGTTGTGTGTATTGCAGCTTGGGGCTGTAGAACTTGAAAGGTATGGGGATGGGGAAAAGACCAACATTTAATTCCAATAGATATTGCAGATTAAAACATTATCGCAATCTGTACATCAGCCTCTTAGTTACAGTTGTGCTTTGTCTACTGGGTGTCTAGAAGATAGTAAATTTTTTTAACACTTTTTTTCCCTTTGCAGGCAAATTTGCTTCATGATAGACTTGCTCAAATATTGGAGCTCACCATACGGTAAGTAAGGGGTTAGCATCACAGTAGCAACACAGAGAAACTGTGCATGGCTGTGTGTGTTCCATAACTGCTTTGCACTAACCTTAAGCAAGATGCAACTGGCAATTCTTTGTCTCTGTTTACAGAGGGAGACTGAGCAATTTCTTGTCCAGTCATCTCCTGGCATTTCTAGGTTTCTTTCAGACTATACTTTCCTCTGTGATGGACCTCTAGAAACATCTGAGTGGTTTGGAAGACCCACATTCTAATGTTATGTTTAACTAGCATGTCATTTATATTTTACCCATCCAACTGTAGTTTAATATGCTTCCTTCTTTCCCGAGCAGTAATACGGCTACCAGTGTGGATGGGTCATTTCAATCACTGGCTTTCCTTGAGCTTTCCTATGTCCTTTCAAGTTATGAGAATTATACTCTGAAGTTTGCAATATATCACCACCACTGTTGGTCATTCTGAGTCTCTCTCTCAAGTAATTCAGCCTGAGAAGAAAGGGAAAGGCTCTCTCTCTGCCCCTGCATAGGAGGAGCTGCCACATGGTCTTACATTGACATCATGTGGAAATTGGCCTTTGGGTAAGGTAGCCCAGTAGAGAACACACATAGAGCCTTGCTTCTGGATTTTTTTTTTTAATATTAGCTAAATCTTTTATCTTTTTACTTAACTAAATATGTCAGTCTGTCTCTCTGTCTCTCTCTTTCCCTCCCTCTTTCCTCCCCCCCTCTCTCTCAAGTTTATATTTTACTCCTACTTGTTTTTATTCTACTGTTTTCTGCTTTCACATGTAAGACAGTTTTTTTTTCAACATCACATATTTCTCACTGTTTTTATATTGCTAAGGAAACAATTGCTCATTTATACAAGTGCAGAAGAGAAATGACTAAAACATACAATGTGCTATAGACCTTTTTTTTTTTTTCAGAAAAAAATGCCAAATAAGGAATATTTAAAACTAACTATCAGTTAAAATTCCAAATACCTATTGTGTACTTGGCTTAGGATGTGCATGTTATGTCAGTTTTTTTCTGCTCTCGGCACGGCCTGAAAAGTAAGTCAGTGCTGCCTCTCAGTTTACAAAGACACTAGAACTAGATAAGTAATGTAACTTGCTGGTGTCATACTTAGAGACAGACAATTAGAATCCATAGCGTGGATTCTGAAGTGGACTAGGGATCACCGAGTTAACTTGGGTCACATTTGTGTGTGTTAGAATATTAAGATCAGCATTCTAGATTTTGTCTTCTTCATACCATTAATTCCTCTGAGCTTTGGGTGAATACTTGGTGTTAGTCAGTAGCAATACTTGGAGTGTCCCAGACACAGTGCTGGGTGCACTATTTCAGTAGCAGCCCATCCATGACTGCCTCTTTGGAAGATGTTCAGGGACAGCCTGTATGATACACAGAAGCTAAAGGCACAGTGTGGTGCACTGTAGGTTTTCAAGCCTGTCTGCACATTTTCTCCTGTTTATCAGATCAGCCAGAGAAGAGAGTTTGTGGTCTGCAAAAGTGAAGCAGACCATGTTATACCCTGCTCATGGCTTGGGTACAGGGGAGAATAACGGAGAAGTACAAAGCTCATTGTAAGATGAGCAGCAGTGGCAGCAGACATGGCAGGCATGCATCCAGGACATGAGACTTAGTTGCTCTCACCCTTGTTTCCTGCCTTTGTTTACTGGACTTTCACTCTCTTCACACTATCATAATCATAAATACTAATATTCTTACTTAAGTATTAAAGCATTATAAGCAAGAAAATGCAAAGGTAAAAATGATGTACAAGATTTAAATAGTGTCAGTAGCTTTTGTGGCCCCTGAGAGCACCAGAGGCTTCCTGATACGGCTGCCAGGCAGCCACCTCACTGCCACACATGCATTCATTCTCACATGCTGTCACCAGCAGCTGCCCAGTCGCTCTCGGAAGTTTCCTGTTACTTGTTTTTTAACAATAATGAAAATGTTTGTTGTCCATGCTTAGGTTTACCTGTGTGTATACATGTGTCAGTTTTTATTAAATAACACACTTAAGATATGTGCATTTCACTCTGAAAATGATCCATTACTAAAACATTAAAAGGTGTTACAAATATTGGAACACTCGCAAAATGATTTGCTAGAACAGTAAGTATATCATGGAAATAGGAAAAATAGCTGCATATTGTAGTTCAGGGCAGTTCAAAATTAAAGATAATTATATGAAGCTAATACTTGTGCAAATTATTAATTAGTGAAAGCATTCATAACCATAGGATACTAATTAACACAGACTATGAAATAACTCTTAAGTCTTAGTTGTACTTAATATTTATATAAAAAAACTTTATACTTTATCTTTTTTAAACATTGATTTACTTTTGTATATATATGACACAGGGTGGGGGCTCAGTGGATGACTTTCAAGTGTTGCTTCTCTCCTACCATGGGGATTCTCAGGCTTGACCGCAGGTCATCCAGCTTGGAGACAACTACCTTTTCTCACTGAGCCATTTTGCCTGCCCTCGTACCTTGTTCTTAAATAGTTAATGAATATCATAAAGACATCATTTCTATAAAGATTAACCCATTATATTAGTCAAAATGTTCAGAGAATGTAGTTATTAATTTATGTTTAAAGAAAATGCTGGTGGCAGTCTGAAAGAATCCTTGTGCACGAGGAGATAGAGTACATTGGAGATGAGACAAACATACCACCTATGCCAAGGGAAACACGGGCAGTCTTGTTGTTTTCTTTATTATCATTATCATCATCATCATCATCATCATCATCATCATCGTTAATGTGTTTGACTTTTTTCAGACAGTGTGTCCCTGTAGGGTCAGGCTAATGTTGCTCATAGGGAGCCACCTACCTCTGCCTCCTGAAGACTAGTATTAAAAGCATGTACCATAAAGCCTGGCCTTGTTGGATTTTTAAAAGGTTGAGTTTGTATAGAAGTGGGTAGAATACAGAAAATTTTAGATATAAAAATATAACAAAGATAGCAGTTCAGAGCTTGTGTGTGTGTGTGTGTGTTTGCATACACACATGTACATGTGACACTAATTAAAAGTTAAGGATTAAATGATGGATTAGTAAAAAAAAAAATATTTGCATTATGTGACAAAAAATATTTCCTAAGGTGGTTTGTTTGGAAAGGAATACAGTTGTTTGTTTGTTTAAAATATCAGAATGGATGCCACAGAGATGTTTATCATTAACAGTAGCTCAAAACTTTTTTTTAAAAAAATGGAAATTACTCCTTTTTACCTTCCAGATTAGCAAGGATTGCCTCTAATCTGTAAACCACTATAAATTTGCAATATTGTCACAATATATACTAAGAGTAAAATTGTGAATATACTTAAAATCAGAAGCTCTTATTCATAAGTTGTTAGACCATGGATGGATAGATGGATCCGGGCGGTGGTGGCACACGCCTTTAATCCCAGCACTTGGGAGGCAGAGACAGGCAGATTTCTGAGTTCGAGGCCAGCCTGGTCTACAAAGTGAGTTCCAGGACAGCCAGGACTACACAGAGAAACCCTGTCTCGAAAAAAAAAAAAAAAAAAAAAAAAAAAAAAAAAAAAAGGATGGATGGATGGATAGATGGATGAATGGATGATGGATGGATGGATGGATGGATCGATATGATTATGATTTATAATGAAAATAAACCTTTATTTGTCCAGTAGATAAAATATCTTAATATCACAAAATATCACACTACCATAAGTATGAATGATATGTATTAAGATACATTTTTTTATTTGTGAAACAAAGTAGCTCACAAAAATGTACTGTACAACACACATACACACACAGGGTCTGTTTTGGACTTAAACCAGCTGGCATCTCTATCCTTTGCCTATACAGTGTTGTAAGAAATATCTGACCGCCATTGAGAATAGACCACTCCAGACCACGCGGTTCTAAGGGGGAGAAGGTTTATTCAGGAGATGGGACAAAGGTGGGGAGAGGACGGTGGAAAGAGAAGAGAGAAGAGTAGAGTCCGGCCATGACCACGTGGAGAGAGGGGAAGGGGGGAGGGGACAGAGAGAGAGAGGGTGTAAGAGCAAGAGTAAGAGAATAAGAGAGTAGGAGAGCAAGAGAGAGAGGAGGGGGCAAGCAGCCCCTTTTATAGTGGATCGGCCTACCTGGCGGTTGCCAGGTAACTATGGGGAGGAGCATACCTGGCTGTTGCCAGGTAACTGGGGAGGTGGAGTTTAGACGGAATACTAACAAGTGTCATAGCTGGACCACATCTCCTCTGCCTCAAGGCAATAGTTGAATACCGTGCATGCACCTGCTGATTCACCATTTTCTTCTTTTACAGCCCTCCTCCCAGTCCATCTGGAACATTGACCGTTACTTCTGGGCACGCCCAATACCAGTCCGTCCCAGTATATGAGATGAAGTTTCCAGATCTGTGTGTATATTGATTGGCTTACGAAGACTACAGCATTTTAAAAGGACCTTAAAGCCTGAAAAATAGGGCCAAGACGAGTTTCAGGATTTGCATAGTGCTTACTGGAATGTCCTGAAGTGTTATGGGACTTGTCTCTACCAACACTTGTCATGCTGTATTAGGAGTTTAGGGATCCTGAGTTAGAGTACCTCTGAAAATAGGCTTATACCATGTTAATTTCTTTTGAGGTTCCTGTTAGCTTTTAAGATTGAACATGTATTGCTTTCACATTATACTCTTGTTAAATAGTATATTTTAAACTTTGCACAAACATAATTTTTTAAAAATGATTGAAAATATATGAAGTATCTATACAACTGCTTAGAAATGGATTACTTTTCTTTTCTTCAAAAGTAAATATATTCCTAATTTTAGAGTTGCAAATTCGCTCATGCTTTCTAATTCCGTGCTTCAGATGGACTGTGTACACATCCCTTCAGTCCTCCATAGTAACCTGTGGCAGGCATTCCTAGGATGTCAATGATAGAAATTCTCTACTGGATAGTATTCCCACCTAGGTTCCTATCTGGAAACTGGCCAGATCTTACTGGTCTTGTGATATTGTTTTCTGCTTCAAGTTGAGCGCTTGAGCCCCTTGGAGCTCACTCTTGGAGTGGGAAAAAGGTACAGTGTTTTTCATATATGACGTGCTAGTTTACAGGCTGTGCTTTGAAACTATAGTTGTATTTTGCTGTGATTCCATTAATTAGATGAAATATATATTTACTATAGAAAAGAAAGACATTTAAAAGAACTACCTGTTCACCTGTGCAGAGTCTATGCATTTCAGTTCTTAGTGAATTAATTTACATTTTATATTGTACATTGTTTTAAATCTTCATTGTACAGAAATTCTTCCAGTGAATCTTAATTTGTAAGAATTGAACCAAAACTTGTATATATCTCTATGAAGATTAGTTATATACTTCAAAATGGTCTGTGTGTTCTTGCTAAGGCATATGAGTGTGAGCTGCCTTTCACTAGTGAGACTTGTAAGACTACAAGGGCAGTGTGTGCTGCACATGCTGGGGACACCACCATGTGCTAAACGGGCGCATTCTGCACTTAGAGCATTCTCTCAGCACAGTTTTGTGGAATCACTTTGTGTAATTACCTTTTCAAATTCAGTTTCTTTTTATAAAACAGTATTCCTATCAAAAATTGTACTCAAAAAATATTCAGTTTTAGTTTTGTTTTTGTTTTAAAAGATGAGATAAAATACAGAGTGTTTTATCTGTGTGTTTTTAGTTATTTGGGCACCATTAGTACAGAAAGAAAGGGAAGGAAGGAAGGGAGGGAGGGAGGGAGGAAGGAAGGAAGGAAGGAAGGAAGGAAGGAAGGAAGGAAGGAAGGAAGGAAGGAAGGCCCAAAGCTTTGAATATTTACAGCAAGAGTAGAACATCTTGAAGAGGGGTCTGTTTGCTAGAGCTCCTCTGACAAGACAGCCCAGGTTGCTGATTAAGTGCGGATGCACCAGACCTTGTACTCAAAAGGAACAACACAGCTGCCACTGGAAGACCAGTGCCTTGCATGAGCTCTCACTGTAGCTTCCCCTCACACCAGGGATATGTGGCCAGTTAAGGAAAACCCATGCACTTTTGGTTCACTTTTTTCTTCTTCATTTTAAAAGAAGGATATTATTTTTTGACTGCATTTAAAATCTAAACAGGGGGACATGCAAAAAAATCATCATCCACTTGGATGTCATTTTATAAATTAACACTGTGTGCTTTTGTATGGAAAAGTATATAATTTAATAGTATAAGAAAAGAGATATATTCACTTGCATTCATGCAGAACACGAGCTTTGCTGTATAAAATTTTGTGTTTCCTGGTGATTTAAAAAGACATGCTTTGCATGCAAAGGAAAGCCATTGCAATTCGTCTTTATCATATGTGTAGCTTGGGTTTTTACAAACTGCTGGTTTGAGTTTTGTTTCTGTGGTTTCTTAAACTACAGTACATGTCTGGCTATCTTAGGTCCAGTAGACTGAACTGGTTTTGTTGATAAGGGTTCCCAAGCAATGGATGTTTGTCTGTCTGATTCTTCCACAGTCACAGGGATCACATTTGGACGCGTGAGCAAGCTGTGCTGTAGCTAGTTCAGGTACTGAGTCTTTAGGACTTGCTGGAGTTCATTGGTCTGTTTTGGCAGGTACGTGATACTCAAAGCATTTATTGTTCTCCTTGCTGTATACAGTTGGTTATATTCTTTTGTGTGACGCCAAGCAGTTAGTTTAAATGTTCCTCCTATGCTTGTGATCCTTGTGCATCTAGCTGCTTACATAGTGTCATTGAATTTTACCTGAGCTCTCATACTCATTCTCTCTCACTTCCTCTTTCCTCCTTCTGGTCCTCTTGCTTCCCTCCAAGCTCCTTTAGAACTCATCCTTTAGAGCGATAACACCCTTAACCAGCAGTTTAACTCCCCACTCCCTCAAACGGGGCTCATTTGTCTCACTAATGCTTATACGTGTATTACTGTAATAAAATAAGTTTTTTAAATGTAAATTTTCATTGTGAATCATATGTAAGCAATAAAACAAAAATAGCATCGCTTATGTATAAGTGCATTTTTATTATAGCATTAAGTATGTAGAATTAAGCTTCTTCAACAATCAAGTTACTCAGGTGGATTCTTTTCCATATATATGAGAATCACCAAAACCACCACTTATGAGCACAAAGATACCCTAGATTAAGCCTACTGGGTGCCTCATCTAGGAAAGGGTAAAGGCATGCGAGTAAGTTTTCTTGAGATGGCCTACTGCTTTTGCATGGCTGCAATGGGTAAGTTCTGAATTGCAGATTCTTCAAAGATTTCATCCCAGGATTGCTTCTTTCTACTGATACGCCTTTTCTGTCACCATTACATAGTCTAATGATTCCTAGGCATTAGCCCACTCTATTGGAGAGACTTCCTGCAGATCAAAATAAAGATGAACTTTCATGAATTAATGATTTTATAGAATTCCTGATTTGATTCAAATAATTTTAGGAAGAAAGTTTTAAGAGATGGTTTTAGTTGGTTTGCCAGAAAATATATAATACAGTTAGAACCAAAAATAGAATATGCCCATTCCTCATTAGTAAGTAAAGACTGCATAATAAGGAATACAATGAGCTTTTACAATTTCACTAAAAGGAGAAATAGGCTTGGGACAAATTTGTGATCAAGGGAAAAGATTCTAGATCACGTCCACAGGTATACACTATGATAAAGGAAAGCTATGTGAAATGGTTAGTTTGAATTTAAAATGAGCTAATGGAATGAAACACTACTTTGAACTTAATACCACCATTCTGTAAATCCCCCCTTCCTGGTTCACAAAGAATTAGTAAGTCCAAGCCTCTCACTTGGCCACTGAGAAGTTCTTAATCAGTAGAAAGAAAAGAAAAGAAAAGAAAAGAAAAGAAAAGAAAAGAAAAGAAAAGAAAAGAAAAGAAACGAAACTAACGTATATTAGCACAAAATAGTAAAGAGTTACAGAGAAAAGAAACCAGCACTTATTCACAGAATAGTAAGAAAGAGTTAAGTTTCCAGAGGCTATCAGTTTCTGGCCCCCAGAACAGTAAGAGACAGTTATAAGGCCATAGATCATCAGTCTTTGCCTTCATCCAACTCTGTGTCCTACCTCAGTGCTTGTGATGCCTTGTAATTTCGGGAAGGTCCCTGGTACCTCATAGTTGCCATCTCCTTGTTAACTCTGGTGACTTTTTCTCACTACACTGCCTTGCTCCATAAATTACAGAAAGCTTCTCAATAAAAGCAGCTGTTTGTCTAGTACCTCATGCCACCTCAGGCTCTGCAGAACTACCCTGCCAGTGGTAGATCATGGGCCTCTTGGATGAGCCACTGTGACACAGTGACAGGAGCTTGGCTTCTGATTCAAATCCAATCCAAGCTCCTGGCTAAGCAGTCATAGATAAGTGATTGATCACTTGTCTGTGAAATTAAAACAGTATGATCTGCCCTCAGAGCCTAGCTAAGAGGTAAGTGAACCCCTGTGGCATGCCTGCATTATAGGGTAAGCCTCTGGTAAATATTAATGACAATCTTCCTTGGAGTCTAGTGTTCTCTGAAACCACTTCCACACCTGCATATAAACCTTGTCACAGGCTCTGCCTTGGGGAAACCTAGGCACTGCTGTCCAAATACAACACTAGACTGCCACTGTCTTAGCTCTGCAGTTTTAGGACAGTCATTCCACATCTCTGACCCTGTTCCCACTGATACACTGAGAGCACTGTACATTTGCTGCCCCGGGCTTTCCACTATGACTCTCATCCTATCTTTTGTCATCTAGTATGAATTAGTGAAAAGCAAAGCCAGGGTGTAAAGATAAACTGCATCTTGGTTGATCTGTGTGCAACCATTAGCTTATACTTGAGCTAGAGGCAGTGTTGCATCTAGGCTTTCTTTTGACAGTCTGTGGCAAGGCTTATGTACAGGTTTTACATTAAGAAGTGATTGCAGAGAAACTTAGCAAGGGGATGTACTGTAAAATGGAAGGACAAAACTAAGTACCCCATCACTTTTTTTAGCCATCCCTGGTGCCTGGAGAGTTACATCCTGGACATTCTAGAGAGTCTCATAGCTCCCTACTTAAGACATGAGAGTCTCATAGCTCCCTACTTAAGACATGAAAGTCAGAAAAGCATTGCCCTTTTGATGTCTGCTCATGAACAAGAGTGGCCATGTAGCATTTTCTAACATGCTTGTGAGAGCTGACATATTGCCCAAAACCCCTAACTGCCAGAAGTCACCTCAGAACTTAGAAACTGCAGAAAGCAGGTCTGCAGGCTCCACTTCCATGAGGTAAGTTTGCCCTGCAGAAGTGGTCCTCGTAGGTATAAAGTAGGGATGGGAAGACAGGCAAGGGTTTTACTTACCTTCATTTGTAAGAGAAGGCCTAGAGCTAAGGATAGTGATGGGTGGTTTCTCATAGTGATGGCTGTGCCTCATGGCTGCACTAACAAAGGTAGCAAGTGTATCTGATGAGACACAAGCACTGCTGTCTTCATTAGTGCGTTGTTGACAACCACTGGCAGTCGTACTCCCTTACTTTCTAACAAAAGAAGAAAGCTTTTAGAGGCTAGGACAGTTGTTCCTGTCATCACACCTTTGCAAGCCACTCAAGCACCCATCATCCATCTGCAGAAGCAGCTCTTAGACACGACACAAGCCATGTGGCATGGAGAATTTATTGAGCCTCCATAATGAACTACAGGAAGAAAGGAAGTGCTGTCATCTGCATTTATTCTCCAGACACACGTATCTGTGTGCTGACAAGTTTCAGGAGGCTCATGGGTAATGAGGTGGCTGTCCCTTCTCCCTTGGAGATCCTGCTAAGGCTCCTGTGAACAAAGGACTGAGGGCCAAAGAGCTCAGGCAGCTCAGAACTACTGGCATGTAGCATCTTATCTTCCACCAAGGGGCCTAGCCCCCAAGGGATCAGGGGACTTTCCCAGAAATCTGCTTCTTAGGTGTTCCATCTGAGGTACAGCTTCCTCGCTATTCTCCTCAGAACTGGAGTCCACAGGAGAGGCCAAGGTTCCCCCGTGCATGCCATCCTCACATGACACAGGCTCGCCTTGGCACTCAGGTCGGTCTGGTGACTTGAGGCTTTGATTGAAGAAGGCAGAGGCCATGCACTCAGCTGCCATCTGGTCACAGGCGCATAGTAGCTTCTCACACAGGCTCTGCCCCACACCTTAGCAAGAGCAGAGGAGCAGATGTGAGACACCAGGTAGGGCACATAAAGCCACTAGTCCAAACTCTGTTCATTTGCCACTCCTGACCCCATCTCACAGAGTTCCTCTGGTGGCATGTAGTGTTTCTAATGGTCTAGGCTATTCCTCCTGCTAGAAAGTAGCCCTTTGTGTTTCTCCTCTGGGTCCGGTCTCCAGCTTCATTTTACACCTCATCACGTTTTCTGTCCACTGCATGTTTATAAGCTCCTGGGTACTCTAGAATACTGTGGAAAATGCCTGTGCCATCTCAGAACCTGTTAGCCTCTGGTCAATCTCACCTCCTCTTCTGACCTCCTCCCAAGTTTCTGGTGTGAGCAATTTGAGGCAAGGGTCACACACATTTATTATTGTTACAGTTTGAATCTTCAATGGTCTCCAAAGGCTGTGCTCAAGCCCTAGTTATGGAAATTAGGATGATTAAATCCTGAAGGCTCCGAGCTCATAAGTGAATCCTGAAGGCTCTGAGCTCATAAGTGAATTATCACATTGATGGGTTTGTAGTTGAATGGCATTAGGTGATTAAAAAAACAAAACAAAACAAAACAAGCAGTGGGGGTAAGTGGAGAACATAGGTCATGGTATGAGTTTGGATAGGTATGGCCCTATAGACTCATGTGTATGAATGCTTGACTCATGGGGAGTGGCACTATTAGGAGGTGTGGCCTTGTTGGAGGAAGGGTGTCACTGTGGCAGCCAGCTTGGAGATCTCCTAAGCTCAAGCTCTGCGCAGTGTGAGAGAGAGTTTTTTTCTGCGGCCTGTGGATGAAGATATAAAACTCTTGGCTCCTCCAGTATCATGTCTGCCTGCAGGTTGCCATGCTTCCTACCATGATGATAGTGGATTGACCCTCCAAAACTATAAGGTAGCCTCAATTAAATGGTTTCCTTTGTAAGAGTTGTCTTGGTCATAGTGTTTCTTCATAGCAATAAAACTAAGTCTCTCTATCTCTGTCTTTGTCTCTTTCCTCTCTGTCTCTCTTGTGTGTGTGTGTGTGTGTGTGTGTGTGTGTGTGAGAGAGAGAGAGAGAGAGAGAGAGAGAGAGAGAGAGAGAGAGAAAGTGAAAGTATATGCTCCATAAAGGTATATTTCATCCCTGACCTACCTGACTGCCATCCATTTTCAACCTCCATGAGGAAGGCAGATTTGCCATGATGTTCTGCCTCCACACAAGCTCTTAGCAATAGGGCCGTTATGACCATGGACCAAACCCATAAGCCAAACTACATTTTCTTTTGTTAAAAGTTGATTATTCTCAGATGTCTTGTCATAGTTATTTCCATAGTCCCAAATGAAGGTTTATTGGCTAAGTAGAAAGCTGAATCAGTGGGTGAGTGAATGACAGGTAGGCATTCCCATTAATGAAGGCACCAGCAGTGTCATGGAGACCTATATGCTGTGGATGGCATGTACAGTCAGGAAAGAGGACAATAGGCCCATCCAGTTGCTTCCCCAGTTAAAATAAGGAGAAAACTTTGCAGAGCATTTGTGAAGCTCCACAGGAATCGTCTCCTGAGCTACAAGAGCAACCTAGGGGAAGCACATTCACTGCTGAGCGAAGTGTCTATGGGAGCCAGTTATAAGGGTACTATGTCATGTGCTCAGGGCTGATGCTTACAGACGTGGGACACATTGTCTCTGTGAGATACATGGTAGTGAGTGGAGTTGTATACTAGGTACACCTTCAGCCAGAGCCTTCCATCCCTCTCCTTCATTGCATTCTTTAGATGATCAAATCTGGAAACAGGGTCTATTTATTAGGAGAAGACAGAATTCTTTAAAACCCACTGGATAGCTTAAGAGAAGGTTTCAGAGGATCTGAGGCCTGGACCAGACCTCTGCCCGGTCTGCTGGTGTGTGGACCCCGGATTCTGCCTGAGACATACTGGAAGGTCCACTCAACCCAGAGCCACAGAAGAACAACTGAACTCAGAGCGTCAGACAACATATCCTGAGATATCCTAGAGGAGACACTGCACCCAGAACAGCAGACACCTAGCTGGACTGCTACCTTGGAGGCACCATATTCTGAGGCACCCTAGAGATACCACTGTAATCAGTGCAGCTGGAAAAGATCACAGAGATATCTGGACCCCTAGGAGATCAGACACAAATGAGATAACTGGAAAAGCAGGCTTCAGTCAGAGACAGCAAGTACAGGCAGCACTAGAGTTAACCAGATGGCAAAAGGCAAGACAGGAACGTAAGCAACAGAAACCAAAGTTATATGGTATCATCAGAACCCAGTTACCCCATCATAGCAAGCCCTGAACACCCCATCACACCAGAAAAGCAGGATTCAGAATTAAAATCACTTCTCATGATGATGATAGAGGACTTTAAGAAAGACATAAATAACACTCTCAAAGAACTTAAGGAGAACACTGGTAGACAGATAGAAACCCTTAAAGAGGAAACACAAAAATCCCTTAAGGAATTACAAGAAAATGCAACCAAACTGGAGAAGGAATTAAACAAAACCATGCAGGATCTAAAAATGGAAGTAGAAACAATAAAGAAATCACAAAGGGACAATACCCTGGAGATAGAAAACCTAAAAAAAAAAAAAAAAGATCAGGAGTCATAGACACAAGTATCACCAACAGAATACAAGACATGGAAGAGAAAATCTCATGTGCAGAAGATACCATGGAAAACATTGACACAACTGTCAAAGAAAATGCAAAATACAAAAAGCTACTAACCCAAAACATACAAGAAATCCAAGACACAATGAGAAGGCCAAACCTAAGGATAATAGGTATAGATGAAGGGGAAGACTCCCAACTTAAAGGACCAGCAAATATACTCCACAAAATTATAGAGGAAAACTTCCCTAACCTAAAGAAAGAGATGTCCATAAATAAACAAGAAGCCTACAGAACTCCAAATAGTTTAGATCAGAAAAGAAATACTTCCCCCCACATAATAGTCAAAACATCAAATGTACAAAACAAAGAAAAAATACTAAAAGCAGTAAGGGAAAAAGGCAAAGTAACATATAAAGGCAGACCTATAAGAATTACACCAGACTTCTCACCAGAGACCATAAAAGCCAGAAGATCCTGGACTGATATCATACAGACCCTAAGAGAACACAAATGCCAGCCCAGACTACTATACCCAGCAAAACTGTCAATCATTATTGATGGAGAAACCAAAATATTCCATGACAAATCTAAATTTACACAGTATCTCAACACAAATACAGCACTTCAAAGGATAATTGGTGGAAAACTTCAACACAAGGAGGGAAACTACAACCTAGAAAAAGCAAGAAAGTAATCTTCCAAAAACCATAAAAGAAGGTAGCTACACAAACATATCTCCACTGCCAATAACAAAAATAACAGGAAACAACACTCATTTTTCCTTAATATCTCTTAATATCAATGGACTCAATTCTCCAATAGAAAGACATAGACTATCAGACTGGATACATAAACACGACCCAGCATTTTGCTGCATTCAGGAAACGCACCTTTGTGGAAAAGACAGACACTACCTCAGAGTAAAAGGTTGGAAAACAATCTTCCAAGCAAATGGTCCCAAGAAACAAGCGGGAGTATCGATTCTAATATCAAATAAAATCAGTTTTCAACCAGAAGTAATCAAAAAAGATAAAGAAGGACACTTCATATTCACCAAAGGAAAAATGTACCAAGAGGAACTTGCAATTCTCAACATCTATGCCCCAAATGCGAGGGCACCCACATACATAAAAGAAACTTTACTAAAGCTTGAAGCATACATTGCACCCTACACAATAATAGTGGGAGATTTCAACACCCCACTCTCAGCTATGGACAGATCATGGAAATAGAAACTAAATCGAGACACAATGAAACTAACAGAAGTTATGAACCAATTGGACTTAACTGACATCTATAGAACATTTCATCCTAAAAAAAAAAAGAATATACCTTCTTCTCAGCACCTCATGGTACCTTCTCCAAAATAGACCATATAATTGGTCACAAAACAGGCCTCAACACATACAAAAATATTGAAATAATCCCTAGTACCTTATCAGACCACCATGGACTAAGACTTGTCTTTGACATGGACAAAAACAACGGAAAGCCCACAGACACTTTACACTTGGAAACTGAACAATCCTCTCTCTACTCAATGATAACTTGGTCAAGGAAGAAATAAAGAAAGAAATTAAAGACTTTTTAGAATTAAATGAAAATGAGGACACATCATAACAAAACTTGTGGGACTCACTGAAAGCAGTACTAAGAGGAAAAATCATAGCTCTAAGTGCTCACAAAAAGAAATTGGAAAGAGCATACATTAACAACTTGACAGCAAACCTGAAAGTGTTAGAACAAAAAGAAGCTAATATACCCAAGAGGAGTAGACGGCAGGAAATAATCAAACTCAGGGCTGAAATCAACCAAGTTGAAACAAAAAGAACTATAGAAAATATCAACAAAACCAGGAGCTGGTTCTTTGAGAAAATCAACAAGATAGACAAACCCTTAGCCAGACTAACCAAAGGGCGCAGAGAGAGTATTCAAATTAATAAAATCAGAACTGAAAAGGGAGACATAACAACAGAAACTGAGGAAATTTAAAAAATCATCAGATACTACTACAAAGGCCTATACTCAACAAAATTGGAAAATCTGGATAAAATGGACAATTTTCTAGACAGATACCAGGTACCAAAGTTAAACGAGGAGCAGATAAACCATCTAACCAGTCGCATAACTCCTAAAGAAATAGACACAGTCATTAAAAATCTTCCCACCAAAAAATGTCCAGGGCCAGATGGTTTCAGTGCAGAATTCTTTCAGACCTTCAAGGAAGACCTAATACCAATCCTCTTCAAGCTATTCCATCCAATAGAAACAGAAGGAACACTACCCAATTCGTTCTATGAAGCTACCATTATGCTCATACCTAAACCACAGAAAGACCCAACAAAGAAAGAAAACTACAGACCAATCTCTCTTATGAATATTGATGCAAAAATACTCAATAAAATTATCGCAAACCGAATCCAACAACACATCAAAACAATTATCCATCAAGATCAAGTAGGCTTTATCCCAGGAATGCAGGGATGGTTCAATATTCAGAAATCCATCAATGTAATCCACTATATAAATAAACTCAAAGAAAAAAACCACATGGTCATCTCACTAGACGCTGAGAAAGCATTTGACAAAATTCAACATCCCTTCATGTTAAAAGTCTTGGAAAGATCAGGAATTCAAGGCCCATACCTAAACATAGTAAAAGCAATATACAGCAAGCCAGTAGCCAGCATCAAACTAAATAGATGGAGAGAAACTTGAAGCAATCTCACTAAGATCAGGGACTAGGCAAGGCTGCCCACTCTCACCTTATCTATTCAATATAGTACTGGAAGTCCTAGCTAGAGCAGTGAGACAACAAAAGGAAGTCAAAGGGATACAGATAGGAAAGGAAGAAGTCAAAATTTCACTATTTGCAGATGATATGATAGTATACTTAAGTGAACCTAAAACTTCCACCAGAGAACTCCTAAACCTGATAAACAACTTTAGCAACATGGCTGTATGTAAAATCAACGCAAACAAATCAGTAGCCTTCCTCTATTCAAAGGATAAATAGGCTGAGAAAGAAATTAGGGAAATGACACCCTTCACAATAGCCACAAATAAAATAAAATATCTTGGAGTGAATCTAACCAAGCAAGTGAAAGATCTGTATGACAAGAACTTCAAGTCTCTGAAGAAAAAAATCGAAGATCTCAGAAGATGGAAAGATCTCCCATGCTCCTTGATTGGCAGGATTAACTTAGTAAAAATGGCTATCCTGCCAAAAGCAATCTACAGATTCAATGCAATACCCATCAAAATTCCAAATCAATTCTTCATAGAGATAGAAAGAGCAATTTACAAATTCATTGGGAATAACAAAAAACCTAGGATAGCAAGAACTATTCTTAACAATAAAAGAACTTCTGGGGGAATCACCATCCCGGACCTCAAACTGTACTACAGAGCAGTAGTGATAAAAACTGCATGGTATTGGTACAGAGACAGACAGAATGATCAATGGAATAGAATTGAAGACCCAGAAATGAACCCGCACACCTATGGTCACTTGGTCTTTGACAAGGGAGCTAAAACCATCCAGTGGAAAAAGGACAGCATTTTCAACAAGTGGTGCTGGCTCAACTGGAGGCCAACATGTAGAAGAATGCAAATTAATCCCTTCTTATCCCCTTGCGCAAAGCTCAACTCCAAGTGGATAAAGGACCTTCACATAAAGCCAGATACACTGAAAGTAATAGAAGAGAAGTTGGGGAAGACCCTCGAATACCTAGGCACAGGGGAAAAGTTCCTGAACCGAACACCAATGGCTTATGTTCTAAGATCAAGAATCAACAAATGGGACCTCATCAAATTGCAAAACTTCTGTAAGGCAAAGGACACTGTCAACAAGACAAAACGGCAACCAACAGATTGGGAAAAGATCATTACCAATCCTACATCTGACAGAGGGCTAATATCGAATATATACAAAGAACTCAAGAAATTAGATGCCAAACAATAAAATAACCCCATTAAAAATGGGGTACAGAGCTAAACAAAGAATTCTCAACTGAGGAAACATGAATGACCAAGAAGCACCTTAAGAAATGCTCAACATCCTTAGTTATCAGGGAAATGCAAATCAAAACAACACTGAGATACCACCTGACACCAGTCAGAATGGCTAAGATCAAAAACTCAGGTGATAGTAGATGCTGGCGAGGATGTGAAGAAAGAGGAACACTCCTTCATTGTTGGTGGGATTTCAAGCTGGTACAACCACTCTGGAAGTCAGTCTGGTGGTTCCTCAGAAAATTGGACATAACACTACCTGAGGACCCAGCTATACCACTCCTGGGCATATACCCAGAAAATGCCCCAACATATAACAAAGACATATGCTCCACTATGTTCATAGCAGCCTTATTTATAATAGCCAAAAGCTGGAAAGAACCCAGATACCCTTCAACAGAGGAATGGATACAAAAAATGTGGTACATTTACACAATGGAATATTACTCAGCCATTAAAAATAATGAATTAGAGAAATTCTTAGGTAAATGGATGGAACTAGAAAATATCATCCTGAGTGAGGTAACCTAATCACAAAAGAACACACATGGTATTTACTCACTGATAAGTGGAGATTAGCCCAAAAGTTTCAAACAACAAAAATTCAACTACCAGACGACATGAAGCTCATGAAGAAGAAAGAACAAGTGAGGATGCCTAGGTCTTTCTTAGAAGGAGTAACTAAATACCCAAGGGAGCAAATATGGACACAAAGTATGGGTCAGAATCTGAAGGAGAGGTTGTATGGAGACCATTCCACCTGGGTATTCATTCCATGTGTAGTCACCAAAAATAGATGCTGATATGGATGTCAGGAAGGGAAAGCTGACAGCAGCCTGATAAGGCTGTCTCCTTAGAGGTCCCCCAGTATCTGACATACCCAGAGACAGATACTCGCATGTTAGGAGCCGCAGTGTGACAACATTCACCATTACAAGATGGCTCGGGCATCCTGTGCTCCCACAAGTAAACAACTAACTGCGCAGGTGCAAAAGGCAAAAGCTCGCCAAAGTCACTGCCCATCGGGGCGTAATATGGGGTGATGAGTGAACAGCCAATCAGAAGTGAACACACCACTCTAGGGTACATATAGCAGTGCCTTTCCCGGGCTTTGGGTCTTTTGGCTTCTGCTGATACAAGCCTCGCTGTAGTAACCACTCAAACACTGCCTCACGTGTTTGAGTGGTTATGGGTGCGGAACAATCTGGTGCCAAAACCCAGGATTTTCAAGGTGCTGCGGGAGACACCCCCCCCCCCCCGAGATTCAGGGCAGGTTAAAAGACTACAGGACCGAGGTACGTCTCTGAGAGGTATGTTTGGGGTGGAAGCCTTGGTTGCGAGTGGATTTTCACTCATTGTTGCCTCTGCACTAGTTGGCCTCTTGTTTGCATTGCTTTCGTTTTTAGCTTATTTGTGTTGTGAGGATCCATCTCGCAGCACAGCTATTAGGGCAAGTCAAGAGGTTTCAAGAGAGGTCCACTCCAGGCTATCAGAAACAGATCGTGTTAGCCGGCATCAGGCCAAGGAGCCTGGAAAGGAGAAGCAGGCAAAAAAGCCTGGGCAACAGAGGCAGGCCAAGGAGCCTGGTCATAGAAAAGAGTACTCAAAAGGAACAGGGGCCACTGCAGGGCCTGTTAAGGTTAGGGACCCTTCACCGGCTGATGAAGAGAGAGTGAAGTTCGGGGGGACCCCCTTGTACCCCATTAAGGAGCCTGCCTCCATAGACCTTAGCAGCTCCGAGGAAGACCTAACGCAAGGAGAGGAAGAGAGCCTAGAGCAGGAAGCAGCTGCCTATGCCAAAAATAACCGTTCTGAGATAAGACTAAGAAAGACCTTGAGCCCCTCCGCCCCGCCCTTGCCTCCGACCTATGCCCCAGGCAGTGCCTCTAATTCATATCTCAGCCCAGGAGATCGGACACAGCTACAGCTTGCATTTCCGGTCTTTGAAGCGGCAGAAGGCGCTCGTGTTCATGCCCCAGTAGAGTATAGCCAGGTCAAAGAATTAGCTGAGGCAGTAAGTGCATATGGAATTGGGGCTAATTTTACTGTATCCCAAGTGGAGAGATTAAGTACAGCTGCTATGACGCCAGGAGACTGGCAGGACACAGTGAAGGCGGTACTTAACAATATGGGCCAATACCTAGAGTGGAAGGCCTTGTAGCACGAGGCACTGCAAGCACAAGCCAGGATTAATGCAAACACTGAGGGACAGCAATTATGGACTTTTGACATGCTGGCTGGAGTTGGCATACACGCGAACGACCAGACCACTCATCCCGGGTTTCGGCACCAGATTGTTCCGCACCCCTTTTCGAGTCCCCTTTGCCCGAGAAAGAGACACGTGAGGCAGTGTTTGTGTGGTTACTACAGCGAGGCTTTATTCTTATATCAGGAGAAGCTGAAAGACCCAAAGCCCAGGAAAGGCACTGCTATATGTACCCTAGAGTGGCGTGTTCACTTCTGATTGGCTGTTCACTCATCACCCCATATTACGCCCCGGATGGGCAGTGACTTTGGCGAGCTTTTGCCTTTTGCACCTGCGCAGTTAGTTGTTTACTTGTGGGAGCACAGGATGCCTGCGCCATCTTGTAATGGCGAATGTTGTCACGCTCACTGTGGCTCCTAACACTCGCAGCTAACCATTAATCTGATCAAAAGTTCCCAATGGAGAAGTTAGAGAGTAAACTGAAGGAGCCTTAAGGGTTGGTGGCCCCATGAGGAAAGCAACAATACCAACCAGCCAGAGCTCCCCAGGGTCTAAACCACCAGCCTAGAAGCACATATGTAGAGACACATGACTCCAGCTGTATATGTAGGGAAGGTTGGCCTTGTGGTGCATAGGTGGGAGACGAGGTCATTGGTACCTTGAAGGCTGAGCACTGAGTGTGTGGGGGGGAATCTGAGGGTGGGGAGGGGGGTTGGGGGGTAGGTGGGTAAACACCCTCATAGAAGCAGGAGGAGGGGGGATGCGATAAGGGGTTCCTGGGTGGTGGGGGGAATTCGGTAAGGGGATAAAATTTGAAATGTAAATATTATATCCAATAAAAGAGGGGAAAAAAAGAAAAGCAGTTAGAACCAACACCCTTAATAAAATGTCAGCCCTCTTTTAAAAAAACTATCTATAGAAAAAAAAAAAAAAAAGAGGAGGTTTCAGGTCTGAAGTGATGCTATTTTCCCACCCAGATCTCAACTCTCCCATTTCCTTCTGCCTGTCTAATGGTGAACATTTGCTTCCTCTGTAAAGTAGAAAAAGCAATGGAGTTGCTGCCTAGGATTGGTTTGAGGATTAACTGTGTCTTTCAAGGGCTTAGAACCACTCACAGGTCCCAGCATAAAGCACAGACTCAGTAGGTAGAGGTTACTGAGACCATCAATTAGTTTTGATAATTAAGGTAGCTGACTCTGGCTCTTGAACATGAGCCCCTCATCTTTGGAAAGGGATATAAGCACATGTCTTGAAGTAAAAAAACAATAACAAGATGAAGGTGTGCCAGGGGGAGTATCTGTAAGCCAGCTCCAGCCAGGATACAGACAAAAAAAAAAAAAATACCAAAACCTCTAGGCAGCCACCACACTTACATTTGGGTGTGTGGTCTTCACATACCACCGATGACCGAGAACGACTTCCATGGAGGCAGCCCAGCTGTCTCATCTGCTCCAAACAGCAGTGATGGGAAAAACAGCACCTAAGACCAAGGAAACCTTTTATTTACCAGAGATCCCCACTGATCCAGGTCTTTGTTTCTCAACACTGCATGGGGTACTGAAATTTGCCAAGGGTCTTTTGTCAGAGTATGTGAGACTGGCTAGTGTGTGCCTCAAAGGCTGTTGAGGTCATATCATAGCACCAGGAGGCTGCCTCTAACAACATCAACACCATTGTGTATACCGGAATTTCTACATTTTCCTTTTCTTTTACTATGACTCTTGATGACAAATCCACTTGTCTCCATACCTTTCCAGCAGTTGAAAATGAAGGGTTTTTCAAGAAGGGTACCTCTTTTTTCTTTATTTTTGGTTTTTCAAGACAGGGTTTCGAAGGGTACCTCTTTAGTTTGTACAAATGTCCACGACAATACAGTAGACCCAACTACATCCAACTTTCTATATAATAGAACACTTAACTTCACATATATAGGTCATCTTTTTAACTTTCTACCTAAGAGAATACAGGAGCCATGAAGATCTGCATCCAACACAGGTCCCAGCATAAAGCATGGCCCCAGTAAACAGAAGTGAATGAGTATTCAGATCCACCTATCTGACTTGATGTATCAGGATCTCTAGTACCCTCCTTGGCCAGATGATGTCTGCTGACTACATGTAAAGATGCCCGTCAATAGAGACTTATGGTTATTCCCTAGTGCTCCAATTTTAGCTATCCATAGACCTCTAAAATCCACTGGGTTGCTAAGACGTGGTTTTAGGTCTAAGGGAGAGCTGTTTTCAAGCCCAAACCCCAACTTTCCCACTTCCTTCTGACTTTTGCATAGGTTGTTTCCTCTGTGAAGTAAGAGTAATAGAGCTGCCTCCTTGGATTGGTGTGAGGATTAATTAACTGTACCTTAGTGGTAAACACTAAATGGAGTGGTAGGTAGATGGATGGATGATGGGTGGATGATGGGTGGACAAGTGGATGGATGGGTGAGCAAACTAGTAATCAATCTTTCAGATCTTATCACATACTCTTGGAATATTTTTTCTACTCAGGGTGAATCCCATGTAATTTCATCAATGCACTTTTGTCTAATTTCCTATCTCTTTCACTGTGAAATCTTTTGTGCATAAGAGGTTTGGGTTTGTTTTGTTTGTGTTTTTATTTCTGTTTTGTTTTGCAGTAATCATGTTTGTATCTCTACTACCTCCCTTCATGCCTGACACACAAAAATGTCCCCAGCGATGTGGGCAGAATGTCTATGTATATGAGTGGATGTGTATATATATATGAAGTCAAGGAAATTCCCTGAAAAGTGGTGGTTATAAAGCTTAGCAAATATACTTTAAAGTTGTTAAGAAGATAAACATTGCCTTCTTCTGAGTTAACCAAATGCATACCTCTATTCTCTATGGGTGCCATTGCACGAGGGGTCAGTCTAGAGTCACTCAAAATGTGTTAGCAAGCCAGCCCTTCTAAGCTGCAGGGTAGTCTGTTGTAATGAAACATCAAGAGATCTGGCCCAGCCTGACTTGTCCCTTTCAGCTGATCATTAGGAAAATGTTCTGCTATGTTATAATGCCTTCCTAAGTGAGAACAGATGTCTAGAACCCCTTCCTTGAGAGACTTGATATAAAGCCCAGTGCAGGTGAGAGTCCTTACAGATGTAACCAACCTCATTTGCTATCTGTGCCCCACCTGTCCCCATCCATACCTATCCAGAGTGTCTCTTGGCTCTCCTCTTCCTTCTCTTCCACAGTAGCAGCCATAAGATTCAAATTCTTCCGGGCAGTGGGATGTTAGACAGAAGAGCATCTCTCCAAGCTGCAGCATGGCCTTCATGTTGTCCCCATCACCCACATGCAGGAAGGCCAATCTGTCACAGGCTGGTTAAGAACAGAGATTCTCAGGAGATCTAGGGCCAAGTTCCAGAGAGGAATGGTTTTCCACATTGTATGAACTACTTTGGGAGGACCCTGTATCATCACTCTTGTGTGCTTTGTTCTCTTTGTTTCAGAGAAGAACTCTTCTTCGACTTCTGATGAATTCTATTCCTTATTGAATTCCTTATTAAATCTCCATAAGGAATGGGACTTGTCAGGAATAAAGATGCTCTGTGGACCACATCTTATTGTTAAGATGAGCCTAGCAGCCTGTAAGGCCTTAGCTATTGTAGAAACTTAAAATGAATAAAAAGCTCTGATTTTGGTTTTAAACTCAAACATTAACTTCCCCCAAGGACGAATCCCGGGAGAAGCACATTTCAGGAAGAAAGACTCAAGATAAGAGTTTATTAGCCCTTAACACAGTAAAACCTGGGTAAATAGAAGCTACTTAAGCTGACTTTCTTTGTTAGTTACTTAGCAACTGAGCCTGAGAACTGCTGTTAGAGTTTGGCCTTTATGGTTAATGTTTAAGAAGTAATTGTATAATTGTATAACTGCCTTTATGAGCCCTGTGAATATTGGTATACAAACGGCCCCAACTCTAATTTGGGGCTCTTTTTTGTCTACATACAAGAGAGTCCTGGTGCACCAGTATCAATAAACCTCATGTTATTACAGCAAGTCCTATCCGTGAGTTCTCTGGGGGAGCACGTCCCTTGGTTTTAGATACTTTAATCCAACACTATCCTCTTATGCTTTGTAGGCACATCATGTTAGCAAACCAGGTGGCTTTACATTTCAAGGCCCTGGCTTTTCTCACTCTGCTTCTGTCTCTCATGTCTCTCCTCATATCCGTCCTCATCTTCTTGCAACTTTTGTATGTATGTTCCACAGCTCTACACTGGAAGCCATTGGAGGCTTGCCCAGTTGGGGGTGGGGAACTTTCCAGGTCCTTGGGGAAGGTATGCAAGGGAAATGACACAGGATGATCATTAATACCCACATTTTTCATCCATCTAGTTACACACACACACACACACACACACACACACACACACACACACACAATGTGATTTGGGCCAAGATCTTGGATTCTAGGCGAGTAGAAGAATAGTGATTAGAGAACAGAGCCAGGGGACAGAAACCCCTGGTTCTTGCTCAGTCTCAGCCTCATAGCAGCTGAGGGGCAAAGGTAAATGTTGTGTCCTTGAGCCTCAAAGAGCTTATTAGTAAGAGGTTGGGGGAGGGTGATACCTTCTACTTGCACCATGGACATGGTCATAATCTATAAAGTGACTTAAAGACTATGTTAACAAATAGTTTTAGATTCCAAGGGTAGGATACATACTCTATGTTGGCTCTCACCTACCTTTTCCAGTTGTTTCCTGAGAACCATTGTCAACAGATGATACTTCCAACCTCAGTAGTTTAATGCCAGCAGAATCATGAGTTGTACCTTTAGCTATGGCAATAATCTCTGCAGATCCTGAAAATATAGAGCTTGATCATTCAGAGTTAAAAGAGTCACTCAGAGACATTTGCAGATGAACACATACATGGTCAAAGCCAAGTGCAAACAGAGACTCCCAGAACACTGACAGAAAGAGAGTGCACCTCACATTGTGTTTGCTGACATAGGGGAAGATTCTTAGACACTCACAAATTCTACACGAATATCTCTGACTTTCTAGACTTAACACTGCCAGCATGCTGTGATAGACCATCTGCATGTCAGCTCATGGCTGAGAACTTTGATGATCTTTCAGGCCTGAGATTGTATCATGTTTACAATTATACACCTGCCACAGGACGCATGTAGATGCTCAAAGCAAGTAAAGAGGCAAAGAGAAGGCTAGAAAATGTAGGATGATACATGGCAAGCAGAGCCCCCACTCCACTCTTAAACCCTTCTTGACTTTCCTGTTTAAATACTACAGCTGCTTCTCATCATATTCAAGATTATGTCAAGGTCCTTCCTGCTACTTGCAGGCTATCTGATTGCATCTTTTGCCCAGTAAAGCTGCTGGGGGCAAGGTGTGGTCGTTTGAATGAGAATGGCTCATATGTTTAAAGACTTGGAATTGTTTGTTGGAGATTAGAAGCCTGCAAGAGGAGGGATGTCACTGGGGATAGGCTTTGTGGTATCAAAAGATCGGCACCATTTTGAATTAGCTCTGTTTCCTCCTTGCTGTTTGAGATGAGAGCTCTCAGCCGCTGCTCCTTCACCTACTACCTGCTACCTCTACACTGTCATCATGGGCTCTAGCCCTCTGAAATGGTAAGCCCCAAATCAACTCTCTCCTATAAGCTCTCTTCGCTGGGGTGTTTTATCTCAGCAATAGGAAAGTCACTAATGCAAGAGGCCACTAGAAAATACCTTGGATATTAAAAGTATCTGATTTTCCATAATGGAATGACAATTGATTTTAAATTGGAAACTAAATGTAATTTCACAAACACATCTTTACCTGAGACCTTTTCATTGCTTCCTGTTAATGTGTGTTTTAATTCTACATTATTACTTTACGGAGGAATACAGAGATATATTTTTTCAGTTCTTTCTTCCGTTTATGGCTTGGTCTAGTGCTCATTTGGAACTCATTTATTTCCGAAGCTTATATATGCAAAGGCAGAGGGAGTTAAATGTGCTTACCTGGACTCGATGTGGTCCTAGAAGCTTGTATATCTTGATGATCTTGAACAGATTCTGCTCATAAAAGAAGACAGACAGAATGAGTGTCAATGTTACCCGTGTGCCTTGGTCCCTGGAGGCATAGCTCTGGTCCTAGACTGACCTGACCTGCTCCCACTCGGAGATTTCCTAGGACAGGTGACATTATCAGGGTCACTAAGGGACCAAAAGGAACCCCCAGACATGTTTATTGGCAAATGTCAGTTTGCAAGATGGAGAAATTGCAGAAAAGCTTTACGACTGTTTATTGTGCAGAAATTGGAGGGGCAAGTACTGAAATAAAAGAAAATCATGTGTTTAAAAAAGCAGTAGGCAGTCCTGGACACTGGAATTGTATGCTGCTGTTGGCTCTAGGAGAGCAGTTGAGCCATGGTTTTTTATAAGGTGAGTCTTTGTAACTCTTACAAAGCTCCTATTGTTTTCCAAATCATAAACCAATACAGACTTTGTTCTTCTGCCTCACTTAATGGCAGCTCACAAGCAGGGGTCTTCTGCTCACCTCTCTCCTCTTTGAGAGATGAGAAGACAGACATACAGAAGAGTTAATACATTCCTCAAGTGGCGCATGCCTTTAATCCCAGTATTTGGGAGGCAGAGGCAGGTGGATTTCTGAGTTCAAGGCCAGCCTGGTCTACAGAGTGAGTTCCAGGACAGCCAGGACTACACAGAGAAACCCTGTCTTGAAAAACCAAAAAAAAAAAAAAAGAATTACAAAGTTAGGTATTGGTGGGATGAAAAGCCGTGAGAGCTGAGGTCGGGACTCAGGCACTATGCTAAGTTCTGATATCACTTTCCACTGTACCGTACAGAAGAGAGACAGCAGATACACCAGTATAAGAAAAGGGAAGCACTGACTTCAACTTAACATACTTGTGGATGAAGACAAAGTGTTGTATAAACTCAGACTTTGAAGCTGACTTGTGTGAACACAGTTGCTTCATCAAAGGGACATCTGGACCATCCTCTGTTGAGGCAGTGTGGACTTTTCAAAGCAAAACCTACCAGCTCAGACCTAAGGAGTTCTGAATTGACACATCCTGGGTGAGTGACACCACCCTCAGAGTTTCTCTTTCATGGGATAATAACGGGATTCCTGGGACAAGGGAGAATCCAGAGTGTGTGTCTGATAACTAATGCCTATACATTGAAGACCTTCAATGATGGTACTGCCCATCAGCAAGTATTTACTTACTTATTCATTCTGAGTAACTAATGAATACTTATTGTCATTGGCTTACACTCATTGTGGTACTTTGAATATGCTTGGCCTAGGGAGTGAAGGTGTGGCCCTGCTAGAGTAGGTGTGGCCTTCTTGGAATAGGTTTGTCACTGTGGGTGTGGGCTTTGAGACCCTCATCCTAGCTGCCAGGAAGCCAGTTGTCTCCTGTTTACCTTTGGAACAACATGTTGAACCCTCAGCTTCTCCTGCACCATGCCTGCCTGGAAGCTTCCATGCTCATGCCTTGATGATAATGGACTGAACCTCTGAATCTGTAAGCCAGTCCCAATTAAATGGTGTTCTTACAAGAGTTGGCTTGGTCATGGTGCCTGTTCACAGCAGTAAAACCCTAACTAAGACACTCATTAATAAAGAAATGTTTGCTAATCACCACGAGCACGTTATGAGAAAGTCAGGTTCACCAACTAAAATTTGGCCTAGATATTTTTAGCATTCATGGTCATGCTTGCATTGAATTCTGAGCTGAGGCCAGCTCACCATGTATTTCTGGCTGAGTGACAATTTAAGATTCCTGATCCTTAGTGTCCTGCATAGTCTGAAAATGAGCACTGCATTTCCCCTGAGGCCCTGTCCAATAGTAACCACTGAAAAAAAGCACACAGATTTGGGTAGCATCTCCACTGTGCCCCGTGGCTCCCTCTTGGATGCTCCTTCAGTTTAGTCCTGGAGAGTGTTGTTAGTGTGTCTGCTGTCACCTCACCAGCCACTGTAGAAAGGAGACACCATTTTATTAAGGATCAGTGAAATGGATTGTGAGTAAGGACAGAAGAAATGGGGAAAAATCAGCTTCTCTGAGGGAGGGCTCTGTAGAGTGACTGTACCAAGAGCACTGTACCGAGAGCTACTCAAATATGTAGTATATCCACTAAATTTGGATTGCAGATGAGCACACATAACTTTCTGGTACAAGGGTATCCCAAGCAAGACTTGGAGGGCACATTAAAACATATATGTTGTCCATCCAGACAAACCTGCAGCTGTGCATCTGGGCCAGCCTGAAGCATTGTACCTCTGGTCTTTCCGAGGTGAAGACAGAGGGGCAAAAGAAATCTAAGAGAGTAGAAAAGGGGTCCTTGCTTAGAAAGGACCAGGACCTCTTGAAATCACTCAGCTCCATAACAAAGCAGGCAGGAAACATCTGGGGGAACTGATGTCATCAAACTGGTATGGAGTGACACAAATGGGACAAGAGTGGTTGGATAACATGTTCCTTCATGCTTACCTTCTCCTGACAGGGCTATCTGACTGATGTCTGTGGGCTTTTCAGGAATCCCTGGAAAAAGAGAGTCTCCAACAGCAATGGCACCACAATATATTGTAAGAACAAAACCTCAAGTGTTCTAACCTGAGTGGGCTGGGTCCTAAGGGGCCAAGAGAGGAAGGGTCTAAGAAGGGTGTCACCATGGAAGAGTTATCCATTCTAGCTGAAGGTTCCATGGCTCTCTTTCTCCTCCAGGAGAATGGGCTGCCCAGCACTGCTGGACTCAGAAAGAATCACAGCCACTGCTGGATTCTGGAGGAGAAAGAGTGCCATCTGAGACAGGAGGTAAAGCAGTGAGGATCCTGAAGATGTCCCAAAATGAAATGACTCTTGCTAAGAAAGCAGAGCAGAAATAATAGAAATACTAAGAGTACTGAATGTGGAAGGTACACAGAGATACATGTATGTACACACATCCTTATATACACTCTACCTTCATACAAGTCCACCCCCATACCCATGAATACATACACACTCACACCTAAGCATGCACCATTGATAGCCATGCACACATGCATGTACTATCTTCATACTGGGCAGCCCATGCTCCTGGAAGAGAAAGAGAGCCAGGGAACCCTCAGCTAGAATGGATAACTCTTCCATGTGACACCCTTCTTAGACCCTTCCTTTCTTGGCCACTTAGTACCCAGCCTGCTCAGATTAGAAGCCTTGAGGTTCTATTTTTACAATGTATTGTGGTGTCATGAAGATATACACCCTCCCCATAGATACCCACCCAGCTACACACCAACCCACCCACTGGATTGCTCCTTAACAGAATTACACGATTTGAGAAAAGGATACATGAGATATCACAGTGACAGTGCACCCATCTCCAAGTGCCTAAAGGTATTAGGAATGAGAGGGCAAAGAACTCTGATGGACAAGTAAACTTGTTCTTATTTTTTCTTCATAAGACCCATATTTTAAAGTAGGAATTATGAATTATATGAGTTCCACAAAGACTCACAGGATAAACAACCTCTCCTTCTAAGAGAGTCACCTGAAGGCTGTGTTTTCTGCTCAGGCTTTAGGGAAGTGAGGAGGAAATGGGAGAGAAGAAGCAGGACCCACTCCGGGGAGGCCTAGTAGCCAGGAAGTCAGGGAGTGGGAACCATCTTCATCTGAACCTGAGGTGCTGCTCCTGTCCTGTTATGTACCACTCCTTGACCACACAGAGAGAATGTGGGCTCTGTACCCTCGCTGGATTAAATTCACATCCACCCACTAGCAAGAGTAGAGTTGGTACTAGCATCCTTTGATACTGGATATTTGTACTAGTCTCTACAAAGGGAGGCAGAGTCAGTGTCATTTGTGGTTACAGCCTCTGTGAGCCGGGTCTCCAGACGAGATGCCTGTATCAGCTGCTACCAACACAAGTCCTCTACAGTCCAGAAAGAACCAGCTATGTTGAGAACTTTACCTCTAGGCAACAGTGTCACAGCCTTTCCACTAGTTGTCTCTGTAAAAAAAAAAAAAAAAAAAAAAAAAAAAAAAAAAAAAAAAAAGCACATGGGGATGTGGATAAAGCAGCGGGCTTGGCTATGAAAGGGCTATACTTGGATATGAAAGGGCTATACTTGGATATGAAAGGGCTATACTTGGCATCTGAAGACACCCACTGCGGCTCCTGCCCATTACCCAGCCCTGCTGCAGCATTTAGGCCCGGTTCTCCTACCTGGAGTCTGAGTCAGGCAGAAGGAAGCATCCAGGAAATTCAGGGAAGAGTTGATGCCAGACAGAGCCAGGCACTCCACTGCAGCCTTGTCACAAGTACACAGTAGGCGCTCACAGGGATCCTCAGACTCTGCATGCGGCAAGGGCAGAGCAAGATAGAAAGATCAAACTTGGAATCCCAATAGGCAAGGGTGGTTCCAACACAGGGCTCCTGATCTGTGTTGTTCAAACTTGCTCCCCCTGAAACTTCCTAGTGATGGTGTCACCCCTTTGGTTTAGTTAGTAGACCTGGGTGTCCAAGATACACTACATATCTCACACGTCCAACCTACCAGTCTGCTATAGTGGGTCCACCTGTATCCACTTCAGGAACTGGCCACATCCCTACAAACTTTCTACCACCATCTCCCCCCCAGCTCATGTAAGTTCCCACCCCCGTCCCCCCAGACTAGGCTTCCCAGTTCTGTCATCCACTATCATGAAGAATCTAGAATATGGTAAAGGCTAGAGCAAGATAAAAGAGATATCTCAGTGGTAGAAAGCACTTATCTAGCACAGGAAAAGCCCTGGGTTCTATTCTTAGGGATACAAAAAAGAAACAGAAAACACATCAATTGAAATCTGTCTGTCGGTTCAGAACCTCTTTCCTGACTTTCCAGAGTCACCCAGGGAGTGTTGTGTCGATGTTCCTGGCCACGGCCTCCATTTCTCCTTGGATGTCATCTTTTCCCACACTTATTGCTGCTCTCCTCTGTTCCACACTGGGCACCTCAGTCCTGTCTATGTTCTGCTTGTTCACTCTTTACTCACACAGCCATTTAGAGTAAGAATCACTTACTACATCAAATCTTTTCTCAAGGACGTTTTTAATGCCCTTCCTGTTTAAGCACAGTGCCACCTGGCTCACACTGCACCATTTCTCTGATCTATATAATTCCTGTCCCTAACACATTTGTAGTGTCTGACTGCCGTGCATTAAATGTGAAATGAACCCCAGAAACTCATGTGAATTATTACTTGGTCCCCAGCTGGTTCCATTGTGTTGGCAGAGTGTGGTACAATTGGAACATGTAGCCTTGCTAGAGGAAATGTGCCACTTGTTGGAAGGTCACTGAAAGTCTGTTATGGACTGCCATCCTCCAGGGTTGGTGTGGATGTTTCCATCTTGAAGTTAGAGCAACCATGATAATGCACACAAGATCTTCACAAGATTAGACCTATCAATGTAGCCCCATAGAGAGGAGGGAGGGTTCATGAACTGGGGGCTTATGAGGTGGTACAAGAGAGACCTCAGGAGGTACTCCAAGAGGCCAACAGTTGCAAGAGACCCTGTCTCTGATGTGATACAGAACCAGGTAAATGTTGCTTGGTGAAAGACAGATCTTCAGTGGAAGCCTGGTAACTTGCCCATGTTCCTGTAGATCCCAATTAAAATCACTGGCTCACCAACTAGACTTGCGTGGAATTATTCTTGTGTCTGTTGATAATACTCTGTCAGGGATATACAGATGTCTATTTATTTCCCATTAAAAATTAGTAAATACAATAATAGCCTGGCCCTGCATCTAGCCTGATTGATCAGCTTTTAGACTGATGCCATACAATCAACTGCCTTGTCCTCCTGGTGCTATAGCATCCACTTCCACTACTGTGCTTTCCCGACCACTGTGGACTGAGTACTCTGTCCCTGAAGCCAACTTAGAGATTTCTAAGTTGATCCTATCAGATAGTCTCTCAGAGGCATGACAAAGGTAACCAATGCACTGATCATGCAGAGAGAAATCCAAGAGGTCAGGACCGGCCCCCATGGTTGCGGGGGTCTCAGTATCTGTTTGCTGAGTGCATGAATGGATGTCCTTTGCTATTTCCACTGGCTTCTCCACCCTCTCCTTCCTCAGCGCCTCCCTCTATCTACTGTTAGAGGCCAAGGCTCCACCACAGTGAGGATCTAGACTTGGGAGTCACTGGGGCCTTGGTTCAACGTCTGGTTCTGCAGCTGAGTACCTCTGTGACTTTAACCAGGTTGTTTAACCTCTCAGAACTTCCCTTCTTTGTTTTCAAACTAAGAACAGTGATTTCCATTTAACAGGTTGTTGGGAAGGAAGATCAGAGTTGCTGTGCATGAAGACCAAGTTCTATAGCAGGCACATAAGAGACTGACTAAATCTACCTCTGTGACTTTAACCAGGTTGTTTAACCTCTCAGAACTTCCCTTCTTTGTTTTCAAACTAAGAACAGTGATTTCCATTTAACAGGTTGTTGGGAAGGAAGATCAGAGTTGCTGTGCATGAAGACCAAGTTCTATAGCAGGCACATAAGAGACTGACTAAATCTAACACCTTGATCTGCAAGACTCTCTCACCACTCCATGCCTTTGTCTATATGACTTCATCCAGGGCTGCCTAAACAGGAGAAATAATTTTCCTAGAGTCACATGGTAAATAAAGTGCTTACACAGCAACATGATCTTTGCACCTGCCTCTTTCAAACAGCAGCCACCACCAGCCAGACCCCTCACCTCTATTTCTGCCTCCACACATGACAATGAGTTCTTACTATACACCAGCCACTGCACCAATTATTTTTCAAGCACGCTTAATGTACTTTCCATAACATATCTGTGAAGAAGGTTTTTCTTTTCCTTCCTGTTCTGTAGTTAAAAGAAGGAATTATTCCACTGTTGCACAGTGCATAAATAGCAAACAATTTGCCACTTACAACCGTCTACAGTCACCACAAGTATAAATCAATTATAGATCAGATGATATTTGAATAAATACAGATTCAGTCATAAAAAGCATTCATTGCATATTAACTGCATGTGAACCACAAATGAATCAATCATTTATGTATCATCAATGGCACCCATGATGGTGCTGACAGAGCTGATGGATCCCACGTGGACTACATGTGCCCCTGCTCTGGGAGGCCTGAAAATGCTCACCACATGTGATCTGTTTGTTGATGCAATCCACATCTGCACTGAGCTTGGCTGGGTCCTGGAGACAGTCCATCTCAACAGCCTCCTCATAGCACCTGCGATGCTGGAAGCAGCAGCTGAGGCAGGTCAAGCAGGATCAAAAGAGACCATGGTTAGGATCCAGACAGGCAGGCATGCTGGAATGATTCTGATGTCTGGATGGTATCTGGCTCTGATCTGTTTCAATACTCAGCAGGTGTGCACATGTACACACAATGCACGTGTGCCACCTGCTATCCTACATGCTTCAGATGGATGGGTGCATCACCCCTCCCCAATGTGCAGTTGTATGTGGTGAGACACATGGCTCTGGATCTCAGCTGGAGGGCGTAGTGTGAAAACAGCCCAGGGAAGATAAAAATGGGCTGGCACCAGCCTGTGTCTGAGCCCTCAATTTGGATGCTACTTTTGCTATTGTCACCACATTCTGCATCCACTCAAGCCAGTGTTAATAGCAGAAGTTGCCCTTGTTTATCTGCCTGTGTTACTCTTCTTGGCCTTACACAGGAGCTGACCTCTCTAAAAACTCCAACTTTGATAGAGATTTCAGGGGCATTTCTATGACTTGCTTAAAATAACCAGTGTTTTCAAAGCCAAGGCCATTTTTGTAGGGTAATTTCACACCCCTAAATAAAGAAACCAACACTGAAAGTCAGCCATGATAGTACCTATATATCATCCATGCACTGGAGAGGCAGAAAGGTTACAAGAAAAGTTCAAGACTATCCTGGGCTATATAAGAAACTCTGCCACAAGAAGGCAGAGAAGGATAGGGAAGAAAAGAGGGATGGGATGAATGGAAAAAGAAAAGAGGGTCATGAGGATGAGAAGGAGGGGTGCATTAGCCTTTAATCGGGGTCAAGGTGAGAGAGACCCCAGCAATTCCTCAGAAAATAGAAAGTGGCAAAAATTAGTCAGTGAGCCAGAAAGTATTTCAGTTTCCTTTATGCAGGTTCCTGTGTGACTTGCACAAGTCCTTCTGCAGCACAGGTGTTTTCCATGTTGCAAAACTGTCTCTCTCCTACCACGCCGAGGCATGAGAGATGGATGAGACGTATGTGAGATGCTACTTACGATAAGCAAGTGAAGAACGGGAAAGGAACTCATGCTCTGTGGGTCAGTCAGGAATTTGTCAGTGAGTCAGAGTAGTGTCCGTAAACAGCACTGTGGATTATGTGAGATGGTGATATTGAAAAGAACATTAAAAGTAACCTTTTAATGCAAATATGCACCTTCTTTCTGCGTGTGCAAACAAGACCTTCAGGACCCAAGGGCCCAAGGGACTTCTATGAGGTTAAACAGTGAGATGTGACAGAGTTTCTAGTATACATCAGTCCTGAGGAAAGTATAGACACGGGCTACAGTTAATGCTGACATAGGTTTCGGGGTGTTCCAAGGATTGAACACAGACTAAAATCTGAGCAAGAGAAAAGCAGGGAGTAAGGGAGTCTGTGGTCTTTGGTTGCAAATAGGGGAAACCTCAGACTTCAAGAGAGCAGGGGAGGTTTCAAGGCTCCAGCTTGATTCATTGAGAACTCAAAAGTGTCTGAAGACCAAAGAAGGGAGACATCCTTTCAATGGTGACTGGCTTACAGACTCCAGGCTAGGAGCTCTGCCTCTCTTAACTATAGACAGAGTTGTGGGTGAGTATCCACTGCCTTTCTCTAAAGTCCTGGGGCACAGGAAGAGGAAGAATGAGACCTCATTTGTACTAGCAGACTTGATGTTCAAGTTTGGGGTCCAGGGAGCTGAGGACTGGGGCTCTGCAGCTGTAGAAGCTTCAGCAAGCACCAGGGATTTACCTTGGGCAAGTTATTTATCTATTTCTAAAAATTAACCTTACATGAATCTTCATAGTAAGAGCTGATACCTTTGAGTATTCCAAGAACTGTTCCAAGCATTTACAAGTAATGTTCCTCTAGTGACCCTGCTGTGAATGGTAAGTCTGGAGACCAGGGCCCAGGCACGAGTTTAGTTCTGGGCCTGGGGAGGAATGAATGTGTTGCCTAGGAAGCCATGGTGGGAACTATGGGATGGGTCAGGACTTGGGATTGGGCTGGCAAAGGAGCTCCTGGTTATCACCGCCTTTTTTTTTCCAGAGGGAATGAGGATGATATTTATTGTTGCTTTTGTTACAGCGGCTAACATTTGCAGAGCCCTAACCATGCTCTTCCTTCTCTGAGTACCGGACAAGTATAGCAATTCTCCACCTCCCCTGAGAGCTGCTCAGCAGGTGTGACCATTATCATGAACCTTTCCATGTGCAGACTCTGAGAAGCACAACTCTATAACCTGGCCAAGGCCACCCAGCAAGGTGACACCGATACAAGGTTCAGGGAAGCAGTCAGTGGAGAACATGGCAACAAAGAAAACATGAGGAAGTATGATGACCTTGGATACATTCTTTTCATCCTGCCTAAGGAGAATTTCTTGGATTCAAGAAATCGTCTATTTCAATAAACAGCAGCAGGGAATCAAGGTGTGTAAGTTCAAGATGGAAACGATCTGTCTTCCAGGGTGTTTGGAAACACCCACCCTGTTGACCAAAATGGACAAAGTAACTGAAATTAGATTCCGCCCACCATTCCAGCTTGGGGACACAGGTCCTTTGATCATTCTTTCTGGGTAGGAGACAGAGACAGTGATGAATGACTCCTTTATTTATTTGACTTCTCCATTTCTTAGGTGTTCAAAGCATTAAAGGAAGCAGGAATGGGGGACTTAACAGAAATTTGTGCTCTCAGAGATGGACAGGGCCTCACATGCCCCGCAGAATCAGTCCTTTTGCATCCCAGTGTCAACTACCTGACCCTAAAATGGAAAACTAGCCCTTTGTTCCAAATGCAACTTGGATCTTTTCCTGTAGGTTTGAGGGTGGGGATAGTTCATTGTTTAACTGCACAGTTATTATTCGATGTCAACCAAGAAAGTATCTTTTTCAATTCATCTGTTTTTAAGCTATGAAAAGGAGTTAAAAGTTGGTCATTTCCTCAGTCAGTGTGGTCACTAGTACTGGGAGCACAAAGAAAGAGCATAGAGCACTCCCCTCCTTAGAAAACAATGAGTGGCAAAAGCTCGCAATACCCAAGATACAACTCACAGACCACGTGAAACTCAAGAGGCAGGAAGACCAAAGTGTGGAGGCTTCAGTCCTTCTTAGAAGGGGGAACAAAATACTCACAGGAGGAAATACAGAGACAAAGTGTGGAGCAGAGACTGAAGGAGAGGCCATCCAGAAACTGACCCACTTGGGGATCAATCCCACATACAGACACCAAACCCAGACACAATTGTGGATGCCAAGAAGTGCTTTGCTGACAGGAGCCTGATATAGCTGTCTGCTAAGAAGCTCTGCCAGAACCTGACAAATACAGAGGCAGATGCCCGAAGCCAACCATGGGACTGAGCACAGGGTCTCCAATGGAGAAGCTAGAGAAAGGACTGAAGGAGTTGAAAGGGTTTGCAACCCCATAGGAAGAACAACAATATCAACCAACCAGACTCCCCCAGAGCTCCCAGGGACTAAACTACCAATCAAAGAGTACACATGGAGCATCCCATGGCTCCAGCAGCATATGTAGCAGAGGATGGCCTTGTTGGGCATCAGTGGGAGGAGAGACCCTTGGTCCTGTGAAGGCTCGATGCCCCACTGTAGGGGAATGCCACGTCTGGGAGACAGGAGTGGGTTGGTGGGTCAGGGAATACCCTCATAGAAACAGGGGAAGGGAGGATGGAATAGAGGGTTTCCAGGGGTGTGGGGAAAACAGGAAAAGGGATAACATTTGAAATGTAAATAAAATATCCAATTAAAAAAGAGACAATGAGTAGAGTCTAGAGACAGATCCTGTGCTCACACTTGCCTATGTAGCAGATACAAGCAAGAGAAGCGCTAAGATTTGGAGAACAGAGAACCAAGGTAACTGGAAAAGGATGTCTTTCAAGAAATGCCAGGGCAGGTATGAGCTGTCCATCATGGGGTTTCCATAGAGTTTCTGTCCTGCCTTCTCTGAGCTCACACAAATGAAAAAAGTACATGTCCCATGGCGTTTCATTTGGGGCACAGGATAATGCCAGTGGGATAGGACATTAATTATGGAGTAGACTTTAGATCCAGGTTCAATTTTCTATTTCTGGGTGCTTTCTGTTGCTGATGCTGTTGCCATGGTTACAGCCACTCTTACTAGCTACTATACTAGCCCCTTACTATAGCACTCTTCCTATACTAGCCCCATTCCTACTGTGCTATGGCTGCTGCTGTTGCTACTATGACTTCAGTAGTATTGTTGTCAGTATTGACACTACTATAACCTCACTACAGCCATTGCTATTACCAATCCTACTGTTACTGCTTTTACAAGCCCAGTCTTACTTCCATAGTTACTGATACTCTTGAGCACTTTATAACTAGGCACACTCACAATGCCGCCTTCATTTTGGATTTAATCATTTAATCGAAAATAGTGACTTTGAAGTCGGCATTACAATCACCTTCATTTTTAAAGGTAAAGAACGTGGAATATAAACAAGTAACTGAGTAAGGAGCAGAGAATGAAATTGCTGTGTCATAGGGAATAGTGCTTGAATTTGAACACATAGCAGAAGGTTTCCCAAGTCAGTCAATAGCTCAGTTGGCTCTCCTCCTCACAAACCCGTTGACCACACCCTTGTTAAAGCTTGCTTAATGTTTTTAGTTTTCAGTTGTCATTGCCCATCTTGCTACTTTGATCAAGGGTGCTCTTTCCTTGTCCATAGGGATGGAGCACATCTTTAGTAGCCATGTAAATTTTCTTACATTTTACACTAAGGCAGAGGTAGTGTTATAATTCTTAAGCACAGCACACATGGGTTGTTATTGTTTATGTTTATTGAAAGTTGAATAGCAACCTCCATAGCTACTTTTTCTCTAGTCAGTATAAATGCACTGGATAAGGCTTGCAGGCTCCATCTAAATGTATCTTGTGTTGATAGGTAGGTCTATTTTAACAAGGATTTTATGGTATTAATGCAGGGAACCCAATCTTAGAACATTCCTGCAATGTAGTGTTGCCATGGCAGAGGCTCTTGGTACCTACCTACAACAATATCACTAGTTACACTGCACTGTGAAGAGATGAGTGCCAATTACCTTCCAGTAGGTAACAGAATTAGATCTCTCTCCAGTCTCTCCTCAGGGTCTCTGTCTATATTTGTTCCATCCAAGGTGTCACTTGGCTGCAGTGAACTCACCTGTGGGTCATACTCACCTGTCAGACTCATCCACAGGCAGTCCTTCCATCTCAAACCTGCAGGCACAACCATAGTCTTCAAAGTCCCTGGGGCAGAGGCCAGCCACACACCTCATACTGTTCACAAACTGAAGCAGCAGAGGGAAGTTGGTGAAGACAGCCTGTAGCCAGGTGAAGTGGGAGCCTAGGCAGTCTGTGGGTGGGGAGAGGAGGTCATAGTGGGCACAAGGAACCCAAGTGCACGAAGAGTTCCTTCCTTAGGACTTCCTGTAACCCTGGCTGATGGGACATCATGCATGTAGACATTACATGCTGTACAGTCAGTCAAAGGCAGGTGTGTAGCTCGAGCCATGGTAATCCCACCTGATCTCTTCCCCATTAACAAAACTGAAAAGTTCCCAGGACAGTAAGCCAATTTGCAAAGTTTCTGAGTGAATTTCAGTATTATTCTCAGCTGACGACTGTACCAGGGTACCTCCATGACAGTGACTAGGCTCTGATTAAGCACATTTCCCATATCTGGGCTGAGAAAGACTTTAGAGGGGCTTTGTCAAAGACTTTGGAAAATATTTGCTTCCTAATACAGAAGTAGAAACATGTAAGAAGCTACCATTGGGGCTGGGAAGATGGCCCAGCTTCTAAACTGCTTGCATTCTCAGAATCCGTACAATGTCAAGTGGGTATGGCCAATCCCTGTAATTCCAAACTCAGAGAGCAGAGCCAGGAGATCCCTAGAGCAAGCTGACTAGTGGACTGTGCCTATTGGTGAGCTCTGGATTTAACGGAGTTATCCTGAGTCAAAGAACAAGATAGGGAGCACTTGAAGAAGAACATTAATATTTAAGACATCAATATTGGATCTCTGTAGATATTAATATCTACACAGTAGATGCACAATATACTCTACCACTTGCCAACTCATGTGTGTGCATGCATGCATTCATTCATATATATATGATATATATCTCATATATATGTGAATATATATATATATATATATATATATATATATATATATCAAAAGAAAACCCTCTGACCTGCAGGGAGGGACTCTGATATGTATACACAGCTCATGCACCTATCTACTCATCTTGCTACACTCAGACTGCTGTGTGAACCTAAGGACACCACACGGACGCAGCCCACAGAATCAACTAACCAGGGCTCAGAGGGGCTCATCGAGACTGAAGACTTGTGGAGCCTGCATGGTTCTGACCCAGGTTCTCCACACACACGTTGTGGCTGTGTAGCTTGTGTTCTTGTAGGACTCCTAACAGTGGGTGTAGGGTCTGTCTTCAACTCATCCCAACTTTTAGGACCCTTTTCCTCTTATTGGGTTATTTAGTCCAACCTTAGTATAAAGGGAGGTGCCTAGTCTTTCTGCAATCTGATGTGTCATGTTTGGTTGATGTCCACAAGAAGCCTGTACTTTCTGGAAGTAGAAACTTGAAAATAGATTTGGAAGAGAGGTGTTGTGTACAGAGGACCTTGGAGAAGAGGAGTGAGGGGAAACTTTGCTTGGTACATAATATATGATAGAAGAATAAATGAAAATAAAAAAATATGACATGCCATTATGATCTATGGAATGATTAGTTTGCTAAGTGAATCTCTACTGGCTCGGTGATGAAACTATAAAACTATGAGCTGGTGTAGAAAGCAGAAAGGAAGGGCATGCAGACACAGTATTTGAACATCTCGTTTGCACCAGGAACTGCATTAGATATTTGCAATAGTTCCACAATAGTTCGTCCATGTGGTATGTTACAAAGCTTTTGTCTTCAATGCAATAAACTTCACAGAAATCCTGCCAGGGAAGCACTGTTCTGTTGCCTCGACATCCGTGGTCAAGGCTCCAATAGTCAGAACCATGTTCAAGGCACCATCTGATGCTCTACCTTCAGGCACACAGCACATACACTGGTAAGAAAAACACTGCTCATTTCAACTCTAAACCTCAAGCTTTACATTCTCTCCTTTGCTTTTCTGAGGAGAGGGCCATTCTGTGCTGAAGAAGGTGATCCTACACTGCCACTCAGAGTACACAAGACAACAGAAGGAACTATGAGCACCAGCCCCACTTGCCTGTTCTGGTTTCTTTTTACCACATTCAAACTCCCCTTCCCTTCTAGTGATTTGTTCCCACGAGGTCTCACTGCTAAGTGAAAAATGACTCAGTGTTGTTGGAAACCTTCCTAAAGTTTGTGTGTACATGCATGCTTACACGGATGTGCATTTTCATTCAAAGACCTCCAAGGCATCCATACTGAGTCATAGGCCCCGTTGCCAGCCTCTTCTAACCAAACAGCAGGCTTCAGTGGCCCTGATTTGATAGGCATTATTTGATAGGCCTTGCCCATTTCTGATGGTAGCAACCCTCATGGTGTACCAAAAGTTGTATAAATGAAATGAAACACACATGGATTGTGTGACAATCTTTGAAATCTTTAAGATTCACATGTACTTGACAGTTGGAAGAGAAAACCAAAGCACATTAGTATAGAGGATTAAGGTCTAGGCATGAAGAATGTCCCCCTTGGATGAGTGGGAGGGGAACATCCTCAAAGAAGCAGTGGGGGGAATAGGAGAGGGGGGTTCCAGAGGGCAAACCAGGAAAGAGGATAACATTTGAAATGTAAATACATAAAATATCCAGAAAAAAAAAAAAAAAAAAAAAAAAAAAAAAAAAAAAAAAAAAAAAAAAAGAATGTTTCCCTTCTTGCTTTGCCATCTGGAGGAATCCACATAACTCTCATGGGCTCAGCATCCACACTTGTACAACAGGGATACCATTCTCTTTCCAGAACTAGGAGTCAAGGAAACTGAAGGCACAAATCGACTCTCTGATGTGCCTTCCATGGCATCACTAACCTCTTAGATGTCAACTACATGTTGGCACTTGGCTGAGGAGTCCAAGGACATAAGAGACAGAAAGCAAGACCGTAGAGATTTCTTCTGGCTTCCAAGGCCTGGTCAGTCCTGACCCTCAATTGATAAAAGCAACTTCAGATTTCACTTACCAAAAATTTCAGCCACAGTTTCCACATTTTTAAACACCCCATTGAAGAACGTGATATCTAAGGAGGAGGAAGACAAACACAAGTCTTGTTTTCGGCCTCTATTTCTCTTTCTATGCAGACATGTCAAATATTTTATCTTTTCCCAAGAACAAATTTAGCCTTAAGCTAACTCTTTTGTAACATGGGTTACCATGGAAACCAGTACTGATGAGATTGGGGCAATATTCCTAGGCAATCTTGTTCACCAATAAAGAAAACCAATGGCTTCTGGGTGGTATAGTTGTTTCAAGTGAGAAGAACAGTAGAGGATAAATGCATGGAGCCAAGGCATGGTGCCTATGGACATAATATTTAGGAAATCCAGCAGGGAAATGGGCAGTTAGGAGAGTTATCACAGTGATGGGATCCCAATGTTCTCTTCACTCCAGAACAAGCACTGCGCCAGGACTCTGCAATGTGTCATTCATTTCTTTCTTACCAGGAAGCCTAGAATGCATTTCTTTTTTTTTTTTTCTTTTTTTTTTTGAGATTATAATATAATTACCAAATTTTTATCTTCCCTCTTCTCCCTCCAAATGGTCACATATACCCCTTTTTGTTCTCTTTTAAAAAGATTCAAATTTTTTCATTATTTGTTACATCCAAACATTGTATTTTAAGCTAAGATTCAGTCCCCACAGTAACCCTCAATGTCACTCCATTTACTATCCTGGTTTAGTATTTCCACTGAAATTAGGCTCAGTTAAGAGAGCACTGAAGCATGAGACATCAGGAGGAAAGGCTGGAGAGCTACTTTTGAGTACCATCTAAGTGACTACTTGCAGATGCTAAAGCAATTAAGGTCCTAGGGTTTATTCAAGAAAGGTAATTGTCTCTGCCAGTACCCTAGACAACTTTTTACTTAGCTTCTGGACAAAGAACAAAGGATTCTTACTGATACTTTTTGACAGTCCTGGAGGCAATTCCTGGGGATTTGGTGTGTCCAGAGCATGGCCCCCTGGAAGTAAGTCAGACACAGAAAAAGCAAAGTTAGCACAAACATTGTGCTGCCCCTTGCTGAGCTAAGGCTGAGAGGTGACAAACAAGAAGACAATGAGGATACCTCCCTCCCCCAATTCGATCCCCCATGGGTTTTTATAATAACTATGCTGTGTGCAATCTAGGGGAATCTCAGAAAATAAAGAGGCAGCATGAAGACCCCTTGTGTTTCCTAGTGGTTGACCTTAATGGTTGCATTCTGACTCTGGAGGGAGAGACATGGTTATCTGTGCTCCCATGAAAAGCTACAGTGTTATTGAAACTGACTGTTGTCTGGAGGCTTCTGGAAATAAAGAATCAGCAGAAAGAAGTAAAGGCATAGACAAGACCTCAGTTCCCAAGGAATCATATTTACGGGCAAGGCTGACCTCTGATTACTAGGAGCCAAGTCTCTTTGATATAGGGTCAGTATGCATTTTGACCCAACCAATGTGATGTAGGAGTTACTAAGGTCTAGCAAAGTCGTTAGTTGATTTTGAAGACAATTCTCTAAAAGCCTTGCTGTGAACCATGGTGTCTAGAGGTGTAGGACAGAATGGGGTGGGCTTTATCTTATTTATCCCACCATGGCAGAAATATGGGTGATCCTAGGCTAGCCGATGGAATGAGATTGGCCACAGACCAATCCCTGAATGTACCTGTGCCAATTTTGCATCAAAGATATAAAGCATGTGGGTTGTCTGACACTATCATCAGATTTAAAAAATGTGTGTGTGTGTGTGTGTGTGTGTGTGTGTATGATGGACATTATGTATATGAGAAAGAAAACACAGACCTCAGTATATTTGTTGTTGAATAAAGGACTAAATATATAACAATAGAACCACACACTGAATGGCCAATGAGTGGTTAATTACTAGAAGTATAGAATCTTTATGTAAAGTAATATTTTTTTGTTTGTTTTTTAAGACAGGATTTTTTTTATGTATCCCTGGATGTTCTGAAACTCCCTCTGTAGATCAGGCTGGCCTTGAACTCAGAGATCTGCCTGCCTTTGCTTCCTGGGTGCTAGGATTAAAGGTGTGCACCACCACCTCCCAGCTAGCTAGTCGTTTTAAGCAAAGGGGCGGGGGTATAGGACTTTAAAACAATATTTTATTTTATGTTTGTTAAATTTACTTTTATCTATACCACACATTTGTAGAGCCCATGAAGGTCAGAGAGAACACAGGATCCTCTAAAACTAGAGTTACATATGGTTGTGAGCCCCCACATCAGTGTCGGGAACCAAACCCAGGTCCTTTACAAGAACAAGCAATGCTCTTAACCACTGAGCCATCTCTCCACCTCCTAAATCTATACCTGAAACTGCTTCTTCTCAAGTACTCTTCCACAGTAATGGAAAACTAACATGACGAATAGGGCATTTTAAAATTTAACCTTTAGTGACCTCAGGAGCGGATACAGATGTTATCTCTCGGGGAATGGAAGCTCTCAGCTTATTGAGGCTGTGATGGCATCTTCAGACAGGTGTTATCCTCCTCATCCTCCATAGTCCCTGCAGTTCTTTCCAGCCCAATAAACTGCCAGCAGGTACACCAGCAGACCCAGTTTCTGTGGCCTCAGGATTGCTCATGTAAATGTCTCCTAGATGGTCTTTCCAGACTGTCTTCAAACCAAGCTGCAGCCCCAGAATGCATTCACTAACTCCACTCTCCCTTGCTGCAGAGCTGGGCCTGTCTTCTTGCTGCTGCTCCACTTTTTTTGGATGTTTCTTCTGATGAGAGACTTTTTTTTTTTTTCCCGTGGTAAGGCCTTAGTCTCTATTTCTCAGGAGATACAGACTAAAACATTTCTCTCAATCCTCTCAGCAGAGCCTCTGAACTGTCCCTTTGCAATCTAGGATCTGGCAATTTGGTTGGTTAGGGAACAGCATCTCAGTAGTGGCAGACCCTGCAAAAACTGGGAGTGTGCACAGAACACATTCAAATCCACACACAGATTCGTGTGTTGGCACTTTGAATGTCCATGACTATCATTTTCCCAAAGCTAAGTGTTTCTGTTTGAGGGTAAAAATCTCCCAGAGTCCCAGAGAACAATAAAAGTATTTGTCAAGTGATTCCTCATAATAGAGAATATCAATTTTTACTTTATTATTGAAATGTTAACAGTCAAGGGATAAAGGAGGTAAAAGAAAACAAGAATAACAGAAGAAAATATTTATTGGTCACAATTTTATGGGAAAATATATATAAATGGTACACATAAAAAAGGCAGCTTGGAGCAAAAGAAAATTTACTCTTTAGAAAGAAGAAAGTGATAGCTACCAAGGAGAATAAGCTTTTAAAAATATGAGGGGATTCAAATCCTGACAAGAATGCTTAATCTGGAAAAGGCATATGAATGGAGGCCAGGGAACAAGCTGTTGGCCAGTTCTGTTTCAGAGGGAAGGCTTATCTGCAAGTGAGGAGCTGGAGTCCTCTCTCAGATGTTAGATGGCCATTGCCTCAAGTCTTTCATCAGCTTGTTTGGATCTTGGCCAACATAAATGACACACATGCACAACACATGGTGCCATTGTCCTTGCTGTTGGAAGAGATGCCTGAAGAGCCTCTCAGAGGCAATGTATAGGCTGAGAGTGTCTCTGAACATGAGAAAACAAAGAACAAAGAACAAAGAGCCAGATCAACAAGTGATGGGGGCCCCCTTGGAGGAAGGAAAGCAGTGGATTTACGTGTTTAAATGAACAAGGAGTTTGAGGGTCTTCCATTTGGCTGGTGTGTAAAGAATGGAAATGGTTGCCTTAGTGGTTCATATGTTCACAGAGACGAAAAGAAGGTTGTTTCATGTTAGGAAGGCCAATGTGACCCAAGAAATTAACAGATTGGAGGGGGATATGTAGTAGCTCACAACCAGAGGGGAGAGGAACTACACTCCTAGAAGGAAGGAGGGAGCTTACCAACGAGACACATTGGTTTTGGCCAAACTCTTCTCCATCCTGAACCCTATCCAATACTTTTAAGTTCTGGACAGGGTTTTCTACCTTTTTAAATTAATTTTGTACATACAGTATACCGTGATCATACTGTTTTCTATTCCCCAGCTCCTCCCCACATCCTTACCAACACAACTTCACATTCTTTCTTCCTCTCCCTCTGTTTCCCAAAAAGAACATAAAACAAAAAGCAAAGGTAAACATAAACATGCGAAAACCCCCAGAAAGACAAAAATATGAAAACAAAGCACATACACAAACACACACACTACACACACACCACACATATACTATATACACATAACACACACAACACACACATAACACACACAACACATACAACACACACACACCACACATATACTACATACACATAACACACACAACACACACATAACACACACAACACATACAACACACACACACCACACATATACTACATACACATAACACACACAACACACACATAACACACACAACACATACAACACACACAGTACACACTATAAACACCACACACACACACACACCACATGCACACAACCAACAAAAGCAACTAAAACATGAAGCCTGTATTTCATTGCTAGCTACTCCTGGGCATGGGACCTCTCTGAAGTGTTTAATATGCTCAAGTGACACTACATTGGAGGAAATTGATTTTCCAAGTAAAAATCAATTGCAAATAGTATCGTGGTAAAGGGTGGGACTGAGTGTCCACTTCCCCTTCTCTATGCTGGAATTTTCTGAGCAGAGTTTTAAATAGTTAATTTTAACTCTCTAACTTAATACTGATGTTTGGTTCCCTTTAGTCATTGGGCAGAGGAATGGAGAGCAGCTAATGAGCAAGTCAGCTGGAGGCCAACACAGCGTTCCTGCATTTCTGTGAAGTGACCAAATGCTAAGCTGGAAAGACTGTACTCACCAGCATAGGGGAGCATCAGCAGAGTGACCAAAAGCAGCGTGATCATTGTGGCAGTCCAGAGGACAAGGTATAGGCACAGGCTGGAGTAGCTTCCTGGGAGAGCGAGCAAAACATGACAAGGGTGACTTTAAAAAACCCCGTATGAGAATCACCAGAAGCTCCATGTTCCCTTTGTGCCCAAGGACCAAATTCTGAAAGGGTTTCTGTTCCAGCTTCAACACTAACTAGCACTTTGAAATGAAGTGATAATGTTCCCTGTGATAACTCAGCTTATCCAACTGTAAAATGGTAAGTTAGCCATGTTCTCCCTGAAGACAAGGCGGTGTAATGTTTCTTCACTCATTTATTCCGTAAGCATTTACAGCAGACCTCGCATGAGGGAGGTGGGTTTGAACCCTATCAACATCACTGCAGATATGAATAAGTCTGGTGACCACATGGTGGTGCTGCCTGCCAACAAATCGTCTCTTCCCCCCCCCCCCCACACACACAGCAGCTCAACTTTTCTTTGGTTTTGGGCACCTGGATTATTTGGTCGCTGTCCTAGTATATCAATGGATATCCTCAGGGGCTGCTCTGGGGACAAAGGAACAAGGTGTGAACAAAAGTCCTGGAATGCTGCTACACTTTTATTATAGTTCCTTGCATTCAGATCACCAAGTATTCAACTTCAATAGGTACCCTAATGCCCAACAACTGTATAGTTAATAGGAGGCAGGAGATCAGAGGGATTTTAGAATAATTTTCTCCCTAGTTATAATCCCCTAAGCAGTGGAAAATGATTGGTCGATTTGTGCATATTTCGCTTTAGATCATGACTTCAGGACATTGTATGAATGACAGTAAAGCATGTTCCAGGGTGCTGAATAGATTTCTAGATGTGCATTGCACAAAGGTGCTTGGCCAAGAGGGCATATAGAAACCCCCAAACAACTAGGCTAGACTCTCAAGTGCGCCCTCTGCAGAGCACTTTTATAATGTGCTTCTCTCGAGGCAAAGGAGGTATCCCGCAATTTAAGAGTTGTCATGCTGAGGTCACCCTGCCTGTGAACTCAGTTTACTCTGCAGAGTCCTGAGTGAGAAGACCTCTGGACTGCAAGGTGGCTTTCCTACAAACCTGTCTCTAGTATGGCTGCTGGTGGCTGCAAAATGGATGGGTATTATATGAATGAAAGCACAAGGAGTGAATGTTTGAGAATCCTGACTGGACTGAACGCCCTCTAGTAATTGTCTGCTGTCTGATTTTCCTTCAGTACAATGCTCTACTTGTAATAATCCCCTAAAACAGACAAGCTGTCGCCATCCGAAAAGCTCTCCTAACGCTTTTCAGTCAGCTTTGACTGCCTCCTATTCAGGCTGAAGCCAGATTGAAATGAATGGATGATGAGACACGCATCCAAAAGAACCTTCACTAGTGTGTGGCAACTGGCTCTCAGGAGGAGGGGGATGGAGACTCTTTTTAAAATCAAAACTCACAACACTGAGGCCACCATACCTTGGGTAATCTAGTCACCATCTAGCACTGATGGCGTCTTGTGATCACTGTTACTTAACTTGGAAGGGCCATACATGGGCATCATCTAGTCAGATTACAAGTTTTAAGATGAAGTCTTTGAAGCTTGAAGACTGATGAATTACAGCACAAAGGTCCCAGTTGTGCCTGACCCCAGTCCAGCACTGTTACAATGGTAGCACCTGCCGGTAGGTCTTACAGGGTCCCAGTGAGTTCATCTCCACCCCCAACCTGTGATGCTGAAGTACAGAAGCTGCTCATGACAACAGAGACTTGCAATTGCAGCAGCTGACTGCACTGTAACCAAGGGCTCATGCTGTTCCCTGTCCCATTTGTGCTGAAGCCCTTTTTTGGGAGATAAAGTAGGGGTTCCAGTTAGAGCAGCCACCTTTGACCCAGGTCTCAGGAGTTCACTCTCACAGCAGTTCTGCATCTCAGGCTACATAGGCTACTTGACTTCTGCCTCCTAGAATTTATGAGAGTGCAAATAATAAAACTCGCTGAATCATACAGGACGGATCCACCACCATTCTACATTCTACTTTAAGAAATTACTTATCAGAAAGGAGAGAGTAGAGTAGTGGGGAGGTTGCTTTGTGCAGAGTCCCAGTTTGAGAAGGGGAAATAGTCTGGAAGTGGACACTGGAGATGATAACACAAAAACAAAACTTTACTTCATACTATTGTCCACTGAAAATGAATAAGATGGTAAATTTGCACATATATATTATATTGTATATTTTACATATAACATGATGCATATCCTAATACAAATTTTTAACTAGGTTGTAAATTTGTGGATCTTGTTCCTTGCATGAATTGGATCATTCTTTGTGTCACGTGGCCCACTGAGCATGCTCCATGTACTGTCTAGAAATAAAACTTTAAGACTTAAAAAAAAACCAAAAATATTTTTCTTTTTCGTTTAACTGAGGCTCAGTTAAATATCACTACACCAAATTGCATTTGAACACTGCACGGGCACAAGGGAAGCACCATGCATGCCAATGTTCATGCTTCAAACCATTAACCAATCTCATCTAAGCCTTTGCTCTGTGGATTCTACCCTCAGCTACCTGGTCAGCCACATGATCCAAAAACAAGTAGCCTCCTAATTGTTGTTACAATTCAGTCAGGAGGCCTATATATTGTACCCCGAGGCTACCTGTTACAGCCATCCCCTAGTAGAATCCAAGCCACCTCCTGACAACTCATCTGTGGCTACTTGACTGCATCTTGGAACCAGACTATGCTGACTGGCCCAGATCAGTCAGGCTCTGTAGCTGAACGGATGGAGCTCATTTTTGCATACCAATTTGTCTGGGACTCCTGGAGTCAACCCAGAAGGATCTTGCCTTGAGTTACAAGGCAGGAACTCTGTGCTCAGGACCACTGACCCACTGAAGGTACACTAGGCATAGTTGTTGAGCCACAGGCTTATGTAACCCTTGCTGAAGTGGTGTGTGTGGTAGGGAAGTTGGGCGAAGCAGTTTAGCAAGTGTTGTCAACTTGGCACTGCATCTCCTACCAGGACCCAGAGTGCCTTTGGAGTCCAGCAACATCCGGAGTACTATCCAGGACTCACACAGTGCTAAAGACCTGACCCTTCTTCCCTTTCCATCCCTTCTTCTGTCCTTATGCCCTCTTTTCACAAATCCACTTCTACCATCTAGTTCCCTTTTCTTTCTTCTTTCCTTCTCTCCCTTCTCCCACTCATCTCCATCTTCCTCCGTCTATTTCTTCCATCTCTCTGACCCTGCCTCCTTGTTCTTTCCCATTTCTCCTTCATCCTCTTCTCTCCATCTCTTTATACTATCACAAGAAGTAGGTACGTACTGTGACGTGAAGCTCCACTCAAAGGCTGTTGAATGATCCAGAGTTGCTTGGCTTTGAGGAAATGTGGACAGGGTCTTTTATATCTCAGGCAAAGACCCCCTGGTCATGTGAGCACCTTCCCACACTCACACCAAGAGCTTTTCATGCACTCTGGCAGGTGGGCTGCACAGAGGGGGAGGAGGTATCATAATGCTCTGCCTTGGCACAAGTGAAGGCTCTATATTAAACAGTTCCATCTTGAGCCCCACGAGGAGACCCGAGCTCTAATTAAAGAACAATGACTGCCTTGTTCCACACACCCCACCCCACTGCAGTGTCTCAGAGACTCTCTGATTATGTCTGAGGATCACAAGGGAACAACTCTGGAGGCCAAAAGATGTTGAAAGTCACTGGCTCCCTTGCTAGGAAAAAGACAGGCTTTGTCTCGCCTAGTCATTGCGACAGTGACTCTTTAAGGGGATTTGATTTCTCTTTCCTTTATAGTTTTCTGTCCAAGTTATGGGGTATAGTCAAATGGGGCTTTATAATTAAACACCCTATGTTCCACTGCCAGTCCTACTGAGCTCCATCTTGGCTTTTATGTCTGCTATATGGAGGTCATTCTACTGCATTGTAAGCTTTGGGGGGGCTTTTCAGAGTCTTCCTTTCTCTGCATAATTCTTTGTAGAGTGCTTTCCTTCCCAATAGTGTGCCACCAGTGGTCATGAGGACTTTGTCCTTGTCTCTACAGTCATCACAGCAGGAAGTCTGTGTAATCTTAGGAGGAGAGAATGGAGAAGCAAGTGTCTACAGAGGTATTTGTCCCTTCTCACATGTCCTATCATATTTGACATGGATAAAGTCATACTGGTCACGAACCCTCTGAGCTATAGTCTCCAACTTTGCCTCTTGAAAGAGCAGAACTAGCCAGATGATTGCATTGGGATCAGTGGAGTCTTCCCAGCAGACTCCATTGAAGGGCTTCTCCACATAAGAAGTTGTCCTTGTGTGTTGGAACATCTGTCTGTTTTTGTTATTAGGTTATTCGGATGCACTGAGGGTCTGAAGTATATTTGCTTAAGTCTTATTCAACAAACACAGATGAGCTTCTATCTCTAAAGCTGCCAAGTCAGTGGGCCACATGTCTCAAAACAGCCAAACTGGTGCTCCATAAATCTCAAGAACATCACTACTAAATGATGCTAAAACATTAGCAACCTACCTAGAAGGGAAGTTCTAGACATTTGGAGAGGATTAGATTGTCTCCCATAGCCTGTAAAAGAATGCAATTGTTTAAATATGAGTTGTGCTCCTCCATAGGCAAGTGTGGTGAGCACTTGGTCCCCAACTAGTGGCACTCTTTTCAAGGATATTGGAAACTTCGGGAGGTAGGACCTATCTAGAGGAAGTAGATTAGTAGATTACTAGCATACAGATCTTGTTCTTAGCTTTTTGTTTGTCTCTCTATCTATCTGTCTAGCTGTCGATCTTTGTCTTTCTGTGTCTCTGTATCTTTCTCTCTATGTCTCTTCTCTCTGCCCTCTTCTCTCTCCTTTCTCTCTTTACCTCCTTGTCTCTCTTTCTTACTCTGCTTCTAGTTGGCCAGGGGGCAAAATCCCCTCTCTGCTATGTGCTTCCATTGTGCCAATTGCATGGGGCCAAGCAAAGTCTAAATCCTCAGAAATCATGTGCTGAAACAAATTGTTTTTACTTAAGATTTTCTACCAGGTAATTTTTCCACAAGTGGGTGAACATATCTAACACAAAGAATGTATTTATAATCTGTTATTGATATGCTTGGTCAATGGTTCTTTTCCTTGAGCAATGTCTTGGGCATTAAAAGATTGCCCATGCACCTACTGGATGCCTGGGGCAATCCCCACCAGACCATCTAAACGGCATAACTAGATATCTTCAAAATACTAAATATTGTCTAAGGCCATAACTTTCTATTTTTTTCTTGTTGAATAGAGTAAAAGCTAAGTTTCCCTAGAAACATAGAAGACATAGTTGTTCTCAGTAAAAGTTTAATGACAGATTCCACTATGAAAGCAGCTAAATTCCTTACTCATACAAGCCCAGAAGTACACTTTGCAGAAAGAGAAACATACATGCAATTACACAGAGACATGCTTTAGGACTGAAATGAACACACATGCTTTTTGTTCTCTCTCTCTCTCTCTCTCTCTCTCTCTCTCTCTCTCTCTCTCTCTTTCCCTTTCTCTCCTTCCCTCTCCCTCCCTCCCTCTCCCTTTCTCCCTCTCCCTTTCTCCCTCTCCCTCTCTCCCTCTCTCTCTTTCTTTCTCTGTCTCCATACCCCTCTATACTCCCTCTTCCTACTATATACTTTTTCTTTTCTTCCACTCTTTCTCTTGACAACCTAGCTTTTCCTTTGGGATGTGGCGTACATAGAAAAGCTCCTCTTTTTCCTTCCAGAAAGAGTGTAGTGTAATAAAGTTGCCCAGGCAACCACACACTCTTCTTGGTACCTGGGACATACAAATGCCCCATCTACTTTACCTAATCAGTTAAGCACTGGCAGCCATATATCCTTGAATTAAAATTCCACTTCTGTGTCATCTCCTGAGGCTTGCTACTCTCCTTCCTTATCACATAAAAGAACAAAGTCGAGATATAGTTGTCTCAATCTTTCTTAGGCTCTTGGAGTCCATCAGACTTGACTATTGGGCAAGCAGTTTGCATTTGACTTTGTGTGCTTTCCACCTTTGTTCTGTTACACAGAAGGTATGATTGTAGAGAACTGGTCCCATATGGACCTCTGAGCTCTTGTCTAAATATGCAATCAGATCCCAACACAAGCTTCTGAAGTACTCCATGTTTGAGCCTTGTCAAAGTGTAGTCATGGTTGGTTAATATTCTCAATAAAGAGAGTAGCTGAATTCACATGGGCTCTCCTCAAGAAAACAACCTTGTATGCAGGCTTGAGCTGTTAGCCCATCCTAGGTGATAAGTTGCTTTCTGGAAAACTTTGGTCATCCTTTTGATGTGAGATAATTCCACCAGAGAACACACAGATGGACTAAAAGCTGAATAGAAAGTCTGTTTTGTCAACTTATAACTACATGGGGAATTTGCCTAAATCATGCAGCCCTGATCCCTATTATTCTATGCCTTTTATGCATAAAAACTATAGCTTGGTTGACACACTTCAGTTACCAAGAATAGTTAGTGAGAAAACTACAGAAGTCAACAAGTAAGATTAGTATATTTAGCTACTTCCACAGATCCTGGCTTAGGTCTTTAATGGATTAAAACTTTGGCTTCCATTTTGGCAGGTAATGGGGGTTTACATTGCTGAGTTCTAAGGTCAGAATAGTGCCTCTAACATGGCATCAGTTGTGCTAAGGTCTTGAGGCCTGTTATTCTTTCCTGCCAAAAGCCCTTAATTGATATGAACTTTGTCCATTAAAAAATGGCCCAGCTAAATTAACTTAATCATACAAAAAAGGACATCTTTTTGACTCCTATTGAGGTGGACATCCTTTTTGCTCCTTAGAATAGTAGCTGCAATTACCTCATCTTTGCAAACTCAAAGGTTATTTCTTAGCCCCCAAAATTATATCAACAGGTACTTATGAACTTGTCGGCTGTGTGATATGAAAAGTCAAGTGTTCAGACTAACAATAAACCTTTCTGTCTATCTGGATGGGAGCGCACATGCTGCTTCTCTGACCAAGTCCAAGTTCTATACCCTGAGCACCTTCCTGTATCAGGGCATTCGACTATCTTCTGGAAGAAGAGACTTTTTAGTTTTTGGAATATGAAAATAAAGAATGCCTTACACAGAGATCTGTGGTGAGAGGGTAGAAACACAGCACACCAGGGGGAAAACTGTCCTTGGTAATGAAGAGCCAAGGGCTCCCCATAGGCCTGCTGGAGATAGCAAAGCTGCTTAGCCATGCTTTGTACAGAACTGTGCATTTACAGGCAAATCGGAGGACCAGAAATAGTAAAAAAAAAAAAAAAAAAAAGGGACCTGATACAATTAAGGGGCCATTTCAGTATATGGGTGGGCAGAAAAATCTGGTTCAGCAGGTATTAGATAGTCAAGGGAAGCGAAGTTCTGACCTCCTAGATCCCAAGAAATCACCCCTAGAGTCTTGAAATAATTCAAAAGGAGCATATTTACATAATAAATTCCAGGTTGCATGTGTAGTATGCAAACATATGACTTATAATAAGGGCCTAAAGCCATGCAGTGTCAACTTAACTTCTGGAGATTGAGTACTCAAATATAGTCTTTCAGTCACCCATGCTTAAATGACCAGAGCTTTTGTGTTGACAACACTCCATATGCATTATTCCATATTATATGCATTATTCCATATTATTGCTGGAGAGTGACATGTAAAGATTGTATGTGCAACCAAATGTCAAGGTGAACATGTCAAGCTCATGCCTGAGCTCCTCTAGTAGCTTCTATACCTGGCTTTTTCTATGATACACAGTGTGAATATATCAGTTTTTCTGAGCTCTGCCATCTATCTACTGAGTGTCTGCTCCAGGAGAGGATGCCAGAACACAGTGGGACATGCAGAAGAGAAGTCAAGATAGGAGGGAAGTCAAGATCTCCTCATCTACATGTTAACAGGAAATGTTTCTATCACCTCCTCCTTAGGAACTTGGAAGAGAATCTTGATGCTGTAGCACTGTAAGTCTGATTAGTTGTATGTAGCCAAGTAGTCATCAGTGTTCCATGCCATAGTGAGAGTTCTCTAGAGTGCAGTCAGGCCTTTTCAATTTATCCTCTTGTCAACTCAGAGTCCCAAGTTTGAGTCACCTCCGGTATTTTGCTCAGGTCTCAATGATGCACTGCTGTCTTCACACTGATATGCACACTTATATGAAGCCTACACCTCAGTCCTCCTGGTATCAGGACTGCTGCAGGCATAAGATAGGTTCTTAAATCCAAACCATAGGTTTCCTTTCCTCTGAAGCAGGCATAGAAGCCTGGTGTTACTCCGTTGATTGTAAACTTCTGTCTTTGATGCACTACATAGATTGACAGGAGACAAAATCTCTCTGCTTCCAAAGAGAAATCCTTCCCTTCTACAGATGACTTGGATGGGACATGCCTGGATTCTCAAAATACAGCCAAGCTGGAAACAAAACCAGGGTGAAGGTTTGGTGCCAGAAGTCACTGTTAAGTGCTCACACAGACTTGCAGACATTCTCCAGGCATTTTTGCTTTAAGGCTGAAAGAGTAAGAAAGGGAATCAAGATTGGAACCAAACTGAGACATAAAATCAAATAGTACCAGCCACAGTTCAGGTTCTTCTTGAGGGAAAGCACAGGTCAGGTCCATTCTAAGGGACTCCTTTGAGAGCCCCTTGGAGCATCAGAGTGGAGGAAGACACAGGCATGTTTTTTCATTTTCTGCTTGGCTGCTATTGTCCCAATACCTAATTGTGTTCAACTCATCTCCCTAATTTGCATTATGGCCATTTAAACTCAATAATATACTGATCAGCAAACATAACATGTGTGTTTAAAGGTTTCTGCAGGGTAGGGAGGAAAGACAAGATATTAGATAATGTGCGGGCTAGCTGTTCTATGCCCACACACTAAAGTGAAGGGCCCTTGACTTCTCACCCAGTGAATGGAGAACTTCTTGTCTTCTCTGCCTTAAATTATTTGCATACCTTGAGTGAGAGTTCCAGTGTTTTGTGGGGTTTGTCTTCTGTTTTACTTTGGTTTGTCTTTTTAGCTTGCACTGGAACTCAGAGCCTAAGAACCTTGCCTGGGTTTACACAGAGGCAGCAGTGAGTGGTCAGCTGACTCCAAAGCTTTCTGTACTTCTTGCAAACACTGGGGGGTTGACTGAACACTAGGCTGTCTTGACTTGATGGTGTCTCCATGAGCTACAGCAGTCCTCTGGTCCCAGCTAAGGTGAGACAAACTATCAGAGTCACGGAACCTTCTATCAAACGCATTCACTGCTGAGCAACCACATCAGTAAGCTGAGTACTTACTTCGAGAATGGGACACCCTCTTCACCCTCTGACAGATCAGTGTAGCATTCTTCAGAAACCAAGAATAGTATTCCAGACAATACCTACAGGTTCAATCAGAGTTGAGAGTGGTCACTTTCCTGTGATGACCATAAGACAGCTAGAATCAAAAAGAGTAATTACACAAGTATGAACAATACCCATTATTTACATCAGAGAACATTCTATTTATCTTTAAAGAGTATGGGAAGAAGGGTAGAGAAGAATGATTGCTAGGAAAGAGCTTGGACATTGGGGCCAATGAGATGAATTTTTAATCTTAGATCTATAGTTTATTAGGATGCGTGAGTTTAGGTTGGCTACTTAACCCTCTAGGCCTTAGTTTCTTCATATGTAAGTAAAAGGCAATAAGATTAAGTGAGATGGTATGTGTGAAGTTTCTGAACTATACCAATGTCTATATGTTCAGTAAGTAAGAATATTCATTTGTATTTGTGGGAGAAGAGACGAGGAGGAAAGAATGCTATCATTACACCTGTAGCAAACACGTTACAAAGAGATACTCCGCTCCTGGTCTGAGGCACTCAGGTTTGCTTCAGAATTCCATAGTAGAGAGCCGATGAGCATGCTCTCAGGAGAGGTTTCAGCCTAGGCTGTCAGTTGTCAGGGGCAGCCTTGCTTATGCAGTGAAGGCCTAAAATCAGCAATAGGCCTAAATCAGCTTGCTAACACAAAGTCTTGGTCCCTGTGAAAAAACACTAAACAGATGGCTATAGGATCTTGTAAACAAATAGCCTTGGTGGAAATTCACCAGCCTGGATAGTCATAAACCTGATGGGAAGTACCAGCTTAGATAAGAAACAAGTGAATCATAGACAGAGTCATAGTGACCTGTTCCCTGAACTTTCACCCAGCCAATACCCTGTTCTGAAGGATATCTGTACTCCCTCTGAAGACACCTACACTCTTGCATCATCCTTTTCCCCACATCTTGCCTTTATGTGTATATAACCCCTGTGTGAAAAATTAGAATCAGTGGTTTGATCATCCTATAGACAAGCCACTTATTCTTTGTGTCCTCTGTCCTCCAGTTCTCTCTTCCAGGTCTTCTGATCCCAGTTCAACGCCCCGTGGGACTGGGACAGTCAGTGGCTTATTGTGATATATCTGACATCTGAGGTGATTGAGCCAGGCATGTTGGAATTCAACCCCAATCCTCTGCAAGAACAGGTAGGTGATCTGAACTGCTGAGTCAACCAAACTACCAAACTACCCTAGCTGTGTGGATTTTAGCCTAGGTATTCCAGCCTGTGCTAGAAAATATTGTCATTCCAGTAGTCAAAAATGCCAATATTTCAGTCAAGACCTCATCAGGAAAGTGGGAACATTGAGATGCCTTAATAAAGTAAATTCACACTGGAAAGTGGTCCCAAACAGGTTAGAAGAAACCAAGGCAAGAAGGAAGAAGGCACCCCATGTCTGCTGAACAGTGAATGACCAGCCAGAAGAGACAGAAGTATGTGTGAGGAGCAAGAAAGGGAAGGGATGTTCTGCATTGTTACCGCAGCTGGAGCCTCAGAAGACACACCTATTTCTAGAAATGTAGAAAACCTTTCCTGGCCTCTCCATTCTGCTATCGTCTTCCATTTCCACGAACAAACAGACAACTGGATAGCTAGACATTCTGGGAAATGGAGTTTGCACAAGCCAGATCTTTTCGTATTAAAGCTGACCAAAAACAGAGGAGGGGTGTGTGTATCTCAGTGGTGGACACAATAGGATCACTCTTCTCATGAACCTGGACCTGCTCAAGGAACTTCAAGAAGGGATAAGATGTCAAACCTGGCCAACCCAGTACAGCTCAACACAGTACCTAAGCACTTGCTTGCCATAGCCACAACATGTCAAGTGTGCCAGGGAAGGACCATGCTGCAAGTGCAAGAGAGCAATGCACAAGTCCCAGCATAGTCACTAGACGTGTTCCTGGTGCTGGTCAGAGTAACATCTACATCATCTCCTTTAATTTTCCCAACACTGTCACAGAAGCAAGAGTATTGCAGCCTTTCTGTGAACAGAGCTCTTAGAATTATGTGACATGTGGCTTGGAATGTGGGCAGGATTAGGTATACTATGGGATAAATCAGATAAGGTTGAAAGAAACTGTGGGTAGGCCCCCTAACACCACACTGCTTGTAAGTCACAGAGCCCAATTTTAAACTGAAACCTGCCTGACTTCCCACCCAATGTAGTATTTATTCAGCTAAATACTGGCTTTTGGGCCCTTGACACATACCCTAGCCTCAACCTTTCATAGCAAGGGTAATCGTGCAGTAAGAATGTCAAACTATGTGGGAGAGGGTCTGCATTAGGGTGTGGTACTAACAAATGAGATGCTTTGTGAATCTTCAGACAGGGCCAGAAGTTCCATAGTCTTGTGGCCTGTTCTGAAAAGGCCAACGTTGCCATTTGGAGTCTTAATTAATTTAAGTTTCTGCCTCTCAGGTCATGAAAGTACTTCATGATAATATGACCATGCCCAAACCTGAGGCAGAATATCTGGGTTCTTCCCCCAAGTTAGTATAGCAAGGCAAATCACTAGTAAGGAAATAGCCATACATGGCAGGGAATAAAGTGAAAGTTGTGTTAACAATGAGGATTGTTGGATTACTTAGAGGATATATCTCTCAAACAGAAAAGACTAAACTAGTGGTTTTTGAACCTTCCTAATGCTGTGACAACAGTTTCCCAAGTTGTGGTGACTCTGACCCATAAACATTATTTTGTTGCTCCTTCATAAGTGTAATTTTGCTACCGTATGAGCCATAATGTGAATACTTTTCAAGACAGAGGCTTTGCCAAAGTTGTAGCAACCCACACGCTGAGAACCACTGAACTAAATAATCATGGAGGAAAAGCCATCGTGTAAGTGAAGGGGTCCTGCTGTGCCTGTCTTTGGGCTTTGGTATCAGGGCTAGCTTCAGTGCCATCAATATGATCTGGACTCTGAAGCACTCATCAATATAGAAGTTCCTTGCATTGGAACCACAGATATCTGGCAACCCTGGAGATGTCAATATTTGTCATACATTAGAAGTGAAATAGAATCAGATTTGTCATCCTATAAAATGAGGCATATTCTCAGGTTTGTGATAGGGACCCCAGAATTAGAAAAGTCTCAACAGAGGACTACACTGGAAGAGATTTTAGGTGTAAAAGGAAAATTAAGGAACCTGAGTTTTAGAGCTGACAGAATGAATGGTTGAGAATCTAGGGTTCTATATATTTTTTTTATTTCTTCTAAATTGAGGGAATAGATTAGAAAGACACCAAAAGCTCTATGGCAAGACTTAAGAGGAATGAGTTCATAAGCAACAATGTGGGTGATTGAAATGACAACGTCATTTTAAATAGGGATAAAGGCAGCATCAGGGGCGTACCATTGATGCCGCAGACACAGCTAGCTCCCCAGAAGTCCTAAAATGCTCCAAGCCATCTTCCTTTTCATCTTTGCACATGGCATTTTATACTTTGCTGGAGTGACTTCTCCAGTTTTCTGCCTCCATAACTTCTAATCCTCCATCAACCCCTGGATGTCTTCCTTCTGATGGGATCCTATAGCATTTGATTCTGGATTTCTTATATTACTTGTCATACTGGCTTGAAATTTCTCTCTTTCTATTACCAAATTCTCCACTAAATAGAGCTTTGATTTCAAATCTCAGAAGTACTATTATTAAAAAAAATCACTATACCCAGTTACCCAACCCTCTCCTACATTAATATTCTTGTATTATATTTAATATTTTATATGAGTTTCTGGAATAATTTATTGTTCAGTGAAAATATAGGGGCAGAATGAAAGGCTGGGTGAACATGTGCTTTATTCCTATTAATTAACCCAGAAGTCTCCCCGGGAACTTCTTTCCTTCTTATTTCTATCTTTCTGGGATGATTTTTTTCTTTAAAAAAAAGCATTTTTCTCAGTATAGCTATAGATTGTGTGTGTGTGTGTGTGTGTGTGTGTGTGTCCATGCAGAAGCTAAAGATAATCTGAAACTGGAGTAACAGACATCTGTGAGCCCCCTGACATGGATGCTTGGATCTAAACTCAGGTCCTCTAGAAGAGTGTCAAGTGCTCTTAACTGCTGAACCATCTCTCTAGTCCCATATGAATGTTTTCATTTGTGATATTTGTCAAGGGAGTATGACTAATACATCTTTTTCTTGGATAGATGACTTAATCTTATCACTTTTATTTTAAATTGAGCTTTACAACTATTATATCCCACCAACTATGACCCAGTTTTTAGATCTATTCGTAATTCATCTTTGCAACATTTATAATACATGACTGCCAGATTGTAGAGACTCAACACACATTCAGTTAGTGAGAGAAGTGAAGGATCTATTGAAGTGGGCTGACTCTAGATAATGCAAAAATATTGTTTTGAAGATTTTTCTTTTCTTCGCTGTGAGGAAATACCCCTTCGTTGTTGTCTGTTTACACAACTGGGTCTTTCAAGTTATTATACTCTGTATGTAAGTAAGACACTCAAGCCTATTGAGGCATCCTAGATCAAATCTAAAAATAGATTCGAGGAAAAGGTGCAAACTTAGGATTGATGCTTAGATATGGTGAATAATAGAAATTTTTTAAAAATGAAAGACATGTTACTAAACTTTTAAGATAATACTGAGCCTTGAGAAATTGGTCCTCAACTTACTAGGGAAGGACACACATTTTTGCTGTTTGATTCTGGGTTTAACAACCAAGAATAAAGTCTAGAAGCATCTTCTATCAGTACTGGAAGACAGGAGCACATCAATAACTAGATCATCAAGTGTGATCAGCCTCCTGATTTTCTCCGGCAGGCAACAACAACTGCTGTGAATTAAAGATCTGTCATTTAGATAGGCAAATGTTTTGATTATATTTTTCCTAGAAAATTTCATCAAGTATAGGACACTGGTATCCAAAGTCCTTAGTAGTAAGTAATTATACCACATGTAGTATAGTTCATCTCGGTGTAATCCAAACTCAACTCATCTCACCTAAACTCAGCTCAATCATCTCCTCATTTAATTTAATCTTAATCCATCCTAGCACATCCAAGCACAACTCTTCTTTACCTAACTCATTTCACCGGAAATCACCTCTTCTTAACATAGCTCCATTAGGGCAATCCAGTTCAACTCAATACGTTCATTTCAACCCATCCCAACTCATCTCAATTCATCTCAGACAAAAACCAGCTCAGTGTAGGTCACCTCTACTATATTTACCAGATTCTGCATTTAGGTTTGAGCTCCCTGTCATGGAGCTCAAAGATGTAAAAGTCTAGTAAAGGGCCCCCTGTAGAGTAAACTCCCTTATGTCACCTGACATCTGCCTGGGAACTATTCAATTCCTGGATACCTGATAAGTTGCAGAGAAACCACACACAATAAGAAGAATATGCCCTACAGTGATGAGAGGGAACTTGTAGAGCCCACCTTTAGGAGAAAGACATGGCATCAAGTGAGAAATTGGGTTGCTATCCCACAGTCAAAAACTCAGACCTAGAATTGTTCCTGTCTGAAAGAACTGCAGGGATAAAAATGGAGAAGAGCCAGAGGAAAAGGAGGTCCAGTGACAGGCTCAAATTGAGATCCAGATCAAGGGGAGGTCCCAAGGCCTGAAGCTATTATTAAGGCTATGGTGTGCTCACAAAAAGCACACATGACTGCCCTCTGAAAGACCCAACAAGCAGCTGAGAGAGTCAGATGCAGATATTTACACCCTACCAATGGACAGAAGCTGCTGACCCCTGTGGTTGAATTAGGGAAGAAACTGAAAAGGAGGGCAACCCTGTAGGAGGATCAGCAGTCTTAACTAACCTGGATCCCTGAGATCTCTCAGACACTGGGTCACCAAACAGGCAGCATACACTAGCTGATATGAAGCCTTCAACACATATACAGCAGAGGACTGCCAGGTTTGGACTCAGTTAGAGAAGATACATCTAATCCTCAAGAGATTGGGGGCCCCAGGGAGAGGGTAGGTCTGGTGGGGCTTGGGGACATCACCACGGAGATGGGAGAAGGAGGTATGGAATGTGAAACAGTCAGAGGGTAGATCAGGAGAGGGATAAAATCTGTACTGTAAAAAAAAAAAGATTAAATAAAAAATAAAAAAATTAATACCTAAACTATTAGGTATGCATCACCTGCCTGGGAATTATGTAGGGCCTAGCCACCTGATAACTTGCAGAGAGACCACACACAATAGGAAGACTACAACAACTGAGTATGCAAGGGAGTCACTGTCCCAGATTACCTCATGGCTTCTGAACTGAAATCCCGCTTTTGGATTGCACAGAGGCATTGCTGGAAGAAGCGGCAGAGTTCCATCAGGCATGGGGTGAGTTTCTTCATGGTCAGGGGCAGAGGAGTATCTGTAATGGCCTCTTCTTTGGGGAGTGGCCGAGGACACTCTGGAACATGCAATCTCAGACATGTGAAATCAGTAAGAGCTCAGCAAACATCTTCTCTTGGGTATGGCCTCTGATACATTAGTACAGTCTAACCCTTATTATGGGTAGATCAGACATGGACAATAGAGAGTGTGGTTTTATTGTTGCTCAGGAAAATTACTGTGGGAATGTCAAAGACCAGTAGAGAATGATAATAATGGGATTCAGGAGGAGACTAGGCATGTGTTCTCTGGGGAGCTTGCATCTAAACTGTGGAACAGAAATGTACTCGGGGCAGGGCATCACTGGTACAGAGGATAGCTTACTACCATGCAAGGGGATATCTGGCAGTGCAGGGGGGGGGGGTTGCGAATGCTTTAACTACAGAGGGTGTGTTGCAGTGTGTGTGTGTGTGTGTGTGTACATACATGCATAAGGCATTAAGGAGGTATGACGGTTAGTACTGACTGTCAGCTTGAAAGGATCTAAAATCATTTAGACTGGATTAATTGAGGTGGGATGACTCATTTTAAGGATGGGTGACACCATCCCATGAGGTGAAGTGCTGAACTGAATAAAAAGCAAGAAGTATTCTGAGCACCAAGATCCATTTCCCTCTTGTTTCCCAGCAGTAGACATAATTGGAGAGCTGGTTCCAATCTCCCTCACCAGGATGAACTGTGCCCTTGAACTGTGAGCCCAAATATAAAGAACTTTTCCATCCTTAAGTCCCTTTTGTCAGGTAGTTTGTCACAACAATAAGAAACTAATGGAGAAGAGAATCGCAGATTTGAAAACAAATCTAGCATTCCAAGTCTAGCAAGCTGGACAATGGGTTCTGAGTTCTCCTCCTTGGGGAGCAGGTTGATTATGTATCATGTAACCAGATTTTCATTATGGTTTAGTATGTGACATTTAGGAAAAGAATACAAATATTTACCAAAGGGGAAAATAAGCTCTTACAGGTCTCATCCTATCAGATCTACTGAAACTGAATCAATTTCCTGAGGCTGCCCCCAGGCAACCTTACAAGAATGACATGAGACTCAGATTCAGCATGTAGAGCAACTGAGAAGGCTCAGTAAGTTCTTCTACACAGAGCATATGGCACTATTCTTGCCGTGGAACAGATATAAACAATAGCTAGTATTGTTGATCTACTTATTGGAAAGTTTTGAGGGTCTACCATGTGCCAGGCACAAACAAACTAGTAGTACAGTAATGAACAAGAAGGAACAGGGTCCTCCTCTCACAGGGCTTGTCATCTAGGATGAGAAATTATATTAGGATGTTACAATTACGCAGGATAGGCCCCACTGCCATTAAACAAAATGACACAACATCTAGAAATGAGCAGACAGGAATTGTGGCTTCTCTTTAATGTCATTTTGACTGTTGCCTAGCAGACACTCTAGGACTATCTGGTTATAAAGGAGGGTGAGGCTTTTGATTTGACTTGATTTGATTTGATTGTTTTGAGACAGAGTCTCATGAAGTTCAGGCTGGCCTAAAACTTGTTATATACCTGAGATAATTTAGAACTCTCAATCCTTCTGCCTCCATTCTCTGAGTTATAGGAATACAGGAATACTTCACCATGCCCAATTTATGTGGTGCTGGATATTGAACTCAGGGTTTCATGAGTGGCAGGCTGTAGCCTAAGAATGTAACTCTTTATCTGTAAATCTAACTGATTTTCTATTGAGCATTTTTTTTGTTACAACTCTGTAGTGGTACAAGTTAACTGATACTAATACATACCTGCTGTCTGAAAACACTGAAGATAACTCATATCCATAACAATGTAAGTGACTATTGTTTGGCAAGTATACAGTTGGGTTTTGCCCCATTTCAAATAGAAGAACTATTACTATAAGTTATAAATTGGCAAACTCTTTGAAATTACTTCCTCATGTTGGCTTGTAAATCTGATTCCCCTTTGATACAGTTTTAAGACCTTTTTGATTTCCCCATCAATTACTGAACTGAATAACGTCTTTAGTATACTGACAGATTTACATTCTAAATTTTACGAGACTTTTCTTGTGGTACTAGGAATGGAACCCAGGTCTTCAGGCTAATCAAGAGACCAACAGCTGAATATAACCCCACTCTGAGAATTTTTAAATAATAGTTTATCAGCAACATCTAGCAAATAAAGAGAGGGTTCACAAAGATATGAACTTTTAAAACATATAGAAACAAAATATTTTTTCAAGAGTTTATTTGAACATTAACTACCACACCACAGAACACGATCAGACTTTCATCAATGTGCCATTTAGAATCTACTGTGAACCGGGTACTTTCCTAAGTTTTTTTTACAAAGATTACCTCATCTAGTCCTTGTAACAACTGTGAAGCAGATATTGGAAGTCTTGTCATATAGAGGAAGTTATTGAGCATGAAGCAGATCAGTCACACCATAGGGAGGGAATGATTCTGCAGAGACCTATTTCTAGGCCCATGCTCAATAAGAACCATATCCCTACTAAATATTCAGTATCCTTAAGGATGAATTTGCACACATCATTCTATGCTGCACCTCATCTGTATTTCTTGGCCTCAGGGAGTGACCTCAGGAACTTAATTCATGACACTCGTGTGGCTCATTTGAGTACCAACACATCAGTTTGAGTCTGATTCCTAAATGTGACACCTGAATCTCTCTGCCTATGTAATTAGGCTTTACTTCTAGCCACATCATCATATATTTGTCTCCCCACTGTGCCCTTTATCCCAGCATCTCTGTAGTTTCCATTCTGAGGTCAGGGATGTCATTGCACAGGACATATCAGGACATATGGCTTTCCCATGCCTCAGAACATGGACCAGACTCCTTGTCATGGCAGCAACTTGCTCTTAATTTCACTCTCTCTGGCCTTAGTGCCTATCTTAGCTTCACCACAAGAATTCTAGCTAGAGAGGCCCTGCTCAGTCCCCGGGAATGTAGATCTTCTCGCTTCTGTGGGTTTGCTTATGCCAAGGCTCTGTAAGAGTATGTGCTTAACAGCATCGTGTCAGAAAGTATCTGCTCACTTGGGCGCCTGCATGACTTCTTCAGCTGAAAGGATTCTTTTCCTTGCTGTACAAAGTGCACACTACTTCTTCACTGAAGAACCCTATAATGCTCTTCTTTAACAGCCATTTGCATTGTGTGTGTGTGTGTGTGTGTGTGTGTGTGTGTGTGTGTGTGTGTGTGCCACATCTTAGAAGAGGTAATACAAAACTATAAAATGATCACAGATGCTGGAGTTAGGAATATATGGTCTCCAGACTCAGCCTCTTGTCTATAGGACCCATCAGAATCCTTTAATGAAGATAGCATTAACTTTTTTTCCTAGAATTATTGGGCAGAGAAATCAAGATGTTCCTAACTCCAGGTCTTGCACATAGTAGCTCAATATATCATCAATGAAGGGATAATTGAATGATTAAAAAAACCTTTGTGGCATATTTTTAAAATAATATTTGAATGAGCAAAATAATTTACTTGAAGATGTCAGAGCCTCTTTTATTAAGTGAATGCTTCATGAGACAGACAATAGACAGAAGGATAGAGATGGTACACAATAGGTAGGGAGATAGAGATCCATCAGACATGTATTAAAGAATTATCAGTAAAAATGGCTAGGAATATACAGACAGATGATACACGAGAGATGGGTGGATAAATGGACAAAGATATATATATATGTACACACACACACACACACACACACACACACACGGATGTAGATATAGTTAACATGTGTCTTAGCACTCAACCTGACAATATTGTTAGCACTACCAAAGTTTCTCTTTAGATACCCTAGGACAAGAGACACGATTTCTTGGTAGCACAGTTGGGTCTTTGTGTCTGAAAGGCCCATTTATCATTCACTGGAGGCTGTGAGGATTGAAGTAGGTCTGAGGGTTTTTGAAACAGGAGACTGTGCAGGCTCCAGCAACTTAATAATGCCCTGTTGACATATGACTGACCACTGCTGTAACATTCAGGAAGCTTGGATAAAAAGATATCCAGGAGAAGGTGGGGCCTGAGAACCTGTCCATCTTTGAGGACTTACTTTGTCTCCCATTTTGTAGGGAGCTAACAGCCCAGAAAAGAAAAGTGTGGAACAGCCAAAAGCTGAGAATAGAAATTCAAGTCCTGGGAGTTCTGTCTAGGAAGTCACTGCTTCTCAAACCCATGGGAAGGGACCACTCAGGGATATGACCAGCTGGACATCCTTTAAAACACAGCCACAGGGAGTTGCATCCAGCAATTGGGGCTTAGATTGTGCAGCAATCATTTTTGCCTTCTTTCTCTGATCGGCCAACCAGCAGCCAACGAGCTCATCAGGAGAGCAGCTTCTATTTGCAAAACTTCTATTGGCACGTTTTTCTAGATGTTCACTCAATGAATGTTGATCAAATTAAATAACACAGAGTTTTAAAATCCCAAGTCAATTCAGCACACATTATCGTAATACAAAACCATGTAGAAGGGGATAAAGAGAACAGATGTTTTTAGAGCTCACAGTAATTGCAGTTGTTCTTGCTTTAAATTGAGGGTATCAATCCTGGAGGCCACCCCTCTCAAAAGAAGTTGAGCTGAGATTTGCATCCCAGCAGCCTCAGTCTAGGCATTGATCAAACAAACCTCTTTATTAGACTAGGCAAGCACATTCATAAAACACAACCTTAAGCAATGGCCGGGTGTTCCTACTCACTTGAAACTTGATGGGCTGCTAGGACTCGGGCTGGCTCTTTCTCAGGGGTGAGTAGCCACTCTGCAGGAAAGCCATCTGTAAATATTAAGAGGAACATTCTTCAAAACTGAAATGAGATGGCCTTGGACTATTATATGCAAACAGTCAGAGAATCCTAACACCTTCAAGGTGAGGGTTCTTAAAATTCCATAGAGACATGATAGCCAAAGTGAAAGAAGTGGTTTAGCCACTATTACACAAATTTGCAATACAGCAATGCCATGGAATCGCTTCTTCTGACTCTTTCCCTGTAATAATGTACAATGACAGCATGCTTGCAGGTGCTTTTGTACCCCTGTTCCTCTTCTCCCAGGCTATACTTTCCTCCGAGGTATGCAGTTTCTTGGTCTGGCCATGCAGTCTCACCTGTCTGCGGGACTCTAGGAGCTGGTGCTTTGGTTGGATTTGTAGTCTGTGTTCCAGGCATGAGTGTTCCTGAGAAGAAAGAAGAAAGATAACCATTCATCTCTATTGCCTGAAGAAGATGCTCCACATTCTTACCAGTATGACTGACTGACTAGGCCGGACACTAAGAGGGACGTTGAAGGTGCAAGAGTAAGAAATGTAGCCACAATTAAGTTCTTCCTGGAGTACATAAGGGAATGAATGAGTTCCACCAGTAACTGGTAAAGTTTGATGGGGCCATTGGGAACTTGGCAATATTAGTAAGATATAGTGACACTGTATGGGAGAGCAATGGTACTGAACGGGAATGAGTTTGAGTATGGGCCCTTTGAGACAGAGAGAGCATGGCTTGCTTGTCATTGATCTGAGTTATGGTATACTCATGGACTCCATCCACATACATAATAATCACTGGTCAATAATTTCAATAATTTTAATAATAGCCTAGGCTCTCAGCTCAACATCTGTCTTTCATGCTCATAAAGTTTTGGTTTTAGGACCACTTCAGGACCTGATCCCTGATGACATGAGTCTGGCCTCTAGCAAGTCAGCAAAACAATCATGTTTTCTAGAAGGAGAGAGAGAGAGAGAGAGAGAGAGAGAGAGAGAGAGAGAGAGAGAAAGATAGAGAGAGAGAGACAGACAGACAGACAAACAGAGACAAAGAGAGACACAGAGAGACACAGAGAGAGATAAGCTGGGAGTTCCATTCTGAGGATGAATAAAGAGTAAGGCTGGGGTGCAACCTGGCCCAATACATAGGCACCCAGTTCAGCAGGTGCCACTGTTGACTGCAATAAGAAACCTACAGCTAGTGAGAATAGGCCTAGAAAGCAGAGCAAAAAGCTTGTGCAAAAAAAACTTGTGCAAAAAAAAAAAAAAAAAAAAAAAAGGAATGAGCAATTAGTACTGTTCTTAGTACTGTTCTATGGATGGACTTCAGAGAATGAAGTGGAAAGTAGGGGAAGTGCTGGGGTGTCCATGTTGTAGTCATCACTACTGTAATGCAGTCCACTATTTGTGACTGCTCTTCTGCTGGGACTGTGTTTTGCGGTGTCCAATTCGATGTGGCTGTCACTTCATGGTACTCCATGTGAGTTGCAGAGATGAATGCTACAGATGAATGCCCATTCACACTCGGCCTGTAACCATTAGGATCCCCAACTCCAATGGAAATCTTTCATTTTCTCAGGAAGGGTCAACATCATCTTTTGGTTTCTCTTTAGGTATTGACTAGACTATCACCTCCACTAAAAAAGTTACCAGTAATGTTCGCTTCCTTGATGGATTTCGGTGTAAATCTCGAGAAACGTGAACTGCATCCAACTTGTCTATCACTTAGTTTGACTGAGTGGCTTTGTGATCACAGAATACTGAGGTCTGTAAGGGACTGAGGGCTCTTGACAGTGCCTGTTGTGGATAGCTTGGCCAGTTTACGAGAGTTGCAGGAGATGATTGCTGTCCAAGTGCTTACATCCTAAACCAAACTCCTTGTTCTGGAAACTCTTAATTAATTACAAGAAAATGGAAACTCAGAGGAAGAAGAAAAATTTACTGTGAATAGTGTGTGTAGTTAAGGCAAGATTGCTGTCCAGACAGAGCTGACTTTCAAGGTGACTGTGGTCCCACTGACCAAAGCAAAGTGAATAGGTTCAATTTTCTTCTCCACTAGTATAAGGGAAAGAGGAGAGGAAGTGAAATGAAGAGGGGTAGAAGAGTGAACATGGTTGAAACACGTTATCTGCACATATGGCAACGACATCATGGAATGCTTTAATCTACAATGAATATGAAAAAGGAAAGAGGGGCAGCTGGAGTCCTGTGAAGAAGAAGCATTTGTTTTATTTTTAAATTCATAAATAAAAATAAAGGAATGGAATGAAGAAAAGAAAGAGAATGAGTTTGTTTTACAATCATTTATGAAATCACTACTTTTCCCTACTTTTTTCAGCATGTGTATTAAATTTCAAAACTTTTAAGTCTTTCAATGAACCCTCAGTGGAGTGATAGAAACACCAAACCACCCACAAAATTTTCAACCCCAAATTTCTCTTGTCTACAAATAAGGCATGCACAGGGGACAGAGCAGAGACCAGGGGAATTGCTAACCAATAACCGGCCCATCTTGAGACCCATTCTATGGGCAAGCACCAATTCCTAACACTATTACTGATACTCTTTTTTTGCTTGCAGACAGGAGCATGCTGTCCTCTGAGAGACTCCACCCAGCAGCTGACTCAGACAGATACAGATACTCACAGCCAAACAGTGGATGGAGCTTGGGGACTCTTACAAAAGAATAAGGGAAGGTTGGAGAGCCTATAAGGGCACAGGAACTCCACAGGAAATCCAACAAAATCAACTAACCTGGACCCTTAGGGCTCCCAGAGTCTGAATCATCAACCAAAGAACATACAAGGGCTGGACCTAGGCCTCCCTGCTCATATGTAGCAGATGTGCAGCTTGACTTTCATGTGAGTCCTGAACAACTCGAGTGGTAGCTGTCTCAAAAGCAGTTGCCTGTATGTGAGATATGTTCTGCTAGCTGGGCTGTCTTGTCTGTCCTCAGTAGGAAGGAAGTGCCTAGCCTCATAGAGACTTGAATTGCCAGGGTAGGGAAGGGATACCCAGGGGGCCCCTACCTGCCTGGAGGAGTAGAGGATAGGGATGGGGAAAGATTGTGGGAGGGGGCAACCAGGAAGGGGGCAGTGAGAGAAATGTAAAGTGAATAGATAAAATAAAATTTTAAAAAGAGGCTTTCAAAACAGACCTTTTCAAGGGTGATTATAATGAAGGTGAAATGTTGTCTCTCACCCGAAGCTATGCTGGGCTGTGCTAGTCGGCTGGGTGTGGTTGGTATCCCAGTAAGATGCAACAGGTTTTCTGTGCTCCTGAGCTGCTGGGCGTCTTCAGTGGAGGCCGATGTGGAGGAAAGGCTTGCCCAGGGTGGTCCTCCAGGTGTGCTATCATCCACAGACAGTGGCATAGACATAGATACTCTAGGTACTTGTGTGTATCTATTTGTCACCCATGGTGTTCTGGTCATGTTCCCTGTAGTGTGTTGAAAGTGACAACCATTGGTATTGCTGTACTTGATCTCCTCAATCATGTGTAAAACTATAGACATATCAAATGCCCTCAAAGGGCAAGTGAAATATTTATGTATAACACAGATAATTCTTACATTTCGCCATGGACTGGATAGGCAGATTAAATTGAATTTTGTTTTCTCTGGCAACAAGTCAAAGAAACATCTGGAGAGATGGCCTGGTTGTTAAGAGAACTTGCTGGTTTTGCAGAGGACCCAGGATCTGTTTCTAGAACCCACACAGTGGCTGTCAATCACCTATATCACCACCTCCAGGAAATCAGATGTCCCCTTCTGGCCTCTGATAGCACTGCATGCATTTGATGCACATACATTCACACAGGACACAGTTTGTTCTTGTTTTCAGTGTTGGAGATGGAACTCAGAGCCTTGTACATCTGTGTATAGTTTTGAATGTGAATGTACTTGAACAGTAGTTCTCTTACATTGCTTCTTGTATTTGGTCACAGCAAAAGAGAAAGTAGCTAATACAGCAAAGAAGCACTTGCCACTGAGATACATACACTGCCCCTTTTAGCCTTGACATTAAACTGGAAATAATTGATGATGATGATGATGATGATGGTTGTTTAAATAAAATGTCTTATTTTAGCAATTACTATCATCATACAAGATATAGTCAGTGAGGAGGCTGGGTTAAGGGTACCAGAGAACACTTGGTATTAATTTGGGGACTTCATAAGACAGTATATTTCAATATAGAAATCTATTAATGTGAATTTTAGAAGTATATGTCATCAGTTCAATTTCCATCCTTGACTGACCCTTTTGAACCCTGCTACATTAAGCTGTGGCATCATTTAAGGTAGTGGGAAGAGTTAGATGTAAGACTAGAGGAAACAGAAGAAAGGCACAGCAAAGCAAAGAAAACTCAAGGAAGTATCTTACCTGATGTTGGGGCACTACTCTGTGTGCCTATGATCCCAACAGGAAGCTCTGGAAACATCTGTTTGTTTTTTGTCACCTCTTTCTCTGAAGAAATACTTGTCTTTGTCCAGGGGAAGGTCTTCAGAGCAGATACCCATTGTGTGCTCCAGCGTGCAGAATATGATCTTAGAAGTGACTGCTGGCTTTGAGTTGTGAGCCTTGAAGTCCTTGCTGTTCCCCTGGTAGTTGCTCCTCAAAGGAAACAGTCAATGGCAGTTTTAACTTACTTGCCACTTTGGGCAAATAGAACTGTTGAGTCACAAAAAGACAATTAGGCAGGCAGTAGCTACATGAAATATAGATATTACGATATTACTGTGAATAGTACCAAATGTCACCAAAGGATGTTTTCTCCTTCATGAACAGTGGGGTTAAATATCACACAAATGCTGTGCAATAAACCACTGTGAACAGAATGTAAAGCTGTCAGATCTAAGAGTACCAGGCTGACTGTCAGCCACTGACTTAGTCATCAGTAACTGATAGCACTCAGGGACTTATCAGATTTCGCATGTGTCTGCCGTCCTCAGCTGCTCCATGATTCAGGTACTTGTCTCTGCAAGAGTAATGAGGTTCATGCTATCTGCCCTATGGCTATGTGTAGAAACATCAAGAGAAGCTGGGCTTTCCAACAAAAACTACTTGAAAAACTGACCTTCAACAAAGACTGGTGGACCAAAATATGGATTTATCATTATTCCCCAATGGATAAAATAAAAGAGGCACAAATGTCAAGTTGGCTAATGCTCTCCTTTAGGAAGCCTGAGATGATGCTAGGCTGAGGAGTCTGGACCTAAAGTGAGAGGCACCAACTAGCCTACAGGGTTGCTTCTTCTGGATGGAAAAGGCCTGATTCTCACTGAGCCTGTGCTGAATTTAGTTTACCACTTGTCCTTTGGCAGGTATTGAATGTAGGAAACGTACTATGTAGTTGCCAGAGGTGATCCTATTGGAGGGGGCTCTTGTGCATTGTATATTCAGATGCTGATTTTTATGCCCCTAGATCCAGTTACACTCTGGACAGAGGCATTGTCATGAATATTGTAGAATCTCCTGTATTAATGGGATGTAAAGTATGCTCACCAATTATCTCTGATTGGTTAATAAAATGCTGAACAGCCAATGTGGTGAGTTGAATATGCTTGGCCACTAGAAATTTGCACTATTAGGAGGGATGGCCTTGTTGGAGTAGGTCTGGCCTGGTTGGAGGGGGTAAGTCATTGTGGGGTGGGCTTTGAGGTCTCCTGGGCTCAAGCTCCAATGAATGTGGAATCAGATCCTCCTCCTGGCCGCCTATGGAAGATAGTCTCCTCCTGGCTGCCTTTGAATCAAGATATAGAACTCTCAGATTTTCCAGTACCATGTCTGCCTGGACACTGCCATGCTTCCTGCCATGATGATAATGGACTGAACAGCTGAAATCATAAGCCAGCCCCAACAGAATGCTCTCTTTTACAGGAGTTGCCTTGGTCATGTTGTCTCTTCACAGCAAAAAAATCCCTAATAAATCTCCCGTTGGGGATCTGTCTTTACTGAAAGAGCACTAAGACAACCATTGACTGGGCAGAGAAGACAGGAAGGCTAAACTTCAAATCCCAGCCTGGGGTCCCAGGGTGATGAGCCAGGTAGAAGGAGTTGACCAGGAGGCAGGTGACGGTCTAGGAGAAGAAGAGCCACAAGGCTAAGAAGACACTCACGATGAGATCTGACAAGGAGGTCGCCAACGGAGTTCTCCATGAGGACAGAGAGCTATGGTAGAGTGAACCAAGAAGAGACTGAATGCACATAACTCAGGGCATGTGCTTAGAATTAGCAAAGCAGCATATAACATTAGAATCATCTGCTCAGTTATTGTGCTTCAGGATTGTTGAATAAATCTGTAAGTCTCCATCTTAGTCATTCAGGAGCTAGCTGGGTCAGAAAAAAAACTGCCTCTTTTAAATATTATTCTATAACACAGAAATCCTCCTTTCTCTCTCCTGCTTCACATTTAGACCCCAAACTCCTCACATTACCTAAGCTTTGATCCCAAGAGTGAGACATGTACTAGGTCCTCTCAGCCCATCTGTCACCTGGCCAGGTAAGGGCCCATCAGGTATTTCAACAGAAGTGCCAATGTGTAGATAGTTTCTCTTTGCCAGAGGATCTGTCCTTACTGAAAGAGCACTAATGAAAGCCAGGGTTGAGACCAGGTTTGAAAAGAAGAGACTGACTCAGCCCTCAGTTCTGTCCTCAGAAGCAAGAAAAGAAAGGGAACTTGTTATAGGCCTAGTTCATCTCCGTACCAAGTGGCCCTGTCCCTTACAAAATAAGTTTCTTCTACAGCATGATCAAAAGATGCCCTGCAGTAAAACAAGTCAGAGAAGCTTACTGCCATAAAACTGAAGCACCATTGATTGTGTTTATCTGTTCACTGTGGAGACACTCATGAAAAGCTTACTTTGTGATTACATGTGCTTACATGTGACACAGTGATGAATAAAGTACTCTGTGGGACAACAGGTGGTTGTTCTCCTTCAAGGTTCATTCACCGAGGAGGTACAAATGTAAATGCCACTGTGGTGTAACCAAGAGTAACTGAGTCCTGATGACAGATACTGGGTTGAAGCACAAAAGATGGATGTTGGTTGGGGAATCTTTAGGGCATGAGAAGACAGCATCTGGGGTGCCAAACAACAAACCCTCGGGCTTATAAACCACCACAAATCAGAGTAGGACAGAACTTCCACACAGAGATGACAGAATAAACAAGCTTTCACAGAATGTTGGGGAAATGTTTTCTGCTACCAACATGGGCAGTGATCTCAAATTAAATGTAGACGAGGAATCATGGGAAAATAACAAATATATGAAGGAGAAAAAGTGTTCTCTCTAAGAACTCTGGAGCCTCTGTTGCTGCTGACTGTTGTGTTTGATCAGGCAAATGACATAATCTAGGTCATATCTAAGGACCATTGCTCTTGTGTCCAAGCATGGATAGTTTGAAGGCAGATGCAAAAGTGTGACAAAAGGAACTTGGTCATAGGCTGCTCTATGGAAATGATGAGGACTGGACACACACACACACACACACACACACACACACACACACACACACACACATTAGGCAAAGGAACAGCCAGATACCATGTACTAAGTGTGAAGAAGAAAGAGGACTTAGCAGTGGTTCCTAAATGGAACCTGGTGACACAGAACACAGATGGTGTTGAGAGAAGACGTATGGGAAGAGCTAGAGAAATATTGAGAGGTGATGACTCTACAATGAGGATCAGAATTTTAAATAGCTTCAAGAGCCCAATAGTGAACATAAAAAAATAATATGTAACGTGACAGGTGACAGTGTGGGTGTAAAGAGACAGTTGTCCCTCACTGCAGAGAAAGGAGATAGCATCTACTCAACTCAAACTGTTCATTGTCATTGAAAAGAGTATCAGGGTGGCCAATTTCTGCCCCTTCCGCAAAATACTCCAGAAACCAACTTTTTAAATGAAAAAGAAAAATTCTCCAATTTTAACACCATCTCATTTTAAAAAGTACCTGAAGGCCGCATTTCTTCTATAGTAAGCTGAGGCACGGTGGGGGGTGGGGGCACTCTGGCCTCTAAAATAATTTACACTCACCCAAAGCATTGGAAACACCACTGGTAAATGTGTAGTTGATAACAGGGGATTTCTCCACCATCTCCCAGAAGTCAGAAAGATTCCTTCCTGAAAAAAAAAAATCACACCATGGAGACGAAATCTTGGGTTTGCTTGCTGGAGTGTGAAGCTCAGTACTCACTCAGAGAACCTCCAGGTCATTGCTGCTCACCTGACTTTCCCACCATGACACAGATGAAGACACAATCCGATTCATTGGTCTGACTCACTGTAAGACAAACCAGAACACAACCACAATGTTGCAGTGGCCAACCAGGGCATGGTCTCTAGGATCGGCTCTAAGGCTACAATGTTGTTTCTGTCTGTCTGATCCTCCTCTCAGCATATCATGTATACTGTCTCACTAAACACTCATTATCATCTTACGGAAGATGTAGGCACATGTCTGCAGACCTTTAACAGAGCATCCCCAGTGTGTTTAGAGACCACTGTGTTTAGGAACACAGACATTTTATATTTTGAATGTTTCCTGGCATGTTTGTACCATACTGATTGAAGATCTCCCAGGAGCAACCAGGGAAGCCTACAGCAGTCCCATTCATGTCAGCCATTATTCATTTGTGAAAATCTTTGACCCCTTACAGTATGTAGAAAATAGTCACCTTCTCCAAGTCTGCCTTTTTGTCTTTAAAAGAGAATCGGAAGTTACAGCCACTGTTAGAGTCTGCTGATACCCTCCCTATGTTGATTGTGGTATTAGCCTTTCAATTTGTGTGACTCCAGAAAGATGCCTGTTTGAATGATGGAGACATCAAGGACTGGTATTAGAAACAAGCTCACACATATAACCTAAATTGAGTTTTCCTGAGGGTGTCTTGCAGCCTGACCCATAACAGAGCCTGGGATGTGGAAACCTACCAGGCTTCGCTATATTTTTTGAGGAATACCAGAATTAAAGCTTGCTAGGCACCATAGACATACACACCAGAGAGGATGGAGGTTGACTTAAAAATCTCAGTGAGGTAGCTGGTAGAATTTCCAACAATGTCCACCAGCAACGCTGTGAAATCTGCAAGACAAGTTGGAGAAGCTCCCTGAATTCTGAAGCAGAGACACAAGGGGGAGGAGGTTCCATAAGATTTTACTTTTTTTCAGAATATATTTTACAATTGTAATTTAAGTTAATCTGTTAAAGACTATTGCTACTCACACCTAGAAAAATAATAACAAAAAACAGTAAAGGCAAATCCAAGCAGAGAACTTTTATAATCCAGCTCTTTCTCTTGTAATATCTAAGAACTACCAAAGATCTCTACTACGTCATCTGACTTTGTTAGGCTATCAGATCTATTCAAGAGGATTCAAACCCACAGACATGTAAGGTTTATTTACACAAAGTTGGAATTTGAAAATGCAGCAAAATTTAATGTCAGGCTGTGAACTACAGACATCAAAATAGCCAAAGACCTACAAAATAGCTAGGGGAATATGTCCTTTGGCCCACTTTACTTAGAGCATAGAAGGGAAAGTCTGGGAGATTTTTATAACACTTTAGCTTGCAGAACCATTGAATATATTCTGAACACAAAATCACTGGATGGCTTCCAGTTCTGCCTCATAAAGATGCTTCTTTTCCTCATCAACAGGATTGGGAGTTGCTTGGAAGAACAACCAGGCTTGAAAACACATACACTGTAGATGCAGATTAATGTTCTATGATAATCAGTAGTTGGTATAGTAGGACAACACTAGCAGGAGATGGAAGATGAGCCCGAGTCACAACGTAACTGTGTGGTCCCATTGTTACCCTGTGCTGGCTGGTTTTGTGTGTTAACTTGACACAAGTCAGCTATCAGAGAGGAAGAAGCATCAGCTGAGACAATGCCTCCGTGAGATCCAGCTATAAGACATTTTCTCAATTAGATAACAATAAGGGAGGTCCTGGCCCATTGTGGGTGGTGCCATCCCTGGGCTGGTGGTCCTGGGTTTTATAAGAAAGCAAGCTGAGCAAGCCGGCAAGCAGCACTTACTATGGCCTTTGCAGCAGCTCCTGCCTCCCGGTTCTTGTTCTGAGTGAGTTTCTGTCCTGGCATCCCTCAGTGATGAACTACAATATGTACCAATGTGGAATTGTAAGTCAAATAAACCCTTTCCTTCCCAATTTGCTTTTTTGGTAATAGTATTTCCTTGCAGCAATATAAATTAGAACTAAGTCACCCTGGATAGAGAATTGCTAAAGAGTATACCCTGCTGATGTTGACACAACTCATCCAGAAGGCTGGAAAGCATGAGTCTCTTCTTTCTATATTATGTTGCAGAGCCTACTAATGTGTTCAGTCTCATTACTTATCCATCTACCTTCCTTCTACTTCTCAAAACTCTTCATTAATTCACTTACCCAATATATATCCATGGGATGTCTACAATGTGCCAGACACCTGCTAGGTACTGGAGATTTTTGTAATATATACAGTAGAAGTTAAAGTTAATTGGGGGGTGGAGCAAGGATCAAAATGGATCAGCATGTAAAGGTATTTATCACCAAACCTGCTGATTTGTGTTGGATGTCCAGGCAGGACTCATATGATGGAAGGAGAAAACCTACTCTTGAAAGTTGTCCTCTGACCTCTGGATATGTGCTATGGTACACTACTGTTGCGTGTGCATGCTCCCTATCCAATAAATACATAAGTAAATATATGTTTAAAACACTGTAGAATTAATGGGAAAGACAGACTCACAAGTTGAATGATGAAATATAAAGTTGTATAGAAGCTATGAACAGCACTCTGGATTCAGATACCAAGGATTGATCCTAGTTCTGTCCAAGGATTACAAAAAAGATGATTGTACCTGACCAGAGAGTCTTATAGCATATTCCAGAGCTTGTATTTGAGTTGAGATTTGCCTTGAGCCAAAAGTCCTCTCCTCCTAAGATCCCTACCACCCACTCACACAACTCAGCATCCTTTGTCCACTTCCTGTTTGAAAGTATGTTTGCAACTCTTTCAGTTCAGTTCAAAATAAAGCCAGTTATTGTTACTTTGAAGATATTCTTCGTTCCCACAGAAATTCAATTAGTTGATTTATTACCAATGTTGAGACACTTTGTGTCAAAGTCCCTTTATATGAAAATAGAAGACAGGTACAATTTTTTTTTTGTCTATCCAACTAGTGATGATTTAAGACTACTTTTTAATATTCAGTGTGAACAGGCCGTGGGATCCATTTGAGCTTTGCTGACAAGAGGGTAAATGCCTGTAAGAATTCTAGAAGTTTTAACAAATTGAATCACAACAAAATTGTTTTCCTGTCAGCCAAGAATTTCATTTCAAGGACTTTATTCTACAGAGATAATTTGGCTAGTGCTCAAGTGATTCTGCACAGGTGCTCCCCACAGCGCTATTTATAATAGTAAATGTCAGGAATAGGAGACAGGTAAATAACCATCACCTTGTCTTTCAGTGAATAGTGAACATCTTTTTGAAGGACTTGCCATATTTCCATATATTGGGATAGAATGCATTTTAAGACACACACTCCAAAATAACTTACCAATTGCACATATGATGGGGCATTAAGACATCACTTCACCCTCACCAAAAAATGCTTCTTCTTGCAGTAGATGGGAATTAACACAGAGACTCACAACTGGACAATGTACAGACAGAAGCTTTGGAACATTCAGCCCTAAACTGAATCTTATTATCAAACCCCTCCTCTCAAAGCTCAGGGATGGAATTTGAAGAGGAGACAGCAAGATCATAAAAGCCAGAGTTGATAGACCATGCCAATGTAACAAGACAACAGGACTGATGGATGTTTACTTTCAGAGACTGTGACAGAACACACAGGACCTGCATAGAGTCAAAGTAGATGGGTCCACCCACTCTGAAAGACAAGTGGCCACAAAGTACCACCCCAGCCAAGAATCTATTTACAATGAACAACTTTGGGAAAGGGAAATTAGCTTTCTCCAATAGAGTCATTGAGTACATCAACCACACTCCAGGAAAGACCTTATGCTCAGAAATAACTGAATTCTATGTTTGTTAGTTTGTTAGTTTTTGTGCACTCCTTATTTTGTTTTTGTTTTGTCTTGTCTAGTTTCAGTTCACTGGTTTGATTTTCTTTTGATTTTTTTTGAGAGAGAGAAAGAGAGAGAGAAATAGAGAGAGAGAGAAAGAGAGAGAGAGAAAGAGAGAGAGAATGTTAAATTTTAGTTAGAACAAAGTGTCTCTTTTCTTTTTAACAACATTATATCTTTAAGTCTTCTTTGCAGTGGTATAGTCATATCCCTAAATTCTGCACAATGGTATACAAATGGTGTCTGCACTGTAAGTATATGGCAAGTGAGTATGCCTTCCAATTCTTTTCACCCTTGTCTTATCAATAGAGTGTGGTGGTAAACTGCCTTACATCCTGAGGACAAAGGCAATACCTTATAGAAGCAGAGAAAACAGAAGAAACCCAGGCCTTTATATTTATAGGTTACATAGCTATTTTAAATGTTTTCAAAACATATTAATGTAAAATACATTAAATAGTTAAGTAGAAAATGGAGCAAGGAAAAGAAGCCCTTGTTTCTTTTGCAATCCATATTTTAACAAGTAACCAGAGAAATCCTTTTACAGATATGGTACAAACTCTTGGAAGTTGGTCTGGTGCTTCTATGTATTCAAATGTCAAATTCAGTTCCCCAAGATCTGGTTTCTCCAAATGAACAGATCCTCATATATATCCACTTTTGTTGTATAAACCTTACCCCCTACATTATCCTTGATTGGTTAATAAAGATGCCTACAGCCTGGGCTGGGCAGAGGAGATGGGGCAGGGCAGAGGTTCCAGTGGTCTTAGGCAGGGAACAGAAAGAAGAGAGGAGAAAGGATGAGGAGGAGAAGGAAGAAGTTGGCATGGGGTAGATGGGTTGTGAGCACATGGCCATGAGGGCTACTGTTGGGAAGGAGTAGTCTAAGCAGAACATGGCTAGTGATATCTCTGGGTTACTGAGAGGGAAATAGGCAGAATAGCATAGAGGGTTGATATCTGCTCAGTTTTAATGCTTTAAGGATTAATATAAATATAAAGGGTTTGCATTTTTTATTTGGGAACCAAATGATCTAAAGTGGGGTAGAAGCCCCCAAATAATATTGACCACCATAACAAGCCTTGTAGTTCCTTGGCGCCAGAGAATCACACTATGGCACTGACTTCCTGAGTTGTTGTCCTTGTGTTCTGTTAGCTGCCAGGCATTTGTAATGCCTTTATTTAATTTCTGTCCCTTCATCTAGACCAGTGGTTCCCAACATTCCTAATGCTGCAACCCTTTAATACAGTTGCTTTCCCGTGTTGTGGTGACCTTCAACCATAAAATTATTTCATTGCTATTTCATAACTTGTTATTTTTGCTACTGTTATGAATTGTAATACTCAGAATATCTGATATTTGATCCCTCCCAATGGGGTCAGGACACACAGGTTGAGAATTTTAAGAAACAAGTAATACATTTGTATTATAAAAGTAATATACAGTGTCATTGAAAAGAATTCCAAATATTACAAGTCTATATTGATGAATATTCTTCCATTTCAAAACACTTCAATCTTTTCATCAGAGATAATAGCCTTTCTGATCTTCAAATAAGTACACATTTTATCATTGATAACACTATATTCTGGATACGATTTAGAATTTCTTTTCTTATCTGAAAATTCTTGGGAACATTGATTCCCTCTTAGAGGCTACACACCATTGTTCACTATATATGGCTATGTTTCAAAGTTTTCCAGTGGTAGATATTTACATTTTTCCATAATTTTGCCACATAAACAATGGTAACAAATACCCATTTGTGTTTACATAGAGATTTCTCTATAGAAAAAATAGACAAGAAAATATGCACACATTTAAGTGTAATAAGCATCACTATGTTTTATTTTACTATGAGAAAAAAAATACACCCAAATGGCACAATCAAAATTGGAAAAGCTACAAGGGTATAGTGGACTCCACCTACCTGATAAGTCATTGGTCTTATTGCTCAAACAGTAGCAATACCTGGTAGGGAATTTGGCTGGGTCAACCGTCTTTGGGTTGGAAACTGAAAAGAAAGTATTCCCTTAGTGCCATGACACTGTGCCTGGCCCTGAGCCCCTCACCCACCACATCACCACAGGAAAACCGTTATCACTTACTGTTGTAGATGGCCACGGAAACCTTGTGAAAGGCAAAAGAACTATAGGAAGTGATGCTAAGCACAGAGAAGAATTGCTTGCTATCTGCTGAAGAGGAAGAGAGAGAAGTACAGATGCTTACTGACATAGTTTTAAATGAATCAATACTACCAATGCCTGTGACTCCAGTTCTGGGAGGCTGAGGTAGGAGGTTTGTGTGTTTGTAGTCAGTCAAAGCAATGCACTAAGACTCTGTCTTGAAAATCAATCAGAAAAGTACTTGTGTGAGAGAGAGCAAATATGAACAAGGTAAAGGTTATATTTATATCAAAATGTTGTAATCAGACATCTAGACACATGTAATAAAATAGAGACCTGAGCATGAATACATATAACCATGGTTACATGATATATTTTAGTTAGGGTTTCGTTTGCTCCTACCAATGACCAAAAGAAATTTGGAGCAAAAGGAGTTTATGTTCTCTTACAGCTTGTGTCCATTATCCAGGTTAGTCAGGCTGGAAATGAAGGCAGTAACCTGGAGACAGAAACTGAAGCAGAAGCCATGGAGGAGCAAGCTTTTTTGCTTGCTCACTTTCAGCTTTCCCAGTCTGCTTTTGTATAGTCTCCAGTCCCATCAGCTCAGGGGTGGCACCACCTACAGTGACCTGATCTCTGACACATACATTATCAGTCAAAAATATATACCACAGGCTTGCGTATAGACGAATCTAGTAAAGGCATTATCACCGTTGAGGTTCCTTCTTCCAAAATTACTCTAGCCTGTTTCAAGTTAATGTAAAATTAGCCAGTACATGATATTTGCCAAAGATGCCAAAAACACACAGTGGGGAAAAGATAGTATGTTCAAGAAGCTGAGAAAACTGGATGTCCACAAGCAGAAGAATGAAATTAGACTCGTATCTACCACCTCGCGTGAAAATTAACTCCAAGTTGAGCAAAAATTTTAATTAAAACCTGAAACATGAAAACTCTTAGAAGAAAACAAGATAAAGCTGTAGGAAAGGGTTTTTTGAATAGGACTCCATTTTCCCAGTAACTAAGGACACAATTGACACCCAAGACATTGTAAAACTTAAAAGACTCTGGACAATTAAGGAAACAATCAAGTAAAGACGAGACACACATACTGTGGGATAATCTTTTTCAGTTATGCACCTTACAGAGGACAGAGAAGTCCATATAGCCATGGTATTCGAATGGGTGGTTACCTTTTAAAGCTCTCGTGAGCATGCCATTCACAAGCTCTGTCAGGTTGAGCGCAGACAGATCAACTGACCTTGCTGGGAGTTCTGAAAGAGATTTAAAACCATCTCTGCTAGGATCTGCTCTGCAACAGAAACTGTTTCCCATTTCCAAACTTGGACTGGAACTTCTTCAGGCACATGTTGAACATGGACTAAGTGCCAGACACAAGGAGCTTAGAGGTAAGCAGCAATTCATGTTGGGAACTCTGTAGGTGACAGTCAATGACACATACTGTGACTCGCTTAGCACTTGTTTGTAGAGACTGTTTTATTTCTGTGTTTGGAGACAGACTGCCCGTCACCCACAGGAGGAGGGTTCAGGGTCATCATGAGTGTTGTCAGCACCTCTGAATTTGGAGATTGGCATACTAATTCATATGCAGACACACCTGTGGCAGGGTACTGGAATCTACTAAAATATTACTATATTTTAATATTTCACAATTCCAACATATGGGTTCCAACCTCAGAAATGCAGATTTAATAGAATTTGAATATGACCTAGACACCAGTATGGAACAACAAAACCCCCAGGTATTGGTGGGTATAGTAATATGGAGAGAGGTTGTTGCTTAAACTATTCCCTTCTCCCAGCTGTTACTTGTGGAGAAGAAAACAAGGTAGATGGAGTGGTTGATGGTCCCGTTTCCTCTTTTAATGTACTTTATTGTAAGCATTATCTATTCCATTTTTTACTTTATGCTTAGATGATATTACCCCTACTTTGTCGATTGGGAATTCTTTTAGAGACCTAGAAAAAAACTTGCTCGGCATCTAGATTTCCATACCAAGGTGGAGGTAAGGAGAAAACTCACCTGTAGTTGCAAGAATCTCTACACCCTTTACCATCTTTTTTTCTCTGAAGACAGACTCTGGGAAAGGAAAAAAATATGACCAAGCATAAATCTCTAGTCCCAGCCCTGTGAGTAGGATCACTGAGAAACCCTGAGAAGGGAAGAGACTGGGTCTTACACTTGCTCCTCTAATTTGGTTTTAGGTCTAATGTGCAGACTGGCTGTGGTCTAGAGAACCATATACTCATAAGTAAAATACGGATAATTCAGAGTGTGTGATCTACCTACCTCATTAACTGAGTCAGGAAACCAGGCTTCAGAGAAAAGAATGACTGGTCTGACTTTGCACAATGAAGTGCTCTCTCTCTCTCTCTCTCTCTCTCTCTCTCTCTCTCTGTGTGTGTGTGTGTGTGTGTGTGTGTGTGTGTGTGAAGGGCTCAAAATTTACTTTGTAAAACTGCAGTTCAGTGGGCCTTCAGAATATCAAGCCTCTTGCCTGCGAGCTTCTGGCTTCAGGAAGAGTCTTTCTTGTCTGTGGCTCTGGAAGGAGGATACCCATGAGCAATGGCAGTAGGAGCTGTAAGGGCACTAACCTGGTTATAGGGGAGGAAAAGCCTCTTTGTGACAGTGACTGTCCTGGGCAACTAATCACTTTGAATCAGAGGGTGGAGAATCACACTGTACTTGTTGCTATCACTGCTGCAGAGATGACCGTTCATGGAAATCAAGATGAAAAATGTTGACGAGTAAAGGTATCAAGTCTGGGAAATGTGCCCATTGTTTCTGAGTAAGGAAAGAGTAGGGCAGGGCCATACCTGCTGCATGAAGGAAGGAGCCATATTTCTCCTTCTTGAGGCCTTCGTTTCCAGACACTGAAACAGAAGTTTCCACCAGTGAAATGTACCCTAGGGCATCTCCTCACAGAGTACGGAGCATCTTTATAAATCGTCTTGTCCATCATTTCTTTTTAAGGATGGAAAGACAAAAATCATGAAAATTTAAGTGATAGACCCAGGTCCCACAACAGGCAGAAACCAAGAGAAAACTGAAACACAAGCAGAAGGGATTTTCAGTAAGGCATCTCCGCTATGGTTTTCATCTTGGTTCATTATAGTATTTTTAGTATACTAAATAGTTTGTTTCTGTTGGTAGCCGATTTTAAACAGAAATCGGCTATCAGTTTTGCAGCCATCTTGAGCTATATACCCTGACATAAGACTTGTTTTTCAACAGCCTACAACAGCTGAAGCACACTCTGATATCCCACATATTTTATTTTGTTGTTTACTGTCCCCAGCTGCAAGGTGCACAGTGCACGTGTTATCTACACTATACACGCCTGTAAGGCTTACATCATATCAACACCTGCAAGGCACGTGGTATCTACTCGCCTACAAGGCACGTGGCAAAAGCGTATAAATACCCCAGATTTCCCTTCAATACAGAGACAAGGAAGAATACGGGAGACAATGAGAGAGATAATAAAGGAGAGAGAGAGAGAGAGAGACAATAAATGAGACTTGAGACTTGATCAGAACCTCTGTCTTGTCTCCATTCTTCCTGTCTCTTCCCCTTTATCCCCACTCTCTCTCTTGCTAGACCCTGACTTGCAGACCGGAGCAGCAGCCTGGGCCCGGAAACAGTGGCCGCCAAGCCTGGAGTGTAGAGGGTCGCAACATTTTTGGCGCCCAATGTGGGGCAGCTCGGGTGTTACAGTTTGGCCACTCAACGTGGGGCAGCTCGGGTGTTACATGTTTCATTATAGTAGGAAGATGCAATATGAAATCAACCCCTTTACAATATTTTAAATTTTTACTTTTTTACAGTTTTATACATGTATGTAGTAGATCCCAGTCATTTTCATACCTCTATCTTCTATGCTTATTCCAGATGCCAAGTCTTTCATTTTGTTTTGTGACTCACTGTGTATAACCAGGGCCACTCTGGTTATACTGGATATACTGAGCAACTTTTCACTGGCTATATCACTAAAGAGAATGATGTCTTTCCTTCCAGCATGCTTCAACTGCCTTTAGCTGTGGCATGATCCAAGTGAGATCGTTATTGACAACTGTGATTTAACCAATGTAGTTGGTTGGCCTGATGCTAGTTGTATTCTATTGCTAATACTGGTACCTCAAGAGGTGGTTGAGCAGATCATCACATACTCAAGTGATGCCATATGAACCTTTTCACAAGTTAACCAAAGGATAGAGACCGTGATTGGGCAGTGGAGGAGAAAGGTGGGACGAAAGTCTTGAGATAGGATGACAGGTATAGAGGAGAGAAAGAGGAAGAAGACAGAGTAGGAAGAAGCTGCCATGGACTAGAAATACATGGCCAGGAAAACAGCAAGCAACAAGGGGCCTTATATCTCGGGAATAAGTTAATGTAGTCCTATATCTGTCTAATATAGGCTTATAATTAAAATATCTAAATTGTGTGTTTCTTATATGAGCTTATTAGGATAGAAAAATTCAGCAACAAGGCAACTTAAGTATTTAGTCCTTTTATTAATGACCAGACCAGGAGTGAGACTCATGCCTCTCAAAAGTCTCTTGGTGCAGAAGATCAAGCACAAGATTTTAAAAGACAAATCCACAATTAAATCAGTGTTCAAATAGAAGGTAACATTAGTGAGGGATTTGGAGCAGCCTAGTAAAATCTGCTTTCTATATATAGCTTAGCAGTATTTTGCAGACACCACATAATATATTTGGACCATGGTAAAGGTCATGGACAATCTCAGAAGAGTTGCCAAGGTGAATATGACTGTTAGGGGTGGAAGGCTGAGAAGTGACCTGGCAGGCACAAAATAGAATTAGGATGGAATGGCATTACCATAGTCATTTCAGCTATCCTGGGCAGGTCTCATCAGCCCCTCCCCCAACTATGACTGAAAGTTTACTGGCTTAGTCTGGTGTGGGTTCTATGAAAGCAAATGCAACTGTTGTGAGTTTATGAGTGCACAGTCACATCATAGCCATAATACAGCATTTTCTGACCATCCTTCTCACTGCCCAGCTCTGACATTCTTTCTGCTCCATTTTCCATGATGCTCCCAAAACCTCCTCCATACAAATTTTTGCTTGAAGAAATTTGTGATCCAACATCCACCCAGCCACCCAGCCACCCAGCCATCCCGACACCCAGACACCCAGACACCCAGACACCCACACATTCATCTATCTATCTATCTATCTATCTATCCATCTATCTATCAATCTACCTACCATTTCCCTTCCTTTCTTTCTTTTGACATTATGGTTGATTTTTGAATATAACATTTTAATAAGTTTTTGGGAATTTCATAAATACATATAGTGAATGAATTTTCATATACATGCACATATACAACACACACACACACACACACACACACACACACACACACACACACACTTCTCATAATTCTTTCCAGATCCATCTTCTGTTTCTCTTTTATGCAGCATTCCATTCTGCAGACAAACTCATTAAGGCAGGAAGTAAACAACTCAAAATAGCTTGAGGAAGTGTCTTAAACTGATCATATTCACTAGGCCCCTTCCTCTTCAAGAGTATATAAACAGCAAAGACTGCTGAGAGTCACTCTCAGACAAGCCTACCTGCCTGGCAGAAGCTGGGATCAGCTCAGCTGCCTGGGAGAAACAAAAACCAGCTGAGCTGTCTTGGAAGAAAATCAGAGCAATTTGGAAGATATACTCTCCTACCTGCTGAGTTTCCTGTGCAGTGCACTCCAGGTTTCCAGCTTTTGTGAGCTGTCAACATGTCCGGATGGGCTTTGGTGATGTAGCTGTCTTTGAATGATTTCTGTTCCCATAAGTGACCCCTTATCCATATTCCTGTAAGTAATCCTAGTTACTTTCAGTTAAAACCCATTAGTTCACTGAGTTGGACTTTGGTTATATCTGTACTTTGTTATGCTGTAAGCTGTGCATCTATGACAAGTAGACGTGTGTGTTTCATATCCCCAGGAAACATCTGTCTCATAACATTCTAGAACATCACTTTTCCACTGTGAACTTCATGTCCTCCTTTATTTATAAACCACTGAATTCAATTTGTGCTGCTCAGATACTCCTGGGTGTGGGGCCATCCACTGGGGTGTGTTTGACCTAATAGGGATAACATCTTTAAAGAAAATTGGCTCTTGCTCTCCTAGAAGGCATCCACTGTGAGTAGCTTCTCAGAAAGGGGTGGGGCTCAGGAGCCCCTTCAAGCCCTACAAAGCATAAGCTTTGGACATCAATAGTTCCATATGCCACTCTCTTTTTAAGTTAGAAATCCTTGTTTTTCAGTCTCTGGAAACAAATTTGAAATGTACAGTAAATGTTGCTGACAACCAGAAATGGTTTTCTGTGGAAGCATGTACCTTTTGTATTCTTCACCTCTCAGATCATTCCAGATTGTGTGTGTGTGTTCATGTATGTTCACATGTGTACCAGTGCACATACATGTGAGTGAGATCAAAAGATAACCTTGGCAGCTATATCTTACACAATGCCCACCCTTGCTCTTTTTTAAAAAAAATAATGTCCTTCACAAACTTGAAACTTAGGTAGACTAAGCTGACTGGTTAAGTAGCTCCAGAGGTTTACCCATCCCTAGCTCTGCAGCTCTGGGATTGCAGGTGCACCTCACCATGTTTGCCTTAAAAACAAAACAAAAACAAAACAAAAAACTTGGGCTCTGGGAATTGACCTCGGTCCTTTAATGATTGCACTCTCCTGCTAATTCATATTTTTGGTTTTTGTTTGTTTTTCTGAGACAGTTTCAACGTAGCCCAGGCTGTCATCAAACGTGCAGCTAACTCCCGGCCCTTACCTCCTCGGTGTGGGGTTATAGGCATGTGCCATCGTATCTGGAAATATCTCAGGTGTCTAAAAGCATGTCATGAAGAAGCTTATTTCAAATAATTATTGGACAGACTATATACCTCTATTATATTGCTTTTTGGGGATAAAAACAATACAACAAACAAACAAGCACACACACAAACACCCCACCACACTAACATGTTACAATGGCTGGTATCTGATAGTTTTCACACCCAACACCTAGTATTTTTCTTAGAATAAACACCTTTTATTCTTTCTAATTTCTGTTTAAAGGGGAGAAACTTGGAGGCTCAAGTAGAGCAAGTAATTGTGAACAATGATCACACTCACACACAGGATATTGGGACAGCTGGTGGCTCTGGAGAGAGAGAATTGGTTTCCCGTGGAAGCATTTTATGCCCATTTTGTACCATCTGCCTCTTGAAGCACTGGGTGATCTACTTAAAAGGAAAATTTAGAAAATATGGAGAAACTTCCATCCTTCCTAAAAGCCCAAATGAATGCTGAAGACATTATCTTGCTTATGTTTTAAAAAGTTTCGAATGGATGTGCAGTGTCTGGTTGCCATGTGAGCTGTTTTACCAGGCACATTTCACAAGTCAAGTTCATACCATGTAAACCAGGAAAGGTAAAAGGCAAGAGAGCCATTCCACAGGTGATGATGTCAAACAACATTTCCATTATAAATTGTATTCTTTGGTAGAAAACTACAGTCTGTGAAGATTTACTAGGATCCCCAGAAGAATTAACTGAGAGAGCTCCAGGAATCTGCTGGAGTTAAGTGAGCTGAGGAGATGCCAACCACCTACCTGTTGTAGGCAGGAGAGCCATTTCCTTATTTTTCTTGACTTCTCCTTTAAGACCAGACACTAAAATAAAATAAAATAAAAATAGGTTTCATTAAAGAAGTTACAGTGAAGCCATAACATCAGACAGGAGTCTAGCTTACCTATGTTTACAGATGAGAGAACTCCATCTCAAATTCTGTGATTTGCTTAAAATCCCATGTGTTTTGTTCATTAAGTATTAGTCATCACATATTTACTGAAGACAAATGTGATTGAGACTGTTACTCAGCCACAGAATTTGTTAGGTATTCTATGTGTCGGAGAGACAGATATAAAAGAAGGGAATTCAATAGTGTAAAGGGTAATAATTACAAACAGTGCTTTGAGTGGAATGTGAATATGGATGACAGAAAACCTGATCTCATGGAAGCAACGTGGAGGGCTTCCTTGAGAAGGCATGGTGACCTGAGATCTGAGAAGAAACAATATCTGGCTAGGCCCTAAGTGCTAGAGTGCTGTTCTACATACAGAAAACAGCCCGTGTCTCAGTCTTACATTACCTGTGAGCATCTTTCTAAAGAGCTGGCTGAAGATCAACATGTTGGAGCATCAGGAAAGAAGGAGGTGGGCATTTTATGGGAGTTGGTGTAGATGAGGTAAGCAAGAGCATGTGGAGCACATAAAGAACTTGGATTACTATCTAAACGGAAATAAGACAACATTGAATCATTTGTGTAGGATGAGTGGGGACCATGGAAGAATACTATCAAGTGATGTAATCATCTGTATCCAACAGTCACTTAGGCTGACAAGTGGAGAATGGTACAATAGAATTAGTGAGCTAGTTCAGAATACTCCCTTGGTGGGAGAGCAAATAAAGCCTGGTGCTGCGAACAAGGGTGGTAGAGGAGACAGCCTTCTGTGATGCTCAAGCACAAAAGGCCACAGGAAAAGTAAACAATGTGATCAGCATTTTGGTCAAAGCACTTAAGATAGTGCACTCAGGTATTGCTGCTGGGGTTCTTAAAGCACAGTAACACGCTCATAAAACATACAGAACAGATACAAGGAAGTGAGCAGCCCACCTGTATTCCAGAGAGAGAGGATACAGGCAAGGTCCAGACACAGCCTCATTGGAGGACCATGTAGCAGGAAGTTCGGCATGCTTGGAAGCTTTGACAACCTGGGAACAAAACATCAAGCTCTTAGAGGAAGCCAGGCTTGCTTAGTAAGCAGGCTGATGTAGAATGTTCCGAAAGCAGCGCTGTGGAAGTCATTAGAATATAATCTCTTCAGGAAAGGCTTAGGTTGGGCTGAGATAAAAAATGGACCCCATGATTTCTTTGGCTTAATTTGAAACAAGGCTCATCGTTTGTTAATCCCCAAGTTTGATTATGAACAGTTGGAGAGGAAGCTCTTGACTACACAGTTACGGAGGAACCTTATTTTATGGACTCTACCAATTTGTAGCTTTTCACCTGGTAACCTGTGAGCTGTAGACTCTCTACCTATGGTGACAGAGGGAAGGGCACAGCTTGTGGGTCTCAGAGCGGCCCTTATGTGTTTGGCAGAAAGTGATGTTTGTTTCTTAGTTATCATCTGTGTTTGAATCATGGACCTACTCTGCATGACTTCAGGGATCTGGAAATATGGAAAGTTTACCTGGATATTCTCGGGCATTCATGTAATTTCCAAGATGCGAAATAGCTTCCAAAGACAAAACAGTACTACTAACATACTCTTAACATATTAAATACTAAAATTATCAATGTAGGTAACTCTTACAATTTGCCCGACTCTGTGGCCTCTGTGCCAGCCATCTTTGAGAGTTTATTCTGTAGCATGACAGCTACAGTAGAAAAGAACATAATAATAATGACAAAAATTATTGATCACTTTCTGTGTGTCACATGACACACAGAACACTGATGTATATTTCCCTGCAGTGAAGTCAGCATTGTCTTCTGCTTAGGGGCATCAGAATGTGTATAGAATGAAGTCTTTCCTCCAGGGCCAGACAACATTTCTGTGCCCTGCTGATCTTTATGTATAAAATGGGCAGTCATGAGTATATTCTGAAGAGTGAATGGGGTGATGAAATCCAGCAGCTAGTGCAATTGTTGGTTTAGAGCGGGTGCCTAAGGGTCTTAACTGTCTAACATTCCATTATCTTTTGTTTTTTTCCTCCCCTTCATTGTCTGCATCAGAGCCACATAGATGATGAGAAAATACAAATTTATGTCAAAAAGTCACTATTTCTATTTCTGTAACAGTTACATGTATTTTATTGATTGCTGATCATCATGTCAAACATATCCATTTACTTAAAGTAAATGTCTTAAACTTCATTAAAGACCACAATTTCTGCGGATTTTGTCCATGGAGGAAAAAGTAATTTTCCCTTAGTTTAGCTTTCCATTCATCTCCATTGGACAGAATCAACTCTATGTTTGGTGGAAGGTAAGCAGAATTAGCAAATGAAAACAGAGAAAACTCAGTTAAACTGAGCTTGAGACAAGCCAAGAATGTTATTTTAGTGTATCCGATTTACAGCTTGAGACAAGACAGGTTTGGAGAGACAGGGGGTTCTTGAAAGAATTTCACAGCTTACACAGTAGATGGGCCGAACTTGAACTCAGGGTAGAATTTAACATTTCTTCTCTGTCTAATCTTCCTCTTGCAAACCTGGGCTACTGTGGGATAATTTAGGGTAGGGTAGACTTAGAGAATGTGTCTAAGTCAGAAGCCCTCTACGTGACTCCAGCCTTGGGGTTTGTAACCTATATCTAACTAGACCTTCTCACAGTCCAAACAAAGTGCTGAGCCTTATGGCACATTTGTTTGAAAGCAAGGGCTCTGGAGTCAAAGATCATGAACTTATTCCTTGGTTCTGCCATTTTTTCATCTGTTTGGGTGATTAAAACTGTTTCACTTTCTTCCCTGGGGGCTATGGAGAACAGCAAAGTATGTTGTGTGTGTATAAGGCAGTAGGCAGAACTTGGCAGAGAGGAGCTACCCGACTGTTAACTAAAGATGTGATGCTAAAGAACATTGGTACTCCAACAAGCAAACAAATACTTTTCTCCATGTGGCAGATTTATCTTATAAATCTATATCAGCTGTCAAATACTTTGCTATAAAACTGAGTTATCATTTTTGTGGCTCATTCCCCATGGCTATTATTATAATATCTGCAATCCACTGCTCCTTCAGTGACTTTAGCAAAGAAGTAAATCAGCAATGGTAATGACTACAGTAAAGCCCTGAGGAATTAAGCCACTCTAAGACATGACACTTTGGCACATGGATTATTTTGAGCTGAAAGCTATTGAGAATTGACAGGCATAGGAAGTAACCTTTTCAGTGATTCCCTTATCTGACAAAATGCACACACATTTCCAAGGAATGGATTCTGCCATAATTCCCATGTCTAGAAAGACTTTCGTGGCTATAAAAAAAAGACGGAAAATTAGCAGAGTCAGGTCTGCACACAGAGCTCACCTTAAAGTAAGCCTTGTCTTCAGTCTGTTTCCCTCATGTACTTAATGTCCCACCTAGAAGCTTAAATGACCCTTTCTTTGAATATATTTTCTCTCACAGCTTTATTGACGTCTTACTAAAACAGCACATAAACCTCTGGATCTAGTTGCCTTTTGAGATTTTTATTTCATTTCAGCGAGGACCAACATAATAAGCATAGGGGATACCACACGTCCTTTAATCTAAATTTTATTAGCGCAATTTGCAGTTCCTCAGGGATTGATACTAAGATTAAAGGAAATAAGACATTTTTGTTGTTGTTGTTGGTAGTCTAGCTTCCATGTACTAAGCCTCCATGTTTGTATACAGTCTCTGTGTATTATTTTATATGCCTATCATATTAGATAGGACCTTTTATGTAATATAAAAACAAAAAGATGAGGAGTGGACCCCTTGGCTTGTGGCCACAAGGCTTCTTAAAGGAGAACCACAGGCAATAGCTCATGTCTGTAAACCCAGGCTTCAGGAGGTTGAGACAGGAGGATCATTCTGAGTTCAGAAGCAGCCTATGCTACAAAGCAAGTTTCAGGTCAGGGTCAGTGCGAGACCCTGTTTTAAACCAATAAAAAAATACAAAACAAAAATTAACCCCCCCCCCCAAAATCAAACCCAGTCCAAGACAACTAAACACAACACTCAACAGTAGAGCTGGGAAGTCTTCCCTACCTGCAAAATATCTCCCTAGAAAGTCATGGAAAGGACCCGAGGCTAAAAATAAAGTTGATAACTTTTGAGTATTTTAATGGATGGAAGGGTTAGAAACCCAGAATCTCCCAAGGAGACAGATTTTTTTTTTAAATGATACTTGAGACCAGTGGATCAAGATCCACCCAAGAGTCTTATAATGGCTACTCATAATACATCCGCATTTTTTTTTTTTTTTACTAACAACAGCTGTGATATTGGTGGCATGTGCAGTAAGATCTTAACTTTTGGAGTCTCAGTAAACATCGTAATGTTTCCAGTTAATACAGAGCACAGATCGTCAATGTTTGGCTTGAACTGACAAGCAAGTCTACTTTTCCCATTGCACTGTGAAGGGGTACAGAAATCACAGTGACCCACATGGAAGAAATGCTCACACCAATGCACCTCAGGGGCCTGATCAGCCACAGTAATTGTGAGATATTTAACTTTCCATGTACCTTTACAATCATTTGCTCATCTAATTTCTAGCTTAGCACCCACTCCCTTTTTGGAGAAGAAGTAGAGGCTGGGTTAATAATTGCTCAGGGCCATTAAGATGGTGATAACTGCCCTGTATTTTAATCCCACACAGCCTTTAGAGCAACTCAAACAGGTGAGGGGCTGTCTTTTCAAAATCTCTATTGAAGAGGAAGAGATGGAGGGCCTCCTGCTAAGACTGTCACGTATGGTAACCCACTGATTCTCAAAGGCACCTTGCCATTAGTTGTTATCATCATTATTCCGTAATCTGAAGAAAATGAAGCCTAGAGAGCATCCATGTCAAGGCAAGAAGACCAGAAAAGCCAGGAGGAGTTATCTGTTTCCTGTCTGAGCCCATAACAGAGTTGAGATTTACTTAACCTGGAAAAATTAAACTTGGCAGCAGCTACCTTGCTGTTAGACAGGTCTCAGGGTATTCTTCACTTATCGGTTTAATTTCTTGGTATGAAGATCATATTTTCTTTATCTCAGAAGTGAGGACAATCTATTCCCTCACTGGCTCAAGAATGCTTTAAGATCCGAATCAATACACTAAAGGAAATGGGCAACAGATTGTGATCAAAGTACAAACTCTTCGCTCAACATGCTGGAGATATGGCAGAAAGGACTCTTCTATCTTTCAGCCTCCAGGAGCCAGAACACAGGAATTACAGCATTCCTTAGCTGAACTCGTGCTTTGGGGGTGAGGAGACCAAAGGCAGCTTAAAATATCTATAGTATACAACTCACCAGTCTCCCGAGGAGGATGAATGACTTCAAAGAACTTAGACAGCCAGGAAGATTAGCAGTGAGGTCAGAGTGGTAGGACTTATATGAGTTCTTAGTGAAAGATACAGGGGGTGGAAATGGGGAAAGGCTTGATAACTCTGCTTTAAATCCTCTGGGAAAAAAAAAAGAATAATAATCCTCCCCCAAACTCTGGGCAGTGAAAGAGGATCATCTCCATCAGAGAAAAATGCCTGTGTGATAAGCTGAATAGAATCCGTGAGCTGAATGACAAAGCAGTGATTCAGTCAGGGATGGGAAAACTTGCCTGAGAGTAATTACTCTGTGGAGGGAATGGCACAGCAGGAAGCAGGTGATGAGTCTCCCTTCCTGTCCTAGTCATCTTTGGATACATCATCACCTGGCACACATCCAGCCAGGGGCTTCCGTAGAAGTGTGGCCAGGCTGAGGTCAAGGTTGGCAGGTACCAAGAGCAGGAGACTCAAGCCAGCCAACTTCCCATGAGCATGAGACTTGTGAATGAGGGGGAAAATGTCAAGTTGTTCAAACTAGGGGGGAAATAAGCAAAGGAGACTATTTTGTTGACACAAAACCCACATAGACAAATCTTAGGGCTGATAGGTGCTGTGTGGAATAAAATCACTAAATGAAGTAAGGTTGTTTTTTTCTAGACCCAGAATTGGCCCAGTAAACTAGCCAGGGCCCAGGCCTGCAGGCCTGCATGTTTCTATTTAGGTAGAAGCTTTGTTGTCCTTTCTCTGGAAGAGAGCTTAAGTTCCAACTCCTGCATCCTAGTAAACACAACTGACAAGTGAAATAAGAGAGTGGTAGTTGAGTTGTGGGCCAGAAGTGTCTTCAGGACTTAGAGTTCTGCCTTTTACAGGGGTTTCAGCAGGAGATCATGGTGACCGTGGTCAACACCCGAAATGACAGCTAAATCTAACACCTGATACTTGCTGTTTAGCAAACAAACAAAGCAACCCAACAAGTAGCGGAAGAGTAATCAGAAGTGTGTTTATTTACAATTTTGGTGAGAACTAGGAAGAGAAACCTTCTCAGGATCTCTGTACTTTTTCTACACCAAGGGCTGCAGTTCATAGAGAAGATGAAACAGGAGACAGGAGACATGCATGTATAGATGCAGGTGCACGAAGTTACCAGAACCTTTTCCACTGGTAGTTCCTATTCGAATGCCAGGACTTCCAGGAGTACTCACTTCAGCATGAAAGTTTCAATTTTGTGTGTGTGTGTGTGTGTCATGTTTCACTGGGTCTTCATCTATCACTCTCTGCTTTGTTTTTGAGACACAGTCTTTTATGGAACCTGCAGGGAGGCCCCAGGACCCTGCTGTTGTTCCCCAGCTCTCAGGTCATAGATATGTATAGCCATGTCAAACTTTTTTTATGTGGGTTTTAGGGATCAAAAATCAAAATCCTCATTCTTGCTTAGTAAGCACTTTACCCATTGAGCTACATCCCTTGCCCCTTTGTTTAATTCTTTACAGTTTCTATTGCAGGGTTGCATTCAAGTAGATGTAAAACATGGAGTTTTAAAGCTGGAACTGTCACAGGCTCACAAGGGTCTGGATAGGACCTGTGACCTTCGCCTTCCCATGGCTGCTGTTTCCTCCTTGTCCCCTATTCTGACACCTGTGCTGATGGTCATAGCTAGAGAGGAGACAATGGTGCTATCTAAGCTGTCCCGAAACTTGCCATGACATCAGGGACCCTGCTGCTGCTGCCCCAATTCTTCAATTTCCAGAACCACTCATCGGGTCATCTCGTGATACCTCAACCCTTGGGATCTTGCTCACCCACGAAGGGCCTCGTCTCTCTTCAGAGGCCACTTCCTGTTTGTTGAGGAGGATGCTTTGCATTCCCCCAGTTAGCTCCTCCATTGATCTGTTGTTTTCAGCTAGGATACTTCTGCTTTACGCTTCCCCTAGGCTAGGCTACACCAGAGTCTTGATATGATTCACGGAACCTTTAACACTCTTGCCATGCCTTGCCAGTTCCTTCCCAAGACAACCTTAACAAAGGATCTTGGCTGTTTTCCTGCTGTCCCCTCTGGTCCTGATTTCATGGGTGTACGGCAGGTCCTTCTCTATACATCTTGCTGTACCTCCTGTTCTTAAAGCTCCTTAAGTAAACTGCTGCCTTCATGTCTATTGTTTTTCTTGTCACAATTGGTGGAAAGACTGGGCTTCTGCAAAAGCTGGCCCTCCCCATCCTTAAATCAATTTCTTCCTCCCTATAGACTCATCCTCACAAGCATGCAAAATACTCTCTCTCTCTCTTTTTTAAAAATTAAACAAATACTTCCTTGCATTCTCATAGGTCTCCATCTCTTCCTTTTAAGGTGATAATTGTCAGATTTGTTCTGTTACTTAGTATATTTATTCCTTTCCTTCTCCTAACTCAAGATACAACAATCAGGCATGACATCAATATGGCTCTTCCAGGGCTTCCAAATGGCTGACTGTCTTCTCAGACAGGAACTCAGCAGCACTCAGTCTCAGTAGCTCTCAGCCCTTTTTATTTAATGTATTTATTTATGTATTTGTTTATTTATTTTTATTTAAGGATACTTCATGCTTGCCTTTCTCAATGACACACTCTTGATTTTCATTATTTTATTAGATGTTCATACTCAGCCCACATTGCTGGTTCTTCCTCCTCTTCTTACTCTCTCAATGTTGTAGGATTCAGTCCTTAGCGAGCTCCTCCTTTTTCTCTATGCTTGGTTACTAGGCCATGCTATTGTGCCTTATGGCTTTAAATTTTTTTTTTTTTTTTTTTTTTTTTTTTTTTTTTATGAGAACTTGAAAGATAATGTAAACATATAGATAAACATTGGTATATCTTTGGCCCTAAATCATCTTCTTAACTTTTCATTCTTTGTGTGAATTTGACATCTCCACTGTCTGGTTTTTGCCTGCCTCATTGTTTGAATCAGGTTCTCTTGGTTCTCTCCCCCGCTCCCCTCACTTAGCATGCTAAACGAGTTGGCCCATGTGCTTCTGGGGATACTCCTGTCTCTGCCTGCTATTACTCTAGAGAAGATCTGGGAGTATAGATGGGTGATATTGTGTTTAGCTTCATACAGGTTCTATAGATGCTAATTCAATCCTTGATGCTTTCTTGGCAAGTGCTAAAGGCACTGAACCATTTCCCTAGACTCCAAAGACCTCTGCTGGTGCAAGCATTCATGCTTCTCATTTTCCTTTTCACTTATTTACTGTATTCACATTGCATCTAAATTGCAGCCCCCTCCCTCCTCTCCTCCCAGTCCCACCCTTACAAATCCCTTTCTTCATTACCCCTCTCTTTTTCTGCAGAGAAGAAGAAGCCACCCTTGGGTACCATCACACCCTGGGACATCTAGTCTCAGGAAGACTAAGTACCTCCTCTACCACTGAGGCCCAACCAGGTAGTCCAAATAGGGGAAGGGGACTTAACAGCAGGCAACAGTCAGACAGCCTCTACCCCAATTGTTAGGAAACCCATATGAAGACCAAGCTGTGCATCAGCTACAAATGTGTTGGGGCTTTAAGGTTTTTGGTTGGTGGTTCAGTCTTTGTGGGCTCCCATGGGCCCAAGTTAGTTGACTCTGAGGGCTTCTTGCGGCATCCTTGACCCCTCCACTTCGCTCAATTCTGTCCTCTACTCTTCCACAAAACTCCCTGAACTCTGCCCGATGTTTGGCTATGGGTCTCTGCATCTGTTTCCATCAACTGCTGGATGAAGCCTCTCAGGGACAGTTGTGCTAAGTTCCTGTCTGCAAGCACAACAGAGTATCATTATTAGTGTCAGGGGCTGGCCATCTCCCGTGGAATGGGTTTCATGTTGGACCAGTCATTGGCTGGCCATTCCCTCAATCTCTGCTCCATCTTTATCCCTGTGCATCCTGTAGGCAGGATAAATTTTGGGTTGAAAGCTTTGTGGATACATTGATGTCTCCCTCCTTCTACTGAAAGTCCTCCCTGGCTGCAGGCCACTTTAGTCTCTCTATCTCCCACTAGTAGGAATCTCAACTAGGGTCACCCTCACAGACCCCCTTTAGCCTCCCCTTTGAAGAGATAGCTCAGTGGTTAAGAGCACTGGGTGCTCTGCCAGAGGACCTGGGTTCAATCACCAGGCTCTACAATAGCAGCTCCATGAAATTAAATGGTTCTCATTTGAATTGCTGTCAAAATGATACTTTTCCAGACTGACTTTTCTGGTTCTATTTTGTGCCCTTCAGGCATTTTCAATATAAATAACATCTCAAAGTATTGCAGTGAATCTCTCCTCACTTAGAATAAGAACAGCCAATAGACTAACAGCCCTCTATGACTTGACCACTGTTATTTCTTTAATTTCTTCTCATCGACTGACTGCCTCTGCTAATTCCCTTGGCCTTGAACTTACCCAACGCTGACCTGACCAGAACCAGAAGATGACCTGTATGAATGTTTTCAGACCTGGGGCAGGACTCAGGACAATCATTCTTTTCTTAGGGAAGATACCTTACACGTCCCTAGTGTGGGGAAACTATCAGCATCTGGGTCAATCGGATGCCTGTGCTCATTGTAGGAAACTGGGAAAAGAATAGTAGAGTCCCAGGAGCATCTAAGATGTGAGGCTATGAATGGGCTTTTGCTGCATTAATGTAGATGGAAAAGGATTATTGTCTCAGGGATATAATTTTTCAGGTCTATCTTCCATTCATTTGATACTCATGAGACTGAGAGTGTTATTGCAGAATGTGCACATGGGTGCAAGGTTCATGATGATCCCATAATCACAAGGTGCCCATAGGACTTTCCCTTGAAGCTAAGTCACTGATCTTGTAGTAGAAGAGCAGTGATGACAGCCTTTATTCCAAGAGGCTCCGGGCATTAGAAATCCTGCTGTTGGTGTTAGTCAGCTCACCTGTACTGTCCTACACTGTAGCTTGACTCTTCTGTTTGTGTAAGTAGGATTTTAAACTGGACTTGTGAGCTACATGCTGATACTACCTGATTCAGATCACTCCTTCCTGCCTTCCAGCTCACTGCAAGCTGAAGTCTAGGTCTCTACGCAGACATCTCTCCACCCTCTTTGACTGTGTGTCTCTTCACTTCTCTACCTGAGGGCTGCAACACCTTGGAGCTCATTCAGTTGTGGCAAGAGTGACCCAAGAGTGCTGTTTAACATCACGGGGTGGCCTTTAGCCAGCAAATAGTAGACTCTAGCAAGCTTCTGTGTGTTCTTGGAACGATTTTTTGGTCTAATTTAAATAACTTCTCAGAAGGCTGCCTGTGGACTAAGACCATTAGGTCACAGAGATTAGGTCTCTAGGACCTTTGAGTGTAAAAGTAATAAGGTTCATGTTAAAGGTTTTGTGCTGTTTATAGCTCTGGGAAACCATATTGTTCCAGGGTGAAATCCTAGCCTAATCTTCATAAGTAATCTCTTTATTAAAATCTTAATTTTGGGACAGAGAAGAAGGGGTCAGAAAACTCCTTGTTGTACAGCATGGAGACCTAAGTTATATCCTTAGAACCTTAGTAAAAGAGCCAGGCACAGCAGTACATGTCTGACATTGCGGACAGGACATGCTGGATAGCCAATCTAGCTTGAGCTATGAGTTCCAGATTCACTTGATCTATAGGAAAATTTTGTCTCAAAATATTGCCATGAGCAATTGAGAAAAACACCTGACAAACATTTGTCCTACACATGCACACACACACACACACACACACACACACACACACACACGCACACACACATGCACACACAAACCCCTTAACTTCCATAGTAATAAGGTGGCTTTTTGACCTAGTTGGTCTCAGATGGGTACAACCCACACTGTCAAGTTGCTGGAGAAGCCCAAAGGAAGAGAGTGAGTAAGCTTCATTCACAGATGGTAACTGATGTAGTCTTTATCAGTTCTCGTGAATTAGTGGCCAAGAATCCAAGCTCTGAAATGAGACTTTTTCAGCTCAAATTCTGGTTCTACCTCTGTGACTTTGGGTGAGTGACTGAACTTCTCTTAGCTTCCGAGCCCCAATTCGTAAAATGGGGTTGATAATAGTTCCACACCTACTAAGGCTCGCAGTGCAGATTCTTCATTAAGTGCTTGCTGGAATCAGCTCCTATTCTCATGATGTCTGATAGCAATGAGCTTTGGAGAAGCTTTTAAAGACCAGATTCAGAGAAGAAACTAAGGCCCTTTGTAAAGAAGATTTTGAAGTTAGACAAGTTCATTCTGTGGAGCAGGCAAAGAATTAACCATCTAAGAGAGACCACAGACCAAAATACGAGAAAAACAGACTGGAGGAGACAGCAAAAGGAACAGAGCTTTTGTGGAGACAGGCTGACATGTCCTGTTGGGTTAGAGATGCAGGGGACCTTGAAGCAGTAAAACTGATGCTATGAAGGACTTACTAATAAGCTTGCTTAAGAAATATTAAGTTACACGATGTAGAATTCAGCTAACGGAGCATTGCCTATGAAGTGACCAGGAGATAGGTAGTACACTCGCCAGCATTGTGAGAAACCACAGGAGAGAAAATGTGGGGACTCGAACATAACTGAGGTTTAGGTTTTGTTTATCAAGCTGTCTGACAATTATTATTTACCCCATAACAAAACCTTGACTTACAAGGGACCAATGGACACTTTCCCATCTGAAACAAAACACACATAACAGGAAGCTCAAAGGGGACAGCACAGGATGACAACCACCATTAAGCCTTTGCCTGCCACCAAATCCTGGTTTTCTTATCAGGAATGCATAATTCTGCCAGCTGGGCAGGATGACCCTCGGCAACAACGCTGGTATACTTTAAAAAACAATTCCGACAATAGCTTTGCTATTGTAAATCCCACATGCCAGACTTGTAGTCTCCTAACTCTGTTCAAAAACCTGTGACTTTCAGCCCAGACCTGAAAGAGATTTAGGGATGACAGTGTATGCGGAATGCAAAACCTAAGGTCAAAATTGGTTTATATGAGCCAGTAAAATAATAGTTTGGGTTTATTTTCTTTTGTGCATTAGCCAGAAGTGGTCCTGTGATATTTTGTTAAAAGTGTCTTTTTATCCATTTTTAAATACTTGGAGTGATTTTCTACTGGGAAGGCATATGAATCCTGTAACCATATGGATAGGTGAGGAAACCCAGAATTGGGAGTCAGGGCTGGGGAGGGTATTCTAGGTTAGGCATTGTATAGGCATGGGTCTTCTCATCTTTGTTCTCATCTTTTGTAGATGTTTGTCCCTGAGTGGGCCTTTTCCTCTCCCCTGCCTTTCCTAGAAGAAAGCAAGCAATGCTCTCAGGAAGCTTGTCGCTGCTTTTCCTAGGGGTGAGCATCTTTCTTAGTGTGTCCATACACTCTTGATCATTACACATGTCACTGAATTGAAATGATCTTAATGCCAATGTAGTCCTGGGATTTGGTGGTGACATAATGTACCTCAAATGCTAGGCACAGTGTAGAAGAATTCCAGTGAATGTCTCTTAAGTAATAAGTATTTTTTTGAACAACACTAAGTAGAGTTTGGACACAAAAAAAATAGTAAGAATGTTATATAATCAAGAATCATAAATATCCAAATGTTTAGGAGACAAAGTTGGAAAATTGATCCATACCTTTGTGTATTCACCAGTATCCCAATTCACAACCGAGAACTGGCATATTCTGATGTGGCTATTTTGAAACGTGCACCATTAATAGGAAGACAACTTTTGCCAAATTCTGCAAATAAATTGTTTTCATGTGTCTATTTGTAACTGTAGTCATTTCTAGGGAAAGTTTTTGGCTTTAATACCACTTCCTCATCCTGAGCTCTACTGAAGACTACATATCTCACTGTCCTGTGCAGGCTTGTTAGTACCACATGACAAGGTCTGGCCAATGAAAATGTGACTAGAAAGGAATAGTCACTGAATCCCAGGCAGATAGAAGATGGTATGATTTCACATTTTCTCATTTCCTGGCTCTGCTTGATTGCCGGATGGAACTGGTTTCCAGTATATTTAATGCTAAAAGTACCACAAATCTTTGAATCACATTTAAGCACTGAGACAGTCTACAGTAGACCTTCATTTGGACAGGAAATAAATCTTTGTTGTATTTGTTATATTTTTAAGGTTTTCCTGTAGCACCCAGTGCCTTTGACCTTTTGTTATACAACCCCAAAGAGCTGCTCTGAAGCATTTTGGAAATTTTTTTCCAAATCATTTTTTCCAAATCATTGAATCATTGAAACATCCATTTATTAATAAGTGGTGCAATCTTTATTGATTTTGAGATAGAACATAAAAAAATCAGGTAAGAATTGTTTGCATAATATATATGGAAATCAACCTATTAAAGTTGTCAAATATTGGACAGAGCAGAATATAAATTACACATACAGTTTAAAAATTACAGGAAACCATATTATAAAGAGCACTAAAGGGCACTTGTGGAATAGTTGTGTTCCCGTGTAAGCCAGAATGTGGAGAGCCTACTCAGCACGGAGACAAATCCAGGGAGCAAGGCACCAGAATTCTATGCCGTAAAAAGGGGTGAAATAAAATCAACCTAAAATCAAATACAGTGATTCATGTCATTGCAAACCTCAATCTGTTCTTCCACAGTGTTTTCCATCACTGTTACATCAGGACCAGGGGGGAATAGTCACAGCCCATCTTAGGCAAGAGATTCTTTTTTCTTTTTAAAACAGAAAAAAAAAAAAAAAACTGATAATGTGCATACACCTTAAGTAAGCTTTTCAGAACCTGGCACAGGTTCTCGCTCTAACAGCTTGGGTCTGCGAATTGACTGAAGAGCTATCCAAATCCTCTTTTTAGCCCTCAGGGAGAGCTAGAGGGCTGACCTGATCTCCCATTCCCTGGAAATGGATTTAGAAGGGTAAAGAATGGCCCAGTTAGGAGATCCATTTGGTGTTCATGCAGATTGTTGTTCTCTTAATATTGAAAGATGGAGTAATAATTGATCTGCACTTTTGGCCTCTCAGAGAACTTTTTTTTTTTAAAGGCCTGTTTGTGCCTGCAAAATTTCAAAGCCTTGAAAATAAAGATACAGTTTAGAGACAGAAGTTGAGAGTCAGCTGAGCCTGGGATACTTTTGAACTTGTTCAGGCAAATACAGTGACAGAGGATCTGTGGGGACAGAGAACAAAGGGTGTTTGTGGGAATATCTGTGGCCACCAAACTCTAAGGGCTAATGGACTCCAATGTGAACTGTCTAAATAATTTATGTGGCATCAGTTTCTGCCTCCGACAGCTGGATGGTGAAAACATTCAAAGGACTTGCTGAATAGCCAAAGGGAGCCGCTGACAGTCATTCTTCTACTCTCCAGGGCATGGGTGGGTCTGCGATCATTTCATTAGAAAGCTGACTGTGCAGAGGAGGGAAAAGTATTCTTAGGGACCACAGGGCCTGACTGAGAAGCATTCCTACTGCCCTGGAAGACTTGGAGGTTGGGCCAGAGGATAGAAAGGCTTTTGAGATCCATGGCTTTGTGTAAAATCTCAGCTCTTTCTCTTGTACTGTGTGACATCTAGGTGGCTGTTTTTCGTTCAGCTTGGATTTCTGTGCAGCCAATGACAGCCTTCGAGTGGGCTTACACTGAGGGTGCAGCATCAGAGAACTGCATCAGTCTCATGCATGCAACTCCTCAGGAGAAAGCAGGGGGAGCTGTTCTCCTATTCCAGTTTTGTGGGTAGAGCTGGAGAATGGAGCATTAAAATCAAAGGTTCTCTCATTTTCTTAAATCTTAAGTTTCCAATTGTAGTTTGATATAATCCGAAGTACCAGGCTGGATTTGGCTAGTTTTAAGCCATTCTCATGTTACAAAGATCTCTGAATTTTTAATATGTCAAAAGATTACTATTCTTTCCTGGCACTTATTTCAATCTTGAAAGAGTGCTATTTGGAACGGGGGTGAGGGGGGTGAGGGTGGGACTCAGGCAGAATGACAATCTTTAAAATAATCCAATAAACCAAACTCATACCTTAATGTGTCACTTTTTTCTTTGACTCCTTCAGGAGTTTTTGGATCAGCCCAAACCAGGATCACTAAGACAGCCTATCTTACCAATGGGTTTAATACAGATTTGGGGGGGGGGAGGGGCTGTCAAATTCTGGCAGATGTAAGCAGAGCTCAAGTGGAGAGTCTAAAGGTCTGCATGTGGGTCATGAAAGGCCAGTTTTTTCCCTAAAGTGTTACCACAATTACACAGACATGATGTGTTTTAAGAAGGACAGATTCAATACAGTGTTTGGCAAAGGCCCAAGGAGTATATATCTATGAAATGGCAAGGATGAGGATCCCCTAGGGTCAAGTGAGAGGAACCAGGCCTGCTCAAGCAAACCCCAGATATTCCAGTACACAAAGTCACCTTTGGTTCAACTGGAAGTTTTCAGCCAGTCAGATTCCCAAGGAAATCAGATTCTCCTTAAATTAACCCTATGGAGAAGTCTCATTCAGTGGGCCTGTATCTGAGGGTGCAACCTAAGGTATGAGTGGATCAGAATGAGTCCAGGGATGAACCAAACATATGATCCTGTCCAATCTCGGCAGCATAAGAAGAGACAAAGCAGGAATAGTCAGACAGGTAGAGAGTAGTCTTGCACATGGTTAAAAGGTTGTTCTTAGGTCTTTCCCGAGGTGCGCTCATCAGCAGGTGGTTTCCCTGAGCCCTCTGAAGATGGAACATTCAGAAGGGTCATCGTTACGACATGGGAGCATCATTCCTATTCTAATGACAGAGTGAAGTTTCAAAAAACATTTCTGGTCTAGCTGTTTCTCAAGGGAGTCAGAAAATTTATCTTCTAGGGTCACCAGAAATACTCCCCTGTCTCTAACATCTGGATCAAGAGTCAGGATACCTGAGACCTAGGACCACTCTGCTAATTGATTTTTATTTTAATCACCATGACACCTGGTTAGAGTCCCTGATCTCTGAGCATGTGTGTCCTGCCCTAATTTCTTCCTCTGAGTAGTTTAGAATATGTGAAATGACATCTCTTCAATACTGTTGAACTATGATTCTAGAGGGATAAAGACGTTGAAGTTGTTGAAGGCCGAGGCCATATCTACAGAAAAGAATTTGAACAAGTTTTGACCTTCTTGAAAATGTCTGATTCATGGCAGGGGTGCTCCCTGGTAGCCCTCACGTCATAGTTGGCTTGCCTTTTATATTTAATTAGTTCTTTTTGTCTGTATCTCCTTTAAGTCACATTTTAGAGAACACTGCTACATCTGGCACTCTTTCTCCAATAGAACTATCACCAGCTAGCAACTGAGAACCACATTCTTAATGCTCCTTCCAGTATTCCTTATCTTGCACATTTTGATGGGGGAAATAATCATGTTCAGTTGCAGACAGGTACATATAGTTAAAGAACAACTAAAAAAATTCCTAGTTTTCATCATGCAATAATATGGATTATTTCTCCACCAGCTTTTTGTTTCCTAAAAAAATATTTTCTGGTGTAAACTTAGAGTCCATAGGTAATATCACTAACGGATGTAATGGAGTCTATACATACTATAAAAACAGATACAAACAATTATTAACAGTTTTGGTATGGACCAGTCACTGCACTAAAGACTTTATACATAGTTGATTGTCTCACTTGAAATTTTAAATAGACTGAACTAGTTTTCAGTGCTCCAAAGCTCAAATTTTTATACAAGTCATCTCTATCCCATTTTCATTTGTTCAACACTAGCCTCATACGATGGTTTCCAAACCTATGAAAGTTACATAGGTGCTCTGACCCCTAAGATTTCTATAGCTGGGCACCACTGAGCTGCTACCTGCTGCCCTGTTTAGGGTAAAGATGGGTCGTTTTTGAGCCATGTAAAAGCAGTATGTCATTTCGAATATTTTTGGACACAGAAAGTATATGTAGGTTAAAGTTCCTGGTAGAAATAGCATGCTTTTGAAGACAAGTGAAGACAAATTCTTAAGCCAAGAACATCTCGGTGGTCTCAGATGCCTAATGGGACATACTCATGAGAACCAAAGAGTATCTATTCTATGCAGCATTGTCTGGGGTAGCAATTGGGTATGGGAACCAGGTTCTCTCTGGCATCCTTGTCAAAAGTATATTTGACTTCTGAGAACATTTCTTCTCTTTCCTCCATATACTCTGATCTTCAGGTTCCCATAGGCAGATTGAATTCTTTCTTTTTCAAATAGATGTTGTGCCATGGCCTGTGCTAGGCCCTTTTTGGTCAATATGGTGAAACAGATGCCTCAGCTACTTGTCTGGCCTCTACTGTGGCAGGGTGTAGAGAACAAAACTGTTTTTTTTCCAGGAACCTTCTTCAGAGCCCAAGTGCTTACATTGCTGATTGGATGTTATGAAATGATGAACTCAAGTGCAAAGTCCCCATTCAATGCTCCCAGTGGGGAAGTATTCATATTAGTGGGCAGTTGTCCAAAGCCACAAAATCAGGTAGGAAGAGTCTAAAAATGACCATCAGCAGTTGAGGCTACAAGCTTTCTTACAGCAGAAACTGGCTTTCCGGTCTTTGAATATTTGTTGCATAATTCTTGGTATTCAGTGCTATCTAGAAAATCTTGCTAAATAAATATTTCTTTGTTATTCTCTCAGAATAGCATATAATTATGAGATTAATGTTGGCAAACTGCGAGTAGATTCTGTTATGCTGTTTTCTAAGGGTGTTTATTTTGAGCTACAATGTCTAGGAATGGCTTTGTACAGAATAGATATAGAATGCATAAGTGTTAGTTAATTAGCTTAGTTGTACCTATACACTTTGGTGTTTTCTATTTATTTTTTCATAAAAATAAGATTTTAGAATATCAGTGTCATATCGAGTAAGGCTGAATTCTAAGTTTTATAAACAAACAGTTATTGAAAAGAACTTTTTCAAATCATTGGTTTTTTTCTCTCCTTTCTCCAATTTCATTTTTCTTAAGGTTTTAGTATCTGCTTATATGGAAATATTTAATAGTTAAAGTGTAACAACTTCACCTTTCTTCAGACTAATAGAATTATCTTTAATATGCACTTAAAATTCATTCTTATCATTCTTTCCTTGCTAAAATATGTCCATCTAATGTGTGTGTGCTGTGTTGTGGAATGCTAAGGATCAAAGCCAGAATTTAAGGTATGGTAGAAAAGTACTATACTACTGTAATGTTACACTTTCATCTCCATTTCTTAAAAACTTAAAAATCTAAATATATTTTAAAACATGGCAGCCAAATATAATATGAGACCATGCTTTTACCTGATAAAGCCATTCCCGGTTTTTGTGATGAAATTAATTTCTCAGTATTTCTGGGTTTTTGTTTAAACTGTTATGACTTCCTAGGCAAGCTGCGGAGCTACTGGTGTGCCTTCTGGATTACTATTATTCAGATATTATCCTGGATTACTCTGCCTGAATTACACACATTGATGTTTCAGCCTGAGGACTAGAACACCAGCCATGGCGACCATGCAGTGTATCAACAGGTTCAGATAAGTACATTTGGTTTGCGGTCTAGACTTTTTCTTTCTTTCTTTTTTTTTTTTTTAAAAGGATATTTCAACAGAATTCCAGATTATCTTATTCTCTTTCTTCTGTTTGTTTTCTTAGATGTGAACAAGCAGCTCTTAGAGCCGTTAGTACACATCCTTTATGAAATATGTGTTTGGCTGATACAGACAACTGACTAAACACAGCCAGCTTGGCAATCAAAACTAATTCCTGCCACTCTGATACTGAATCACCAGGAAAGCAGGACTACTCACTTAGAGCCTGCTTGGAAAATAATGCAAATTCCAGTTCAAAGAATTCTTGGCCAAGATCCCCATTTGAACTCCTGAAAAAAAATGCATCGGAATGTAACATACCAATGCTAGGAGGTTGTGAAAGAATGTTAATGTTAGGGAAAACCAAGTGGCACATATTATTCTCCATCATTTTTGTTTCTGATAACTCATGCACATAAAAAGAACAGCATATGTTAGGTGCTAGGTAGGGCATCTATTTCTGGTGGAAAAAAAATTATAGGAAGAGCAGATTCAAGAAGAGGTTTCAGTTTTCTTAGATTATAGCCACAATGGCACGACTGAAGTCATATTGAAAGAACCGAGGGAAAGGTCCACAGCCTTTGTCTTTCAGATTGCCAGGGAAATCAACTGAAAACCATCAGAAATACTTTACCTCAAATGTGTGTGACTGTATCAATGTATCACTTGCCTTGGACTTAAAGGTCACTATCCAAATATCCATTCATGATACTGTCCAAGAAAGCTATTCCTCTGCCACTTCACAGTGCTTGACATAATTTATGGAACTGAAGGCTTAAGTTCCTATCATCAGGGGACAAACTTTCATCATTACTGTATTCTTAGCACTTTATACAGAACCAATCAGCATGTAGATTATAAGAAACCAGTCTCCCCAACACAGGGTAGAATACTAGCATTGGGAATTGATGAAAACATCAACTAGGTATCTGTCATGATATTTATGGCTCTTGACAACACAGCAATAGCACTGGTTAGAGCTGTATTCAAAGACTTAGGGTATTTCCATCGTTTTGATGGTCACCATGGCAACCATTTTAAAACACGTGTTTAGAGGCATGAAATGACTGAGACACTAATACCATGGTGTAGTGATCCACAAAAAGTAACCAGAGTCTAACTTTTTCCTTGGTTTTCAGCAAGTAGCAACATTTTCCAATAGGCCACATGGTGGCTTGTGCTTAACATCAATCCTTCTGCAGCAGGGCAGGACTTTCTAAGCTGTTGGTTGTTACCTCAGGAGCTCTTATGATTTTGTGTGGTTCTAGTATTTTCGTTGAGAAAATCTGGACAATAAAATTGGGTGATTCTGGGAATTCTTCCTATTTGTATATTTATGACTAATTTGCATTCCCCATCCTGGATCCCACTTCTAAAGCATCAAGTAAGCACGCTTTGCAGTCAAAGCAGACATCCTTCTTCTCCCTTTGAGTAAAGACTGGGGATTACATCCCATGGAGAAAGAGTGCTGGTGACTTGGCATGATTTCTGGATCCAAGTATGCAAATGGGACAGTGTGAGGGGAGTCTGGGGCAAGGAATGAGTCCTCAGGTGGAGGTTTTGAGTCCTCTCCACAGGACTACCAAGCATCTAAAGGCATGTCATTTGCCTTGGGCCCAAAACATCTCACTTTGAAATAGAGGACAAGGAAAGATGATTGCTCTTGATTCTAATCTCCATTTTGGATTCAAGTATAGTCAAGGTAGAAGAATGAGTTGGAATTTCATCTTAAGACATCAAATTTAGCTCCTGCCTAGAAGACCACCCCACTTCTGGTAAATTTTATTATCTTTGGCTACTTAAATTGGAAACTTTTTTTAAATGTTTGTGGTAGATGTGTAAGATTTCTCTTCACCAGTCCATAACACATGGGATATTATATTTTGGATCACCAACATCTCATAGACAGGAAAACTGAGGCACAATACTGAACAACGGGTAGACTAAGTCCCCTTGAGAGCTTTGAAATAATTTTGCCAGCCTTCCTTCAGTGAAATAATTTTTTGAAATCTTGGCTTTGGGGTTTTGAATGACTATCTTGTTCCTGTTCTCCTGTTTGCTTGGAGGACAGCCTCATTGTAATGCAGTATGTTTTGGTTGAGAAAATTATTTCCTTGCTTTAGAAAAAGAGTAAATTAACTGGAACATTTTACACAGAGGGGAAATGAGCCCAGAAATAACTTAAACTATGCTCTCAGTTTATCCGAATCAAAACCCAAACCAGCCAACCAAACAAATAGCACAGCTCATCAATAAGTCTCCCTGTACTTGTTCAATCGTGATTAAAAGGAAGAAGAGCAGATAAATGTGTATCTAGAAGAGACTAACAGTGCCTTTTATATAGTGTCAAGTCATGCAAACCATGCTGAAAAGGAAGCGACTTTGTTGCAGTGACATGGGGAGGAAGAAGGCTGTGAGAAGCCCCTGCTTGCAGGGGGGCCACTGTGCACATGCATGCGCCTGACACAGCCATTGGAGTCCCCACTGTAAGCGCTAGGTGTGAGAGTAAGTGAGCTGTACAAAGTCTGTCTACAGTACCAGGAGTCAGCCAGTGACCCCTTCTAAGTGGGCTTGTTGGAAGGGGTCCATATGGAATCTGAAATACCATCCCCAGTGGATGACATGGGCATGGAACCACTGGGCGTGAAGGGGTCTGTGTCTGTGTCCGTTTCTCCTTCAGCCAGGTACCGCTTTTCCCTCATCCAGCTCGAACCCCCACTGGGGCCAAATACATAATCATCTCTGTCTTGGGAGATGCTGAAGCCACTCGGAGACCGCTCCAGTTCCTCGTGGTTGACGGACATGAGGGACAGAGGTGTGTCGCTGTCCCTAGTGATGCTGCGTCTCTGGCGGGGTGAGATATGGTCCGAATAGGGGCCTTGAAGTTCTGTCTGAGAGTGGTAGCTCACACATGAGTCCAGAAGAGTCAAGATGGGCAGGACTGTGGGCCTCTCTGCATATGTACTTCCGGAGGATGGAAGGTTGGCTTGAGCCTTTGTAGAACTGGGTCCCCCTCGGGTCATTTTCACAGGGTCATGTGCAAAGAACCCATAAGGGCCAACTCTGTCGATGGGCACCTGGTGGAAGCTGTAAGGAGGGTCGGGGGGGCCTGTCTCTGAGTAGTTGCAGATGATGGTTTTCAAATCAGAATACCTGTTGTCTTCTTTCTTCTCCCCTTCTGCTGGGGAGGCGGCCCCCTTAGTTGGATAGTATTCAGTGACATGTACCTGCAGGCGCTCCATATGCTGTATGTGCATGTCCACGAGGAAGTCCAGCTTCTTCCCCATGTCGTGAACCTGAAAAATACGAGCACCTGGAATCACTAGTTCTCTGGGGATAAGGGCCACAGTCACTATGCTGATGTTTCTTCGAAAAGTTGTACTACAAGTCTTAGCAATAACAACAGCTACAACTGTCTCCTAGATGGCCCTGTGTACATATTAACATTCATCTAGAAATACACAGGCAAGGACGTCACTGGAGCCAAAGACTGTAAGCCCACAGGCAGCTTGTGAATAAATGTTACAGGCTTCCATTGTCCTCCTCTGGAAGAGATGGTACTATTTCAGTCAAGAAGTGGGGTTCTTGTCTTGTGTAAATTTCCTTCTGTGTAAGCATACATGCTGTTAGTGTCTGTTACTAATACTTGGAAACTTAAGCACTGGAGGGCAGTGTCAGCGAAAATGGAGTTTTACAAACCTTGAGACCCAGTAGGATCCCTCGAGCAATTATGGAAGCTGCTTCTGCTTTGGGTAGGGCATTCATAAATAGGAGTGCTTGGAGCACAGATGCAAAAGTGTGTGTACGTCTCTGTGTGAGAGAGATGTGCCTTCCCTGACAACTTACACCTGTGCATGCACACAAGTCTGTGCACCTTTGTGTGTGCTATTCCTTTTCTGACAGTTCACATAATCAGATAAATGAATAAATAACCTCATTGGATTGATGATGTTGTAAGTCTCATGACAGGTCATGGCTAAGGGACATGTGAAGTGTAGTTGTAAGGACTACTTAGGCAGCAGCTATATGACTTTATTTCATGCTCACCCAGCCAGGAAAAGCAAAACTGGGGAATTAAAATTAATTTCCCTATCTTTTTTTTTACTGGTAGGTGATATTTATTATGCCTTATCTCCATATGAAAAAATGGCACCTAGAAAACAGTTCTGTGGAGCTGGAAGGATGGCTTGGCAGTGAAAAGCAGGTGCTGTTCTTGGGGATGACTTGGGTTTGGATCCCAGCATCCACATGGTGGCTAAGAACCATTTATAGCTCCAGATCCAGGGACCTCTGCAGGAATCAGTCATGCATGTACTGCTCATACATATATACCAGGAAAACACTCATATGTATAAATTAAGACCAAATAAATCTAAAAGGAAGAGAAAAGCATGTATATGTGTATGTTTATGTGTATGTATATGATGTATATGTATATGGAATAGAAGGGCTTACCTGTCTTTCAACTTTTACAAACTTCCCCATCATGCTTTGGTCTTCAGTTTCTGATGTGGCTGCCCTGGCTACATATGGTTCATTCCTAAGGAAAAGCCAACAATTCATAAAGTCATTGTATCCATTATTCCAACTTGGAAGATCATGCACATGGGACCATGTTTTTTCCCCTCACACTGACAAAACCTGGAGGAGGTTCCTTTGGCATGCTTAGTCAAGGACTGCTAATGCCATGCTTACCTTCCTACAGGAAGATGAGAAGACAGACCTGGAAGCTGTGGCAAAAGAGGCTTTGCTTTGTGTTTGTGAAGTTTACCAAATATCTAACAATGCCTAGAGTGTTTATTCCTTTAAATTAAATTCCTTGCCTTTCAGTCTTGGGGCTTTCATACTGTAATGTCTGATTTCTGAATTTCCATAGATTCACATGATTTCTTTTGTTAAGAATGGCAAACACCTGTAGCATCCAGAAAACAATGCTAGAATGTTCCTCCAGGCATCAAGGGAGAGCTGTATTTTCTCTATAAGCAATTATTATCTGCCGGAATTCTAGGTCATTCCAATATTCTTACATTATGAGGAGAGACTTGATGTTGCTAAAACCCATTTGTGTTCTTTTTTGTATGCCAATTTATTTCTTGACAGCTGGTTTTTTCCTCTAATAAACCATTGCCTCTGCTAAGTTACTTCTTAGTCTGAACAGTCTTCAACTAAAGCAAATTTCAAAAATGAATGGCCTCGTGCTACATGTAGCCCGCCAATGTTTTATTTGTCTTGCATAGGTAAATTCAGTTTGTTATTTAATTAAAATTCATTTCAATTAACACCAGTAAATTAGAGTTTTGAGTGTCCTTCTACCTATTTTCTGGGTGAAGTTTTGCTTACATTGCAAATCTACAAATGATAGCTCCACAGTTTCTTATGGTTACAGACCTCTGTGAAACCCCCAGACTCTCTTATGAGTTTTGTGACTTCTGCAGTTAATATTTCTTGTGTCACTTTTCTTATGCATGATACAGACACGACAAAGTACCCATCATGGAGGTAAAGGATTACATTCTAGAGCTCACAGAAATTGGTTCACATAACATTATTCTATATTGTTTTATCTTATTTATTAATTTGTTAATTTTTGAAATATAGTCCCCTCTGCACCTAGGGTTGGTCTCAAACTCAAGATCTTTCCTGTGTCCATTTCTCAAATTATAAGTGTGAAATTATAAGTGTGTACTACCACGCTGTCCTCTTTAAAGGTTTAAAAACAGCTCTCACACTATCTCATACATGAGGAAGTTGTGAGTTGGATGTAGTCTTATATTCCTGCAGTCCCATTAGTCTGGAGGTTGAAGAAAAAGGATTGCCATGGGTTTAAGACCAGCCTATGCTACACAGTTTAGACATTGTCTCAAAAACAAAAATCAGAGCAACACAAGACCTCCAAAGTAATTAACCAATTAATTAAAAGAAAATAAATAAAAATGTATAAGAATGGGATTCTCCAAAATATATTTACTTTTTATAGAAATTGCATTATATGAAAACAGGACCCTCTGTTAACGTTAGCTACAACCAAACATAGTAACAGTCATCCCCACTAAAAGGGTCAGCAGCCTTGGGTCCCATTATTCTTTATTGTATGCCAAGCCAACGGTTGAGGAGTAGATGCCTTCTCTTACCACACCAATGCTCTTGCTTCTAAGATGAAGCACAACAGTCCCTTGCTCATTCATCTTACTTGCCTTAAAGATGTTTTAGAACAAAGAGACACAAATGCAAACAGTGGCCCTTAAAAAGGACAATACTTGTTCCAAGATTTAAAATATTGTTTGGAGCAAGGAGACTTGTCTTGAGTTCTAGCGCTGTTAGAAGTGCTGGCATCTGAATGCCTTCTCTCACTTTGTCTTGGAAGGGGTGTTAGTCAAGCCCCAGGAAACAGCCAGGAAACTTTTTTTTTCTATTTGTAAAAAAACACAGAAATAAGTATAATTTATATGTCCTTGGAACAGGACCATGAAGTCACCTGCACAGAAGATTTGCAAATGGCCACAATCTGAACCTGCCTTCCAAGCCTCCATTCATTTTCTTTGGGAGAGGGTTGATTTCACCTACAGAAAGTACGCAAGCTGAGATTTGAGAATGGATATATTGTATAGGCCTTGTCTCAACAGTGCATTATTCCATAAGTACAAGCCCCACCTTGGAGACTGCTGGGATGGGTAGGTAAATGCTGACCCTTTCTGAGACTTCTTATGTTTTGGAGTGGATGGAGGTCCAGGGGTGAAAATCATATCTATTCTGAAAGAAGAAGAAGGGACAAAAGCAAAGGGAAAGATTAGATTAAACAAAGCTTTGTTGTTATGAGAAAATAAATCCTTACATCTCTTAATGCAAATGTGGCTCTGGAGTATGTAAGAAAAGGTGGGGGTAATCAGAGGATGAGGAAAAAGATTAAAAGGAGAGAAGTTGTCATGCCAAGATATTGCTATCTTCTTCAGTCTGAGGGAGTGAGAACATTTTCTCATCTCCTGGGTACCAGGGGGAGACAATCCACAGATCTGGGGTGAGGGATTTGCCTTACTTCTTACAGCAAATGTCACGTGTATATTATAAGTCTATCCCATCTGACTCTTTTGATTATCCCCAAACTTTCTGATTACTGTCATATTCCAGGTTCCATTTTTAGCTTTATAGACACCCTGATGCTCTCCATAGAAAAATGGTTCAAGCCTAGCTCCAGCACTCTGCATTCTATTTCTGTGCAAAACACCAGCTCAGCAGAAAGATGCTGTCCACCATGCTGTGGGGCAGGGGAAGAGGTGGTGAGGTATATCTCAGGATGACCACTAAGATGCATCCAGAAATAGTCTTGGGTCACATTTTCCTCTGAAAACCCAGCTTCTTTTCCAACAGACACTCACAACATCATTTAAAGTAAGGCCCATTTTCTGTCTGGCCCACTGAAGTATACAATTTATCATCTTGCCAGGCAACCTCCAGCTACAATCCTCAGAAACACATTTTCTTGATAACTATCAAAAATCATGACAGTGTAACACTCTATCCTGTAAACATTAAAACTGCCTGATAGTTTTGGAGTCTGGCCTATTGTTGGGAGCACACTGTCTTCCTCTGTCTGCCAGATAGCCACACTTGCATAGATTGCATAGATGATAGCATGGAATGACTGAAAACTTGTTTATACATAATATATTTGTTCATCAGTCATTGAACCTTGACTTGCTACCTATCACTGTGTGTGGGACAGCTAGAAGTCATGAATAAATATACTTGCAAGATAATACTGTCACCAAGAGCTTCATTGCTCCTACTAAGTCAGGAGGATACTCTGTTGGATGAAGAGGCAAAAGCCATATGATTCTTGAACTGTGTCAGTTTCTCTTCAGGTCCCTCATATGAGGGAATTACATCATTCATGCCATTTATGAACAAATTTATGTCCATTTTTTGTGCTAATACCATACACATACAGCACATTGCTTCATATGATTGCCAGATCCAAGCAGAGATTTGATTTCGTACATGACATACATATACTTATTTGTTATGTTTTCAATTTCTAGACTGGGCAATTTAGGGTTAGTCATCTAACATCATAGCTTCGGTTTCTCTATCAGAATTAGGGTACTTGTGATAAATACCTTATAGGATCCTAATGGGCAAGATGCATATATGTACTTAGTAGATCAATAAAAGTGGTGGTATTATCTAAAAATAATCTCCTTAAATGGTGTCAATTTGCTTTGTATTTCTACTGTTATGAATAACACTTAAATAATTCTTAAATTCTTAAATAAGTAAGTTCTTAATATGTGGTTGGAATTTTACACTTACAAAAAAATCAGCTGAACTGTTAAATGATCAGAGTTTTATAGTTATCCAAAACACCATAGACAGGAACTAGTTGATATATACATGTCTTCTCTCCATCAGGCCAATCAGAAAGCTGATGTTGGCCATGAAAATATATCAGGGCTTCTCTGGAGCTTTGAAAAATTGTACTAAATAGAATATAGTAACAGTTGTGTCCTTTAGAAGGGACAGAAGCCTGGTCACCATGGTCCCATTACTCTATATTCCATGCCAAGGCAAAGTCTGAGAGTAAAGCTTACTGGCCTATATATCCATAGTGCTAGATGGGCCTTCCTGTTTGCGAAGTTTCTCTGCTGCATTTTGGATTACTTCTGAATGCCTGTCTTTTGAAATTCTATAGTCTTATTACTTGGATTCCTGAGTAGCTGAGAGAGCATAGTCCTTTCCCATTAGAATGTATTACCTTGTCTGAAGGTACTTTATCCTGGAAAGCATGTCAAGATGTCCAGCGGAATACTGCTCAATCACATCTTTTACATCATAAGGCCTCAATGTCTCCTTGAATTTTTTTTTATACAGACGGAACTGTAGAATTCTGTAAGGCAAAGCACAGGCATTTGGTCACCATGGACAGACACTGAAGAAAACAACCATGCCTATCCAGCAAACTCCAGACACAGAGGGAGAAAACATGAAGGGAAGGACTGGATGGCAGAATGTTGGCCTTGGGTTCTGGTCCTTCCTGTCCCTCTCCATTTACTGGGCTGGCTAGTGTTGCTCTTTTAATCATTTGAATAATTATAAAATTGTAGCAACAACTTTGAACAGTTGTGAGCACTCATCACATAGAAGACACTAAGTTCCATGCTTTATGACCAGTCTTCTAATAGATCAGTTTGCAGAGCTGCAGAGCTGCAACCATGGCTCTGAGAATGCAGCATCTCATGGGTCTCAATGTCAGAACTGGATCAGAGACAGGCATGGGTACCAACAAGGTCAAAGCTCTTGGTTGCTGTCACTGCCACACTGCTTTCTATTTGAGGATAGCTGAGGTTTTTCCTCCTATATACCAATTGTTAAATTTTTCACTGCTGTGACAGAATACCAGACAGAAGGTCTTAGGATGAAAATGTTTATTTCCACTCAGAGTTTTATGGGAATGTCAGCTGGTGGGGAAGGCATGGAGGAAGAAATATCTCTAATGGGTATCATCCAGAGCCCATAGTAGTTTGGTCACATTACAAACCAGGAAACAGGGAGCTCAAGATACAACAGGGATCAAGTTATAATAAATCTTCAACTGCCATCCCAATATTATAGTCTTAATTTTGCCTGGCTGGGCCTATGCCAGAATATTCAACAATCGTCCAAAATAGCACTGTCTCTTGGTGAACAGGTGTGCAAATGTACATTATACATCCAAACCATACTAGTGGTTAAGCATAGTGTTATATGTCTATGATTTCAGAACATACAGGTAGAGACAGAAGACTGGAGTTCAAGGTCATCTATGACTAATGACTATATAATAAATTTGAGGTAGACCAGGACTACATGGGACTCAGTCTCAAGATCCCCAAGCAAATAAATGAGAAAACCAAACCAGAACAGGAGTTTCTAATTCTTTTGCTCTGGAATTCTTAGGGTTCTATGAGTTTATACAGGTTTTGTATAGCATGGGGACACCTTTACTTCCTCCTTCCTGAAAATCAACAATGCTCCCCCTAAAGGCTGCTGCCCTCTTTGAATTCCATAGTGTCAGGAGGCTCCACTCATCCTAGTCCCACCAGTTTCCATTGGCAGGTGTCTTCTTGAATGACACAGTTCAGGTTCATTTTGTCTTAAACTTCGTGATACTGAATTTCTTGCCAGTTTATAAATGCTGTTTACCTAGCTTCACTTAAAGGGAAACAACTTCTGTGGTTCAGAACGGTGGCTCAGAGGTTTTAATAGAACTCAGCCCATGCTCTCTCTCATGCTGTGTGTGGCTGTATGTGCTAGGATGGAAACACTGAATTCTTGAGATGGAGACCTAGGGACCATAAAACCTAAGATATTGGCCCTTCATAGAAAAGGCTTGCCATTCCTTTGAATTAAGACATCTGAAAAACTTATACAAATTGGAGGGCAGAGACAGGAACCTGGAATATCTCAGTAGGCTTCACCTCTGGGTCAGTTCGACCAACTGGTTTTCCTTGAATGAGACTGATCAATAATTAACAAATGTAACAGATGCATTTTTACGTAACAGCCTTCCTGTCATATCAAACATAATGCATAGGAACCATACCTCAGCCTTTGCTGGAGTCTACATCTTAGAAGACTATTTTGCTCCCTGATCTATTAGACTGGACATCTTGCTGGAGATAGTGTAACTAATTTCTGCCACCCATTAAAGTGAGAATATACCCATAGCCTGATAGATTTTCTTTCAGAATTAGTACACTCTCTTGATTTCCCTGAAGAATTCTCAAGCAAACTAGAAATGGAGTATATTATGTTCTCTTGATCAGACAAAATAATCTATAATTTATTATCTTGTTAAACGCTGATTCAAAAGAATAGATGGATGAAGAAAGGCAGAAAAAAGCTATCCGAAACAACTAAGGTGAATGTTGAGAAAAAGCTCTATGTGATCATATTGTACACCCTGACACCCCTTATAATATATGCTAATTAAAGTCAGACAGAGATGATCCAGATGATATATGCTGGATAAAGCCAGACAGAGATGACCCAGATGGATGTGCTGTCAGGAAGGTTAAAGCAATACTGTTTCCAAACAGGTGTCTCTCTGACTGTTGTCTAAGAGAGAATCATTGTACTGAGGGTAGCTTTCTCCTAGCGTATAGGACCTGGCTCAAGGTAACCAGGAAGAGGCGCTTGTCCTCTTCCCAAGTTCCAAAGGTACTTTACCAGCTGTGTCCAATGGACATGAAGTTGGAGCCTGAGAATGGCATTTAGATGGGGAGAAGGGTCATCACCTGACAGCTCGGATGGCAGCCTTTAGGGTGGGGATCATATCTTCAATGAGGAAGTCATTCCCATAACCCCTGTCTTCTGCCATGGGGTCGCCTGTCCCAGCATCTGTGAGGGAGAAGCGTATGTCAATGGGGTCCATCATAAATGGAAAATCTCACAGACCGTTGTGGAGCCAGAATCTCCAGTGTGTGTATTATTCACACCTATCTTTTATCCCCATATTGTGGACCCCATTTGTGATATCATTTACCCTTCCTTAGCATCCCCACTCTGTGGTCCAGAAGCTTGAATTGAGTATAGAAGAAGGTCATAGCTGCTGTGGAGGAGGGTGCTAGGAGGTAATTTTGGAAAGCTATGCAGGTGGGGGTGATCACATGAGCAGCCAAAGGCACAGGTGTGGGTCTCCCACTGAGACAGACCTGTACTGGGTTCTTGCTCTGTCAGAATTTCTGCTCATGACCTTCGGAGGTCACGTTCTGAGCCTTTTACACCTTGGAGGTTTTAGAGAGAAAGAAACAATGAGTGTGAAGTGATTGGCAGCTTCAGACACCTAGGGCGACATTTTCCTCCTTGTCTTGCCTACCACTAAGTGACATAGGTTCATGAAGCCATTGTTTTCATAGTATTGAACATACAGGATATTTTTCTGATGCTTTTTCTCCATTCCTGGGGTTTCTAGTGTGTATATTTCCAGATAGCCATGTACCCGACTCTCTCTATCTGTCCAGTTGCCCTCTAACAACTGGCTCATCATGGCCTCACTTATCAGCCACAGTGCAGGTCCTAAGGCTCCCTGGAAAGGGTTTTATTTGAAGCACAGAGGTGATACTAGCCTCCTGCACTGGGAAGTTTCCTCATTTGTGAGTCATGGACGTGGTCACCGATACATCCAGCCCAAGTAAAGTAAGGTATGAAGTTGATTGAAGGAGAAATGGGAAAGATGTGCTTTGTGGATTCAGGAGGTCTTCAGTGGAGAGAGGGAAAGATGAGAAGGAGAAGGGAGGGCTGGGAGAGGAAGTGGAGAAGCTGAAAGAGGAGAAGGGTGTTACCTTCAGAACTCTGCCAGAAAGCGTAGGCTTTCATGCGGAAGGCGGTGCGGAAACGCTCTTTATTGTTTAAGCCAACAGGCTTTGGCTCTTTGGAAGGGCTTTCTTCTATGGCATCTACATTCAGAGGGGTAAATAGCTTTCCTTTAGTATTGCTACCACGAGGATTAGAAAGGCGAACCCGATCCAAGAGACCCAGCTTTTGGCTACAAAATAAGCAAAAGTGAACAATTTTCCTCCTTCAGTGCAGGTTCTTGTAACTTCCCATCCCTCCATAAAGAATCACATTCTCTTCTGAGGATGTGTGGAAACTGTGCACCCAGAGAGCTAACCTGATTCAGCAGATTGGAATTGGATGGGCTTGGGGGAGTGGTTCAAATCCTAATTCTAGCTTGGAATATTTACTCCTGGTTACATCTCGAGCAAATTTCCAACATCCCTAGATTTCCTTCTGGGTTTATGTGGAACCTAAAACAGGGGCAGGATCTGCAGTGGTCTCTTTTACCAAAGTAGTTTCAAGTGCCTGCAGTCAAGTTCTCCAAAGTAACACTATAGTTCAGGGGGAGGTAAAGAAAGAGGGAAGGTACATTTACTTAACTTTTCTGAGAATGCCTTTATAATTGTTTATTAGTTACCTTCATTAGTCTTTTATAATAATTAATTGATTAAGCTTTATCATACTATGCACATATTAGAAAAGATGCAGCATCTATAGGGTTTGATACTATCAACAGCTTCCAAGTGTGGGGTGGGCTTTGTCATGGACCCTCCATGGACAAGGTGGAGTTATTAATGTATAGTCATGAACAACAAAAGTTCTTTGTTTTTCATGCTCTTCTTTCTATCAATTACTTCATTTTTCTCCTTAGCTTTTCATGGTGTCCAAATAGTGATGAGCAAAGATAAATTTCATCACACACCAATCAAACACAGAAAAATGACATAAATTACACAAAGCAGGCACATTTTAGCCTGCTATCCACAAACAGGTTCCTCTGATAGAACCTAGAGGGTTCATAAGCTTTGATGGGAAAAGTATGTTTTCAGATTACCAACTTTCAATCAAAATTTAGCATCCCTTTCTATTTTTAGTGGAGGTGACAAACTCATTCCTACACTACACTACACTACACTACAGAAAAACCCTTGTGTGATTCTGTTGAAATACTTTTTTATAAGCCTGTTCCAATACAATGTTTCTTTTATAACTGCACATTACATTAAGTATTTTACATTTATATATGTTGCATGTGGTTGTGCAAGCATGTGTGCTGCTGTGTACACTGCTGTGTACATGTGGAGGTCAGAGGATAACTTGCACAAACCAGCTCTTTCCTTCTACCTTGATGGCAAGGCCTTTACCTGCTGAGCCATCTTACCATATGCAGCATAAATATTCTACCATATATACCACTCCCCAAAACATACTACCAGGTCCTCTTGCTTTTCAATGTCCTTTCTTGCCATCTCAGCCAGCCTCATTATTAAGTGCCATTTGAAACTATGTGTGTATATGCACATAGTTTTGCAAATTCAGCACTCTAGTGCTTCAAAGGCAAGTGTCTTCCTCTGTTACAGAGTAGGAACAGCCCCCACTCCTACTTGGCACTTCTAAATAGCTGGCATAACTCACACATAAACTTCAAGGACAAAACTAGGCTGTGTGGAGCCATCTTGATAACCCATGTGACCTAGGACACATAACTTTTCCTTTTTCTGGTTGCAAGACTCCTTATGCGCAAGATGGTGACCGTATGCTTGCATTCACAGGGATTATTATATGTCTATGCTTGCATTCACAGGGCTTGTTATATGTCAAGTGTGCTAATGCCTGGAAAATGCTTATCCCTATCTATGATGCAGGAAGCCTTCAGTAAGCGCTGGCTGTCACCACTATCTGAGAACATAATCCTCTTCTCATAGTAGAAAGCTGATGACATGTGAGGAAGGGATCAACATAATTCCTTGGGGAATAAAGGCAGGCTTTTGTGTTTTGATTTTAAAAAAATATGAAGTGAGACAAGTGTGCAGATTTTATATAGCATTTTATATCTACTTAACACTTGCCTTAAAATTCAACATTCTGCCTTGGTGAAAGATAAAATGTGAAGATATTAATTACAGATAAACTAAATAAGGACAAAATTAACGACAGCCACATTGTCCTGACCTGAAATTTCAGCATGACCTCTGAATACTGGAAGGATAAGGAGAAGACCCTCTTACTCTATCAGTTCTGAGATACAGGATTCATTTTCTTGGAATTCAAATACCCCAGTGCATCTCTTAAGAGTCTGAATTGCTTTGGCCATGCTCATTTACTAGCCCAGTGGTCTCAGATGACATTTTAGACTGTCTTAGGAATTGGCATTGAAGCCGCAGCTCTGAATGACTTGCAGCCCCCATGCCTAAGAGGCTTACAGAATTCTTCCTCGAGTGGATGCTCAGCTTACTTATTAATTGGGTTGCATGAAATCTAAGACCCCAACAGATAATGGAATGCACGGCAATGTTGGTGAGTGAACCTCAAAATCCATTTCTGTCCCTCTCCATATGGACTCCCAGTGCACAATACAGGCCCTGTTCTTGGAGTAGAGTGGAGAAGGTGCTGACAACAGTCTTCCTTGGAGAGCAAGAGTTCCTGGTCTGTTAAGTGCAGACAAATAATATTCTTATTTGGATTTGAAAGCTAAACACAGATGAAGTGGGGATGGAAAAGTAAAATCAAACTAGCCCTGGGTTTCTTTTTCTGATCACAGTACCCATGTTCAATGGGAATTCTAGCCACGTTCCATGGTGCAAAGTTATCTGACATTCAGAACTTTGATGTGTTCTGATATCTACATGTGGAAACTCTATCTCTTTTTACTTTTGAATTAAAATTACTCTAATCTGAAACTTTGGTTGGTGCATGAGCATTAACCCCCCCAGGGTAACATTTCAGCATATTCAGATGTTCAATATAATACCCAACATGCAATATTCCCATAGCATGTTCCAAGGTGTTCTCATCTATAGGGCTTACCCACCAGCATTCAAAATTTAACTCACTGATGATTTTTCTGCTACATAAGATTACCTTAGAGGGCACTGGTAGCTTCTAAAGACAGTTTAAACAACAATTTGGAAAACTCTACTGGCCTCTTGTGGATAAAGGTAAAAGACACAGAGACCAAGACAGGGTATAAAAGTGAAGAGCAAATGCTTGTCTGTGCTGGTCTCCTAACAATCTTTTTTCTCCATGTAGTCACTTTTGTGCATGAACAGTACACCATTTGTTTGACATTGATCCCTAGTGAGCATTTGCTCTTCAGGTAGAACAGGTGCATTCCAACCAGCATGTGAGGTTAGTACTAGCATGGTTCTCATCTCAATGGCGAGGACATTGAGACACAGGGAGGCTGTGTAGGGTGCTCCAAGTCACACAGAACCCAGGAAGAGTCAGTTCTAATTCCTGTGGACCACTCCTTAATTTGACTACCTGGTTACTTGGAGTCCCTGGTTAGAAAAGAGACAGGACTATAGCTCTGAAGGGATCCAGGCAGCTGGGTTCAATTCAGCCACGGTGTGGTTCTCTGTTGTTGCTTGTAATATCACAAAGCCCCGTGATCTCCATCAGTATGTTATTAAAATGAACACTACCATTGCAAAGATCTCGAACCCAATCTCATGCCATGATTCTGATGGCTTTCTACCATGTACAGTCTCATCACATTTGCTTTTGCAGAAGGAGTGAGATGGAACAGGTGACACCCATCTCCCTAGGCTCCTGAGCTAGTGAGGGATAATACTAAAGAACATTAAAGACTGCTAAAATTAATCTTAGTATTAATGATAAATTATTTAAGTTCTGACTGTCAGCATTCCAGGTATTCCATTTTCCTGCAAAAAAAAAAAAAAGCAGTCTTTGGGAGATGGGACATTCCAAGTCTCTAGTTAGTAGCTATTGTGTCCTCTCTAGCTCCCTTAACTGTCTTGAGCAAAAAGGCTGTCAGTCAAGTGGTCAGTCAAATTACCCTCATGTTATTGCCAGCCATCTTGAACTTCCTGTGGATGTATTTAGAAAACTGTATGACAAGGCCCAGCCTCAGCTAGGGCTGTTTGAGATAGTTAATACCATATGCTATGATTAACTGAGGTGCTAACAAGGCGAAGCTGTGACTGGGCTAAAACTAATGACTGTGATTGCCCCAAGAATGGACTCCCAGGTATTATTATCAAGCTGTTCAAGTGCCCTGAGTGAGGAAGCCTCTGAGGGCTGACTCCCCTGTTCTTGCCACAGTTGGTCCAATTAAAGGCTTCTTTTGCTTGGACTTTTCACATCTTTAGTTATGGATTGATTTGGCAACACAAAGGACACGGCAGAGACAGCAGTGGGGGCAGTGATGGCACAGGCAGCAAGAAGATGTGGCTGGGGCAGCAAGAGCAGAGAAAACAGCAAGGCAGTGAGGACAAACAGCTGAAGAGGTCACAGATGTGTTTGAGAGCAGCCAGAACAAAAAGGAGAGCAGCTGAAGCAGATGATGGTGAGAGAGAGTGACAGAGAGTTGGGAGCTGGGAACTGAAGATGATTAAATCTATGAGGAGGCAGAAAAGGAAATCTGTTCTTGAGTCAGCTCTCTAGGAAAGATTCCAGTGAGCTGTTGAGTCTGTAGGATCAGAGGTTTCAAATAGACACCTTTCAAGCTGAGATACATAACACTGGTTGCTGTTAATGGCTGAAGAATCCCCATAGCTAGCCCTTCCTGGAAGCTTCAACATCGACTCTACAAAAAGGGCGAAGAATATTGACTTCCTAGGATTACACTGGGCTGGTAACACTTATACAACCTAATGGTTCCAATACCAGAGGCCTCATCAGTCTTACATATTGGAGGGCCCCACCTGCAGTTACTCAGGCCTGCCTACTGTTAACTGTTCATTGATGTCAGACACAAAATACCCAGGGAAACAAGAGATACCAAAGACTAGTGTAGAACTTCTCCATCATTGGTCACAGTTTCTATTTGAGTAGAAGAGAGTGGTCTTGTCCAGATGATTACAACAATACAACTTTGAATTGTATCTTCTTCCACATAAGTTCGAGACCTAAAATATGCCTATGAGTGTGAAATGAACATGCTATACACCTATGAGATGTAACCAAGTTAAAGTCATACTGGAATGGGTGGACCTTTGATCCAATGAGTGCTATCTTTATAATAAAAATATAGGAGATATTTGACACAGATACTCTAAGGAAAGCAAAGGCCATGAGAAAGGAGAAACATGGATTGGTCTGATGGCAAACCAAGGATTGTCAGTGGTCACCAGAAGCTCAGAAGCGGCAAGAAAGAGCATACTCAAAAGTTTTTAGAGGGAGCATGGTCCAGGCAACATCTTGATCTCAGAATTCCAGCCTCTTAAACCGTGGTAAATTTCAGTTGTTTTAAACCATCCAGACATTCAGTTTATGGTAATTTTTATGGCTGTCTGGGGACACTAATGTATCCATCATTGAAAGTTGAGTGGCTAAATAAGTGTAGCCTTCAGACTTGAGGGATGACCAGAGCTGTTCTAAGGAATGAGGAGATTGTGGGGAGAGATGTTGTATGACATGTATATAGAGAGGAACATCCTTTTTTCACATGTTCACAGACATAAAAATGGGATTTCCATACTTTTTGAAGAACCTAGAAGAATACACTAGCTATTGGCTAGTTTTCTCCCGTTGGAGGAGGTTAATCATTTGCTTGGGTTATAAGTGTGAATAGATACTCATTGCTTGAAGGAGTAGGTCACATTATCATAATCAGTATCCATACATGGTCCAGCTTTTCCTGAATCAAGGATTCATCAAGGCCATGCCATACACACCCCTACTTTGCTAGTGGAGATAGTATCTGGTCTGCCCCTTTGTTGTTCTCAAAGCCAGGCTTGATAAGGAGTATTATGAAATGTCAGGCCAGAGTCAGTACTGCAAATAAAACCTATGTATTGATTCTACTCTGATATCTATGTCTCAACCTTATCATAATCCAGTCTGAGATGTGTTTAAATAGCCACAATATCCCAATTATTTCCAGGGAAAACAGAGGCATACATAGCATTTACAACATGATAGGAATCACTCAGGATATAACACTTTGGCCCAAATCTCACTTCAGCATCTCTATTACTCTGCAGCTTGGGCCATTGTTGTAGGTCTGGACAGCAGGAGAAAATACTAATTGTATGGGGTCATACTCGAACCTCTTGTTTTGTACTGAGCAGCGATTTTCTCATCAGTAAAATTACGGGATTGTGTTAAATGCTATCAAAATTCTCTTGCCCCCTTTATAATCACTGATTCTAGAGTCTGAAAGGACTTTATTGCCCACAGAACACATGTCTGTGAGATAATTTCATGTGGTGATGTCAGAGGGACAGAGTATGAATGACAGCATTGGGCTGCGTGCTCTTCTTCTGCACAGTGGGTTCTGGCTCTGTGCCTTTTCTGGTCTCCATAGCCTCCTCTTCTGGCAAGGACTGTAGCTTTGTGAGCCAAGACAGGGCAAAGGAAAACAAACAAGCAAAGGGACACCTTCAGTGACCATCTAAGCAACTGTAGGGATTAGTTCTGTGCTTGGGACCAGGACCTGTTGACCTAGACCAGCTAGATCCAAGAACTTCCTTGCAGCTTCCTACATAGACACTGTGCAAAGTCCTTAGCCTCTCTGAATCTCAGTTATTATGGATAAAATGAGGATTAAAAGTAGTATTTAGATCATAGAATGACTGTGAGGTTTGATGTACGTAGAGCCACACCTGGCAAAAAAACCTCATTCTTTATCAAGTTACTGTCATTGTTTTAAATTCTTTGATCCAAAGAATAATCTTCTACCAAGTGAGAGTGTCATCATCTCAAGGCAGGAGAAAAGAAAAGTGTCTGGAATGATGTTTTTGCTCTTCAAAGACAAATACACATTCTGAAGGATGTTTGTTATTCAGAGTGAATTGTTTGAAAATACAAATTGAACAGCTGGGTTCAAGTAAGCAGTTGTCAACACAGCTACCTGATTTTAGAATCTAAAACTCGTAGTTTCCATCACAAATACACCCTTATTTTCAGCAGGAGTCTTGATGCCTATATTTTGAATACTTATAACTGATGGTTAAAGTAATGGCCAGAACATAAAATACCAGTCTCTCTCAATACACTTTAGAATAAATGAGGCTTAGTATAGTTTAATGTGGATGATCCTTGGTGCAATATTATTACTAAGAGTTTGAAATTAATGGATGGACATTATGACTTGACAGATAACAAATGTTTTTGTCTGCTTGCTTTTACATTCATCATTCATGTGGGGATGGAGTATGTTATTACATTTAGAAATTTACTTCCTCTATTACTTCAGTTCATCCAAGTGAAATCTAATGGCATTTGTCAACCATGATAGATTAATCCATTATTGTAAAAACATAACACAGGGGTTGGCCAGTAGTGTTCTCTATTTTCTAAGCCAAAAATATTGTCTAAAGCATGAATATATAACCAAATTGGGCCAATATGTAGGCTTCCCTAGGTTTTTGAAACTGTTGGCTCATGAGTTTAAGTCTACAGAGGAAAGAAGAAAACATTTATCATGGGTCTGCTACCACACACAGATTAATTAGTACATGGAATTTTGGCTATGAGAGTAAACTCATCATGGAGTGAACAAGGATAGAAGAAAAAAGAGAAAAATCCAGAAAGTCCTTATTCTTGATCCCAAAGGCTTCTGACCTTAAATTAATAAATATGTCAGCTATTACATTTCTTTGAAAAGGCAAAGTAGTGCAAACTGACGTTATGATACTTACATACTATAGACTTTGTTTATTCATTATTTGTCTACCTACTATCTATCTGCATCCATCCATTGAATGAATCCACCCCCATCCATCTATATACCTGTTGGCTCATTAACTTATCCATCTTCCATCCACCCACTCAACCATTTACCTATCCTCTGTCTACCCACTTTCACTGTGTGTATACAAAGTTGACCAGGCTTTCAGACTATGTTTAAGTGCCTCAGAGATATCCAGTCTACTAGAGAAAGCAGACAAGCAAAAAGTATGTTAGGTAATCATCAGTGGACACCGATGACTCAGAAGGACACTGAAGTAGGATCAAAGGGAGCAAGACTAATGGAGCAAGAGTGAAGAGTCAGAGAAAGTCACTTTCAGCAAAGTACATCAGGCAGAATCCCACACGGAACAGACAATAGTCATATAAAGTCATACACAAGAGTTCCCTGCTGATGGAGACTGCTCTAAGGCCAGATCGTGTCTCCACAGAGTGAGCTGAGCTCATTTGGTGCTCATGAACACTGAGGGAATTGACTACTTGCACTTTAGGGATATTCCTCCCTAAATGGTATTAGAAGGATGAAAACTCTACCCTGACTATTGTTTGTGTTTGCTGGTGGTGTAAGGTGTGTGAGCACCACTCCTTGGAAGTAGCATGGGGTAAGATAAGTTATTTATTCACTCAGCAAGTTTTTATGGGTTTCTTTCTATATTTCAGGCATAAATTTAGCCTCAACACTGATAGATACATATACATGTACATACATATACACATAATGTATATGTGAAATATATATATATATATATACACACACACACACACACACACACACACACACACACACACACTTTATTACAGAAGTTCTGAATCCTAACCAAGGTCATCACAATGTAAATATTAAAACCAGGTAAGAAGAGGTAGGGGGAGCCAACTGCTCCCATTTTTATGAATTAAGCAGCATATCATGTCAAATGTTCAGCTCTCTATGACCCTATCATGGAAATTGTTTCTTTTTCTGTTGGTTAATCTCAGGAGCATACACATGAAGATGGACATGTACCATTATCAGAGCTAATCCTCCAGTCAGCCGTAAGTATTCAGCTAGGCTTATGTTCCACAAGCAAGTCCACATAATCAAAACAGTCAAGAAAACCCTAACTTAACAGTCACATTGTAAGCAAGCAACAACTTGAGATCCCACCAATATGCCAACTAAATGATTCCTCTCTTACCCTAAAAAATATAACTGGATCTGAAAAGAAATGGGAAACATTACTGTTTCCTCATGTTGTCAAACAAACAAGCAAATGTGAGCTGTTGGTTCTAGAAAGAGGTAATAAGATAAAGTTCACATTTTTCTCTATTTGGAGATAATAATGGAGTGAGATTGGAATGTCAGTTGATTGGCAGCCTATGGAAATCATAAGGTAGCAATGAGCAGGAGCAAGGTTTCTTTTATTTAAAGCATCCATTTATTCTTAAACATTTTGTTATCACCCCATTCCTTGCCTTCTTGTATGAAGGAATTGAGCCCACACTTCCTCAAGATCTCTCTGTCTCTTACTCCAGGCTGTGTGTTTATACCTGCTCTCATCACCTCCTTCACCAATCTGCAAGCCCTAACTGACTATGGTTCAAATCCTGGATGAAGGGGATTGAGTGGCTTCTATAACCAGCTTTGATCTCCTCTCAGGATGAGCCAGCAGACACCCAACTTTAACCCTAACAAATCAGGTAATAGATTTCCCTGTGTACCCTGGCAGAGTAGAGGGTTCTCACAAAGGCATAAATAATCTGGTTGCTGCCTTTCAGGGGGCCTTGTTTCCATTCCCAAAGAAACACCTCCAGGAATGCCTCAAATGTACCTATTTGGTCACCAATTGAACCAGAATCAGAACTTTTAAGGCATATTTGGAGTAATATTTAGTACACTTAGCCATGGTTTCAGTTACTTGCCACTATAGTTTACTTCAGAAAATTGTGTGTGTGTATGTGTGTGTGTGTGTGTGTGTGTGTGTGTTTGTATCAGCTCTAAGCCAACAATGCTACATGGAAACTTCCAGAAAACACTCCATACCTTTAAATCAATACTGCTCTTAGCTGTATGTTGTCATCTCTTACAACCTCACACTATTTTGTCAAAATGAATCATCCATCTTGCTTTATAAACTAGAATAGGGTTCAGACCTTGGGCACTTTTGACAGCAGGATAGGAAGCTGAGAAAAGTAGTCATACACAAGCCTGAACCTTTTCTTGCCTCTGCAGCAGTCTGCAGTGTTTATGATTTATTGAAAAGCCTCAGGTGTATGGGGATCATGAATTGCAGTCTGTATTTGCTTTCAAAAATGCCACCCGGGAGCCCAGTGAACAAACAGAAAAAAGTACAATGGTAAACATTCTTTTAACATTCAGGTCTGACTTTGATTTTTGGTTTTGCTACTTAATTCCTGTGAGAATTCAGAAGGGGTAGAGGAACCTTTCTGAGTCTTGGTCTCTTTATACACAAAGGAGGATACTAGGACTCTTACATGGTGACTGTGCAGATCAGCTGTGATAACCTTTTCGGAGCTTAGATCTGAGGAGATAGACATTCAATATGTAGCGGTTGCTATTATTTATATGAAGTTGTCCTTGACTAAATTCACATGAAAATGACAGAGGAATCGGAGGTCAGCAACAGAGTAAGCCCCAAAGACTAACTTGTGAGCAACATGGCTACCTAGCAGCTTTCTACCATGCAGGACTAAACCCTCCCCACAAAACAATGGTGAAATGGGAAGGGTATTCATAATAAAAAAAATGTACCTGGCTGCTGCTTCCAGTTGTTCTTTCCTATAAAAAGGGAGAGAGGGAAAAGAGAAAAGGACCCATAAATGGCATGAAATAGTTAATCTTGCCCCAAAGTCTGTCTTAAAGCTTCATGTAGAGGGTAGAATACGATAAATGGAAAAAGAAACATTCTGGAACAGGATGGTAGATATGGAAGGAAATCAAAGGATGAGGCAGGCTTTGCCATGTGCCCCATGCCCCTGCCACCGCCATTTTGTCCTATGCTCCCAAGTTTTTCATAGCTGCTTATTCATCCAGGAAGTGGGTGACTGCCTTCTCAACACCAGGATCTGTCACTCAACTCAGAAGGTTTGTTTTGCATCAAGACTGCCAAATGTAGTTGCTATACTCCTATCCCTCCCTATCATCATGGTCAGCAGTGTTCACTGGAAAGTAAATTATTTCATGTCTCTTCTCTCATCAGCTATTACTGTAAGTTCTGGTGTTTTGGATGTGTCAATTAAGCCTTATAACAACTCTAAGAGTAACTACTATTGTCATACTATTTTTTTTTCTGTTGAGAAAGTGGAGGAACGAAGAATTGCATAAGACTTCAGATGTGAAGCAGTAGAGTTGTGATCCCAAACTAGGTAGTGTGTCTCTAGAATATGCCTTGTAGTGATGAGGTACAGCACATGGTGGCCACATATTCACTACTCGAAGCCTTTGCTCAGCTTTGCCTAGAATCCTTTATCCCCTTTTCTACATAGAACAGTCTTGCCCCTTCATCAAGTCCACTGGGCTGAGCAATCCAGACAGGCTGTTCTAGCTCTGGGGTTACCAACAGTGGTTTCCCAAGGCTGTAATTTCAGAACTTGGTGTCTTTCTTTCCTATTTCATCTCCATTGTGTTTCATAGACCCCTCCAGTAAAGACTTAATCATCATCGATTGAATAAACTGCTATGAATCAGGTACCAAGACAGATATAGTTATATCTTGCTCTATTTCACCCTCACATCAACTCCTTCAGAAATGGGCATTGTTTATACAAATATCCCTTGACCCAACCTGTGGGATGCAGGTGAAGGTGTACCAGAGTACCACATAATTCTTTCTAAAATAACTTTTTCTTCCCGGACTCAAAACGGGAAGAACAAGAGTATTGGCAGAACTGGGCTCTGGTTTTTGTTCCAGCATGTACTTGCCAGATCACATCAGGTATTAGTCTCAGTGTTCTGACTCTTCACTTATAAAAATGGTCATAATGGATGAAGAAAGAGAGGTCCAGGAGAAATCACAGATGAAGACAAGATTTCTTTCTGACATAATGAAAGTGCCCTGGAGTTAGTGTGTTTAATGTTGTCCAACTTTGTGAATATACTCAGTCACCAAACCATCAGATTCTCTTACAGCGAGTTAAGTGTATCGCAATAAAATTGCATTTAAATGTAAATAAAAGAAAAAAAATTCTTTAGGAAACAGGTGAGAAGACATTGGCCTATCTGCTTTTTCTCTGCTACTAGCATATGGTGTGGGTTGGCATTCAGGGACATTTCCTTCCCAAAAGAATGGCTCATTTCAGAGTGGTTGCTAAGTGAGTTTCTCCAGTGACTTTGTACTTTTGTCCTTGAAATAAAACAAGAAAGAAATGTTCCCTCTTAGTTTAAAAGCCATTCCCATATCACAGCAGCTGTCTGCAACACAATGTAACCCTCAAGTGTCTGACAGCCAGGACAATGCTGTATTTATAATAAATCAACCAAAAAGAATAGGCCCATTGCCAAGGCCTTGGGATGCACAGTAAATGAAAATCTTCTAGACTCTACATTCAGTCTGGGTACACATGTTCTTGGTTTTGAGTCCAAGGTTATTCTGTTTTCTTAAGGGGGAAGATACTGTCCCATTCTAGGGAGGCTTTGATTTATGCGGTCCCAGGGTCTAATCAGTAATAGCAGTAGTCGAATTTTAGAAATACTATTAGCAACATCCAAGCAAGTAAGTCTAATTAAGTTAGAAGTTACAGTGAATAACCCAAACTTGTTGCTTTATTTAACTATTCATCTATTGCTTCTTGCCTCTTCTACAAGTTAAGTTCCTTTGACTTCTTCGACAAGTCAGACCCTCTCTATTCTCTTCTTAATGCTTTACCTCAGCTCATGCAAGATCCCAGTGAATGTGAGGCAGGAAATTTTTTTTCTGGAACAGGGCTTGAAATCTCAAAGGTTTTACAGTTTCATCTTACTTATGGCCATCACTTGGAAAGTTTTAATCTTTTAAGATGGATTGATGAATAAGTGTGATGTGTATGCACATGGATGTGGAAGCCAGAGAACAACCTTCAGGAGTTGGTTCTTTCCTTCTGCATGGGTATTAAACACATACATCAGTCTTAGTGGCAAGTGCCTTTAGCCACTGAGCCATCTTGTTGGCCTGGTTTCCTAGCCCTAAGTCATAGTGAGAACAGAAGAAAACATGGAGGAAGCGTGTATAAGCCAATCACAGATCTCATACTGAGTGTGTGGGAGACTTGGGTAGGTGTTGAGAGAGCTACGTACCTACTGTTGAGTTGTGTTATGCTTCACTCAAGTGACAGGTACTTGCTTGTGTAACATGCTTCAGTAAGCACTGCTTCAAAAGCAGATACCATCCCAGCAATGAGCTAATTATGCCTCTACCTTTTCTCCTTAGTCAAGCGTTCTAGAACTTCAACATCTGCCTAGATCCAAAACTCTAGTTTGAAGACCACAGCATCAAAACGCTGAAAATGAAGAGCCTGTTTTGGAATCCAGGCAGTAAGAAGAACAGCAAGTGCATCAGGAAACTACGGTAGAATGAAATAATGGCTCCTGGTCAAGATGGTTTTACCACCACCACCCTTCCTTAATAATTTCTGATGATATTTAGCTCTGTATGTTCAAAACAGTGCCTCCAATTCTAATGCACACCTGCATTTGTGAACACAGACTTATCTCAGAGAACTTGTTATGACTAAACGAAACATGAACTTTGATATTTGAAATGTAGTGGACATCAGTGTGTGTTAACTTCCTCAATCCTTTCCTTATGCTGGTCCTAGAAAGAGGTTATCCATCATCATGGCCTTTAGTTCAATTTTCCAACTTTGAGAACACTGTTAATGGGTCTCCAGAGGACTCCTTGGTCATCTGTGCTTTTCTTTCCTTTGTGAAGCTGTCTGTGAGTGTAGGTTAGACCAGCTGAGGGAATAGTCAGACAGTTAGGATTGTGCTGGCTTCAACTCGTCTGTTCTTTGACTCTGTTAACACCGACATTTTGTGGTGCCATGCTGTTTCCCTCTAGTTTCTCACTGGAATCATCTACAGGTCTTTAAAGATTTGAGATGCCTGGTTTACTTCTGAGGATTCAGACTTAATTAGGCTGGGTATGTTTTAATATACAAGGGTTTTTTTTTTTTTTCCTTTTTTTTTTAAAGTTCTCCAGTGATGTTTAACATGTGGCCAGCCCATAATGGGAACCATTTCCCATTGCCCTGGAGGACATTCTCTAGCAAACCATGAGACCATAACACAAAGATTAGACCATGGAAATGAAATAAATGAATGTCAGACATAGAGTGAGCACTCAGAAAAGCGACTACTTGCCTGAAGAATGGGAAAGAGACAACTGATTCATAAAATCTCCAGGTTGCCACCAGATCCATCCTGTTGGGGTTGGTAGCATAATATCTCCAGGCAGCCTGAGGAGGAGGAAATGGAATGGCACGGCCATCACATGAAATGTTCACACAGCATCCTATGACATTCAAGCAACTCTTAAGCTCTTAACTTCAAAGAATTTAAATTTGTTTATATAGTGAGGATTCAGAAAAGCAGAGTTTCTTGATTTCTGTAGCTTCTTTGAAGATAAAAACATTCTTGACCATTTTAGAGCTACCACTGGTGTTGTGGTGAGCTGTGACATGGAGAGATGAATTGGGATAGAGAGAAGAGGATAGAAAAATCTCTGCCAGTAACAGTGACTGTTCTTTACAGAAAGCTCCTTAGGACTGACCAGTCAATAATATAGGAAAATAAACAGTCTTTTGTGCTATTTTTCAATTTAGGAGAGCCTAGCAGGTGGCTCTCATAGACTAAACTTCTGGAATACTCTAATGGCTCAGTGTTTGAAGGTTTAAAGGAACAAGCAAACTTTGAACATTGAGTCTGGCTTATAACCATATTGTGTAGGATGCTATCTTGTAGTGTCAGGCCCACAGACCCACAGACCCACAGACCCACAGACCCACAGAAACACCTATTGCAGCTAGATAAAAGTTCAGGGCGCATGTCAGTACCCTCTGTATTCAGGAAGGCACAGCTGGAACACAAGTCCCTTGCTCCCAACACTTCATACTATCCTAAAATATGAATTCCCCTTGATGTCTAATAGGGAACAGTTACACTTGTCTTATCTCTGTCATTACTCTTCCTCCAGCCTATGGTTGGAAGAGTAATGGTGATGGGAAAAAGGAGGTATCCAACATTTCCTGTTCAATGTTTGTTGAGGGTCAGGACAAATGGTCCAGTAGCCAATATTTTGTGCATGTTTGCACTCCCCCCTTTATTAATGGGTTTTTACTGTTAACAGACAGGAGGGGATTACAAAACTCCTTGTAGCTCACTAAGTTTCTGGATTGTCAGCTATCTGTTTTCTGTTGTCCATTGGATCAATCCTAGGGTGGGAAGAAGAATAAGAAAGAGGCTAAGAGAAGTCATAGGTCTAAGCCAAATTCTTCATTTCAAAATTATCAGGAAACTCAAATCAAATGATTTTCTTCTTGAGTGCTGAATCCATTTCTAGAGTTGCTTAGAATTTAGGTGAAAAATGGTAAGGCTTTCACTATCAACACACATAGACTATGTAGGTAACCATGGTGATGTCTTTAGCCACCCACAAGGGAGCAAATGCAAGCTCGTCCTCTTCTGCCTAGGGATATGCCTTTGTTCCTTTTCTCTATATCTGTCTTCATTGTTTTCACACACACACACACACACACACACACACACACACACACACACACACACCTCCCTGGGCCCATCCAAGTTCACAGGTACACAGACCTGGATGAGTTCAGCAGCTGGCTTCCTTCTCTTCTCAAAGTGCTTCTGACGGTGCTGCTCCTGAACCTTCAGTGCCAGTCCTGAGCCAAGGATACCCTGCAAAGAGAATTCAAGCCTATGTCAGCTGCACTGGACTCTCTCAGCACCCCTGCCTTATGTCTGGTATAGCAGAGAATGTAGGTCTCAATGACACCCTGAAGCCTTTGTTGACATTTGAATGTGAAATGTCACTCATAGATTCATTCATGTGTTTGAACCCTTGGGCTTTAGCTGGTTGTCCTTTAGGAAGGTTGTGGATCTCTGAAGAGGTGGATCCTTACTGGAAGAATTAGATAACTGGAAGTGGGTGTAGATGTTTTGTAGCTTGTTCCTATTGGCTTGTCTACTCTGCTTCCTGACTGTTGGATGTGATGAGACCAGTTACTTCCTGTTCCTGCTATCATGCCTTCCTTGCTATTATGTACTGTAAGACAAAATTAAATCTTCCCCTACATATTGCTTCTTGCTAGGTATTTTGGTCATAGTAATGCAGTGGCAATAATAGAGGAAAGAGAGAAGGAAGAAAGCCATGCTTTCCGCTGCAGAGTAGGGAGTCTGGTTAAGTGAAACAAGTCAGAAGCCAAAGACACCTGGGTTGCAATGTGATAGCCATAGTCCAAGTGTGACACCCTGGGGACTCTCTTATCTGAGCTCTGTCTTTTCAGGGACCACTGGTTCATAGTGGGTCATAGTACCTATCTGACAGTGATCTCAGAAACAAAAGGGAAAACCTAGATGACAAATAGGAAATGTTCAGTAAAAAATAATAGATGCCCTTCATATTATAATCAAATTCTAAAATAGTTTAGGTGCTTGAACAATGTCCTGGGACATATTCAATAGGCAGAATTTCCAAGAATTGGATCTGCTTTGTTTTCCAGGTCAGACACTAGTGTGGACTAAGCAGATAGACACATGCATTTAATAAAAAGGGAATTACAGATGGTACAATACCCCGTCCATCCTTTGCCAGGTTTGTGGGTGAGAAAACCGGTCTGAGAACATCATAGCAAAAGTCAAAGAGCTGGGAAAAATACATATAAGTTGGCTAGTAATGAAAAAACAAATTCTCCTGTTTAGAAAAAAATGATGGAGTGGCATCGGAGGAATTGTGGTTTAAGAATGTTCTCTTCAAGCTGCACAACGAGAAGCCAGGCTTCAGAACTGGCTTGGCTTGGATTCCTGACTCCACATCCCAGGCATGTTTATAACCTTTACAGTTTTTAACTCATACTCTCGGCATGAAGAGCAAATGAGATGATGCAGGTAAAACATTTGGCATGATTTGGGTACACAGTGAGCCCAATATGAGCTTTCTATTTTCACTCTCATTATATCGCTGTTGGGGGAAGGTATTCTTTCACATGTCAAGAACAACTCTTGACAGAAGTGAAAACAAAATGAAACAAAAATGTAAGGCAGCAAGTATCAGGCCAAGAAAAAAGAAAAAAGAAAAAAAATTCAGACGTGAAGTATGTGCGCTGTGTTAGGTTTTGGGCATCAACAGATGAAGACAGAGCTCTAGCCCCAGAAGATATCAGTCCTTGAAGGCAGGCAGAGATGGAAATCTGTTAACCCACATGGAGTCAGAATACCCACAAGAGGGGCCCACTGTCTTAGACTGAAGATGGCAGTACTGTTTAGCAATCAAGGAAGCATTTGAAGATATCACTCCTGGTGCAAGGAAGCAGCACAAGCATGAGGGAAGGGTGAGGCACAGCCATGCTGAGGTACCAGCTGCTTAAGTGATAGGGTGTGGATCATCGAACTCAGGATATAATAGGGTAAAATTTGAGGCTCAGGATTTGAGCTGGCTCTAGGCATTAAGGGGAACTTCCTGTCACAATCAAAAGAACTTACTGCTGGAAGGGCAAAAAAGGAGACACCGATTAAAGAAAAGGTGGCAGCAATCAGACGTCCTTCCCAGGTTTTAGGTGTCTTGTCTCCATAGCCAATGGTGGCTAGTGTGATCTGAAAAAGAGAAGCATTCAAACGGGTTTCCACAGATAAGGAACATTAGTGGCAGTGAACTGAGCTCTGCTTCTCAGCCCCTGTGCCTGCTCAGATGCAGCTCTCATTCATATATATCAAGACTCCTATACCACAGCTTGTTTTTAGCTTAGAGGTGTCCAACTAATTGCAAAAATGTGCACATAGGTGCGCACACGCGCGTGCGTGCGAGATGTGTGTGTGTGTGTGTGTGTGTGTGTGTGTACAGTTGCTTCTCTATAGGCATAGCTTTCACATCTTGGGATTTAACCAACTATGTTTCAATAAAACCAAATGATAATATAACAATAAAATAATACAAATAAGAACTACAGCATTCCAACTCTTTACATAGTATTTACATGTCATTAGGCACTAAAAGTAATCTAGGTTTGATTTAAATACATAGGAGGATATGTGTGGCTCGTATGCAAATGGTACAATGTTTTCTAGAAGGAATGAGCTTCAATCTATCTTGATATCTTCAGAGAAGTGGAAGAAATTGAAATCAGCTTCCTGTTTACACCAAGGAATAACTGTATTTGTGCACGTATGGATTTATGTACAGCCAAGTTATGAGTTGTGTTTGTCAGTGTATTTGGGTATATCATCATTTGTGCATGTCTGACTGTCCATGTGTTTGTCCTCAGTAGTATATTCCAGTGTGTGACTATATGTTTATCAAGACACAGTTCACAATACCATGGCCTCTGCAGCCCATTTGCCTACCTTCAAATCTCAAGTGTCTTAAACTAATTATTAAACTAACTTACCCTCTATGGTTCTTGTTTCAGTTTTCTCACTTAAAAAAAAGGCTAACAGATGTTTGGGTTCAAAGTACATTAGTAAGCACTAACTACTTAGCACGGTGATGTGGAATAAATTAAGGGTTTAGTAAGTGCCAGGATTACTACTTCCATATATGTCTTCAGGTCTGTGTGTCATGCATATATCTGATACTGTGGCTTTGTTGCATGAACATGGCTCGACTGATGACCACCTATGACTGACAAGGCCAGGTCCCAGAAAACGATGCAAAAAGGCTGTTCCGGGCTCTAGTTTCTTACAAGCTCCATGAAAAACTATTTCTAGGTATAGCTTTCATCGGTAGAAGCTTTCTTGTTTCCTCTCTGTAGATTTGAAGGTAGAAGAGGTCCAGTCCTCATGTTTGAATGTAAACTGAAACTCACTTGAATGTGCCCATACCCCAATCTTCACCTCTTTCTGCATCTAGTGGTCAAGTTTCCACACAACCTCTCTAGGGTTGTCTTTCAAGGAAAGGTGACTCACCAGGCCCCACCACAAAGCATCTGCATAGGTCTCAAACTCCTCTTTCATCTCCTCTCCTTGGGCATCCATCTCTGGCACATCTTTCTCCACCAGGTATACAAGAAATGAAGAAAGGATGAGTGTCAGGAAGCCGATGTACCAGGCAGTGATGAGTTCCTAGAACAGTGAAAAACAGAGGGACTCAGTAGGAAGCCCTCAGTGGAAGATTGAGCCAGGTAGTCTGAAGTTTGAGTTCATGTTTGTTTGCCATGTTTACCTTTTCTGAGTTTCACTTCCTATCACTGGAAAACAGGAGGCTAGAACGTAGACATTTCCATCATTAACTACTAGAATGCTGTAAGCTCTAGGAGAAGAAAAACACTCCATTCGAGGTGACCTGATGTCTCAACTCAGGAGCTTTCATGAGAAGTTAGTGGTCAGGAGAAATTGGTTATTTCCAGAGACAAGCACAGAATTTGGGAGACTTCATGTGTCACAGGCCTGCATGGAACAGGGCCAAAAATCAGTTCCATGGGCAGATTACTAGCAAAGGGCTGTTAGTGTGGCCCAGGAGACACAGCCATGGACAGGGACCCACCACCACCACCATTTCACTGTATGATTCAAAGGAGAACCAGTCTCTCTGATCCATCAGATAAGAACTTTGATACTTTAAAAAAAATTTCAGTTGTGTTATGTGAATATAGTTTTGTTTTAATCCCAGAAGTGGGATATGGGGCTTCTTCAGATTGTCCACAGCTGCTAACTATGATTGTCTTATGCTCTAGGAGGGCTATGATTTTTTTTTTGTCATCTGCAAATAGTTTACATTTGGAATGCTGGGGACTCTTGAGATGGTCTAAATGCAAGAGCCCCAGAAAGCCTGTGGTGGCTGCCGGTCCCTGCCCATGCTGTTCCTGCTGATGTATCTGCTATTGCTGGATTACTGGTTAGAGATATTCTGATGATGAAGATTGAACTTGCCCTAAGGAACTCCTGCCCCTAAGCAGCAGGAAGTAGTCTAAAGGATGCCCCTTTTCCTTCTAACCTTCTTTCTCTCCTATCTCGTGTTGAAGGGCTGGAAGGGACTAGGTTGGAATAAGGGTTGGAAGGGGGTTAGATAATAGAACCCAATCAAGTGGCTCAAAAATACGCCTACAGTGTGTAACATACTTTTTTTTCAAAATAATAATAATATTAACAATAAAAGAGTAGAACAAAAGAGTCATGTAGGTGTCCCGGATACTCCTGGTGGAATTCAGACAAGCCTGTTTATGTGAAAGTGATCTTGCATATTAAAATATGTGAAAACACAAAAGACAAATGAGACCTATGATTTCATAGATAGTGCCGCACAGTAAGAAGGAAACAAGGCCAATTGACTGAGTAAAAGGAAATGCCAGAGTTAGGAGAACCAGGAGGTGGCAAAGCTTCAGGCTGACCAAGATGATCCCTAGGGGTCTCTGTTGCTTTAAGTCCTCTGTTGTTCTCCTGATGAGGTTTAGCATGGTAGAGGGGGGAGGAGAGAAGTCACGATTATAGGTGAACATCATGATCTGGATGTAAAGTTTGTGTTCATATTGAGGCATCTCAGGGAGCTGTTGATGGCACAGCTGTCCTTCCGAAGGCAGTCCACTGCTAGCCTTTGGGTCAGGAGAGGCTCACTGATAGTTCTTATTGTGTTGGCCCACATAGTCCCTGCTGCCCACACTACCCTTTCCTGCAGGACCAATTGAGGAAACTCCAGCCATCTGCATTCACCTCTAACCTTCATTATGATTATTTCCCTGGATCGTTTTACCCCATTAGAAAGAGTGCTGTGGTCTGAATAAGAACTACCCTTCCTAGGCTCAGATCTGGAACTCGTCTTTCCGGGCTGGTGGTGCTAATTTGCGAGGCTCTGGCAACTATAGGGGTTAGGGCTTAGCTGGTAGAAGTGGGTCACTAGGGGTGGGACTTTGAATGGCTTCCCCCGGTTCCAGATTCCTGTCTTATGCTCCACTTTCCTGGTCTGCTATGATGCGAACAGTCAGTCTCCAACACACAGCCCTGCTCAGTGGTTCTGCCCAACCTTCGTCTCAACATTGTACTGGAACTCTGAAACTGTAAGTCCAAACACACCCCGCCTTCCTCACTGTTTTATGAGGAGCTGTGTAAGTCAGTGTCAAGAAGAGAGCTCAATGGCATTTCATTAGTAGCATCACTGTTTTGTATTCAGCCTGCTTCTCCCACACTGTTAGGCTTCTCTGTTCATAGTCATCTTACCTTCCCCACAGTGTCTTATGTACACTGCATTCAGGTACATTCACACATGTGAAGGTGAATGGTACCAACGTTGGAGTGGGAGGTTCTCCTCTGAGGGTCTGCCCTGAAAGAGATCTGAGACGGGAAAGAAAGTTGCCCACTCCTTCCCCAGGGGTTTTCTGAAGCCTCCTACAAAGCCTCTTGCTTTGCAGACTGCAGCTGGGAACCTCTGCCTCCCTGGACTCCTGCAAGCCAGAAGATTTGCTTGGTGGTTTCTTTAGAAACAGCTGCTTGATCATGTGCAGCATACACGTAAACCAGCTGTGCTGGATTATTAGGTGGTGGTGTGATGGTTGGCATCAGGAGTTAAAGTGGGTTTTTCAGGCATTCAAAACATGGTTCAAGGGAATCTTGACTTTGTATAACTTTCACTAGCAGCTCTGTAAGAGTCTATTCCCTCACATGTCAAGTGTTTCAGCAGTTAGCCTTGGGATCAAGGTACTGAGACTTCTCTACAAGAAGGGTTGGGAAGAGATAGCATCAAATATTTTCCTGTCTTTCAAATCGGTTCTGTAGGATCTACAAGGCCTTTTCTCCCTGCTTTGGTGACTCAGAGCTCAGTTTCCTGACACATGAGATCCAGCCAGCATACCAGAAACTGGAAGCATGAACTGGTAGATATCCTGGGGTATATTTGTCATGGGAATAGTACTTGGCTTGTTGTAACTATAGGATCAACATCAGAAATCTCACCCTGGTAACACAGGCTTATATCTTTGTATCTCTGAATGTCAGAGGAGTCAAGTATAGAACTTGGTCCAGAGTGCAAAGAATTGATTAAAAAAAAAAAAAACTCACCCAAACCGAAAACAAAACAAAATGAACAAACAAACAAACAAACAAAAAACCCAAAGTGACACAGATAGAGTTTGAATCCAAATTAGTCGGTGGGCCTCCCAAATCTTCCCCCCTCCCTTGTTACATGCTGCCTTGTGTGAGCTCATTCTACCTTTTCAACCACGTAGAGATATAGATATTACCACTCAGCTGTTGAATCATAAATGGTAATCTCTACTGCAGATATGAGAAAACAGAAAACCAATGAGAAGTGAGTCATTTAGCCAAACTTATTTGCTTATAATGGAGCAGAGGCCTAATCTCAGATCTGCTTGCGGTCTAAATCCACACCCCTGGGCCACACTTGCATGTGCTTCTTTCTCTACTTCCTCCTATTTTTCCTTGTTATTATCATTGTCAGTGTTTGCAGCATGACCACCCTCATGGACACTACAGGAAGATGGTTCTGTAGAAAGGTACAAGCAGGAAAGAAGCCTGTGTTACTTCATGGCTTTTCCATAACACTTACTTTGCTGTGGGCACAGATAGCCGAGCCCAGGAGCTTCCAGGTGCCACCCCTCCTATCCATTCGAAGCATGCGCAGGATCTGCAGGAAGCGGAGGCTTCGCAGGGAGGTGGCCAGGACATTGCCCTGGTTTCCCACGGCAACCACTGGCACAGAGGCAATCAGCACGAAGATGTCTGGGAAAGAGGACAGACCGTGGCAGAGAACAGAGAAGGTCATGCAGAAGGAATACCCCATTACTAGCACTGTCTAGGAGTTGATGAACATGTCAAGAACGGGCTGCTCTAAGCAGCTGTGTTGAGGTTGACATCAACTGCCAGTGACAACGAATTATGCTGTGAATGATGAGGCATGGAACCTCTCAACACCACCACTGACTTCCTAGGAGTCAGGGAAAGACCCTGTTAGACTCCACCTCTGGTTCTAGAGCGCAGAGGTACAATTTCTCAAAGTGCCTTCTTATGTGGCACTTGGTATTTGATATCAGATGAGATGGGGAGAAGAGGGCATTGCGGGTTGCTCAGGCTAAAGAAGTAAAGCCTGACGCTCAGACTCTCTCTCTCTCTCTGTGTGTGTGTGTGTGTGTGTGTGTGTGTGTGTGTGTGTGTGTGTGTGTTTTCTGAGTAAGCAGAACATGAGATGGGAACTTGGATGTGATGTATTGAGAGATTAGTTCAGGGCCATGAGATTCTTCTGGAACTGTGGTGTTGGGGTGCGTGGTAGTTTAAATGAGGAGGGATCCCATAGGCTCATATGTTTGAGTGCTTGGTCCCAAAGGTAGAACTGTTTGGGAAGGATTAGGGGGTGTGTCACTAGAGGAGATGGGCTTTTGAAACCTCAAAGCTACATAGGCTGTTATTCTCTCTCTGCTGCCTGTGAATCGGGTTGTAAACTGTAATCTCTCTCTCTCTCTCTCTCTCTCTCTCTCTCTCTCTCTTTCTCTCTCCTCTTTCTCTCTCTCCTCTCTCTCTCTCCTCTCTCTTCTCTCTCCTCTCTTCTTTCTCTCTCTCTCTCTCTCTCTCTCTCTCTCTCTCTCTCTCTCTCTCAGCTGTAATCACTTAGGTACTCTTCCAGTGGCACGCCCAGCACTGTGTTCCCTACTGTGATGGTTATAAACTAACTTTCTGAACCTATAAGCAAGTTTCCAATGAAATGCTTTCTTTACGAAGTTACCTTGGTCAAGGTGTTTTATCCAAGCAACAGAACAATAATTAAGACTGGTAGGATCTGCTCACTAATTATGAAACTGGAAGAACTCAGTTCTGTGAACGTCAGTTTCTATCTTTGTAAAACAGGTAAAATGTGGTCCAGCACAAGTACACTGTCAGTGACCAATGGGATGGCACTTTCTACCCCTGCTAGCCTGGAAGACACAGGTGATTTGAGCTATTTTGGTGACCAAGTGTGCTACTAGTCTGGTTACTAGGGATATACATTATCTGGTGCTTTGTGATTTCTTCACAACCCAAATGCAGTGAGCCCAGTTCTCAACCACTAAGAAAAGCTACCTATTTAACAAGGAACAATCCAAAGAGATGGATTTTCAGCACCGGATATTTTGGTACTCTCTGTACCCATAAAACTTTCTTAGAGAAATACTGTAGGAGAGAACTGAGCCCAGCACTGGACCCAATTGTCAGGGCTTACCCAACATGCACAGGGGCTTCCTGGCAAACTTTAGCCGCCCACGCCAGCCTTTGTATCGACAGCAACATCCTGCAGCCCAGATCCTCAAAGCAAACTCAGCTCCAAAGATGAAAATAGCAAATGTTTCCTGCATGAAATAGTGTATGGCATGAGGTTAATTAGGACTCAGCCTCAGGACTACTGAGTTCAGAGGAAAAGGGATCTGCTGCTCCTTTGCTAGTGGGGAGGATGCTGGGGCCAGGGAGGGAAGAAGTGCAGGTTGGCCATTGCGATGGCTCCTGTCTTCATCTTGCCATGTTAACTATCCATGCAAAAATGATTCCAGGTTTGAGCGTTTCTGAAGATTTCATTCCAATGAATCATTTTTTTAGCCCATTGAATGTATGAAAATACCCAATAAGTGAGGTCAAACACAATCTGCTAATCCCACTCAGAATGCTCAGACACTGCTATTCTAGCTGGCCAATGCTGCTAACCTTAGCTTTTGGGCCAGGCATTGCCTCACGAGTTTTATAGTATTATCCCCAGTTTACAATTGAGAAATCAAAGAAGGGTCAGGGTTTAGAATGGAGTATGCCTTTAGGTGAACTTTCAGAGGGCCAGGAAGCTACGTTCTTATCATTTACTACTGATGATTTTGGCTTGTACTACATGCTCCTTATTTCTATCCAGAACCCTGGATCATCATCAGGAAGGTTATGCCTATGGCAGGCCTGGCAAGGCAAAGGGGGTATTGCTTTTCTTTGGACCTCTAATTGGCTAACGATATTAGGAGGCTGAAATCCAGGCAAATAGTTTCCAGAGGTTGACTCCCTACAGCTGAAAGTGACCTATAGCTTCCATTCCGGAGTACAATGACAGTGGCCCATAGCTCACCAGCAGCAACAGCCAGTCTCCAGACACAGTCTCATACTCCTTGAAGGTGGTAAGGACGGCCAGAATCAAACATCCCAGGACAATCAGGAACCTAAAGGGAAGAAGGAAGGAGGGAACTTTAGTCCTGGCTGGTGTGGCAGGCAATCACAAGAAAGGGGGTCAGTGAGGCACTGGACAGTGTAGTGTCACGTGCTTTATAGGCTACCCCATTCATCTCCCACGGCAATGCTGAAGTTGGGAAAGACAGTGAACAAGGCTGAGAGAGGTTAAGCACGGAGTACGCTATTGCTCCACAAGCTACCTGACAGATTCAGTTAGACTTTTTGATTTTTTTTTTTTTTTTTGCTGTCTTGGAACACATTTTCTGACCAATACATCTGATGATCCTCTAAGCTAAATTTTCACTTCCAACCTTGTCTAGTAGTTTAACCACAATCACTGACCTCATCAACTTGTTAGGCTTTTTATTTGAAAGGAATAACTCCCACTTCTAAGTGAAGCCTTACATACTCCAAATCCTCTTCTCAGGGGATGGTGATGATGGTGTTGATGATGTCAACACCAGCACCTCTCCCTACTACATTGGGTCAGCATCCTTCACCTGCCACTTCACACATGCCATTTCATAATCTTTAGAGTGACTCTCAAGGTCAATATGGCCATTCCCCTGCTGCAGGATTTAAAAGATCAATAGTATGTAAAATATTAAATGCCCGGTTCTACAACATAAACCACCAACCTCAGCTCTGTGAGATTTGCCTTCATTTGGCATTGAACATGGAAGTGGATGCCAAGGCTGAGTTGGTGTACAAAGAAAAACCTAGTGTCCCAGATCTGAACTTCTGCAGCAGAAGTAGGAGCTTTTCAGACTCTTCTCAATAGCTCATCTGGTTAGCATGTAAACATGGGGATGGCACCACAAGATGTGCATGGTTATTTCCTGTGACTCATGCCTTTATGTGACTACTTCACTGAGTACAAGTAGACACCAAGACTCATTCCTTCTTAGCTTTCCTCATTATATGGCAAAAGCCACTAAATAGTCACGTCTGTGATTGTGCCACACTACATGGAGCCCCATCTATACAGACTAGAGGTAGAGAATCTCTTGCTGGCCTTAACAAGGCCACAACATAGGACCCAGTTGACCACTGATGCTCAGAAACTGTGAGCTACAGAAAGAAAAGGTATCATAGTCCACTAAGAGAGTGGCAATTTGTAATACAGAGTGATAGAAAATTCAGTGTGGGATGTGAATTGACTAAGTGCATCTAATTTCCAGAGTTGGATGACCATGTGGTCTATGTTGTTTGGCCTGTCATACTTCACTCCTGGATAGCAGAGGCTGTATAAGGTCCTATTTATATCCAGTGACTAACCCAGAGCTCATAGCTCTATGTAACCAAGAGTTTTTTAAGGCATCAAAGTGACTTCCATAATTCCCTGTTGCTGGAATTAAAGACACAGAACACACACACACACACACACACACACACACACACACACACACAAACACTTTGTCACACAAACATGAGTACATCTATACACACACACACATGCATAAACACATATGTCCACGTACACATACAGGTTATGATTGGTAGAAAACAAATGACAATTTCCGGTTCCAATCCCTGGCAACACTCTCACATACGACACACACACATGGGAAACATACATACATACACATATGAAGCATACATACATGCATATGACACACACACATGGGATACATACATACAGATATGAAGCATACATACATGCATATCACACACACACACACACACACACACCACCTAAACACACAGTGTATTGATTGAGCACTTGCTTAGCATGTGCTAAGCAAGTTCTGGCTTCAATCTCTAATACCACATATGATCACACACACAGAGGTATATATGATAGAGCCACATAATGTACATACATGTATATATGCATATGTGTATACATATAATAGCTTCCCTTTGTTGTTTGTTTTTTTTTGTGATTTCATTCATTGTTAGCCTACTCTGAGAATATTAAATGCAAACTCTAGAAACAAGTCACTGATGGGTACTATTTTACTATGATTTATTACTGTCCATGTTCTACACTGTGTTAGTTACTGCTATTAACCTTGTACTGTTCTTAGTTTGTAAATTAAGCTTTATTACAGTCATGCAACATATATAGAAACATACAGTATGAATATTTTGGTTCTATCTACATCTGAACATTCACAAAGCACCCTAGCACACATCAACAACAGACAATGGAGATATCTGTATTTATATCTGTAGTCAGCTCAGAAGGGCTGTGGTCAGTGATGGCTGTCATGGCTGGCCAAAGAGGACACATGATAAGAGTCTCCTGAAAGAGAATCCTCCTGGAGGTCTAAGCAGGAATGAACAGGGTGATGTGAAAGAGCAAGAGAAACACACTGAGGGTCTTGTTGCTAGGATATAGCAAAAACAGATGTTGAGAGGTGTGTGGTAACCTCGGGTCCAAGATGAAACCTTCGTAAGAATGTGCTGAATTTGAAGTCCAAGTAAAACTCTACATCATGCCAATCAAAGTCCAAGTTTAAACTTTTCAAGTAAGGTTGACCTCTAACACTGTGAGGGAAGAGGTGGAGAAATCACCTTTATCCCACCATCCAGTTTCAATCTAGGTCTGATCAGCCCACAGCATGCAGAACCCAGACTGAGCCAGCAGGGGGCAGCCAAGAACCATACAACTAGCTATGCACCAGCATCATTGGGATCTACTTTCTGAGACCGGAGAAAGACCAATAATTTATGAAACTCAAATCATCTAGGAAGGCCTTCTAACCTCGAGAAGAGAAGGCATTTTTCAGCTTTTTGCAAAGTTCAAACTGTCCTTAAAATAGCTCGAGTTCAGCAGTCAGCCTCTGTCAGCCTTGCTGACAGAAGCCAGATTTGTCCGGGCCACAGCAGCACCTGCCCTCCAAGTTCCTTTGTCTGGTGCTCTCTAGATGCCCCACTAACCTTTCTTTTTCATCTCTCCTCTACCCTTTGCTACTCTGGCTCTCTGTCTACAGCCCTCTCTGCTCCGTTCCCTTTCTCTCACTGCCTCACTCATTCCCATCCCGTGTCTCTTCCTCCACCCATTCCTACCTTCCTCAGCACATCCTCTCCCTCCCCTCTATGGTCTTCAGGCCCAGAACAAGAGATTGGGGAAGAGATCCCTGAGGAGATCCAACAGGGCCCTTGCTTCTGTCTACAGTTCCTGGCTGTGTTTGAGAGCAATGCTGGACCATGCCAATGCTGTCCTCAAGCCCTTCCCCCAGAAACAGTCGCCTCCACGTTTCTCCCTCAGAACTCATTCCTTATCCTCTACCATCCTTCAGCCAAGCCGGAGCTAAAGAAGTCAGGGAAGAAACACACGGGGGCACTCTGAACTGCAGGCAGACTGTTATGAACTATATGGCTCAGGTGATCAGTACAAGGCACAGTGCATCCTGTCCAGGTCTGCTCAGTACCAGAGCTCCACAAGGCAGCACACAGAGAGACACGGGAAGCTTTTCTGACAAGGAGGTAAAGGAAGACCTGCCATGACACTGAGATGAGGAGGTGAAAAAATGCTCACATTACATACATGGTTGTTGTTTTCATGTGGTCTTTTCTCTTTTTCTCCTGAGATCATCAGTGGGGGTATGGAAGAACCACTACTTTATATACATAAATATATAGATAAGGCTGGAGCTTCCAAGACCAGGTGACAGTGTCTGGAGAGTCTGCAGGAAATCTGGCCAGTAGACAAAGGCACCGAACCATCCCAGTAAACTGGGAGGACAATTCTCTATCTGCTTCTTTGGACTCTCACATTTGGGAAGTCTTCGATCAGGGACCCTGCTGGTCCTACTTTACTTTCAGTAACTCTGGGGCAATTTTTCCATCATTAGTGGCTCCTGATGTCCTTCAAAGCCAGGGAGGCAGGTAGCAGCTGAACCCACTGGATTATCGTTAGAGTTCCTTCACTGAAAGTGATGAAGGGCCTGCCATCCTAAGCAGGTGTAGACAGAATGAACTAACAGGGTGTGGCTGGCTCCCTCACACTTGACCTGACTCCAGGCACTGCCCTGGTTCCTGGCTCTCGAGCGGATAAAATACTTCCAATGAAAAGAGCACCTTCAGATCAAACAAATGAGATTGTGTCCGACTAAAAAACTGGCACAGGAACAGAAGAGCAAAAAGACAATCTTTATCTGACTGAGAGAATTCTTGAAACTATACACTTGACAAAGAGTTAATAATAAAGTCTGCACTATGTAAAGAACTCAAATGATTCAACAACAACAAAAGCAAATAACTAAATTACACTGGCCTAAAAATCTGGATATATGAAATATTATGTATGTACATGTACATATAATATATATATACATACACATATAGTGACCCACAAGTATTAATTAAATCCCAACTGGTCAAGGCCTCAAAATAATGTCTGATTATGTTGTAAAGTCTCTAATATGGACTGGGCAAGGCTGCCTGGAATGCAGGATTCAAACTGCTGCCAACTTACCTGGAGGAAATGCTATAATCAACTGGTAATGTTTGTTAGATAAGAGACATGACGAAGAATGTACCATCCCATAGAGATATGGACATAAGCTCATAAGCAATACTCTTATGTCCCTAGTGTTTCCTTCTCCTTGCTCTATTCATAATATATTCCCTACCCAAGTTCTAGCAATCACAACATTTAAGGAACCCGGAGAAGCCTGTTCTTGTTCCTTTATTTTACAGGAAGGGATTTTGTACAACAGAAACCCAAGTAAGCATGTGAGCATACCGTGACTCCTGAAGGATGCTGGTGACACCCTGGCCTTCTGCTCCCAGCCTAGTCCATCTCCCACAATGCCATTCTTTGTTTTGTGTTCAATAAAGTGGAGAGGGCTTTGATGGGTTGTGTGCTCTTCCTTAAAATGGTTAGAATGTGTTGCCTTTCATTAAATCCAAACATCAGGGGAAAAGGTGAAATATTACATACCAGGATAATGCAGGGAATTTAAAATGCAATGGATGTTTACTTTGCTTTTTGAGATCTGACCTATGATCTCTCTTTTCCTTCTGGAACTCATTTTCTCTCCTCAAATGTATTGTATACTTATTTATCTGCTAGGTTCAAATAGTTCAAAATAATGTCATCAGATGTCAGAGTCTAACAGTGCATATGAAAAAAGTACAAGGAATAATTTTAAAATGATTCAAAGTGATTGCTTCTTTTTATCTTGTGTTAAAAGTTGCAGGACTGCAATTACAGAAAGTCAAGAACACCCTGTGAACTGAGGCCACATTTCAGCCTGAGCAAAATAGCACATACTTGAGCTAATCAGAGCAGTGTTCACATTTCATGGTAAAAGTACAGTCAGTGACACCTCATTTCTGGACCAGAGATAGGGAGATCAAATAAAAGAGCTCAGGAGAGAGTATCCCCATCACTTCCTTTCCTTCCTCTACTCTACCCTTCAAATACCCTTTCTCATTATTTTTTCTAAGTAGACCAATCAGGTACCAGGTCTTTAGCAAGGAGATCTGGCTCTCCCACGTCAGATCATTCCACAACAGAATGGATAAGAGGAATGATCCCACAATATGCTACCTACAAGAAACTCACTTTTGTGCCAAAGGCCCAAATATGTTGCCAGAGAAAAGACAGAAAATACTTCTCTCTTAACAGTAATCAAGGTAAAGTAGAAGTGGCCATAATAATATCAGACCTCAAAGCAGAAATGAAGAACAAAATTGTTATGAGAGGCCAAGGAGAGCATCACAGGCAAATGAGTTTCAATGCATTAAAAAGACGTAGAAGTTGTGAACAAATGCACAACCAATATAACAGAACTCTGAAATATACTAGGCTTCCCTATGCTTGTCTTCTCCTTCTTTATATTTCTAATCATAGCAGATTTAAAATTCAATTAAAACATGGAAGATTTTCCGAATACTATGTCTTCTTCTAATTCACTGTTTTCTTCTCATCCAATTGATGTATCTTTTGTCTTCCAAGGATGTCTTTAACTGATCTGAGGATCTGTCACCTCCTCTATTATGATGTCTCTCCTTCCCTCAAGAAACTACTGGATGGTCACTTGCCACATATTAGGAGTTGAGAGTGGATCATACTTGTCTCTTAAGAGTTTGTACTTCATCTCTTGCTCACCAAACAATGGTAGGAAAAAATTCTTCTGATCATAGGACTTTTTTTTTTCACTTTTCATAATCTTGTGTATCCCTTGACATGCTTGACCACTCTAGGCTCTGGGCATCCACTGACAAGCACAACACATCTTAGATTGTTCTAATGAAGTAAAGACCCAAATGATTTCCTTTTGGGAGCAAAGTTCTTCTTGGTACAAGGCAATAGCCGAAGACACTTTCAGTTTTCATTTTGTTTCCAGCTCTGGTGTTTAACCTCTACAAACATGGGGAAGCCCTTTCCTCTCTCCGTGTTTTCATATCTACATTTGTGAAGCATGCAACCCAGGGAAATGGCACAATATGTCTTTTTGGACTGTTTTTATGGGTTCAAGATGGAAAAGTCCATGTTCAGATAAAAGCCGTGTTACTTGCTACACGGAGGACGATTTCATCACTTGCAAATGGTAATGACACAAGCTCCTAATTCAGACTGCTGTGGGAAGTAAATGAAAGAATGCTCTTGGGTTACATAGTGTCATGCTTATCACAGCATGCTGACCCGAAATGTTCTAGCTTCTGCAAGAGTGAATTTTAGCTTGAATGGGTCATGGCAGCAGCTAGGTCCCATATAGCTAACAGATTCACTTGATAGTTCATCGGGTCCTAAAATTACTTATTTAAAATTGGAGAATCTACTAGAAATTAAAAGAAGTCAGAGGAAGGCTGTGTATCTGTTCCATCACAGACTGCCTTGTCCACATCAGTCTGAGTCACACATTGACTATTTCTAAACAGCCTTTCAGATGCATCCAACCTTCTATAAGCAAGCCATATTTTTGGAGATTTGTGGCTTCTGACTTGGGATAAGGTTATCAGCTTTCTCCAGACCAGGAAGCTCTCTGTCCTCTTCTGCAATAATGACAGAAGAAGTAGACACCAATTTCATTAGCATACCCATAACACTCCTTTGACTCTGTTCACATTTGACACTTCCATATAAAGGCAGTGCTGTCCTAACTCTGACAGATCACAAGGTGTCTCCCTGTGGGATGGTGACAGAAACCATTAGCTAGGTATTTCCACCTCCATATTGCCCCTAACTGTGGTATCTGTTTTCCTTATGGAATACAATGTTTCCTTATCAACCAAGCGATTTATTTGTTATCCAAAATTTGCATGCCAGGCTTCTAGATGCCACAGTGAGATGCAGGGTTAGGTTTTAAAGATCTTCATAAGACCACACACACCTGCTAGGTTTCCCTGGAAACCCAGAGCAACACAGGAAAAGATTAAAGGCTGCAGAGTAGATCCGTAGCAAGCAGAACCCAAGATGGCCCCCCCAGAATCATCCTAATGATATCCCTGGGGAATTGTCACTGCTTAAAACAGGCTAGAACTTGTTTCTAGTGGGTAGAGTATGGTAAGGAGATGGGACGCTATTTTTGTGATTAGAATATAAAGGACTGTGAATTCCATGTTGCTGTAGACTCTGCTTCTATTAAGCAAGCTGTTAGGCTGCTTAAAAATATTAAACATAACAGTATTAAAAAGAAAGAAACCTTCCACCCAAAATTGGACCCTTCAGAAACTGGAATCTTCAAACAGCCACTAAAGGGATTTTGATGGAAAACCTTCTTTAGCTGAGTTTTCACATGATACTCAAGGCCAGGCTTATGGTATGATCCTGAGAACCATACCTGAAGTCCTAATAGAGGGAGGGAAAAAGGAGGGGGAGAGGATTAGGGAGAAAGACAAAGAGGAAGAAAAAAAAGGAAAAGAAAAGAAGGAGGAAATAAAAGAGAAATTATCTCTCATGTGTGAGACTGTGTTTTGGGTGAGAGTGTTACACAGCAAGATATATGAATACAGGTTTATTTGGGTGTAGATCTTCTCCCAGCAACTAGAAGACCTTGAGTGGATTTTAGTTTCCGGAATCTCACTTCATTGTCTATAAAACAGGAGTAACAAACATGGGGATCCCTGCTATATGAATGTTCTTTACCTAAGTCTTGGCATGTGGGAGATCTCAGACAGCATAAAAACTCCTCATAATTAAAATGGATTTTCCTAATAGTGGCTCCATGCTGGTGTGATTAGCCATTGTCATAGGAGTGTCCTGGCTTTGCAGATCAGCTTCTGCTACCTCAGCAGACATCTTGAATAGCACAGTCGAAGCCATTTGTAAAATAAAAAGGCTAAGTTCACAATGCATGCCAGATTGTATGACCGTTGATGGAAAAGATGAGAGTTGATGACTGATTAATTGATCAAGACAAGGTCACAATACACATTGTATGCTGGCCTCAAACCCACAACACTACCTGAGTATTACTGACATGTATGCTATCACAACTGGCTGAGGGATGTTTGAAATACACTGGAGCCATTAGCAAAGGATGTTCTTGAGTGAGTTGGTTTGAAGACAAACCAAGTGGTCCATGAAAGGGCTTAAATATCCTATAGTCTGTATTAGTTCCTTTAAACTCTACAACCAAAACAGTGGGAGAGCAATGTAAAGAGGAGTGGTTATTTATTTTAGTTCATAGTATTGGAGGATTGGTTCATAGATGCTTGGCCTTATGTACCTGGACTGAACATTATGGAAGTGTGTGTTAGAGAAGCTGTTTGCCACAGGGCAGCGGAGAAAAAGAGAAAAAAAAATGTTGGAAGGGCCCAAGACAAGATGTTGCCTCAGTGATGTAATTTCTCTACTTAGGTCTCACCTCTGATTTTACATAGTCTACTAATGCCATCATATTATGAATCCATTAAGGAATTAGTTTTCTCTAGAAAAGAGTAATTTTCTCTGCTGATGCTCTTACAGACATACCTAGAGGTGTGTTTCACTAACCCATGTTTCTACATTTTATTGGCTTAACAATCAAACTTAACCACTGCAATTCTTCTCTCTCAGAGGGTTGAACTAATAAAATGTGAAGTCATGCAATGTTATATAATTCGGCTTTTTATAGCCCCACCCCATGTGGCTGCTGGTAGTGTGCCTATGACCCAATGGATAGTCCCACTCCTGTACACATATTTTCAGGAGTAATTGGACACACAGTGTTAATAATAACAATAATAACAGGAAAAGATTAAATGAAGTTGGGAAGGAGGTGGTGTAATTCCCAAAGTCAATCTATAAGCCACACATGCCCAGGAACCAGATAATTTCACAGAGCCCTGTTAACAACAGTGTAGAAGCTACCCTCCAATTGCATAGCATGGGATAGCCAGGCAATTAAATGATAAGCATTCAAAAGTTCAACATATCAATGTGCCCAGAATTAGGTACTAATAGGTTACTAATCAAACACTAGTTTCTTTTTTCTTATGCTAATAAAATGTAATACTGAGCACTGATTTAACAGTGTATTAAAAATGATTATTGTTATAAAGTTTTGTATTCCTGAAAAGAGAAAGAAAAATCATATAAATATTAATACCTGGCCAATCATCACTTTACATGCACATGAGTATCCAACCCACAGATGTGTAAGGTAGTGCAGATTTTTTTGCCATCTGAGTTAACAGGTAGCAAACACTGGTCCTCAGACCAGATATAGCCCACTGTTAATTTCTGTATAGTTTTATTGGTTCACAGCCATGCTTACCTGCCAATGCATGACTGCTTTTGAAACATGGCAAGAGAACTGAGCAGCTGCAATGGAGATCTTCTGGAGTAATAAATATGCTGAGAATTATTTATTATCCCAGTTCCCTAAGAGAATGTGCTAGCAAATGAATAGCATCATCTTGGGACAATTTACATGTCTGATGCTATGCAGAAAAACAATAAACCTAAAATAGGAGACTTAATCCTAAAACCCCCTTGCTAACTACAGCATACTTTGAAAAATGACTACATGAATAAAACAGGCATACCCACATTTTGTGAAGGACCTCATTGAAAAAATTAACACAAACAATGAACAAAAATTATATCAGGGTTTGCACAGTGTGTCTGCCACTAGAAAAGTCTGTATAAACTTCATGGTATGTCATCATGGTGAATTATTTCCTTTCCTTCCTATCTCCCTTTCCTACTTCCATCTCCTTCTCCACACTCTCCTCCTCCTCCTTTCCCACTTTGCTCCTCTTTCTCCTTCCCCGTCTCTCTCCTCCTCCTATTTTCCTTCTTCTATTTGTGGGATTGGGATTGAACCAAGAATATCCTTGGCCTTTGACAACTGTTCTTCCACCAAGAGGCTTTTCCCACCCAAGGAAAAGAGTACATAATTCTCAATTTTCTCTTCATATCCACCCTTCCCATTTTTTCCATCCAACTCTTACACCCACCCAAGCATGCCCCTTCCATATCACGTACTAAGTCTCCCAGGTTCCCTTGAGCTATCTCTGTAGCTGGTAAGACCTAAAACTTGTAATCCTTCAGCTTCAACCTCTCAAGGAGCTGAGATTCAGGTCAAAGCACTTCTTGGGCATTTTGTCCTCTCATTAACACTTTAAAAATATAACAGTTACGTTTACACTCACCATTGTAGGCTTATATCTAGATGGCACTAATTGGGTACCACTTTGAGTTTTAAAACAAACTTCTTAATGACCCACCAAGCTTTATGGGGCATTTCCATCATGGAAAGACTAGCGTTCCAGGGATGAACTGGAAATGTCAGAGTCTTATGTCTAGCCTTCTCAGTGGCTTCTGAATCTTCATTGGGAATAGCATGAAGTGCTGCCTTGTCAGTATGTTTAGAGTTAATAGCTGTAACATCCTTACTGACAAGTAGTTGGCACTCAATAAATGCCACTTTCCTCACAGTTTGCTGACAAAGCCATACCCACTTACAAATTATTCATAATTGGGAGCATAAACTTGGAGACGAAGAGGAGCTGAGATTAAATTCTGACCTCAATGATTGTTGTGTAACTTTGGCTAGGTACCTTAATTTCACTTCTCAACCAATACCTCACATTTATTTTGAGAATCTCCAAGAAACTGTAACAAGAATGAATGGAGCTTAGATTGGGGATAACCTAACATATTATATTAGTGCTTGACACATATTAAAAAATCATTACTCTAAGTTGAATTATTTTCCTCATCACAATAAAACAGTGTCTGGAGAACATGTAAATTCTCAGTAGCTGGAAATAATTGTTTTTATTAAGTACATCTGGGCATCGCCTTTGGAGAATGATCCCAAATGATGCTAACTTATATTTCAGCATCTTTCACACACTGCCAACTCTAAGACATCATAGCTGTGAGAATATCCAAGAAGGAGAAACTTCTGATTAAGTTATGTTAGCCATTGTGATATCTCTCCTCCTCCTTCTATAGATGTGAAACTAAGAAAAATATATTTCCAACTAAGACCTATTGTATCTCCCAATACCTCTCATTCTCATACCTATAGTACATAGCTCTTTTCTAGCACACCCAATGCCACTGTCAAACACCACCACATCTCCCTTAAATCATTCTAGGTCCCTGAGTGATCTCCATCATCCTAGCATCTTAACCCATCCAGTCTATCTACCACACTCGTCTTTCTTTGCCTCTTCCTTATCATGCCTAGCCTCCACATTCACTGATGCCTTTGATTGGCTCAGCTCCCTTCTTCCCCTCCATACTCCTCCCACTATGCTCCATGCTCACAGAACTTCTTAGGTCTCAGAATAACTGCTTTCTTAGAAGACAAGGCTCTGGGCAATCAGGCAGACCTGGGTTCAAGTACCGATTCACATTCCTAACCCTACACACTTGATCACAATGTTTTCCCTTATAGGAAGTGTCCTTGCTTATGAAACCTGGATAGTGAAATGTCTGTGGAAACACATCCAGAGAGGCAAGAGAGCAGGTAGAGGGTGGGAGGGACTTGGGAGGAAGACAGGAAGAGGATGGTAAAAAAGGAGGGGAGAAGGATCAAGTATGGGAGGGGATGAGGATGATATAGAGTGGGTCAGGAAATTGAACAGAGGTGTGTAGCAACTGGAGATGGGAAACTGGGGGTAGCCACCAGAAAGTCTCAGATACCAGGAAAGCAAGAGGCTCTCAGGACCCAAACGGGATGAGATTAGATGAAATGCCCAACAAAGGGGAGGGGCAACCTGTAGAGACCAAATCCAGAGGTTAGGCAAGGTCCCAGGTTAAGGGGTGTGGCCACCACTCATCTCCAAAGTTTTAACCCAGAATTGCTCCTGTCTAAAGGAAATACAGAGACAAAGTGTGGAGCAGAGACTGAAGGAAAGGCCATCCAGAGACTGCCCCACCTGGGGAGCCATCCCATATACAGACACCAAACCCAGACATTATTGCGGACACCAAGAAGTGCTTGCTGATAGGAGCCTTATTTAGTTTTCTCTGGAGAAGCTCTGCCAAAGCCTTACAAATATAGATGTGGATGATTGCAGCCAACCATTGGACTCAGCACTGGGACCCCAATGGAGGAATTAGGGAACTGAAGGAGCTGAAGGGGTTTGCAACCCCAGAGGAATAACAACAATATCAACCAAGCAGACCCCAGCCCTTGCCCAGAGCTCCCAGGGACTAAACCACCAACCAAAGAGTACACATGGATGGACCCATGGCTCCAGCTGCATACGTAACAGAGGATGACCTTATCTGGCATCAATGGGGGAGGAAAGGCCCTTGATGCCTCAATGTAGGGGAGTGCCAGGGCAGTGAGGTGGGAGTGGGTGGGTGGGTGGGGAAGCACCCTCATAGAAGCAGGGGGAGAGAGGATGGGATGGGGGGGTTGCAGAGGGAAAACTGGGAAGGGGGATAACAGTTGAAATGTAAATAAATAAAATATCCAATAATAAAAGGGAATGGTTCATTTAACATTGTATAGTATCTACTAGGGACATTAAGGTAGCACTGACTATATACAAGTCAAGAAAATAGCAGTAGTATATTACGTAGCCAGGAAACAGTAGATTCCTAGTGAGAGTCTCCTCTTGCTGCTTGTTTCTCTCCCTCAAGTCAGTGTGAAAAAGACTGTGCTATTTGATTTCTCTGACCGTCAGGTGCCTTAGATTTAAAATGGCAATAGCATTCATTGTCTGTTCTATGTGACCATAGTAGAGACCCATGAGACAGGATGTGAAACCCTTTACAGATGCTGTGGTAAGTAAGGATGTTAAAAATGAGGTTGAAAGGCAGTATCAGCATGACTGCAGGCCATGGATACAGTGCTGTGTCCTAGAAGGTCAGAGCAGAGACCATACAAGCTGGCTATATCTACAAGTATCCAAGAGTAGAAGTCACCCCTGGGTCCGGAAGAGATCTGCTGCTCTTCCCTGGGGGCAAGGATGAGGTTTTAGACAGTGAGAAGGTAATACAGGAAATGAGAGGTAAGCATGTGATCCGCCTCTATTGTTATAGAGTAACTAAAATAGAAAGAGTAGAAACGCACACACACGCTCAGAGAAGGTATCAGCATTATTGTCCTAGCCCTGTTTCATGTCATCACAAGTAGGCTGGGTCACCTTGGTTCTGGTGCTTTCCTAGCTTCTATGGTCCTTACTGCAGGCCCCAAAAATTCCAACTGCTGACAAATTCCTAGTTATTTTACAAGTCTACAGTGAACTTGATCTTATACTTCTCTAAGTCTTTGAATTCAAAGATTCTATGAAAGGCATTGGAAAGCAAATGAATAATAAAACCATAAAAGTAAAAATCAGAATCATCATATTGAAATCTAACCTAATAAATCAACTACTTTCATTTTTCCTCTGTATCTTTCTCAAGCCCAAGGAAATATATATATATTATATATATTATTATATATATATATATATAATTTTTCTTTAGAAATTTGTATTGTCACTTGCTGCGCTTGGTGTTTTATCTTATTAAAGAATAAATATCCTTCTGCTTGATTATAAAATATTCAAAACAATCATGTTTAATGAAAGAGCTGCATTTTGTGACATCGGAGCCCTAAAATATGCATAACCATCCTCTCATTGCAAGCTATTTAGGTAGCATCCAAGTCTGTGCTCTGATGAAGTCTGCAAGGGAAAATGTTTGTGCATCAACATAAGAGTTCGTATTTGATAAAGAGCAAGTCTTTATAGCAAAGCCCTGTAATATCTTTCTGAACTTAAGGTACTAGAAAAAACAGCTATACCTAGGTTATAGTCTCACAAGGCTGAGTGATTGAGACGCTGTGATTATGGTGAACAGGAATGTTCCAGATTCAGAGCCAAATTATCTTGTGCTGTCTTTAGTCCTCTTGATAGTCACTCATCACCCACCACTGTGATGGACCTAATATCTTTGAGACTATCAGATAAAATTCCTGGAAGGTACTAGCAGACTACTAGCTTCCATCAGCTCCAAGGTCCTCAGATATCCTCTGAAACCTACAGTTAAGTTTTTTTTTTCCTTTAGCTTTGCTTGCTTACCTGATGTATCCACCAGTATATATTTACAATGCCTTGATTTAAGACTTTCCTTTGTTCTGTACCTATAAAAACGTCTTGAACCCTATTCCCTGTTGGCGCATATATATTGAAGAAACCTGAATCTGCTTTCCTGGTCTGTGGCTGCCCATACTAAACATCTAAACATCTTAAACATTTGTGATGGTTAACACTGATGATTGACTTGCTAGGATTCAAAATCACCTATAGGGTAAGCCTTTGAGCATGCCTCTGAGGGGTTATCTAGATTAGATTATTTGAATTTGGATGACTCACCTAGCATGTGGGCAGCACCACTACCAGCTTCCATCTACTGCATACAAAGTTGAGACTGAGCTGAACACAAGCAGTCATCTCCCTCTTCTTCCTGTGTATAATGTGATAACACATGACCAGCTGCCTCAAGCTCCTGCTGTTGTGGCTTCCCCACAATAATGGATTACACTTTGGAACTGTGAGCCAAAATAAGCAAACCTTCCTTCAGCTGTTCTTGGTGGGCTGTCCCAGGAATGAGGCAAATGACTAATGCAATACACAGATCCTCTATGTGCTCTACCAGGCTGCTCTTCTAAAGGATCACCCAACTTTCCTTTGTCCACAAGAGCAGATAAGGAGCCTGTTTCCATGTCACTTTTACGAGGACTGGTTGTGCACACCTGGTAAATATATCAACAGCTTAAAAATACATTATGGCACCTGGAATTTGTATTTTAGTGCAAAAAAAAGTCTCCTACCAAAGGACTAAAGATTTCCTGGAACCTCCAGCTATGAAACAGAACTTCTGTAAGAAAGAGGAGCTTTTCTTCTCAATAGTTATGAAGTTTTTTGATGTAAGCAATTATTTCATTTACCTCCACTGTGGCCAATTCACCCTCCATCCCTTTTCACCTGCACTCTGGATAAAGACAATGGGAAATGCTAACATGTAACTGCCATGTGACTTTTTTTTACATTGCTCTGCGGCTTTTTTTTCAGGCATAAATATTTGGTCCTCTCAGATGTAACCCAAAGGTGCACCTACCTTATAATGTCTTATCCTATTTGCTCCTCTCTACAAATGAAGGCACTGCTTCATTGTGAATCAAACACCTGGACGCAAAGTAAGACCTGGGTCTTGTGCTGTCTTGTGCTTTTTTTTTTCTTTTCTTCTTCTTCTTCTTCTTCTTCTTCTTCTTCTTCTTCTTCTTCTTCTTCTTCTTCTTCTTCTTCTTCTTCTTCTTCTTCTTCTTCACATTTGCAAAGATCACTAGACTGGAAATATTTAGTGGCTTCAAGTCCCCAAAGTGAGAGGACATTACAAAGAAAAAATCCCACACATGAGTACATCATGCAGTCATTAGGATGGTAGAGAAGACATCTGTCTGCCCTGCTGTGGTTCTAATAGCCATCGCTGGCAATTCTTTGAATAACTTCCTTCACTCCCTGGGCTCTGTTTCATATTCACTCAATAAGTCTTTCACCTAGTACATGTTTACTAAGTACTGCAGCCATTATCAAGGGACAGAAGTGATTAAGAAAATCAGTCCTGTCCTTAAAATACTTATAGTCATACAAGAAAACCAACTATTTCTGGTAAAACATGCCTAGTGGACATGGCTCCCATTACTGGTCCCAGAAAGATGGTCAATAGCATCTAAGTTCTTGAAAGCTACCAGCTTCCTATTATCTATCTTTAAGGATAGACAGTAGTGTGGAAAAACAAGAAGGCAACTCAGTAGTCACTGATGTGAGGATGTCCTTTAAGCCTATTTCTGTCTGTGCTACTCCATGAACAGCATCAGACTTACTTGATCTTATGCCTTATTTAAGGGAGAGATTCTGGGCATTTTACTTGGTAGTTATAATCTGAAGTTTTGTGTGATGTCTGTTGTTTAACAAACAAGCACACACTTAGCAGCTTAAAAACTACTTAGTTATCAAAATCATGTCTGTGTGAAGCAGGAAAGTAGAAGAAATGGTTAATAGTCTGGGACTCCACTTTCTTTGAGCCAAGAACATCCTTCCTCTAATAATGCATTTAGCAGGCTGCAATGCTTACCTGTACACAATAAACATATACTTGCCTCTTAACAATGCACCCAACAACCTAGGACCCTGCCCCCAGCTGAACTGGGCCACATATATACCCCACTATGAACAATGGAGGAAGTTTTTCCTCCCTTTAATGACCACCAAATATAGGTTCTATTCAACCATATTCTGCTTACAGGAATAGAAAGGCAGATCCAGCAGAGATATGTGCAAGTAAGATAAACCATGTCCTGAAAGTAAAGTCTCAGGGAAAATCTTCTTTTTACCATCTTTCATTCACATACAATTAGGCATACATATAATTAACATCAGATGCATTGAGGGAAGGGGTATGTATTAAAACAATGGTTATAAAACTTAATCTGTTAATCAAAGTACAGAGCCACCCAAACTCTATACCATAGTAGCCAGCACTCCCTTCCTTTAAATGCCACAAAAGATGCCTAAGGTAATAGCATGGTTGTCACCTTGACTATATCTGGAATGAACTACAATCCAGAACTTATAAAGATCTTCTTAAAAGGTAAAGAAAGGCTTAGGTTCAGACATGATATACACATCTTTATTCCCAGTACTCAGGAGACAGAGGCATGTAGATCTTTTGAGTTCTAGATCAGTTTACAGAGCAAGTTCCAGGATAGCCAAGATTAGGCAGTGAAGGATGTAATAGAACAAAGGGGTTGTATTCCAGCCCCATCAAGCAACAGAATTTGGTAGCTTTGGCCATGTACCTCTGGCTTTAGAGTCAAAAGTAGAAGAGGTTACAAGAGAATTCATGCTAGTTAGCTGGAGCTAAGAAATTGGCAGTGATTAAGAAGAGGCAAGCACCATTGAGGTGAAATCTTCTGGGTTATGTTTTCTGAGAGTACAAAGAAGCTCTGTTCCAGAGCTAAACCTTGTGCTCGCAGCTGGACTTGGTAATGCATAAGAATCATCCAGCAGGAATTGGTTTGGAAGACATGAAGGGATCACGGGAAGCAGCCAAGTCTTAGCATTGTGAGAGGCCAGGAAAGGACATTCATGAAGGTTCAGCCTCCAAGGGGTCATGCAAAGAAGCTGAGGATTGGCATCTTAAAAAGAGCCTATGGGAGGCTATTGGTGATGTCTATGTGCACTGGGAGACCCCAGCATATTAGAGATGACAGTACCATGGGATGACCATCATGAACAGCAGCAGCAGTGGAGTGGTGTCAACCAGAGCCTAGAGTGCTTCAGAGGCCAGAGCTAGATAAGTGGCCCAAGACCTTTAGAGGAGTCCAGAATATCATGTGTGGTCCCCAGACACTGGAACAACAAGTAGTGAAGCTGAAGTTTCCTTGGAGACCGCAAGAGGTTAGAGATGCCAGAGCCATGGGATACGTGTTGAGGAAAACTGCTAACAGGGAATAGTGTTGCACTCAACAAAGCTAAAAGGAGACACTAGACACGGAGATACAGAGTTTGGAGTTTTTCCAGTTCAAAAGAGTCTCCTGATGCTGCCTTTGGATCAAGATGTAGAACTCTTCGCTCCTCCAGCACCATGTTTGCCTGGATGCTGCCACGCTTCCCACAGTGGTAATGGTCTGAACCTCTGAAACTGTAAGCAAGCACCAATTCAATGTCTTTTTTTTTTTTTTTTTTTTTTTTTTTTTTTTTTTTTTGTAAGAGTTACTTTGGTCTTGGTGTCTCTTCACAGCAATGAAACTCTAAGTAAGAGAAGTACTCTCACTCTTGTGATCCACTGACTCACTTGACTGTGTGTCTGACCTATTGACTTGCTTCATTTTACATAAGCTCTCCTTGCTACTTTGCAAATCTTTCTGAGCCCTAATTTCAATTCTTTGAGTAAGAAATAGAGAACCTTAAAATACCCATCCTAGGCTCTGATCACCAGTAACATATGGGTACATGATCTAGCATAAGTGGCCAAGACTGTCCACACAAAGTTTCAATCAAAGCATCAGAAAGCACTGGTACTCATAGGCTTAGCTGGGGAAGAACAGATTCTCAGTTCCTTGGGTTGTTGGCATAATTCATTCTCTGTTACTGTGGGATTCATGGTAACTTGTTTCTTCAGAGTCAGCAATGAAGAGAGAAGGATTCTGACAAGATGCTGTGCAGTTTGATGTTATTATGCATGTTAGGTGAGGAGAAAGTAAGCATTGCCTTTAAGTATCTCTAGCATACTAGTCTGGAAAATATGAAGCTTATAGGTGGCCCTTAGTAGATGAGCAAACTGAGCATAATGCACCACTCACATAATACTCAGTAGATGTAGGCATTAGTAGAATCTGTACAGAAACAACTAGATAGCATGGTGTTTTCCTCTGCATCATTGTGTTCTTCACATACTGGCTCCAAGCTCATATCTCTTCCATCCATTAGATTTTCCAGACCCTCACTGATACTCTACCATGTTCATGGCATTGATCAAAATGCTAGACAAGGCAATATCATACTGTAAATCTCCCATTATTCTGGTGGCATATAAGTGTTATGATTTTGAGGAGGGGCAAACAAACTCTAAAAGGTGTAAAGTTATATATGGTGATACATTCCTTTAATAACAACAGTCAAAGGTCTGAAGAAGAAAGATTATGAGTTTGTGGTTATGGAGGGATGTTTACAAAGCCAGAAAACAACACTAAACTTTTATATTTTATTTTTTTTCAGAAAAATAAAATATAAAAGGCATGCATAACATCATTCTTCAGTAGAAAGCTATGCATTCTTCACATCGTATCATTCCACATTAATGTGCCTTTGAGTTTTGACTATGCTTCATTGCACAAAACCTGGTGGCAATTCAGAGCCAGTTCTAGCATGAAAAATCTGCTCTGTTTAACTGACTTTTTGTCTCTAGTCCTTGTGAAAATCCAAGTCTGCCTTCATTTCTTATTCACCATTACTCATTTATGAGTATGTTTATTTTCTAGACAATACTTTGAATCCTTTAAAATATCATTCCCCTGGCTTGACTGATGATTCTAAGAAAATCATTTCTACACAAGAATCAAATGTTTACTTTAAAAATGAACATCTGACAGAAGTCACATATATTACTACATGGCTAATGAGAATAGGTAGTAATGACAGCATTCAAATCCTACCTAAATGTATATCTGGTCTCAAGATACATGATTTTGACAATACATTCTTCCCTCGGTCTTCAAAGTATTGCCTTCTGGGCCCTTGTTGGTACTCAATCCAAGTGCCATATGAAGAATGTTGTACTGTTCTACTATAGCCACACAGTCTATATATGTTCTTATATGTGTTAAGTCATCTACTGATTAGTTATATTATTTTTATATAATATAAGTACTTGGTGAATAAGTGTTACTATGTTTTGATTAGGGAGCCAAAACAAAAATGTCTATATGTACAATACAGACTGTCCAGAATCAGCTTTACTTTTTTTCTAAATATCTTTTCAACCCATAGTTGGTTGAGTCCATGGACATATAGCCCAATTGTAGCAGATAGTGTTAACCATAGTGGGGGGCTCACTAGAGTTTTCTCTGTTTGGCCAGTTGATCTTGGCTGCTCCTCACTCCTCACACATGTTGACATAGTTGCTTCCATTCTCAGGAGGTTGTACTTCTCACCCTCCTTAAAACTTCAAAATCAGAGCCTTCACCAATGGCCACCACTAATCCATGGGATTAGTCACTGATTCCCCAAAGTCCACCCAGCTGGTTTTGCCTCCCTTCTAGTAGCATCTCTAATGCCATTTTGTTTCCAGACACTAAACATTTCAAGGCATCCCTTCAAGTGGTCTGTCTTCTGAAGTCATATTCTGTAAACTTATGAGAGACTCTCAGGCATCTCTACCGTCTCATGACTGTCTCTAGGATGTGGCCAATTCTCTCTAGGATGTGTTGACTAAGGGATCCTTAAACCTGTATATGACCCTCATTTCCTTCTGGGGACATTGAAAGAACTGAGTGTAGACATAGGGACTTCTCAGACTTTGTTCTTCCATGCATGTATCTCTTTCCTGTCTGGATTTGCCTTCAGTGATGTCACCATGCCAGTGGAACATGACTTTCATTTTCCCCTACACAGACATCCACAACACAAGGTCATTCTGTCCAGACTTAGGCCAAACTTCACACAGCTTTGTAACCTTCTCCTCACTGTTGTATAAAGCCATTCTAATGAAACATGTATCATTCATTGGAGTCTAGGGCACACACATGACACTCAGACTATGGGAAGCAAACTTGCATAGCTCCAAAGCCGAAGCTTGTTTATCTGACATATTTATTGTTATGGATCAGCAGGTCATTTGTCAGTGGGAAGTAACTGACTTCTTCCAATACTTTACCGGGGCTCTCACGTTTATTTTTTTCAGTTCCACACTCTGAGCCGAGTCTACACCTCTAGTTGCTATACTCGTTTGGAAATAAAATTCTGCTGCTGGAGTGTATTGTCCTTCTCAATTTGTAACCAGGATGCTGGCCCTCCCATAGTAGCATGGTGCACCGTTTCACTGGCCAGGAAGTCCCTCAATTCCACTGTCTCCTGCATTTCTTCTTTCATCTCCCAGTGATCTTGGAAATAAAGGAATTTTATTCTGGCTTGGAACCCCAACTTTCTGGGCCAGAGTTTTCAGCATCAGATTTCAATGGTTCTATATCTGGGAGCAGCTTCAAAAACCATGCTGGGATTGGCTCGATAAACCAAGCACTGAGCTCCTACATACTGTATCCCTTCATGGTCAGCTAGTCTTATCTGTCTGTTTCTTACTCATAGGTCAGAAGCTCCAAAGATGTGAGTGGGGGAGGGAGAGAGAACGGGAGAAGAGGCAGAAAGAGAGGTTTCTGCAGGTCCCTTGGAAGGCTACTTCCACTTTGGTCGGTCATTGTAAACTGTGGCATGAAACCATGTGACCCATAAGCAAAGCACTCAGATCCAGTTATGAAGTTCTTTAACCTCATGGGTCTCTAATACAGACTGAGTAATCAGTGCTTGCTGAGGATGAGTTATAAGGTTGAAAGAGACAGTATGCATGCTATACAGTTAGCCCTTTAGTAATTCTCTACCAACCAGACAGGTAAGTATGCATGTATATGCCACAGAGGAGGTAGTTAGTATTGGATATACCAGTTGGAGCATGTCTGTTTTATTCTATTCCCTGGGAACATGAATCTGGTGCCTGTAATGGAGCAAGTGGTTAAGAACCAGCTTCTAAATAAAGACAGACCTTATGGACTTTCCTCAACTAGTTCCCACCATGATTGAGGCCTAAATCTTCTGAGATGTAAAATGATCCACATTTGTCATTACGTAGTAACATTACATTTCACTCCTATTTATACCTGTATGATGAAATATTAATGTATATTTCTCCACCCAACTGTACTCAATGACCTCATAAAATTTGCCAGGAATATTTACACCAGGGCAATTGGAAATCCTTTATCCACATACCAACACACAATAGAAAAGTTATTGAAAACATGTCCAGACTAAGTTCAAAGGAAAGAATCCCAACTATTCATCTATTCCTCTAATTCACGTTTAATGATGGTGGGCCTAGGTTCATTTCTGTTGATGTAATAAAATATTCTGAAAAAAGCAGATAGGGGAGAAAGGGTTTGGATGACTTACAATCTCAGATTATAGTTTGTCACTGAAGGTTAATAAAGCAGGCAGTCACATCATCTCCACTCTCAAAACCAAAGAGAGAATAAATGCATTCTTGCTTGCTCATTGGCTGCTCAATACTTAGCTAGCTTTCCTTACTCTTATACAGTTCAGGACCCTTTGTCTATCAAATGGTGCTACCCACTACAAGCTGGGTCAATTACCAGTCAAGAAAACTCTCCAAAGGCTAACCGGATTCAGATAATTTCTTATTGTTACTTCTTCCCAGATGACTCTAGATTGTATTAAGTTAATGGCTAAAACTAACTTGCACATCACATTTGTGTACCATAATCTTCATCTCCCCAAGGCAAACTTGTATTAGCACATTCAAAGAAGATACTTGAATATCTTCCTAGCAGGGGAAGAGTCTGTAAGAATACTGGGTGTCTAAACTATTCCACATTTGTGCATCTCATGGGCTTCGTAATTCCTGGGTAGACTCCAAGAAAGCTATCAAAGAGTGGTCTCTTCAGGCCTGTTCTAATAAGGTGGTAAGGATGTTTTTAAAGGCAGCTCATTAAGTGTTTTCACACAAATGGCTTTGCCAGGCTCCTTGACAAGCAATTTGCTCTAAGGAAGTTAAATATTTTCAGCCTTGTTTATGTTATTAATTTGCTTAGCCAAGTGTGAGTCTGTGAGTGTGCTTTTAATAGAGGATGCAAAGACCTTGTGAAGTAAGTTTTAGCTCTGAAACTTAAATGAAGGAGTGTTTTTATGAATCCCACCAAAATGGCCACACACTTTCTTGTACCAGGGAGAGGACAAATATCTCCTCCATGTAGTCTTGGTACAGGTGGAACCTACAGAAGATGCACAAGATGCAGAAATGAATAAACTCCAGCTGTTTTATCCTGAACACATCAGACAAAGCATAGCACAGATGTAATCACAGTGGTGGAAGGAACAAGAGATAGATAAATAATGCCTACTTTGCATTTCATCATTGGGACCTCAATCAGTACCTGGTCCATGGAAACCATACAGGAAATTTTTGCTAAATGAGCAGATGGATGCTTCCAGGCCATAATTTCAACAAGAAAAGTCTAATAACAGCAGGAAGAAAACAATCATGGAAGAAGAGGATCAAGATAGGAGGATGTTATAAAAAAATCAAAATCTTTTCATGTCATATCATGTATAATCTTTCCAAACAGTTGGAATTCCCATATTACAGATGGGGAAAAAAATCTAAGGTTATTAAATTACGCTTTACATTACTGTGACCTAATGCCTGAAGATAGGTACTTAAGGGAGGAGAGGTTTTTTTGTTTGCTTTTGCTTTTTTGTTTTTAACTCATGATCTTAGAGAGATCAATGCAGGACTTCTTAAGACTGAAGTGCTTGGGCAGAATATCCTGGTGTCAGGAGCATGACAGTAAAAGTCAGTTTTTCATCCCCCAGTAGACAGGAAGGGGCGAGGAATCAGATATTATCTTCAAAGGTAAGCTTCTAGAGACCTACGTCCTCAGCCCAGGTGCCATCTGTTAAAGTTTCCAGAACCTCCACAAATAGTGCCACCATCTGGGAACCAGTGTTCAACATATAAACCATTGTGGGACAGTTCATACAAACTCAGAATTATTTTAAGACAAATCCAGTAATGCACTGGTAGGAAAGTGTGAGAAGAGTATATCAAAGTCGGATGTGTCTCACTTCAATGCCACATCTGTGCTCCTTCCTTCTTTTTTTGGAATGGATGGAAAAATACCTGGAAGTTGTTAATTTCAAAAGAAAACCTTCGCTCTCTGCCATGGAACACATAAAGAATTTCTTTTACAAGACAAGCTAGAAAACTAGAAACTCAATGTAAATGTTGGAAACACATTGGGGATCCAACATCCCTTCCTTCCCTATATTTCCCCCTTTGACCATGGAGTGATGAAACTGGAAAGAGTGTGTGTGTGTGTGTGTGTGTGTGTGTGTGTGTGTGTGTGTGTGTATGTGTATGTGTGTGTACCCACCCATGTGTGCATGTGCCCATGTGTGCATGCACTTCTTATTAACTTATTTTTCATGTTAAATTTTGGCTAAGCTTAATGTTGAACTCTACTCAAAAGACCTTTGTCTCATAAACTTTGATTTGGGGGGACCTTCCCAAATTTTTCTCATGTAGATGAGAAATTCACCAAGGACAGTTATTTGGTCAAGTTTAATACGAACGAGACATGTGGGAATCTGGTATGGGTTCCTTGGTCTCTAAGGCACATTTTAATTAACAGTTTTGTCAAACCCCAATGTGCTTGGGATCTCCTAGGGACCTTGCTATGTTAGTATTCTAATTCAGCATGTCTGGACTGAACTTTACAATCTCCCAGAGGATTCCAATATCAAGATCAATCTGGACAGGCAAGACTCTGGACATACTGCTGGCTTCTTGCACAATTCAGCTTATCCTATTGCTTGGCATCTCAGTTCATCCTCTTCTGGTAGGTACTGTCCAGTTGATTAAATTATACTGGTGACTTAATAGGGTCATGGAAGCAGCCTCTCCTTCCCAGTGGAACCTGGTCCCTTCTTCCTTGCCTTTCTCTTCTCTGACTTGTGACACAGTTCTGGTCACTCTTGCGCCCTTTTAACTTCCCTTGTCCTCCCCTGTTTAAATTTCATGCAGCTGCCTCAATAAATAGCACATGAACCTGGAGTCTTGCCCTTTCAATCTAGCCCATAAAGTTATTGTGGGTTATCTGATGGTAAATCTGGTATCACTTCTCAGATTCATTCCACCAAAAGCCACCAACCTACTCTCTCCCCATTCCCCAAGTCCTCTCTAATCATATTTTACTTGTTCTGAATACTCTAATTCAACATAACATTGAACAAAAAGAAAACAAAAGATTTTACTGCTAAGAAAAATAAGGAATTCATCTAGCCCATTTAATCCATGCCTTCTGTCTTAGACATTAGGAAAATGAAGTCTTCAGAGGTGAAACAGATGTTTGAGGATCCCGGGAACCACCAGAATAAGTGTGACTCCCAGGACACTGTAGATATTTTCTTAGGTTTCCTGGTTCACTCTCTTGTAAGTACTCTTCATAGATTCTCTTTCATATACATATTCTCATTCTCCCTTTCTCCCTTCCCCCTCTCACTCCTCTTTTACTTCTTCTCCAAGATCCACTACTGAATTTGATCATGAGCTGATAGCAAACTATTCATGTCTGCATGTCTCATCCAAATCTTCCCCATATGATCCTGGGCACAAGGAAGAATGTCTATATAGACACTGGGCAGACAGTGTGCTCTATCTATCTATCTATCTATCTATCTATCTATCTATCATCTCAGGGGCTGTAGGCCAGTCTGATTGCCTGTCCATGAGATCTAGAGCTCAGGGACAATTAAGGATAAATAAACAACACTGATTGCAGCCACTACTGACACCTTTGCCCAAAACAGAGGTCAATGTTTAAGATGCTATGGATAACTCAAGCTGAGTCCCCAGGCATAAGAGAAGGGGTGCAAAGCTGATACATTAGTATGTTTGAGTCTGAGCTCTTGGGCTTGCTCAATAAAGTATTATGCTATTTTTTTTAAATATTCACTCAATATTCACTTCCAGCTTAGGATGAGTTTAATCCTCTCAATCACAAAGTCAACTAAAAATCTTAATTTATCAAGTTGATGCCAGTAGGTAGTGATATCTAAAGTTAGTGAGCTTCTGCATCAGCTCATTGATCTCAAAACTAGTACAAATAGCCAGAAAACAATTTCATTGTTAGGAATGCCACAAAACACCAAGCTAACAGCTATAACACATACACAGAGGACCTATTGTAGAGCTATGCGGGACCTGTGCTTTCCACTTCAGCCTCTGTGAGCTGATGTGCTTCTCTGATTTTTTTTTTTTTTGGCCTGCTTTTGAGACTTTTCCTCCTGTTGGGTTGCCTTGTTCAGCCTCAATAAAAGAGCGTTTGCTTTGTCTGTCTTATTGTGTCTTCTTTTGTCCCATTTGGCTGTTGTCTCTTGGAGGCCTGGTCTTTTCTGAAGATCAAACAGAGGGAGCATTGGTCTGGGGGAGAGAGGAGGTTGTGGGGAGCTGGAAAGAGTGAATGGTTAGAAAGTGGAGGGACAAGAAATTGTGGTCAGGATGTACTGTAAGAGAGAAAAATCCATTTTAAAGTAAAAAATTAAAAATAAAAATGAAAGCAAATTCACTATAGGTTATTCAATATGCCTTGGGAGGACTGCAAATAGAGAAGTCTATGGCTCCTAAGGACAGCAGTGGGTACTGTGTATATAGCTCTAGTCAAACATGCATGGTCTAGTGAGATACAGAGTGGAGATCATTCTGGGCAGCAGAAAATAGGAAGAGATGCACAGAGGATGTTAAGCTGGAGGAAAAGAAAATATCCCAGGATGAGAAGAGTAAAGGTCAAAGGTGAAGGCATGAGAGGAGTGTTGATGCATTGGGAATACAAAAGAACACCATGTTGAAGAACAAAGGCACACCAGATGTAGAGGATTGACAATCTGAGATGAGCACTCTAATGCATTCCAGTGGATCTGTCCCAAGAGGAGAAAAGCATGGCAATGGCATGTAGGCAGAAATAGGACTTCACAGGTCACATCACTGAGGCTAGGGCAAGGTTCCCGGGAGTAAGAACAATTAGTTTACTTAGAAAAAATATTAAGCAATACCAGCTTGGTATTGACAAAAGTCATGTGGGTGGGACAGGAGCAACCTCAGAGAGATGAATACTTGGGTAAAGTTATAGTGCAAGCAATCCCTGGTTGTCTTGTGTGAGAGTGTTCTATCATGCATGAATTCATTTATTTCTGGTAAATGAATCCATACAATCGACAAAACAGGGGAAATGAGATTCTTTAGACAGTAATATTAACTTCCCACAGGAAGGAAAAAGGGAGTGGTGGAAGATTTCTAAAACAAATAAAAAATAAATAAAAAATCTAAGAGCTGAGCCATGTGCCAAGAGCTACAGGGTCCAGATAGAAATGAGGCACAGTGTACATCCTCAAGTACCTGCTGTCTGCCCAGCCAGAAGGCAAGCAACTATGAAAATTGTTGGAATTCCATGAGAATGGGACCATGGTGGAAATGTATGCTAAGTGCGTAGAGACAAGGAGAGAACAGACAGAATTGACTTTAACATCCTCAGAGGTGGGGGGTTTGAGTTTATCATACTTTCTAGAGAGAAATGTCATCTTGTAGTAGTAGTTAAAGGAAGGTTCTAGTCCATGGATCTCAGCACACAGTCATTGTTGAAAAGGCAGTGTGAACTCTGACCATCACACTTCCAGCAGTAAGTCATATCACATTTTAAAATACATAAAGACAACTGAAGAATTTTTTTTTTCCAAACACACTTTGGGACTGCCCCCAACACAGCATTTAAAGTATGTGAAGCATGTGGTTGAGTTACTGGGGGACTCTGGTGCTCTAAGCAGGTCCGTTCTCTGACAGAACAGGATCTTATTGACTGGTGATTCTTGAGTAGGGCACTCAATGCCTGGCAGACAGCAGGTGTTGAATACATGTTTGTTAAACATCAAGAAAATCAATGATTGAAATAAATAAAAAGTCCAAGTTCCAGAAGCATACTTTATTTTCTGATAGATTTAATTTATTGATTTCAACTTTCTATTTGCATCCTTCCAGTGGGTAACGGAGATAGGCTGCAATTAAAACAGACACAGGATGAATTGCTTTTTACAGTTTAATTTCATTGATTGATTAACTTGGTTAGGCTCAGGTCGATCGTGACGGCTGTTGTCCATGTTCCTCCTGTGGGTGAGGACTATTGGTATCTACTTGCCCTTCATCTGGAGAATGTATTCTTCTAAAGAATAACCTTCAGCAACCCTCCAAGATTCAACTGCTCTGCTACTAATTGGTCTCAATTAGTGGGATCTACAGTACTTCTTGCAAATCCAAAGGAATACACTGCACCTTAAGAACCAAACATGAGGTAAGTTTTCTCATTCTGCCACATTTTCCATCCCCTCAAAGTGTTAAAATTAGATTGATTATGGATAATTGAGTAGAAGGGAACAGGACAATCTCTCTTCAATGTGGTGGAAAAGAAGGTGGACTCTTTAGGCTACACTCAATTCAAATACCTTGGCTTGAACTTTTTAAAAAAGCTTTCAGCAATGCTCTGTCCTGAATTTCCATCCTGCCTATTGCAATTTGTTACGTTTCAAATCAGTTATATAATGACAATTCAATTCATTAGAAGGATGGTAAGAGGGCCAGAGGGAAGAAAGAGGAGAGAGAGAAGAGAAAGAGGGATCAACTCTCCTTAGTAGATTGGACCCTTTCTTTTCTTACATTGTATAGGTAGAGGCTGAAGTTAACTAAGCATTTGCAACTAAGATTCAGACAGTGTTCCTACCAGTCTGTCCTCCTTTGCAAAGAGATTGGAAGAGGTTTGGAATGGATCCCAAAGGGATTCTAACAAAACCTGTCATATATAAACCTTAAGACCTGTACACTTTGGTAGACGCAACAAGAAGAGAGCGGTTCCCAAATGAAAAGTATTCTTAAAATAACCTTGAAGTGGTATGATGAAGATGACACTGCTGGAGAGAGTGCCAAGTCCCCACTCAGTGACAAAGGATGGATTTTGTTTTTACCCAGACCTGAGACCATGTGACAGGAAGTCAGGCTGTCTTCCTAGAAGAATTACTGGAGTGAGTTTCAAGGAGAAGCAGATTGTGGCTGGGAAAGCTGTGGCATATTCTACAGTCTCCTAAAGATCTTACCAGATGTGAATGGGATCAGCTGTATGGTAGGTGACATTAGACAAGATGGTAAGTGTATAGGATCCAGGAATGAGGTGTAGTTCCTTCCTCTCTTGATAAAGCCATTGGGATTCAGTCGTGCCCCCTTGATCCCAAAGGTCTTATCTAATCTAATGGTTTTCCAGAGAACTCATCTCCAAATGACATTGCTGAAGTAACTCCACATTTTTTAAATGCCTTTAGTGAGGTCATTAACCATAACTACCCCATCAGGCCCTGCTTGCATGTGAAGGCAACCAGGTGCCTTGATGGACTGGGGCTGCTCACAGCTAACAATGTCCACTACTCCCTAATCTGGCCTCAGGTACTTCATGTTCATAACTCAGAAGTAGGCAGAATTGGACATTCACATAGCAAGGTGACAGAATATATAAATCAGGGTGAGACACCATAAAGCATCCACCAGCAAATCACTGGCTAGCAAGTACCAGCTCACAGCCCAAGGGAGCTGAACATAACTGGGCATCTAGAACAGCTGTTTGCAGATAACACTGCCTGCCATGAAAGTGGTGACTTTCCCATCTAAGACAAGCAAGAATTCTCAAGTACTAGAATGGGGAGTTCACCTCAAAGGACACTCCCTATCCAGACACTGATGGATACTGAGACTGAACTGATGATAACATGCACATGCGAATTAAGCATCATGCTGTAGAATGTTTTCAGCCACTCCCAGAGTTAAGGAGTTGCATGTTGTTTGGGTGGACATGGGAGTTGGAGGCAGGTTAGGTTACAGGTTATGTCTAAAATAAGTGAAGGAATTTATATGTAGTGTATGAAATAATTGCAACAACTTCCCAGAATAACACAGAACTTGAATGCTATAAATTTATACCCAGGCTTGCTGCTTGCAAAAATAATCCCAGGATCCAGCTAAGCAAGGGCCCTGCTGTTCTGGAAAAAATAAACAGATGAGGCTCACAGCACTCACCTCAGGAAATATCACCAGCATGGTGTCGAGAGTGAATGATCCTGGAGTAGGAAACTACAAGAAGAGAAAAATTCAACAGAGCCTACCAAGACCAAATGGTAAACACCAACTATGCTTGACAGGGAGGCCGTCTCCCTCTATCCATTTTTGGCAGCTAAAACCACTTATGTTCTGTTGAAAGTCACATGGGCTGGAGTGGCTGGGTGGGTGGCAAAGGCATTAGCTAGATTTCTGGGAGGAAGTGACAGGTCAACTGACACTCTCCACTTCCTTACCTGCACGTGATGATTTCTCTTTATCAATAGGTTATCACGAGCACAGTGTCACTGCAATTGTTCTGCTGCCTGGATTCAGCCTTCTATATATAAAGAGTAGGTTTGCTAGTATTTCTTTTGTTTTTTTTTTTAAATGTATATATTTAAGGTTGACTGCCTGCTGTTTGGTATGCATGTATATAGTCAAATGACTGCCACAGCTAAGCAAATTAACCTACCCATAACTTTCCAGGTTTACATGTGTGTGGGGGGGAAGGGAGAAGCAGCTAAGAATATCTGAAAGCTACTTTTAGAAAACGTTCAGGACACAATACTGTGTTGTGAATGTAGTTGACAACAACATTGGGCTGTTCATTACCTTCTTTAGACTTATTCTATATACAGAACTCTACCTTTTGTCGATGTCTCCCCATTTTTTCCATCCGTTTTCCATGAGTAACTATCATTCCATACTCTCTACTTCTATTTGGTGATTGTGTGTGTGGTGGGAAATGGATTCTATACAATGGAATTAAGCAGTTATTTTTCTTTTCTGGCTTATTTCACTCAGCAAAATATTCTCCAAGTACAGGCATGCCTTCACAAAAGTCAGGGCTGCCATTCTAAAGACTAAACAATATCCTGCTGAATAACTCATGATTTCTTTACATATTAATCCACTAAGTGACACCATAGAATAATATTCAAAATATCCCAGAAACACACAAGTCAACTCAAGAGTAGGTAAAGACCATGGCTCAACACTTTTTCTTAAGAACACATACAAAGAGCTAATCACATTCTCTGTTTTGATGTCTATCTCTTATCTCAGAGATGTATTTTATTACAAGAAGTTCTTCTACCTTTTCAACTCTATAGCTTTGTCAAGTGTGTATGTGTATTTTTTGTAGTTGTCTAAGAATACATAGGCATGTCCATTTCTGATTATCTCTCTACATGAAATGTAATAGCTACTTACTACATGAATTATTATTGTTTTATTTCGGAGGTTTTGTTTATTCTTTATTCTTTAACAGTTTCATATATGCATATGCATTATGTCATATTCAATATTCTTATTCTCCCTCCCATCCCTGCCTACACCCCATACTTTCAATAAGCTCCTCATTCACCTTTATGTCTTCTTGTGTTGTTTTGTGACCCAGTGAATTTACCTAGGTCTACCCCTGTAGACAAAGATTTGATACTACCTACTGGATCACTTAAAGGATATAGAGGGTATAAGACTTAACACAATGACTCTCCATCCTCAGAGGCCATGAACTGCTAATAGCTTCTAGAGGAAGGGCAGGTACCCATGAGGCCCTCTCATTATTATGACTGAATGCACAGGACAGTCTTGTACATTTTTTCTATAGGCAACCACAGCCGCTGGGAGTTCATGAGTGTAGGCAGCATATCATGTCTTTTCCCTATCATTCTGCTATTAAATGTTTTCTGTCTCCATTTCCATGATATTGCTTGAACCTTTAAAGGGATGATAATAGATGTACCATTTATATCTGACTAATCATCGGTAACTTATTCTAAGTACTTTGGCTATTTAGGAGTCTCTATATTAACCACTGCTCACTTCATAAAGAAGCTTCTCCAACAAAAACTTGAGTAGTACTAGTCTATAAGTTTAACCATAAAAATGTAGTCATTAGTTTGACAACGTGTTTATTTAGCAAAACTAAAGCAGTTGGTCCATCCCCAGGATCTATGATCTCCCCAGCCATGGACTTTGCACCAGGTCTACAGCAATAGCTCCCTCCTATGAATTTAGCTATGACACTAATTAGAAAGTAGTTGGTAAGTCTTGTAATTGTCATTCCACTATTGCACCAATGGGAACATATTGTTTGGTAGGTTGGCACTATAGTATGCAAGGTCCACAGCTGGGTAAGACCACTGTTGACTTTTCTCACCCAGATGCCTGCATAGTACCTTCAGGTACTAAGAAGCAGGAAGACACTTTCAGCTCTGTTCTCATTAATTTCTCTATGCCATACATCTAGTTCTCATAGACACACAATAGCCTGCATTGTTTGGAATGTCTGAGGTCCTTCTAATCAACAGTTCATAGAGAGGTATGACAGAGCTGTTACTGGGATTTTGTTTAATAACTCATCAGTTCTGGGAAAAGTATTATCCACCTATGCAGAGTACCACCAGTGAATTAGGTTTTAAAATGAGGTAAACAATCGCAAAGTCATGTCTGACACTCAGTAGATATTACATGAATATGAATTTGTTCCCTCTGGTCTTGATGAGTGATACTTAGGTTTTGCCTCTTGTGAAATTAACAGCTGATTCACGTTTTGTGTAAGACTTCAATGGTATGCACAGTCCTTTAGAGTATCATTACTACTTACTCACTTCTCTACAAGAAGGTTATAAACCCTATACTTCCTATACTACTACCTATACTTTCTGATTTCCTCCTTGCCCTGTGGACTTAACTTTTATATATAATAAATGGAAGTAAAATTTTGCTGTATAGCTGTTATTTCCATTCCCTCTCTCTTGACATGAAAGCTTATGAGTCTCATGTTGGGACCAGCCCTGACACTAGAATGTATTTGGAGCAAAGTTGCTGATTCACTGACAGCATGTAGTGCAAACGTGGAGTGGTACTTGATGTTATGAATCACTGAGATTGTAGGGTTGTTTGTTACAGTCAAAACTCCAACCTAAATTAACCAATATAGTACAAAAGGCTACCAAACGCTTGCACGGAAAAGGCTATGATGCATACTTTGTATGCTAATGAGCACAGGTCTGATAGAACAGAATTTGTATCCAAAAAGCCCTTGACAAAAGAAAACACAGGAAGCAAAACTGTCAGCAGAAACTTAGAAACAGCTACAAATGTGCTGCTATTGCTGAGATATAAGGGGATGTCTTTGAGGGTTTCTTCATGAGTGGGCTCCTAGGTCTTCCGTATATGCTATGAATGAATGTAATGTATTTGGGTATAGTACCATGGGCATCATTAGGAAACCAAAACAAAAGGTGACCAAAATGATCAGATATACACTGGCCCTGGCATTGTTAGTGGCAGGGAAAGTGTCATAAGCATCTACCTTCATCACGTTATGTTAGAAAAATCAATCTTTTCTTCTACGTCACCATTACAGGAGACCTTTTATGTGCACATATCAAAGAGATCTTGGATACCTACCACTTTCTCCCAGACAGGAACAAGTCACTTAGGACACTAACTGAGGCGGGAGTTGTCCATTCAAATTTTAGAAACAAAACTGAATTAGATGTGAGAACATCATACTTTTTCCAAATCAAGATGCCAAATTCATGCATTTCTTGTGACTTTGCTTGGGTTAAAAGAAAATCCTCTCTCTTCTCTCCCCCATCCTACCCCCATCCTGTCTGTGTATTTGTGTGTGTATCCCGAGTCTACTGGTTATATTGCTAGCTTAACCTTGGCATTGTGCCAGTGTGTAGAAAGCCTGGTACATTTAGGATATATTTGGGGTTATCTCTGAGCCACAGCTTCAACATTAGCACCAATTCAGAGCTGATAAATCTCCCAAGCAGCCTAGTCTGAAACCACTGAGAGAGGTTTGGTTTGTACTCAGACATTCACTGTGAATAGGAGGAAAGAGTGGGGGCGAACATTCTGCTCCTTTCCATTCATTTCAAACACAAACACATCATGCTCCTTCACTGCTGAGGGAGATGGCAGCCAAGACAGGACCCTTCATTTAACTCTGCCTTAGTCATAAGACAGAGAATAAAATTTTACTTTTATTAGTGTTTTGCAGAAACTTAAATTAGATGAGTACACGTATAATGGAATTGTATCTTCTGCTGGATTTAGACTATGGGGTTGGAGAGAGGCAGGCAAAATTCACTTATTAATAAAAATTCATTTTAAATATATCCACAATACCCTAGGTCAGAGCCATTGGATCTGCCCTGAAGGTAGAGTTACAAAAAGTTGTGAGATGTTCAGTGTGGGTGTTAAGAACCCAGGTCCTTTGCAAGAACAATATGAACTGTTAGTCCTTTTTATTATGAACCATCTCTCTAGCCCCTTAGAATACTCTTCAAATTGACAGGTTCCAACACTTTGGGTATTTCAGCTGAAGCTACAAAAGAATAGGTCTAATTTGACTTGTAGGAACAATGGTGAGTTGAATAAATTGAAAGTCAAATAATTTGCTGTCTGAGCTAGACCACCTTTGACAATACTTAACGGAGATATGGATAATGATGTGGATCCACTGTGAGCAACTTAAGTAGACCTGGAAAAGCCCAGTATTTGAACATCATATAAAGGACTGTGAAATTCCTCTCCACTGTGTGGATAGCTCAGTGCTGACCAGATTCATCTACAGATATGAAATATCACAGTATTGCTGTGTCTGTACCGCTTGTGGTGATGCCCATGACAGTGAATGCCCCAGACTCAGTCCTGGGCTTTGGTGGATTTTAATATCCTCTGTCAATAAGAAAACTGAATCTAGAAGAGGTTTGGTTAGTACAAGACATTACCAGCTTAGTGTGATGGAGTCAGAGTATAGTTCTTCCCTTAAGAACTGGTTTTTACATGGCAAGTAGAGCTTCAGCCAGTTCTTTCAAATAGCTTTCTGGGAGAATCATTCAGGGAAAATCATATTGGAGCTCTTAGAGAATTCCAAGTCACACCTACCTTCTGAGGGACAGAGGAAAATGCAGAGGGATGAAAGAACACAAGAAGATTCAACCTGGGCAATTTCAAGATAAGGCATTTATTCAAGATAAGGCATTTACAGTGCACACACTGTACCCTGGGCACAGTGTCAAACAGGCACATTTTGTACCTTACTTCATTTTATAGCAAATATTAGACACAAGCATGTGCTTATATTTTTTTCAGGTAGGGAAACTGGGACTTAGCTACTTTAATGACTTTTCCACAAGTCAGGTAGGGAAACTGGGACTTAGCTACTTTAATGACTTGTCCACAAGTAGGCAGCTAGTAATTGGCTGATTCAAAGTTCATTCCCATATCTTGTGCTAGTTCTGTAAAACGCAGTGCTCCAAGAAAATTAGCTTTTCTCTAAGACCAATGTTCTCAACCCAGTCCACTGGGCAACTGCATAGGATTCATTGCATAGCTTTGTGCAATGCATTTGCTACCCAACATCTGAAAAATAAAACAGACCTAACAGTGATGGGTGTACTTACTGGTGAATATAAGATACATCACCAAATTGTACATGTTAAATGATGAATTTTTTAGCATAAAAATTATAGCTTTAAAAGTCACCCAGGGCACTAACTGAGGTGGGAGTTGTCCATTAAAATTTTAGAAGCAAAACTGAATTAGATGTGAGAACGTCATAGACAGTGTCAGATCCATAATTTATAATATATTTAAGCCCACCAACCTCCTAACACGCTCCAATGGTTTCCCATAATGCACTGCATTTGGACTAAAGTATGCTTTCCTTGTGTCATGTAAAGTCCCCTGTAATGGGTGCCTCCCAACTATCCATCTCTTTGACTAGCCATTTCTTCATTCCTTTTCCACATACTGTGAGCTTCAAGTTCAGGGGTCTGCATTGACTTGATACTGGGTTTGGCGTATTCTACACATCTCTGTAGGGTTAGATCATTCCATTCTTTGAATCTCAGCCCATATATCATTTCTTTCAAATGTCCTTCATACCTTCCTGACTAGTTACTATCATTTATACCACCTTTCATAGAATCTGCATTTTTCTTTTTTGATGGCACATAAAAACTTCATCTTCTTCTCCAGAGCCAATCACATGGGCATGGTGACATGGTGGTGGAATTCAGTGGTACTGGTGAATGAGCCAAAGTTTTCTCTTCTTACCTTGAAGGTTTTTGTTTTGTTTTTGTGTGTGTGTGTGTTTCTTTTTTTTTTCTTTTCTTTCTTTTTTTTTCAAAATCCCAATTGCAAAGGCCAAACTGTCTTCGTCTTTGTTTGAAAAAAACATTGAATTCTGCCTGAAAGCCTACATTTTGTAAAAGAAAAAAAAAAGATTTATTTTTCTGAGAGAACAATTCCTTCCCATACAGACACTTCTAAACTATGGTCTCCACTTAGTTATTCGAGGTGAACATACAAAAGAACCAATGTACCCCTGAAACCTGCAATGAAAAAGAAATACGAAACAAAAAAAATCCTGGGAATGCTATTCTACCTATGTATACTACGGGGGCGGGGGGTGGCAGTCAGGAAGGACAATAGGGTGACAGGAACATTACAGGGCTGGCAGGACACTTCAGAGGAAGAACCACAAGTGTATAAAGCACTGCTTGGGGGTTCTCCTCATGATCCATGGATGTTCTCCAAGTCTTAATCCAATGTTAACTAACAGAGAATGGAGAGTATACAAAGAAATGCCGGCTCCCTCCATCTTACTGTCTGCAGGTAATGCTCTCCCTTCTACAAGTCAATCCAACCCTGAGACTGAGATAGACCAAGAAGCTGGGAAGAGGGCTATTCTATGCAGAATTGCTCGTTCCACCACCCTCCCTCCTGTTTCATTTCATTCCATGGTCAGATAGCTCTAGCAAACACACACTGCTCCTCTCATTGCAAGTTGCTGAATCTGAGGTCTAATCAACCATGTTCTAACACACGAATAAATAAGCTCTGAGCCAGACACTGGGGGAATTTAGCACCTCTGTAAGTACCTCTCAGGTTATTACTTGGAGAATGAAAGTGCATTTCTTGAAAGCCACTGATTTAAGAGGCTGGTGATGTAGGGAAAGATAAAATGAGACCCAAAGTAATTTGGGAAAGGAGGAAATAGAAGGGAGACTGCTAGCCCTCAGGAAGCCTCCGGTATCAGCAGCAAAAGCAACAGATAGAAAAATATGAAAGGCCATTTCTGGTGCTGCACCTCTGGAGTGCTGTTGATGTAGTGATGCCCAGTGAAATGGACTGGGGAATTCAGAGGAATAAGGTAGACCTCATAAACATTTAAGACCAGGTTTGTTGTTGAAAGACTCTCAGCTAAAGATAATGCAGCAAAGTCTGCATCTGAATCTTGGCTCTGACCCATGGAAGTTAAGTGAACCAGAATGAGTCATTGAACTTTCTGTGTTTCGGCATCTTTATTGGCAAAATATTATCTGAGCTGTTGTGACTGTTTCGAGGGGTGATGTAAACTCATAAAGAACAATCTTTGGCATGAGGTATGTAATGGAATCTTTGCTGGAACTCTCATCTCTCGTTCTACTTAAAAGCACAGGCTTTGATGTCCTCTGGCAGTATGTGAGTCCTGGTCCTGTGCTTATTTTACTACTCTGGAAGTACTCTAGATCTGAAGGAAATTCTGTAGCTTGGGATAAATGCATAATTTTCAGTGTGTTGTTGATGGTGGTGGGGAAAGGAGACTGCAGGCTGGTTTCCACTTAGTCCTTATTATGTCTCCCAATGCAGTTCCATGAATGTGGAATGTCCCTTACAGGCTCATGTGCTTGAACACCTGGTCCCCATCTGGTGGTGCTCTTTTGAGAACCTGTGTAAGCACTAAGAAGTAGGACAGACTAGAAAAAGTGGGTCACTTGTGGGGGGGATAGAGTCTTATTGGTTATATATAATCTAGCCCTACTTATGGCCTGAGCCCCCTGAATCCTCATCCACTGTTCTATAAAGAAGCTACCTTACAATCCTGCTGCCACTATCTGGCACTGCTCCTACCATCATAAATGCTGCTTTTCCTGCTATGATGGACTGTATCTTCCCATTTTTCCATTATGGGGCTTCTGTCCAGTAGTCTATCACAGTGTTAAGAAATAAGTACAGGAAATTAACTGGTCCTGAGAAATCAGATTACTGCTACCAGAAACCTGACTATGTGGTATGTAGGACTTGAGCATTGGTTGTAGAAAGAGTGTAGAAAGTTTAAAGCAGTCTTAAAGAAGCCTTTGATGCTGTAAGTGGAGCTTAACAATTGATTCCATTGGAGTTCAGAGGACCACATTGCTGATAGAAAGGCAGGTAGGACAGAATATGCCCTTCAGAGAAAGGGCAGAACTATTGAGATCTGGGCTGGAGATCATTCATCTTACATTCTGGCAAAGCATTCTGCACACATCCTAAAAAATGTGAATGAGCGTGAATTCAAAGACAAGAGATCAATTTTCAGAATGAAGGAAATTTCAAGATAGTATAGCATTCATTCTGTAGTAGGTTGTTGCTCTCTGTTTTTAGCCAAGTATACTGTATGTGTAATTTGTTGAGGAAAGAAATAAAGCTAAAGTTTGGATATGTTGGGTTGCAAGGAATTTGTACTTACTAAAGACATCAGAAACATTAAAGAGACAGTGCATATTTCTACCAGAAAAATAGAAAAAAAAAATGTCTTGGGGAAAAGATCCTACTCAGTGGAAGTTCCAGAGGATAAAGCTGAAATTTGATATGCTAAATGTCTGCTTGAAAACATAGCTCCCTTTCTGGTGTCCTCTTAAGAATGGCTGTTTGGGGATATCTTCCCAGGTACATCTATGGAGACAGAGAGTCAGACTGTATCTTGATCTCACAGCAGAACTTCACATGTTGCAGCTATTTCATACATAAAGAAAACAAGAATTTCAGGGTCATGGGAGCTTGTGCCAAGGTCTCAAAAAAGAAGAGAACAAAAACCCAGTCAATGTGTGATAGAGTCATATATCCTAAAAGGTGGCTCTTTGAGGCCACGGCATGAAGATCTGAAGGTAAAGCCTGTATTTCAACAGAGGTCTCAGCATTTTGGACATGCTAAGAACATGGGACAGCTGAGGAAATCTGAAGCCACCAAGAGAGGCCAGTTTGCAAGAGAGAGGCTCTATTTGCTATGAGAGACAGGACCATGAGAGTGGGGCTATCCAAGGCCACTGAAGTGCAAATGCTATCACAAAGCCCAGATGTCAGCTGTGGAGCTTTAGCACCTGGGGTTTTACCCTGGTGTGCTTTGGTCTTGCTTTTACCTAGTAATTCTTTCTATCTCCCATATCTCCCTTTTGGAATGAGAGATCTGATTCTGTGCCACCGTAAATTGGAAGTGTATAGCTTTCTTCTGGAGTTTACAGTGTCTTGACGTCAAGACTTTGCTGTGTGCTCCAAATAGAGCCTTTAGGCTTGTGATCATTGTTGGGACTGAAAGACTTTTTTGGAACTTTGACTGGACTGAATGTATTTTAGATTACTAGATAGTCATGAGCCTATGGTGGCCAGGGCTTGAAGGTAACGTGAAATATTCCCATCCCATCTATCATTTGGCCTGCAGCTGATGGTGCTGTTTTGAGAGGTGTAGGAGCTTTAGGTGATAGGCTCAAGGTGGAGAATTTGGATTTCTGGGTAGGTAGTGGATGGATTACAGCCTGACCTGACCTGAGATCTTTGCTTCCTGGTCTGCAGAGATGTGAGTAAGCTGCCTTACACTCTCACTGACTTGCTCAGGAACTTCTCCCACTACATGAACCCTGTCATGCCTTTCCTACCATGATAAACTCTGTCTTTATATAGTGAGCTAAAATAAACCCTTCTTCCCTTAAGGCATGTTTATTAGGTATTCTGTACCAGTGATGAGCAAAGTAAAATCGTAATGACACCCATATCAAGAAGGCTACTTCTAGACACTCTTTTAGGAGTACATGTTATATTTTAAACTTTTAGCCCCTTCCATCTACCATCTTCCCCCAGATCCCTGTACATCAGTCCCAGACTCCACCAATCACCATAATGCCCAGCTTTCATGTGCAATCATGCCAGAAAATAGGGCAGACATTTCCCCAGACAGGCACCTCAACTTAACTCAATGCCAGCAATATCAATTCCTAAATTCCTCACAAAACATAGTCCTACTCTCAACCTTCCCATCATAACAGACGTTTGTCAATTATGTTCTATGATATATTCCAAGCACCTAGACCCATGTCTGGCACATAGTAGCTTCTCAAGAAGATTCTTGCCAAATAACTGAAAGACAGAACAAGTAAGTTAGCTTATGAAGGTCAACTGTGTATCTGGGGTAGGTGATTTATACTTGCCCACCTTGAGTGCTCATAATGACAACCCAGTGTCCTATTACATTGTGATAAAATCTTTACCGATGAGAGTCTCAGTGATGATCAATAACTTATTCATGCTTACACAGCTGGGGCCTCCAGCCATCGCTACAACTCTACTTAGTGACTTCTAAGCACAATGGACAATTCTGCATGACTTAAGATATGCAACAGAATTATCGTGCGTAATTATTATTCTAAGTATTATCCATTATATGCATATCCCCTAAAGAAACAGTGGTAGAAAAGAACAGTGTTAGCCCTAACACTATCAGAGGTAGGAACTGAAAGGGGTATTGTAGACCAACTCATTCAAGCCTGCAACAAGCACCACAGCACAGCCAAGAGCATCTGGGCAAATCAAGGAAATTTTAATTTGCTTAGGAACTCATCCCTCTCTGAACAACCACTTAACAGCAACCGATTTCTTCTGAGTCAGGAAGTAAACTCAGCTAATTTTTGCATGCATTAGTGGGAAAAAGACAACATTTTGAATCATGTAGAAAGACAAGTGCTTCTTATGTGAGTGAGTCAGAGTCGATGACCTGAGAGATGCTCAATGCATCTACTTGATTCTGTCCAGGAAGATTTTACTAGCCAATTAACAAACAAATAAAACACCATTGGTCTGTAGGCAGTGTACAAGGAAGTACAGGGGTAAGATGCATGGCTGTCACTTATATTCCCTGCAGGAATTAAAAGAGTTGATGACATCTATGAATCAGCATACATCCCTTCCATCATCCAACCTTCAAGGCCTATTCAGAAAATTGGCCCTGACATTCTTAGAGCTGTCAAAAGACCTGTCCCCAAACATATATAATCAGCAAGTAGCAGAGTTAGGATTTGAGGAGAAAAACTGTAAAAATAAGTACAGTGATAAAACAGAACTGTGGCAAGATTATATCCATCTGGACATTGTCTGCCTGGTGGTGAGCGACGGAATGCATTTCTGGTTTAAAAAAGAAGAAGGGAGAGAAAAAAGGAGAGAAACAGGAAGAAAGGAAAGAGTAAAAAAAAGAAAGAATGGAAAGAAGGGTAATGAGAGGTGGAGGAAGGAGATGGAGAAAAGGAAAGGAGGGATGAAAGGGTAGTGAGGGAAGGGAAACAGTGGAGGGAGAAACACTTGAGAGCTAAGAAAGTGAATGGGAGAGAGTGGGAGTCTGGGATAGCTGTAGATGGTGCAGAAGTGTCAAGAATACACAGTCCTCCAAATGAGACTTTCCCCTAGAGCCAGAAAGATGAAAAGAAGGAAGGGCCCCCACAGCAGGAGTCATTGTTAGCAGAACCTATTTCTCCCTTTGCTCATTCAAAACCTTGTTTGGGAAATCCTAGCTGCAACCGCACATTTATATATATGACATAAAAAGCAGGCCTAAGGGTTCTTAGTTATGACTGCTGCTGCACAGAGATGGGCTGGTGTCTTTTCTGCCCTATTTTCAAGGACCACAGAAGCCTGGGATAGAACATTTCTCTCTTTTCTGCCCTTGCCATTCCATACTCACTTACTGCCCTCTGTAGGCTGGGGGTAAATATCTCTTTACTATGTACAGCAATTTTTTAATCTTGAAACTATCCTGATTCCAGCATCCAATGCTGCTTAACTGATGGCAAGAAAGGAAGAAAAAGCTACCCACAATTCCACTCTTTTACTGTGCTAGAATCATCTCCGTTGGTGTTCTTTCTTTGCACGCATTTACATAATTGCAATCACAGGTACATCATTTTGAAAAGCATTTTGAGTAGCCTTTGGAAGAACTTTGTTTCCTCAGTGATGTTTTTTCCCTATGACTCAGTTTCTTCTTTTACAAAATGGAATCAATATCACTGTACTTATTCAAGCAAAGGCTCAACGATGACCAAAACTCTGTTTCATGGCTAATGAGCCATCTATGGTGTGGGAAGGTATCTCCGTCAACGCTAATGTCTGATAAGTATACAAACCCCCAACGATCTGGATATTGTGGTATATACTTGCAGCCTCCCTCAGGGCAGGGGAAGAAACATGTAGATCTCTGGAGCTCACTGATTCTCTAGGTTATTTGATGAACTTCACAAGAATGAGAAATCAGAAAACAAGGAAAGTAGTGTTTGAGAAATAATAGCACCATGTCCTTGATTTGTCTACCACACATGTGCATGTACACCCCGGCATGCATTTACTTACACACACACACACACGCGCACACACACACACACCATGACATGTTACATGTTGATGTGTCTTATATTGCTTTTATTTGGTTGACTTTAGCTGAACCTATGGCTTCAAAGTTGAATCTAGCATGAAATCAACAGTTCCTAACACTTAAAGGAGAGTTCTGAAGTCAGGATTATTTAGCTCCCCATCTAGATACCCCAACATCTTCAGGATCTATTTCATATTTGTTTATGATTCATTTCTATTTACGAGCATGTTCTACAGTTTTATCATCATAAGGATTTATATCCACTCATTAAAGAAAGCCTGTTGAGATGTGCTTTCTTACAGGAAGCCTTCCCCCTGTTTCTCTGAAGCACTCACCTGTTATATTATGATTGCAGACTGTACATGCATCTCCTAATTTACAAGAAACACATGAATCTATTGGGTTAAATATTTAGAAACTTCTGCCTGCTTTCCACTTTGTAGAGAGACATGTGCCAAAAAGCTTTGGGTGGTATCCTGGTTCCTTCTTGACAGTTTCCTCTTGCTGCTTTAGGGGAACTTGCTGATCTGTGGAGCCTCACAATTTCTTCTGGATCAAGCCTCTGCTGTTGATTTGAGTTTGATGTTTTGCTAGTGGACTGGACTAAAGACAACAAAGAATTGGATCACCCCAAGGAACTACTTCTAATCAGGCCCACATCCCCTGTCCTATTATTCATTTTCCTCCCCTACCTTTGGTTGGTTGAAGCATGTAAGAACTGTTATTAAAGTAAGCTTTGAAAAGTATAAGCCTACAGCTATCCCAAAATTGTTCAACCTAGAAAAATTCTTCCCATATGTAAAAAGATCAAAGGGTATTGATCAGATGGATAAACAAAGAAAAAAAAATCAATGGATTCTTCTGGAATTCACATACAGAAATGAAATTCTTAGGAATTCTTAATTTTTCCTTCTCAAATCCCTAGTAGGAGACTTGGGCACTTTCCTACATCTAGTATGGCCAGGGACCTAAGGTTGGTGCAATGAAATTACTTCCAGCAAATAAACTATCTACCTTGTTCTCTAATTCTTGTGCAAATGCCCAGAATCCTATGGACTAGGCAACGAGGACTTAAATAAACCCAGGAAATAAATAAATAAAAGTCTCAAAATAACAGGATGAGAGATTTCCAATAAACTGCTTCTGCACAGGCTCTTGAGAGAAGAGTCATGTGGACAGAAAATGCCAACCACAGCAGATTTACACAGAGGCTGAGCAAAACGGAAATAGGTTTGCAGAGACATGTGCTGTCTCCACGGCACAGCTTCAGGGTTTCTTTTACGAGTCAGTCTTGAAGATAAACATCACTTTAAATCATTATTTGGTGAAAGGGGAGGTGTGGGTTTTTTCTTTGTTTGTTTTTGTTGTTATTTGCCTAGGCAGGCCTGGCTGCCACAGTGGCAATCACCCCATTCATTTGTTTTCTTTCTCCAAAAACCTGAACATTGTTTTTTATAGATCTTGCATTTCTCGGGCACATTACTGCATCAGCTGACTTCATAGAGCATTCCACTTCAAAGGGAGACAGTGCCCTCTCTCTGCTTGTCCTAGTCCTTCTATTAATGCTGGCTTTCCCTCTGTTTTTTTTTTTTTTTTTTTTTTTTTTTTTTTTTTTTTCTAACTGTGGCTACTGATACTTTGGCTTGCAGGCTAAGCATGCTTCTTCCAGAAATCCCTTAGTGCTCTGGAGAATTATCCAGAGAGGATTGTTCCTTAGTCTGAATATTTTAAATGGAGAGTTCTGGAAGTGATTCTGGACAGCTGAGTCCATAAGTGAACTAAAGTCTAAAGTGAACATCCTCCTAAGTACCAAGAAATCTTGTGTCATCCTACTTTGTCCTGCCAGTGTTGTGAACCTTCCCTAAACTAGTATGCCCATAGCATCTGCGCTACCCATCCTTTCTCCACCTTGCTACCTCAGTTATCAAGTCCAGTGTGCTGGTACTTCTGTGCTTGTGTTTAAAAGCTTCTCTTTCAATATGTCATGGCTTTAAAGTAAAAGAGTGGCTATATGAGAAGATATAATGGTACAAATCACAGAAGAACAGATTAGCTCTGGCACTATGAGGAACCCAGAGAAACACAGTCCACACAGAACTCTAAATTACACGTAGTTTTGGGTATTTTCTAGGAGCCTTGATGCTGACCTTTCATTAACAGCAGAGGAAGGCTATGATACATAAACGCAATGCTAGAAGTATGTGTTTCTATAGTCTCAGGTGTACTGGGTGTAAAGAGAGACATTAAACACTTCATTAATGCCCACACAGACAAAGTCAGATCTGATATTTAAACCGAGATTCTGGGCTTAACATCAATGGAACATTATGACCCCATGACATGTACATGTCAAAAGTACAATCTACCTGTAATGTTAGAGTCTCCCGCCGTTGCTCTGACTTCCTATGAGTTATAAAAACTATTTTAGGAATAGGAGTTTAAAAGGTTATAATAGTCATTAGCTATTTTTCTAATTCTAGATAATGCGTTGGTGGTTCATAAAAAAAAAATGAGATGTTTTCCAGTCAACCAGTCTCCATATGTAACATGGATGACTGGAATCCTTCCCAATTAAGTATATAAATAAATGTACGAATATCACATTCTGTTAATATAACGTTGCCTTTGGCCATCACTTCTCTTATGAAGATGCTGATTCCTTTAAATTGACCTGTAGGGGGAGCTCAAGACCCTCTTTAACCTACTGCGGGAGTAGAAACAGTTCAGATCCTCTCTTGCTCTCTCTCTCTCTCTCTCTCTCTCTCTCTCTCTCTCTCTCTCTCTCTCTCCCTTTTTGGACAGGTTTTTACTGTGAAGTCTAGGGTGTCCTGAGACTTGTGGAAATACCCCTGCCCCAGGATCTTGAGTGTTGGGGTAAGCGGTGTGAGCCACCACATCTGGTTTATCCATCTCTTTCTTCTAACAGAAGCACTCACTGCCTTCTACCTGTCTCTACACACACACACACACACACACACACACACACACACACACACTCACTCACACCATGTAGCTCATCTGGACCCTGCCTCTTTTAGCCATACCTCTGACCCAGACAACCAGTGGATGGTCACTACTCCTAGCCACAGTGATTAGCTAGGGAAAGACAGCCAAGACATTATCATCAGAAGCAGTTCATGAACCTTATTTTCTTGAAAATAGATTTCTCTCCTCACCTCATAGGGCAGTCATTGCCAGGCCTGAGTTGGCGAGCTACCTTCCTGCTTTCAGGAGGTGGGGATCTGACAGAGCATCCATGGAGACATGTGAAGCCAAGAGACAAAGAAACACAAGTTTCTTGAAAGCATCATTTTGAGTCCCTGTCTTTAACCTGGTTGGGATGTCAGCAATTCTTGCGTGAAAAACGAAAAGAAAAGTTGACCCCTATAGATACCTTCTACAAGTGGGATTTGTGTTTAGGGCGAGTTAAATAGTTTACAGTTAATAACATTATAGTCTGTGGTTATGATGGATTTAAAATATTTCAGAAAGTCTTAAGTTTCTGAGACAAGCTAATTAAAGTGATGCTTAGCTTAAAATGTAGAGTCCAACCTGAAGGGAGCTGCATCATGGCCTAGTTGTATCTGAATATGAATAGATTGTAAAAACAGAGAAGACTTGTGATACATCAACAGACACCTCCATCTCCAAGAAGATGAGCAGGACTCGGGCAGAGATACTGGTCCCCTTCCCACAGGGCATCCTATCACTGGGCTGGCTCCTATCTGCTATGCAATGGTCACCATCAGATGCTCATATTCATCTCTACCTACTACCCATCCAAGTTTAGGCAAAAGAAAACTCCACTGAGGGAGGCTATTGTGAAGTTTATCAGCTATCATCGATATTCTAAGATATTTCCTTGTACCAAATAGGAAGAGTCAGCATACACACTACCCTTTAAAATTCTGCCTTATTAAATGGTATGGAAGTTGGCAACATACACCAGAGATAAGGTCTAGAGCAAAAATAACCATTAAACACCCACCCACTGTAAGGAATGTGTTTTGAAAGATGCTATGGAAGGTAGTACACCTTCCTCCAGAACATCCTTTGAAAATGAATTGAGTAAGCCCTGTACTGGGCTTTATTCTTTCTAAACATTTTCACCGTTTGGTTTTCTATACCCTTCTACATGATGAGTTTTGTGTTCCTCACCAGGTTTCCATCTTTGAGCGGGAAGGGAGCCAGGCTGAACCACCTGAAAAACATGTTGCTCAGTACAGGCTCCCCTGGCTCTACTTAGCTTCTATTCTGGTTTTCCTTTCTGTTTGGTACTCATTGTCAATGTTCTGTATTAGTAGAGGTTACAGATACTTGCTCATCTAACTAGGGTTCATATAAATAACTAAGCCTAGAACTGTTTGTTAAGGGGAGATGGTCAGACCACTCTGGCAGTATGGACATTCATGTACAACCAAGTGTACTAGCCTCTGGTAGCATCTTGTCTTAAGAAGAATAGTTTTACCTAGATTTTTACATGCCTCATTGTGGGCTGCAGGGCTATTATCACTGCTTATAAAATCAGAGGAGATAGGTAAAATGGTCCTATTCGGAGGTGCATTAGTCATTCCCAGTGCCCTGGGTCTTTCTTAGGCAATCATAGTATCTTGTGTTTGTGTGTCTGGTATGTTTTTCTTTGTTTCTTTCCCAGTGAGTAGGCCCATCATGGTCTCCTACCATTTCTGATCAGACAGCATCCTTTGGTATTTCTGTATCATGTTCCCCTGAGGTGATCTTCAGCATACTCGGATCTGGTGGGTCCTAATGGTGCTGTCTCATCACAGCTCCTGGTATCCAGAATGATGATGCTTCTCTGCTTCACCTTTGCCTACCTCACTGGCTTATGAATGCCAAGTTAACGTACTTCGCCACTTGCATCAGTGGTGAATCACTTCAACATTGCTGGTAGGTGAAAAACATATCTCCACTTCTTCAAGAAAGAATTCCACAGAGCAATTATTCATCTGTTTCCAGAATTTACATGAGCCTGTATTGGTGGAGGGTAGTTGGTATGCCAGGCTCTGTGTTAAGATCAAACCCCACAGGATCCCCCAGCATTTTGCCTTCCAGTAGGAATGCAAGAACAGCTGACCTTCGACAAGACTCACAACTCTAAGTCTAGCTGAAGCCTGTCAGTCAGATAGGTTACCCCTCTGTGTATTCATGACCTCATATTCAAGGAAGGTAACACCAATGGCTCCTTCACAGAATTAGCGGTTAAAAGGCATAAAGAGAGCAGGAACCCTGCAAAGTCCCACTGACAAAAGCAAAGCCTGCCAACTCAGCCCTAGAGAGTACTAAAATTAGTGTATAGGTCCTGATGATGCACTCCTATCCTACCAAAGAATTAACTAAGACACAAAAGTAGCAGCCATAGCTTCATGTACTACAAGCTCCAGCATTTCCTCTGGTGCTGTGGGATATCAGCAGCCTGCTGTCTCCAGCTCCTAAAGGATGGCAGCTCTCACAGCACCAGTCTCTATGTCCCCTCCCTGTGATTTGTCCTCTGCGTATACACTTCTGTACTTTTCTCCTCAATGCCATTAAAAAATGTCTGTATGAGACAATTATCTGTTTTGTAATTTTTTCAAGTGTCTCTTGGCTTCTCCTAAATAGGAAACCAATAAAGCAAAACACTAGGAGAATCTGACCATGATTAACTTTCCCTTGACAAGAAAATTGTTCCTCACCTACACAAAATCTTTGGCCAGGACTTCCAAAAACTTCATTGCAGAGGTAAGTTTCTCCTCCATGATGAAGAACTAGAGAGATCTAAAAGACTTAGTCTGTGGTCCACAGTCTACACTTAAGGCACCCATGGAGACAACCATGTGGAGAAGGCAGATAGGACTGCTTACCAGGAGAGGCAACAGCCCCAGAATCTTTCAGCTTTGCTTCTGAAATTGCACTCTAGAGGCAAGCATTACCTGGAAAATGGAAAGAAACTAAACTTTGCAATCCTCTGAAGGTTAACCAAAACTTAGAACACTAAGGGTTTGTGCATTCAAATGGAGTGGCTGAACATCTGCAAAGAAAACTTCGTTCTGCTTTAATTGACCTGTTTCCTAGTCCCTGTAGTCCCAAGCCACATAGGATAGTCATCACAAACAACATATACAAATACAGTCAAAAGCAACAGCCTAGCCATGTCTGTAGGAAAAGGGATGGGCCTAGCTTACAGACAGCTTTCTTGAGTTTGTCTGGTGACTCCCTAGAAATCTCATTTTCTTGACTTGTCTTTAACTGACCTGACTCAAGGGTTTCCAGGATGAGAACAGACTCCCCGCTTCAGGGGTCTGCGGAGTATAATCAGTGTCAAATTTTGTAGCTACGTGATATAGCAATTCGAGTTAGGAAAAGCAAGTTAGCCAAAGACTTGAAAGAAAGTCTGTGCTACAGGCCATCACATATATCACATGTCATGGAGAATATTGGAAACCAAGCATATATGAAGGCTGCACATGTGCTTAAGTCTACCTACATGAGGATGATATACCCTGGAAGGCCCTACAGTCTTGCTGCTTCTGAAGCTCTGCGCATGCAAATACTGAAAAATAAGGTTGAGTTCCAAGCTGGCTTTCTGAGCATTGACACTAACAGAACCTCTTAATGTTGGCTAGAGGACTCATTAGGCCTAGGAATTTAAGGGAGTCCCGAAACAGAGTACTAAGCAAACCCAAATGTAAGTGGCCACACAGGATATAGAATGTAGACACCAATCTGGCAAATTTACTACATGAGCAGCACCAGTAACAGTCATGAGGGGATCTGATTTATAGAGTTGTCACATTTTAGTGTTTAAAACGTCCACCTCCTAAGAAATATGAACCAGCAGAGAAACAGGAAGTTACTACTTACATGCAGGGAAAGACGAACACATAATTAACAGAAGCCATCACCATGGAAGCATGAATAGATAGAAGAGTGACTAGACAAAAGTTCAAGTCTGCTATTTTAAACACGTTTCTAAATATACTACAAGAAATCAGAAGTGCAGATTTATAAAGAAGTTGAGAAAGTGACAGCTTACCATATAGAAGATAATGATAAAGCCAACTTATATGTAAATTAAGTTAATTCTTTAAGGGCCTTAAAAGTCAAACGAAAACCTTGAATGAGCTCAACGTCACATTAGTGCTGGTGGAAGAAAGTGAGGCCCCTCTGAGATGAGGAGGCCAAGATTTGCAGACTGAATCATAGAAATAAAAAAAATGAAGGAAAATAAATGGAGCCTAAGACTTTCCTATGTCACCACTGTATGCACTAGTGTGCTCTTCCTTGGGGTGGGGGGGAATCACCTCTTCTATTCCTACAGGGTCTTACTGTATAGACCAGGCTGGCCTTGAACTTGTAGTTCAAGTGCTAGCAAAATATCTAACATAAACATAAAAAGTAATGCAAGAGGGGATGAAGGGAAGGCGCAACAGTTAAGAACACTGGCTTTTTCTTCCGAAAAACTTCAGTTCAGTTCCCAGAACCCATGTGGCTGTTTACAACCATCTGTAGCTCCAGTCCTACCTAGGGCATCTACCCTTTTCTGGCCTCTCTAGGCACCAGGCATGCACGCAGTGCACAGATACACATGTAGACATAATACTTGTACACTTATAAAATAAGTTTTAAAATAAAAAGGGTAATAAAATAGAGTCAAGAAAAAGACATTAGGTGTGTAATAGAAATATGTAAATAGATAGTGAAACAGTAGGTGCAATTCCTATAGTATCTGTTACTACATTAACTATGAGTGGCTTGTATATATCAACCTAACAGCAGGGATAGACGAAATAAAAAAAAAAATCAAACATGTTTGAACTACAGGCTCTTTGCTAGGAGCACAATTTAGACTTAAATAAAAGACTATGTAGAGAGAAAACCTCAGGCTTTATGGGAATAAGATTATGACAGCTAATTCCCCAAAATGGCAGGGCAATTATAAGCATAGATGCAACCCATATCAAAGCTCCACAAGACGTCGAGCAAATGTCCTATCTATAAGGAGAACTACATGATTTCATGCAAAATATTGGTAATTTGAATATTCTTGATGAAATGATAGATAGACAAGTAGCTGGGAAGACTTATGTAACAGTACCAACCAGCTAGACCTGACAGACATCCACAGTACACTGCACACAGCAACAGCAGAAGACATGTTCTCTCAAGTACACATGGATTGTTTCCCAGGATGCCCATATGCTGGGCTAGAAAACGAGTTTCAGAAAATTGAAAAGGCTGAAATCATACACAATATGTCATTCAGTAACAACAATATAAAATTAGTAATCAATAATAGGAAGAAGATAGAGAAACCCATAAATGTATAGAAGCTAAACAATAAATCATAAATAATCAAGGGGTTAAAGATGAAATAAAATTAGAAATGTGTTTAATAAAAATATACAAAGTTCACTATCCAAAAATTATTTTAAATTAAAGAAATGTCATAACATTCTATGCTTATAGACTGGAAGCCATAATATTTCAAGATGACAACTCTTGAAATTACCTACAGATTTGAATACAATCTTTTTCAAACTCTTAGTTATAAAAATTGATAACTAAGCTTCAACCTGACTGGTATCTGTCCTAAATACAAGCGAGTTTCGAATATAACAAGTAGGTTACATAAATTTCATGACAATGGATTCCATATATTGTCTTTTTTGAACTGGTGGCTAGAAAGGCTTTTTCATCTCTTCCCATAAGGAACCAGACTATTCATATACATAACCACTATTTGTTGAACATAAACTATGTGACAAACATTATTCTGTAATCTAGAAACTCAGATATGAACTAAATAGAAAAAGCCTCTTAATGGTAGGCATGCTACTGAGGGGATATTCACTTTTCAAGATAATACATACACGTGTCAGATTGTGGTAAGTGTTATAGGTATTGAGAGGTAAATGTAACAAATGTCTGATGGGATAGAGGAGTACAGAAATAGGTTGCTGGGATAAACATCTGGGAACTGTTTCTATTAATGGGGGAGAATTTTAAGCCATGGTATTTTCTTGATTATCATGTGGACTGTTTCCCTCCCAGACCACTCCCACCTTTTATAGAACAATAGCTAAAGGGAAGTATATTTGGATCCTCTGTGGGTTTTCTACATTTCTTTGTTCTTTGATACATCTAACTTTATTTTTCTTTTATTGAATATTTTTTATTTACATTTCAAATGTTGCCCCCTTCCCAGGTCTCCCCCTCCCCCCCAGAAAAGATGGGTTCCCTATCCCATCGCCCCTCCTCCTGCCTCTATGAGGGTGCTCTCCCACCCATTCACTCACTCCTGCCTTCCTGCCCTGGCATGCCCCTACACTGGGGCATCGAAGCCCCACAGGACCAAGAAGTGCTCCTCCCATTTATGTCCAATAAGGCCATCCTCTGCCACATACATGGCCAGAACCATGTGTATTCTTTGGTTGGTGGTTCAGTCCCTGGGACCTCTGGCCAGTTGACTCTGTCGTTCCCCCCATGGGGCTGCAAACCCCCTCAGCTCCTTCAGTTTCTTCTTTCTCTCTGCAACTTACCAACCAGCTAGTCAGTCAGCCAGTCTGACACTCATGTCCATCCAACCTTCCATCTATCCAATCAAACATTTACCATTTCACCCATCTTAATGAGATATACCTATATTATGTATAAATAGTAGCCTTTGAAGAGCAAAATACAGTGGTGTATTGTACACATACATAGTTGGACCACCACGATCAGCAAACTCAATATCAAGTTATTATTCCCTGCATCTCTAACATACTAAAGACTCTATTAAGGAGGCATGCAAGCAATTCTCATCTGAGTTGAATTGAAAGAAGCCACTGATCAGCTCAGAAGAGTTGGTTCTTTCTTCTTTCCTCTGAAAATGAAGTTACCATGTCCTTGTTGCTATGCTTCCCAGCGCAGCCACCTCCACATATGCTTGCTTTTTTGCCCCAGCCAAAACTACCTGCTGTGCCAAGCAGGACTCTTCTCTGCTAAATGAACCTACAAGATACAGCTCAGCTCAGCTGTGCTCACTTTGCATGCAGAGCCTATACCCTGCTGGGGTTCTTGAGTTCCCTGATGGGCTCACTTCCTCATCTCTGCTCTGTGAAGGCTTCCTAAATGCCAGGAGATGTTTTGATGCTTGGAAGAGACAATGTGCATTCTCCTCTCTGCTGCAGGGGAAAGGTGGGCGTATGTGTGGGTGACAAGCTAGTAGGAGCAGATGCAACTTCCAGAGCAGGAAAGAACAGAGACAGAGCTGCTTGAGAGAGCCTCTGACCTTGCTGCCCTATTGGTCAATCCTTGCTTCCAGCCTACAGACACCAGATGCCCACATCAGCACCTCGATTAGAAATTAGGCAAATGCCATACTGCCTCTCTGACATAAAATAATACTCTTTTTATGTAGTAAGAGGAATGAAGCAAAGTGAGATGCACACACAGCATTTAAGATTTATACCTGGGTAGATTAGCATAGCATCATTAGCCACCAGCGGCCCTGCAGCGGATACAAGCGAACCTGCAAACAACTGCTGAATAGACAAATGTGGTATAAAAACAAGATGGGATTTTATTTGTTGATTAAAATAGAATTCAGATAATCCCTGAAACTCAGTAAGTAGAAAAAAGAAGCCAGACGAAGAAGAACAAATATTATTGCCATATTGTGTAATCCTGCTATGGCTATGGAGATGACTTGATGTTTGCCATACAAGCACAAAGGCTAGAGTTCAAATTCCCATCACTCACACAAATGCTGAGCCTAGGGGCTGGCTCTCATAATCCCAGAACTCTGTAGGTGGAGGCATGGGATCTCCAGGCAAAGCTGCTTGGTTACACTGAGCCTAGTCTGTGAGCTCTGGGTTCAGCAGGGACAGTGTCTCAGCTTATCAAGAAGAGAGTGCTAGAGGAAGACACTCAACATGAACCTCTGGTCGCCATGTCCACAAGCATGCACGTTCCTCACACATGCATGCATTCACACCACACATACACACACAGATGTACATTACAGAGAACTGTATAGAGTTAAGCTAGTGGTTACTTTCTAAAGGATGAAAGGAAGAAAAGGGAGAGGTGAGAGCTAAGTGGCATGGGTGGGAGGGGCTAGATGCTTTTAAAGATTCTGTTTGCTTTTCTTCTGAATAATAACATGCTTTAAGTTCGATTTGGGGGACTCTGACATGACTCTGCTATGATTTTGAAATCTGAAAGGCATTGCATTATGCATGATATTGTATATACTTTTTAAATAAAAGCATTCTAGGTGTGTGTGTGAGAAGAGGTGGGGGCCACATGCACCATAACATGTGTGTGCAGGTCTAAAGACAACTTGTCTCACTTGCTTCTTTCCTTCCACCATGTAGATTCGAGGAACTGAATTCAGGTACTCAGGCCAGGCAACAAGCACCTTTGCCCACTTAGCAATCTCACCATCCCTGAATTGCATATTTCAAATGGCTCAGCTGAATGAAATATGTCAATTAGGCTGTTATGGAAACAAATTTATGAGGAGTGCCAATATCTCAAAAATTCAAATTAATAAAATTTAATGTGATATTTATTTGACAACTCTCTTAATGTTTCGATGCTGTAAAAAGAGACACCTTGACCAAGGGAGCTCTTATAAAGGCAAACATTTAATGGCAGCTGGCTTACAGTCTCAGAGACTCAGTCTTTTATTATCATGGTAGTAAGCATGCCAGCCTGTAGACAGACATGGCACTGGAGGAGTCCAGAACTCTACATCTTGATCCAAAGGCAGCCGGGAGGAGACTCTGATCCCATTGGCCAGACTAGGACTCAAAGACCCACCTCTATAGTGACACATTTCCTCTAACAAGGTCACACCTCCGATGAGGCCGCATCTAATAGTGCCACTTCCTGTGGACCGAGCATATTGAAACCACCACAGTATTTAATGTTTAACAATTATAATGCAAACAATTTACAATGAAGAAAATATCGACATGTTATAAAAACAATAGGTTCTAACCCTAAAGCCACACGTTGTTATGAATTCTACCCTCATCCAAGCCTTGCACAGAAAATGCATTGTGCAATCAACTGCACGTCTGGAATGGCAGCTACTTCTCTAAAGAGGCTGGGTCACATACAAAGGGCTTACATGGGCACATCCTTGTGTATCCTGAAGTTCTCTGGGAATCTGGCTGTTTACTGTATCCCTGTTTAGTTTATGCCACCTTGAACAGTAGAAATAATTATTAACACATTACATTTCAAAAATATTTGCCTCCGGTTTGTTTAAAGGAATAATGACCATTATGTAAATTAAAGCATGAGTAACAGAGTATTCCCCACAAACTCTCTCTTCAGGCACTGGACACTAAATGATAATTCTTTTTGGTGAGTGTCTATGTTGGGAACGCTGAGACAGGTAATGTCATAAGACCTGCCTCATTCATCCAAATACTCACTACTGCCATATCTCCTGAACACCTTTTCAACACTAATTCTTGTGGTAGGGACAAGCAAGCCTGGAAACTTAGGGTGACCACGTGGAAGTGAGGAATAATATAGACAAAGGTAAGAGGAAGAATGAAAAGATTGCATCTGAGAGGTGGCCTTCCAGTGCCTTCATGAGCCATGATAGACTCTATGGATAGAGACAGAAGCTGGGGAGGGTGAAGTGAATTAACAGGAGGTTGTGTGGTTCCCTTCAACACCAGAGACCAGCTATTCTACCAGCTGATTTCTAGCTGGAGCCTGAGCCTCACTAAATCTCAAGTTTCACTAGGTGACAAGGGGTCTGCTTATTGAATTATCCTAACTCAGTGAGATCCCACTGCCCACATTTCAGCTGGGAACCCATGGTCCTTAAGCTGAGTTCAATCTTAATCCACCTGATTCCAAAGTCCCTGCTCCCTGCCACTGTTTTGTGTCACCAAGTGGGGTTGGAAATTAAAACCTCTCAAAACAGGCGCTTTGTCCCGTTAGGTTAGTGCTGACTTCCCTATAGGTTTGATGGAACATCATGTCCCATGGCAGATGATCTGGTTCTGGTTACTCAAGAATATATAGCAAAAATGCCCAGCTTGTCTTCTGCCAGGGGGCCTGTTCAATTCTAATCCATCCCTGACACTGTAAGTTCTCTCTGGGTATTTTAAGGCTGTCTTCCTGGGGCTGGAATCCTGTCCCTGGGCTTTGGATCCTGATTCCCAATGTGCCTGATAATGATTGTTCCACCTCCTAACCCATCAATACCCAGTCCCTATGAGGGAATTATAAGAATTCTGTTAAGAATCCAGGCCCGGTAAGCTTCTGCTAAGTTGCCCCAGGGGATAACTGCATAAGCTGTGTTGTTACTCAAAATGACCAGAGGTATATGTAGCCAAAGAGGCTCTAAAAGTTAAAGGTATCATAGGTCCAAAGACAGACTTGGGTATGAAAACAAAAGAGACAAGTGAATGCACAGACCTAGAGTGGAGGAAACAGCAAAGCCAGACTGAAGGAATGAGGGCTCAGAGCTTCCACTCTGCACAGGAGCTTTGTCTGTTTCTTGCTTTGGTCAGAATGGCTGCTTCTATACTTGACTACATGTAGCTATATCTGTGCCTTCACTTTGGGCTCTCTGTGTTAAGTCCTTGCTTTGGCTGTGCCTAGCTGTTGGGGTCACTCTCAAGCACCTCTTAAAGGTTCCAACCTCTTTGTTGGATTCTTCTTATGCCATATGAGAACTCATTGCCTGGTAGGTACAATATGGTAACAAGCACCATTGAGCAATCTCCTGACTTGTGCGAGCTGATCCAGCAAGTGGTGAACTGGACTGTAAAATTCAGGTTTGTCTCCCTCTATAAGCAGTGCTATTGACCAGTTGATGTGCTTGCTGGTTTATCTTCAAATCCATGTCACCTAAGCTAGCCACTGCATAAGGTATCCTGTTCATGCCCACAGGTGCCTCTCCCTGTACATCCAAAAGACTGGGCAGGAACAACACCAGGCAACTATCTACCACTGAGCTAGGTGGCAAAGAGCCAGGGACCCATTCCTCTATTCCCAACTGTCAGGAATTCATGTCATACTAAGGTCATTTCTCCTGAACCTTCTAGGTCATCTTGTATGAAATAGTAAATTCATCTAGGCAAGTTTCCAGTAATAATAATGAGTACAAAAAAGGAAGACTGGGAGTGTTGACGGAAAGAACTGTAACTTTGAGATTTGCAGTGATCTGTAGGCACTAGTTTCTACCTAAATTATATTAGAGCCTTTGGTAGAAAGACATAAAACTCTGCAAGAGCTAGGAGTCCCACTTCAGAAAAGTCAAAGCCTGGGAGAAGATGCACAGGAAATATGCCCCAAGATCCACCAAACTAGGTTCAGATTCATGAAGTACTGTACTTAACCTCTGTTAATCTCGATTAGGGTAGTCTCACTTCTTTATGCTCAGGTTCATCTTATGTATTTCAGGATCCTGAAATAGGGACTTTTATGAAGGTTGAAGGTACCTAGAATACAGCCTAGTCCTTAGTTAATATGGAAGAGTATGCTATTATGATAATAATTTATCAGCTGTAGCTTAAACAGGCCCTAGATGTTGGAGTTGAGAACTATGAAAAACACCTGGCATGGTAAAAACCAAGACCATAGCTAAAGTGGATCAATGAATTGTGTGGTACTGACCAACACTTGATCTCTCTACTACAGTTGGTCTATTTGAAAGATAAGAATAGCCCCTTCATGGACTTTTTTAGAAGATTTTCATTAAGCAGTCTGTGCCTAGCATAGCATCAGCAAATCATAGCTATTGTCATCAAAGAGTTCCGGAATAGGAAAGTTTGGTTCATGTCAGCAGGATCTGGAAACATGGGGTGAGTAGCCCCTTACCCTTCTCATCTGGATGCAATAGTTCCCCTTCTGTTCCCCAGGAAATTTGCATTTGCTTACCACAGCAAGGCCACCCACTGTCTACACTCCTGCTTACAACCTCAAGAAGGCAGTTCTAAGCCTGCAGCTTTAATTTGTGGCAGTGGTTCATGTGTCTCTTGGGCCCCACACAGAACACTGGATTGCAAAGACAGGGAAAATCAGTATTCCCTTCCTTAGAGAGGGCAGTGTTCTTAAGGCTGTTACCACCATCCCTGATAACTTCAGCTCTCTCTTTTAACCTCCAGACTTCGTGGGCTACACAGCCAATTGCTGTGCAGATGGGGACCTTTTCCACAAAGGACATCCAGACAGCTTCTGGGCCGAAGGCTAAGTGTCTTAGCCTTGTGTCAGGAAGGCAGCAAATTTTAGCAGTGAAAGATGCAAACTGTTCGGCATGATGTCTTACTATAGCATGGCCCTGTGTCTGCTGCTCATATGGAATTTGGTTCATTTTGGCCTCTTAATATAGAATCATGTGAGTCAGGTTGTCTTAAAATATTTTTCTTATTCTTTTTAAAACATGGGGGGAAATGACCCCCTCCCAAAATAGTCTTTAATGAGATTGTGAACCTTTTCAGCTTTAGTCAACCTTTCATAGCCCTGGCTATGTTTTGTCCCCATGGTAACCTGCCCAGGAGAGTAGAAAGAGTTAGAAAGCCTGCTTCAGCTATCACCTATCAGTGGGGGTCCTTTGCAAGGAATTTCCTTTCTTAGGGTTGTTGGACCTGTGCCTTGTACAAAAGGTGTTAAATGGGGCCACTTTTCTGAATGCAGCAGGCAATAAGTGATACCATGCAGCTGAAGTAGGTTTTAGATAAAACAAAACAAAACAAAAAAACAGTCTCCTACAAGGCTGTCCTAAAATCAGCATTTATAGAGACTAAGTTCTTGTTAAGTTGACTTGTGGGTACATTTCTGAGGGCTGATTTTTTTCAGAAACAAACTGAAAAATGTACCTAAGTATCATCGAAGATGGAACACCAGTTGTCTTTTGTCTCTCTCAAGACATAGGGAAAATATAGGAAAAGGATAAAACGTGTTAGCATCCTTTTAAGCCTGAAGACAAGACCCCATCTACCTTATCACATCTTCCTCATTACTCTGTGAATAAGATATGGTCATCTCTATTTTGCAGACGAGACATGGCACAGGCTATGATGAAAGTTCATCTCATCACAACCCATTTTATTATTCTCTGTGAACATTCAGATCCCAATCCCAGCCTACCTTGCAGTAGGTGTGTTCAATGGAATGGGAAGGAAAGTGCCTTATGCCTTCATAGATCTAATTAATCAGACGTGCTCTCTATGCCTCCTATGTGCTTCCTTCTGAACATAAAGCAGCTCTAGGTCAGCATGTCATATACCTAAGCTGCATGGGACACCACAGAAGGCGTCTATGGAACAGCTTTGTTTCCCTCCATAGTTTTGACTCATAAGGTCTGGACAGAGACTTGGGAATTACAAATTCCCAAATGTCGCTTCTGCCTGAGGAATATTTTTGGTGTTAACAATAAAAGGTAAGGAAAGACCATTTAGGCTCATCATTCAAGCCCATGTCATCTGGGTCCATTTTGCCTGCACTATGGTGAGACACAGAGAGGCAGAAGGGTCTGAGCCCTAAGGAAATAAAGCTTCTTTCTTCATTAAATATTAGGGAGCAGAGCCAGACTCAAAAAGAAAGGGACACCATAAAGATATACCCTTTCCAAGAATGCCACCAATTACCTGCTTCCTCTAATTAGTTCTCACTTTTCACAGTTCCACCACTTCTAAATAGTTTACTAATTTTTTTAAATTCATCAATAGATTAAACCCTTGATTAAGTCAGAGCCTTAATAATCTAATCAACTCTAAAAACACACTCAGGCATTACCAGAGGTGTGCTTTACCAATCTCCTAGGTGTCTCTCAATTCAATCAACTTGACATCCACGATTGAACATCACACTTGAGAGCGTGCCTTCTGGGGCACAGCAGAGCCACAAGATGAAATTTGCTGGAGTCCCTGGACATCCCTATGAAATGAAATCTCCCACTGTGGTCACTGTGTGAAATACATGTGAACCTTGACTATTTTCTTATCAAGGTTGCTTGGAGGACACTCACCATAAAGGCTAAAGAAATAGAATTTCCCATAAGACATGAAATCTACAGATGAAGGAGCCCTGCATTTCACAGATGACGACAGCACTCAGATCCTTCAGGAGACCCTCTGTCTGGTTTCTGTTGACTATGGTCATGATTCCAAGGGTCTTTTTAGATTTCACTGTCCATAGTGAAGTGGCTGCCATCCACTGTCTGGTAAATAATCAATAATCCATGTCTCAAACTCAACCAGGGTTCATGGTTATGCAACTGGAATTCAACCACATCCCTCCCTCTTGAGTCTCTCTGTCTTTGTCTCAGCTCAGGAGCAAACATTTCCACCCAAGTGTCACCTGTATCAGGAATTTTTAAGCATCCTAATACTCTACCCTGGCTTGCATTTCCTGGGCATATGCAGAGTTTTCATCTGGCAGACAAATATCTGAAAAAAATACTCTGAACCTGTCACTCTGATCAAAAGCTTCAGGGCCTCTTCACAGCCTATATGACAGAGTCTAAATTCCTCCATGTGATGTTAAATTTTCTCCAAGATCTCATACATAAACCTTGTCAACTCTCGACTCAGATTACAGCCTGCATTTGTGATTCCAAACTGCTAGTGCACTTCAGAAATCCTGGCAAGACAGTTGATAGGCAGATTCAGAAGCTCCTCACAAATTTCCTTTATGAGGCTCAGGACTTGTCAGGAGCAGCCTTGCTTATACACTGAAGGCCTAAATCGGCCATGGGCCTGAGTCAGCCATGCATGCCTGCTAACACAAAGTCTAGGTCTCTGTGGAAAACCACTGACCCTAGAACAGATAGCTATAGACCTTGTAGGCAAGTAGCCTTAGTGGAAATTTACCAGGCTGGATAAAAACAAGTAGTCATAGGTCTTGTGGGTAGGTAGCCTTGGTGGAAAGTACTAGCTTGGATAGGAATGAATGAATCGTAGAGTCATAGTGACCTGTTCCCTGCTTCTTATGTGAACTTTTACCCAGCCAAAACCCTGTTCTAGAAGATATCTGTACTCCTCCTGAGAACACCTATGCTCCTGCATCATTCCCTTCCCCATATCCTGACTCTATGTGTATATAACCCCTGTGTGAAAAATTAAAATAGTGGTTTGATCAGCCTATAGACAAGCCGTGGTTCTTTGCGTTCACCTATTCCACCATTCTCTCTTTCCTGTGGTCTCCCCGCCCCCCCCCCCACCCCCACTTAACCCCGTTCACTGCCCTGCTGGTTGGGGCAAGGACTCTGCTCATTTGCATGTATGTATGTTTATGCCTTTATATGTATTGGTAGGTGCATGTGTGTGCACAGACATGTGGATCTCAGGAGACAACCTCGGCTGGAATTCCTTGAGTGCCATCCACCTTAACAGGTTTTGTGGGTGGAGTGGGGATGGTTGGGGATAGGAACAAGAAGGATGCCAGGTTGGGGGATGGATGGAGGGAGAGCGTGCAGGGAAAGACAGTTGAAATGGAAGTGCATTCAGAGGGTGATGTGGAAACCTCATTCAGTAGAAACTCCTTTAAACCTACAAGGGTAACCCTAGTGATACTCCGTTATTTATTATTTATTTATTTGTTTGTTTGCTTGTTTGTTTTATGTATGTGAGCACACTGACACTCTCTTCAAACATACCAGACAAGGACATCGGATCCCAAATGCAGATGGCTGTGAGCCACCATGTGGTTGCTGGGAATTGAACTCAAGACCTCTGAAAGAACAGTCAGTGCTCTCAACTGCTGAGCTATCTCTCCAGCCCCTGTGAATACTCCTAATAATGGAGGATACGGTGCCTCAACTGGCCATCTTCTGTAAGCAGGAGAGGCTCCCAGTGGTGGAACCAAGACACCAGCTCAGCCACAAAACGCTCAACTTTACCCTTCCTGTGGCAATGGGTGGCTCAGAGACTGTGGAAATGTCCAACTGTTAGTATTCTGTCTAAACTCCACCTCCACAGTTACCTGGCAACAGCCGGGTAGGCCTGGCCCACTATAAAAGGGGCTGCTTGCCCCCTCCTCTCTTATTCTCTTAATCTCTTACCCTCTTACTCTCTTGCCTCTAGCTTCTCTGTCTCCTTCCCCCCAACCCCCTTCTCTTCCTCTCTCTCCATGTGGTCATGGCCGGCCTCTACTTCTCTTCTTCCTCTTCTTCTCTCAGCTTCTTCCATCTTCTTCCCCTCACGTTTGCCCTATCTCCTGAATAAACCTGACCTCTTGGAACCATGTGGTATGGAGTGGTCTGTTCTGAGCTGTGGTCGGACATCTAATGACATCTAACACCAACCAACGACATGTCTAACTTGAAGTCCAAGCCACAAGACAGAGCCCCATGACACTGCTGCAATGGCCACGATTTGGAAGTTTGACAGCTCAAAATCCCAGGAAAGAACCAAACACTACTAACAAAAACAAAAACAAAAGTCAATAAAATGATTTCTAATGATATTTTTCTATACATAGATGGGTACCTAGACCAATCAGCATCAGAGAGTTGTCCTTCATCATATGATGGGAGTAAATTCAGAGACTCACAGCCAAACATTGGGCAAAGCTTGAGGAACCCTGCAGAAGAGGCGAAGGAAGGATTGTAGGAGCCAGAGGCAGAGGGGTAGAGGATACTAAAACATGGTCCACCGAATCAACTGATCAGGGCTTCTAGGGGCTCAGAAACTGCATGGACAATCAGGGAGCTTAGATGGGTCTGTGCTAAGCCCTCTGAATACATGCTGTGGTTATTTAGCTTGAGGTTTTTGTTGGGTTCCCAACAGTGGGAGTGACTCTGACTCTTGCCTATTCCTGGGACCCTTTTCCTCCTACCGGGTCACCTGTCCGGTCTTATTGCATCCTGTTATTCCATTTCCATTTGACATCACTGAGAGGCCTGCTCTTTTCTGAAGGAAAACCTAAGAGCAATGGATCTAGGGGAGGGGGGAGGTGAAGGAGAACTTGGAAGAGGGTAAGGAGATCAGGCTTCAGTAGAGATGTATGAGAAAAGAATAAAAAGAAAAAAATTACAGGCTCTTTCCTTAGCCCGGAGCTCAACAGATAGGCTAGAGTCTCTGGCCTTCAACCTCAGAGATCCACCTGTTGCTGTCTCGGCAATGATGGCATTAGAAGCACGGAACACTTCATCTGCCTGGGAATACACATTCTCCATAGACTTAAGTTTAGGTCCCAGCAAAAATGAGCAAAAGAGAGAGAGATTTCCTGTTTGTTTTCTGCTCCCATACTTGTACAACCTCTCCCACTATCCAGTCTTCCCAAAAGACCAGGACACTGGTTAGGACTGCCGAATCTTCACAGAGCCATCTTTCTCATGCAGAATCCACTATTCTTTCTGCTATGCTATCTTATGGATTTAGACAATTGTAAAGACATGTGTCCACCACCACCACAATACCAGCCAGAGAGTAACTTTACTGACCTAAACTCCTTTGTGCATAGTCAGTTCATTCCTCCCACAGCATTAATGTCTGTGCCTGTTTCTGATTCCCAAGTTTCAGCTTTTCACAAAGTGAAGAAGCACATAGCCTGCAGTCTTTTAAGAAGGATTTTTTTTTCCTATTTGGTGATGTGCATTTTTTTCCCTTCTGTATCTCTTCAGGACTTGGGAGCTTTGTAAAGTGCTGTGTAGTATTTAGCAACACAGTTCCTGCATCCACTCATTTACTGAAGGGCATTTTGGTTGCTTCCAAGTTGGGACAATTATGAGTTAACAGTGTTACCCATGTGCAAGGCCCTGTGTAGCCATGAATTTTCAACTTCTCAGGGCAGACACACTAAAAGGATAGTTTTGTAAGACTTCCAAGCCATCTTCCAAAGTGGCTGCACCATTTTGCATTTCCACTAGCAGTGAAGGAGTATTCCTGTTGTTCCATGTCCTTGACAACATTTGGTATCCTCCGTGAGTGCCCTGGATTTGGGTTCTCCAAATAGATATATTGCTTCACTGTTGCTTGAATGTGCATTTTCCTGGAGAAATGTCCACATGCATGTGCTGTGGAGCCTCTTCTCAGCCATGTCTTCCCATCTGGTCAACTTACTTTTAGACAAACAATAGTGTTCTTACTGTGACGTCTGAACATCTAGTTGTATGTTTTTCATACTAGATTCTTTTTAATTTAACAAATACTGAAGAAATGTTCACTTCCAGCCTACCTCTTACCTCAAGTCACACTGTCATCCATAAAGCAGAAGATTTTAACTTTAATGTGGTCCAGCCCATGCATCCTTCCATAGATCACGCCTCGGGGACCGTGTTTTAATCACCATCATACTAAGCATATCTGGATTTCCTTTTCTGTTACCTCCCAGAAAGGTTCGGTGTTATATTTTACATTTAGTTTTGCCACCCACTCTCAGTTGTGACATCTGTATAACTTGTGACTGGACCTGTCACTGCATGTAAATGCACAGCTGTTTCATGTCATGTGTAGGGAGAAACCAGACCTCTCCTCTCTGTAGTATTACCTTTGATAGAATCTAAGCTTCCGACATGCTCTTTTGTGAGTTCTGATATATTTGGCCGAAGGACCACATTTTGAGAAACATGCCTTTAACACAGTGTCTTGCTTTTGCTTGTGAGTATTAGTGTTAAAACAACCAACCCTCTGTTCCTTGTTGCTACTTGGACTTTATATCAGAAACCATCTCTTACTGACAGCATCCAGAATTACCCAAAGCAAGGGGTAAATCTGTCCTTCCTTGCTGGGCTGTGGGCTTTTGATGACAAGCACTCGGTTTTGGTAGCCCTGACTCCTCTCTGGCACAACCAAACTTCAAGAAAGAGCAGTGCTGAGTCATGGCTCAATAAAATCTTGTTAAAATGAACATTTGCTTTCTGCATCCTGTTTACATATGATTGTGAGTCGGTCTCACAAGACAAGGCAGCAGGATCCTGCTGCTCCTGTCCAGTCTACTTCCCTTCCCCACCAAAACAAAGCATCTTTAAAAGGCTCAGCTCTACTCCAAAGTTTGCACATGTCCTGCTTTCTGTGAGAAACAACTTCTTGAACTTTCCCACTCTCTAACCAAAACACCTGCAGCTTCCCTGAGAGTTCTAAGCTGTTTAATTTCTTCTTCAGCAGAAAAAAATTAATTTAAATTTTAATTTCATTTTCTTCCATAGATTTTATTATTCAGCTTTGCTGAAGTAACCAAGAAACTTTACATGCTCACACCACAACTCTGGCAAATGAGTGTGGACACTGACAGATTGGAAATGGGTGGATTCGAAAAGGCCATTTTCTAAAATACCAAATTAAGAATTCTCCACTTTCCAACACCATCTTCAGGGGCTCCTAGGCAAAGGCTTTTCCTTACAAACATGCTTGTCAAAGGCTGTCCTTCTGTGGGGGACAAAAGACAAAGTTCAACCCCACCTTTTCTATTTAACCCCTCCATGGACAAGACTTTGAGCTTCTTGATGCCTTGGTAGCCTCACTGGTAACATAGACGTCTACACTCAGGGATTATTGGGAGTGGCTTTCTGAAGAAAGCTACATTTGGACCTAGCCACATCCATTCTTATGAGTGTTGTCTATGCATGCTTCTGTATAGTTATTGAAGGTAAACAAAGTGGTACCAGTAGAAATTTCTTTTCTCTGTAAAAATATTTGTCAGAATGTTTCTGAAGAGATTTTTTTTTTTTTTTTTTACAAAATAGTTCCTAACAGATACTAGCCAGTGCCAGAAATATACTCTTTTGATTCTATATAGAGATGTCACATACTCATTTATTCATGTGTGCTCAATGAGTATGATTTGGGTCCAAGACCATTCTTTTGAATAAATTTACCAGGAGATTCCCATGTGACGAGCACACTGGGGGAAGTGCCTTGGCAGTTGCATTATAGTGGTTCACAATCCATTTAAGGACCAAAAGATGGATTCAAGATTTCAATATCTGATATGTGCAGCTTATATGAGAACGTATGTGAGAAATTATCTGATATGTTGGTTTGTTTATCAGCCATGTCATGGCTGCTGGTGATTTCATTCTTAATTACTTTTAAAAATATATCTTTCCCTTCCTCCTTTTTATGTATATGTAGTGTGGATGTGTATGTCCATATGTGCATGAGCGCATGGGTGGATGAGTGTACGCATATGGAAGCCTACGGCCAATGTTGAGCGTCTTCCTCAGTTGCCCTCCACCTCATTGTTGGAGATAGTCTTTTGGTGAACTTCTATCTCATTCATTTTGCTAGACTGGCTGCTCATTAAACCCCAGATATTCTCTGGTTTCTTCCTTACCAGTGATGGGATTACAGGCTGATGCTACACTGGGCTTTTTAAGTAGATGCTGGCGATTGGAATGTATGCCCTTAGGTTTGTATTTACTAACTGAGCCGTCTCCCAGCTTCCCCCACCTCTGGCTATTACTCTTTTCAGTACTGCTACAATAATAGAGAATGTCATGTGCCAGAGTAAGGGTATAGATTGAGAGTCAAAATGGAGAAGCTAGGTCAATAAGGAGTTGTAATTAGAGCTAGGACATGAGTCATTTTAAATGACAGATTGGGAAAAACGTTTGTTGAAAGCAGGGTAAGTATCTACCCTTGTTTGCTTCCCCAGGACCATACATACACATGGGCAACATATAGCAATTATTCAATAAATATGTATGGAATGAGTAAAATCAAAAATAAAATAGGACCTTTTGGGGAAATGTGAACAGTAATTGCTAAATTACAAGGGAATCTGAATGTGAATAAAGTTTACTCCCATTTAAGGCCACTTACATGCATTTTCAAATCAAACGGACGTTAAATGACTTCCCTACACAATTCCTTTAGAGAAAATCCTTGAAGTTGCACAACTGGGTTTCTACAGCCAACCCTCCACACCCCTGTGATGATCAGCAATGACAAGTCCCCTTGTCCCCTTTCCTTTGGGAGCTGGTAAGAGTTATAACAATTGTTTACTCACTCTAGAGGTCAAATGAGCTTCTCATTGGGTGTTCTCTGAAGCACTCCACATGTTTACCAATCCCTTGGTGCTGGATGCTTCCATTTGATGCCATTTACTGAGTCCAAATAATAAGACTAAAATGCTACCATTCCTGACCATGAAGTACTGAGCATATGCTAGGTGCTGCCTTTGCAGCAAGCAGTTGTAATAACCTACTGTGCACACTAGCCAAGCACTAGTTATCAAAGATCAGGCCATGGTCTTGTGGATTGAGCTCTAGAAAAATGAGTTAAATGATAAAGTTAATTTTTATCTGTACTGTAGTTGGAGAAATGAAGAAAATGCCAACATGCATATTTATTAACTTATCACAAGAAATGATTCCTGTAATTTTACATAACTTCTTACCTCATTCAATACCATCCTACTCCAAAAAGCACATCCTTTCAAAGTTCCAAGAAAAGAAAATGAGGCCAGAGGTGCAAACCACTCAGCAGAGGGGACACAGACAGTAAGGAATGGTCAATAGAGTCCCCTGGGACTCTGGAGTCATCTGGTTTTCTCCTCAATTTGGTGTCAGCTTTAGGATAACAGTTTCTTGATTAGACTCTTAATGGTGAGGAGGTTCCCCTGGAGCAAGGCAGTCGCCTCCAGATATAGGCAAGAGAAGGTTTCAGTGGGTAAGGTGCTGGTCCTACAAACATGAACACTTGAGTTTGAGTTTCCAAACCTCCATAATGTCAAAAATGCTAACATGGATCTGTAACCTCAGCACTCCTACAGATAGATGTAGGTCGAGACAAGAAAAACCCCTAAACTTCTGAACAATGTACCTGTGTACAATGAAATGGCAAAAAGACTCTGGTGTTAAAAAAAAGTGGAAAGTGAGATTGACACTCAGGTTGTCCATTACACACATGGACGGCATGCATGCGCCCTACTCTCTCTCACACACACAAATGTAGTCACTCACATAAACACATGCATCCTACATCATCCCAACCCAAATGAATCTCCTACTTCAATTCATACTTCATGCCACACTTCTTTGGGCCATATTCTCATCCTTGGGGAACAGCACAGACCTTCAAGCTAGTACCATCAACCCAGAGATAATATGGAATACATGTATCACAAAGAGAACAGACAGAGCCCAGCATCTTCCCACTTCACCAATCAGGGCTGAGTGACTTTTAACAGGCCATGTCTTTGTATGACAGAACAAACTAATGCTTATGACAGCAGCAGCCTTGGAGCAGGTCCATGAAGGACTGACTCTCTTGCCTCTTCAAATTCTTAGTAAGTTCACCAATCAATGGAGGAAAATGACATATAACAGGAGAAACTTCTAGATGCCAAAAAATAAAATAAAATTAATTTTTTTAAGTAAAAGAAAAATCTTCATTGATGCTTTCAAGGTGTTAGATGATATGGTTAGCAATTTTGTGATTTCCTTTATATCAATTTTTGCTTTTAATCCACCAATCATATTGTATGTACTTAGAGAATATGATGTTATAATTTAAAATATATGCATATAATATGTCATTATCAAGATTCATTTCTTCACACATCTATAATCGATGTATTGAGAAGCTTCAAACTCTTTCCTTATGAAACAATAGAGATTGAGTCACTGATTATTGTATACTATAGTTATCCTACTGTGTTCCTAATCTCCTTTTACCTGAGAAATGTTTATGTGTTTCAGTTGTATAGATATAGAAAAAAAGAGATACTAATCAAAGATTTACTGATAGTAAATCATAAAGAAATTTATGTTAAAAGAACTCTGATATATTTCAAATATCAATATATTTGAATTCATATATATATGTATATATTTGAGAGAGATGAAACCATTTATTAAGATTAAAGGAAATCTGCATACTAATGAGATAGATGGGGTTGTGTCTTCTTACATAAAGGACTATATTTTGGCTGAATATTTGATACAGCATAAATGTAGAGCCTGTCATTTTCCAGAATTGTCCAAAATTTGATGTTATAATTGTCAGTGCCGACAGCTCTGCTTCACACAAACAGGTAGTTCAAAATGGCAGAAGTATGTTTAGGGCCATTACAGAATGATTAGAAAATCTGGCCTAATCCCAAGTTAAAAATCCATTTAACGATTTTTTTTTTTTAATGAAACTCAAATCAGCTACGGATGCAGTGGTTTTAAAATGAAACATTCTAACACAACACAATGTAAAGATACACCCATCTGATACATGCTGAGGAGTGACAGTAGGGAAGTATTAAGTCCTTGTTTTCTGTAATTAAACCATCACGTTTCCATCACAGCTGCAATGTATTTTAGTGGCCTGCAAACACTGACGTTCATAACGTACAAGCCTCACATTGGAGCTGCGGTATTTTGGGTAGTGTTTGTTAATGTTGCATGGTGTGATGGTATGCACCGTGTGAAGTGTGCATGTGTTATTTCCAGAGCCAAGACTGCTATGAAGGTACATAATGCAACACAGGCCAGACTGCCAGAAAGGACACAGATTCATCGAGAGATGGATTTTGAATTGATGTTTGGTCACTGTGTGTTCCGAAACCTTTTATTGCTGACAAAATTTTTTCAACCTCCAATTCCTTCTATCTCAGTGTGTCTTGTTACCCATTTTACCCAATTCTGTCTAAGCCTCTCACTCTTATTAGCCTCTAGTGGCCATTTTATACTCTTTTATGAGGTCACCAGTTTCAGCTACCACATATGAATGAGAACTCACTTTTGTATTTTTTATCTTAAGTTTATAACCTCAAAGATCTCATTAAGAATCATCTCACATATGAAAACAATTGGGACTTGGTGATGTCAAGTGTCTTACCCCAAGTTACACAGCTTTTAAGGGTAGAAATCATACTCGGGACCCAAATCTACTCCTGTTCTTCTCTCCAAAACATCTGGCCAAGTCAAGGTCATTCAGGGTTTGCTCATCCCTGGAGCAGATGGAGACTATGCTGAGATTTACAGATATCTGCATCAACAAGAAGACACCCAAGTCTGCAGAGTCAGGAGCTACAACAAGGATGCAGATCAATCTTCAGGAGGATGCTGGAGGAAAGGCGGGACAGGGAGACCAGCTGGGGGAAACAGATTTTTTGAGCGTCTTCTGGCAGAATCTAAAAATTACTAACCTTCTGCATGTCAAAGATATTTCTTGTCAACACATGAGAAAGCACCATGCTGAGAGGAAGCCCAAGTGGCAGATGGGGGAGTATACAGATTCAGAAGTTGATGCTGGAGAAATCCCTGCTGACAACCACCCAAAGGCAGGCCCAGAGCTGGCCCACTACTCACCTCCCACCCTGTCCCTTCCTTGTCCCTGCTATGATTAAAGGACCTTTTTGGGGCCTACAGCTTTCTGATCTCAGTTCAGGTAAATCTTCCTCTTTGGAAACCAAGGTAGGTGTAGGACCTTACTTATGTCCTTGCTTCTCATGATTCCCTGCCTGTATCTTCTTTCCCTACGTCTCTCCTCTGAATATTTTTGTTTCCTATCTGACTTTCCACAAGCCACCCATTGTCCCTGATGGATGGGGGGTGATCACTTCCCATTGTGACAGGCAGGACTTAGTACAACATCCCAGAACTAAACAAATCAGGAGGAAATAATGACACAAAATCTACCTTTCCTTTAAGACTATGAGATTTCTGCAATAGCATGTGCCCTTTAAGTAGATACAGAATCCTCATATGTACTGCAGAAATTCACAGTTAAAGATGGCATGCACACGAATGTCACATGAGATGGTGAGAAAAATAGTGCATAAAATCCCTGTGTCATTTTGAATTTGGACTGCAGTTTGATTTTACAGTTCCTAGGGCCAAAGGAAAAGAAAAGGGGTAGTAGGGAGAGGGGAAGAGAGAAGGAGAGAGAGAGAGGAAGAGAGGAGAATGAAATGAAGATATGGAGGGAGCAAAGTGGGAGGGAAGGAGGAAATGGGAGAGAAACAGAAGAAACAGGAGGAAAGGGGAGATGGATGGAAGGACTCAGAGAGAGGTAAGGGACAAATAGGAGACAGGAAGAAGAGGACAGAGTATGTAGTGGAAAAGTAGAATGAGAGAAATGGAGGGAGGAAGACAAATATAAAGGAGAAAAAGAGACTAAGAAGGAAGGGGAAGAGGGAGGAAGACAGAGGAAAGGAAGAGGAGAGAAGGGGAACAAATGTGTAAGAATCCTAGTTAAACATCAAATTATCCCAGAAGAGGAATCTAACAGTGCTGACTCTCCTCTTCTGACTTGTTCATTTGAAGGAGCCGTTCACTGGGACAGCAATGGCATTGATCCTCTTGTTCCCATGATGATTTATTTTATGTCAGTGAATGAGACAACTGGTCAGAATTAGAAGGACCTAAATTCAGACACCTGAATTCCAGTCAGTGTTGTTCTGGATTCTTCCATGAGTGTGTTAATAGATGATGTTTACTCTTAAACTAGTAGTTTCTCACTAAAGAAAATTGTCCACCATATTGTGAGTGGGCCCCTGCAATCAGAAGAAAGTCTGAATAGACCAAAGGACTAGGCTCCTGGGAAAGGAAATTCTACAGTAAAAGACACTTAGACTTCAAATGCAATTGTTCCTTAGGACTCCAAAAAACTGGTTCATCCTATAGACTTTGAACTTGGCACTTCTTGATGCATGAGACAATTTTTGTTTTTGATTCTCCAAATCTCTATACATTCAGACACAGTCACATACATATCTTTGGTTTGGAGAACAATTGATATACCATATTTGTGTATATTTATTAGGGTTTGTTTGCTTGCTTATTTGTTTATGACAAGAAACCCAGAGTCTTGCACATATAGGCAAATGCTTTATTACTAGATCACAACCACCGCCCCAGGGGTGCTGGCTTAAATGAGCATTACAAAGTATGATTCATGCTTTGACCCTAAGAATACCCCAAAAAACAGTATGTGACCATGTGTATGAGGAAAGGTTAGATTAAAGCTAAATAAACCTCAAACACAGAGTAGACACTCACCCTTGGAACTCTGAATACTATATCTAATAGAAAACATTTATTGGATTATATCCTTATTTTGCTGTATGGGTGTTCAAGGTATTTTAAAATTGGATCTCTTAGTGAGTGTATGGCTTAAATTCTGTAGTTTCAAACCAAGACCTTGAGAGATATGAAATATTTAATTGCATTGGCCACTAATTTAGGCACTTGCAAACTACAGGCATGATCCAAATTCATTCACTCTATTGCTTTGTTTTGTTTTTCAATGCACGGTTTCCTCTGTGTAGCCCTGGCTATCCTGGAAGACCAAATTGGCTTCAAACATAGAGATCCACCTATCTCTGTGGCCCAAGTGCTGGGATTAAATGCCTTGTGCAACATCACATGGCTGGGTTTTTTTTTTTTTTTTTTTTTTTTTTTTTTTTTTTTAAATAAATCACAATGTTTTACTGAAAGACAATCTCGCTTTTTCACTTAATTTTATCTCTGGCAGTTTCTTGCCCCAGTTGAGCACTTAGGACATTTGCTGTACTGTACCTTCTGCAAGCCTGAAACATCACATTTACTATATGGCTAATAGTGATCCATAGTAAGAAGTCTATAGCTTGGCTTTCATCCTTGTCTCCTGGCACAGAGCTCCAGAACTCTTGGATTTGATGTGCAGTGGGGGAGCTAGGAACAGCTTTTGTGCCAATGGGTCTTTTACATAGTTCCTAAAACAGAACTCCTAATTCCTTCAATTTTTTTTTCTTTGCACAATGGAAATGCCTTTTCTTCTAATAAGTAAATTATCTTGGTAGGTTCCTGGATGAGTGGATTCACAACCAGAAAGTACATGCAGTGTTTAGAGAATGGGCCTATTCCTATCCCCACCCTCCAGGAAGGGGTAAGAGAAGAAGCTTGAACCAATAAATCGTCATATTTATAGGATGAAGGCTTTGTTAAACTCTCCAAACTTCCTGGATCACAGAGGTTCTAGGCTGGTAAGGAAAGACCTTCCTGGTTTGGGTGTGTCCATAGAATGTAGTAGGAGGTATCTTAGAAACCTTGTGTATAGGGCCAAGTTGAAAAAAAGAAAACTGTGGGTCACCTCAGACCTTCTAAATCAGTACCAAATGATGGTCAATGTGGTGTGTCTGAGTCCTTAATCTGTAGGTGATTATGCAATCCCCAGAAAAATCATGTCAGAATTTATCTAAATTGAGGGGTGATCAACTGGTGCCAGAACATTATTTTGCCATACATACAACTAGTCGCAAAAGAACTGAGTGTTGAGAGAACTGTTTTCCCCCTGACCATAACATAGAGCCATGTAGTCTAGCTGAGTGTTACTGCTTCCTTCAATAAAAAATGTAGGCACATTGCAGTGTTAGCCATGCCTGGGTTAGTTACCAATGGATATTTTCATATTACAGCATAACTGTAGCAGATGTCTTGAAATGAACTGCACTCGTCACTACTTATAATAATTAGGCCTATTGCCAGATCTAATTTAAGGTGTTAATAATAATACCAACAACAAACCTCATATATCCCTATTTAGCTTTTTAAAAAGTTAACTGTATTTCAATATGATTAGCTTCCTTTGCAATCACATCAATTTTATTTTATGCTTAAATAAGTTCCCCGCGTCCTTGGTTCCCTTGGGCTGAATGCCAAAGGGTTCTGTAGATATGAATGCTAACCTTAGAGGCTGGCTTCCCAGGGTCACACTTGGGGAGATGTTTGTTTTGAGTGTTTTCCCAACTGACCAAGCCATGAGGCGATGCAGAGGAGTTACACATCTGAGGTGCATATCTGAAACAGGAGCCACAACTTGGGATTTTATATAAGATGGAGAGAAGAACACTGTCTCCTTAAGATAGTGTTCCCCACAGCACCTGAACTGTAATCATGAATGTGACTTTACCATTTACAAAATGGTTCTCCATATCTCTTGATTTCTTTAGTTATTCCTGGCTGACATGGATTCTAACTGAAGCATGGCAGAGGCCTGCATTTAGGTTGGATAGTAGAATTTTCTCTACTACTCTCCAAACACTGGGAGGAACTGAAATGTGTGCAAGTATGGGTAGATATGGACCACTTCAATCTGAGCGCCACTTCTATAATTTCAATATGGAAAAATGGTTTGCTCTGATTCTGATCATCCATACGAACATAGAAGATGTGTCTTACATTTATACACATATGACTATTTATATACATGCATACTTTCTTGAAATAATGTACACATGTACTTATATATATATAAGTTTGCTACACATATACTATATCTATTGGTTGTAGATAGATAGATAGATAGATAGATAGATAGATGCATGCACACACAAGGAAGATTAGGTAAGTTCTCTTGGGAATTAACAAGTAAGCTAAGAGTATCAATAGTCATCCATTAGCTTATTCAGCATAATTTACTGGTTATCTAAATTATAACAATAATGAAGACTGAATCCATTTCTCTGCTCCTGTTAAAGTTATGTCATGATCATTGAAAGACAGTTCAGATCAACCACTAATGAGCCAACACCCAAGATTACTTCAGCCAGAGAGGAAATTGCTAAGCTGAAGATATTCCAGGGACCCATGACTGAGGAGGATGGTCTATTTTTTTTTTTTATTTAGATAATCAAGACCTTTGGATGGAAGTGACAACAAATCTGAAAGATGAGGGTTCAGGGAGGAAGCTTTGAAAAGGTCTGCCTTGGGAATGTTCTAGGAAGATGTGGAGTCTGATGTAAAGACCTCTGTGGTCATGTTCAAGAGACAGTGACTTCAGCAATTTCTGTGTGTGTGTGGCTGTCTTCATGGCTGCCTCCACAGAGTGGCAGGCAGCAGAATGCAGTTAAAAACCAAGCATCAGCATCAAGGACTATGCTGAGGGTCGTCACTAGAGCTGAGTGTAGCTTTGATTTGGTAGGAAAGTCTACATTCCCGGAAGACCAGAAAACAGACAGAATGAAGAGAGGCTAGTCACCTTGAGCAAGAAAATTTTAAAAAAGAAGCTGGGAGTTGGGGAGCTCACATGTACTGGACAGTAGCTCTATCTAGTGGCAGATAAACATTGCTTCATTTACTGGTCCACATCAACTCTATGACAATGCACTTCTAGCTCTACAGGACAAAATTATAGACAGAGATCAAAGGCTTACATATTGTGTAATATTACAACACTTATACCATGCGCCTTCCATTAGGACAACAACCATTCCTGAAAACTTCAGCTCTGTGCCAGCACTCACTGGGGAATCATCCCCAGGATTAGTGTGTAGTGCTTGCTTTTCCTCACTTTCTATCTATACAGGGAAGGTAACACTGACCTCCCACAAAGGGATCCACCCGACTTGTTCATGCCGTCCTTCTCAATCTCTATCCTATAATAAGTTTCCAGATAGACAAACAAAGCACCATTCAGCTTGCCCTGTGTTCACTTCTAACTTAGGAGCAATTCTCTACAGCCAGGTGGAACTCCACAAAGATAGGTTCATACAGATCCTGAAGGTTCAAAGCCCCACAGAACTCTATGCAGCTACTTTCTTGGCTCCTTCTGAGACTTGAGGAGTTCCCAGGACAAGTTTTTCTCCCATCTTCCTCTGATGGTCAAGTGGCTCTGGACACTTCGACTGTGCCATTCTTCCTGGGTCCTCATATACACTCTTCCTCTATCTTACCTGTCTTCCTCCTTTAGTGGTGGCTTGGAGGCATAGACATTATGAGACTTTGAATGACTACCTCAGGCCACTACATGTCCTCAAAATACCCCCATGAGACTCATTTGAAACTCCACAGTCACTATCATGAGTCAGACATTGGGCTTCTCTTCCTAGGCTCCAGCTGAATTTAAGAACCATATCTGTCCAAGTGAATTGAATAGTGACTTCCTAAATAGGATGGCATGGAAAGAGCTACCATGGTATGATTTATCTTGCAGCTCTTTCATAGGTAAAGGACACGTCCTTGCCTTGAATACTGACAGGGAAAAACTTCTTTGCTAGGAAAGTGATTCATAGGGGGACAACAACTCATTTTTCTCCATATCACATTTGTCACTCTTGCCAAGTTTAAAGGGAAGGAGCATAGCTTAATTCCTGGATATTCTCCAGCATCTCCCAGGCTCTTCTTTGTCTCCACCCCAGAATATTTACACCTTCCCAGTCATCACTCTTCTTTCCTCCTACTCCTGCAGGAGAATGATCCAATTTCTAGGACTTCTGTTCTGCCAAGGATGCTTGGCATAGGGCTGTCTTCTCCCTGAGATGCCTGCCAGACCAACTCACACACAGGGTAGTGCCACCAGCCACCCCTGTACTTGGTATCAGATGTCAAGAGCTCTGTTGGCCTGAGGCTGCAAAAATAGGATAATCCTGTGGCCTCCACTTAACAGGTCAGTCTCCTGATAGGCAAATCTGCCAGCATCCTAGTAGCCAGGCCCAAGGACATCTAGATTGTGTGAGAGCCACAAGGCCAGCAGGATGTTAGCAAGGAGGAGGGAAAGCTGACAGAAGAAGCCAGAAAGACACTAAAGGGAGGAAAAATCCCAGTGTGCAGACAAGAGACGCCTGGGCAGGATGAGAAAGGTAGGCAATAGCCAGGAAAGGGACCTCATGGGAAAAAGAACATGAAGAAAGCTGGAAGAGAAAGGACAAGAAGAGAGCTCTCTGGAACTGTGTTTTATTTGGTGAACAAATAACTACAAAAATTTATATTAAGGATCTACCTAAGCATCCAAATATCTACTCAGAGCTCTTCACCAGCCATGCAGCATCATTAATTATTATTTTCTCAAGGGACAGAGAGACTCAATAATTATCTTTGACTGGAGTATACAATCTGACATCAGTTTGCAATGAAGATTTTATCATATGTACTGTAGAAAATGAATACAAAAGTAGGTTTGTGTGTTTAGTCTAAGTCCTATTCTTTGGCCACTACACTTTCTGAATAACTTTTAAAAGGACATATACACACCTGAAAAAAGCCAGTGTCCCTAGTGGATAGGTCTTATTTACTCACGTCCCAGTCCTCTGTGTTTTGCTGGCATGGACTCCAAGTCATGTCGAAAACCCTTCTGATCATTTTGGAATCTTCAGCAGTAAAGGTCATCTAAGCCTGTGTGCTGTTTACAGAAACTTTAAGAATATTTACTTTATTAATATTTACGTGTATGTGTGCACAAGTGTGGACGCGTGTTTCACACTTGTGGATCCCTTGAAACTCAAGTTACAGATAGTTGTGATCCAACCAACATGGATGCTGGGAACTGAACTCCAGTCCTCTGAATGGGTAGGAAGATCTTTAACTACTGAGCCATGACACTTCTACTCCTTGAGGCACTTCTTATAGTTCTAAGTATCCTCTTGGCATTATTCTCCTTTGCCAGCCAGGGATCTGGGAAGACGTTATCAGAAGCATGTCTCATGGGATTTAAAAGATGCTGGAAACACAGACATGGTTTTTGGAGTGGTTGTTTTAGCTCTTGCATGGCAATTTTCATGTGAGCTGGGGGAGTTTCTGATATCTACCCTTATAAGCTAGTTTCTTACAGTGCTGGGAAAATGGATTTCTAACTCTAATACTATCAAGAATGGAATTCTAACCCTTTGCTATCTTTCTTGTGCTGTGCTATCTTAGGCACTTAGGGGTATGGATTGGCTTCTGTGAGCCTAGACTTGAGGAAGGTGTCTTAGTTTAATTTCTGTTGCTGTGACAAATACTGTGACATAAAGCAACAAGGGGGAGAAAAGGATGCATTGGACTTACATTCTGGTTATTGCCCATTGTTGGGAAGTCAAGGCAGGTACTAAAAGGATCATATCCATAGTCCAAAGCAGACATGAAAAGGCCAAGATGTGGTACTGACCTGCAATCCAAGTGCTCTCTGAAGGAACAGAACAGGTACACTGTCTAGACTAGCCACACTGGAGAGCTCTAAGTTGAAGTGAGACTTAATGCATGAAGTGACAAAAAAATCATGAAAGACATTCAAGCTCCACCTTTGGCCTCCACAGGGGAGCATATGCATGCATGTGTATCTGCTTATACAACACTCCTACATATCTGGTCCCCACACAGCAAACAGACACACATAAGACATATACATAAGCATGTTCTCAAACCTTCCAAAAAATCCTATTTTTTACATACATTAACATTTTCATGTTGGACTGTACTCATAGTGATGTTGGCCACATGCAGCTGCCTGTAGCTCATGCACTGAAGGTTGTGTGTGCTGGTAAAATGGTTAGGATATTCTAATAAATCATAAATCGGTGAATGAATAAGGAAAATTGGTCCATCTATACCATGGAATATTAGTCAGCCCTTAAAGAAACAAAACCACATAAGTACTAATGCTTGCAACAGTCACCTGTGTCTACCTCCCTTCCTTGATCACTTTCAAATCATTTCCAGTATCCAGAATGCAATCCACAGATTGGCTGGAAACAGCCTAACACTCAAGTAGAACACATTTAAAGCACCGTAGATACTCAGAGTGACATGGGACCAGGGTTAGTTACAAAGCACAGGGAGTCCTTGTAATAATAACTCAAGGGGGTTTGGAACGAAAGACAGAGTAAATCGGACAGACCCAACTTAATGTAGCCAAAGTTCAATTACAAAATCAGATAATCAAAACTAAGTATGTATCTTAAAAAATCAAAAGTACATATTTCAATAAATCTTCTGCATGAAGGTTTCCTGTAGCACGATTCACAAAAATCATAAAGGGGTGAATGAATAAGCAAAATTGGTCCATCCATACCATGGAATATTAGTCAGCCCTTAAGGAAACAAAACCACACAAGTTCCAATGCATGCAACTGTTTGAATGAATTTTGAAAATATTTTAAATTGAGAGATGTACATCATTCATTTGTATAATTTAGTGTACAAGAAATTCCCAAAAGAAATAAATCCATAGAAACAAGAAGATAATCAGTATCTTTCAAAGACTAGGGAAAGAAGGGAAATTGAACAATTGCCCTGTGGATGCACAGTTCCATTTATGGTGATGAAAATGTCTTGAGACCGAGAGAGCAGTAGCACTATCCAACAGTGTGTGTGAAGTACAACTGCAGAGCAGACTTCAAAGTGGTGTGTTTATGCAACCAGAGAATTTTATTTGTTTTTAAAATGGACAAAAGATCATATTTCTGCTTCTGACCTTTGACTGTCACCTTGTGAGTTCTAGAAACCAGGGCCTGACCATCTCCTTCCTCTGTATATGCAAATTATTTCCTGCTTCTCAATCATAGAGCTGTTGCAGTAAACTCTCTTGTGCATGTCTTTATATTTTGTGTTATTCTTTTGTGCTTAGTTCTGAGAAGCCAGCTGTATTCTCTAGTAAAACATCGATATTGCTATAACTTCATATGCCATACTATCGAGTTCCCTTATGGCCTTGACAAAATACCTAACAAAGGCAATTTAGGGAAGGAAGGGTTAATTTTGGCTCAAAATGTAAAAAGGGCTATAGTCCAACATGATAGAGGTTATGGTGGTTGAAGTTTGAAGCAGATGGACACATTTAGTCCTGGAGAAGAAAGGGTTGTGGACAAGAATGCCCAAGCTGAAGTTTCTATAACCTTCCAAAACCGGCACCACCAAATAGGATATTTGGTGATATCACAATGAGCCCATGGGAAATTTTACATCCAAACTACAGCAGATGCATACTGTCAAATCGCTGCCTGATAAAACTAGACTAGCCCACTTCCCAAGAGATACCACATGAAAGGTGCAGACCATGCCACCCTCTGCATTTTCCTGCTATACTTTCCATTTGTCACATGCATGCATCTCATGCTCCTCTTTGTCTCGATTTTCAATAATAAGTAGCTTTGGGAAGTTCTCAATACAAATGATAGCTGCTTTGCTTTATACTTTCTGAGCTCTCTGTTCCTCCCCACTATCTGCTCCTGCTCTGCCTAATGCTTCACACACACTCCACTCCTTCCCCACTTCTCTGCCTGAAAAGTACTCACGAATCCATCAAGGCCACCAGCGCTCCAGCACTGGACTGTTTCCACCTGTCTACTTTCAAAGCCCTTTGTTTCTGCCTATTTCAAAGGGCAGCACATTTTAAGGGAGTTATTTTCTTATGTGTATATTTTCTTCTCTGGAGTTTGAGATGCTTCAGCGCAGGATGAAATGCATATAAAACTCCCCACTGAAAGCAACCCATTATCATTGATTGTGATCCATTGTTCCACATGAGTTTTGTGTATTGATTGACCCAGGACATCTTATCAGCATGAAGATGCAAATAAAATACTGAAGTATCTTGGCTTGTATAACCAATCAGGAGGTTTGTCCCTGGAGAAGGTTGACTATTCCTCTTTTAGTGGTATCAATTGACCGTAGCTCTTTATCTAAGAGTGGGGAACAGGCATCCCTAAACACCTACCCATATGACCAATACTAAATGGATTCAGCAAAATATATATGTAATAAAAGAGGAGGTTATGAATTTGGGAGCAAGTTGGGAGAGCATAGGAAAAGTTAGAGGGTACAGAAATGAAATACAGTACTCATGTGTGAAATTCTTTTGGAATATTAAATTAAAAGTAAAAATTAGAGAAAGAATACTGAGGAGCATTTCAATGAAGTGTGTCACTGTTTACTGGGTGGCAAGGCCATATGTATGGTACACAATTACAGGACTCACAATGTAAACCAGAAGGCAGGTGCTGGCCCTGTGCCTGGGGTTCAATACCATTAGGTGGACTTCTCGGTAATTCTAAAAGCCAAAATGTAAAGTGATGTGTTGAGGAGAAGATATGAGCTATGAAATGAATCATTGAGACATGGTCCCATCTCACCATTATATGCAGAAGCATCATTTCAGAAGAATATGGATCAAGAGGGCTGGAAAGGCGTGGAAGGACAGTGGGCTGCTGTGGATTTGTTCTAATGCTATTTGTATTAATTTGGCTCCCCAAATTACACAGGATCCTGTATATCTCCCTGGAAGACACCGAGGGTCCCTGCCCCCATTTGGCTTTGATTGGTGAAATAAAGTTGCGGGCAGCCAATGGCTGGGCAGAGAGACAGACTCAGGATTTTAGGTTTCCTGGGCAAGGGAGCATGAAAGAGGAAGAGTTTTTAGAATTGCCATACCAGGAAAGGAATAGGATACAAGCATGAGAGATGCAGGAGAAAGAGAAACAGCCATGTAAGAATTGGGAAAGAGTGACCCCATGGGCTACTCCCCTGACTGGGCCTGGGGAAGCAGAGAAGAAATAAAGATTTTAGTGAGAAATAAATCAGGAATATCGGAGGGGAAAGTGTGTTAGCTGTGGGGAAGTTTGGAAGTAGCCCAGCTGTAGAGCTGCTTAGGGCATCTTAAAAATAAGTGTGTGTGTGTGTGTGTGTGTGTGTGTGTGTGTGTGTGTGTGCGCACGTGCGCGCGGGCGCGGGTGTGTGCACGTTTCATTCGTGAATCCAAAACATCTGGCAGGTGGTGAGAAGTGTGAATGCCTACTGCCAGGGAGTTTAGAGTGCATTAACAAATTTCCGCATCAGTGGCCATCTATGAGAGAGTGCCCACGAAAAATGCACATATTCTTGTGTTCAGCTCTCTCATTACTTATATGAAGTATAACTTGGGCATGATATTTACTGAGGATTCCACATCAAACTACCAAGAACTTGGACTAAAGAAGAAATGTATTCTCCCAGAGTTCTGAAGTTTCGAGGTCAGAAATGATAGCACTGGGATTAAAAAGAGGTGCCCGAGGGTCACCCTTGCTATGGCCATCTTCTGGTGGCTGATTCCATGTTTCAGTTTGTGGTTGTGTCATTCCAATCTGTATTGTTTTCCAGCTCTCGATGTCTCTACTATGCATAAGTCTACTCTCTACACCCTCTGCAAGATGAAGAATATATACGGTTGTGTTTAGTGTCCTTCCTAGGAACACTTGAGAATATCTTCTTACCCCAAATTCTTAGTCACATCTTCTGCGGTCTATTTTGCCACATAAAGGAGTATGCACAAGCCCACAAATACTGGAGGCTCAGAAGCTACAGACAGGAAACTCCCTCATTTTCCATGAAATTGCAAGACAAGTAATGTACTTACATAATAGCCATCTCATTGTTTATTATGGACCTTGAAGTTATACTTGACCTGTAACTACAGCTTTTGCTGTAGGCAGAATAATCCCAGCCTCTATGAGCACAGCTGAGTGTGAGCAACAAGAGTCTCCTCCCTGTATCCTCAACACTTCCATTTTCTCATGTTTTGAGAAGAGATGTTACTTGCAGCAGACTTCAATTCACCCAACCAAGGTTGATGCCATTCCCAAGCTCATCAGAGAAAGTCAGCAAACAATCTTTCATATGAGGTTTGGATCCTCATAATAAAAAAAAACCTATAATTCATATTCCAAACCCAGAAGATCTGCTCATCACTCTGAATGGTCACTAAGTTAGAACAGAAGGTTAAAGTTATAGGTCTAATCTTGGCATTCAGTACGCGCTAGACAAGGGTGGGGAAGCAAGAGTGGCTGAGCATGGGTCATGAGGAACAGGCATCATTTTAGGAAGTGACTCCCTACAGGTCTCTCTAAGGATCTTGTGCTTCTTCCAAAAAACCATGGAACACCTGATATGATCTATTTGGTTAGTAGGGTAGGGGAAGGAGCAAGAGCCAACTTGAACTGAATTTCAATATGATTTACTCTGAATGCAGGGTAGGGGTTCTAATGGATGGAGCACGTGAGGTTGGGGTAAACTGCAATGATCCAGATGAGACTATTCTAAACTCAACCAAGGAGCAACGTTAACAGCGGGGAATTGGAGACATAAGGCAATAAGTGCAGATAGATCAAGACACTTGGCTGTTGGTTTAGGGTGGAGGGTAAAAGAGAGATTTCTAGGATGCTTTATATATTTCTAAGGAATGGAAGAAAGAGTTGACAGCTGAGGGACAAACTTGGGTCTAAATAAAAAGGTTGACTCTATCTAAGTGTCCATAACAGAAGGCAGGCGTCTGGGAAGACAAATATAAGACGTACAATTGTTTAAGAGATATGTCTATGTGTATGGTGTGTATGACACTTCTTAGGAACTGTGTTGTATCTGGAAGAGAGACACATCCCTAAAACAAGAGAGAACATACAGTCCTCGTCCTGAGGGATCTTGAGGGGTCAAGGGCACCACAGGAAAACCTTCACAGTCAACTAATCTGGACCCTTAGGGGCTCACAGAGACTGAACCACCAAGCCAAGAGCATGCATGGGCTGGACCTAGGCCCTTTACACATATGTAGCAGATGTGTAGCTTGGTCTTCATGTAGGTTCCCTAAGAATTAGAGCAGGGGCTGTCTCTGACTCTGTTGTCTGCCTTTGGATCCCCTTCCCCTAGCTGGCCTGCCTTGTCTGGCCTCAATGGGAGAGGATGCTCTTGGTCCTACTGAGACTTAATGTGCCAGGGTTCATTGGTACCCATGGGGGTCCCCCCTTCTCAGAGAAGGAGGGAGAATAGGAAAGAAATTTATAAAAGTGGAATTGGGAGGAGAGGAGGAAGGGGGCTGTGAATGGGCTGTAAAGTGAATAAAAAATTTGGAAGAAAAATAAACAAATAAAAAATAAAACTATCCATCACTCATTGCACCACTACACTCTTCTTATGTGGCACTGGATTATAGAAGACGTTGAGTTTCCGTCTAAGACACTAATGAGAGGCAAAGCTTCCAGTTAAAGATGGTTACCCACCTATAGGCAGAGTCTTGTGTGATGTGTAGACAGTACTCCAGAAACTGAGGGATAAATTGTGACTGCTAAGTAATAGAGTAAGTAAAAGATGCAGACAAGGGTCTTGAACTTGGGACAGTGCCCATGAGTCCCGGAGACGAGTAGAAAAACTCTCCATCAGAATCATATTATTGAAATTAGAATCATCATCGACTGTAAAATTATTCCTATAATGTTCTCTCTAAGTGTTCAATAAAGTATGTATTCATTTACTTGTTTGTTTTGATAGACAGGGTTTATTGCAGTTAAGTTAATCTGGGCAAGGAGAATGGGATGGGTACTCGTTTCAAGGACCAGTGACCAACCCATCTTAAGGAAGACAAGAGGCTGAATCGAGGTTTCTTGTTTTTCCCCATGAGTGGCATAACTTTGGAAATTTTGAGATGTCCATCATTCATCTATGAATCATGCCTAACATGTACTTGGGGGAGGTTTCACAGGCTGATTCCTTGAAATGTTCTAGACAGGGATATTTAGACTGAAAGCTTGGCTTCATTATATCACGCTGGCCACAGTGAGCATGTTCCTCACAGACTGGTTTCATGCATTCTTTGTCCTTATGAATGCAGACAAGGTAAACATGGTAATTATCAAATTAAGCAAGTATTCTAGATAAGATATTCTTTTAAGGCTCATGGGCACTGGAAAGAATATTAGTGTCACTTGAGAATTATATTTATATCTTTTATTTCTTGTATCTTAATTGATACAAATTTAACTACTCACAAGTCATATGTAAGAACCACAGTGGCTAATGCAGACAATCCTTCTGAGATTTGATTCCTCACAGCAAGGTTCTATGGACTATGTTTGGGTAGAGAAAGAAATTAAAGCAGAGGCAGCTATTCATTTCCCTGACAAAACAAATGTGCCACGTAGCAAAGCTTAGAAACTAATCTCTGGTCCTTCTGATAGCAAAGTCTGATATTTTTATGACCTGTCTATGTTCAACTCATATTTCACAGTCAATTTATTGATCAACAGTTTCCCTTGATCCAGAAGGTCTAATGTGGATTTCCCTTGGGTATAGTCACAAACTAATGTTATAGCCTACATATAGTATAAAATATTTTGAATGTATACATCCATACGGATGCAGAGACTAGTCATGAATAGTTTTTTTTGTGTGTGTGCCGGCATACAATGTTAATATCTCTTCAGCTTAAGATAATGAATATTGATTTATATCTTGCTCACATGACAAATCATCACTTCTACCCTTACCACTCTGATACACTGGTACCCAGAGCTACTGACCAGGAGTAAATGTGCTGGTTCCATTCATAACACAATCTATACCAGGTTGGGAAGTAATAAAAGTTATAATGAATTCTGCAATCAATTCATTGTTTGCTAATTTTCTCTTTTTCTAACAAAGAACTTTTGGTTCTTCAGTTTCAAAATCACAAAGTTTATGCTTTCAATACGCATCTTGGGTCAAGGGAGCTCTTAAAACAGTGTAGCTCTTGCCCACTTGTGCAGGAAAATGCTGCCCAGAGGGATCACAAGTTTTCCCAGAACTGAGATGTTTCCCAGAACATGACAAAAAAAAAAAAAAAATGAACAAACTTTGTCTTCATTCACAGCCTGTGAGGCTGGGTGGGTCCCTGAACATGTAACCAGATTACTTACTGCATTCTGTTCTGGGGGATTATGAAGGAGGAGAAGAGATGCTTTGGAAATCAAAATGGGTCACTTCATAAAAGAAGGTAGTGCTGGGAATGTTATTGAGAAGGCAGTGAGGAGGGAGACAGGCAGAAACAGCTGCACACACAAATACTGGGGACCAGAGGGATCATGTCTCATTCAAAGAACTGGACATGTTTACAAAGTATGGCCAGTGTCCAGAATTTGAGTAGGTCATGCTGTTTCTTGGTGATTCCAACGAGTAAGAGGTGTTCTGATTAGTTTTGACTTTCAACTTGACACAGCCTACAGTCATCTGACAAGAGAAGCCTCAACTGAGGAATTGCCTAGACCAGACAGACCTGTGAGCATGTCTATGGAGAATTCAGTTCACTGGTAGTTGGCAGGGAGGAAGCAGAGCACTGTGGGTGCTGCCATTACACAGTCATGTGGGCTTGGGCTGTACAATGTAGCATGAGGCAATGAGTGAGAGTCGCCCAAGGATTCTGCTCCAAGTTCCTGCTTGGAGATCTTGCCTTGATTTCCCTCAGTGGTAGATTATAACCTATAATCTGAAATAAACTCTATAAATTCTTCACACACACACACACACACACACACACACACACACACACACACAAAATATGTATGTATGTATGTATGTATGTATGTATGTATGTATGTATTTGATTATAGGTATTTGTCACAGCAACAGAATGAAACAGAACAGAATGGAAAATTTATAATTTTGTTGAATTTATAGACCTTTAACTTAAGTATTTTCAAATTAAAATAGGACTGCCCTTAGTCCAGCAGGACATTCAGCCTTCTGTTGTGTTTGTTTTTTGAGAATTAACTGGTCCTCTTTCTGTAAGCAGTCTGTGCTTATCTTGTCTTCCATATCCTCCCAGGCATTCTATAAAGTTTTTTTTTAAATGCATATTTCCCCCCAAAGAGTCTTAGGCAAATGTTAACAAACTACACCTTTTTACATATTTTTCATTTCTTAAAAATATCTAGGGCTGGAGAGATAGCTCAGGAGTTAAGAGCACTGACTGCTCTTCCAGAGGTCCTGAGTTCAATTCCAGAAACCACATGGTGGCTCGCAACCATCTGATCTGATGCACTCTTCTGGTGTGTCTGAAGACAGCTATAGTGTGTGTGTGTGTGTGTGTGTGTGTGTGTGTGTGTGTGTGTGTGTGTGTGTTTGTGTGTGTGTACATATATATGTATATATATGTATATGTCTGTGTATGGTAATTCAGAGCCTTGATAATCAATTACCCAGAAGCTAGTTTCCCAAAAGAGTCTAGTGGCTAACAATGTTAAGATCCATGGGGGAAGTTTGTTGTTTGATCCATGCACCCTCTATACTTGAGGATGTTGTGCAAAATTATGATTGGATTGGATCCAAAGAATGAATAAATGAATAAAGAGAGAGAGGGGAATGCGTTTTATAGGAGATAAGAATGGAAACGGGATGGAGGGGCCTGATTAATATTTAATCCTTTGGAGGGCTCTTTCTTCAAGATCAGAGAAATGTCATGTCCCCATTTTGGAAAATAGAATACAATTAAAGAGGTGGCAGCCTGCTTCAACCCGGCATCCCTTTGCCTCCTCTGTAATCAGACATTCAACTTTCCCAAAACCTCTACCTAGCTATACTTTCTTGCCTCTGACAAATGAAGCAATTTAAATTCTGTTTATAGGGTCACAGGAATGCATTTAAGGCCAGATGGTGATAGAAAGGCTTCAACTGCTGGTTGAGAGGATTCTGGCTTGTAAAGAGGCCAATGCCCTTTACCCTACTCTACCTGAAGTCCCTAGATTGTCATTATGTATTTGTCTGTTTCCCTAGAGAAAGACCTTTGAAAACAAGGACTATGTCTCAGTCACCTTCCTCCAATAGCACGCCTAGAGCAGAGCTAGCACACACAAACCCTAGTCCTTCTGCAATCAGAGGGAAACTGAATAAGCAGAGTATGGCAGAAGGGAGCAAGAAAAAGCAAGCCAGAGCATAGATCTTCCACAGTTTGTCTTATGGTTCCCGCCCTTCCAGGGAAAGCCCTTGCTTGATGATTCCTGTGGTGGAATACTGGAAGCTTGGCTGGCCAGATGACAGAAATGCCCTGCACAGAGCTAAGAATATACAGATTGGCCTGAAATTTCTATTTTTGCCCCCAGTAAGAAAGGCTTTTTCCATCTGAACTTTGAGGGACTGCTGAAGGCAAACTCACTGTGGCTCACACTGCCTGTTAGAAAGTGGCACATCTAAAAACAGGTACTCACTTTAAAAGTCCCTTGAGAGACTCTAGGAGTCTGGGATGGCAGTGGAATATCCCAAACTCGGGAGACATCACTACTGGACATTGTGACCCTATACCTGTAGCCGGACCCACAGGTAAGTAGAAGACAGCATTGGTTTCCAAAATTACCTAGAGAGCTAATTCTCCTAACATGCATTTAAGCAGAATCACAAGGGAGCCCTCCAAAGGACATTATATCTTAAGCTATACCAATGGCTATATAAAGGACTCAACATCTATAATCATTTTGGCATGTGCTGCCCGATGGCCTGGCTAGAAGCCTCTCCTGGGATTGGTGTGAGAACCAGAGCTGATGAACAAGAAATGTGTCACCCACAAAACAACCACAAGGGAACACGGGCTCACCAGCCTCAAGATACTGAAGGTTGTTAGCTAGAGACTTCAATAGGTAACTGAGCTGTACAGAAAAAAAGCCTCTCTTCCACTGTTTCTGGGTACCCACAGATACCCAGAGTTTCTGTCCCAAACTGTGTCTACTCAGATGCATTCTTGGTAGCTTCTGGATAACCCAATTTCCAGGAACCCCTCCCCCCCCAGCCCCATTAATGTGCACTGAGCCATTACCATCCCCAAAGCCTTAGTTTGGACACTGTCTCCCTTTGCTACACAGATTCCATACTCTAGAAATAACAGAAGCTCCCTGTCTTCTGAACATAAGTCCAAGTATCTCCTCTAGGTTTCCAGACCCGTCATAGGAGATTTTTGGCTTATCCACCCCATCTGTCACTCTTTTGCAAGCTCCTCCCCTTGTTTTTAACTTCTACCCTGCTATAAAATGAGCCTTTCCTATTAGAGCTTCCAAACTCACCTGCCTTGATTGCTATACTCTGACTTTTTCATGGATGCTATCTCATTCAAACTAAAATGTTCTGCTCAATTCCACTTTCCTTTGGGAGAGTTCCCTGAATGTCACTGTCCTGACCATATAATTTATCCTGAAATCTTAAATGATGAGAAGCCTGCAATCAAAAAATTAAAGAAGAGTTTGTAACCACCTAGCCATGACAATAGGGCCAAGCAAAGAGGATGCTGGCTGAAATAATGATACAAGGAGTTCTTCCAGGGCAGTAAATGGCATTAGGAAGGAGAGAAACCTCCTTTCTAACCTGATACCTGACTGGGGAAGCTGTCACTCAGTGAGATGAAGGAGCAATGACATCAGAGGAAGCCCCTGTGGCTACAGGATGAGAATAGGTTTCTTCTGAGGCTGCTGCAAAGAGCAAAAAAAAAAAAAAAAAAAAAAAAAAAAAAAAAAAGAGAGAGAGATATGACAATTAGCTCTGGAAATTGTACAGTCCTGGGGCTCAGGAGCTCTGTGCCAGATGGAGGAAATGTACAGGCCAGCCCATAAATTATAAAGTAACAGATGCTACAGGCCAGGTGGAAAAGAACCAAACAAGTCTAGAAGAAAAAGCAAAAGTGGGGAAGCTGGGGGCTTTCAAGACAGTGGCCCCTGACCTAGCCCCAAAAAGAATGGTGTAGGTCTTACATGGTGTGACAGTCCTGATTGCCAGGTTATAAGATTTAAAATCACCATGGGTCAGGGGGAGGGGGCTTCTGGGAATGTCTGTGATGAAATTTCTAAATTGGGTTACTTAAGGTTGGGCAGATTCATCCTGAAGGAGGCAGACACCACCCCATGGGCTTAAATCCTGGCCTGAACATAAAAAGAGAAAGTGCCATGAGTACCAGAATTCATGTCTCGTTGCTTCCTGATTCCTGATTTGGTGTGACAGCTCAGGTTCTCACCACCAAGCCTCCCTAGACATGATAGTATTCTCAAACTGTGAGTCAAAATAAGTCTATTCTCTCTCTCTCTCTCTCTCTCTCTCTCTCTCTCTCTCTCTCTCTCTCTCTCTCTCTCTCTTCCCCTCCTTCCCCCCTCTCTTCTTCCCTTCCTCCTACCCTCATCCCTCTCTTACACCCTTCCTCCCTTGTTTCATAACAACAGTAACTAATATACATAGAGAAAGACACTGCTCTCACATTGTGTGAAGCATGGGTTCCAAGGTGTCCATGAAGAGAGGTGTTCCAGAAGCAGCATTAGGTGAACACAGCTGTGGAGAATCACAGCACATAGCGAATCCAGAGAGAAGCATGTGGGCAGATGGAAGAGCTGCCAAAAAAAAAACTGCCTGAGGACTTTAGGAATGAGATGTCCTATACACAAATTCACATTCCCCTTCTCCCCTGAAAGGAAGAAGAGAACTGAGGACTTCATTCTCATGTGTGGCAAATAGACAGGCTGAGCAGTGGCTGCCCACTATGAGAGGCACTGGTGCCTACATTCTGCAATGTGCTGCCTTATCCTTTGGTCCTTGTGGGACCTGGAGAACACTCTGAAGGCTCTGGATTTGTTTCTAATGAAGATGCTAAGCTTCTTAAGGTGGGGATGCCCAGGTTAAGTAAGATCACTTCTGTTGAATTTTTTTCTAAAAAGGGTGACCTCAAACTAGTTGCCAACTGTTAGCATCAGACTGCTCTGGTCCAAAGCATCTGTTTCTCAGTACTGTGTTTTCTTGATTCTTCTGCCCTCCTAATTCTCCATATGTGAATTTGCCCTGGTCACTGACTAAGGATGACTCTGCCTAATGTTATTAGGATATCTGCCTGCCCCAAACCTATTAACAAGGTGGTGCTTTGACCATGGACATCCAGAGAAGCATTTATCTGTAGGAGGCAAAGGGTCATCTGCATGTGGCGACATAAAAATCTACTAAATGATATCACAGTCTCCAGGTACTCTTTGTCCACCACTCTGGTAGAAGGGCATGCTGAGAAACATGTGACTAGGCAGAGGGGTGGGAGAATGACTGGAGACAAAAGGACCTCAGGCTTAAAATACTGCCAGTCATAGATACTGATCAGTACCAAGGAACAGAAGTAGGGAGGGATGTGGGCAGGCCTGAGGTTCCTTTCTCAGAGATCATGTTGGTCTGTAGAGTTTAAACCCATAAAGGAGACAGAGGTGATCAACAACATCAAGCCTATGCTTAGTATCGCCAATTAGAACTAAGGGAACAGGCCCAGGAAAGAGAAGGGGATGACAAAACTTTCATCTGCTAAACTTTTCTTCTGTACAGTAGTGACGAGTTTCCTGCTCCCAGTAATTAAGTCAACTTAGAAATATGCCCAGTACAATAGAAACTGCTATGAAACTGAAACAATTACCACGAGTGATGGTGATATACATTAAAAACACTGCTTGGTAAGATGCTACAGGAGTAGGCTAAGGCTCAAAGGCAGGGCATCCAGGCCAATGGCACACTCAAGGTAAGATCCTGGGTTTCTGGTATCTGATCACACTGTGACCCCTGGAATTGTGCTATTTACTGAAGAACAAACAAACAAAAAACAAACAAAGAAACAAAACCCTTTTTCTAGTTGTGGTGTGACTCAGCCCTTAGCACCCACCTTTAATCCCTCTGGTTGGAATACAGACATGCCCTTAGTACACATCCTTAATCCTAAACAATAAAGGCAACAGTAGTTTGTAGAAGGAAGCCTTCATTTTTTGGAAGTGATGTCTAATTCAGTGGCAGGCAAATGACAAACTAGAGAACGATTTGACAGAATAGGATATGCCCAACTCGCACCAGAGGAGAGAGGAAAGGCAGAGTACTTGAGAGGCAGTGCAGAAAGAGAAGGAGGCAGTTTTATCAAGAGAGTTTTACAGGTCAGGGTTAGAAACAGGTAAAGACAAAACAATCCAGAGAATCCAGAAGGCGCTAGAAGATGAAAACAGATTGCCAAAGTTAGTATAAGGCCAAGCAACTCAGGAGAGGCTGAGAGAGAGAGAAGCCAGATTGAATCAGTCATCTTGGAAAGCAGTTTGAGCCAGAAGAGCTGAGTTGTACCAGCCAGCCAGAGTTCAGAAAAAATTAGAAAGGGTGAGCTTATTCATCATTAAGTCTCAGAGGATGAAAATATTCTAGGCCTAGATATGATTGCATCGAGACTAGAAGTGTCCAGGACTAAGCTTAGATTAACAGAGAGAGGCAGGAAGCTTCCAAGATGACAAATACATCAGGAGAACAAAAAATATTATTATATTCTGGGACCAGTGATGACACAATTCTTGTCCTGGTTTATCATTTACCATCCAAAAGGCTATGACCATCTTAACCTTTTCAAGACTCAGCTTTTTAATGTCTGAAATATTGATTTTAAGAAGAGCCCCACATAGGTTATTTAGAACAACATTATCCAATGCAGTTGCTGGAGCCTCTTGTGACCATCTATGTATGTGTTAATGAAAATTATATAAATGTTAAGACTCTAGTTTCTTATAACAATGACAATAGAGGCGCTCCATACCCAGTCATGTGATCCAGCAGAAGACTGGACAGAGCAGATACGAAGTATTTCCATCATTTCAGAAACAGTATTATCTGTTTGCTTGTTTAGAGATAGAGTCTCATGGTGCCTAGGCAAGCGCTCTACCAACTGAGCCATACATTCATACACGGTACAGAAAGTTCAATTGGGCAGTGCCTTTTTATGTATAAAAGACTCATGATAATATTCAGCACAAAGAGTTCAATAATCACACATGTGCCTGCACATACACAAAGGCACATAAAGTTTTTAAAAACAAAATATAACACTATCTATGTAATTATAGCCTGCAAAGCCTAAGGCACTAATTCTTTTTTTTTTCTTAAAGCATGGAATGAATAAAATAGAGACTCACAGATTAGAAAGAACTAGAAAGAATTTAGAAATTATTTGGAAAAATTTTGAAACAAAGCCATGAGGGAAGAAGGAAGGGAAAGGGGTGAGGCATGCAGCAGGCAGACAAGAGTGTCTCTCTCTCTCTCTCTCTCTCTGTCTCTCTCTGTCTCTCTCTGTCTCTCTCTCTGTCTCTCCTCTCTCTCTCTCTCTGTCTCTGTCTCTGTCTCTCTCTCTCTCTGTCTCTGTCTCTCTCTCTCTCTTCTCTCTCTCTCTGTCTCTCTCTCTGTCTCTCTCTCTGTCTCTCTCTCTGTCTCTCTCTCTGTGTCTCTCTCTCTCTCTCTCTCTCTCTCTCTCTCTCTCTCTCTCTCTCTCTCTCTCTCGCATATGCACTGTAGCTACAGTGCCATGTCTGCCTCTCTCTGCCTAGTACCCACTCTGTTCTCTGCACTCTCCCTCAGAGATGCCTTGCTGACTGGCTTTGGTTGGGGCTTGGCTAATGGATGGGAGAAATAAAACAAAATCCAATTTGTAGAATGAACTATGACCTGCAAAAGGATAAGCTGAACCACCACTGATACGCGCACACATTAAGCTCTGGGAATTTGGAACATCTGCTCATTTGGTCCTGTGTATTCCCTGATAAGACTGAAAATTATAACAGTGTCTCCAGCTGAACTCAGAGGCTCCACTGATAAGATCACTGACTGTTGGAGCAAATTGCCTAGTTCGTAAGTCTTGACCAATGCGCAGTCCAGATTACTCTGGCTCCCATCTGCCCTAAAACCATTCCAACCAACCCTAGCCTGACAATCCTGTAATTACAGTCCCTAAGTCCCCTGTTTAGATACATGATTGAGACTGTGTTTCGGGACTTTTCTTTCTTGCCAGTGGTGCTTAACAAGCCCAGCTTGTTTAGACACCAGCTTTTTGCAATATGGAGAATTTACTAGGAAGCAGAAGCAGGCTGGAGGAACAAGAAAGCATAGACAGGCATTCTTTCCACCACCTGGCTTCTTTGAGCTCTGGCTCAGACACAATTAACCTCACATCCCTGATTCAGGTTCTGTTTGGTGGCCTCTGTTTACATGTTCTAGTTATATATAGTCCCAGTCTTGTTTCCTCTACTTGGGGGTGGTAACAATGGCTTCTACAGGTGCCCATCTGTTTTGCTTCAGAAATTCTCATTTTATTTCCTTTATGCTGCTGATTGTCTAACCAACTCCTTTTATTAAAAAAACTCTGATAAGTGTCAAAATGAAGGGTGTGTGTGTGTGTGTGTATGTGTGTATGTGTGTGTGTGTGTTGTGGTCTATTCACAAGAATGTGTAGGTATATGTGCTCATACTGGCACACAGGTATGTGGACTTGTATTGGCACACAGGTATATGCACTCCTATACCACACAGAGGCCAGTGGAGAATGTCAGGTGTGTGTTATCATCTTCATGTTGAAGAGGCATTTCACTAAACCTGAAGCTGCCCATTGTGGTGAAGCCGACGAACCACTGAAGCCCTTGAGATCTGACTGTCCCACCTCCCAAGGCCAGGGTTCTAGGTATGCTCAGTACAGCCCAGCTCTGTATCCTGGGTCCCAAGGACTTGAACTGAGCTTGCAGAACAAACACCTTTATCCATTGAGCCATCTCCCATTCTCAAGCCTTGACTCTTAGCACTGGTTATATCGCTGGTCAAACAGTATGTTAAGCCCACATTCTGGGTTGTCCTCATAAGCAACTGAACAATACGTTATCAGCAGCCTCTCACACATGAGGAAACTGAAGCATAGGGTCAGGTACACCATCGATGTGCAGTACAGGAGCACAGGCGGCCCACAGTCCACTCTTTGATTTCCTCAGATCTGAATAGGACCGTGTGTAGTGTGTATGCTTTTGAAATATGTGTCTATTCTCTGCAAAGGTTCTCCAGGTTCTTGGAGGTTGTTCCCAATGCTTATGTTTTTGGTTTCATGTGTGTCTCCCCCCATCTTAGTAACTCTCTGATTTTCTACTATGCTTTCAGTTTTTACTCAAGAACTGATATATCTGTTTTACCTCTGAGGAACAATCTCCAAAGAAGTAATTTCTTTTCCTTCAAACCTCTGATCATCCATCTCCCAGACTTGGACATTAGTGTCCTGAAATCCAACACTGTAGGCAGCAGTTTTGACACTTAAGGAGGGCAAGATACATGGACAGCCTCTTTCATGTCTGCGTATCTGTTTCCCATCTGAGTGGGTCTGGGTGTAACACAGTTAATGTTATGCCAACACATGTGTATATGAATCATTATTATCCATAAATATGATAAGAATAAGGCAAACTATCAGGAAATACTATGAACAGGAATTAGTATAAATGGTGCTTACAGAAACATCCCAAGAACAATGCGTTTTTTGTTTGTTTTTTTGTTTTGTTTTTTAATTATGAACTCACATATGCACAGGTGAACACATATACTTCCCTCCTGGGGAAGAAAACATAGTATCCCCAGACTTCACAGAATCAGATCTTGACTGCATCTTTGTATATCCTGAACTGGTCATTGGTGGAAAAATATCCACATAGGGAGTTTATAGAGATCATAAAATGGGAATAATCCAAGACAAAAACAAAGGGACTCAGAGGCTGGCAGAGTCCAGCTGATTGTAGCACTGGACAAGGCTGAGGCTGACTCAGGGACTCACAGTGGAATTTTTCTTTGTCCCTTATGCGCATATAGCAGACTAGAACTGAGGGGCTGAAAACACATTTGAAAGTCTGTGGTACACAGAAAGTGAGTGCAGGGTCTGGGCAGCTGCTCAACTGTGCTAATCAACCTTCGCCCCTGGACAGCATGAGACCCGTGTTTAACACTGCCTCCATGTGACAGGGAGCTACTCTAATAGGAGGGTATCCATGGAGGAGTGTATGGGAGAAGGTAAAGACGGAAAGGGCACTAGCCCCTATGGACACTATGGCTGATTCAGTGAGATGCTCGTGGTCTTCCTGATGCTAAATTAGAATCTACATGACTGATAGAAAGTATTAAACAGAAATAGCAGTAGAAAAGGAGGGCAGATTCTAGAGATTTCTCTTGTATGTTACTGGGGCCTCACCATGTTATATTTCTGGTCTTAATCCTTTTATCTCTGAAGTCTCATTTCCAGACCCAAGACTCCCTCATGGCTGTACACTCTTGAACACCAGGGCTGACGCTTTTTGCACTACAGAGTCCCCAGAGCCCAGTGGATGGCACAAAGTATCCCTCAGAACTGCTCATTTAACTGAATCGAATTAATGATCCCAAGTATGAGCTCCTTCCAGTAGGTTTAGGCTTGAGACAAATGCAAAGAACCATCATCATCTTTAAGCAAAGGGACTATGGGTCACTAAAGCAGCCACAGTGGTGCTCTGTACATAAAAGAGAACAGACAGCAACACATCCTTTCATATAAGAGAGATCAGAGATGTTAAGCAACTCAGGGAGTCTCACAGCTACCAAGCTCCCCTGGTGACAAAAACATGTCTGCCAGCTTCCCTTTTCTCTGGGCCAGCTGGCTCCTCTGAAGAGAATCTGCTGCTCCTTCCGGTGCCCCCTGGGGCTGGCAACACTTGTCTCTGGTCCCAGGATGGAGGACTAAAGCTTCCTGGGGCTTTCTAAGTGTTTTCAGTGTCAGGCCCTGTAGGACACCAAGTTAGGAAGGAGAAAGAACAAAGAGCTGCATAGGACATCTCCAGGGGTTCAAAGGGACATCTCCAGGGGCTCCCAACAGCAGCAGCTCCAGGATTGGAGTTAAATTAAAAACCAAGCTGAGAGAGGAGTTTCCACTAGGCTCAGAGCCTCTCAACTCCCCCTTTCCTGCCTTGTCTCCTGGGCCTGAGCTTTCTGTCCTGTCAGGAGTTGCAGCTGCAGTTTGGGATTCTACCAGCTAGCCTGGTGAGGTGGTGGGTAAGTATGGGCAGGGGGCAGGCTGCAGGGCTACAAGCACTACTGAAGGGAAATAGATTAAAAACAGGGGTGCCAGGGAAGGAGGCTATGAATTCAATATGCAAGAGGCTCAACAGGGACTCACTGAGTTGTCTTCCTAGAAAATACAATTGGACAGATGTAACTAGGTCTCCAAATCCTTGTCAAAGATCCTTGTGAAGGACACAAGTGAGACAAATCAGACACTGGGGAGTGGGTGTGAGACCATGGACCTCCCAATTTTAAGATGCTGGTCACTTGGTGAGAACCGATCCATACCCTTGTCAATTCAATAACACAGTTCTCACCTCACATCGGTAAGAATTTATTCTGGAGCCAAATGAGTGACCAGGGGAACACGGGTTATCCCAAGATCCGTGTTTCAACATGGGAGCAGTTTAATGAAGATCTTATAGCAACAGAACAAAGATAAGTCAAGCCACGTTTCTAATACCCTGAAAGATATGTTGGGAAGGAGGGTCATAGCACAGCTTGGGGAACTCTGCTATAGGCTTTCGATGCTGTCTGACAACATTCTTAGCCCTGTGATTGGTGGAAAGTAGAGGCAGGGTGTTAACCAGCACATTCCTATAGGTGTTTACCTGTTAGTCATAGAATATTAAGTCAGACACAGACCTGGGCAAGGAATGGCCCTTAGAGGGCTAATGATAGCTCAAGAGAAGTTGTAAGTTGGCTTTGGACCTGCAAAAGTTCAAATTCTCCATCCACACCACAAAGTTCTTATCAGTCAGTCAGCCTAGAAGATTTCAGTTTGAGGATATGGCTTCTTTCCAGAAACATCTATTCACAGTCTAGAGAAATCAGGGAACCCCCCTCCCTATGGCTCTTAACTCTATTTCATGCCAGTATGGCAGGGGTTTATAGACAAATGTGTTTCCTCGACTCAGCTGCTCAGAGTAAAGAGTTCAGAAGCCTTGGAGTTGTGGGAGGATCCTCCAACCCCTGGGGAAGAGTCATACAATTAAGGGCTCCCTTTCCCTCTCTTCTTTTTTCCTCGGGGTCTCCTGAAGTGCTCTCCGTGTGGCTATCTTCCTTTTACTTTAAACTTCCTGTCTAAATGAAGCTCCTCTCCAGGATTTAAAGGGCAATCTCTATGAACGAAAATTCCTGGAAAGAAGCTGTGTCCACAGCAGCTTGACTGACTGAACATCAATGGTATAGAGATGTTGGGATGCTGCAAGTCCAGAGCCAAATTATCTTGGGGCATCTCTGACTCCCTTAATACCAACTCACTGCTCTCCTCTGCACATGTTCTCACATTCTGGGGCCATTAGTTAGGTAAGTTCTTTGGAATGTCGGAGCTGACTCTGAGTTTCCAATAACCCGAGGGCTAAGAATAGCATCTAAGGCTGACAACAGAGTTTTCTTACTCTTCCCTAACCCACCTACCTGATGTACCCACCGGTGGGTTTGAAAAGTGCTTTGATTTATGACTTCCCTCGTTCAGCTGCTATAAAAAAAACATCAAACTGCTACTATGTCAAAACATGGAATTTAGGGCAACTTTAATCTGTGTTTCCAGGCCATGGTAATTCATATTTAGCCCCAGAATAAACTATCTCTTATCTTCTTTGAGTTGAGCTCCTTGTGTCAACAGCTCTCTTTACCAGTAAGGCTCAGTGACACTGTCTCTGCTATGATGTCCCAGATTTCCTGACTCCTCTCCCACCTCAAGGCTCAGCACGGTCTCCATGGTTATGAAGCTGGCTCTCCTAACAAAAGTCACTCTGGAAGCTAATTTCAGAGTATGATAGCAGATTGTGAAGCCGTATCAATATTAACATGAAAAAAGTCAATGTGTAGAGAAAGCCTCCCTTACCCTGGGGACATTAATGACAGATTATGGGTGATAAAGGCCACAAATAATGACAAATACAAACAACCATGTCCTGAGTGGATAGGTATCTTTAGGTCTCTTTCTGCAGTTATTAGCCCGCCTCTGTTCTTGTACAGTTTCTCTCCTCCTTCCTCTTCTGCTCCATCTCTATTTCTATTCTGCACCTGAGTGGCTTTTTTCATCTCTCCTCCTGGTGGTAGCTGCCAGTATTTTTACCTAACCAGTACTGTTTTTCCCTTATACCCTAATAAAATTATCCTTGAGTTTCCCTTTGAGGTAGCTTCTAAATTATTTTATTAATAAGACTAAGAAGCCCTGAAGAGAATCTCAGTTTCCCTGGTTACAGCATCAACTTATTTCTTGAAACTGCCTCTTTCTATCTCCTTAACATTAGACACTGTGAACATTATTTTTTTGTATATAATTATCATAATCAGTGAGCAGACTGATACTTGTGAGAAGAAATGTTCACTTCAGGGCTTCTAATGGGGTACATCCTGAGATTGACATGGCTTACTCACTAATCAAGTTCTCACCACAACCCCATGACTTAGGAGTGGTATCTCCAATTTACAGGTGCACTGAGGCTCAGTAAGTTTGTATAAATTACCCCTGATCCCACAGTTGTCAAGCACAAGAACCAGGATCCTAGATCAGGTCTACCTGACTCCAGAGTCTGGATTGCAAATTATCACCACTGTCTATTCATCCATTCATTCCAGGAATATTTATGAAGCACCTCCGATTTGTTGTGTAAATACTTTATTGTGTGGATCTCCTGCTAGGTGACTGACAGACAGATTCCTAGGGCCTCATCCATGGAACAAGATGGACAACTGAAGAGGTGACTGATCCAAGCAATGGATCAGCTTCCCTCTAGGTCTGGCACCCCAAACACAGGGAGCCTGATTAACAGGTATACTTCAGAAAAGCAAACAAATGCCCAGAGTCATTAACAGTGAGCTGCAGCCCCAAGCAGCAAAGGCTGCACATAAAACTCCCACTGATGTCAGGTTGTAGCGAAAAGAAGGGATTGCTGCATGCACACAGGTTTTGCAAACACAAAATGCTTTGAAGAAGCATAGGGGTATAGCAAAAGTATGCTATTAAAACATGTTTGTACACTGGGGAGTTGAATCCTAGTTGTCTCACAGAGAAAGAAGGTGAAAGGCTAACCGCTGGAAGAGATCTGAATCCTTAGACACAGTTCCCAACAGCGGCTGGACAGACTTTCCTGCCTTCATTTGTGCTTTGTCTGGAAAGTACCACTGCTATCAATTACCTTATAAATGTATCTTAAATGAATCTTCTTTCCTCATAAACCTAATCATAGCATGAGCAAAGGGAAATTTATACCATACCATTCAACAAGAAACCCAGACCCCCTCACATAAAGGAATTACCTCAAGAATAAATGTGCTAGACTCATAATGTTATGGAGTGAAAACCATTTTAAACTGAAGGCCATACATTTCTTTGCCTCTGACATTGCACAGAAGACAGAGCAACACACAGAGATGGGCCCTGCTCAGAGCTGCAGCCACATCAAGACAGCCATGCAGACTTTACATCCTCTTTCAGACCTGTTCTCACTTCTATATCACTGAATGCTGGCCGTTCATTGCAATTTGGGCTGCTTGTCTGTCTGATTATCTGTGCAGCCTCAGGCTTTTCTCCATTTTACCTTAAAAAATAGCTCACTCTCTCTCTTTCGCTCCTCTAAGCATCAGACTGTTATTCAAGACCACTGAGTGTCCCCCTCAGTTCTGTCCATGGCAGATTGCAGTGGTAGGAATGGGGCTCTTCATTAAGGCCACATAAAAAGAATCCCCATAAAGAACTAGCAGACCTGGCCACAGAGCCTAGCCCTGCTGCCTGAGTCGCCTTCTGTTTCTGGAGCTCCTGATGTGAGTCAAAAATACATAGGCTGAGTGGACTCTGTTTAAAAAGAGTTCAGAGTAAAACTACCTCTCCAAAATATTGGAATCAACTTTTTATGGTGCAATCTACATGGCTAATTAAAGTTTTAGATAGGAAAAAATTAAGGGATCACTGGAAATAAGGTTCACTTAGAACCAACTGTATCAGAATCACTGATGCCTATCTTTAACAGGACAATTAGCCTGGTAGGTTGTAGCTATGCGTTATTCAGTAAGCCTTTCTTAGAGTTCTGCCAAATGACGGAGAGTTTTCTGAGTGTGTAACACATATGACTTATTTCTGTTGTACAGACATGGTAGGAAGCCGGTACAAATATGTAGCCGATAATATTTTTTTAAAAATGTCGCTGCACGGACTGACTATCTAAGCAGTGTCGGCTCTGCTTAGCTCAGTCCGCCATGTTCCGTGGCCAGAAGCCAAGCACGCCACAGCTCGAAGTGGCCAGAGGCCAAGCGGGCCAAACGCGCCAAGGCTAGATCCGCGAGATGTCAGTGTGGTGTTTGGCTCTGCCGATCCACCATGCTGTCCACAATGCTTGGTGAGTGGCTGAGCCCAGACCATCCTGCCATCCATGTGGTACCTGGTAGAAATGAGATTCTTAATGCTTAAATATTATCCAATATTTATATATTTGGAAATGCTCAATTAACAAGATGCCCACACAATTAGAGTTGTTACCCAATACCTAACCCTAGATTAAATTTGTTCCCCAGGACTGTTCTTGATGCATCCATATTTCTCCATGGCTGCCACATCTCTCCTCCCTCCTCCTAGCTCCTCCTCTGCCTTCTCTGTCTATTCTCCTTGCTCCTCCCATATTAGCTCCTCCCACATTAGCTCCTCTCCAATCACCATGCTTACTGCAAATAATGTAGCAGCAGCAGGAAACCATCCTGCTACACAAATAATCTGAGGATTGAGAAATAAGACTGTCCTCTGGCAATGAGTTTATTATAAAAGTACGCAAACAGAACTGAGATACATATACATAGGTACATGCATTTTTAGATACATATACATGTACATACACACATACATACTTGCATACATACATATACAAACACATACATATATATATACACACATATGTACACACATACATATATATACACATACACACATACGTGTATACACACATATATACACACATAATACACACACACGCACATACACACATGCATACATGCATTTTCTTTAAGGAATCTAAAGGGTTAAAGTGATGTCTAGCTAGCAGACTCTGTCTAGGCTTGTCCCATACTTCATTAATATACCAGTAAGGTTACAAGGAAAAGTCAAGATTTCCGAACTCATAACCACACTGAAAAATCGGAAGTGATAAGCCAATTAGTGACTGAATTAGGAAAGAAATTTTGTTAACGCCGTTTGCTAAATTCACACATATGATGTGCTTAGGGCAATGTCTAGCACGTGGAAACATTCAGTAATTGTGAATTATTATTTGCTTAAAGTTAAATGAGCTGCACGGGAAGAAATAACTGAGAATTATGGTATGAATCAGCAGATACTGGCTTTAGTCACTTCTAATCTTAGCATATCCCCAAAAACAAAAGTAAAAAAGATTGAAACCATGACATAAAATCAGGGATCCACCATGACATGCTGAATCCTCAGAGATATGTCAACCACAGGGGGAAAAAAAATCCCAACAGGGGAGGAAACACAAGAAACGTAGGGCTTCTACCTTCCTGTCTTGGGCTACTTTATCTGTTCCCTCACTGCAAATGGATAGACTCATGATTGTGAAGAAACAATAGCTCCTCCCAGAGTTTATCAATACCACTGCTAGGAGCAAAGCTTTTGGACCTGGATGAGCACTGTGCACACAAATGTTACAACTGCCCATATCGAAGGAGCTGGTGGTGGAAGAAACCAGGGAGAAACCACATGACTCTGTTTATTGGCCAGTCTGACCACGGAAAAATACTTCTTTTTCTTAGATAAATTAAAATAATCCAATAGTGACTGTGGAAGCTAGTAGTGGAACATGTTGAGTGGAAAGACCCTTATGATTTTACAACTGGGAGGCCAGGAGGGAGGGGAAACTGCGGTAGGGGTGTAATATGGAATATGGAAAACAAGAACAAATAAATAAGAAAAACGTTGACTAGTTCTACTTTCTAGAAAGTTCTATGAGGGGCATTTTGAAAGACGAACTCACAATGACTTAAGCAATGTTCCCAGGAGCCACAAGGGCTTAAAATCACCAAGGCAATTAATTGTTTGCATCAGTAAAGCATTTGATCAAAGCCATTTTCCACTCTTGGGAAAAAAAAAAAAAGAAACAGTAATCTGAAGCTAGGTAATTTTGTTGATATTAGAGAATGTCTTGTGAGCCATGAGACAGGACCCAATTAATGTTCTTGAACAGCACAAAGGTCCACATTATCATCACAGTAACTTAATAGCAGCCTCTTAAAAGCTATAACCAGGAGAATTAGAACCAGAAACAGGATTTCACCTTTTATAAACTTGGGGATAAATGTGCTATTGGATTCAGCAACCCAAATGTCTCCTGTAGCAGAGGCAACACTTACTGGATAGTCAAGCAGCTAAGACATCAGTTTCCACCCTCCCGAGTTCTCAGCTGAATCTCCCCAGTAATGTAATGAGGGGAGCATTTGCTGATAACAGCAAATGAACAGTGAAAAGAGGAAGAGGTGCCTCAGATTTCAGAGCAGAAAGCAGAGCACCTGTGTGCTGACTTCTGCGACGCAGGTTGAAAACATCCAAGTGACCACATCAAAACAGAACCAACAAAGAACAAACAAACCAAACCTAAACATCAGAACTAGTAAAGAGAGGTTGCCAAGGGGCTGCATCCAACATTAAACAAACATTCCACATTGTGGTACTTTCCTTATGAACAGTTACGGAACGTTAAATCAAAACGGAATAACTCCACTTAAATCAGTAAGACCACTCCAATTACAAGTCCAACAACTGCATAAAGAGGGAAAGAAAGTCATGACATCAGGGTCACATCTGTATGAAGACAGATGCAGGGAAAACACCACCCTGAAGAAGTGGCTCAAGATTTTTATCAGTTCCCAGTTAATTTTATGTTAATTTAACTTCCTTCCAAACCCAGACATTTTAGTGGACATGTGGTTTAATGGATTGAATCTAAATTAAACCTGTGAGAAAACTCCAGAAAGTTTAGGCAAACAGGGTAGCAAGACGAATCCTGACCTAAAGGAACTGTTACTCAATGTCATTAATAGTAAACCAGGGGAGTACAGAGTCTGTAACTTGGATCACAAGGTAACCAAGAGCACCAAGGTAATATTGTGAGTTGTAATAACAGTTCTTTGACGTTTTGGAAAAAATTTTAAATTAAAAAAAAATAAATTTTATCAGATGCACAAATATGAAAATCTCCATAAGTAGCAGAGAAGTTAAACAAGCATGCTGAGTTATTTGTAAGTAATTGGTTGGATAATCAGGGGTAGGAGAGACAGGAAAGAAGAGCATGGGGTTAGAAGTGGGATTCCATGTCATATATAATAGACATCTAGCTGAAGAATGATTCTAAGCAGACAGGTGACATGGACAGGTTAGGATCTGGGGATCAGCTGACTAGCTCGTATTTTACATGGGTTGGTTTGTAAGAGCTGGAGAAATGAGAAATTGACTGTAATGACCAGGTTTCTGGAAGAGACCTAGCACAATAGGCTGAACTCTCATAGAGTCAGTGGGACAGGGGAACAGAGCTGAGCTGCTTAGGCCAGAGGTGGACTAGAAAAATGCCTACCTGGAATAGTAGGGTATGCATAAGACAGCAGTTCACCCAAGGTGTCCAAGGAAGTTTTGAGAACAGAAGAGGGAAGGTTCTTGGCCTTTGAGGAAGTGTGAGAAGGGTCTTTGACAGAGATGAAGATTCCTGGGGATATTCAACACATGGAACCCAGGACACATAAGCTTCCTGTCTTCTCAGCTGCCCCCCGAGTCACAGCTCAGCTTCTTCAGCTGTGTGACACAAAGATTCTTCCCTAACCCAACCCTCGTTTTAACTTTCAAATATCCACCTTTAGAGAAAAGCTGGAGTATTCCACAGCTCTCTTATTTTGGGGATCTTTTGAGCTGTAATATGTGATATGTGATATGTGATATGTGATATGTGATATGTGATATGTAATATGTAATGCGTAATGTGTAGTATGTAATATGTAGTTACTCCCAGAGTTCCTACATTTCTTCAAGTCAGAAAATAGCACTGCCCGTGTTCCTTTATTTTTTCACCCTCCAAGGGCAATCTGCATCCTTTATTTTTCCTCTATCTGAAATATTCCTATTCAATTAGCTAATTTCTCCCTGAAGTCATATCCTTCACTTTAATAAGAGGAAAACGAGACTGCTCCATGTATTATTAAGCTTCATTTCAGGCTGAAATTGAATTACAAACTTCCAGGAGCTCCTCTCTGGATAGCAAGCCAGAGGTCTATGATTCATGCTTCCGACTGCCTTTCAATCTTCTGGAGGCAGTGGGAGAACTGCCTTAAAATAGACTGACTGTAGCTCAATGAATATTTGTGAAAAGTCTATAATTTTGATAAACTTTCTCACCATTTTTTTTTTAAACTAACAACGACCCCTGAATAGGGAGGCTCCTTCGAGTTTGTGTGGGCTGCTGTTGGTTTTCCTTTCTTTCTTTCTTTCTTTCTTTCTTTCTTTCTTTCTTTCTTTCTTTCTTTCTTTCTTTCTTTCTTTCTTTTTGTGTTTGTGTGTGTGAGTGCAGTGTTAGTCTTAAGACCTCCATTTATCCCCAGAGGAGGTACCATTATTAAAGAGGTCCCGTTTATCCAAACTCTACCATCTCAGTGGCACAATCGGGCACAAAGTATCTCAGTACCATCCTGTCCTAACAGATTACATTCACATGCTCACCTGGCCTGTGTCTGTTGAGTGATCCTTACCTTTCTTTTGATGAGCCTGATGATGACAAAGCCTGTCTCATCTTATAGTGTGGTGGTTAGGAAAGAAGGAATACAAGGGTTACTATTGAAATCCTTGCCATCAGGCAAACTTAGAAGCCCACCTTTGTCACATGCTTGGCTCTGTGACCTGGGGTGAGTTGCTGATTATCCTGGGATCTTGTTCCTCACTTGTAAAGTAAGAAAAGCTTGAGTTCTCTGAACATAGGTCACAGTGAAACTCCTGCAGGATCCTGGGAAGGTTCTGGTACCCCATCTATCCCAGAACAAGGCTCCAAGCGTCACAGTATTGTACAGTCTGAGGTTATGAGCTGTTGCAGACCAGCTATGTGGCCTTCTGTAAACTATCACCTTCTCTGAACGTGCATGATAGAATGAAGGTACAGGATATTGTTAGTCATTGAAAAAAAAAAAAACCAGCTTCCTGTCAAACCTGTGATACAAACACTGTGTTAGACACAGGCATGGTCTCACCTGTTTGAATTTATGGACCCATGAATACAGGCTTTCTAATATTTAATGGTACTTAGATTTCATGACCTTGGAGAAGTACCTTAGTTTGGTAAAATGCCCATTAGGAACAGGAAGCTGGCAGGAGATGGAGAGCAACCATAGTGAATACTAATGACTGGGAGGCCAAATCACAAAGAGACTGAACCATGATCCTACATGAGGACTCTAGAGAAGTTGGCAGAGTAAGGTCAGCTAAGAGATCTAGAACTAAAAGTCCAAGGAAGAGCATATCTAGGGAAGGGTGGACATCATGGTGGTACTATTTCCCTCCCTACTTCATTCAGCATTAGGGAGTTTTATAGATGCTGAAGTCTTCCCATCAAATCACACAGTTCTATGTGCTTGGGAGGAACTGAAACGCACACAGAGTTTGGATTGCTTACTAAACTGAGACCCACATATTTTGTGGAATAAAGCTTGAACCCGGGTAGAACAGTTTTTCTGCCACTGTCTTTTGCAGACCTTTTTCTTCTCAACCCTAAGAGACTGAAATTAACAAAAATCAACGGCTACTGTCTTTCTTCCCTTAGTGGGAAGCCTTCAGATATCCCAGAACTCAATGTAAACAGGAGGCAGTTTGCTCTAACCATGGAGTCACTGAAAAGAAAGCTTGGATGTGATACCACCTTATTTATTTCCAGCCTGTGTACATCTCAGGTGGCAGTAATCATAATATTATTCACCTAGCACCCAGCACCCGGCAGACTCAGTACTTCGTAGTGAGTCAGGTAAAACAATCAATCACTATATGGAAGCACCTTAAACACTCCTAGCATCACAGCAGACAGCAAAGGCTGATTTCTCATCCATTCGAGACAGGCTGCCCGGGATGCTGTAGACCCCGAGGGTGGTCTGACCCTGGTTTGATGGCCTCTAATAGAAAGAGCCCCTGAGCGCCCACTAGGAAGCAGCAGCTTTGCTGGAGGTGACAGATGATAGCTTCAAGTCCCCCTGGATTCTGGCTTCCTTTCATGTCCATCTATAATCCTTGGATCATTGACACAGCATGATGTAATGGGCTTTCCATTGCTCTAATAGTCTGGCCTGTCAGGGTGGATTTATCTCAGTATGTGTGGGGACATCGGGCCTGAAGACTGCTCAGGGCTTTGTGGTAGAAGACCTTTAGCAAAATGAATAGTTTACTTAGTCCACTTTCTTTGACTTATGCTTTACTTTCTTGGTTCCCAGAGACTGGCTCTTTGAGCCCTGTAACACCAATGGTGCCCAGCTGCTGGCGAACTTAACTGCTTTCTTGAACTCCAGTGCACGGAATAAAAAATATATAACAACTCTGATTTCTAATAAGCCCATGGAGTTGATTTCAACAAAGCTATCAGTTCTGAAAGTATACTCTAACAGAACGCATGTGCATGTACACACACACAGATACAAATTCACACATAAGCATGCATAATTTGATTTGTGTAGATCTCAGTTTGCACAGTATTTTTTTTCGCATATTTCACCAGATGATTAAGGTTGGGCTCTGGGGCCCAAGGGACATCATTAGAGCTGCTGCATCACACTTACAAAAACCCATGACTGTATACAAGTTACCACACTTTCAGCCCAGTGTTTGTTCATCTGTTAAATGGGAGATACAGGAGTACTAGAGACCACACAGGTGACCAATACTTCTTACCTTTCCATTTCAACATTGGCCTTGTCCTGTGGGGCGAGTACCACGTAGCTGTCATTATACAGATGTGGAGGCTGGGCTCAGGGACATTATAAGGTTTGCCTGTGGTCACAATGCTACCCAAATCCAGATAATCCAGTTCCCTCCCTCCTCTTCCCAGCCAAGCCACTTCCACTCTTACAATTACCCAACTTGTAATCAGGGAAATCCTGCCCACACTTTTGCCTCCACCTATTTCCGAGAGCAGATGTGGTCATCTAACATTACCCGGTGAAGCAGTTGGAGCTCAGCTCTGGAAGGTCACCCAGCACATACTAATAGCCCCCTGCCCAGATCCATAGCCTCTGGAGTTAGTCACCAAGCAGAAGAGAAAAGACATGGTAAGGAATCTTGAGCTGCTGTTATTTATAACAGAAAACTAACGAGTGCCAGTGCCTGGTGCAGCTTGTCAACATTCACAGTTTGCGGCTCCTCTCTGCCACCCATGCTCTCTGTTTACTTGACCTGCGGAGGCACTCTGTCATACACGGTTGGTGCCTTCCTCATCTTCCACAGGTTACAGCAGTGGCTTTATCACTGCCTGCCTGGAGTCATACTGGACAGCTGAGGGTAGCGGTGAGCAGAACTGCATATGACTCTTGCCTGTAATTCCAGCACGTTGGGGGCAGATTCAGCACGATAGTTGTGAATTTGAGATGAGCCTAAGCAACAAAATGGATGATCCTGTCTCAGAACAAACCAATACCAAACCCCAAGCCCACACCCAAACCAAACCAACACAAGACAATAGACTGTGAAACTCATCCACAGAGATTTCAGATACCAGTGAGCCAATATGGAATCTGTTCTTCATTTTTTTTTTTTTTTTTAGATTCCAAGGTGACTCAAATTCATAGCTCAGGTGGCGATAATGTTGAAGGCTGGGGTCACTGAGAATGCAGCTAGTTGTCCAGAAATACATTACCTCATTTCAAAAGATGTCATTTCGGGAGTTGGTTAGTCATGGGAACTCCTAGTGGCTAATATATGTGTTATTTCTCAAGCCATGTTTTCAGGCCCTTTCAGAGCCTGCCAACCTATTACCCTGCCTACACCTTTTTATTCTGCCCTGGTTAAACCTAGCTCTGTCATGCTATTTCATTCTGCGAAAACATGGCATGCCACCAAGAACCTTGCAAAACTCTCAGGCTTATTCTAAAAACTATATGTTTCTCAACACTACATCTTGATACCAAATACATCCTTGAAGTCCACCTCCCCTGTCTGCTCTCGTTTCCGAGGCCACAATAGGCTTCATGCTACCATCTGGTTCTCTGTCTCCCTACACACACACACACACACACACACACACACACACACATATCTCAGGGAAGCTCCCCCAGCATTATTTCATGGATGAATTCTAGATTCTACAGGATGAAAACAATATCTCACAAGATCCACTGTGTCAGCAGGACTCTTAAGAAGTACACCTTGTTTCCTCATCACAGAATATAGTGTCTCCAATGTTATTTCCCAAACTCACCCTACCTGAATTTCAAAAAACCACCATCTCTTATTATAACTCTAAGCATGCATTTAGGATATGCTGCCACTAGAAACATCACCCACGTCTGTACAAGAGTAAACAGGACTGTTCTTTAAGACCTACATTATCCGGATAAAGGGACAAAGGGCATCATGGAGACTGGGCTGATCAGACAGTCCTCACCATGCTGGCCTCTATCTGTGAAGACTGGCAGACTCTCTCCTGATATCACTACTCACAAGCTCCTACTATGTGATCAATGCTAAGGTTATATCAGTATCATAGTTGAAAAGACAGAAGCATGAAAATCTGCCTTTTTGATGTCTGTCTGTTTTTTGTCCCCAGCCTATGTTCCTGACAATGACTTGGGCATTGCTTGAGGGTATGATGTGGTAGAAGGCAAACAAAGCAAGATGGGGTAGTGAGATACATATGATAACTACAGGGGAAAAGGATTCACATGAAGATTTTGGACACTGGAAATTTCTTAGAGTTGTATTAATCAAACAAAAGAGATGGGTAATGTCTGTTTGGTGGACGGTTCATTTCTCCTAAGTCTACTAATATTGCACTGTGATAATTTATCCTGGTTGTCAATGTGATTGCATAAGAGGTGCCTGGGAAGCATATCTCTGGAAAGGTACTTTCAGAGAGGAGTAACTGAAGGGAGAAGATTCACCAAGAATAGAGATGGGTGGTACCATCCTATAGGCTGGGGAACTGGGAACTGGTTTGAGGGAGAGAGAGAGAGAGAGAGAGAGAGAGAGAGAGAGAGAGAGAGAGAGAGACACCATCACCATCATTCTCTATCAATGTGCCTGTCTATCTATCTATCTATCTATCTATCTATCTATCTATCTATCTATCTATCTATCTATGATCTATCATCTGTCTATCTATAATCTGTTTACCTATTATCTATCTATCTATCTATCTATCTATCTATCTATCTATCTATCTATCTATCTATCCCTATCTATCTATCATCTGTTTATCTATCTATCTATCTATCTATCTATCTATCTATCTATCTATTTTCTCTTTTCCCTCTCCATTCTCCTGTCGACCTCTCCCTTCCTCTATCTCTCTCTGCTACCATGACTTGTGAGCTCCTCTGCGTTGTTCTATCTTCCTCACTTTAATGACAGGACTGTTTTAAACTGAGCCGAGTGAGCCTCCCTCCTTATTCTGTGAGATATTTTCTTACATCAATAGTGTAAGTCTCAAAATGGAGATTTGTAGAGCAATCAAGGCCAGGGCTTAGTAAGACCTCAGAGCAGGAGACTGAATGGCTGAAGCAGGTGCTGCAGGATTCACCAGAGCAGAAACTCAGAGCCAGGTGCACAGAGAAACATCTGTCTGACTCCCTCATTTCCCAATATTCAATGAGTGGTAGAGAGTCAGTGCGAATGAAAAGATAGCTCAGTGAATCCCCAAGCATACGCAGAACAGAAGTGATCTGGCTCTACCTTTTATTTAAATGTCAAAGACAGGGCGATCCAACTGGGTATGTCAAATTGTGATTCCCCACACAGGGGAGGTCTTCAGACATCAAACAGAATATACAGGAAGGCAACATGCAGTTTTATGTATGCTTGTCCAACTCAGACCCGTCTGAGTGGGAATTTTCGGGGAATCATGGCCTCTGATCATGTTATTTCCCCCATAGAACTCAATAGCCACATACGGCATAGGTTATTGATCTTGGTGACCCAGGCCTCCAGTTTGAGCTGTGGGGCTACTTCCAGCTTCCTTTCTCAAGCCACCTTTGCACTAGTTTATGAACAAGCAACGACTTGGTGTCTGGTTTCTCTGACTCTATTGTAACACTTCTTGACTCTATGGCTTGCCTCTGAGTACCATTCCATAAGTCTGTAACATACTTCTGAACACTTTCCATCTGAAATGGCCTTCACAGCTTCCAACATCATGCCCAGACATGATCTCGGTTCCAGGAAACCTTCAGTCATATCCGGCCTTTTTTCAAGGGCATAGACAATTCACCCATTCCCCTCTCCAGGTTGGCCTCTGATTCGATTTCTGTATTTCTACCTTATGGTAATACATTTCATTGTGTTTTCTCTTCTACTACATAAAACTGTGCAGTTCTGGAGAATGGGAGCTATCCTATTTATTTCTCTAAACACAGCATGACCACATCTGCTAGGTGAATGGATGTACAAATCCATAAACAAATGAGTGCAGACAATCTGAGTTTCCACTCTGCCACCTGAGCTAACTCATTCCTCTCTTACCTGTACGTCACCACCAGTATCCATGTCTCTAGGGAAGGGTATTAGGGTAAAATCTACTTCCCTGTTTAAGTAAGAAAGAGTGGATACAATTTAATATGAAGACTGGGCATAACTGTTAAATAATAAGTCAGTTTAAAATGTGTTCATAGAAAATTTTCATACAGGTATACAATTTTTACTGATCATATCTATCCCCTTATCACTTCCAATTACCCCAGGACCAACCCTTTTAAATATATGTATATAATCCAGGGTTTTCAACAACATGGTCACATATCAATCCATTCCAGAAAACCTTCCATGATGTCTGGTTGAGAATATGGCCAAAAATATTGCTAATTCACTAGTTTTTCCTCTCCAGATTGCCGTGATAGCATAATTATGTGCATGCTTGTGCGCGCGCGCACACACACACACACACACACACACACAAAAGAGACAGAGACAGAGTCAGAGAGACAGGGAAAGAGAGACGGAGAGGTAAAGGGGGAGGGAGAGAGGAAGAGAGAGGAGGATAGGGGGAGGGCGAGAGGGAGGGGGAGAGGAAGAGGGAAAGGGAGAAGGGAAGAAGGAGAGGGAAAGGGGAGGGCGAGAGGGGGAGAAGGAGGGGAGAAGGAGGGGAGAAGGGGAGGGGAATGGGGGTGGGAGAGAGTCCAATTAGTGTTGCACATGTGTACAAGCATTTGGGGCTATCCATTTACTACTCAGACACTTATTGAGCACCTACTATGTCCCACACATTATATTAAATTATTTTCTACAATTTTACTTTCATTTTGCTTGTCTGATGGGTTTGTATGCAAGTCAGTGTACTGGATATGTGCCTTGTGGCCTTGGAGGCCAAAAGAAGGAAGTGGATTCCCTAGAGTTGGAGTTAAAGGCAGCTGGGAATCACTACATGGGTTTTGGGATACAAACCAAGGTCTTCTGAAAGAGCAGAAAGAGCTCTTTATCCCCAAGCTGTCTCTCTGGTCCTGTGTATTAAATTAAATTCTTCATATTATCGGGCCACCGAAGGGTGGATAAGCATATTGAAAGCATCACAACCATTCTGGTGGAATAAAACCAGATGGTGACATCTCAGCCTCTCGCAACTGTCCAGGGGGCTAGGTGGCTTCTGGGTCCCAGCTGTTGCCTTTACCTATGAGGTCTTTTTATTTCTCCCACAATTTTGGTCCACTTTCAGTTTTGCTATTTGGAAAGCAAAGCCAGAGGCTTCCCAGAGACAATTCTGTATCCACTGTCCTAGTTAAATTAAAAAAAAAAAAAATCAAGAATGAGGGCAGCATGTTCCCTGGCCTTGCTCCCACCGTTCTAGGATTGCTGCTTGCAGCTCATGGGAACCTTGAAGTAGGCAGAGCCATACCACACACTGGCTGGCTGGCTCTCTGGCTTGTCCCTGAGGCCTTGCAGGTGCACATGATGAAGACTGGGGTCTGATCAGCAAAATAGTAGATCCGATTATGTGAAGGACATAGATGGATTTAGACAAGCATCTTCCTGTGGAATGGAATGGAAAGGGCAGTGAAAAGGGAGACCTGGATTCCTCTGGGCTCCAGAACAGACCCTTCCTTATTCAGGGCTTCATCATTTACAGCAGCAAAAAGAGAAGGCTGAACAGAGTTAAGGAGTACATTGTATGCCTCAAAAATCATATATGCCTATGATATGAACTTCATGGACATCATAATGCAGGTAGGGCTTTTAAAGGGGGAAAAACAGGTCAGAAGGGCAATGAGTTCCTTATACAAAGAGAAGATGTTGACACAGGTACACCAGAGTGAAAAATCATCCTAAGAAGACACTAGGAGAAGACAGTAGTCTCAGGAGAGACTAGATTTGTGGACATCTTGATCTCAGACCTCTGGCTTTCAGAACTGTGAGAAAATGAACTTCTGTTGTTTAATCCTCAAGTCTGTAGTCTTTGTTACAGCAACATTAGTTGACTAATTCACTTAAGGATACCAGGGATCCAGTACTTCTTCGGCTTTGCCACTGAGTGTATCTGTTTATCTGGGCTCACGGTTGGAAAAATTAGGATACACAAGGCTAGTCAAAATGGCTGATGGTAGAAATCGGAGAAGAGACACAGGGAAAAGAAATATATGTCTTATAATTCTGCACTGTCTCTTCTATAATGCTATAGTGGTCATGCTCAATGCCTCTCACCTGGTCCTTTAATAAGTAAATATATTAATCTGTAAACATATTTTCAGAGATGAAGAAGCAAAGAAAGAAGGAAAGGGAGAAGAGAGAATGGAGCAGAAGCTTCTCAGACTGTGGTTTTCTTCCTCTGCTTACTTATTGTAACACCAGGCAACTCAAGTTTATTGTTGACAGCTGCTTGGGTTCAGCTGCTTCTGTTTCTATGACAACCTCTAAACTATCCCCACCCCTAAAGAATCTTAAGATGCTGGTTCACAAGTCTTAGTTCATGGTAACTTGACTCTGATGTTTGGATACCTGTGGTGAGGTTGAACATCACCCAAGACTACCCAGGGTTTCTGTTCCAGGTCTCAGGGCACAGGTCCAGAGACTCTGCAAGGAACACTGGCTACCAAAGTATTATATGTCATAATACAGGCTGTTCCTGTCCTTCAACATACGTATTCTACCCCTGATGTGAAAGTATCCCATTCCTCACCTCATGGGATCCGGTCCTAATCTTCTTGGACCACATGGGGATGATGCATTAATCTTTATGTGGAGGGGTCAGAAGTTGGTGTTCTATCTACTGTTATTTTCTTTTTTAGTCCTGGCTAAACTTTTCAAGTTTGTTTTTGGAGTCTTTTTGATTTTTCTCTTTCCCCAGCCCAGCTCAGCATCTCATGGTGTAGTCTGGGGGTCAAACCAATTGGACTGTCTTGTTTATCACTACAAGGCTTTCCTCAAGATGTGCCTTCAATAGGGATTTCCTTCATCCTCCTTATCTTGCCCAACTCCTTTAAGAAACCTTTTTGATGAGCACCCAGAATGTTTGGAAGTCATGTGGTTCATCTTTTTAACCCAGCCCTTGTTCACAATGAGAGAACAAAGGATAGATGGATGGGTGGATGGATAGATAGATGGCTAGAATACAGATGATGCATATATGGATGAACGAGTTCATGAAAAGGTGTATGGATATATGCATGGATGGGTAGGTAGATGAATGGATGGATAGATAGGTGGATGAATGAATGAATGGGTAGGTAGATGGATGGATGGATGAATGGATGGATGGGTAGGTGGATAGATGAATGGATGGATGGATGGGTAGGTGGATGAATGAATGGATGGACGGACTAATGAATGAGTGTATAACAAACTGATGATGAATGGATCCGATGATAAATAAACAAACAAAGTATCTATTCCTTATAAGAAAAGGTTTTAATTCTAGACATCTACCATGGCACCCTGATAAGAATGCTCTTTTAAAAGAGGCTTCTGATACCTTTAAAGTGAGGTTTGGGGCACACGCCTTTAATCCCAGCACTTGGGAGGCAGAGGCAGGCGGATTTCTGAGTTCGAGGCCAGCCTGGTCTACAGAGTGAGTTCCAGGACAGCCAGTGCTGCACAGAGAAACCCTGTCTCGAAAAAACCAAAAAAAAATTAATAATAATAATAAAAATAAAAGTGAGGTTTGGGCAATTTTTCAAGTTTTCATGACTTGAGACCCAGTCAGCCTTACCATTCACTTCTCTGAGCCCTGGTTGTATGAGTTAACCAACGTCTCAATATAAATGTCCAGAAGGAAGAAGTATAAGAAAAGAAACAAGTTTGGATAAAAATATTTTCATATTTCCTGGCCTTATAAATATAACGTCAGTCAGATATTGCCTTCTCCATAACTGCAAACTCAGGGGAAAGCATTTTAGGAAAAGTAGAACTCAACACTTCAGAGGATCTGTTTTCCTTTATAAATGAAATTCCTTCTCACTCTAAATAGCATAGAAAACAGAAATACAGAGAAGAAAGAAAATTATGCATTACTGAAAGTCTCACTACCTTTAACTGGCTGTTTTAGCATTTCATGCATGTTCCATGTGTAGATTTTCTATGTATAGGCATGGCTGGATGATTCACAGGATATCCTATCGTGCACATTGAGTTTTAGTTTTCCTCCCAAGCATGATAAAGTGAGCCTTTTCCTACTTTGTATTTTTTAGAAATGCAGTATCCACAGCCAAATAACACTACATCCTTGAATGTACTCTACCTTGAAAATGCCCAAAGTGTCACCATCCAGCAGTGGAGACAGATGTAGTTGATCTACAGCTCCTCTTATGGTTAGTGACTTGGGTTATTTTAAACTTCCTTGCTGTTACAATGTCACAGGGACCTTGTATAACATCAACTTCCTTCATTAAGTCAGTTTCCAAGAAAAAAAAAATCAATAAAGATCAGTATGGGAGGACCTTTCTATGGGTCCTAACACCTGGTTCCTACTGTTTTCGGAAAGGACTGTACCCCATGCTCTCGCTGCAGATTCTGGGATTGTGGTTCGTGCCATCTGAAGATGTGAGTCATGTGACAGTGCTTATAACTCGGAGATGTCTAATCCAGGCAGCACAGCAGTTACAGCCCAGCCTTCATATGGATTTCAAGGTCACTGCCTAGTGTTATTTTCATAACATTCTTCCCCAAGGCATGATTCTCTTCACTATACACTGAAGCTACACTTTCTGTAATCCTATTGCTTCTTCCAGATTTCAAACCCTTGCCTTCTTTGCCTATAGCTTGCTCACCGCCTGCCCCAGGTCACGGGGCAGCCTCCACGCTACTGCTGCTTCCATCTGTCCTATTTGTCATATTGCCTCTTTATCTTTCAGTCAACATGGTCTTTCCAAAGTGACAGATCCAGTACCTACCATCTTAAACATGTGCTGACCACACACTCCACACTGCTTTCTATCCATAGAAAGCAGGGCATGCTTCCTGCTTTCTATACATTATCCCTGGGACGTATTACTCATCACCCTCTTTTATACTTGAGGAACTGAGACAGCAGCAACTAAGAGACATAAAGAGAAGGACAATGACCATGTCCTGTGTAATGGGGACCACAAAGCCAATGAGCCAGTTTCTGAAGCTGAGTATACAGTGTCCCAATTACTTTCTCTTTGGCCATCTAAATGCCATCTACTCCAGAAATGTCAGGCACTTTCTGTCAGTAGGGGCTTGTGGGACTTACCCTCCAGTTCATTATGCCATCTCACAGCCATGAATCCTACAAACTATTACATCACTTTCATACCTAAAGACTCAGACACAACTGATAGTGCCATCTCTCTAAAATGATCACATGCAGATGTGACAATGTATAGGGTTACACACGCCAAAAGTATCTGGCCAACAGACTTCCAGTGAGGCTGAAATGCATTTCACACCTTGTTCTTTGCAAAAAGAAAGAAGTTCCCATTGCATTTCTGCCTGCTAAACATGTAGAATATCCCTATTTTCTACTTTGTAAGGGAATTTTAAGAGCTAGTATTGCTCATTGAATTCACATGTAATTCCAATGTAGGAAGACCCTGGAAACCCATCCAGAGAATAGCCAGTGGATAAACAGATTTTAGGGGTAAAGATTGTATGGTTAGAGCTACATCATGGAGGGTGGGTTGAGCCCAGAAAACATGTATTGGTCAACAAACACATTTCTTCAGTTAAAGAATTGTCCCCAGGGCGCATAAGCCTCCACAGAGGACTTGAAGTCAGCTGGCCTCGCAGCTGGGGAGTCACAGAGCAAGCCCAGCTGCTATAGGTAAAGGCATTCAGGCTCAGCTGAGGTGAAGGTAGTAACTGATGTGTTGAGGCCAATGTCTGGCACATAAAAAATGCTTAATTTACACCGCTCTGATGATGCGGAGGTTGAATCTATGCTAGAAGGTTGCACTTAGAAGATTGACAGCATAGAAATGAGCTTTGGGGAAAAAAAAAAAACACTTACCAGGAGAGAAACCTCATAAAATTCATGTCAAAGCCGAATATCTTTTAAAATCAATCCAAGGCAGTGAAGGTGGAAATGGTCTGAGGCTATGTAGAGATGAGCTGGGTAAAGGGAAGCTTTGAGAGGTGAGGCCTAGAGAGCCAGGGGGTTAGAGAAACTTATCTTCTATAATGTCTCTTCCTTTCAGATTTACTAAAGACCTCTGCAGTGCTGAGTAGGGTACAGCAGGCACTCTATTATAGCTCTCCTCCATTTTAATTTTTTTCTATTGCCTAGCAAGAAGGCATAGCACAATAGCTAGGAGGTCAGGAGTATATACAGAGCATCAAGATCACGCACAAGCAATGCAAAGACAGAGGCAGTAATAGATTCCAAGTCCTGTTCATACCCTTGCCTGTGTGGGTGTGGAGAACTGCATGCCCTCCGAGAGACCTAAAATGGAAGGATTTGTGGTGCTTACCCAGAGGTTGCTGGGTAGCTGTATAGCACACAGCGGCCTGTAGGATAGCTTTTCCACCTGTGAGCTGCTCACTTCTGTGTTATTGATGTTAAGGTTTATTGGTGGAAAGCCCAGAATCACCCCGAGCATCACTGGCTAGCCCAGCATTCTTATTTGAGCTCACAGGAGTATACAAAGTATTTGTCAACAAATGACCTTTCCTGTTGAGAGGATATTGACACAGAAAATCGAGTCACTCCTGGCAGTAGGCAGTCATCGACAGAGTTGATTCTGGAGGAAGCAATGACTCAGGACAAAAGAGAACGGTTAGGACCTAGTAGAAAAGAGGGCTGCCAGGCTTTTCCATGAGACTTCCCATGTTGGAGCTTCCAATGGGAGCAGGAAGAGTGGAAAGATCTGCTGAATCAATTGAGCCTCTCCAAGAATCAGGAAAGAGACCACGGGACCCAACTGCAGGATGATCCCAGTAAATAATTTGTACCATAGCAAAAAGCTCCTTTTCCAACATTAAAAAGCCCCTGTAACAAGATGGGAGACAGCAAACTTGAGGGACCTGGGCTCATGACCTGGTCCTACCATTAATCAAGAAGCCATATGGCTTGGGTTAGGTTCTTCTCCTTTGTAGGTCTCCATGTGACTTCTGTAAATAAAGTGAACGTCAGGCCAAATGCTGAACAGGGCTTTTACATATATGAAAAGATGAGGTTTGTAAAACAACAAAAATAATCATCTATGATATAAGTCATCTTTCAAGTCTTCTTCTCCTTCATTCATCAACTCAGTGTTTCGTCTATGGATACCAGGATTTCAAACTGGGCAACCCAGAAGTTCCCCCTGGCATTCCCAAAATCCCAACAAACTGAGTTTTCTGTTTTGACTCTAAATGATGGACAATGAAATTAGTCTCCACAGATCCCAAGATGCCTGGGTTGCTTGCTCGTTCAGTGCTCTGCCTCCTTGACAAGGCCCAGTTCAGTGGGAAGTGCCTGCACTGAGTTTTGAAAACCCCCACCCATAGAAGCAGTTGATCAGTCTGGATCCTTAAGCCAGGGCAGGGAGGAAAGAGGAGAGGAATAGGAAGGAGACTAGGCCAGCAAATCTCGTCATCACCTCGGTCTTCTCTCTCCTTCCCAGTGTTATACAAACTACTCAGCCCTAGAAGGCACACTAATTCCCTCTGCCTCCCAGCCAGGGAGTCTGTGAGGACCTAAACCCTGGTTTCAAAGTATTAAAATGCTGCCAAAACCAAATCCACAGGCATTCTCCCTGCCCCCATCTCTTTCTTCCTCTCTCTTTTCTTTTCTTTTTCATAAACAATGGAATAGGAAAAAGGGGGTGTGGCTGAGTGTTGAAAGTGTTTCCTATGTAAGGATAGAGACCTTAGTTCAAATAACCAGTCACCACATATACCAGTTATAAAAAAAAAATATAGGCATGTCTTCACATATTCCTGTAACCTCAATGCTAGTACAAGGCAAGGTATGGAGGAAGAGGGCAGAGACAGGAGGATCACTGGGCTTGTTGGCTGCCAGTCTAGCTCCATCTTCAGTGAGAGACCCCAGGTCAAGAGAATTAAGTAGAGAGTGAGAGAGCAGGACACCTGATGTCAACATCTGCCTCTGGCTTTCCCAACTATATACTCAAATTCACACATAATTATACACACATGCACCACACACACCAATAACAAGAAAACCTACACTCTTAAGGAGAAGCACTCATTAATTTGGAGCATTGGAAAAATGTTTCCATCACTGCACCTGCACTGAGGACCTACAGGGCCATGTGCCAGTACCTGAGTCAGATTAATTACACTCCATTTCATGGCTCAGTTATCGTGAATAGCTAATGGTTACCATATTGGTTGGATAGTGAAGAAAGACATGGAACATTCCTGCCAGCCAAGAAACTTCCACTACACAGCTCTGTCTAGGAGGAATAAAAAGAGAGAGAAGGCTCTGCCAGTCAGAGCTTCAAACATAGAGGGAAAAGTGTTCTTTTCTGGAGCTTGGTATTTATGTCAAAGCAACCTTAGCCAAAAGTCGCTGTACAGCTCAATGGAGAACACTGCTGGAAAAACACCCAGCTCTTTGCTAGTCTCCCCCTTTTATGTTCAGTCTTATTTCATTATTCCCAAGTGCCCCATGGGTGTTTGTGTTCATTACTGCCAGACCACAAATTTCAAAATCAGAATACAAATGCTTTTTCTCCTTCGTCATGCTCATTTTACAATGAAAGTAGTAAAATAGCTTTTAATGTACAGACGTAAATAATCTGAACATGACTAAATGACTTGAACATGGAGTATATCTAGATTTTCTCATGAGCTAGGACTTTATTTCCTCATCATATCCAGCTCTATTACCAAATTTTGTCACATTTGACTCTTTTTCAACTATTTTGGAAACAGAGTCTAACTCTGTAGCCCAGGCTGGCCTGAAACTCAGTATGTTGCCAAGGATGACCTTGACTTTATAGCTATACTTTGCATTTGTGAGCAGAAGGCAAATTCTCTCCATCTCAGGTACTTTAGCTCCAAGATCTCTTCTCCTCATGTGACTCCCATCCTGAGCTTCATCCTTTCCATGCCTGCCACAGGCCTTCCACTGTGGGTGACAATCTTGTGTGCATGTCATACAGCCATTTTGTCTAGGATCTCTCTTCATTCCTATTATGAAGATATTATGAATGAATAAATGATTAAAATAAATGAGAGGGTAAATAAATGTTCAAAGAAGTAAGAGTGTACAATGGTCCATCCCAGTGACGGTTTGGTCCTCCTATGCTGGGATTGCAGGTGTGCAGCCACGTGCAGGCACTGTTCCAGTCAACAGCCATCGCAGATACTTCTCCAAGTCAAATGTGCAGAGCACTGCAGACTTTATCTTCAAGCTGACCATTTTGTAGAGCATGCTAAGCCTACAGCACTGCACACAGGGGTGTCCATCCAAACCTGTTAATACGGTAACATGATCATGGCTTGACCGCCCTGCTTTCCATTTCAGATACCCTCCTCACCCTAATGATGTGCGATTGTGTTCAATAGAGGTGATTGCTCTCTTCGTTTTATTTCATCAGTGATTCAATCACCATATCATTTACTCATTCCTTTTATGCATCCAACTTCTTAAAAGAGTGAATGACTTATACTTGTGTTTAAAACTTCATATTGCAGTTTGCATAATCTACAACCTTAGCACCAAGCTGGTGGATGCACCCAGAAAAGCTTTCTGTCGATCAACTTGGGCTATAACAGCAGACCCATAGCTGGCACAGATGGATAAAGATAGAAGAGCCTCTCTATTACCCTTCTCATTGTTGTGAGAAAAGCAAGTTAAGAAAGGAAGGATTTACTTGGGTTCATGGTTTGAGAGTATAGGAAGATGTGATGATGGGAGTGTGAGGTGGCTGGTCACATTCAAGCCACAGAGAAAGATGCATGGTAGTGCTTCCCAGAATTTCTTTTCCATTTACCCTGAAACCCCCACCTACGGGATGGTGTTGACCATATTCAGGGTGATCCCTCTTAAACCTCTATGAAAATACGCTCACAGATACACCCAGTGGGGTCTCCTATGTGATCTCAAATCAAGCCAAGATGACAATAAAGTAAACTGTCATAGGAAATGGCCCAAAGCTCTAGATGGCCTTATCAAGTCCAAGTACAGGTCAAGGCACCCTGAATTGGCAAAGCAGGAGGATCAAAGTGTGACTTTTACAGGAAGCTCCTAAAAAGTAAATAACTCTTAAAACTAAAGCTACTCCCTGCCAAGTTCCTTTTTCACTAGGGGTGACATCCCAGAATAGATGCCACCTGGTGTCTCAAATGCCTTTGCTTGTGGCTATCTCAACCTTCAGTGTTCTGGCCCTGATGCTACAGTTTCTTTTCTATCCAGCAATAAAAGGCATATCTGTGTCCAATCTTCTCAACAAGAAGACAGGAAATGAAATGAGAATTTCAGCCAAGCTATTCCTTTCTATAGTCTAAAATTGTGGCTGACCAAGGAAAGATATACTGTGAAGTCGCACAAATTCAGTACGCTTACATGAGGCTTGTTGTCACTCAATATTGGCCTATACAGACAGGTACTTGGGCAGGCAGTCCAGGGTTCTATTGGACCATGATTTAAATAAGTGAACAAGGAATTTTGTGAAAGATATCCAAGAAGAAAAAATATTTTCCCACAGTGCACTCGAATCCCATTTATGGCACCCATGTAAGTTTTAAGGAAATCTCCAGTTTCTAGAGTGTGGTAGTAACTACTCCCCAACAACAGGAATATGTATCTAGCCCTTGCATGTAATGAAAACATAAGAGACTCTCACATGAAAGCTAAATGTGTCACTTTCAAAGGCATTGCCAAGGTTAGATCTTTGCACAGTAAAGAGTGTTTTCCAGGTGTCTCTGGAGTGGCTGCATGTCTCCCTCGCTCTGTTATACCCTCCACTGAGTCTATTCCATCAGCATATGAGGGTTCCTAGGGTCAAGATATATTTGAATGATGATCTAGGAATTTGTTCCAGAAACCTGTAGGTACTGAGAACACCTACTCAGTTGGTAGTTTTAGGTAAGGCCCTAGGGGAGTCATAAACAAGGTAGTCCCTACTCACTGCTAAAACCAGTCTGCTATAGTAATAACAGGAGTCTTTTGATTATAATTTGATTATAGTTTGATTATAATTGTGATAAACCTTGCAAAAAAAAAAAAAAAAAGTCCTACATAGCGTGATGGACCACTGAGGTAAAGAAATTTCGAGAGTGGATCTTGTCTTGACACTTTCCAGATGAGAGATGGGTTTTACATTTATCCTGCCATTCTGCGACTCTGAAATGCAAGTGGTATGGCATGTAGTGGGAAAATGAGCTTGTTCGTTCAGAGCATGGCACATAAATTAATAGCTTACCATTAAATACCATTAAATAGCTTGTAATGATAGTAGCAAAGATAGTGGTAGCACTAGAATGGTGGCGATGCTGAGGGTGCTGGAATGGTAATGATTGTAAAGGAATGTGACAATAGAGTTGGGATGTTTTGTTGCTGATGGTGGTTACGATAAAATGGTGACAAAATGGTAGTGATGGTGAAGACGGTGATAATGATGGTAATGATGGTAACAACAATAACAGTCATGGTGAGTCTGACTGTGATGATAACACTGATGGTAATGATAATGGAGATGCTGATGTTGACTGTAATGATGATGGTGGTGATAATGCTGTTGAGCAGCTGGATGATGACAGTGGTTTTGATTAAGGATGACAACAGCAGTAATGCTTATAATGCCTGTAAGGGCTGTGACCATAGCTAATCCTACTATCCCCATCACAAAAGATCCATGAGTCTACTCTGCCAGTGAGTCAGGAACCCTAAGCCATGTTGCTACCCTGTTTTGATCTCTGATTTCCTTCAAACAGGAAGAGTAGCATTTCCACGCTGGCATCTCCGACTGTGTTTCGTGTGGCCTTTGTTCATGCAAGCATCACCTCACTGAGAAAATGTCAGGCTCTTCCAGTTGAACTGGAGCCCTGATAGGAGGAGGCGGGAGCATCTGCAAAGGTCATGATGACTCAGCCATCTTCTGAGAAGCCCTGGGTAACAGAAGATGGTGATATACTTGTCAGCAGGAGCAAAGGGTAGAGCCCTCTCTGTTCTTCAGCACTGAAGCTAAGCTTGCCTCACCTCCTCTTTAACCAGCTTTGCAAGTCAAATAACAATAGCTCAACGCCATCTAAAGATCAACAGCAACTAATATTCAAGTTCAAATCCTTTGAGGCTACTCTTCCATATCTGTCTCGACAAGTCTCCAGGAGGCCCAGGCTGGAAGGCAAATTTGTACCAAGCCACGCGTCTCTGGTAAGCCAGAGCCTAGAGAGAAACCAAGAATTCTCCTAGAAGCTGATCTTTCCAGCTAGATCTCTTTGAGGGGGAGGGGAGAAAAGCATAGAGCTGCCTAAGCTAATGTGGGGGATGGTAACAGGAACATACTCTGTTTATGCATGACTGGATTGAACCCATTTAGGCAGAAGCTCTGAGTTGTGATTTCTCCCTCCATTGCTCTGCGCCGCCGACTGGTACACACTTACAAGATATCTGTCCAGGACCTGTAAATGATGAAATACGTGCCTCTGAAATGAGTGTTGGAAAGATCCATGTTGCTCCTAGATGCCATGATTTTCAGTAGAGAAATATGCTGCACAGAGAAGTAATGAAGTAACAAGCCTGGGTTCTTCTTCTACTCACTTGCCTAACAACACATAGTGAGATCCTGCCAAGTTCCTCCTTTGCTTTCATTCATCAAGAGTTTCAAGAGCCTGGAAATCCCCTTTCCTTGACATCCTAGTCCACCCTGCAGTAGAGCAAGACTTCATTTGTTTATTCTGTCCTTTACCCTTAGGACAGTTGATACCCTGATGCTGGGAATCTAAGCACAAACATGGGTGTATTCCCTAAGCAAATGTGGAAGGAAAAGGAAGGTTAAAAACAACCAGTTAAACAACAAACTAGGGAACACTGACAAACGGAATGAGGAAAGGGGGCGGGTCAAATGGAGCAAAGAACAGTTGAAGCCCCATTTACTTAAATGGTCAAGCCAAAGATAGTCCTGATGAGAAGGAATGATTCAGGCTGAGAGAGCAATGGCTGTATGAGAGTTATCCTGGAAAAAGCAGGAAAGGCAATATCCTTATTTTAGATGAGAGAAACAGACCTTGTTGTAACTCCGAGGCAGGAAAGAGCTTGGCAGTTCTCTGAGCCCACGCTACACCTCTATATTTCAATTTACATTAAAATAATATACTGTGAGGGCATCTCTAGGACATACCAGAGACCTGGGATGGGGGTGGCTCTAGGGAGTCTCTGAGGGTGACTCTAACTGAGACTCCTAGCAGTGGTGCATATGGAACCTGAAATGGCCATCTTCTGTAGCTAGGCAGGACTTCCAATGGAGGGAGAAGGACACCAACCCACCAACAAAACCTTTTATCCAAAATTTGTTCTGCATTCAAATAGTGCAGGGACAAAGATGGAACAGTGACTGAGGAAAAGGCCAGCCAATGACTGGCCCAACTTGAGACCATGTGCAAGAACAAATCACTGACACTATTAAGGAAACTCTGATGTGCCTGCAGACAGGAACCCAACATAACTGTCCTCCGAGAGGCTCCACCTAGCAGTTGATGGAAACAGATGCAGAGACCCACAGCCAAACATCAGATTGAGCTTGGGAAGTCTTGTAGAAGGTGAAGGATTGAGGAACTGAAGACCCCCAAACTCGGGAGACCCTTCCTCAAGTCTCAGGAAATCACAACCACCCCAAAATCACAAGAAACCATACCTGGATGCAATCAGCAGAGGTTTATTAGGGAGAAAGTTGGCTAGCCAAGGTCAAAACTGCTCGTCCATGCAGGAACAGAATTTTGACAAAAGGCCAGCAAGCTGAGGGTTTTTTGTTTTTTGTTTTTGTTTTAATAGCATAGGGTGGGAAAAGGAATTTTCACGCGGTTACACATGATTGGTTGTTTTACAAATTTTGAGCAGGCTGTAACACTGGGAAAACCTCAAAGGGGGGGGTAACCAAGAACAGTGGAACATTTCAGAGGAACCCACCCTAAATGATTTAGAGTCATGTGAAAATCACTCTGCACACTCATTCTTCTAAAAAATGTAGTTTTACCATGTCACTGTGCCCTACCCTGTCATTACCAACTATTTCAGGTTAACTATTTCTCACTTGCCATAGCCCCACCCTGCGGCTTGAGGAATGTTAATCCAGCAAGTGTCCTCTGATTCAGGGATAATTCCCTCCACCCAGAATGTGTCCCGGGGCAGTGAAAGCCTGAAATCTTACATCCAGTCATCCAGTTCCGCTTTCTGGAACTTGCATTCTTTTGCTCAGGTGTAGGGTAAAGAAAAAGCATATATATATATATATATATATATATATATATATATATATATATATAGTCATAAAATGGTCTTTATAATTTTTCACTCTACAGAACCAAGAGGGACTAGGTACTTCACAAGAAAAGCAGCAGAGTCAACTAACCTAGACTCGTGGGAGCTCCCAGATATTGAACCACCATCCAAAAACTCCTGGACCTAGGCACCCCCTTCCCTGCACATATGTAGTAGAAATGCAGTTTGGTCTTCCCGTGGGCCCCCCAACAACTGGAGCCGGGGCACTTACCCTGACTCTGTTGTCTGCCTGTTGATCTTGTTCTCCTAACTGGGCTGTCTTGTCTGGCCTCAGTGGCAGAGGATGTACTTAGGTTTTGCAGTGGCTTGAGGTGCCAGGGTAGATTAGAACCTAGGGGGAACCTGCTCCTTTTCAGAGATCAAAAGGTGGGGTGGGGGCAGGAAGGAGGGATAAGGCATGGGGGAGGGGCTGTGTGAGGGTGGGACTGGGAGGAGAGAGGAGGGATACAAACTGAATATAAAGTGAATAAATAAATAAATGGAAAAATAATACATTATAAAGACTGTTCCTATAATTTAACTAATTCACACCTAGAGGGAAGTGAATTGCTTAGCAGGAAGCAATGCTGGGTAGATGAAGAAGCTGAGCCTGAACTGTTCTGATGGGGAATCAGCACCTTCAGAGGTGGCTACTTAGCGCTTAAGATTTCTCTGTGTAAATTTACACCAGAAGTTTTCTAATTTGCATAAGAGCTGTTAGAAATAAATGTTTTATGAGTGTAATGAATAGTATTTGCATGAGAATCTGGCAAGCCCTACTGCCTAGAGTGCCCCTGCTGTGTGGAAAATCCATAGAACTTTCTGGGTTAGGCAGAAGTTCTGGGTTTTGTCTTGCTCATGACCCTTATATGAATCAACTGAGAATCACATTTGATGAAATGGCTAATTTACTGCAGACCAAACCCTGATCCAACTTCCCTCCCTTTGCAGTGGCCCTGCCATCCTATCAGACCCCACGGAAGGTAAGTCTTGGTTCCAAATATCATCATGTTCACCTCAAATAACTCCTCTCGTGACATTAAGGTCTGTCAAGGAGCTTGTGATAATGTTCATTTATTTCTTAGCTTTATATATGTGTGACACGTGTACAGAATTTAATCTTAGTTTTGCTGTCATTGATAATATTTCATTTGTTATCCAGGACAGAGAAACATGATAAATAATATATTCATTCTGTTCCCAGGTCTGACCCAGTGCTAATTCCAACAAACCATCACTACTGTCTATGTGTGGCTTGTAGCTCAGTAGTAAAGGACATGTGAAGTATGAGTGAAGCCTTGAGTTTGTTCTTTAGCTCATGTTTTTTTAAGTGCATGCGCACACTTGCACACCCACCACACACACACACATACACACACTCCTAGCTATACTCACCCAACCACAACCCACCCCCCCACACACATTTACAAGCTATAAATTTCACTGAAAAAAAAAATCTAATTACTTATAGAAGAGCTAGATTGAGCTAAGTCCATTTTCAATAGCCATAGTCCCCCATATATAAAATAAGAGGCTGAACAGGACCATCAGCACATTGCAGTTCAGTACCCAAATCTAACCTGTCTAAGTCAGAAGGAGCTCAGCCAAGCCCCTAAGGTCATGATATCCTGATGCTTAGAAGAGAGAAGTAGCAAATCACTGACTGAGGTGGTGCCTGTGTCTAACTCACCCAGTTCCTACTTTACTACATTGAGTTTGGAAAATACTCCTGGTTCCAGCGAATGACATTGGAAGAAAAAAAGTCCTCCATAATGTAACATTTTCAATAACACGTGTAAACAAAGCATTAACAGCACTTCACGCCAACTTATAGGAGGCAAGCGATGGGAATAGAAAGCGATAGAGAAGAAAGGCAGCCAGCTTTGAGGACATCATGGTCACAGATGCCCCGTCCCTTCAATTCAACTTCTCATGTGACTTTTCCTCGGTCAAGATCCTAACGTGGATGTTAGCAGATACAACACAAGCAGAGGTGGCTATGTTGGTTACATGAGAAGCTGCCTTGGTAGGCACAGCTCTCCAGCCAGTCACGTTCTTGGGGAGGTGATTTAACTAAAGGAGTGACGGATCCAACCACAAGATGGCGCAAGCAAATGACAACTCCAAATTTTTTCCCCCCTCTGTTGATTTTATTTTTCATTTTGGCGGACATGTTGCTATTTTAACATTGTTATGGCAGAAAGCTGGGTGACTCATGCGCCTTGATTTGCATAACTGATCACATGGCCTTTTGGATGCTTCTGGGGAGGGGGTTGAATTCTAGTTAGGAGTCTTTTCCTTTGGGGGGAGTTTTATTTCTATCTGTGTTAAGTCCCCAGTTCCACCCAGTTCTACCGTTGGTTTTATGACTGATACATGCTAGTTGGGTGCCCAGGTAAGAGAATCACGGATGAGACAAGGTTTAGACACAGCCCTAAATGGACACAGAGAGAAGAAATAAAGAAAGACAGGAGGGACAGGAGGGACAGGAGGGAGGACATTCAGCAAGACTGAGGTATTACTAGAAGAGACAGGCGCTGTTTATCTCATCAGTTTTTGACAGGAATATTATTTTAGACTTGGGGAGCACTGGGGTGTATCCTCACTATGCACCAGAAGCATTAATCAGAAAGGTGCTAAGTATCAGAATCAGTGTGTGGAGAAGGCTAAATAATTTATATTTCAGCCATAGCTTTTTTTTTTCCTGAAGAGAGGGGCTTTGAGGTAGGCCTGGTAATCACCTAGGGTCTTTTTCTCAAGCGTAATTTGACTTAGTTGCTTCTGCTTTAAAACCGTTGGTTATTTGTAGCAATAAGATGAGGCCAGATGTAAGAAACATGAATGCTCTTATGAGCTAAGAATGGGAGGCGTTAGAGACTCATAGTCACCAGTGTATCCACGTTTGTTCAGTATTTCCCCAGCTCCCTCTGGCCTCCGACAATTTCTGCTCTGTGTATCCTTCCGCCGTACCAGGCTCAGCTGATCACAACAGGACTTGAATGGCATAATCTCTAAGATGTGAGGGCTCTGATTCCCCCTACCGCTGAGCTCATGCCACGAGCTCAACAAACCTCCAATACACAGAACTGAGAAAACATGAAGAGTATTTACAGGAGAAGCTTCTGGCTTCCATGTTCTCTCCCAAGATGGAATTCACTAGAAGTGTCTTTCCATTTCCAGGGACTCCCCTTCCTTTAGGTAAATTCGCATATACAAAACTCAAATATATTGGCCTGCAAGACATTCCAGCTATGGTCTGATATGGTGACAGCAGTCACCACAGAAAGAAAGTAACTTGCAGTTGTATTGCAGTGATGTTTCCTGGCACCAGGCTTCTGGACAGCCTGACATTCCTTCTCAGGACCATGAAGTCAATAACCCCAGACAACTTGTGCTCTTGGAGAAGCACATCCTCCTGTCCCTGTAGACAATGCTCAAGAGGGCTCTGCCTCGCCTTCTCAGGCTCCATATTTATACTTCTAAATCAGCCTCTTTTCTTTTAGTGGCCATATTCTTTCTTCAGAGAAATTGCAAGCAGCTTTGTCCTACTCTGGACCAAAAGCCATTCTGTCTTGAAGACCCAAGATCTTCTCTGGAGGTTATGGCTCAGTGAATGCCTCAACTTTCCTTGAGTCTAGCTCCCTCACTAATCCCTTTACCATCCAGGCCTCTGCTCATTGCCGTTCTCAATGATCAGCCACTGGTCTACAGATGGTTGATGTGCTACGGTCCATGTTCCTGCAGTTTCCGAGAGCGCATCTTCCTACTGTCCATAGAGTTTTTTTTTTTTTTTTTTTTTTTTTTTTTTTTTTTTTTTTGGTTTTTCAAGACAGGGTTTCTCTGTATAGCCTTGGCTGTCCTGGAACTCACTCTGTAGACCGGGCTGGCCTCGAACTCAGAAATTCGCCTGCCTCGCCTCCCGAGTGCTGGGATTAAAGGCGTGCATAGAGTTCTTATCAAAGCATACTCTAATGGGCAATGAGGAAGAGCAGAGTCTCTAAAGCAGTCAATAGGGGAGCTAAAGCCTTGATAAAGACACAAATGTACTCTGTTTTATATGCTACTTAACAAAGAGCAGGTCTATTTTAAGGAAATGCCACACCACACCTCTAAAAACAGACTGAGGTCAGGATGTAGAATGTTTCCTTTCTCCTCAGTGCAGAGCTGTGGGCTCCTAGTGGTTAAAGTACTGTTATAAAAACCCTCAGGCTATTTGTTACTCAATAGTGAGCCATGGGCCCACTTCTATGAGAGCTTTTCTTTTTTTCTAGTAAAGACTGGGATGCCCAACCAGGCCTCTTAAAGTACTTCCTTCACAACCACAATGGCATGCAGTGGCAAGAGCATCTTCCCACATCCCTTCTGAGTTAACCTGCCCAGAACAGGCTATGATCTAGGTACAGCCAATCAACACCCTGCTCCTCTGCCACAATGATGGAGACAAGGACTGGCATGTGACTAGGAGTGAACCAATCAGAGTCATTGTCTCAGAATCTGCAATAAAAGTTTAATCAGCGCCCAGAAAAAATAGCTTATGAATCATGAGCGGTCACAACTGTATGCTGTGACTGGAAAAACTGATGAGGTGAAAAGATGGAAGCTGGAAAGATAGAAAAGAGAGGTGGGAGAGGCATTTTGGTCCAAAATTAGTATCCCATAGCCTGGGTTATGAGTCACAGACCTTCTTGTGCTTAGACTAGTCTGTGAAGATGCTGTCACTTGAGACCATGTCTAGGCTCCATGGATGTGCATTCACTTGCCAATCATGCTTCATCACTAGGCTTAGTCATCTGGGGCCTGAACCAGCTTTGAGAAAGATCCCACGTGTACTAATAACCCTTCTTAAGGGTGGGTGGAAAGAGTCAGGAGAAACAAGTGTATCTTTGTGCCAGAAGGTCAGAGAGACAGGACTCTGTGAATAGCAGCTGTGGATAGAAACAACACATTTACATGGGAGGGCAACAGCTTGGGCTGGCAATCTCTCTCAGTCTTACAATTTTTACCTGTAAGCTGGAGGGAACCACAGGATGGAGCACTGACCTCATGGGCATATCAGCTGATGCCTGGCACAGCTGGAGATTCCAGGAGTGTTAGCCCCTCCCTACTCAAAACACATTGAGAGATGGGTTTCTGTTCTTCCCATTGCATGGCATCAAAGATAAATGTCTGTGCCCATTAAAAGCACTGTTTCCATAGGGTAAATGTGTCAAATGAACTTGCCTGGTGCAGCAGCTTGCTCACCAAGCCTCATCTAGCCTCACTTGCTCATCTAGCCTCACTTCTTGTAAACTGGAGGAATTTATCAGACACTCTTCCCCAAAACCCTATAACTTCCAAACACTGCTATTTTCTGGGTAAGTAATATTGTAATTGCCTTAAAAATCACAACATGATAAGGACTTCAGTTTGTTGCCCTTATTTAGTATTTATCACAGTTATATGATGAAGGAGAAGGAGACTGAAGCACAGAGAGGGTAAATGGCTTCTCTGATGAACACCAAGAAAGTGGTAGGACCAGAATTAAGCTCTGGTTCTAGGATCTGCCTCTTAACTATTATACTGAGAAAGTACATGGGTGTACAAATACCCAAGAATTCACATATATACTTCTATGAAGACATTCACTGTAAAAATGTATGTCTACTTACATGCACATAAGCACACACATACACCCATATGTATATGTGTACTCTTTGTGAGATCTGCACACATTCACAATGCATGTATGCACATATTTCTGTACTGTTGACTGTGCTGATATGTAGAGCATACAGTACCACTGCTCATATCACTGCTCCCTCTTCACCAGCCCCTTTACAACCTAGGCGGCTGATGCTTTGGCCCCAGGCACATACTCTAGCTCTGAGCTTTTCTGACGGGAAAACTGGCCCAAAGACTGTAAGGAAAGTCCTCCAGGTCACACAAGCTAGTGCATCTCCCCTCAGGCATACCCTGTGTTTGGCAGCCCAGGATTGGCTTCTTAGATTTTCTCTCATCTCCCTCCTTTGGCTGATACTTCTTGGGAAGAGTTTTCAGGTATCCTGATAGAAGAGATGATTTGTGGGGAAAGTCACCCTGATTCTAGCTCAGGACTCCCTAATTGCAAGCTTTGGGCCATTGTGTTACCTCTGGGAGGTCTCGGCTTCTACATCTACAAGATGGAGAGAAAAGGTTTAATCAACAAGGGATTGGAGATTTCTGCCATTTTGAAACTTAGAATTAGATAGTTCTTTATCATGAAGAGTAGTGTTCTGCATATAGGGTAGTGATCATAGCAGCATCACTGTCTTAGTTGAGATTGCTATTGGTATGAGAAAATGCCATGAGCAAACAGCAAGTTGGGGAGAAGAGGATTTATTTGGCTTGCATTTCCTTATCCTTGTTCATCATTGAAGTATATCTGAACAGGAACTAAAATAGGGCAAAAACTTGGAGGCAGAGGCTGATGCAGAGGCCATGAAGGGGTACAGCTTACTGGCTTGCTCAGCTTGCTTTCTTGTAGAATCCAGGACCATCAGCCAAGGGATGCAATCACTCACAATGGACTGGAACTTCCCCATCAATTACTAATTAAGAAAATGCTTATAGCCAGATATTATAAAAACATTTTCTCAGTTAATTCTAGTCTGTGCTTCAATTTGACATAAGACCAACCATCACAATCTCTGATCTCTCTCTACCAGATGCTAGTAACAACTCATTACCAAGTTATCATTGTATCTACAAATCTTGTCACATTCCCTGGGATAGCAACTGCGTCTCATGAAGAACTACTGGGTAAAATGGCCTCCAAGGGGTCCCTAGATATAGAGCTCTGGTCTCATTACCATTGTCATGCTCATACTGGTTATGGCATTCATTGTCCTAGTCCCGAGAGCTAAGGTTGTTAACTACTTGTTCCTCCAGGTCTTAGACTGGGGCATCCTCACCAGGTTCTAAACTGGGGAAGCTCAAGTCTGAATTGCTTTCTTCTCCACCCTTGAGTATGCCACTGTTTCTATGAAGGGTGGATCAGAGATTTCCTCCTTCCAATTACCTTTAATTGTAGGAGAACAAGGCAGTTACTGGACCTAGGGAAGACTAACATAGGATAGGCAGGTCTTTTCCTAGTCTCCACTCCTTCCTAGACTAAAAGCATGGCATGGCTGGAGGCTACCTTCACCAAGCAAAGTGATGTTTTGTTTAATTTTTTTAAATGTTATTTTTATCTGTGTCTGTGTCTATGTTTGTGTGTGCACATTCATGCAGGAATTGCAGAGGCCAGATGAGGCTGTCACCTCTGGACCTGGAGATATAGGTCGTTATGAGTTGCCTAATGTGAATGCTTACATGGGAACTCTGCAAAAGCAGCAAGCACTCTTAACCTCAGAGTCATCTCTCCAGCCTCAGAATGATGCTTTAAGGACCACACATTCATATATCTCCCCAGTTTAGGTATCTAGGCTGTTTGAGTATGAGAGCTGTCAGCTAAAGAGACTTTAGGCCTCCATGGAGTTGGCTTGATATGTGCTCCATTGTAGGCTTCTCTTTCTTTTAGGAATGGCCCATGTTCTAGATTGAAAAACAGAAAAGACGGCCATTGGCTTTGAAGGAAAGACCTGCTTCCTGATGTAGCAAGCTGATACTTATATCTGACTGCTGTGTTATTTCTTAAGTGTTTTAAGGTACATGTGGAAGAAGACTGTGATTAATTCATCTCTCAAAATTCCAGTATCTGACTCTTAGTAGATGCTAAATAAATACTCATTGAGTTGATTGTGTTGATTGATGAACCAGAAATGGAATGGTCTGCCTACAAGGAAGTGACTTCCTCATTCAAAGATATTTATAAAACAAAACAGAAAACAACAGAGATGGCCAGATGACAGAAACGCTACAGAGGCCATTTAAGTCTGAGTTTTAGATTAGATTAGATGTCCTTTAAAACACATGCAAGGCTTGAGGTTTCATAGTCCTGTGGCTTATGGAAAGACTAAAGCATAATGAATGATAACAATTAAAGAACTTGGGATTCTGGGAGTTGAGTCATTTTCCCTCTGAGGTCCAGGAACATCTTGAAAAATCATCCTTTTTAAATGAGCCAAAGAATGCCATGTTGTTCCTCTGATCAGGCCATCTGGCGTGAGATTCACTTGACTTAAAACAAAAATAGCACCCACTTGATTCTTTATCTGTCTTAGTTTGGGCTTCCCCCAAAGTAGAGTCTAAGCAAAGGGCACAAGTGGTTCACTTGAGAGGTGATGCAAGAAAGCAGGGGTGTGAAAGCTGGTTGAAGGGAGTAAGCAGATAAGACAGGCAGAGTGGGGATGCATGCTAACAAGACCTTACAGTCTCATGAGATCACCTGAGTTGTTTACAGAAGGTTCTAGAAGTATCTGTATGAAGGGACAGCAGTCTACTCTAGGGTCATTTGCTTTTTTGTATCAGTCAAACCACCCACAGTAATGCTGTGACTATGAGCTGCTCCTGGAAGCTTCAGCTAATATAATGAAGAAAACAAGAGAACCAAAGACATCTTTTGGCCCAAACTCATCTTCTCACAACCTCCAGGAGTCCCATATCTCTAGCTTGTCACCTTTATGATCATTTTTAAGTAGTCTCCCTTATTTGAAGTCTAAAGGACTGCAAAAGAAGTTCAAAACAATGAAGCATTTCATGACAAGCCCCGACCCCATTGGTCCATATCAACCTCTGTTTGTTCTTTCATCCAAACATGACCTTTGCACCTTCCCTAATCCTCAATCTCCTTTCATATTCTTGTGTCTTCCATGTAAAGCCTTTGTGCTTTCTCCCTTAAGTTCTATGTGCCAGAAGCATGTTTTATCTTCTTTCCCCAACCAACCATTCATCCATCCATCCATCCATCCATCCATGTATGCATGCATGCATGCATGCATGCACACATACATACATACTACATACATACATACATACATACATACATACATGCTACATGAACACATCTCCAATCTCTCCTTTCAGCCTATCTAAAACATCACTACTTCTATGGAAGTTGCTTCTTTATGAATACTTCATCAAGTTTCCTTGTTGTGTGTGAATGGCTGTATCTTCAAGCCTCTTGAGGCAAAATACAGTGACAACAAAAAGTCCTTAGTCCAACTGTAGAACCTGGCATAGAAAAGAACTCATGGATGTTGGCAAAGCAAGTGCATTGCTCTAATAATCTCTCATCTCCAGTTACTCAAGGGGAAGTATCTCCTACTTGAGAATGAAGGAGAATAAGACAATTCACTCTCAGAAACATTTTATATGAAGCTGCAACTTACACGATGCATCTAAGGAATGTATTCTCTGAGGCATAATAGATAAGGAGCTTCCTCCACCTTGGACTTCTTTGGGAGTCACCTGTGTTCCCTGGCACTACAGGAAGTACACACATTTTGTCTAACTCAACAATATAAGAACTGCTCAGCATCTTCTCAAGGGAAGCATTCATCATCATTTTATAGACACATCTCACTGTAGGCCAACTGCCATCCATAGGAGAGACTACCAAAGGGAACTGATGTGTTATGCAGTCCCTGAGGTGTATCTGTCGCCTCACAGCTCAAAACTTCTATATTCATTATCACCTCTTGACCAGCCTAAGAATGAAAAACTTGTCTGAGTTGGAGGGTGGGGTGAGGTTGACTTAGAGCTTTTTAGGATGAAGAGGTAGTGACCTCCCAGGCATAACTAGAGTCGTTCAGAAAGAATGGATAACTCTCTAAGAGAATGGATGAATCCTGAGATAATATCTGAATCTTTATGGATATGTTCTGCTTCTCCACAAGAGCTGACTTTTCTACACCCCATTTCTCTATACACTGAGTGGTAACAACACAGTATCACTGAGATTCAAATAAGATGCAGAAGTAACATTTAACGTGCTGATTAAATAAAACTAGGATGCTACTACAAACAATGTACCATTAAAAAAAAAACCATGGAAATCCTTATTCCTGATACTAGAAAGAAATGTTTCATCTTTTATCATGAGCAGAGATACTCTGCTCATCAACCTGTATCTCATAACTGAATCACTCACAACTTTAATAACTACCTTCATCTTGGTGTGTGGTTCAATACTCTTGGTCTCTGACAGGTTTGCCATCCTTGCAGCACTGTCTAGGTTTTTGCTTCCTACTGAGGTCTCAGGAGATAAGAGTAAACTTCCTCTCTGCCTCCGCAGTTTGGGATGTGCCACCAACATTTTCTCTGCGCGACTTTAAGATGTTGCTTGGATACAGTGGTATTGCAGGTTAGCAGAATTCTAACCTGTTCACAATGAATGGCTGAATCCATACCATGTGATCACCTACTAAGCTAAGGAGGTCTGGAGACACACTCAGTTATAGCAACACGAATACTTAAAAGTACATAGTGTCCTTTGGTCTTGGAGTGGTTCTCCTTTCATCCCACTCACTACCAAAGGCTATGGCTTCTGTTTTCCACCTTCTCATTGCTTGTTCTCACTTGGCTTCTGACTTGAATCAACCCTCCTGTACCCACACTTGAGCCTAGGACACAGGCTTAGCTTCTCAGAGCTGAGCATGGGCTCTAAACACTGAGGCAAAGCCTGGTTAATGATAGAGCTCCTTTATTTGTATAAGCCAAGGAATGAAGTTTTCCTTCCCATGGCTGGCAAAGCTCTAGCAAACTGGCCTCTTAGTGCCTATCTGACTACTCCTCTTCACTCATCGCTGCTGCAATATACTTTAATGAGTCTGGCTTCATTCTTGTTTTTGGAATAAGCCACATTACCCTCTCTGTCAATGTGTCTGCAGGACTCCCTCACCCTTCTTTAGAACATTTTCTCTGCTGTGGTCTGTGGCATAACGCATTAACTGTATCTTTTCCCACCAGAAGGTAGGCTTTATGCAGGCTGAGTCCTTTCGATAGTCACAGTGTAGGCACACTATCTGGCACATAGAATGTGTTGAAGAACTTCAAGTGGGATGACCAAAAGGTTGTATTGGAAACTTCAGACACATTCGGAGGCGATTCCAGGTCCTGCTCATCTGTGACCATTTTCCTGCTTCGAGGAGACTTCAGATTCACTAGAAGAACTGGTAGTGTCCAGGCTTGCTATAATAACTCTATTTCTCCCTCCTCTTGCATGCCTCTTTTCCCTTCCTTCCTTCTCAGCAGTTTGCTCAGTCCATATGCTTCTTGTCTAGTCTTTTATTTTCTCCTCTAGTGTCATGAAGGAACTTGAATACTGTATGTCTTTAAGGCCCAGGTACTGTTGGGCACAGAGCAATCAATACCCCTGTGGGTTAAGATGGAGAAGTGGGCAGTAGCCTGGCTCCAGCTTTGCTGCTCTGACATTCACCATAATGTTTTCATAGGACTTCAGCTTGTCTCATCATTTGGACCAAGGAATAGCTGCTACCTTTGAGCTCCTCACGCCTCACTAGTTTTCCGGCATGTACACGCTCATCTGGTAACCAATGTGAGCCCGTCACATCCCAGTCTATGGCCAGTTTACCAGGGTCCTATTCATCCAGAGTTAAAAAAAAAAAATAGCAACTCAATCCATGATTACAGAGATTGATATAGGGGATATAAACCCATCAAAAGTCAAAGTATCTGATCATAAGTAAAGCTGTTCCAGGGAGAACCATACTCAATGCATAGCCAGGATTCATGGACTCATTCTGGATAAACTACCACAGACATCCAGGTCCCTCAGCAGAACCCACCTGCTATGGCCATATCTAGTGGCCTAAAACCAGAGAGGCCTTTCTCTGACACTTGCATACTAATCCTTCTTGCTTCTTGCATACTAATCCTCTTTAAAGGCTTCTTGCATACTAATCCTCTTTAAAGCAATGCTTTATCTTTTGCCCTCTGAATTTCTCCAGTGATGTCCTGTGGTTCATTTCTGATGGTGTCTTAGGATAGCAAATCTTATCAGAGTATGAGATGTCTGCTAGTAGGAATGTCTCTGATAGAAAACCAAAGGGGAAGGAACATACCACTTAAAATAAGAAGAAACCAAGAGGTTAGCATAAATTATCTACCCCAAATAGTCAACATGAACAGAAAGAAATCAAAGAAATGCAGTTGGAATTCATTCTTTTCTCTTCTACAAAATCAGAGGAATCGAGAGAGCAGGAGAACAGGTCTCTCAATGACTAGGAAAGAAAGAACATGCTGGGAATTACATTTTAGAAATTATCTCAAAGAAACTATATTTAGACCATTAAATTATTCATTCATATGTATGAGTCAGGACCATAGGCCCAGTAGTTTTACAGGAGTACTTACTTATAATAATGTATAGTCAATGCAATCACCTCTTCCTTGTATGTTAACATAACCATAATACAAAGAATAAACAATTACATTATAAAATATTGATGTTTCATGTCAAAGAGGTAAGCAATGCTTTGAATTGTCTAACGAAAATCTGAGGAAAAATGGTTCAGGAAACTCTAAACAATGCTTTACCTTTGGTGGCTGTCTGGGATAGTTTTCTTATATGTATTTATTTGTGTATTAAGGACAACTTGCTGGTGTCAGTTCTCTTCTTCCACCATATGGGTCCTGAGGTTTGAACTCAGGTTCAAACTCTGCACCATACTGCTCTTTCTTGGACAGTTTCCATTATCAATCGTTCTCTATTTTGAAATATTTCATAAGGATTAATTACTATCCATTTTGCACTAGAAATGAAATGCCATCTTTAAGATTCAAAATGTGCTCAAACGTCACAGGGGAACTTTTTGTATCTTAGCTTAGCTCGACCAGAAGGTTCCAAGCACAGTATCTTCTGTTTTCTCAGGAGGTCACCTTTGTTGACCTCTACACCCTCTGCCACTTATCAATATTCAAGCCAGGCTTTAAGGACCTGCCAAAATTGGACTTTGCCAAGTCATTTGTAAACAGCTCCTTAGCTCCAACCAACCAGTTCCAGTAGAAGCAGAAAGGAATAAACAAAAGCTGTGTCCTTGAAAAGTTCAGGTCATTTGGGAAAATCAATGATCAAACAAACAAGAAGATAATGACATGCTGGGCAGTGCTCTCCCAGAAGCCTGTGGTGAGTGTCTACTCTCGAGTAAACCTCAGATGGCCTGGCTGGATTAGCCACTAAGAGACCTGGACATCTCAGAGCAGACCATGTGAGTCAGAGTGGACTGGGGACAAGAGACTGGCCAGGGAGAAAGGGAGAGAATATGAAACAGAAGAAATAAAATGTGTGAGGGCTGAGGCAAGCAGACATGAGGGGCAAGTGCTGTAGTGACCACCTTAAAGAGATGCATGAGGATTTTATACATGTAAGGACATATTATAAACCTAGCCTTCTGTGACTAAAGGGAATCAGTACATAGGGAAAATAATCAGACAAAAAATCTCATTAAAGAAGAAGCTGTGAACATGGGAACAATGATGCCTCACAGAGACATAACAAACACCCTCTGACTTCCATGACCATGTGGGACAAAGAGAGGATATAGTTGTGAGAAACTAGATTCAGCGGCCAGCCAATTGTTTATCAAATCCAGGTACTTAGAAGAGAGCCAGAAATATGTGTTCACTGAGCATCCAGGACTATTGAGTACTGTTCCCTCAAAGGGTAAATGTAGTTCCGAAAGATATTAGTGGATATGTTGTAAATTCCAAGAGTACCAGATAGCAAGTGGAATTGAGGAAAGCTCAATTAAGGTAAAATCTATGCAATGAGCTGGATTTCTCAGAGCCAATGAATAATGTAGCACTTCTAATGATGGACAAATGTTTCCCCAACTATTTTGACATCGTGTCTTTTCCCCATAAACCAGAAATGCCCTTTGGAATGTATTTGGAAAACACTAGCAGGCCATGTGGTGGTGTGTTGGAGATTGAAGGAGTGTGGGAAGTAGACTGTGTACCTATACAGTCACAGAGTAAAGATACAAAGGGTCTGCAAAGCAGATTTTATAGGTCCATGTCCACACTTCACCAGGCACTCACCCAGGGTGACCTGTTGTTGCTGTACTCAGTTGTCATCTACCATGGACTTTAGCCCACAGATGTAGCACTTAACAGTGGACCCAGAAGATTTCCATCATCCACTCATTTGCTTTTAAAAATCAAGTTTTTGTGACAGGATCCCTCAGCACCTTCAAGTCCCACTGACTCTCATTTCCTGTTTATCTTCTTTCTTCATTTCTGTGTGCCAACTTCTTGCCAAGGACTGGTGAATCTCCAGCTGGGCTATCACGGTCCTAGTTGACTTTGTTTAAGGCTTGAGTTTCTCAAAGAATGTAAACTTAGATGCAATTCTCTCTTCTTTACAAAAAAAATGCTTGTGTATGGCATTCAAGTTTGTGTATTGTTCCTGGCCAGGAGCAACATAAATTTACCTCTACACTGTGACCCTGATAATTACAGAAAAACCTTGTCCCCAAATGCCATTTGTTTCAACTCCTCAATCCATCTTCCCTGACACCTAGTCAATGAATTTGTGGCTTTAATTCATCACATCAGACATAATGCAAAAATTGAATTAAAACATTTCAGGGTAGGTAGAATGCAGAGGATGGTACAGGATGTGGGTAGAATAGTGAAAGGCAATACTAGAAGAGATGGACTTGAAACATTTAAGGAAGAAATTACCTTTGGCAGGAGACGGGCTGGCTTAGTTTTCAGATGCAGGTTTTGGCAACCTAGGAATATAACTGATAGTTCATTGCTCTGGGTTGTCAATGCCTCACTATGTAATCTGGCTTACCTAAGCCTTTTCCATTAAATTATTCCTTAGTATCCCAGAGAGAGGCCAATCTCTTCCTTTTCTAGGAATCACAAAAGATGACAGTGTGAGAACCTATCAGAGGAGGGAGGGTCACCAGTGTGTTTCTATAAATTACAGAAGGGAAGATATAGATGTGTTTGACTTGTCATGTGATCAGAACCTAGGACAGATCCTCACAGTGTTTATCTGTAGATGTATGTACATGTATACGAATTCAGTGGAGGGATGAACAAATGGACATATGACTGGCATGTCAGTGTCAGTGTATGGTGATTCTGGCATTATTATTATTATTGCTCTGATTATTGCTATTTACCATAGATTAACAACTTTGATGCATTACTCAAGTGAAGTAGATATATTACAATCATTCTCCTTTTAAAGAGAAAGAAGGCTAAGAGTGTTAATCAAAACATAGCACTTGGAAGTGGCTGTCTCCTCTCCACCTTTATCTGATGACATAGAATATCAACAATGAACCTACTCAGATAGTCTTGAGACTGATTTTGTGTTGTATTTTGCTGTTTAGTGTCTTTATTCTATTTATTTATTCATTTATTTAGTATTTATTACATTTTTTTTTTTTTAGCAAGAGCCAAGCATGAAGCCTGGCACTCTCTAAAGCCATAATAAGTCATGTTGAACACATCAATGGGCAAATGTTAAGCCGTCTTTTCATTGAGCACCAACTCAATCATCAAGGAGCTATCATTTGTTAGGCACCTACTCTGTACTTACCACTGGAAACACACATTATATTCCCAACCAGTTTAATTCTTCAACAATCCCAGGCACAATATTCTCTATAGTCCACCCATCAGAAAAAGGGCAGGAGTGCAGGTACCCATTCATGTCCTCCCGATCACATTACCTGCTTCTAGTTACTCCACATGGAGATCATGGTTGAAAGGAAAGGAGACACTGGAGATAGACTGCCTGTGCTTCAGGCTGGTGCTGCTATTTTGAAGCTGTGTGCAATGGGAAGTGAGCCCCTCCCTCAGTGCTCCCATTCATTTCTGCAGTTTGGAAATGGATGCAGCGATGATATTGCCAAGTGCCTAGTGCTCTGTTGTGGGAGTAAGTAGCAAATCCGAAACACAGTAACCATTCAGTATTCGCACCCACTGTCTAGTTTCGGTTCTGCTGTGTTTATACTGTTAATTCTGGTTAATTTTATAAGTGAATGTAAATGCAATAAACACTACTAAGCTGTTTAATTAAAGCCTGTCACAGCCTTCCATTTCTAAAAGCCTTTTGTTGCCTATTTTTAGAGTATTTTCATGTTTATTTTCTTCATATAGCTCTTACACATTTCCACTAAGGTAATTTGAAGGTACTTTAATGTTATGCTGTTATAACCAATAGGTTTTCTGCTTCACTGTTATTTGCATGTTGACTATCTGTACCTTGACCTTTTAGTTTCTTTCCCTGTTGCTGTGGTTAAAAAAAAAAAAAAAAGAAAATTTGATGAAAATAACTTAAAAGAAAAGTGGTCTGTTTTGAAGCTGACAACAGTTCAAGGCTATGAGCCATTACAGTAGGGAAGTCAGGACATCAGAAGCTTAAAGTAGCTAATCACATTGCATCCGCAATCAGAAAAAAAAAAAGAGAAAAATGAGTGCTTATATTGATGTCACTTTCTCCTTTTATTCCAAGGAATGACACCACCCATAATGGGCAGATTTTTCAACCTAAATTAACCCAACCAAGGTAGCCTCCAGTAGTCATGTATAGGGGCTTATCTCTGGATGATTACAGAGCATATCAAGTTGAGGTTAAGTTGGTTAGTTAAGATTTACTGAATTTCTCAGTAATATATTCACTTAGTCCAAATTGTCTAGCCATTATATGACCTAAAAATAGAAATGGCTTTTTTTAAAAATCACTTCTTTACTAATTTCACACTTCCAAATCCTCACTAATACTAATTCACATTTGCTTGTGTCTCTAGCATTATGTCAAATACCAGTGCATATGGTGGGTGAATTTGCCTTTCATTCCTCTTTAATCTAGAAGTCCCATTATTTTCTCAGTACGCATGATACTGGATATTTTAAAGTTACACTTAGTCATTAGTAGTGTCAGGGTTTGGTGCTTGGCTCATGAGTTGGGCCAGCTATTGCTTGAGTATTCCCTCAGTCTCTGCTCCATCCTCTGCCTCTAGTTTCTTGTAGGCAGGATAAATTTCGGGTTAAAAATCTTGAGGTGGGTTGGTGTCCCTATCACTCTACTGGGGTTCTTGCATGGCTACAGGACGTGGCCTCTTCAGGTTCCATATCCCCAGTGCTGTGAGTCAGAGCTAAGGTCACCCCCATTGATTCTTGGGAACTTGCCCTATCCTTGGTCTCTGGCATATAATCAAGATGTTCCCCACCCCTGCCAGCTGCAGATTTCTGTTCATCTTCACAGCCATCTAGCTATCTCCCCTGTCTCTCACTACACCTAATCTTGTACCTCCCATCTCCCTCCCTACTCCCTCTCCCACCCTCCAGTTTCCTCCCTCCAACTGCCTCCTAATATTTTATTTACTATTCTAAGTGAGATTCAAGCAACCTCGCTTGAGCCTTCCTTCTTGTTTAGCTTCTTTGGGGCTGTAGAGTATAGCATGGGTATCCTGTACTTTATGGTTACTATCCACTTATAAGTGAGTTCATACCATGCATGTCTTGTTGGGTCTGGGTTACCTCACTGTGAGCAAGCACCAATCCCTGACACTATTAATGATACTGTTATGCTTGCAGACAGAAGTCTAGCATGGCTGTCCTTTGAGAGGCTTACTTAACCCAGCAGCTGACTGAGACAGATACAAGCATTAGATGGAGCTCAGGCTTTGGAGTTTGTTCTGGGACATAACATTATGTGATGTATAACATTTTTTATTTAAATAAATTAGTCTATGAAAAGTAAGCATATGCTCACCTTGATAGATACTGAAGTTCCATTCAGCAAAAATCAGTAAAAACAAACCAAGACAAAAAACAATCTTCCTTATGGAAGGGTTGGGGGCAGGAGGACTGCGAGCCTCAAAGGGGTTAGGAACTCCAGAGAAAGACCAACAGAGTCAACCAATCTCTATGTCTGGATGCTCTCAGAGATTGAACCACTAACCAAAGATCATACACAAGCCAGACCCCACCCCACCCCAGCATATGTGCAGCTTGAAATTCATGTGGGTCCCAAACAACTGGAGCAGGGGATACCCCAAAAGCTGTTGCCTGTCTGTGAAATTCTTTCCCCTAAAGCTTGCCTCAGTGGGAGAAGAAGCACCTAGCCCCGCAGAGACTTGATGTTCCAGGGTTGGGAGATACTTAGGGGGAGCCTCCACTTTCTCAGAGGAGAAGTGGAGGGGATGGAGGAGGGACTGAAGGGGGACCAGGAGGTGGGACAGGGATCTGGATGTAAAAATCCATAAATTAAAAATACATTTATTCATCCATTTATTATCTATATGTACAAGGTCTATCCATGCTAGATTGCACATGGCTAGGATCAGAAGAAGACAATTTACTGATGTTGGTTCTCTCCTTCCACCATGTGGGTCCCAGGTATTGAATTTAGATATCAGGCTTGGCAGAAAGCACCCTTACCTGCTGAGCCATCTTGCCAAGCCTGGATTTTGAATTAAGGCAATATACATTTCCAAATAAAAGAGTATACGTCAATGCTAATTTTACTAAGAAAAAATTCAAGGGATAGATATTGAATTTTGCTGAATAGAACTTCAGTATCTATCAAGATAAGCATGTTTGTTTTCCATAGACTAATTTACTTAGATGAAAAATGTTACAGATTACCTATTGTTATGTCCCAGAAGAAATTCCATTTGATCACTGGAAGTTTCTTTGAATGCACTGATGTGCTCTGTTTGCTGGCATATGATTTTTGAGGTCTATTTCATATTTATAATCGAGACTGGACTCTAATTCCATATTTGGAAACTTGAAATCTCTATTATGAGAGCATCATAAAAATATTTTAAAATTACTCCTTATTTTTCTATTAGAGCTATACATCTTGAAGTACTGGAATTAACTATAGAGAGGAGGTTGGAAAGATTATTTGTTAAAAAATACCAGTGACATGGATAAGATAAATATAAGAAACAAGTATCAATGTACCTCAGACTGAGGTCACATCACACAAAGCCTGAGCCATTCACCCATCTTGTAACCACTATTGCCTATTGTTGTTAACTAACAATACATAGATTGTTTTCTCTTATACATTGATCATATTGAGCCACGATTATTTCCTATATTAGCATCATATTTTCTTGCCTTAACATGATTATATGAGCTCATATTTGGCCTTGAAAAGTTCTCCAATTGAACTTTAGCAGAACACTGGTATTTTAAAAGCTAGCTCAAGGCAACTCCCTATTAAATTAAATCATTCACACACGTACTGTGCCACTCAATTGTCCAACATTCAGCCTACTGGCAACACCTGTAAAAGTAAGATACAGCTTCAGCTCTCAAAATCTTAAGCTGGATCAAAAAATCATAGTAACTCTAACCTTAATATTCACCGTAAATTAAGCCACTAGATGGGTCTTTTCTTTCCAACTGCAAAACAATTTTCTCCAGTGATTTTCTTTAAACCACTAGTGCCTGCCAGGAAAGGCTCAAAGAGGAAGTCAGATCATGAGCAGGATGACTGGACTATGCTCAAGGCACCAGCACTTGCTGAGTTTTACAAGCACTCTGGCAGACCCAAAGCAGAAGGGTCATCATGTACTTTCTACTAATGCCTTTCTCCCAGGTCCCTTTGCAGAAGGAAAGAGACTCCAGTATCACTATTCTCTGAATGATATTGCACGCTCCCAGGATGCCTTTCCCAGAGTGGTCAAGAAGCAGAACTCCCAGAGCACTAGAGGAAATGGCTGAGTACACAACACAGTAGATGTTAAGAAAAATACCTCATTCTGACACTCAGCTAGCTGGATCCTGAGTTTGCCTGAGGAGACTATTGAGCCATAAGAAAAGGCAAAGGCCTGGAGAGATGGCTCAGTGATTAAGAGCACATACAGCTCTGGCAGAGGAGCTGAATTCAGCCTTCAAGACCCACGGCTTACCACCATGTTGTAAGTGCAGCTCCCGGCCATCTGTTGGATCCATGGACACTGCACTCATATGCAAATACCCACATACAGACATACACACATGCATAATTAAAAATAAATCTTTTTAGGGGAGGGGAAATGGCTAGTTAGTTAAGAGCATTTGTTGCTCTAACAGAGGACCTGAGTTTGGTTTTCAAAATCCTCATAACAGCTTCTAATCATCTAACACCAGCTCCAGAGAACAGACTCCCTTATCTGGCTTCTATATCCACAGCATGCATGTGGCATACATGCCAGCAAAACAGGCATACACATAGAATAAGACTTAATAAAACTTTAATTTTTTTTTAAATAACAAAATAAAAGGTGAAAAAGTTCCACCTCCCTCAAAGGGGCATGAGGGAACATACTTGTTTTAATAGGGGATTTGTAAGGATTAAGTAATGATAACAGTGTTGAGTTTTTGGTTAGAATATTGTTACACTTTTAAAACTTAAGGCAACATTGCAGCAAGTAACTCTCTGGTTCCCATCCCCAACCATTCCCCTACTGTTGACATCTTACATTGCTGAGGTTTTTCTATCATTGCTAATGGATTATACTCATGTATATTATCACCAACTAAAGATCTATTTCTGTAGACTTCACCAAATGACCATACTTCCTTTGCTGCTACAGGATTCTAGTACGAACCCATCATGCTTGGTCATCATATTCCTTTAGGATTCTGGCTCTTGTGACAGCTCTTCACCCTCTGCTTGTGATTGATAATCTTGGCAGCCTTGAGTGTTAGTATTCTGTCTAAACTCTACCTCCAGTTACCTGGCAACAGCCAGGTATGCTCCTCCCCACAGTTACCTAGCAACAGCCAGGTAGGCCTGGCCCACTATAAAAGGGGCTGCTTGCCCCCTCCTCTCTCTCTTACTCTCTTGATCTCTTACCTCTAGCTCCTCTCTGTCCCCTCCCCCCTCCCCCCTTCCCTTCCACCTCTCTCCATATGGTCATGGCTGGTCTGTCTCTGTCTGTCTGTCTGTCTGTCTGTCTGTCTGTCTGTCTCTCTCTCTCTCTCTCTCTCTCTCTCTCTCTGCCTCTACTACCCTCCTGGCTCCCCTCCCCATGCCCTCAATAAACTTTATTCTATGCTATACCTGTGTGTGACTGGTCCCTCAACATGCCTCTGCACTGGCCCGCTGAGACATCCCCTTCTCCCATACTTCTCCACACACCCACAAAACATACTCTCTTTATGTCTTTATCTTTTTATAAACACTTCATTGAGGATAAGTCAGGCAGTTTGTATGTTTCTCAAGCTGGGGATGCATGGGATTCTCCTCATTTTAAGACTGGAGTTTCAGGTGCTGGGAGGTAAAATATGCTGCTCTCATTACATGACATGTGCTATTAGCATGACTGACTCCTGATGCTCACTGTGAACACCTGGCAGGGATTGCTCCTGGCAGGGGATTTTTTTTCCCTCTGGGAAGCTGTTCTTATTTCCTGCTGGGCTGATTGGAAGTAAGTTACTATGAATATCTCACACTAACTGGGTTGCACTTTTTGCTTTCTTCTACCTCCCAGAGGGAGAGTCCCTACATAACTTTTCTTCTGCACTGGAGACTTTTCTAGAAGAACTCCCTCTCTCTCAAAAGTGCTGTGCCCACTGACAAACCAGATCTTAATCTTTAATGTTATTGATCAGTTAAAGGAAACTGAGTCCCCTTGGAACAATAATTGATAGAAGTTCCAGAGCAGAGACTGTGAAGATGCACCTAGAGTGTCACAAGTAAGTCAGGTGATTGGGGGTGGGAAATGGGTAGAAAAAAAAAAAAAAGAGGACAGAGAAGAATCATCAAAGGAGACAAATAAAAGCAACACCAGAACCAACAGTCACACAACTAGAATAGTTTAAATAATAAGATAAATAATATAAGATTTACTACATTAGATTATAACTCAAAATACAAAGTAATGAGCCCACATATACATAAATAAAATATATTTTCTATGTGTCTTTAAAGACAAGAGCCTGTGGTGATTTGAGTGAGAATAATCCCCATAAGATAATATGTTTGAATATTTGGTTCACACTTGATGGAACTGTTTGAAAAGGATTAGGAGGTGTGGCCTAGTTGGAGGAGGTGTGTCAGTGGGAGTAGGCTTTGAGGTTTCGAAAGTTTATACCATTCCTAGTTAGTATTTGTGCCCTGCTTCTTCCTCTCCCTTTCTCCCCTTTCCTCAGCCTCATCATTACTGTCTCAACATGTAAGCTCTCTACCATTGCTTCAACATCATGCCAGCTTACCTGCTGCTATGTTACCCTCGATGGTGATCACAAACTCACTTTCTGAAACTGTAAATTCCTAATTCAATACTTTCTTTTGAAAACTGTCTTGGTCATGATGTCTCTTCACATCAACAGAAGAGTAGCTAAGACGGTAACTAAATAATGTTGAGCTGTTGATTGCTCACGATTACACAGAAGATAAAGGTAGAGATTTAAACCCATACTATCTGACTCCAACAACGAATGTCTTTGAGCTTAAAAACATAGACTGTTCCTGGAGGAAATGGACCACTGCATATAAGAAGTCACGAAGTATGACAGAGCTTCCAGTGAATGTCTGCTGTTGGAATTTATCACTGTTAAGTTTTCCTCAGCCACAGAGGGCTCCCCAGCATTACTCTCCTAGTACTGGGATCACTCTATGCTATTCTGCCATCCTGTTACAATTCCCTTCCCCTATTCTCACCTATTTGAATCCCACTCATTACTTCAGGCTCAGGTGACATTTAACCAAGGTAATTTTGACATCAGAACTTTCTCAGCACTTCACCTGAGCCATGAAGACATTCTCCAATGGCACAGAACCCCAATTTACCAAACTCCAAAGGGTCAGAAGCAATGCTGACACAAGATAAATTCTGGATATATATATATATATATATATATATATATATATATATATATATATATATATATGCTGGCATGAGTGAATGAGTGAATGAATGAGCTTGTGTTTGGGATCTCTTACACTTAAGCAAAACCCAGTGCTTGAGAACAGGAAATACTTAATGGAACTTGCTGAATTACACTTTGGAGGGAGGATGGATGAATAGGTAAATAAGTTTTGCAGAGACCCAACCCTGTGGTACCCCTACAGGTATATTATCAGGGTGTCTTGTGATAAACTCTGATGCCTGCCTAGGCCAAGTCCAAAGCACTCCTGGCCTGCAAGGGATGGCTTTTCTAGAGCCACCAGCCTGCTCCCCTGGCAGGCTCTCTGTTTGTGCCATTAGAGCCCCATGTTTGCTCCTTGGCCTCAAATGGTCCCAATCAATCAAAGGTGATCATGCCAAATTCAGCCACAGAGTGATGGAGTGTCCAGTTACACCATTGGAATAGCCCACTGAACATCTTCAAGCCAAGCAGATGCTGTGGAGCAGAGCCCACTGCCAGGAATCCCCTTCTTACTGGTCCTACTGGAAATAATAATTGTATCAGTAACAAGAGGTAGCATTTCACAAACACTAAACAAGGACTTGGGAACCATGCCAAGTGCTTTTTGAGCCTGATCCCACTTACTCCTTATCACATCAAACCAGTTCAGGGTCACAAGATCCTTCTTACAAAGCAGGAGATGGTGACATAAGAAGGTAGTGATTTGCTAAGCAAAGGTCTGAGTTTCTGAGCCCATAGTCTTAAACTAGGGACCCAGGTTTATCTACCTACCCCAATATACAAATCCTCCATAGGGTCTCTCGTTTGTCTGACACCACCACTTCCCTGTATCTCTTTCAGCTGAATGTGCTATGAGGCAGAAAGATCTCTGCATACAGGAAACTTCCCAGGGAATTATTTTCCCTAGCTTCTCTCATTTCCAATCAAAAAGGGCAGAAATTGAGGTTTCTGGAATATGAGGCACTCAGTACACCCCTAATGTGCCCCTAATGTGCTCTGATCATCTCCCGAGGAAATGGCAGTCAGTGTGTGCAATAGCAACGCGATCTACTGGAAATGACACTGAATCAAAAACAAAGACTTAGTAATTTGGGTAAGCAAGTTATTCTCTCTGAAACGCAATCCTTGTTCTAAATGAGAATAACCGTCCTCCTCTTGGGCTTGCGTAATCTGAGCATGAAGTCGGGGTGTGAGTAGCTTATAGCTGAACAGTAGATAAGCATTCAAACTACAGGCTGCAGTTATGTATGGGGAAGGAAAGTATTCAGGCAGGGAGGAAGTAGTGGAGTGTGGGAAAAGGCTCCAAACCAGCCTGTCTAGAGGGAAGAATTCTGAACAGAGAATTTGGCTGACACAAGAGAGCAAGATGAAGTGGGAATGTTACTTGGGACCACCTTGAAGTCTCTAGCAGCAAAGAGTAGGGTCATCCAGATTAGACCCTTGGAGACCTACCTTTGTTAAACGAAGCGTGGCTTGGCTCCCATCTGTAATACAGCACTGAGGGAGCAGAGGCAAGAGGAAGACTGCAAGTTAGAGGCCAGCTTGGGCTACACAATGAGTTCTTGGTTGGCCAAACTACACATCAAGACACTGTTTCATAAAAAATAAAATAAAATAAAAACAAACAAACAAAAAAAACAAAACAACAACAACAAAACAATTAAAGTAGGATATGCATTTGTGACATGGAATGTAGAAGGTGGCACATGTCCTCGTAAGAAGCAAGGCCAAACAGGAGAAACCATATAAAAACCCATTTGTATCACCCATGATAAAGGTAAAATCCTGTCCGTTTAAAGTTAAAGAGTACAGGCTGTATCCCACCAAGAGTGGCGACCATTAAGAACCTGGTAGTCTGGGATACATGTCCGCGAAGAGGCTTTGTGTCTCCACTACACATAGAAAGCATTTTGTTTCACTGCCCTCCCGTGAGGACACTTCCATCAGCACTGTTTTGTCATCAAGTCTGGAGAGCTGCACAGAGTGGGTAGGCAGCCAATGAAGTCCAAGATTTGCATGTTATTATCCAAGCCTAAGAGGAAAAACCATCTAGTCGTCCAGAAGCATTTAACCCAGTGTTGCCATCGCTTCTCCCTAAAGCCTCCAGGCTTCATCTTGCTGCCCCAGCACTAGGAATGAGCGAGTCTCTGGCCTTTGAGTGGCTTATTCTGAGCTACCAATAACCTCATTCGATTTTTAGAGTTTCTCCCCTAAAGTACAGCACTACTTTTCTTGCTGAGGACACCACCAGCTGTGATCTGTTGGCTTTTGTTTCTAAGACTAGAGCTCCACAGGGACCTCTGGAACCTCTGTCACTGACACTTCCCACCTGATACCAGCTAAGTATCCACAGATGATTTCCTCCATGCATCTAAGAGAAATTAGGTGAGGACACAGCAGCAATAAGATCAGAGCATAGGAAGGTAGTCTTTGGAGGGAGCCCATGATACTCTCTAGCTCTTACTCACAGGCCTATTTGCAATATCATCCATGCTGTATACATGCATATGGCAGTTCCAGGGGTCAAACTCAGGTTGTCAGTCTTAGCAGCACGTGTCCTTACACAGTGAACCATCATGCTGGAAGGCTAATTTGTTTTCCAACTTAGTAAGATTTCAAAACAACATGTAAACAAACTTTTGGGTGTTTTTCTAGATTAAGTTCAGTGAAATAAAAAGGCTCACACTAAATATGGGAAGTACCACTCCAGGAGTTGAGCCGTTCATCACTCTCTGCTTTCTGACTGAATACGCAACATGGCTAGCTCATGTCATCATGCTTTCCTGGCCATGAAGCAACATATCCCCTCAGTGTAAATATATCCTGCAGTTCTTCAAAATGCTTCCTGGCAGGTATTTTGTCACAACAGTGACATAAGTGAACGACACAGCAGAGTAACATAGGACAAACGAAGTTCAGTTCTTGCCATTCTGAAACTTTGAATGGCCGAGATGAAAGCTGTAACACTTGGTGTCTTTTTTTTTTCTATGTCATTCTTGGCAGAAGATAAAAGACTGAAAGAGTCCTTGAGAGAGAGCAAGATGGCAGCTGAGGTGCTTTTTCACAACCCCACTTCCAAAATAACTAGCCTGCTCCAGTGATAAGGTCATTAAGGCCCCTGTGAAGGTAGAGAGCACCAACCTCATCATGTCTCTTAAGGTATTCGTTACTTTTCACCATACTGGCAATGGGGACTGAGCCTCTAGACCATAGGGACACATTCAAACACACGCATAATACATTTCAAATAATGTTTTTAAACCATTTCTCCCAGCCAGATCAAGAGCCAAGGGCTTGATGTGTATTTAGTAATCTCATCCTCACATCCACTCTACAAGATGAACATTTTACTCAAAGGAAACTTGCACAGGACTGTTAGGTTCCATGTCCAGGGTCACACTATGAATGAGTATCAGAGGAAACTGAACGTCCACAATCCCATTGCCCCAAATAAGTTAATCTTCTGCTCACTGATCTTGATGTATAAAAGGTTACACAACTATTTGTTCTTCTGGTCCTGATCTCTGGTGTCTCCTCTGGACCTGGCTCAGCGTGTGACACACACAAGCACCTAGTTAGCTCTGATGATAACTGAAGGAAGACATGGGCCATGTCCTCTGCTTCAGGATGGTTACATTAAGTTCCACCCTTGGATGAATTTACTGATAGCATCACTTCTTCTCAGAGTCCAGCAAGGCCATAGCCTCCCGTCTGAGGGTACCAGAGCTGGATCAGTATCTGACCCCTGCATTTAGTGGCTAACAATATTCAAATCCACACCAACTGGGACCAGCATGTGTTCCCAAATACCATCAGGGTCACCAAGGAAGGTATTCAGAGAGGACAGGCTCAAAGCTCTGGACTAGGATATTGATATGCTCCCATTCACAGAACCAATCATGAGAAGTCTACAGACCCAACTTAGACAGGTCTCACTTGAATCTTGCCTTGTGCTAATTTGCTCCACGTCTTGGGAAAGCTGCTTGTCTTCTCTGAGCTCGTCTCTTCACCTGTAAAACCCACAACTCACCAAATCCTCTCTCATCCCAGAGTTGTAAAAACAATACAAAGTACCAAACATGCAGCCCTGGCCAGACACCTTTTGAAATTATGACAATATGTTGTAACTATATTTTAATTCATCTAAACAATCACAGTCGTAAATCTACCATATTTTAGCCAAAGTAATATTCCTTTTAAGAAAGGCATATTTTTCTAAGGTGGATAATCACTATAGAGAAAAAAACATGGTGGTGTTTTATTTTTCTTTGTGCTCCTCAAAGGTTTGAATTAGATAAAGGTAGCTGGACCCATGTGACTGTCTCCACATTCAAGCTTTGCCACATGTGCCTTGTGGCCTCTGAAAAACTCTACTGTATACTCACAAGAAAATGAGACTGAAAAGGACAACTGAGATGTTAACATGACTAGGAAAAGAATCTTGACATTGTCTAGGTCTCTCTAAAACTCAAAAGACTGTAGGTTGCCTGGATCTGGGGATCCCAGATAGCACTTTGAGAACAGTTGGGTTTAGCTGACCTGGTCTTCTACCCACCTGTCGCCAGTGAATTCAGACTTTTAGTCTGGTTTCTAATGGCTCCCACAAACTTAACTTTCATTCCAGTCTCTAGCTATTGGGTTTTCTCCCCACATAATGTTTTCTCCCCACATAAATACAACCTCTCTCTGCTGGGCCTTCCACATAAGGATTCATAGCTATGCTGCCCACTTGGATAGCTCTGTTTGTGTTGGTCTCTCCCTTCGATGGTCTCACCTTCTTCTCCCAGGCCACTTCCTGTATCCTGCAGATGTCCATCACGGGCTGTTCCCTGTAGAAACTCACATATGATGCTTCCCTTACATACCTACCACTCTCTGAACAAGTACTCACAACGTCCTTGCATTACTGCCTTGAAGTCAGTCATTCAGATTAGGAATCTGTTTCTTTTGCTGAGGCTGATTTCCTTTGGGGCAGGAGAAAATCTGGCCATACCTATGATTCAGCTTGAAGCCCAGACCTGTCTTATTCCAGATATTACTTAAATGTGAACATGCTTCTTCTACCAAATCTATTTTCTTTCCTTAACATCACCCATCCAAATTCCCGTACTTATTACCCTAATTCTTCAATTATAAGACATGCTCTTCTTTCTCTCCACATTACGTTTCTAAAGTCACAATGTCTTAAATGGATGGGAACATTTAATGTTTCTGATTTTTCTTCTTTTTGAAAGTTGTCGTTAAATTGATGGCCTCTTTTATAATCAGTGGTATTTTACATCATAATAAGCATAATTACCCTATTACAAATAGGAGGCTGGCAATCCACAATCCTGCAGTTAACCAAGGGCCTCTCTGCACTCCTCACATTGTTATTCCAATAACTCCCCCAGTCCTGGGTGCAACTGCACATTGGTCTCATTAACTCCAGTCTTTTGGCAAAGAGAAAGAAATAGGAGAATTTTAGAAAAAGAAGGCTACAGGCTGAGAACTGAGACAGCAGGTGCCTCTCAACCCAAATTGCCAGATTTAGAAAAGATGGTTTCTTAGTGCATGGGCCCATGCAGACACTTACCAGGTTGCTCCCAGACTCCCTGTCTTTGATACTTTCAATGTCAGTACCTCATTCACATATCTCCCACTTTTGCAATCTGTTTTTATACTCGTTAGTGTGTCTGACCATCCCCACCATTCTCTGTAGACATATGAGCAGATACTTGTTCCATGTCACTCAAGAAGAATCCAAGAGCCTGGCAGGTAAAAAGTTTAAATTAGCATAGACACTATGATCCAAACGACAGGGCTCCAGTCCTATGATCCTGGGCAGGAGTCTACCATTGAACTGCCTGCAATAACTAAACGCAGCCAGTAAAACAGAATGAGGAAGAAGCTGAGCTATTTAAAAAGTAGAGAGGGATGACAGAGGTTCTGGTTAGTCAACAAAATGATGGACTGGGTATTAGGACTATATTGTACCTCACTGGTACAAATTGGTATAATTATGCTCTAATTGTATTTTTGAGAGAAAAGTTTTATTTTAACAGGAACGGTGATGTGTAGGAGGAGCTAAGGTGAGAGGAAGAGAAGGAGTAAGGAGAGGAGGAGGAGAAGGAGAGGAGAAGCTAGGTGATGAGAAAGAGAAAGAGAGAGAAAGAGTTGGGGGGGGCACACAGAGGCAGATGTGCACGTGTCTCCACCAGTCAAAGATAGTTGATATATCTAGGTTGGGTATTGGGTTACACTTCTGATTGAGCATTAGCAAACTTATAAAACCTTTGATTAACATTTTTTAAAAAAAATTATGTAAAAGCAAAAAGGAAAACGGGGCATGGGATAGGGGTTTTCTAGGGAGGGGAATTGGGGAAAGGCGATGGCATCTGAAATGTAAATAAAACATCCAATAAAAATTAATAAAAAAAAAAGTAGAGAGGGGACTCAGGAACAAAATGGCAGCTTGCCTATAACCCTAGCCCTCTGGAGGGTGAGACAGGAAACCCCTACTTCCCTCAGAGAACTCTGGGTTTAAGCTCTTGTATTGAGAGACTCTGTCTCAATATGTGAGGTGGAATTCAATTGAGGAAGACACCTTATGTCAACCTCTTGCTTCCACATGCATGGGCACAGACATGTATCTATACCCACACCCACACATGTACATAAATACACATCCACCAAAAAAAAAAAAAAAAAACATAGAGGAAGAATATATTAATGAAAGGACACAAAGTGGTTAATTTTGTCAACTTGCTTCGACTGTGGATGTCCAGAAGCATGTGAAATATGGTCTGTAGGTATGTCTAATGAGCATTTCTAAAAGAAACTAGAATTTAATCAGGAAACTGCATAAAAAGGTTGTCCTCCCCATGGGTGCTGTCCTCCAGTCAGCAGAGAATCTGAATACAGAAGAAATAGAGAGACGACAGGTTTGTGTGCTCTTGCTGAGCTGGGCATCACCTTCTCTTGTCCCCAGATACCTATGTTCTCAATTTTTAGGCCATTGGGTCTGAGCTACATCTTCACAATGGGCTTTACTGGATCACTCACTTGATAATAGTGAATCACAGGTCATCAATTCATCTGTCACAACCTCTCAGCCAACATGACAGCAACTCTCTCAGTATAGCTCTGTGTCCTTGGCTGTCTTTCTGCAGAGTCCCGATCTTCATGGAAAGAGTGGATTAAAAGAGATAAAAGACCAGAGAAAGCATGAAATAAAGAAGGGAAGGTGAGGATTGTCATGGACCACATTTGGCTTGCTCCCATCTTGCCATAGCACTTGCCACTTAACTGAATGTGTCACATTTCTTAATCTGTCTATTGCTGCAAGCAATCATAAACTCTATGACCGTGAAGACAGTGCTTGATTCTAATTCATTCCCAGAGCTGAGCAGAACATCAGGCAAGCAGTGGCTCTTTGGTAAATATTAGGTGAATAATCATCATATAGGCTGGACCTTGGATCCAGAAAATCATGGAGCAGACAAGTTGTCTCTGGCTCAGGTCAGCCAGTTTCCCTGTTCATTGAATGGGAATAACAAGCTCTTTACAGGATTGTGTTAAGGAGTAATGAAATCATTCTGTTAACAGCACCCAGAAATTGGTAGGTTCTGCAACTGTCAGATTCTAGACCATAATCTCTCAGCATCAGCTCTTCGTATGAGGTCTGTCCTGTGAATGAGTTAGTATTACCTCATAAAGAAGATGCTTCCATCATTACAGTTTATTTTATTTTTGAAAGTGACCCCTTTTAAAACAAATGGAATTAGCTGTTGTGGCGGCTTGAATAGCAGTGGCCCCCATAGGCTCACATATTTGAATGCTGAGTTACCGAGGAATGAAACTGTTTGAAAAGATTAGAAGGCGTGGCCTTTTTGAAGGAAGTGTGTCACTAGGGCTGGGCTTGTTTGAAGTTTCAAAACCTGTGCAAGGTCCAGGTTCAGTCTCAAGCTCAGTCTCCTTTTTTCTCCCTCTCCGTCCCTCTTTCCCATCCCTCTCTCTTTTTACCTCCTTCCTTCCTGCCTGCCTCCCTCCCTCCCTTCTCTGCAACAGGATGTAGCTCTCAACCCTTTTTCCAGTTGCCATGCTTACTGCCATGTTCTCTGCTAGGATAATAGACCAAGCTTCTAAAACTGTAAGCAAGGTCCTGGTTAAATGCTTTCTTTTATAAGAGTTGACTTGGTCATGATGTCTCTTCACAGCAATAGAACAGTGACTAACACAGTTGGGTATAACAATAATTATGCAAAATGCATTTCTCAAAAGTCAGGTAATACTAAAATACACAGAAAGTAAATGAAAGTGCTACTCTATCCCAGCAGCAAAACAAAACCATTGCAGCGATTGCCACACTGGTGTCCCTCTTCTTAGGGACATGTTCCATTCGATGTTGTCCATATGTCTTTGGTATCTGGCACTATGTACTCAAGCAGATGTCTTTGCCTGCCCACTCCCAAACTGTTCTGTTTCTTTCTGGCCAAGTATTTCTGTTTGTTTGTGAGATATAGGGACCATTTGCATTAAAGGAGGTCCCCACTAGTCTCAGAAAGTAAAGAAAGTCACAGCAGCCCTTCAACTCTTCTTGCTAATCTGCATGTGGTTAAGTCTGGGCAATAAGGCAGGAGGGGCATAGTGAGGGTGGGTAAAGATTTTTGTAGACTTGCAAAAGAGATCTGTGGGAAGAGACTCTCTTTCCTGTTTCTAAATGTAGCAACAGACGGATGTGACATTTGGAATGCTAACAGTCATTTCAACCACCAAAGCAATCCCCCATAACTTTAAGAGAATCACAGAGTAGCCAATGGGGGCCATGAATCAAGCAAGGATTCTAAAGATTCTATTTTAGGGAATAAAAAATGGCCCTAAGGTGTAAGCCCTCTGCAAATGGAAGTCAAAGGCATCCTGAACTTTAACGTGCCAACTGCTACCTGTTTACATCTTTGTGGTATGTAGACATGTCCACACAACAATGAGTAGGTAACCTCTAAAATCCTAACTGCTCCCTCATACAGTCATCCCTCAGTATTCAAGGAGGACTGATTGCAGAAACTACACAGCCACCCAAATCTTTGGATATTCAACTCCTTCCTATAAAGTGACAGAATATTTATACTTAACATACCTATCCTCCAGTATGTTCTGTTACCTCTAGATTACCTCTAAGTAAAAATAATCAAAATAGGTGTTATACTGTATTGTTTAAGCTAATTGTAAGAAAAGCTCCATACATCTCTGGTACTGGTATATTTGTTATCAATATTTTCAATCTTCTGTGGGTTGAACCCACAGAAGCAGAACCCACAGGCACAGAGGACTGATGGTATTTCATGAAACACATTATACGGATCATTTCATTCTTGATGCTTACAGAAAATCTATGTGGTCAAAATGATTAACCCTATTTTTTTTCACATGAGAAAGAAAGAAGCAAAAAGCATAGGAAATAAATGGAGGAGCTAGAAGGTGACAAGTAGTGTCTGGCTTTTCTTCCACAGTTACAAACCCCAGAATCCATAGTTGACAATGACTCCAAAATGTGACAAGACCACCAGCTGTGGCTCACAATTAGAAAGGTGAGTCCTCCTCCCCCTCCTAGCTGGTCCTTAGTGTTTAGCCTCTCCTAATTACCTTGATTCTTGAATCTGAGCAAGAGTATAATTCCATGGAGCAGGTCCCCTCAATAGAAAGTCCTTAATTTTAATTGCATATTATGTTCCCTTTCTGAGGGCAGACAGATATTTATTCATCCAGCTAATTGTTCTGGAGACAAAGACATGGAACATATCACACCAAATTAGGTAGCTGCTAGTTGTTGCTGCAGTTAGGACTCAGCTTCCCCCTGATTTCTTTTCTAGGAGCTCCTGAGGAAATCTTGGCATTTATTTTTTTTTAATTATTTTTTTTGGCTCAATTCACCTATGATTATCCAGAGGCCAACAAATCCTAGTTGTGTTATTACTGGCGATGATACCATGATTAAGACAAATGTATAGATGTGCCAGATATACAATTTTACAGTGTAAGGGGAGCAGTGTTAAAATGGTACTTATTCAGTACTCAGCCAGGTAGCTGGTCTGTGCATCAGAAAAATCAGTTCATTCTATCATCTTGTGCCAAATCTTACTGGGCCAAGTCTATCGCTATTGCTTTGACTGATGAACATTAAACAACCAAGAAGTATAGACATCTGAATGACATCATGTGGGCTTTAAGCTAAAGTGAGACCTAAATACAGGCTTTAAGGCTGTGAGGAAAGATAGTGAGCCCTCCCAACATCAAAGCACACACATGAGACTGAGGCCAGCTTCTTACATCTTGTTTCATTGACATATTTACCTTCACAATCATGACAGAATTTTTTCAACCATGAGTAGATTGAGCTAAACACAAGAATCTGGGTAAATAGACACTGATGCTCACACAACTCAGCCCACTCCTCTGCTTCCAAGCACTAGAGAGTGCAGAGTCTATCCTGCACACACCCTGCACCCTTCACCATCTCCCATAACCATGGCTGAGTGATTTGTTCACCACACCTAAGAGGAATACGAGTCAGTGGTAAAGGTGAGTGAGAAAGGATGCCCAGAGCAATCCAGGAGTCCAATTAGTCAATTTTTGCCAAGACCAGCCTGTTCCACTTGAGTGTAATGCATAAGGAGACATGTCAGACTTCTTTTGCAGTCTCCCGTGCATGAGATGGAGCCCCCAGCTCATCAAGATCTACAACAAAGCAGGGCAGTTAGGGGAATAGAGGGTGAATGAAGGCTTGATTGCCACATCAATGGAAATGAGAGTAGTAGAGAGATGGAAGGATACTGAGCATCTGGGTAGACATTTGGGACATAAAAAAGACATCACATTGTAAAAAACAGTAGGCACAAAGGCCAAGAAGCATCATAATCCAAAGGCCATCAGCATATGTGTTGCAGGTGTGCTAGAAATATGTTGAATTCACCCAACATCCTCAAAAAGTTGTTCTATTAGTTTACATTAGTTTACAGGCTTGGAGAATAAGCCTCGTGGAGAATAAGTCACTTGTTCAGGTCTACACAGCTGAAAAGTGACAATTTCAAGCTTCATGTCTATATTAGTTTGACAAACACTCATTTTGTGAGGAAGGCAGTCCCTAACACTGGCCCAAATCAGTATTTTTAAGAGATCTACAGAGGAGACACCACAGCCATTGACACTTAAACAGGATGCACCCAAAGAGTTACCTGGACTTGCCGTTCTAGTTGGCCTTAATAGCCCAGATTTCTCTGTTCTGTCACTAAGAATGACAGCCTTCTTAAAATGGAGTGGTTATAGGTAGCATCATGTCTTATAAAGAATATCAAGGTTCTCTTATTCCAGGCCCCTACAAGGTTAAAGGAGCCAGAACTGGTAGAATAAAATAAAGATTTTTTTTTGTGGATGGAAAATTCCCTGGAGGCAGATGTCAGAATCAAATGGAGTAGCTTATGTTATAAACTGTTGGGGGAGGGAGAAATAGAGGAGAGAGGGAAGGAGAAGAAAAAATAAATAAAAGCAGAAAGTAGGAAGAAGGTATCTCATGGACTCAGACTAACAAAAAGTGCCAGAGTCTCAGCCTTGCAGAAGACACTGCAATCTCTCACACCCTACAACCTCCTTCCAGAAGGTTGTGTGTTCAACAGTCTCCTTTCCAGCTTGAGAGAGATGAAGCCTTTCTAATTGATCCTTGAACACTCTTATGACCCATCCAAGTAGGCAAGGAGTTTCTTCAGAATGTCTTTCAGGATGTTGTAGAATATCTTGTCAAGTTAACTCCTGTGAACCTCACCAACAGCCTGCAAATAGGACTCATTCTTTCAATTCATACTTACTAAGCACCTACTACAGGCCAGGTGCTCTCATAGATTCTTGGAATAAGCAGTGAACAATCAAATGCTGAACCACCAGTGTTTATGAATTCCACAGCCCAGCTCTGAATTCCAGAAGTCCAGGACCACAATGTACCCTTTCCTTTAGTCAGGTGATGCCCCAGATGGTAAGAAGGCTTTAGAGGCCAGTGGTGGGGATAGGGGTCTTCGGAGTCAGGCAAATCTACAGAGAACTGGGGACTCAACTTTCTAGACATGAAGATGGAGCCCTGCTGAACAATATCCCATCTTCCTAAGAGCCTGGCAACCAATAGTGAGGAGTTCCTTTACCATCATGGCCCCTGCTCCCTGTGTTACCAAGGCAACAGCAGAGACCCAGCCACACAAATCAGCAATGTGGTAACACCTCTTTTGCAGATTGCACCATACAGTTGTAAATGATGCCTACTCCAATATCCTACAGGGTTCTGGAGTTACTTTTCATGAGAGTTAGATTTCCTGAAAGAGGCTAGACCCAGGGCACAGAGGAATCATTAATCCAGAGAGGCAGTGCAGATGTTGGCTCTGACCTGCTTAGAGGTTCAGTTAAGGGAAAGAAGATAGCTGTGTTTAGCAGGTGACACTGGGGGAGGACTATAGCTAGGAACACTAAAAACTACATCAAGATACAAATACTGGCTCTCCTCAACTCAGACAACTGGACTAAGTTACTGATACCTTCTGAATCTCAGTGTTCCATTTTCTTTTCCATTTCTAAATTGGAGATAAGGCAAATACATGCTGCAAAAGGAATGCTGGGAGAAATAAGAGAATTTCTCCAGAGGTAGACTAAGCTCCAGGCTTCCAGAGAAAGAGCATCTAGAATCTCTATGTTAGTGTTTACTACCATAGTTCTAAGACACTTTGTTAGGCTTCCTTGAGGAGGCTGAGGAGCTGTAAAACTTGAGCTTGTCGCCGACAAACTCCTACACATCCTGCAAGGCCCAAGCCAAATCATACCCCACCACAAGGCTTAGCTTTCTGAAGACGTTTCTAGGGCTGAGAGTCTTGTTAGTTCTATTTCCCTGACACACATAGCACCACTCCTCTACGGTTTGCTCTTTTGGTCATCTCTTCATCCCTGTGTGATACAATTGCTGACTTCTCTCTGTATGTCCAAATCCTACCACTGTGCAGGATAGGGACAGAGCACCAATGTGGTTCAAATGCTATGGAAATAAAATGTGAATGAATGGATTTCCCCATGAGAAAAGCAGACAAAAATATACAGTCATGGGATGGCTTTTCAAAAACCAGGACTTGGACAGAATCGTAGGAGCACACAAGCGGAAGCAGTGAGGTCAGGGCTGACAGAAGATGGAAGGATCAAGCCTGAATACTTCTTAGCACCATCCATTAATCCCCAGAAGTTGCCGAACCTCTAGGCACTGGGTTAATGGAGAGATGCTGAGGCCAGATTTCTATGCTTGTCAGCTGCTCAGTAATGTGTAGGGGCAGCACGGAGACACAACTAAGTAGTCATCTGAGAAATACAGGTTCAAGGCTCTGAAATATTTAAAAGTAAATCCGAGCAGACAGAGAGAAGGATTTATTCTTCCAATCAGGAGTGGTATGCTGACATCAGACTGCTTAGTTTCGAATACCAACTCTGATACTCAAAGTTTAGGGGTAAAATTTAATCTGATCTAAGGATGCCTTATGCCCCATTTTGAAAGTGGTAACTGACAAACTCCTACATACCCTGCAAACCCCAAGTCAGAGCGCCCCTTCCACCAGAAGGCTTATCTTTCTGAAGACCTTACCTAGGGCTCAGAGTCTTTCATTAGTTCTCAGGGACATGGATATGACAGGCTAAAGGAGATGCAGCAATGCAACCTCAGAGGTGTTGTTTCTGGAATAAAACATTCCCACTCAGGGGCAGAAGGAATAGTGGACACCTTGGTGATCACCCTGCCCTCCAAGGGGATTCCAAACCTGGCCTAACACCCCTTACCTGAGATCATGTCTCTTTCCAGAAATGGTTAACAGATGGTGACTGAGCAGCCTGAAAATAGAAACTCTGCTTCATTGTCTGAATTTGGGATTATATGAATGATGGTTCAAGATTCCTAGACCACTGTGAAGATAGACGAGGGATTGCAGGGATTTAATTTAAGTATTTCTAACTTTCTCCTTATCCCTGTGTAATTTCCTTTCTGTTGTCTCTGACTTTGCAAACTCAGGAGCCCGGTTCACAGGCTTCATCTTGGCACTTACGTTCTAGAACCCAACCTGAGAACAAAGAGACCAAATGTGACCCTAACATAGACTGTCGCCTGACCCAGCCAGTTACTTCATTCTAGAGGAACATACTTCAGCCCTTCTTAAACAACTTCCCCTTCCTCTCAACAGGAGTAAATCCACATTCTCAGTATGGGTAGCCCTTTTCTAGCTCCAGACCCTTGGCTAGCAACATTATGTAAAGATTTTCAAGGTGGTAGGGAGACCTAGCACTGGATTCCACAAAACAAGGTATAACTCAAGGGGTTCCTCTTACAGGAAGCAAGCTGTTGGGGTACATCCACAGCCAACGGCCCGGGAGCAGCAAGGAAAGGTGCTGGAAAAATAAAGCATGTGGGAGCCTGTGAACTTACTGTGAACTATGAATGGCAGAATGCTCTTTCTGTGGTGCTTGCTAGAAAGAATTGCATGAAGTATGGTAAGTGAATACAACTGAAAGGAAGGACAGGAAAAGAATGACCTGGAATGCTCACATTACCTCTGTGGGAAAGGCAATGACCTGGGAGGAATATTCTTGGCTATTTTCACATGATCAAAGATGATGACATAACACCAGCTGTGTTCCCTCCCTGTCCTTGTATTTGGTTAAGCTAACTATAAACACCATCTCGTGTTTTGCTTGCTTTAATAATGAAAGTGAGAAATGCTTTGTTTGCACTACTCTTGAGCTCAAATACCTGGAGCCCCATGGCTATCCCTATACACCAGATCTTCAGAATATCCTCCCATTCTTAGAGACTTAGCCTAGCTGGCCATGGGATAGACTGGAAAAAGCAGAACAAGGTAACAAGGTAGCTGCTTGAAGAAGAAGAAAAAGGAGATGTTAAGACACCTGTCATGGGCCATGCCACGCCAGTCTACTACAAGGGTTCTGTGAGTATCACAAGATCCTTCAGGGGCATTTGGTACACTTCGTAAGGTAGCATCTCTCCCGAAACATGACTAACAGTGAGCACTTCTTACATAACTTAGAGGGAGCATCTAAAGCCATTGTCAGAGAATAATGCAGTACAACCAATACAGAAGGTGGATAGATCAAAACAAACCAAGGCTTCAACTCAGTAAGATAAAACTATTTTAAAGTTAGCTTATTCAGATCAAAAATACAAAATCATCAAGTAAGAATAACATTAAGCCAGGTACAGTGATTCAACTAACTATAATTTATCATTTGAAATACTGACTTTAAAATAAATAACCATGTCTATATTTATATCAACTACTTAGTAACATATTCTTGTTTATATTTAGCTGGTCTCTAGATTTGCTTTTCTATTTTATTCCTTTTTTCCCAGTAATTTGAAACAGAGTCATTGTGAAGCCCATGCTGTCTTCAACCTTGAAATCCTTCTACTTCAGCCTCTTCAGGGCATGTATCACAGCAAACAGTCGAATTCATAATTTTTAATCTTACAAAAAATTTTATATTACATTATTTAAAAATAACATGTGAATAACCAAAGTAATTTTTAAATGCCCAATAATAGTAGAGATACACCATGATATTAGAAGTTCTAACTTCTCAAGGAATAGAGTATAAATCATTAATTCTTTGGAGTCCTGGTGAGCAGCAATTCTCCGATTCATTTTGAGACTCATACATATCAGAAAAGGGACCAGAATAAAATTTCCAAAAACCAGATACTATATTATTACAAATGCTTATAGAACCAAAACTCTTAAGTAAAAGACTGGTATAAGAATCTAGTAGCTAAAGAAAAGAACATAATTTGTTTTGCCCAAAGCAGACATTCACATCCAATAATGTCCCAGTGGAGCTGTGTCAGGAGCATGAAAGAGCCCGAGAGAAGAAAAGTGACTAACAGGTTAGGTGCTCTCTGTGAATCTGAGACCAGCATGGTCTACATAGCAAGTTCCAAGGACAATAAAGCTACATAGTGGGACCCTTTGTCATAAAAGAGAGAAGGGGGAGGGAGGGAGACAGAAAGAGGGAGATTGAGAGAAAGGAATTATTTTCAAAGAGAAAGTATGAAACTTTGAAAGAAGCGGAGTTGGTAAATTTTTTTTAAAAAAATTGACAATTTGGGAAACAGTCACAGTATGTTTGAAGGTAATGAGAGATGCTTATCTTGGAGACTTGTAGTAGTTATGGAAGAAGAGACAAGGAGGTCATTATGAGTAACACTTTCAAGGTCGTTGGAAAGAGACAGATTAGTAAGAACAATAACAATGTGGTATAGCTTTTAAATCTCTCAATTAGCCCAGGGTGTTGAAATAAAATAAATGGGGTAAACATTCCAGGAGACAGACAACACCATTGTTTGTTTAACATTTAAGAGGATTCGGTAGTAATCCTTTGCCCTTGACCTTATGATTCTACTTCTAATAGACTTGGGGAAAAGAAGTGGAAATGCATGGGAAAACCTCAGGACAAAAAAATGATATTTATTTGGATCCCAAAGCAGAAAGAAGCCGGGGGTGGGTGTATCTCAGTGGTGTAATAATCACTTAACATACAAGAAGCCCTTGGTCCTATCCCTAGTAGCTGAACACACACATGTATGCACACAGACAAGCACATGCATGTATACACACACACACACACACACACACACACATGCACAGTACACACATGTACACACATGAGGCAGGAAATATCTATAACCTCAACATCAGAGTACTGGTTAAAAGCATTCTATATATAATGGGAAACTTACTAGAAGTATCAATTTGAAAGAATTCACTACAAGAAGGTAGACAGTAGCTATACTTAAGTGAATGAGCCATGTTGCTCAAGGTACAACCTGGCTCAAAATTGCAAAAATAACATAAATGATGGAAATAAATAATAGTTTGCAAACATTCACTTTTTATTTCTTTAAGATAGACTGACTATGCATCGAACAACCAAGCCTGGTCCCAGACACCGTCAAACACAACAGACAGGTGAGCCAAGGCAACGGCAGAATATGCACTAGCATGTGTGAAACCCTAGATTACATCACAGAGAAACAAAACAAAAAGGACAAACCCAAACAAGATTCTGACTGGGTACCTCTTTTTTCAAAACAATGTTCTTTCAGTTTCTTTTCAAATTTAGACATATTTATTTTATTCTATTTGTAGGAGTGGTTTACTTGCATGCGTGTATCACGTGTATGCCTGGTGGGCCACAGGGTCAGAATGGGGCACTGGATGCCCCAGAACTGAAGATTCAGCTAGTTGGGAGCTACCATGAGGGTGCTGGAGACTGAACCCAGGCTCTGGGCAACAGGAACAAGTGCTCTTAACCACTGAGCATCTCTCTGGACCCACAATGTGGTTACTTCCTAGTGATAAGGTTAATGGGAGGACAAACAATTACGAGAAAACACTCATAAATTATAAGTTCCAAAAGATGTTCCCATGAAAACTTCCTATCAATTAAGAAAGAGGGTGAGAAGAAAGGTTAATGTCCACTTCATACCGTATACAGAATTACTTCCAATTCCATGGTAGGCTTCAACATGAAAGAAAAGTATAAAACTTCTAAAAATAAAATAATTGAGAAGTCTCCAGGGCTTTCTTATGAAGAATGGGTTTTATGTTATTCATTGCACTTCATTAAAAATAAGATTTTTTTTTTGGTCCATCAAACAAAGCAGTAACAACAAAAGCACCCAGAGAAAAAAAACCACAGAGTGAGAAGAATTATTTGCTACACGTGTAATTATTAATAAAGGGCTTTTATCCAGAGTATATGAGAAAAACACAGGCAATGTAATGGAAAAATAATGTGAGACCTGGAGTACCCACTTTGAAAAAGAGGATCTCCAATGGCTTTTATCCAAATGAAAAGCAAGCAACCTCACAAGCCAAGAGGGAAATGCAAATTCTACCCACAAGATACTTCATCACCCCCACCAGAATGGCAAAACTCAAAATGAATGACAATAGGAATGGTTGGTGAGATGAGCTGGGGACAAAATTCTCAAACACTCTTGATATTGGAACCACATTGGAAAACACAGAGACATTTTGTAATATACTTAATGATAAGCACACCCTTTATCCAACAATTTTGCCCCTAAGTATAAACCTTGCAAACAAAAAATACACATATATGAACATATATGAATACACATATATGAACATATATACATGTATGAATACACATATATGAACATATATGAACATATAATACACATATATGAACACCAAAGAACATGTACCCCAAATTTATAGAGGCCTTACATAAAATATTCCAGTGTAAGAATCTGTCCAAATTTCTACCCATGGTGATTGACAAGCTGGTCATGAACAGAATTCTACACAACAATGGAAACAAATGCGGGGAAGCTGCATGGAAGCATATGGTATCACATCACAAGCACAGGATAGACACAAAATAGCTCAGTCTAGATGGCTTTCATAATATAAACTTCTGAGCAGGCAAGGAGCAAGCACAAGCTGAGGGATGAATACTAATGTGGGGAGGTGCCAAGAAAAGTAGCAGAGTGGCTGGTTATGATGCTGGCTGTGCTGGGCAAATCAAGCGCTGAAGTGCTGAGATGTTTCCTCTGTCACAAATTTGTCCTTAACCGCAATTCATCTGTGCATTGTGTTATGAATTTTTGAGTAACTTACTTCACAATAAAATCAGTCATTAGATAAATCTAAAATGGACCAGCAAGATGGCTCAGTGGGTAAAAGTGTTTGCTTCCAAGGCTGATGCCCTGAGTTTGATCCAATTCTACCTACATGGTAGAAGGAGAGAACTAATTTCCATGAGTTTCCAGTTGACCTTTGGAGGTATGCCATGGGATGCACACAGTGATACATTAACACACACACACACACACACACACACACACACACACACACACACACACACACACAGAGAGAGAGAGAGAGAGAGAGAGAGAATCATAAATGTAATAAGTAAAAGAAACACAACAAAACAATTGATATCTATACCTCAACCCTGTCTACCTCAACCCTGTCTACAGAAATCAGAATCTTTAATCGTTATAGGGATGTGGTGCCACCCAAGCTTTGAAAACTTTCCAAGCAACTCTTGTGCATTATAATATCTGGGACGTATGGGACCTAAGTGTCAGAAGCAGCAGATCCCACACTCTGCAAGCAGACACTTCAAAAGAGCCCCTGCTTGGCTTGGCCTATGGGACTCTGGGCATGTCTCTGTGCTTCAAGTTCTTGTGTAAAACAGTTGCAAAAATCTAATGATGTTCTAAGGACACAAAGGCCATTAAACAGGATGTCATGACTTAATATTCAAGTGTCCAATAAATACTCTCTGACATATTCTTAAGGACAAGGAAGGAAGCCTTACAGAAATGTATAAAATGGCTAGACATGATCAACGAAATTCCAAACATTTATTGGCACTTCCACATAACATTCAAGTTAAATACCTAATTTCTACAACCTTAGAGCAGCCATGAAATGCTCTGCAGTTGTGGGAAACTTTATCCTTTAGGTCTGGAAAACTGTAGATACAATCAGAGAGTTGACAGATGTCACTGGGAACCCTATAAACTGTGGGACTCAGTGGAATGGATAATGTGGGGTATACTCTACACTCCAGACTCCACAACTTTTATTTCAGCATATTCCCCAGGGACAAAATATCAGTGGAAATGAGCAGCCTACTTCTCTAGAGAAAAGCCCATTTGACCTGCACGTCAGAGGCTGTCCTATGGTTGACTCACAGTTGTAACCCCAGCTTTCAAGAGGCTGGGTCAAGCAGATTTCCAAGATTGTGGTCAGTCTGAGCCACACATAGGGAATTCCAGTAAATCCAGGGTTCCTGAGTGAGACCCAGTCCCAAACAAACAACATCAAAACTAAAACTACTTCCAAAGATGATATTCCAATGTTACACCTTCCAAGGGACACGTCTTTGCAGGCTCAGCATCATCGGTAGCTACATAGGGAGAGTTGAGGACAGCTATTGCCACTGTTCAGATATGTTGGTGTGGTGGTGTCTAAAGGATAGAGATCTGCAAAACCATTAACACACTGTTTGCACTTGGAAAAAAAAATCGTTCAATGCATCCATGCCTAGAGGATGGCTAGGGAAAAAAAAAAAGATAGATAAACTACATCTGGCTGACAGAATATGCCTCAGGGGTCTCTGGAGCCAAAACAAAATCCCCAGTCTGCACTTGGGTATGGAGCACTCAACAAAGGGAGTCCAAACACATCTTCCCCCACTGGTCCATAGCCATCAGATAAAAATGGGAAAACGTTCCACACAACAGCAGCAGACTAAAAACATCTGCTCTGATTTTTTTTCTCTTGGTACCTGTTCAGAGGATTCTGGTCCACATGTCCGCTACCATCCTGTATCACACAATATGTGAGGAACAGCCTCCTGCAGACCTTGTGTTGGTAACTGCCACCCACAAAGAGGGGGTGTGGACAGTATATTTTCTAGAGTCAGGAAAAGGAAAGTAATTAATCCTGACACTGCCCTGATTGTGCACACGGTGGCACTACCACAGACACAGCAGGTGTCTGCATCCTCATCTGCACCTGTAGGCTTGCACTCTGATATCTATGTGTGTGACCTGCCCTCTCATAAACCATCCTGGACTTTAATTACCTATGGCACCAAGCCTAAGCTTTTAATGACAACAGCTTCTGCTTCCCCTGGAGAAGGATGTAATGTCTCTGACCTACATTGAGTCACTTCTTGGTCTAGGAGAAAAGCCGGTCTTTTACTTGATTTGGTTAACTTTTTCCAATAGAAACCCTTTCAAATTTATATTCGATTTTCTACCTTATGATGGAGACTTTCTTCGGAAGAATTTACCTTGGGTGTTTAGACCTTCAAAACTATGACCTCGGGCCACTGTCAATAGCACATGAACTCTCTGATCTAGCATTGACTAATTGTCTTAGCATTCTATTGCTGTGAAGAAATACCATGGAAACGTTTTAAAAGAAAGGAATTTAAATGGTGCTTGCTTACAGTTCAGAGGTTTAGTCCATTGTCATGGTGGAAAATGTGGTAGTCGGCAGACAGACATGGTGATGGAGAACTTGCTGAGAGTTCTACCTCTGGATTTAAGGACAACAGGAAGAGAGAGTGACACCAGGACTGGATTGAGCATCTGAAACCTCAAAGGACACTTCCAGTGAAATGTTTTCATCAACAAGACCACACCTCCTAATAGTGCCACTCCCTATGAGCCTATGGGGGCCATTTTCATTCAGATCACCACCCTCACCCTCTTCTAACTCAGCCCACACCACCCTAGCTTCCTTTCTGCTTCTAAGAGATACCAGATGTATTTATTACTGACTACAAGCATTAACTGCATTGCTTCTTACCTGGAGGTTCTTTTCCCACATGTCTGCACATCTCTCTTTATCTACCTGACCTCAACACTACACCAAATGTTGCCCTCTCAGCCACCTTGATCCCTGCTGCTGCTGTAACACTTCCTTTACCTTCCTCACTCCTCCATATAGCCAATCTATAATCCTCTCCCTCTCATAACTTAAAAGTAAAAGCAAAACCAAAAACAAACTTTTTTGGTGGGGGTGTAGCGAATGGCTCAATAGGTAAAGTCTGAGGACAAGAGTTTGATCTCCAGCATCCATATAAGCGCCAAATGTGGCAGTGTATCTTTAACTCTACCTGGAGGTAGAAACAAGAAGTGCGCCAGGCATCATAATGCTCTAATTGTATTTTGAGAGAAAAGTTTCATTTTAACAGGAAGGGTGATATGTAGGAGGAGCTAAGGCGGGAGGAGTACTGAGAGGAAGAGAAGGAGTAAGAAGAGGAGGAGAAGAAGGAGAGGAGAAGCTAGGTGATGAGAGAGAGAAAGAGGGGGGAGACAGGGGGGCAGATGTTCATGTATCTCCACCAGTCAAAGATAGTTGATATATCTAGGTTGGGTAGTGGGTTACACCTCTGATTGAGCAATACCAAACTTATAAAGCCTTTGATTAACATTTTTAAAAAAATGTATAAGTGCAAAAGGAAAAGGGGTCATGGGATAGGGGTTTTCTAAGGGGGGGTGGAATGGAGAAAGGGGATGGCATCTGATGTGTAAATGAAATATCCAAAAAAAAAAAAAAAAAAAAAAAGAAGTGCGCCAGGGTTCATGGACCAGCCAACCAGTGTGTCAGAGTCAGCAAGAGACTCTATCTCAAAAGAACAAGGCGGTCCAGGCAAAACCACAGCTTTTTCCTCAAAGAGAGTAAGAAAGTTGATTCTGGAGCCAACTTTGAGTGACCATTGCTATCTGATAGCATCTATAGACTTTCCACTGGAGGAAAACAGGGTTTTGTTAAATTAGTCTATTTTTATCTGTTTATCTAAACGTCTGTTCTGATCAGGATTGTTTGTGCACGAAACAGCTGTATAGGGAGCTAAAGATAAGCCAGAGAGAAACTGCAGTAAGGCTATCTGATCAGCACCACTGCAAAGTCTCCATAGGCACTGAAGTTTTATCAGTCAGACAAGGCAGACAGCTTCCTTCAGAGAATTCTCTTTTACAATGGAGATCAAGAAAGGAAGACACTTGATGTCAGCTTCTGTTCTCCATATGAGTATTCAATGCAAGAACCTGTACCAAACCTGCACAAACATGTACACAACGCACACACACACACACACACACACACACACTCCTCCACTACCACCAAAATATTTTGTATTATTGAAGTCTCATGTAAACCCACTATATTAACAATTTTATAATTCCTTTCCACTTCTCAACCCAGTGCGAAGCAAGTACAGGTACTTAACTAATCCCTGAACAGTTACTGTTCACCACCCTACTCCCTTTCAAGCCCTCTATCTCTGAGAAGAGAATGACTTCACAAGCTGAGCTCTGTCCAAACTGCACCAAAAAGAGACGAAGCCCTTCCTTGATACCTATCCTCTTCCCCTCACTGTCCACCATCACCTATGTCTCACTCGGGTCCATTAAAATGTAACAGAACAAGTAAGCAAGGTGGAGTCATGTCATTGCTCATGGTCATAGCTCCCGTCTAGTGATCTAACACAGGAGCTAAAACTTCAAGAAGAACGGGTGAAGAAGGGCCTAAAGAGAAGGCCATAGGCAAACCTCGTGTTTCAACTTCAACTTCCTTTGCAGTACAGAGGCTGTACCAGTGTAATGTGAAGAAGTAAGGAGGGCTACATTCCTATGCAAAATTTCATGTGCACAAGCTGCTGGGGGAGGGGTGGATTTGGACCGTAGGCCGTAGCTGTGGTTTCCTGATCTGAAACAGTGTTTGGCACATGGGAGGTATTCCAGAAAAACTTTCCAAATGGATGAGATGAATGTCTAACCTGGCATCTGCTTGATGCCAAGCACTATTGTCAAGCTTCCTTTGTGTCATTTCATCCATAGAACAACTTAAAAAGAAAGGCTGTGAAGTCCTCAGTCACTCAGAAGTAAATGCAGTCTTGGGGGTAGGGCAAGAGTGGAGACACTGCAGTTTCTCCTAAGCCATCCCCTTGAGTGACAAGTTGAGGGTTGAAGTTTATGTTTCCCAGGTTCCTGCTGCTTCAATCACTGGGCATCGATCTTTTATTCTAGTTGTGCCTTTATTGAAAACTCAAACTCATGCTAAAGCTGTATAGTCTTTCATTCAACTGTCCAGGCAAGGTACACTTGCATGCGTACTTGCATGAGTGAATGAGTGTGTGTGTGTGTGTGTGTGTGTGTGTGTCTCCAGCAAAATAAGGACCACATTCCAGGTACCCATCCTTGGGCATGAGAACATTGATTATGACTCAGAATTTGTCTTTCGGAGGAAAGACAAGAAGGACAGTGATGACGAGTATCTTCTATTTTTCAGGCATGATGAGCACTTTTTGTGGCTAGGGTAGGTAGTAAGTGATAATCGTTGATAGAAGATGCCCATGGCAGGAAACCTCCAAAGGGAGACAGTGGCTGTCCACCTTGGGGGTCCCAGAAATAACATGAGTTGAAGGTCATAGTTACACCATGGGCTTGTAGGGGATCAGTCTGGGATCACCCTGCATTCCTTCCACCCTGTAGTTACATGAGCACTGGAAGCATAATTTGGCTTCTCTATGTGTCAGTGAACAACCATAATATTAATATAATATCCCTCTGCCTGTTGTTCTTTACAGTATAGTGGGAGACCCCTGTGGCTCATGTGTAGGCTACACCAGTGGGAAGAACAGGAGAATGACCCACCTGGCAGCTGAATGGACCCACTCCTTAGACTGGGTTCCCCAAAACACATTCCACTGCCACTCCATCACAATTCACTGACTGCCCTGCTATCATGCCCCTTCCTCAATTCCCACTGCTCAGTTACAGGGCACACCAGTCAGTAAAACAAAGACCTTTCTGCTGCACCAAAGGCCAAATTAGTTGTCAGAAGTGCAGTCCCCAACTTTGTGGGGGACTCCCTACCAGTCCTGGGCCATAAAGACCAGAAGACCAAAGAGAAAACAGAAAGCAAAGAACAACACACCCACTGAACAAAGACAAATTCAGAAATCAGCATCCAAACCTATAATCATCCCAAGCCCAGATGCCTAAACCCCAGTGTAAGAATACAATCAACAACTGCCAGGGCAATATGACGCCACCATAGCCTAGCTATCCTATGACAGCAAGATCAGCTGAAGCACAAGAAAATGTCCTTAAAACCAACTTTATGAAGATGACAGCGCATCTTAAAGAGATGAAAAAAGTTCCTAAAAGAAATCAAGGAAAAGACAAACAAAGAGAGAGAGAGAGAGAGAGAGAGAGAGAGAGAGAGAGAGAGAGAGAGAAAGAAATCAATAACTCCCTTGAAAATATAGTGGGTTTCTATATGAGAAGTGGCTGCCTGAACCATTCTAGGGAGCTACACAACCTCTCTGTCCTCAAGGGGTCACAAGGGCTTCAATACAGGTGAAACAAGCAAGTAAAACATGATGCATATAGACTTCCCAGACCACAAGGCTTCTGTTTATTAAACATCCCAGAGCCACAGACTAGAGCACTTGCTTAACCAGTGCTGACCACACAAGATGGACTGTGGATACTGCCAAGAGACAATTCAAAGGCCACTTGTTAAAGGGCAAAGATCTGGCTATAATGTAAATGGATGGTGCATCATCAATGTTCCTTTCCAAGCCCTGTTGTTTTATTTTTTTCTGGAACTTTCCACCTATACTACGCCCTAATGGAAGTATCAGGGTGTTGAATGCAATAATAAAGAGATGGCGGTGAGTCTGTATTCACAAAATGCAACTCAGATGAAGAAAAGGTTCTCCATTTCCACTCAGTGCATCTTTTGCTGCCATTAGTAGTTCTTTCTGAATTCTGCAAGCAACTTAGATCAAGAAAATACAGCAACATAAAACAAACCAAGGGAAGGGTAAGACCTGCCAACAAATACTTACAGGGCCTTCTGGTTTTGTGTCCTCCAAAAACAGTGTGCTGGCTCTGAGGAAAAACTCACCAGAAGATTTTGCCACAGTGCCACTGTCCCCATTTTTTAAAACTGAAAATAGATTTGTCTCTCATACAATATATCCCAACTACAGTTTCCCCTCTCCTGGTCTCTTTTTAATCACTGGTAGTTTCTCAGGTCTAGCTGACCAGCATTGAGTATCCCAGAAAAGCAAAAGTCTCACCTTAGTAGTTCTGATATCTTGATAATAGTGATTATCAAGATAACAGATTATCAAGATACCTCAGGCCAAGATAACCAGAGCCACAGAATTCTAATTCAAAACAGCAAATGGTCCTGAGATAGTCTTCAAACTTCCTTCTGAAAGATAAGCCAGATCTCCATCATGTAGTACTCTCAACATTTTTATCTTCCAAATTTCTACAGCGCAGGGCATTGATCTCTTGATATTCATTTTTTTCTAGCCCAAAATTCCAAAGTCCTTCGACACCATGGTAAGGTCTATCACAGAAATATCCAGCTCTTGGATCAGTTTCTGTCCTAGTTAGGATTTCTATTGCTTTGATGAAAGAACACGACCAAGGCAAATTAGATAAAAAAGGTTTTATTTGGCTTACACTTCCAGGATGTCAGGACTGGAATTCAAACATGGCAGGAATCTGAGGGCAGGAGCTGATGTAGGAATGCTGCTTACTGGCTCATTCATTCATTGTGGCTTGATCAGCCTGCTTTCTTACAGAACAGAGGACTACCAGCCAAGGAATTCTCCCCCACCCCACAATAGGCTGGTCCCTTCCCCTCAATTAATTAGTGAATTAAGAAAATGCCTTATAGGGTAGATGATAGTCCCATCTTGTGGAGGCATTTTCTTGGTTGAGGCTCCTTTCCTTCAGATGACTTTAGTGTGTGTCAAGTTGTCAGAAAACTAGTCAGAAGTTGTGTTCTAGAGGTGGCCAAGGTTTTACCTTGTGCTGATAGTCAAGAGTCACGCAGGTGGTGCTGATTTGGAAAGTGTGACAGGATCATGGAGACCAGCTGAAATTTGGCACTATGCTGCATTGTTAGAATCTCTGAAGGGAACCCAAGAAAGGTCATTAGTGAATGTAGAGGGAGGTGGGAATTCTCTAATTGGTTCTTGAAATGAAGCCCAGGTGCAGCAGGAGACCCAGTACTTTGGAGGTGCCAGTACCATGAAATGACCACCAAGAACAGTAGCTGCAGAGGAGTGGAGCAAGCTGTGTGCTAGAAGACAAGCTGTGTGTGTGCTACAGAGGGGGCGGAGCCACAGAAGTGACGAAGTCCAGAGGATCACGAGTAAATCCCAGATATTGGGCATTAAGGTATTTATTTACACTGTAGGAGTTTAGTTTTGCTCTCTGCCGACTGAGATTGTGTCCTAGTTCTTCCCTCTTGAAGTAAGAAAATATTTGGTTTTGGTCTTAACAAAAGCCCACAGTTGAAAGACTCTGAATTGTTAAAGAGACTTTGGATTTTTAAAATGGACCAAATTTTAAACTGTTTGAATTTGTAAAGACTGTGGAACTTTTTAAGTTTTCAAAATGTTGTTTGTTGTGATGTTGATATTAATGTGTACTCTTGGGAATGAACAAAAATGGAAAGGTTGTGGTGGTTTAACAGTGAGGTGTTTGGTTGTCAAGCTGACAAGGGGTTAATTGTTATGGCTAGTTTTATGTCAACTTGACACGAGCTTAATTAGTAATCAGTGGCCCATTCCACTATGGATGATGCCATCTCTATGCTAGTAGTCCTGGGTTCTGAAACAAAGCAGGCTGAGTAAGCCATAAGGAGCAATCCAGTGAGCAGCATCCCTCCATAGCCCCTGAATCGGCTCCAGCCCTGCATGAGTTCCTGTCCTAACTTCCTCCAATGGTAAACAGTGATGTGGAAGTAAAAGCTAAATAAACCCTAATATGCTTTTTGTCATGGTATTTTATCTCATAGTAGCCCCTAACTAGGACAGTGGACCTTGACTTACCAAACACTTTCAGAACCCGAGCTATAGCTCAAGTGTTACAGTGTTTGTCTAGCATGCAGAAAGCCCTGGGTTCAATTCCCACCACTGTAAAAAGAAAAATAAACAAATAAAAATAACAGCATGGGGCTGGAGAGATGGCTCAGCAGTTAAGAGCACTCACTGCTCTTCCAGAGGTCCTGAGTTCAATTCCCAGCAACCACATGGTAGCTCACAACCATCTGTAATGGAATCCAATGCTCTCTTCTGGTGTGTCTGAAGACAGTTACAGTGTACTCATACACATTAAAATAAGGACGTAAATCTTTAAAAAAATAAGATCATACTGGGTGTGGTGATACACTACTGTGCTCTGATCACTCAGAAGAAGGGGGTAAGAAGACAACTTTAAGGTCATCCTTGGCTACTCAATGAGTTTGGATGTAACCTGGGATACATGTGATAATTCTCAAGAAAAGAACAACAACAAAAAGCATTTTGGAACTTCTGCAGTGGCTCTTGGCTTCTTCAGATGTTCTATCATTAGCCTTCTCTCTGTATGGCTTATCAAAGAACCCTCAGAGCTTTGGGGACTTACATACGCCACACAGGTAGTCCATCTCCCATGTGAATGACACATCTCACTGAACATAAGAAATGGAGAATTGTCCTAGGCACAAGAACTGTCTGTAAGCATTAGTCACTAGAATCAATGGTCAGGTTTCCTTGATGCTGGGCCCATGCACTCGGCATGGCATGGAACCCTTCCACCTAAGGCACATTCACTTCCTCTTCTACTGGAGAAGGGCTACAATTCCTCCTCACCCAAATTTTATACCTGTAAATCGGGCATAGAGAAAAGTTCCACAAATCAATCATTGCCTGATAACAAATCACAGAAGATGTTCATTTTAAATCAACTCTCTGGTATACATATAATGTTACCATTTATCAAAGATGAAATTAAATTTGCATACTAATAAGATGGATATGCTTGTTTGTCTAACACAGTGCAATCCAAAACTATACTAATTTGGTACTTACATGCCGAGGAGTGCTGATGAGAAAATATTAAATTCTTTGTTTTCTGTAATTAAAGCATTATGTTTCTATAAGCAAAAAGAAACTTTGTACGCACAGTGAAATGCTGCAGGCCATAACACAGTAGTCTCAAATGTGTGTTTCAGGCAGTAGTCAATGGTACAGCTCCATGGGGCAGTGCATACAGTGCACAGGATGCATGATGTCCACCCTGAGCCGAGGCTAAGGGCTGGCACATTTGCTCAGAGTAAAGCACTTATTCTGCAAGTGTATGGGTCTCAGTTCACATGCCCAGCACTCATGTAAAGAAAGGAGACCTAGCTTGTGTGCCTGTAACAGAAGTGCTGCAGAGCTGAAACAGGCAGACCCAGTTGCTAGCTAGTTTAGGTTCACTGATATATCCTGTCTCAAAACCTAAGGTGAAGAACATTAAAGGAAATTATCAAAGCCAATCCTTGGTCTCCATATATGCATGACTGGACAAATTAATGTATGTGGGCACATGCAAACACACACACACAAGACTTCAGTGACTTTGTGGAAGTCAGTGTGAACAGTGAGTACTACTGAAAAAAAAAAAAACCCTCTTAGATTCTTTTACAATTTTGACTTTAAATTCAGTTTTAGTCACCGATGCTGAATCTTTCATGACCCTCAACTTTGGTTACTCAAATTCAGTTGTATGACTCACACAGGTCACATAGTAGGTGAAGAAGCATTCCATTAGATTAAACCAGCTAGTGTCTACTTCAGAATGCCTACATAGGCTGACGGAGACGGTCTAGAGCAATTCTTGGCGCAGGGCATCATCACAATCTCAATCTCTGATCAGGGGAATCTACAATGGTCTTTGGGCGTTAGACCCACCTTCTGAGCAGCTCAGGATTTATCCCACTTTACAGAGTGGATAACAGACAAGGGGAAATCTCTAGGTTCTTTTTCCATAGAAACCAGCCTGTAAGCCATTTTGCCCACTGAGTAGCAGTGTTCTGCAACCTACAATATATCTTTGCAGAAACAAAACTCACATGGAAGGAAATTTCCACTCACAGGGAATGAGTAAAATGAAAAAGAAATGTTGACTTCACAAGCCATGTAAGTAGTGAAAATCAAAACCAGCCAATGCAGCAACTCCTGTCACTGCCAAGAAGAGGCTTCTTCATCTCTCCATTTTCAAAGCTGGTCTCTGATTTGAGAAACTGCACCCACTTCCAACCCTGGAAAATACAAACGAGTCAAGGAGAACAGTGCTGGGTGGGATGTAAGGCAAGCAAGGTCCCCCACTCCCCAGGATGTATCATCTCTCAGAGAATCAAGGAAAGCCTTTGAGGTGGGGTGTTACTGTAAAAGATTCTCCAGATGTAGCTGAGATCATACATCAGCAGACCATGCTGTCAGGGGTGAGCCAGCCCTGATCATGAGATCCAGTTAAAAGCAGAGTGAGGTCATGGAAGTGGATGCTAAAGGACAGGGGATAACTGTATGAGATAGTGCAAAGCAAGGATCTGTCAGAGAAGTCAGAAGATGTCTGAAAAAAAGAAAACTAGAGAAGAGTGGTGTCACACACACACGTGTAAAATTTATGGGAGTCAAGGAGAGCATCTCTGTTGGTGGTACCTATAAATTTTCCAATTGGCTTTCTCATTATTTCATTATGGTTATTCAACGCCATGGTGTAAGTCTGCTGTTTGTGTGGCATCATTTATCCCAATCACTATTTCAGACTTTACCACTCAGACAAGGTCAGCTGGGTCCACTGGATCTCATGGGCTCATATGGCCATCACTTCCACATGAACCTACCTAAGCTCTCAATTTCAGTGCACCTAGGAGCTGGGAACCCTGGATAGCAGGTTCCTTTCTCTGAACTACAGTTGCTTCTCTTCCAATTTACTACTCTGGATAAAATTATGACACACAAGAGAGGTATGGAGATCTCATAAAATCCCATAAAGGACCATGCTGGTTACAAAGATGACTTTCCTGAATGCTCTGATCATAATTTTTAAGGGACCAATACATTCGCTTTAAATTAGGAATAAATTTTCAATAAATGCTGCTCAGTAGAGGCTTATGAGCTCAAAAATGTTAATGTCACAAGTAGAAAATTAAAGTAATAATAATAATAGTAATAATAGGTTAAAATAAGTTCCAGATGATCAAAGGTGCAAAGAATTCAAATATGTTACCTTACTCTACATTCAAGTTTTCTTATGCACAGCTAAGAGTCAACTTACTCTGTCCACCTATCTCTCTGTCCACCTCTCTGCTTATCTGTCTGTGTATCTGTCTCTACAACAACCTAAAATGGTTTGCTATTTAAGAAAAAGGAGGCCTATTATGAAAAAGGAAAAAAAAAAAAAAAAAAAAAAACCTCATCCAATTCCTCCATCAAACCCCCTCACAGCTCTGTGAATGTTCATGCTGCAGCAGTCACCCAGACAAGCTGGTGAGAGACCGCATCAGAGGCAATGTTGAGAATCAGAACTTTAGAAAATTTCACAGAGATTGAAAAGACCATGCAGTTTCTAGAGAACTTTTAATTGTAATGAAATTAAGCACAACCTCCAGCCTCCACTCTCTATGAGCAGTTCTCAAGGAGCCAAGAGACGAGAACAATGGCTCTCAGACACTCACGGTCATCACCACTTGATCAAATGTATTTCTATTTTTTAATACAACACAGCTCCCTTCCCAAAACTTTGGACTCTCTTGATTTTACTTTTTATTTTACATAATTTTTTGGTAAATGTTAGAATCACACAGAATAGGAAGAAATCAACTTGTAGCAGCTTTTATTTTGTAAATGGCATTTTGTAAAAATGATTTGTTCGTTATCCATATTTCTAAATTTTCTGTGTACTTTCCTGTGTCAGAAAAAAAAGAAATCAATTGTCAGAATCTTATTTGGGGGTGCCTCAAGAATTCAACATTTTGGTAAAGGTTGCTTGCATAAGCCTTTCCCCTTATTAAAATGCTATTTTAATTTTTCTGGAAATGCATGAAGAATATAACTCATTATAGGCTAAGCAGTTAGATACAGAGAGACAGGCAGAGACAAGAGACTGCTGAATGTGCACAAGTGGGAGAAATGGAGAGGTAGAAAGAGATGGGCAGATGTGCAAAAAGAAAAAGAAGCCAGCAGCACATGACACTGAATGCCTGAGCCACCAGAAGTGCTGTCTCAGCCCCCAAGTGATGCTGACATCTACCCAGAGAGAAGGAAGGTTGAACTTCACATTGCGAGGCTCCAGATAGTGCTTCAAGCCAGGTCAGGTTAGACATCAACCAATGTAACATGAGAACTGCTCAGGTTCGTATAATGGAAGATCCTCACAGAGCTGTGGGAAAACATGCCAGCGACACAAGTAAGATGTATATGCAAAGTCATCATATACTCAGAGAATCCTTGGAATGCAAGAGAATCGCATCCAGTTACTTCGTAGTTTTGTGGTAGAATAGTTGGAATAAGAAGTCTGGTGAGTTACAGGACAATGTCTTATCTCTGAGAACTTGCAGAATAGATGGACCTCACATTTATGGAGCATTTCTTCTGAGTACACTTGATGGTGTCTGCAGCTCTTTCAGGAAGCAGGGAAATTCAAAAGCTGATATTCTGTAGGAGGAAGCTTCCCTCAGGGTCTACTTCCTGCAATCCCTAGCCATGCTGACCTTAGCAGATGCTTTATATCTGAGATCCAGGGAGATGAGTTAAAAGAGAAAAGTATGTGGGAAGAGAGGAAATCCATGTCTCAAACCTAAAATTTTATACCTTCTTACATTGCTAAACCTGTAGCACAAGGACCAGGCTCCTTCTGAATTGCCAGGAGAACTTTACTGACACCCTCATCAGAGCAATCACCACAACTCACTATCACACTTGTGATGTGACTCTTCTTTGGTGAGACACTCACCATCAGGACCATTCTACTCCCCCTTTAGAGGTCATTCTTACCAGTTCTCTTCTCAACGGAGAAGCCAGAAACTTCTCAAACCCATATTAGCTTTTGTCATTCCACAAGGCTCCAGGAACTCAGAACTCCTAGAATCCAGGTCAAGACTTATGCAACTCTGAGGCCTGGTTAACCTGACAGTTCCTTATGTCTGTAACATCATAGCAGACTTTGTGGTGTTATCATTTCACCCCTGCTACTATTGCAGAACAATCCAATTCCTCCTGAACAGAAGAAAACATCTCTTACATGGATCTCAAAGGGATGATGGAAAAGAACTAGACAGACCCCTTCTCTTCATCCCACACATTCTGGCTTCCCTATGGTCTGCAAGTTCCATAATGGATCTTGGATAAGGAACTTCTCCAAATCATAGGCTCCATAGATTGTGAGTGGGGAACACTAACAGAGAACTTAAAAAAAAAATAGTGATAGTGTCTACAAGAGTGACTCAGTAACTACCAGCTTTCATTGTTGCCAACATTAAGCTTAACATTAAGAACAGACCACCTCACAGCATACCTGACTCTATATCTAACTTCCCTGGACCCTAGTATTTCTTCTATGAACAATTATCCTACGCTAGCCTGATCATGAAATAATACATAACACGTTTAAAATCTCACATGAACAAACTAGTTACAAGAACAGCCTGGAGACATGATGGTCTCTGACTAGAGTAGTCTATTTTGCTTAAAAGTTGTAGAACTGAAAAATGTCTTGTACCTAGGAGGTTACAATCAGATATGTATCACATGGCCACTACAAATTCTTACCTCACTGCATGGAGACATTTATTAGTCTGTGGTCACCTAACCTGTATATAAATGTCTCTGAAAGCAGTGTTCTGAAAATGGAGTCTTCCATCCTCTCAAGATCTAACTTGTTGCTTAATAAAGCTCTTTCTCCATGGACTGGCTTCTCACATGGAAAGCAGAACGCAGACCAAGCATCTTTGAAGAAACACAATGTACCCCAGCCCAACCCTTACTACCTCTTACCTGAAACCCTCAGGAAATCTCACTTATACTCTAGCTTCTATTTTTTAATCCATCATCAACAACTCTCTTTTCACCAGGACTCAGTGAGAGCAATCACAGGAATCCAATGGAGGAAGGTGAGTTCGTTGTCCCAGTGGCTTCCCATTGTTCCCACAGTGTGACCCTTTGTCCTGCACAACCAGTTTCTCCTTTGGCCACACCCCATATCCCACTTATGGTCTGCCACCTAGCTCCAGACCTTCTGCTCTTCCACAATAGCCTTCCAGCAACACCTTTCTTGCCTCAAGACCATTCTTTGCACTGAGTATTCTCTCTACCCACAAATGTAACTGACTCTGAATCATTAGATTTGCCTCAAATGTCGCCTACTCAGAAAGTTTTTTCAGATGGTCCTATCAAAAATATCTATTCCCCAGGACTGTGATTTTACTCTGTTCCTCTGTGTGTTACTTATATTGGGCATGTTGGTTTTCATGATACCATTTCCACTCCTGGATTTCGAGTTTCTCATATAATAGGTGATTAGCAAATATTTTCTAAAGAACAAATAAAAAATATTTCAACTACTGAAATCACACTCAGCTAAAGAACTGAAGTCAGTTACATTTGTTTGTTTTAGTACCAGATTCTACTTAATTTAGGACATTCTGATTCACCTAAGACATCATAGAATCCTCAACCATATCTCATTGCCTTCATATTTCTCTTAGGTCTACTAGAAATAAAAAATGAAACTATTTCTGGGAGATCTGAGCTCAGTGTGGTTCGACTTAGAGGAACTAATCACTCATCCTTCCATTCATTTATCACTTTATCACATAGTTTACAGCACATGTGATATGTCGGGCTGTGCCAGGAAGCTCTCAAATGGACTTTGTAAAACTAGAGGAAGGAGGCTAAAGATGAAGTTGAAGTTAGGGTAAATGAGTAGACCATTCCTGCAAAAAGAGGACCAAATCTACATTCTCACCTTCTACTGAAAACAAGAGCTGCACATATGAACACCAGGTCATAACCTTGGAGTCTAAGCTGGGGGAATCCTGTAGTTAAGAAGCACAGAGAGAAGGCTTAATTTCATAAGCAAGAAATATGAATTCTACCAGTGGTAAAGTTGGATCAAAGTGAGTGCTAATAACCACAACCAATACACCTGCAAAGCAAGCCACACTGAGTGGTCAGTTGACATAGCACCCTCCTCCAAGAGTTAATGCCGAGACAAAGCAAAATGTTTACAATTTATGTCTCCTAATATTACTACCTTGGGGCTGGGAAGGGAAGTAGCCATTCAGGTGCAGATAATAAAGTAGCTGAGGGAATTCCTATTCTGAAACAATCAGCACATTACATGCACTGAAAAAGAAATCAGTTTGCCCACAGTCAATGAGAACCAATGCAACCCTATTTGTGTCTGTTTTCTGCTTTAGGACCTATGGCTGAGAGTGATCTTGTGTCTGTAAGATGAGAAACAGACACAGTTCAAAATGCCTACCCTGAGATTATGGGTGTCTGTCTAAAAATGTCTGTTGCCCAAGGGTATAAGCATGAGTGTAGGTAGGACAAGGGGGTCATATGAGCAAGTCTAGAATGGAATTATAGGTTGGCATTAAGGTTTGGCCCTCCCAGGCCTATGTGATTTGACACTTGCATCTCAGCTGGTGACACTGTTTTGGGGAGATTGAGGAACTGCTAAAAGGCATTTCAAGAAAAAGTGGGTCATTGTTTGGGGGGGTCTGGGCATGAGGACTATAGCTCAGGATATTTCTAAGGAACACAGGTTAAGTTGGAAGGAGGAAAAAGAAGGTAGAATTGTGATTGCATTTTAACTTTTAACATTAAAAGTACTAGAAAATTTACAAGAGATGGATAAATTTCTAGCTATATATGACCAACTAAAATTAATTCTAGAATCTATAAATAATTTAACCAAGTCTATAACAAGCAATATGACTGAAGCAGTAATAGTCTCCTGACAATGAAAATTCGGAGACCATACAGATTCAAGGCTAAATTCTATGAAAGCTTATAAAATAGAACTAATTCTGGTATCCCATGAACTTTATCATAAAATTGAAAGGCAAGGCATACTATCAAATCATTATACAAATCCAGCATTATTCTGATATAAAAAACCCCTAAGGACATCAACAAAAATAACATACACACCCATAGACAGACAGACAGACAGACAGACACACACACACACACAAAGAGAGAGAAACTTCTTTTATAAATATAGAAAAACTCTCCTTAACATACTTAAAAACTGAATCAAGAAAACATTAAGATTATATACCATGACTAAGTTGGTCTCACTACAAAGAAACGAGGTTGATTCAACATGCATAAATCAATAAATGTAATACGGCACATATATAAAGACAATAATTGCATAAAATCAGTGTGAAAAAGATCTCTGCCAAAATTCAGCATTAATTCATGTTAAAAAAATGAAGAAACTAGGAATAAAAGGAGCATACATCAACATAATAAAAGTCATATACAACAAATCCTCTGGTAAATTTTATTCTTGAATAAGGAAAAACATTTTCTTTATGAAAACATTTCCTCTTCAGTCAGAAATAAGGCAAGGGCGTCTGCTCTGATTTGAATCTTCACAATCAGTACCTGTCCTGACTCTCCAGATGAGGAGAATAGAGACACCTAAGTGATCCACCATGAACACAGATATGCAAGTAAAAAGAGCTTGAATAGATGTCTGTAGGAGGGCAACATATGTTTCTTGCCTCGTAGGATTTGGGGAAAACAAGACATAATTCTGAAAGAAACAAGAACATTACATAGGATGCATCCTCCAATAATTTTCCATTCTTCAGAAATGTGTTTCAGACTTGACCTTAGGCAAGACTTCAGAATGTGGTCAGATAAGAACGATTAGCTTCTGCTAGAACACATTGGAAGACATGTGAGACCAAAACAGGTCCCCACAGGCCACTCATCTTCATGCCCAGGGAACTTTTTCAGCTCCACAGAATTTCCAGCTCAACAAAGAACAGCTTTGAGATCCAGTCTTCTTGCTCCACATTAAGCTCCCTGCTGCCCAGTGACCTCAAAGACACAGCTTGCTTCCAGAAGAACCTTAAGAGTTTTGCAATGACAGTGGCAAAGGCTCATTTGCCTAACATCCAATCAGTGAACTTGAGGCATGGCTGGCTGATGAGTCCTCTACTCCATCCCATGACTCTAACACAGCATCTACTTGGTGTTAGCGGCTTTGCTGGTAGGCAACCACATGGGTTGCAAAGGTAAATGGGTGGGATAACTCTGGGAGTTTGCAGCTTATGGTGAAATCTGGCAAAATTAAACATGTCTGAATCTGGCAACGCATGATAGACTAATGGAGGCCCAATCCTCTCTTCATTCTGTCAGTGTTTGTTCGTTCAGGGAACACTATACATTTGTTAACTGAGTGCTGGAGTCCATCCCCATTTAGGAGAATAGGACATCCCAACACAGAGAGCAGAACTCCAGAAGGGTGACATAGCAGATGGGGAAGTGAGAAGCCATATGGTCAAATGGAGTTATTCAAGAAACATTTCTCACAAGCTATTGGGACAGAAAAGACAACATAAGCTCGCACTCAGCTACAGAGAACACACAAGTCCCAGGAGTGGAGACCATGTATTGGGGGGGGGGGTCTTCAAATCTCTGTGCAAATAGTCGTCATTTGTGAATTGGGAATAATAAGGCCAAATTTTCCAACTCTAGTAAGAATTAGAACTTCTAGTGGAGGGAAGGGTGCTATTTCAAAAACATTTAGCCCCATAAACTGCCTGGATGGATACATATTAATCAGAATAGATGTTGGCTTGATTAGGGGATGGAGGTTAGTATGATAAAAGAAAATTTTATGAGAGAGTCAGTTATGCAGTATAAAGAAAGGTTGAACATAATTTTCTTCCCCTTTCTTGTTAAAATGACTTTAACTACCAGGATGTACACTTAGGAGGCTGAAACAGGAAAATCAAGAGTACACATCCAGTTTGAGGCTAGCATGGATTACACACACAGTGAGACCATCTCTCAGAACAGTAACTATTGTATGCACATATTTGCTAGTTTTCTCATGACTCTGACAATAAATGATGTAAAAGCAAATTAAGCAATCCAGGAAGGTTATACTTTGGCTCAGGGTTTGCAGGAATGAAGGGAAGGCATGAAGAGAGGATCAGGGAGTGGCTTTTCATATTACATCTTGCAGTCAGAATATAGAGAAAAACGTTCTAGTCAGTGGTCAAATTTCTTTGCTCTTTTTGCCTTTTCCCAACCCATGAGATGAGACGGTGTCAACCATATGCAAAGCAGGTCCTCTCTCTCAGTTGAACTCTGGAAACACCCTTCCTGACATCCCAAAAGTGTGTCTTCTAATTGATCCTAGATGCAGTCAAGTTGGTAGTAAAGATTAACTGTGACATACTGTTGCATGAACCCCTCCTAAAATAAATGCCATACTACTGTAGTGATTTTAAATCTTGGGGCAAAACCATATATAATATACTGATTTAGCAAAAATAAAAATACAGAAAAATGATCCACCATGATTAGTGACAATTGATTCCATCCATGAAACCTTCAAGATACCTCATTTGTGACTTGTGCCTACCCCTCTGTACTCTTGAAGTTGGGAACATTTGTTCTCACCTTTTTAAACCAAGCTCATTAGTTTTTCTCCTCACTCTGGAAGGCAGAAGTTTAGGTCCAGATTAAACTGGATTTACCCAACTTAAACTGGATTCAGAAGAAACCAATGTGTATAATATTTGCTGCACCTAAGAACTGGACTGAGTTTTGTATAAGCTTCAGTTCTATTCCAATATCAAGATGGCAGGTTATTGCTACTTTCTGAATTTTCCTGCCTTTTTTTTCTTTTCTCCGGCCCTATCTGGGGCTAGTCCTTTCCCTAGAACACTGTGATCTCAGGTCTGTATCACATCTTTCTCCAATTAAACAAGAATACCATGAGGATAGTGTTGGTGTGCTGTCTAACTCCCACTGTAGCTGCTGGGCCAGCAGCTCACAGTTCCACTGCTCTTACTACCTAGAAAGAGCATACACACTTCCAAGATCCTAATCCAGAAATCTGTATAACCAAAGTTCAGCTGTGAAGTGTACACCCTGAGAAGTTCTATTAAACACAGTAGGTGGGATGTCACGAGTCAGTTCCACCTCCAACATCTACTGCAGGATGGAAGGAAGGGCCAATGCACACAGGATGAATGGTACACTGCCAAAAATCACTGGATGGGTAGCTTAAGTAGTAATAATGAACTCATTCAGTCATCTACCCACCATTTTGCTTATACCAAAGACTATAACACATCTCACATAGACTATAAATATATTTATAAGTATTTGTAAAAGCATTATTAATATATTATATAAAATGTTATTGAAATATAAATATATCTTTGTTTTGTTTTAATTATTATGTATTAAACTCAGAGATCATCTCCAATGCAGGATGTATGAGATATTTTTTTCCAAAATTCTCCCTAGAAAACCCTGTCATGTCTATGAAGATACTTTTAAGAAGCTATAAATTCCTTGAGTATTTGGCAAAAACTGGTACAATGAGTTTGGGTCTTCAGTCCTGACCCACCACCTGGGTTCATTCCTGTGCCTCATGTCCAGGAACTTCCTTGGCATTTAAAACAATGGGTATTTGATTTTGTCCCCTGTGACATGCCTGGAAGATATAGTAATAAAATCATATGGTCCCTGCCACAGGCAGGCTTGTAAGAAAATCCCATAGGATCCCCCATACTTAGCATGTATGCCCTGTACCATGCCCTGCCCTAGAGTGAGCAGGTCTGAGAATTTAATAGGCCAGCCTCCTACAACTAGTGTGCTTTGCATGGTTGAAAGAACTTTACAGGCCCAATTAGGATCAAGCAGATTTTGAGTTAATAACAAAGGATGCTATGATGAGTGGGTCTTTTCTAATCTCAAAAATAAATAGATCAAAGCAATAAAGGAATATGTAACCATATCATAGAAATGAGATAAGTTACAGCAAAAGTCCCTTAGTGTCCACCTGCTGAAAAATGAACACTCATTGCCAGTCAGAAAGAAAGCAGTGTCTCAATCCTACAACCTCTGGGAAATGTCTTTTGCTACAACCAAGACCTAGGAAGAAGATCCAAAGACTCAGATGAGGATCAGTCTTGCAGAAGCTCTTTTTCTGCCTCCTGAGACTCTGATGAGCAATGGTGCAGGGACTTCTGGCCTGCAGAATCTAATGAGCATTTGAAATTCCTCTATTGTGGTGACTTGTTCTACAGCTGTAACTAAAACCCTAGAGTCTCTTTCTCCATGAACTCATAGATATCAAGGAGTGAAGACATAAGCAAGTCATTACTTTGTGATATTTTTTCCCAAGGTACAATGATTCTAAGGTTTATCACCTTCAAAATTTGTGATCAACTTGCCTCCAGAAAAATTTACCTTTTACTGCTAATCTAAGTCATCCATTTAAAAAATAAAAGAAAACAAAAGAAAACAAAAAACTTTGTGTTAAATTCCCATACTATGTCTGATTATAAGCTAGACTGAAGGGACACAAGGACATCCAAATACAGTTCATGAATCTCTCTGACTTTGGTCCAAACTTTGCATACCAAGGCTCTATACCTAGTACCAATGCTTCTTTGTTCCTAGATTTTCGGTCAAAAGAAACAGCTCTATTCTGAACATTGCTGTGATGTTTCTGGCTCTCTAGGTAGCACTTTTGGCTGCTCTGTAAATTCAAATTGCATGACTGCAAAAATCTATGCATTCTATCGAGGAGAGAAAGGAGATGGTGCTTCATTTTCTAACTTCACAACACAGTGTTTGAAGAGGTGGAAGAGGTTCAGCAAATATCAGGCAGCTTGTCAACTGTTTATTCAACACATCCTGTATCTCTCCTTAGTCTAGCCCTGGATTCTGCCAATGATGTCAAGGTCTGGCTGTAATGAAATAGCAGAGAAATGTTTCATAAATGATGTTTACACAACTGCATATGTAGCCTTCTTAGAATCCCAGGCTAGCTTGATATCCTAATCAACCAGATCACTTGGGATAATTATGTCTAGCCAGGATCCCAGGTGCCCTTTGCTCAGGCACAAGGTCAATTTTAGAAATGTTAGGATTAAACAAAGAGAGGGTGGAAGAAGAGGGTTAAGGGAGGAAGTAAAAGGAAAGACAGCTAAAACTAAGGGCCATTTGAGGGGTGGCATAAAAACATAACAGAGAAATAATTTAAATATGTGTATTTTCATATATTAAATATTAATACATTATATACATATTCACTGTACCTTGGAGAAAATGCACATATAAGAAAAAATAAAAATAAAATCACCAGATAAATGGAGCTACAACACCCCTAGTAGACATCTCTCACCACCAAATGAAACATCAGTGACAGGAATATGTCATCTAATTGAGTTGTTGGCCAAAGGAGGCCCGTGGAAATAATCAAACAACCCAGGGCATTGCCAAAGCTATTGATTGTTCTCCATAAACTGTTGGTAAGTCCCTGTTGTTGAAAACAAGACCTACATAACTCACTGAGCATGGAGAAGTTGAGCTGGCACCTAATGACAGCCTTCACCCTTATTGACTAGTGTTCATGGTACTGAAAGGTACTCTGCATGCTACCAAAGAGAAAGGGGGAAAGGTAAGGACCAGCCAACCTACGAACCCTTCCATCTACAACAGTGACCTGCCTGCAAGATACACTCATATAATAGTGGCACAAAAGTTGTGGGATTAACCAATCACTAACTGATCTGATCAAAATTTAAGGCCCACTCCATGAAATGAAACCCATATCTGATACTTTTTAGAGGGCTAAGAACCTGGATTAGGTAAGCCACGGATACAGGGGGAAAGCAATACTACTGTTCCATTAATGGGATACAGCAATAAATTGACTCCTAGCAACACTCTACTATACTCATGGACCAGTGTACCATCAGAGAAACTTTCCCCTGCAGTAGATGGGAACAAATACAGAGACCCACAACTGGACAATGTGCAGAGAGTGAAAGACCTTGGAGCACTCAGTTTTAAATAGGGTGTCTTCATCAAATACTTCCCCTCAGGTATCAGAGAACTTTGGGGAAGAGGAGGCAGAAAGATTTTTTAAGAGCCCGTGGGGATGGAAGACACTACGGAAACATGGCCCTCTAAAACCACAGGACTAAGGCACATGTGAACCCAGCATGCACAGGGACTGCACAGATTTAATGGAGTCCCAATGCTGAGAGATAAGGTAGACATGGCCTCCATACCTAACCCAGAAGCTATCTCCAATTGACAACCACTCTCAAAGGAAAAATTAGTTTTTTCAGTGTCTCACTGGGTATAAACCAATTTGGGGCAGGCCCTGTACCCAGCAGTAGATGCTAACACAGTGGGAGCTGTCTCTGTGTCATTCATCTGTTTTTGGGACCCTTTTCCTTGTACTGGCTGCTTTGTCCAGCCTTCATATGAGGGCTTGTGCCTAGTCTTATTATAACTTGTTATGCCATGTTTGGTTGAGAGCCCTGGGACACCTGCTCCTTTCTGAGATGGAGGGGATCTGGGGGAGAGGGGAAGTGGAGGGGAAAGACAGGGTGGGGGGAGAAGAGGAGGAGAAAATAACTGTCATGGAGATGTGACATATGAGAGAATAAATAAAATAAAATAAAATAAAATAAAATAAAATAAAAACAGCCTCTATAAATTGCAGAAAAAAACCACAAAAATCTCATGTTTGTTGGTTTTTGTCTCATAACACTTTGTCTGGGTTTCTTTTCTTCTCCTCTTCCTCTTCCTTTTTTTTTAACTTTAATTTACCTTTAAGTTCTTTTGTTTATGTTATGGTTTCCAATTTTGTGTTTTTCTGAGATGTCTGAGTTTGTCTCTGTATTTTTTGTGCTTCTTCTTTGACTCCTTTTCTTTTCTGTTTGTTTGTTTTGCCCTGTTCTGGTTTAGTTTTACTATTGTTTTGGTCTTTAGTTGTCTGTTTTCTAATGAGAGAAACAAAGAGTGTGGATTTGGATACTGGGCAGGGAGGTGAGGATGATCTGGGAGGAGTTGGGAAAAGGAACCATGACCAGAATATATTCTATTAAAAAATCTGTTTTCAATAAAAAAAAAGAAAAAAAAATAAAAATAAGAAAATAAATTTTTGCCAGCCAATTCATATTTTTACAGTGAGGACACACACCATTTTTTCTTTTTGTGAGGATGTGTCATCACAAAGCACGACTAATTTGAAAATGAAATAAGTTGAAATAACTAAAAAAATATGATGTTGAAACTAAAGGTTTTTCTAAAAGAGAGAATTGAAATAATTGACAAGAAGACAAAAGATCAAAAGTGTACAACAAGATAACACCTGAGGTTCATGAAAACCTAGATGAAGAGAAAAGACCTTCTCAGTGCCGAGCCCAGATGGGCAGATGCAAATCTGTCCACCTAAGAGAGGCCTGTTTGGGGGTTCAGTTGTGAGAGGCAGATACACAAATTCCATGGGCAAATGCCCTTCAGGAAAAGGACCTGCCTCCTTGTCTGGCACACAGAACTACACAGTAAGTGCTACCAGCAGCAGGTACTGTCGTTTCTGCTCCTGCAGGTAATTAAATGGAGATGGCAACATGTGACCATTTCCTTCCACTACAGCTCTGCAGTCCTGTTTTTTCAACGAGGATTTGGGATGCACTCAGTTCCCCAAATGTCAAGGTCATGTCATTAACTCATGAGAGGTATTTTTAGAGACTGCTCAGCTAGTTTATAGACAGTGTGACAGATGGCAAAATGGGACTCCTCTGCCTTGGTTTCAGCCAGGCCTTCATATAACAGCTACCACTACTTTTCAAGCAGGGGCATGGACCATCACATTTCTGGCTGAACTGTATATTCAAAAACAAACAAAACAAAACATCTAAAAACAAACAAACAAAACAGACATCCTATATCAGTAGTTTCTGAACTTCTAGGCCTGGGAGAGCTTGGGAAATCACATTTCTAAAAAGCTGAAAATTATGCTGCATTTATGCAGGAGTGATCACATCCAGGAGCAGGGGCTGAAACCAGTAAAGTGGGCTTCCCTAGAGAAGGTCACCAAGGAAGCATCACCTGTGAGACATAACCTCATAAACTGACCAGCCACTGTAAAGGCAAAGTCCTGGGCTGGAGAGGTGACAATGGCAAGGAGTATGCTTAAGGAAAACTACATGGTCTCATGTGAGTTTCATATGTATCCTCTAGGAGAGGGAAGGAGATACCCTCCCCCACCTCAGACCTTGTGAGAATAGCTACAGAGGCAACCTGGAAGGTACATTCACCAGATCCTGGAGAAGAGGAAGATGAAAAAGGCTGAGGAAGGAGCTGGCCAAGACCAGAGCACTTGCAAAATCATTGTGTTCCCACAGCTCAGTAGGAGCAGAGTTGACTCCCAGGTAGGTGCTGGAAATCTGAATCCTAGAGGTAAGAATGACTTACCACCGATGCCAGCAGACCCATGGCCAGCTGGATTGGACAGGCTTGTTCCTAGAAGGAGTTGGGGTGGCTATAAATGTAGTAGTTGAGATGACAACCCTGGACAAACACTGTCAGAAGTGGAAAGTCAGACATTGGACAGGCATAGTGCAGCTAGCTCTCAGGGATCCATGAAAGGCCACTGGGGAAATCAAAAGTTCTGACAACGTGCCATGGCCTGAGAATCAAACCATCATGGCCTTCAGGGTATCATTATCATGATTCCATGCAGAAAGCTTCACTGTGATCCACCTCCCTGTCTCTCCATCTTCCCACTCTTGGGAGCTGGAAGCAGCCAAGGGTTTGTTTGGGTAGGTGGTTTCCTACACTGAGCATTTCTGCAACACAACACAACGGAAGAACTATGGATTCTTTAAGAACACAGATAAACTGTCACTGACAAACACTTATCAAGGCATGGAAGCCCCAGATTCCAGGGAAAGCTGGTAGAGATGGCAATATGGAAATGCTAACACAGCTGCTGCTTCTGCTTCAGGCATTCGTCCTCTCTAACAAACAGGTTACTGGCTTTGGAGCAATCATTGAGAACAGGCTGGCCTTTGTGGGAAATAGACCATTGGGATTTGGACCTCAGCTTCACTTCAGCCTCATACCTCACTGTCTGTTTCTCTCATGGTGCTCCAGGCCTGCAGAGAGAAGGAAGCACAATGCCTTGCCACTCAGCAGGTGCTGAGCCTCCAGTCCTTAGCTGACTGCAGAAAAGCACCTGGAGCTATAAACTGCTGTGTCTCCGACCCGAAAGAGTTTCGGAGTCCCTAAGAATGGTGATTAGAAATACAAGCCCCGTGGCTTCTCCCTCATGAAATTCTGTAAGATTACTAGAGGCTCAGGAACTTCTTTGTTAGCCTTCCTAACAAAAACTAAACAAAACCATCTCCAACCAAGGTGTAACACAGATCTCGGGGTTCCAGAAATCTTCCAGGCAGCAATAAAAATCCCTTTGCAAAACATTGCTGGCCAGCTGACCTGTTTGTGCATACAGGCATTTTACACTCAAGTTCACAACACTAGGGGATAAACACTAGGGGATAAAGAGAGAGAGAGAGAGAGAGAGAGAGAGAGAGAGAGAGAGAGAGAGAGAGAACACTCAGGGAGCTCAGAGAAACAGGTGGGAGGCCACAATGCGGCACCCCTAGGATTCAGCTTCTGGAGGAAAGGCACCATGATTACTGCCACTATAGCAGCAAGGATAGGAAGGTCAGTTGCTTTGCAGTTCAGCAGCTACCCGGGAGTACAAGATACATCGACAGATGAACTCTGTGATGGTTGCTAAACAATCTAGAATCAACTGGAGAAAAACATCTCAGCAAGAAATTGTCAGATAAGGCTGGCTTATGGGGACATCAATGAGGAATTGTAATTGGGTTAATTGAGGTGGGATGTCTCACTCTGAATGTACGGGTAGCACTAATTCATGGTTTGGCCCTGGACTAAATATAAAGGAGACAGTAAGCTAAGTACTAGCTTTGGTGTTTGTTCCCTGCGCTTGACTACAGATGTCCCCTGATCACTGGCTGCTTCAAGTTCCTTCCTGCTGCCTTGCTGTCCCTACAATGATGAAGCGAGACCTAGAACTGTGATTCCTAATGACCCCTTCTCCCTTATGTTGCCTGTAGTAGGCATCGTATCACAGTATAGTGGAAAGAATCTTAGGGCTCTGCTGTGATTCCAGTCAGACTGAAAACTTAGTCCTTTAAAACTCATCATGAAAAGCAAAACGATCCTGAACTGAGCCAAAAGTAAGCCTTGACGTCTCCTTCCTGGTACCTCACAGTGTAGCTGATATTACATGTTCAAGAATCATGTGTTGAGAAGACAAAAAGATGGGAGAGTGGGTCAATGAATGTGGTGCGTGGGTAAATGAAAGTACCAACTTATTCCACAGTTTACAAGTTTCCATCCTTCAAGCCATTCTATAAGAAGCAGCCCATGTGCTTGCCAGAGTATCATGGATGCCGCCACATCCCATGCCAACATCCTTCAGTGCCTTACCCTGGCTCAAGCACACACTAGTGTCTTGGGTGAATTGATGTTAAGTCCTCTGGGACCCAGACCCTGCCTGTATTTCAGAGACCACCTACTGCAAACAGCATGTGCAATGATTTGAGTGTAAAATGCTCTGTGGTAGTTAACTTTGATAACTGACTTGATTAAGTTGTGAAACTGTCCCCGTATGAATACGCACCCCACATGCGACACTAACATGCATGCCCACCCAAGAATGTTTATAACATTAGTGAAGCACATCGTTAGGTGTCTTTGAGAATTTTTTCCAGAGAAGATTAACTGGGGGAATACATTCTGCCTTGAATGTGGGTGACGCAACCCACCAACCCGAGGTTTGGGATCCCAGTGTCAATATAAAGGAGAAGGGCAAGCCAGCATTCCTCTCCCCTGCTTCCTGGTCTACTGGGAGATGAGCAAGCAGTCCCCACACACCTACTGCCATAGCCTTGAAATGTTTCAGTCACCATACCGTCATATCATATGTCATATATCATGGAGCAAACCATGGATCAAACTAAATCCTTCCTCTCTCCTGCTATTCCCAAGGCTGCTCCTTGACAGTGTTTTGTTACAACCGCAGAAAAGTAATTAATATGGTACCCTCCCTCCCCAACACATACAGGCTCTTTTGTTTGGATAAGTTTTCCCTAGCTGGTGGTGCTGTTGTAGCAGGCAGCAGAGCTAACAGGTCTTAGCTCGAAGAAGTAGGTTGTTTATAGTCCAACCCCATTTCCTATCTAATACCTGTTTCCCTGTCTTCTCAAATGTGAGCAAGAGGCCCCCAAGTCCTGTCATCACAGCCAAGAACTTGACACCCTTATCGTGATAGCCAGTGTCCTCAAACAGTGACCTAAAACAAGCCCTCCTCCAGGACACTTTGTGTAGGGTGTTTGTTCACAACAATGCCAAACGTACTCAATGTTCCGATTCCCAAAAAATAAAAATCTCCCCTTTTCCTTATCAAGTCACCTTCTAGATGTCAGTTAAATTGTTACCTTTTCCAAGAAGCCTTCCCTGACTGCTCAGACTGGGTAAAGTAGCTGTCAACCAGCAGTTACTTATTAAATTCTTACTGTCAGTAACCTCAACCCTTGTGCTTCTAAAAGATTTTATACAGATCTCCATTTATCTCTATCCTCTCTCCCACACCTCACTCTTGGAACACAGTAGGAACAGAACAATTGCAGAAAGAATTAATAAGCTGATTCTATGATTCCCGGGAGACGGGTGTTCCCCAACGGTTAACTCGTTGCCAGGCAGGCGTTGTCAAGGATACTGCAAAATGGAAAATACCCTTTTTCTTCCAGAACAGAACAAAGCGTTTGCCCCATATGGTACAGACAGCAGATCCACTGCCTCTGATTGCAGAAGCTGAGGCTCCCTCCTGTCTCCTCCAAGAAGCAGGGCTTCCTCATGTGTCTGTGTGTCCCGCTGTCTGCAGGCACACGTGACTGGGGAATCCCATCTGCCTGCACACACGCCCACCCATGACAGATGAATTCATCTACAGTGTTGCCAGGAGCAGCCTCACAGCCTCGTGAGCAAGAAGACAGTGATGAATTATTCATAGAGAGAGAGGCTGGCCCCATCCTCTCCCAGGGTAGGGCAGCTTTGTAAAGCCCCTCTACTGCAGGGTTTGGTCCCTTATGTGAAAGGAACTGGTAGCACAGATCAAGTAGAGTGCCTACATCCTACCCTTTCAGAATTCCAACCTATAAGGTGCCATTTAATTTCATTTTCCTACGAGGAAGAAAATCCATTGTGCCCCTGTTAAATAATGGATCAGCAGTACAGAGTTAGTGACATTAGGCATAGTCATCCCTGCCAGAGTCCTCTAGTCTCTTGAAAAGAGATTTTTCCCCCTGCACTGCAGCAGGGGAGTGAGGGAAACCCCGGGAAAGCCCAGGGATACCCACAGCAGAGCTGGGAAATGTCTGGCCTCCCCTCACCCCGCTGACATTAGCATTCAGAGAAGCACTTCATCAGGCTAGAAGATGCTGTGAGAGTCCTAGCCAGACCCTGTGTGTCAAATACAGCTGCTATTTCCAGCAGATTCTGTGTCAGAGAAGCTCTGCAGCATTTGTTATGACAGAATCAATGATCCCAGAGGACATGGAGCCAGTTAAAAGGAGTTACAAGGTGCTGAAGAGGAAGAAGAAACTCCCAAGAAGCCTTACCTCTGACACAGGTGGTAAGGTCTGACCTCATGAACCCATCACAGAAAAAGAAAAGGGATGAGTGATACAATCCTCTCAAGAGAAGAATAAAAACAAAAGTGGGCACAAAGCAAAGGATGCTATGGAGGGTACCAAAAAAGACGCTATGAAGGGTACTAATGGGATGCTGTGGAGGGCACCAATAGGGATGCTATGGAGGGTAGCAAAAGAGATGCTATGGAGGGTACCAATAGGCATTGAGTCTTGTTAGGAATTTTTGATACTTTTGATTTCCAAGGGATCTGGCATCGCCTAAGAAGTGGCACACACAAGGGGGACGCAGAAATAAGCAAAGTAGAAAGCAAGTAGAGTATTGATAATTAAGAAGGAGGGATAGAGTGGTTGTGTCAGGGCTTCAGGTCCTCAATCACCACCTAGGACCTGGAATCATGCTTCCTGTAAGGTGAGATATCAAGTCACTGCATCATTCTGCTGTTCTCTGCCTGGAGTGTCACCTCACCAGAATAAAAAAAATTAAAAGCCCCCAAAGCAAAATCTGCTGTGGACATAGACAGGTGGAAGCCACCCTAAGGGAGCCTAAGTCATATTGATCCATGCCCCGGCCAACCTCCACCTCACATTATATACCATGCAGACCCCTGTCCTACAGCCTGAGTCCCACCCAGCTCTGGTGTCCAACCTGATGTCCTTGCTACCTTGGTCCCAGGCAGGAATGAAGATGCAGCAGTTTCTTCTTCATCCCAGGCCAGGATAGTACCAACAGAGGAGTGTCAATGTCACTCTGGTCCATGAGATGTCCTTATCTCCCCTCCTTCTACCTAACATGCTGTTCTTTCTGAATTTGTCTTTCTCTCAGTTCCCTTCAGCGAATACCAGTTGTTAGCCACATCTGAATTCATGAGAGCTGGCCATCAGCTGCTACACCTAGCAGCAGTGACATCTACCCTGGAGACTGAAGTCCCCACAGTGATAGATAGTACATAGGGATTCTCATGGTTCAGCTAGGATGCCTGGTCAGACCGGGCTGACTTGAAATTTTGAAGAGTATATCTAAATCTGGATCTGTCTCTGTCCAAGGTCCCAGACATTTCTGCTTTTCCCAAAGTGGGAAGAGCCACTGTACTTTTTTCCATGCAGGGGGGAGAAATGGTACTGTGAGAAGCAACGGTATTCCAGCTGTTATGATGACCGAGTATATGTGGAGATGTAGAGTGAAAACTCCATGGGAAATGTTCTGAACAGGCTTGCTGGGGTGATGGCTGTGCACTGAGAAGCACTAATTCCTCTCATACAGGATAAGTCATCTCGCGTCCAGTTTCCAGCCACACCCTACTTCTCAGAAGAACCAGGCTTTGGGTCGCATGTCTCACCCCACATCACAGTGGTCTTAGCTGTAAAGGACCTAGATTTGGGAATTACTATGACACTTCCACCTGTGGAAAAGGAGGTATATGTCTTAGGGTACTCAAGTTTATCATTTTGTTTTAACTTTTTTAAGCAAAAAAAAAAATTTCCCTGTTTTTTTTGTTTTGTTTTGTTTTGTTTTTTTAAAGAAATGAAGATCTTTAACTCTTCGTTACTAAGATGGGATTTCCCGAAACCTCTTTAAGTTCCCAGCTGGACTTCTTAGGAATTCTGAAATTTGTCTCCTTGGAATTCCAGATTGCTCAGTGCTTAATAATTCATAAATTCATTCAGGAGTTGGAGACACTGAGTGGATCCAGGACCTTAGTTACTGAGCTGAGGGGAACATGTTATGGACCCTGCCCTCTGCTGAGGAGCTTTACGGGGCCGAGGAAGGAAGCTCGGAATGTTGGAAGAACAGAAAGAAAGGCAGGAACTACTGCAGGCTTTGCAGGAGGGCCATTCAGTGCTGCAACTTCAAAGCAAGAAGACGTTTTCTGCCACATAAGACAGACATTTAAGTAGAAAAGCTATTTCTACAGGAGTTGGGGGATACATGTGAAGGGGCATGAAGGGCTGAGAAGTCATCAGTTGTCTTACAAACCATTCAATTACTGTCTTCTTGCTCTGCCCCCCCCAAAACTGTACAAACAACCCTGTCCCCGTTTAACACAATAATAGGCTATGCTATGTATTCAAGTCCTCAATCTCAACTATAAAGACTAGGGAGATTCCATAAAAGAAATATTTACAAATGTGGGCTAGGTGGGTAGGGAAATCAGAAAGAAAGGACGGTTCATAGAATTGGAAATATCAGGGCAATTAACATCCTCACACAGGGGCACTGGAGAGAGAGGGGGTGCCAGAAGCAGGCAGCTGTTAACTATGCAGTGAGGGCTACCAACAGGAGCTGGTACCAAAACAGTACAAAAGTGGAGTGTCAAGCTCTCTTCCAGCTGCCACCTGTATCCCTCTTTACTGGAGTCTGTCATACTCTGCATCCAACCAAAATTTTCAGGCAGGGCACCTGCAGATGAAACACAAGATGAGTCTCTTATGGGGCAGCTAAAGGATAGGTTTGGAAAGGCAGACACAAGATTCTTAGAATCACATAGATGGCTGTGAAGGAAATATTTTCTTCCTTAGCCTACTGATGATTTCTGTCCTAGTAACATGTGAATTCCATGTGTTTGGAAAACGACATGACCCCTAAGCAACAAGTAGGTCCTGTGACTCGGGGCTGGGCAAATCCATCCATCCATCTGGGCTTTGTATCAAGTATGGAAATCCATCTGAGTAAATGATATGAGTCATATACATCTAATGTTAAACTGAGTTGAACTTGTTGTGCCCATGGTGTTCGATTAGAAGGAGGACCAAATAACAGGCACAGCATGAAGAACAGTCTCTCCAGAGAGCTATTGGCTCTAGTCTCCCGACACTGCCTGATAGGTAGCCCCTGTAAAAGGATACTCTTTCACTTGTATTTCATCCAATGGGGGAACCACTACCTGGCATTTAATCTTCCTTGTAGAGTCTAAGCATCACACCAAAGAACGCAGGAAACACAGATCATACCAAGAAACTCAAACACAAGCCCCTGTGAACCACAATTGCTTCAAAGAATGGAGAGGTCATGGGTCTATAGGTCCATAAACAGCTGAGGAAAGAAAAGAAAGAGCTGAAGGTCAGAGCCAAGCTTTGTAACATGAGCTCCCTCCCTCACCCTCCAGAGTTTTCCTGGAGGCAACTATCAGGGGTGACAGGCAACATCACTGGCCACTGGCTGCTGCGCCTGGGAATAACAGCTGCTGCTGGGTCTTATAAGCACATCTTTACCCACATGGGTGACCCGTTAGGAAAGGAGGAGGAAACAATTACTTTGAAGCCGGAGGACAAGATAAATATAAGCTCCCATCACTGACAAGGACTGGCGGCCAGGGGTAGGATCTGTGTGTGACAGAGCTGAGGGACCATCTCCAGCTTGTGTGTAGGAGTGATGAGGCACTGGGGGATGCAAGGTGGGAGGGTACGGAGTGTGCAGCAAGCCGAGGAATTGCAAGCGAGACTTGGTTTCAGCAGGACTTGTGTGAATACAGGGCATGTTCCTCATCCTTTGCTCTTGGGTTCATCCCTATCGTTCGCAACGAAAGTACACAGGTAGCTATGAACACGGGTATGGGGAAAGGTTGGAGAAAACGCATGGCCAGATCTCAGTTCAAATCATACCTGAACCTGTGAGTATCACATGACCTAAGGTTGTGTTTGCTCACTTGTGAAATAGAAGAAGGGATACAGATGCCTAGAACATAGGAGACATGCCAGAAAGGGCAGCCTCCTGGAGAAGGGTCTGTTCCTAGAATACCAGAGCTCTTGACTGTGTCCTCTCAATTAAGGCTGTCACAGAGCTGAAGTGAACCACTTTTGCAGAACAGAAGAAGACACATAATTTTTCCATGTGCATGGTGCTTTTAAGAACACTCCTTCACACTCCCTTGCTACTGCGACATGACCATGTAGGTAGTCTAGCATCTTAGATCTGGAACTCCAAGAAGGAAGTTCTTCTCAGTCTTAAAGTACTTGCCAGGAAAATTGAAAATCTCTGAGGCCACAAAAAGTGCAGCCCAGGGCCGCTGTCCTCTCTGTTAATTCCTGATGCCACACCATCCCTGTGTCCTCAGGGAATACTTTCAACAAGTAGGAAAAGTGGGGACTGCTTTCTAAGTGGCCATTGTGCTCAGAGATTATTGCAGGTGTTGCACTATTACTGCAAGATCCTCTGAAGAAATCTATAATGGCCACGATTTAAACCCATTTTAGAGAAAATAAAGTGGAGGCTTAACTATTCCTCCATGGCTTGCCTGAGCATTACCATAATATATCAGCAGCAATAACTGAAGAGACTCTTGTGTCAGCTCAGCCTAGGAATTCTGTGCTCCTCTGAACATGCTATCCTCTTCAAAGAATAAAAACAAACAGCTGTCATTTTGGAATAAGAGGGTCTCATCTCCAGCAGTCTGAGTTCCACTATTGTCACTGAGGAAAAACATTCTGTAATGTGCCCTTGGTAAGCCCCCAGATTCAGCTCAAATGTCTGACAGTTTGTCGGCAAAATCACACCTCTTGCACTTAGTTGATTTAAAAATCACTATTTTGAGAGGTCACAGCTAAGCTATCATTAGTTTCCCACTAGCTCTCCTGTAGATAACACTTCTGACATGTGGGTTATGATAACAGTTGCCTGGGCTACTTCACTGAAACCTAACTGCTGATTTTGCTGAAAATCCCGACTCTTCACTCAGGCCTGAAGACAGCCAATGCATGACAAAAACAGAATCTAAAACTTGGCATCTCTGACTTCATGTGGTGTGTCTATCCCTCGCTTGCCTTGGCCTGTGGGTCTGGCTCTACTCAGTTTTATATACTGGCCCACTTTTTGAGAGGTGTTTTATCCATGATGACAACACAGAGTGAACTTGGCTAACGGCCTAACGCATATTTCTTCTGTCCAGCCCTTGTGAGCCTTCATCCACTCAGTGTCTAAAGTCCAAACTGTGTTATTTATGCAAAACAGCTCCTGAGTTAAGTCAACTGTCTGTGAGTTTACAATTCTCACAGCCAGGATGGTGGGCAAACATATTTCAAAATTGTACCCATGACCTGTTGAAAGTTACTAGATTGGCCACCCCAACCAAGTCATTATAAAGCTTGCCCTTTCTTTGTCAAAGGCAAGCTCAGCCTCCTCATTCATCAGTCTTGGTGCCTCTCTGTTAGCAAGCTACAGTCTCAGTAAAGAAGTCTTGCCTATTGTTATAAGGTTTGGCTTGGTCACATTTCTATCTCTCCATGGGTTGACTGCATCCCACAAAAGTCCTGTTGCTAAAATATTTCATCCCTAAATTCATATGTAGCAATATTTGGAAATGGGTCTGGGGTAGTAATTAAGATTATTAATTAGGTTGGGGCCCCATAAGCCAGAGTACTTGCCCCATTGTGACACCTTCTGCAGGGGCAACACAATTTTTTGAATTCTCAGCTCTAGAATAGTATGTTAAATAACCTTCTGCGGTTACAAACTGCATGGCCTCAGGCAATTTGTTCTAGAAACAGAAAACAGACCTGAAAAACTATAACAAAGCACCATAGTCTAGGAGCTTAGGTTATGGTTTGGATATGAAATGTCTCCCACAGGCTTATTGGTTTGAATACTTGGTCCCTGTCTGTCACTCTGTTTTTGGTAGATTGTGGATATGGAGGGAAATGAAGCTTAACTGGAACAAGTAGGTCACTAGAGGGTAGGCCTTGATGTCTATACCTCAGGAACACCTGGGTTTCTCTACTTCCTGACGCCACATCACCACCCAACTGCCACAGCCAGAGCCACTCTGACTGAAAAGTGTGCTTCATCATGGTGGACAATGTTCTTCCCTCAAGCTATGGAGCAGAATGAGCTTCTCCTCTCTCACTCTCCTGCTTCACAGATATTTTCTCATTATAATGAGAAAAGGTAACAAACGCAACCTAAAAAAGGTATAAGTTCACTGTCCACAGTTCTGGTCACTGGGAGCGTGGGATCATCTGCAAGCATGTCTGGGTTCTGGTGAGAGGCCTCTCCCTTGGGTTACTGCTTCTAACAAGAGAATCCTTTCCCAAGGCCACATCTTTAAGACCTAACTATCCTCTAAAGGTCTACTTCTGTCTCCTCCCACTGGGGACTAAAATTTCAACATAGCAATGCTGGGAGATGTAAACCATCAGCCTACAGATGGAACCCACTCAAGGGGACATATATTTGCCTAAATTCCTATTGTATCTATGAATGCATCAATCACCATAGTTTTCCAGACCTGAAGGATGGGGCCTGTGGATCCTATTGGCTGCAGCAGCTAGATGAACAGCCCAGGGCATCTGTAGCCTAACCCTTTCTGTGAAGCCAGAAGCATTCACCACCAGCAGTGTGTATATCTTGCTGACATACAAACATATGTAGGCTGTGTTCTTTATTCATGAGAAGAGATAGGTGAAGTCGAGCCAGTGGTCACTATGGTCAGAAAGGTCTAGGGAGGGGAGATCTTCCAGACAGGCACACTTGTTTAGAGAACTGCTTTTTGCCTGGATAAACAGCTAATTTGCTGAAATTCTTTGTATGTCCGAGATGTGCTGATAAGCCGTACCCAGAAGCACTGTGTTTCTCTACTTGTACTATGCTTGCCTCCGCTGAGACTGTTGAAATAGCACCAGCTTTTCAGCAGAGTCTTTGGATGTCTGACATCACAGCATGGAACACACCTTCATTTCTCCTGGGCAAGGACTGTGCCCTGTACATGTGTCACCCCAGATCCCTACACCAGCTCTTAACAGATGCTTTGACATGCTGGTTGAACTGGCCACCAGGAGAACACATTAATTTCAGTCAGAGGGCCCAGGATGCTATTAAAACATAAATAAGAATGCAAGGTTTGTGGAATACACCAATGGTAGGCCAGAGGGGAGGTGGGGGATGGGAGGGAGGGGGAATGTTTAAAAGGCTTAAGCAGTCATGCTCTGTGAAGGACTGAGGGCTACATCTTGTAACATTTCCAACCGTGTGTGTGTGTGTGTGTGTGTGTGTGTGTGTGTGTGTGTGTGTGTGTGTGTGTATGTGTTATCCTATGCTCCAGTTATCTGTAGCTAGGAGTGTTAGTATATTTTTAGGTATTTGAAGATGAAATATATTCACACATGTGACACATCAAAGCCCTCCATAAAGGGGTAATTTTCCTCAGCCAAGAAAAACTCCAAAGAAATGAAATTCCCAGTTTAGTCACAAATCATTTGATAAGAAGTCTCAAGAAAACAGTGCTGAGAAATGGGACGCGCTCTTTGATAACAGTAGGGCAGGCGATAAAAGGCAAGGGGACATGAGTTGCAGGATACATTCATGAACACTTCAAATCCACAGAAAGAGCCCCGGGATGGGATATACACACCCTAAAGAGCCACTGAAACAAGAGAGGTTACCTGTTACCCAATGGCACTGGCTACCCTGTGATGAGGCAGGAGAGAGAATGGGGCTAGCCTGGAGCAGGACCTTAACAGAAAAGAGAGGGATCATTTCCCTTTTGGTTTGGTGACGCTGTCTGCAGGCAAGGTGTAATGCTCAGCCTCAGAGTCAATTTAACAAAATCTGAAATCACCTAGGAAACAAGCCTCCAGGTACACCTGTGAGGGATTATTTATATTAGGCTAGAATCTGGGCTTTCCTGTGAGTATTATCTTGAGTAGGTTAATTGAGATGGGCAGACCCTCCAACTATGGGTTCCTACCCTGTACTGAACTGGAAGGAGATGATGAGCTGATCTCCAGCATCCATTACTGTCTCTTGGCTGTGGATGCGATGTAAGCAATCACCTCAAAGTCCTGCCGCTGGAACTCCCCTACAATGACTGACTATAATCTTTAACTATGGGATTTCTCCTAAGTCACTTCCTACAGTGACAAAATAGTAACTAAGACAAAAGGGACTGTCTTGGAAACTGGACAGTGAGACAAGTCTCGAAGTAATCAGGACTGGCCCAGGAAAAATGCCACCCAAAAGACAATTAGCCCAGGGGAGATAATTCCTTAGTGCAGAATCACACAAAGAATCTGTTTTGTATAAGGGCCTATTTTATTTTATTTTTGTATATAGGCCTGTCCCAACAAGATAATTGGCCATGTGGCTATGGTATTGAGCTACAAGCATTTGGTAAAGTAAGGCTATAGCCATCACTCAGACATGCTGCCTTTACCCAGTTTCTGGCTCCTTAGAACTTTTCATCACTGAACCTAACAGAAAATGCCCAGGAATGGATGCTCCTCCCCACATGCGGAGCCTGGCTGCACTGTGAAGCACACATTTTATATATGCATCTCCCTCGGAGCCTCCACTTGCAGGTGCTCTTCTAAACTCACCTCCTACGCCTCTTCCACTATGGGGAGTGCCCCAGTTCCTCTCACCTTCTGGAACTTCTAGAATTACATGCTACTGAACAAAGGTCAGACCAAACACAAGGAACTGAAACTCTTCTCAACCATCCTTTCTCTTCCTGGAACTCAGAGTGGGCAAAGCTGGGTTTAGAATTAAATGGTGGTCCTCACTGCTGCCTACCTATCTGGAAAGGAACCAAGGAAGACTGGTGGAGTGTTCCAGCTTGACTCCTGCTCCAAGCATTCCATCTTCCTGGGATAGTTCTAGACATTGAAATGAGCCAACTCAAGCCAGATTACATTATATTAAATACAGGTTTATTTTGAAGCTGATCTCCAGCAGGTGAGTTCATTGGCCCCGAGGAAGGAGACCAGGGAAGTCACCATGGAAAGAAAGAGAGAGGAAAGGGGGAAAACAGAGAGAAAGCACATGCAGAGAGAGAGAGAGAGAGAGAGAGAGAGAGAGAGAGAGAGAGAGAGAGAGAGAGACAGAATAGAGAGAAAGAGGGAGACCAATATGTCTAGATTATATTAGAAAAAGTCTCTGGAAGAACCCCTGGGCTGGAAAGTTCAGGGTTAGGGTCAGAGTATGCCAGGAAGGGACTGAGGGATGCTGGGAGAACCTGGAGGCCAGGTCTGCTTTGGTATGTACAATATGTACCTCAGCCCCTTGTCCTGGGGCCTGAAGCCCAAGAGAAATACACAGTGGTAACAAATTTTCATCAGTAGCCTGAGGTTATTATAGCTTCTAAATCCCAGAATTTGGCAAACAGAAAAAAAACACCAATCCCTTGAGAAGAAAGGAACTTTTTTATCTTCTTGCGAAGCTGAATAGGCTGGGATTCAGACAGGTCAGTAATGAGCCCAAAATGCCCTAGGTACAAGTGTCTTAGTCCAAGTCTTCTTGCCAAGCACTCCTGGCCTGTAGTGCACTGACCGGCTCAGGTTTTAAGTATAGTCCAGCCAGGAGCCCATGAGACCCCTAGCAGACAAGTAACTTTAAAGGTGGCTGCAGTGTGGAAAAGGATAATGTTCTTTGGCTCAGCTAAACATATACTCTCTGAGAGTGACAAGAACTGGGACAAAAGAATTATTTCTGGGGAAAAAAAAATCTGCTTAACTGTCCTGAATGCACCCTGTCATTTGCAGCCAAATGGCCGCACTTGAAAAGCTCCCTCTTTCTCACTGGATCAAATGGCTGGAACTCACTAGATTGAGCTCCTTCCTGTAAGCAGGCTGCACACCCCCACACAGCTGTCCCCAGGAATGATGAAGTGAGGGGACAGAATTAGCTCTGGCTTCCAAAGGCTCCGACACTCTTCATTCTGTTTCATCGGCATACTCAAGAGAGAAGTCATACCCCCTGGGCCTCCACATCTTCCCCCTCCATCCCAATGGCCTAGAGACCTTGCTCATCTCTGACTAGTGCAACTGCTTCATGAGTCTCACCTCCACAGCTCTTGGACTCCAGGTTCCAACCCACCCACCAAGCTCTACAGATAAGAAAGGAGAAGTGCAGAAAGAAAAACAATCCAGATGCGATTTGTGGAAGAATGGAGCCAAAATCCAGAGCTTTGAGCACCCAGACTAACCACATTCCTTACCCACCATAGTCTTGGGACTCCCAAATATATAGTAGTTTCCTGAAGTTTCTGGAACAGATGAGTACACACTTGTTATGTTGAATAGAAATCTATTCTTTGACATCCCTGGAGACCATGAGTCTGAAATCTAGGTGGGCTAGGAAGGTTGGCTTTAAGATTTCCAGGCAGGGCTCTCTCTTGGCTCATCCAGTTCTGGAGATGTCACATGCTCACCCTCTTGCCACAGCATTATTACAAACCCTAGATGTTCTCACAAGGCCTTCTCACCAGGTGTCACTGCAAAGATTCTCTAGTCAAAGAAGCTTACATTCACAGGTTCTGCAGGTGAGCAAATGATACCCTGGGAGGCTGTGTCAATCCATGGTGATGAGTTCTTTCTTTGTATGTCAGTAACTTGTGGGAGCAACTAGGAGTTAAAATTGAACCCCCCAAAGAATAGATCCACTGCATATCTGCCCACAAATTAGAGCATATGGATTTACAACCAGGGCTTTCCCTCCAAGGGATATCTCAGGAGACACAGTGATAAATGATGTGCGGATAAATACATCAGCTACAGGCTGGGGAAGATAAGCTGCATAGTAGGCTAAACTATTATGAATGTTGCCCATCTTTGAAACCATCCTAAAAGTGAATAATAATTAAATCCCATCAATTACTGGTTAGCAGCTGCTATACACGTCAATTCCCTAGCATCTATTTCTTAATCGTCAGGATAATAAAAATTAGGATTGGAAGGATGACTCAGTAGTTAAGAGTACTGTCTGCTTTTCCAGAGGTCCCGAGTTTAATTCCCAGCATGGTAGCTCACAACCATCTATAACTGTAGTCTCATGGAATCCAATGATCTCTTCTGGTGGAGAGATATATACTGAGACAAAATAGCCATATATATAAGATACATACACAAATAAATCTTTTAAAAAGTTATAACCACCATAAGTGACTTTTTTCTCCTGTCCAACTGAACTGTATGGCTTGGGCTAATGTCTTTTCTCTTCTCAGACACCACAGTGGTAATTGTCAAGGAAACTCACTTCTCCAAATCCTGTCAGTTAGACAAAAGCCGTCGTTCCTTAGGAACATGTTAAGCCAACTCCCCTCTACCAAAGGAGCCATTTCCCTTACCACTGGCAGAAAGGACAAATGGCTACCTGAGGTGCCTACTAGCACACCAGAGGGCATGCTGGCCCCCAGACTCCCTCACTGTCTAAAGTCCCTGTTAGACATTTTAGAGTCTAGGTTTTCCCACTTCCTCCCCTCCCCTAAACCCATTCCAGCTCACAGCATCCCCTCCTCCCAGCTATTCACCCTGCTAGTTCTGCTAGGCTCACTCTCTTTGCCTTCATCTCTCATTCTCCCCTTTTCTGTCACTCTGCTCCAGATTCTCTCAGAGCCAGGTCCAATCTGCTGGCCGTGTTTAGTCTGACTGTCTGTCTAGACTCTTCCAAATACCTCTGGCTATTCTCATTCACATCTACACTAAAAACCCTCCCATTAACCATTATCATAGAGCAGCCATGTTGTCAGTTTATATAGTGATCAACATTCTACTAGCTACTTCTGTCAGTATGACTTGCAGTTTGTACATATAAAGCAGTATTTGCCTCTGGCTTGGCTTATTTACTTAACATATTGTCCTCTGGATTAATCCTTGCCATTGGAAATGAATATATATATATATATATATATATATATATATATATATATATATGCCATTTATATAAACACACATGCCACTTCTTTTGGTCCCTTTATTTTCTAGAACAATTTAGTGGTTTCCAAGTCTTGGTTCCTGTGAATAATACTCCAGTGATCATGGGAACACAGACATATCTCATTGGCATTCTGGTTTCACTCCATTTTAATATATACTCTGAGCAAAAATGCTAGGTCATATGGTAGTTCTATAGTTAATATTTTTTTTGTGGAATCGCCATACAGCTTTTCAAAAGAGATGTACAAATTTACCTGTCCAGCAACATTATATGTACAAGAGGTGGAACTTTCTCTAAATTCTTCTCAAAGTACTTATCAAAGATTATGACATCTAACAGGTAGGAGGTGACATCTCATTGTGATTTTAATGATCTGCACACCATGGTAATTACAGCCAATAATAATACATTATATATGTATATGTGTATGTATTTGCATGTGTGCTCACACATATCTGCAGGCATGGACACTGTGGAGGCATGTATGGAACTCAAGATAGCTTCCTCAATTTTTCCTCCACCATATATCTTTGAGGCAAGATTTCTCATTGTTTGGGCTATAACAATGACTGCTCTGGGACCTGCAGGGCTCCTCCTTGTCTCCATCGTCCAGTCACACACAGGCACACACTATTGCACTGGTTTTTACATCAGGGCTGGGCATCTCAGGGTCTCACACTTGATCCACTTATCCACTGATCCATCTTCTCAGCCTTTGAAAATAGCTACAAATGTTTCACCACAGACAAGTATGTCAGGTAAGGAATGTACTAATTAGCCTGATTTGTTCATGCCACAATATATAAATATACACAAACATCATATCAGGTTGTGTTCCAGAAAGAAAATATATATGTATGTGTATATGTATATGTATGTGTATGTGTATGTGTATGTGTATGTGTATGTGTATGTGTATGTGTATGTGTATGTGTATATGTATATATGTATATACATACTTTCTAAATAATAATAATGTGTGCTTTGAGAAATAGCAAGCTGAGGACAGCCCCATGGTATACAGACATTCAGTACAAATTTTATCACTGGAAATTTCATCAGAGTACTTCTCACTGTTCAACGTCACATCTGATGTTCTAACAAACAGCCATGCTGTACTTCTTTCCACAAAACCATTGACCTAAAAGACTACATGGGACAAACATAGTAAGTCTAGACTTGGAAGGTTACTGTAGGGACATACAAGAAGTTTGTTGTTTAAAGAAATCCCTGGAAGTTCCTGCTTTAAGCCCTGAAATCTTCTGGCAGTATTATGCCCCTAGGGTATGTACCCGACTCATTTGCATTTTGGTCATGTCCTAATTATTAAGTGGGGCACAACTCCCATCAGCTCAATGAATCTCTGTTTTCCAGCCTCGATCCCGTTCACTGTCATTGACTAGTTGTCTCATTCTCTGATTCGTAGACAATGCCTGCATTGATTCACAATGTTTTGGTTCTCTCAACCACCACAATGTGACAACACAAATGGAAATTGTGAAAGAAATGAATTCTATCTTTAAACAATGCCCAGGTGGAATGCAGTGCAAACACATACAGAGCAGGGAGAGTGGCTGACAAGGAGGAATGAGCCATTGGCATAACAAGCTTCTGCTCAAGTTTTGGTAGAAAGGAGCTTTGAGGTTCAGGATGGGAAGGACATGGTCTCCAGGGTCAGACAGCCTGGGTTCAAGTCTCAGGCCAAATACTAAGGCTCCGTGTAATGTGCTGCCTTGAACTCTGGGGAAATGGACCCATTCCTATTGTTATTTAGGCAACATTTCTTCTTAACAAGGGTCCAGGCACAGCCAGTCACATCTTATAGAAACTTAAAGGAGGAACCATACCTTCCGATACTATAGAACCTTCCTCACACAGAATATCACAGCCCTTGTTCACTAGCAGGCTCAGTGTAGTTGCAGGCTCGGTGTAGTCGACCCATAAACATTGGGTGGTGTCTTCCATCACAAACTGTATGATACTCTGCCATTGCTCACATCTGTCAGTGCCGCCCTTCCCATATCCCATAGTTTTGGGTGGGACTTCCTCCCTTACTCCTGATTATTAAAATACCAACTGTGAGAGATTACTCAAATTCACTGAGCAATGTTTCCAGCATGGCCCAAGATTCTCTCTGTCAAGAACTAAAACACAAACTCCTATAGTGTGACCACAGGTACTCTGCAAAGCAAACATAAATACAAGGAAATAAATGGCCATGGAAACGGACCTGCACCCCGCCCCCCCACTCAGTCCTGCTTACTTATTCCCAAACAGGAGCAACAGTCAGACTACCAAGAAGAGACAGACTCAACTCCTCCTAACTCTAACATTATATATACTACCATGAACCCACAGACTAACTTTCACACTAGCTCCACCAAAATGACAAACAACACCAGCTTGTTATGTAATGTAGGAAAGACCGGAGGCTTTATCCTGTTTTTAGAATTCAACTGACTGCTGGTCCTTCCCAGCACTGTAATAGTTTATACTGTGATAGGGTAAGACAATGCAGAGGTTTCTCTATCTTATATTCTTGTTGAGGCCATCTTAGGTTTAACCAGAATTTAATATCCCTGATGGGAAGCCCCATGAAAAATTACCTAACTCTATTCTAGAAACCTGAGGTCAAGATGCCACAGCCAACTTATCTTAGCTTCTGTTAAACTGCTTACTTGTGCAAAATTCTCTTTGCAACTACTAAAAAAAAATGACAAGATATGGATTTTTCCTTTAAAAGCCCACTGTTCTAATGGTTTGAGCCTTGAATATCTGAGAGCAGTCTTTGTTAGCTGGAGTAAAGACTTTCAAATGACTATGTCTGAGGGTCTTCTATAGTGGGCACCCTATAGCACTACTACGTTTGAATGTATCTCCCAAAGGTTCATCAGTTTTAAGTTTGGTCCTTAGTGTGGTAATGTTAAAAGGCTCTGGATCCTTTAAGAGGTGGAGTCTAGTACAAGGTAAATAGTTATGTTGTCAAAATGCCTAGAGGGGGTCAATGCTGATCTCAGATGAGTGAGTTGTTATAGAAGAGCAGGCCTGGCTTCCCTGTGCCTTGGATCCTTGCCTTCCTCTCTAGAAACAATGTGAACTCTTCTTTTCATAAGTCCTTGCCATATTGTGATATATCCTGTAGTGATACACCAGGATTCTAGCATTGTGCTCCTAACGTTACAGAAATGCAAGTTAAATAATCTTTTTTTTTTCTTTATAAAGTGCACAGATTCTGGAGCTTTACCATAGCAACAGAAAACAGCTAATATGAAGGTCTATGGCAGTACTGAAAGTGGGTCAAGATACAGCTGAGAGGATAGGACTCTCCTTCCTTCAGAGGCAGAGTTCAAGGGCTCTGTTGAGTGCCCCTCTCAGGGACTCAGACTCTGGGTCTGTAAGTGGAAAGAGCTCAATTGTCTCTGAGATTCCCCCACCACCCCCCTATCACGAGCCTTCCCCCCTGCAGTCTCAAACCTGTATTTATGGTGAAAGACAACAATGGGACCATTCATCTCAGGAACAGGATATCAGGAAACATCCCAGGCACCCTCTTTGCTATCTGTACTGTCTACTTTGTTAGCCTTAAATTCCTAGCAGGTTGGAGTCTAAAGAAAACCTCAAAAGCCAGGAGGGTGCTGCAAGCAGCACTTGCTCTTTGCAACAGCAATTTAAAATGTAAAAATAACACCTTTTGTTCCAGCAGCTTGGCTTCTGAGCAACAAAACCCAGGAATCCGAGGCCTATGTATGATTTCTCTGAGTTCCCAGGGGAGGGAAAGCTCCCCAACTCTACCTCTGTGAGGAACTGCACATAACCGCCTCCCAGGAGCTGCTGAAACAGCCTCTCATTGGAGAGGAGTTGTCTTAGCCTAGTCTTTCTTCACCAAAGAGCCCAGATATCTATTCAATAAAATTGCATTTAATCAATAAATTTCCCCATGGACCAAATACAGGCACTGCTTCCTAGTCATGATGTGTCCAACATTTATGTCCCCTCTCTGTCTTTGTTCTCATGACTCAACCTCAAGACAAATCCTAGGCCTGATGTTCTTCCTAGTCTCTCCCAGAGTGTTGTCTCTGCATCCTGGACTTGAGAATGTCTGTGCTTCCATTCCTATTTGCTTGCAGTTCTGACTATCAACTTCTTGGTATCTCTCTGCACTCCCTCATGCCCACTTAATCTAAGGCCTTGACTGTCTACCTCAATGCATCTCTTTCTTTCCCTACCTTCTCCTGGTAATCCCTATTCTTCTCTGTGGTCCTCCTTTCTCTGAATCAGAGTCCTTCTACTACCAAGGTTTCTTCTTCTTACTTTATCTTTTGAGAAAGTCTTTTCCAACTCTTCCTGGTTAGTGAGAAACTCCGTGGAAATATACCCTCTAAGCTTCTTGTATGTAAGACAAATTATTTACACAACACTATTATAATAATTAATGCAAACAATTTAAAATAGCAATCACAGCCTCTGGTCCCTGGAAGCTAGCACATTAAAATTAGTCGTTACTCTTTCCTTGCCTGCATGATCTCAGAGAAAAAGAAAGACATACATAGGCACTCACATACATACACATACCACAGTTATCTATTCTAATGTTCATTTAAAACGACTAAGCCTTACAGTGCTACAAGCTTTGTGATTTCTTTCATTACATCTCCAAAAATGAAAGCTCAAGTTGAATATGCAAAATCTCATTCTGTATTTAGCACCACCATCAACAGGACCACCACTTACATATATTTGAAAACATTTGCGGTCTGGGCCAGAGCACTGAGCAGATCTTGGGTGGCAGCTCTACCCCCAACCTCCAAGAACCCAGAGGAAGCAGGGATCCCAGGCGCTCTAATTTGGACAGTGTCTTAGAAACTAGTTCTCAGATCTGAGGCCTGGATCAGACCTCTGCCAGGTCTGCTGTTGTGTGGACCCCGGACTCCACCTGAGACATACTGGAAGGTCCACTCAACCCAGAGCCACAGAGGAACAACTGAACTCAGAGCATCAGACAACATATCCTGAGATATTCTAGAGGACACTGCACCCAGAACAGCAGACACCTAGCTGGACTACTACCTTGGAGGCACTATATCCTGAGGCATCCTAGAGGTACCACTGTAATCAGTGCAGCTGGAAAAGATCACAGAGACATCTGGACCCCTAGGAGATTAGACACAAGCTAGATAACTGGAAAGACAGGCTTCAGTCAGAGACAGCAAGTACAGGCAGCACTAGAGTTAACCAGATGGCAAAAGGCAAGAGCAAGAATGGAAGCAACAGAAACCAAAGTTACATGGCATCATCAGAACCCAGCTCCCCCATCAGAGCAAGCCCTGAACACTCCATCACACCAGAAAAGCAGGAATCAGAATTAAAATCACTTCTCATGATGATGATAGAGGGCTTTAAGAAAGACATAAATAACACTCTCAAAGAACTTAAGGAGAGCACTGGTAGACAGATAGAAACCCTTAAAGAGGAAACACAAAAATCCCTTAAAGAATTTCAAGAAAATGCAACCAAACGGGAAAAGGAATTAAACAGAACCATGAAGGATCTAAAAATGGAAGTAGAAACAATAAAGAAATCACAAAGGGACAATACCCTGGAGATAGAAAACCTAAAAAAAAAAAGATCAGGAGTCATAGACACAAGTATCACCAACAGAATACAAGAGATGGAAGAGAGAATCTCATGTGCAGAAGATACCATGGAAAACATTGACACATCTGTCAAAGAAAATGCAAAATACAAAAAGCTACTAACCCAAAATATACAAGAAATCCAAGACACAATGAGAAGGCCAAACCTAAGGATAATAGGTATAGATGAGGGGGAAGACACCCAACTTAAAGGACCAGTAAATATCCTCAATAAAATTATAGAGGAAAACTTCCCTAACCTAAAGAAAGAGATGTCCATAAATATACAAGAAGCCTACAGAACTCCAAATAGTTTAGACCAGAAAAGAAATACTTCCCGCCATATAATAGTCAAAACATCAAATGTACAAAACAAAGAAAAAATACTAAAAGCAGTAAGGGAAAAAGGCAAAGTAACATATAAAGGCAGACCTATAAGAATTACACCAGACTTCTCACCAGAGACCATAAAAGCCAGAAGATCCTGGACCGATATCATACAGACCCTAAGAGAACACAAATGCCAGCCCAGATTACTATACCCAGCAAAACTCTCAATCATTATTGATGGAGAAACCAAAATATTCCATGACAAATCCAAATTTACACAGTATCTCAACACAAATCCAGCACTTCAAAGAATAATTGGTGGAAAACTCCAACACAAGGAGGGAAACTACAACCTAGAAAAAGCAAGAAAGTAATCTTCCAAAAACCCCAAAAGAAGATAGTTACACAAACATATCTCCACGGATGTTAGCCCAAAAGCTTGGATTAGTGAAGACTCAACCCACAGACCACATGAAGCTCATGAAGAAGGAAGACCAAGAGGGGATGCCTCAGTTCTTCTTAGAACGAGAAACAAAAATGCTCAAGGGAGCAAATAGGGAAACAAAACACGGAACAGAAACTGAAGGAGGGGCCATCAGGAGACCATTCCACCTGGGTATTCACCCTATGTACAGTCACCTAAGCTAAACACTGTTGTGGATGGCTGGAAGTGCATAATGTGAGGAACATGATATAGCTGTCTCCTTAGAGGTCTGCCAAAGACTAACACACTCAGAGGACAATGCTCACAGTTAACTACTGATATGATCAGGGGTTTCCCAATGGAGAACTTAGTGAGAGGACTGAAGGAGCAGAAAGGGTTATTGACCCCAGGTGGAAAGCAACAATACCAAACAACTAGAGCCCCCCAGGGTCTAAACCACCAGCCTGGGAACACATAGGGAGGGACCCAAGACTCCAGAGGTATATGTAGAGGAGGATGGCCTTGTCGAACATAGGTGGGAGAGGAGTTTCTTGGTCCCATTTAAAAAAAAAAATGAATACACAGTGGGGGGGGATGTGAGGGCGGGGAGGGGATAGTGAGGGGGGTAGGTGTGGTCACTGCCTCATAGAACCATGAGGAAGGGGATGGGATAGGAGGTTTCTGGGTGGTGGGAGGAAGTAGGGTAAGGGGATAAAATCTGAAACGTAAATACTACAACCAATTTTAACAAGAGGAAAAAAAAGTCGTCAGAACCAACATCTTTAAAAAAAAAAAAAGTCAGCCCCCTGGGGGTGGGAAATTTTTTTTTTCTTGATACTAAAACTTGTTCTGAGAATTGTATATTGCAGAATACACAGCCTTGGTGTATCTACTCATCAAGCATACTGAGTAGACCTGCCCAAACCTCCGATGTCCTGGAATTCCATCTGGATTCAGTGAAGACACAGCATCAGAGGCTTATCAACTTACTCTTTCCCCCACCCCTCTTCTAAAATCTCAACGCCCTTAATCAGTTTGAAGAAGTTAAAGAAGAGTCAGCGCCCCTATTCCCTGAGCTTGGGGACTAATGTGGTTAATAATGGTCTGTCTTTCTAGGGAAAAGTAGTGGTTTTGTTGGAACAGGGGGGATTAGCTAGGACTTATTGCATAGCCATAACCTATTGGTGGAAATCTGTATAATTATTATCAAGATGAAGTTATAATTTCTTAAATGGTACAAAATTTACTTTGATTTCAAATTTAAGGTTTTCATTGGTATGAGCCTCTTATTGATATAAAAATGAGATGAATATTGATACTCTCATGGAGTATCAATACTAAATGTGCCTGTATAACACATTTAGGAATATAAGGCCTAGACCCAGACCTTTTTTAACTTTTTTAACTGATTTGAGACCGTTAATCTATGAGTTAAGGGACTATAGCAAATTCATGGTTTTGAGTTTATTGTTAGGGTGTTTTCCATATTTTATTTAGAAATAGCTGAGAGGAGTGAACAGACAACAGTCCAGGTTACCTTACATGGATAGTTGGTTTTCAAAACATCAGAAGTCCATAGAACTGACGCTACAAATATTTATATATTAATGTTCATTTTGATTAGAGACCTGTCTGCTCCTGACAGCTTCCTGTCGTGGATTCTAAGAAGAAATTGAGCATCCTTGGAGATAGTCCAGTTGTGCGGTGACAGCCACTAGGCAAGAATTGCCTCTCTCCATCTACAGACAAATTACTGTCCAGAAAAGGACACACATGCAGAATAGTCGACTGATTATATCTGCCTAGACAGAGTAATCAGCCCTTAATAATCCTGCATCACTAAGGTCTGTCAGATGATTCTGGGCCAGAAGGCTGAAGATTTGATGCTCCAACGTTCGGTAGTATAGGGGCTTTTCAGGTGTTCAGGGGTCTCTATAAATTGGCTAAGTTTTAGAAGCTATGCTTAGTGCTTCCCATAACTTCAGTTAACTCAGTCATTCTGGATTTCTGATGGGGTTGAAGACCTGTAGTCTCATAACCAATCCTGGCTATTTACTTTGAGAGAAAAGATTTGAGTAGATGGTTTTCAGCTGACATTCATTCTAAAGCCAAAAAGCCAGGATCAAAAGTAAGTGTTTTAGTTAGAAGAGATGACAGAGGTTCTGGTTAGTCAACAGAATGATGGACTGGGTATTAGGACTATCTTGTACCTCACTGGTACAATTAGGAATAAGTATGCTCTAATTGTATTTTGAGAGAAAAGTTCTACTTTAACAGGAAGAGTGATATGTAGGAGGAGCTAAGTGGGAAGGAGTATTGAGAGGAAGAGATAGAACAAGGAGAGAAGATGAAGAAGAGGAGAAGCTAGGTGATGAGAGAGAGAAAGAGAGAGGGGCATGGAGGCAGATGTTCACATGTCTCCACCAGTCAAAGAGTTTTTATATCTAGGCTGGGTATTGGGTTACGCTTCTGATTGAGCATTACCAAACTTATAAATCCTTTGATTAACATTTAAAAAAAATCGTATAAAAGCAAAAAGGAAAGGGGGGGCATGGGTCAGGGGTTTTCTAGGGAGGGGAAATGTGGAAAGGGGATGGCATCTTAAATGTAAATAAAATATAAAAGAAAAAGAAAAAGAAAAAAGAAAGAAAACATTTTACCCTGAGTGCCAAACTACACTTCCACAGTTAAACAAGCAGATATTAAGAATGTGTTGTTTTCTGGGAGCTGACATATAATTAAAAGACCATTTCTCTTCTACATGTGCATACAGAGCACTACTGTACAAATGACAGAAGGAATAACTGGGGGTAGTCAAGAGACCTACTCCACAGGTTCTCAGCTTAGTTCTTGAAGAACCGGTTAACTATTGCAGGCTCGCTGTGAGGGGTAGATATTGACATTTGAAGTAAAGCTTTGCATTTGTAGAAACTTTGAACACACTCTCCATCATTATCCTTACTATATATCTGTCAATGAACACAGAAGAGTGAACAGTGCTGGTACATTTGAACAAGCAAGTATCAAACCTGGTTATCTCTGAATCCACAGCACCTTTCCCACATCCCACCCCCAAGACGTAGGCCATGTGAGTGTATTAAATGAAAATCTAGGAAAGGAAGAAAACAGAGGCATCCATATTCTTATTAGAGAGATGTCAAAACTAGCATGGAAAATATACTCATTTATACATAGTCACCATAAAGTATTAGGAAAGTAAATGGCAATGTAACCGTGGCCACTCTGAGACCCAGCTACCAATCATTGGACATGCCCTATTTTCTTCAACTCCAAAGAGGTTTTCTCTTTTTCCAAAAAACAATCACTTCTAGATAATCTCAAAGGACATCTTAAAGTCATCTCATGACTAAAAACAGAAAGAATCCCAAACATAGAAAATTTCCAGTCAGCTTGATGAATGAATTCCTCTATTTACAACTCAGGGGCTTTCTAAATCATTCATCTATCCATCTATCCATCCATCAAACACTCCTGCTCAAAATACCTGTCCCTACCATTCTCTGTCCCATTAGGCAGACAGTCAGGACTTGCTTTGCCCTAAGCAGAGATTGTCGGTCAGACTTTATCTCAACAAGAAAGGTCTCTTGTTTTTTCCATGAGTTATTTTGTCATAGAAATTGTGTTTTACATGTACTGAGATTAAATTTCCACCCAGATATTCTGTCATGAGCACCATCTAGAATTAGTTAAACTGAATCAATGGTTCTCAATATTTATTGACTACACAACTACCAAAAATATGGAAAAAAAATACTATTGCCATCCTTATTCCAGATCAAGTAAAGGAGAGACCTTGAAGTAGAAAAAGAATATAGGCAGTCCATCTAAGAGGTCTAGAAATATGGCTTTGTGGGTAAAGGTGCTTGCCAGGTAAGCCTGGAAGCCCAAGTTCAATGATTGAAATCACATAAAAGGAACACAAGAAATGATCCTGTAAGTTTGTCTTCTGACCTCCACACACATGCAGTAGCATTTGTACCTACATACATGTCAACTACACACACACACACACACACACACACACACACACACACACACACATATCCAGAGTAGCTCTGGAGAGAAAACACTGCCTCATGACAGAAATGGAAGGATTCTTTCCCATGTAAACTCTGCTAAGTAAATAACACATCCTTCTCAGTGGTAATCCAACTTGCTTCTCCTCCCTGTCCCATTTCCTCTCCCGCAGTCTCCTCCAGGTTGAGAAGAGGCTCTCAGCCTACTGTTTCTGGAGTGTATCTGTATTCCCCTGATCACAATCTTGGGGTTCACTCACCCAGGTCCCTCACTCCTTAGTTTATAAACATGATACACAATGATTATCTTCAGACTCAGGCCTCGGCTTTGTGTGGGGGAGCAAGAAACTTTATTACTTATGGCTGGTTGGAATACCCCTAGGTAGTGGCAAATTCACTCTTCTGGACTCTGTCATCCCTTGTACTATACATCAGGATGCTCCCTTCCTGCCAGGATCCATAACCACAGCAGGCTCTGAAAGGGTATCCCTGACAGGAACTTGTCTAGGCATCATTAGCCCAAGGGATATTCCCCAAACACTGCTATGACATTTCCTCACAATACCCTCCCAGTTTCCACTTCCTGGGAGACACATGGGTTTCCCTAGCCATCTGGGTAGCTAGTGCTGGAGAAGTACTCTTTTGTCCGAGTGTCCTGGCATAGCTTTTCTGAGAGCAGAAAGAACGAGACCAACATCACTGAATGTCTTCCCAATAGAATTTGGCTTTCCCAATAGATTTTTGTCCTACAGAATGGGATGGATGAAGCTAGCCTCACCTATTGGAGGATCACCAATGAGTCCATGCATGAACAAAACCGTATGCTGTGATCCTGAAATGATGGATCCAGCAGCCCAGAATGGAAGCAGGAGAGGGAATGCATGCACTCACAGGGATGCTAGCGATGGTCGTTTTCGTAGTACCACTGAAAGAGGTGCCATTTTTGCTGGAACCCAGAATAGCACCAGCCTTGGTAGTGCAGAACCTCACACAGATATCCAAAAGGAAGAACTATAGGAAGTCAGCACTGCATTCTTCTAGGTAAACATCTCTAGGTTCTTTCCAACCAAGGCTTTTATTGGTTCCACAGCTTGGATTAACATATCCATGACTTACTTAATCACCTTGGGCAAGTGTTGAATAAGAAGCTTGAGGAGGTCTCTGAAGGAGAAGGAAGCCAGTATGGGAGCTGGTAAACACCTTTCTGAAATATATTTGAATTCAGGAAATGGTGCATGCTTCAAATGTTTAATTTTAATGTATTTAAATAAATTCTTCATTGATTTTAGCTTTTGGACTTGAAAAAAACATGTCCAATATTTTGACAGATTGTAGTTTTGTTATGTCTCAAGCTTTTGCCATATTTATTTCCTCCCTTAGGCCCCAGATGTCTTGACTGGTCACATCTCAACCACTGGGGATCTGAGTTGCCATGGATTCTCACCCTGGCCCTGATTAACTCAATTCCAGTTCATTCCACAAACATTCAGGCAGGGTCTGCCAGATGGCCACCCCACCCCAGACACTGCAAACATAATGAGAAATGCGATATGGTCCCTTGGGAGTGTGAGTTACTGTTTTGAGTCAACAGAAAATTCATAGGAAAACTTAGGATATGAATCAAGTCAAACGAAATCCCTAAGGGATTTCCCCTGTGGTTCCCAATGGTTTCACACAACAGCCCCAGGAAGTGGGTTTCACTGAGACCATTCTGGAAAAAATTGAGGTCTAGCTATGCGAGCCTCTGAAACTCTCACATATGCTGCATAGAGGTCCCCTCTTCCTTCTTCCTTCCTAGAATGTTAGAACTGCAGAACACACACACACACACACACACACACACACACACACACACACACGCACGCACACGCACGCACGCATGCACGCACGCACGCATGTACCCCTCTTGCCTTATGACTCCTCGATTTTCTACTTCAGCGGGCATCCCTGGTGATTAGGAGGCCTTTGGACCTCAGCTGAAAGACATAACCACTTTCTCAAGGCCTTTAGCCTCCAGACAGCCTACAGTGAGACTCTTCAACCTATATAATCAAATAAGCTAATTCCCTATATAAATCATCCTTATACCTCTATCTGCATCTGTGTTCACTTTGCTATCTTACTGCTTCTCTGGAGAAGAAGTATTTTATTAGTTATTCCTAATAAAAGCCTAGTTGCTTCCCTGCTCTGACACATAAACATTCCCCAGTCAGTAAGCATGGCTCTGGCTCTACTTACCATCTAATCCCAACCTACCTCACCCAACTCCATCTTACCTCTATCCTTCTCTCCAGACACACTGCCCTTAGCTGTTCTTTATTATCATTCCTTATTTAAGTCTGTCTTACTCAAGTGCCTGCAAGGAACCTAAAGGCTAAATGTCAGTGTGAACTTCTTATATACCCAGTGACCAAGCACATGAAGCCAAGCACAGAAACAGTTCAAGGACAATTCGATGGACAAATATTCTGGTTCATACTAATAACTTGTCACTACTTGAAAACAAGTTCAGCAACTAAATAAAACTCCCAAATACAAGTCAGGCAAAAATCATTCTTAATGAGGGACATAAAAAGGTTTTCACTGTCTAAAGTACTGACCCATACCCCACAATCTTTCGTGGAAAACTGCTCACATACACAGGGGACTGTAAGATTGTGTTACCTAGTTGTATCAGTAGTTCAGTGACATATTACTCATGATGTATTTCTCAGAATATGCCCCACTGTAAGTGATGCATGGCTGTAACTGGGACTGAAGAATGCTATGTCATTCAAGAAGACCGCGGCTTTCTCAGCAGGTTTTCTTAACTTTCAGTGTCTGACGTCCCAGGAGGCAGCCCGATTCACCTCAACCCTTTGTCCCTACTGTCTTTCAATGCAAAGAAAAGCCATCACAGCTAGTCTGCTGTGAAACACCCGCCACCTACCTCTGAGTATGTGGTGTGTGAGCTGGCTCTGACTCAGCAGAGAGGGATGGGTACTTCACCCTTTACCTTCCCACTTGATGTCTCTACTAGCCAACTAGTATGGAGGAAGGGCTGGACAGTACCTCTGGCACCTGGAAGCATAATGAATTACCTTTATGGTCAATACAGTATCAGTGATTAGACTGTATTATGTCTGTTGACTTGATTCATTTTAGAATGTGATTATTTTGAATAACTATATTTTTAATGATTTATTTATTTTCATTCTATGTGTACAAGTGTTTTGCCCACATGCATGTCTGTTCATCACCTGTGTGTAGTGTCTACAGAGACCAGAAGAGAGTGTTGGATTCCCTGGACCTGCGATTACAAAGGGTTGCTGGTCACTATGTGGATGTGGAACCCAAACTTGTGTCCTCAGCAAGAGTAGCCAGAGCTCTTAAGCACTGACCTATCCCTCCAAGCCCTAAGTATCTATAATGTTAGCTCAATGTGCTAAAGTATTCTGAAGACTAAAACAGTCACTAAACTAAATGAGGACACAAACAGGAGTGAGCTTCTTCAGTGGGCAAGTGGAGCAAGAGTCGATGCGCCCTATTAACTTGAACACTCAAGGCAATCAGAGGTGGAGATGACTTGTGAGGAACAGAAAACTTGGGGAGCTTAAGGAACGATGCATGTACAGTCTACTTATGACCCAGGACCTTCATCACAGTGAGAAAACAAGATGCTTCAGTCAAAGCTATGCCCTGAACATCCATTTGTGGTGGGGCTGGTGCTGTAGGACCCAACCTTCCCTCTCAAGGCTGGGCTGGGCGGTGACCTGTGACCACGTCAGCCACAGTCAAGTGAGGAAATGCCCAGTACTGTACAGAATGCTGTCTGACTAGGCTGCAATGCACAATACATTAGGTGTGCTAAGTGCACTTTAGGTTTATGGCTGGGAATTTACAATAGTTTTATTACGAAGCAACCCAACCAACTGTAAGTGAAGAAGAATATTATGGGAAGGTGATGGTAACCCCAGTGTAATGCCACCAGGCTGCTTTTGGTGCATTTATTTAATCTTAACAGTAGTGTTTTGGAGGACACTTCGTTATATCTATGTTATTGAAAATAAAATTGAGAGTAATTTTTTTTTCTGGAAATGAAACTATTATGGTTTGTATATGCTTGGCCCAGGGAGTGGCACTATTAGAAGGTGTGGTCCTGTTGGAGTCATTGTGGTCTTGTTGTAGAAGGTGTGTCACTGTGGGTGTGGGCTTTAAGACCCTCATCCTAGCTGCCTGGAAGCCAGTGTTCTACTAGCAGCCTTCAGATAAATATGTAAAACTCTTAGCTCTGCCTGCTCCCTACCTGCCTGGATGATGCCATGCTCCTGCCTTGATGATTATGGACTAAACTTCTTACTCTGTAAGCTATCCCCCAATTAGATATTGCCCTTATAAGAGTTGCCTTGGTCAAGATGTCTGTAAAACCCTAACTAAGGCATAATTTAAAACTCACCTTGAGAATCCTAAGGAACTACTATGTATAGACTTTTTCCTGAGGCCCTCCATGGGACAAGGACCCAGGAAGTAATTCTCATGTTCAGGCTGTTCTTATTCTCACTACCAAGTCTGTTCAGCTCTGTCAGCTTCTACGCTTCACCCCCATATTGCCAGAGTTGGACCCTGTTAAGAGGAGCAGAGTCCAAATGGATTAAGTGGCTTTAGGAATTCACAATTACCCTGTGTTTATTCCATACAATGTCCCTGCCTTCCTTCCAGCCAAAGCATTAATTATGCTCCACAGTACAGGCTGCTGCCGAATAGGCATTCCATTGACAAAATGCCAAACAAGGCGACTTTGTCTGAGTCAATGTTACAGTTTCTGAGACAGTTTTTAATTAGCTTGCATTTTGGAGAAGTTTCACTCTGCCTAGGCAGTACCCACTAGAACTGTCAATAGTTTCTAAAACAATACTTATATTTGGAAATCAGCCACCCTCACATACCAAGAAGGAGCTACCTGACATTAACTGAAGACTTTGCCAAGTATTTAAATTTGTTTATGTAGGCCTCCATCACTGAGATTTTTAACATGTATTACTTGGTATCTAGGTGCATATGGAATATTTTAAGCTGTTCTTTCAAAGCTTACTGTTGTCATCTATAAGAAAAGCTGACATCGTAAGTGTATGATTCTGCCTTATTTGAGCCTCTTCAGATGAGACTGTATGTTCACTTAAAACAGACAGAAAGAAGCCATGTAAAAACCAGTTCCGCAATCACGGGCACATGAATCTCCTGTAGGCAGGCAAAAATATTTTTTCATTTATCTTGTATTTTATAGAAATGTCATGTATTTTCCATGTATCACATATGGAGAATTTTAAATTTTTCATAGACAGACAGACATTGGTTTGGAGGGCAAGAGCACACATGCCCTAGTGGGCTGGTGGTCCGCATATAGGCTAGGCTGGCAGACCAGTGATTCCCAGGGAACCACTTATCCCTGCTAATCCAGCTGTAGGAAAGGATGGGACCCTAGGATTATTCTACTGACTGAGCTTCTCCCCATACCTGATCTAGTGTTTCTGATACCCTTGCCTCCACCTCCCAAGTGCAGGAATTACAGGTACGTGTCTCCATGCCCACACTGTATGGTGACTGTCACTCACCCTGAGCCAGTGCCTTTCATGGAAAGATGAAAGCAATGAGTAATTAGTGAACAGGCTTCCTCCAGCAAACATGGAGGAGCTTATAACCGGAAGCAAGCAGAATACCTTCTTCAGTATCTAGTGACTCATCCACACCAACCAGGGACTATAAAGTACAGGAGAACGTTCAAGGTCAATTCTCCCTGAATTTCTGCAGGGACCTTCACAGGAGTTACAGAGCACCACCTACTCTTGGAAGCTCAGGTATGTCTCCTGCTCTTTTTTTGACCTGATGGTCTTCAATTGGGGCTCTTCAGGAACCAGGCATTGTGTCTCCCCTGCAGGTTGAGGAGAAGCTCTAACATGATCCAGTACTACTAGTTTGGGTCCTGGTGTGCATCTTCAGCTGAGTTCTCGGCATCACTTTTCCACATACAAAATTGAGGACAGCAGTTTCTCTCCTAGACAAACATGGTATGCTTGGGATTAAAGCAAATATAAATTTTAAAAAACTTATTAATTTTGTTATGTGAAAACTTCAAACGGTACATGAACATTTTAAATGATTTTTCTGTTTGCCTTTAGGAATCCTGGGTTCACTTTGCTTGGATGCAAGAACATCTTTTCCTGTCATGTGGACCAAGCTATATCCATGCTTGGTGCTCCTGGTCTACTTCCAAACAGAAAAGAGAACAGAGCTGGGATTCAATGTCTCTGGAAAAAATCCGAATCTGTGTTGGATCTTCAGTTGTTTACCTATGGAAGCGCTTCCTGCCAGAGTTATCTGCCATACTGCAGTCTGTAATTACCAGCAGAAGTGCTCAGGGGGAGAAATTTGCCTTGCTCCAGATCCATTGGTGATGGACCACACTATCTCTGAGAATGAGGGAGAGGGATGTGGATCAGCTGGAAGGCCAAACTCGGCTAAGTGATGGATAATGGAACAGATATGAGAGTTGGCAGTGAGCTGGAAGACATGTCTGGCTTGGGAAATATGCTTTCTCTAACAGTTCATGGTGAAAATGTAACAGCTGAGGAAGAGCAGGAGACTGAACTCAATTGACGCACGACAATATGTTCAGACCCAGACTTTCCAAAGATGTCTGTCTTGCTTCAGGTCTTTTTTTTTCCTTGCTTAAGAAAAAGTTCAGAATACAATCATAGAGTTTTGAGGAAGAGGCTGTATCACATTCAAAGTTTCATGAGACAGACTGAGATCCAACCTGGACAGATGTAAGATATGATTTAACAATGCCTATTATTGCCACTGTGCTTTCTATGTAGGTCAGCCTTCATTCACGCTGTGATAGACGTTAAACACAGCTCAAATGCCTGTCCGCACCCACTCTCCCACTTCCTAGTCCCTCCACACTCTATACTAAGCATCTATTTTCCCAACCATTTTTATAGACTTTCCCCATCGTACAGTTAAAACTGAGCCCTCCCCAGTAACAGTACTTCAGGAATGAGTGGCCAAGCATGGCCAGAACAAAGGCAGCTTAGGTAATCCAATTCATTTTCATGTACGTTTTGAAGTCCACTGCATAGTCACAAGTCAGAGTTTCTGTAGCCATTATAGAGATGGAAAACCATGGCTAGCATAGAGCAACTAAGCAGTGAAGGGAGATCTGCCTTCCTGACTGAATTAAGGGTTCTTTTAGACATGAGTGCATCTTCCACTCAACACAGATTGAAACCACAAAAGGTCCTTCACCAAAAATGAAGCAGGTACCAGGGCTCATTTGCTTTGAATTCCAAAAACTATGAGCTCAACTCAACTTCTTTCCTTTACAGATGGTCCAGTCTTGCATATTTCGTTACAGGAACAGAACATGAACTAAGACGGTAACAAAAGAACTAAAGGTTTAAGTAACATAAAGAATGTTAATCATGTAAGATTAGAATTGACAATCCTGGATTAGCCAGGCAGGCCAGATGAAATAACTAGGAGGCAGAAGAGGAAGCTGGAATCAAAGACATATCTGAAGACAGTATGGAAGGAGATGGAAGAAGGAGCTAATGGCCCAAGAATTGTAGGCAGTTTCTAGAAGCCAGAAAAGGCAAAGTTAAACGGCTCTTCCCTGGGATGCGCAGTCAGAATACAGCTTTACCTGTATAAAGCTTTACCTGTGTAAGCTTTGATTTGTCCACTGAGAATCATTTGGAATTGTGACTTGCAGACCTCTAAGATAATCAGCCTAGATTGTCTAAATCCCTTCTGCTATGTGCTACAGTGGGAAACTATGTACAAATCTGCTGCTGACTCAAGTCTTGGAATAACGTCATCTCAGAAGAGGACCGACTGGAAGCAGGAGAAAATGCACCTGGTCTGAATGTCTCCAACCAGGATTTGGACCCACCTCTGCCATTCACCATCCACAGACCTGTGGCGCCTCACCCACAGAGTGGACACCAGCTCTCACTTCGGCAATATGGACGCCAGGATGGGAAAGTACATCCAAACTGAATCACATGGCTCAAGCCCTGTATGTCCCAAAGTGACGGTGACTGTTTATAAGAGATGATAAAGGAACAAGGTGTTCCACGCTGCCTATAAGACCTCAGGCTGTGTTTCTCACTCTCAAGTCTGTGATTTTCAGACTCCTCATCTGCTCTAACCACTCATGGTCTGCTTTGGTTAGTCCCACTGTACATATAAGATCACCGAGGTTCCTTCTGTGGGTGATGCCAACTTATAAAAAGTTTAAGTATAGTATATCAAGGAAAAGCTGGGCAGCAAAGACTGTGACCAGCTCCCTTTTTGCACCATTACACCTAAGATCTCAGGATACAAGGCCCTGCATTTTTCTGTCTCATGGTGCTTTCTAAGGAAGTGACACTTTTGTACACACACACTGTATACATGGAATACTGTTTTTTGTTTCCTTTTTTTGTGTATGGTGTGTTTTTGAGGGTGTGCGTGCATAGACATGTGTGCACATGTATGTGGAGGCCTGAGGTCAGCATCTAGTGTTCTTTCTCACAAGCCATTCAATTCATTTTGTATTGTGGGACAAAGTCTCTTAGTGGAGTCTGGGGCTCACGGATTAGACTAGGTTAGCTAGCCAGCAAGCTTCAGGGAACTTCCTGTCTCCCCCTTCCCAAACCTGGGATTACAAGAATGCATTGTTGCATATAAGTTTTTTAAATGGGTGCTAGGAATTAAACATAGCTCTTCATGATTGCATAGCAAGCAGTTTATTGATTTTGACATCTTCCAAACCTCTGGAGCATTTATCCTACGGGTGATATTACATTTACTTTGTGAGATCTGCAATAATATGTGTTATCCTCAGGGTATAAAAGTCAGCATCCAAGTTAGTGGATTTGGGTTCCCAATGGTAGCCCTGCTGCCTGGCACAGAGCCTGCCACATGATGTGCTGAAGTGTATTTGCTGCAAACAGCCATGGCTGCCTCATCAGGCTCCAACCTCAACAACAAATTTCTCCAAGGATGGTTTCAATTAGGTTGGACAAGTGTAGTCCTCCACTACTTGTGTAGGTCTCACGCTACCTACCTTGAAGCCTGTGAGTCTCTCAGTCTGAGGAAGAAGGTGAGTGTGTGTTCCCAACAGGAACCACCCACGTTTAGCTGACCCCAAGAAATCAAAGCATTCTCCATCCCAAAGAAGTATCAGGGCAGTAAGGTTGATTCACAGTGCTGAACATTTCCTCCTTCAAACACTTTCTTGCTTCTTATTTTATTCAACCCAGGCAACCTGAAGTTACAGCAGAATGTGTAATGTTTTCTTTTCTCCCTCCTCCAGATTTAGAAAACGATATATTTGAGGTATTTTTAACTAAGAACACCCAGTCCCTTCCCCCACCCTATATCCTCTCTGTGCAAACATCCCAGCTCAGCTCCAGAAAAGGGGCACCTGCACTGAGAGACTGAAAATGGCTCAGGCCATGGATCTTCATCCAGGGCTGATAATCTTCACAGCAAGCAATGACAAATGCTCTAATTAGCCTTATTTCCAAGGGAATTAGAATTACACATCAGAGCTATGCTAAAGCCCGCTGGGGCATAACCTTTGGAAAAACAAGTAGGAGAAGCAGGAAGCCTGGCCTTCGGTTTGTGGGTCACTGTCAGCTTGGCTGTTACAGAAGTCTGTCCCCAGGATGTGAATTACCCTATACCCACTATGCACAGTCAATTAAAGGCAGGCCCTGAAGTATCGATCTGGCTTTGGTCTCCAGAACACACTAAACCAGGTAAGCGATCTCCCATACTGATGATGATGGTAGTGGTGGTGGTGGTGGTGGTGGTGGTGGTGGTGGTGGTGGTGGTGATGGTGATGATGATGATGATGATGATATTAACTTCTTTAATTGAGTAGATTTGGAGCCCTGATGAGAATCAGAGGGGTTTGATGTGTCCAGAACAGAGATATTCACATGTAAACGATCCACAAGATCCACCTATCACTGTATAGAAAAGGGTTATCCTTAGACTTGATCCCTAGGACCACCCAAGCTACTCCCCACTGGCCAGGTTTCCCCAGTCTAGCCTGTCCACAAGCTGAATAGAGTCCTGTGAAAGCCAGTGTCTCCCTGCTGACATGCTGAGAGCATGCTTGCCACAGTGCATTTCATTTGCTTGGTTGTGCAGCTGTCAGTGAACTGTGGGCAGCATGGATTCATATGTCCGGTCAAAGGGCTTTGAGTTCAGGTGACAGTCTTGCCCGCAACATGAACCCGATGGCATCTGCAGGGCTTTCAGATTCCTCTCCACCTATTTGTTTTCTTTCACAGCTGACTCTCAGACACTGCACTCTGAGCTTTCTAAATACAAAGTAACCCAGTCCTTCCCAGAAGCTGTGAGGAAAGGTGTGCCCCCTTTGCTTTATATCAGATCTCTGGAGGCACAGAAAACTCCAGAATACTGCCCAAAGTGTCACAGCAGTTAACTCGTGGAGCTTGGATTCAAACCCAAGGAAGCTGGCTTGTGTGTGTGTGTGTGTGTGTGTGTGTGTGTGTGTGTGTGTGTGTGTGTGTCTGTGTGTGTCTGTCTGTCTGTCTGTCTGTCTGTGTGTCTGTGTGTGTCTCTGTGTATATATGTATATATGTATATATGTCTGTTATGTGTTTTATATATATAAACATATACATATATATTATATATTTATATAACATATATAATGCATGCACATATACACGTGCTAATAACATGATGACATTGTCATCTTCAGTCTCCTTCTCAGAGTGGCCTCAGGAAACGTGGGACAAGTGGCTGGGCACACCAGTGTGGCTGGGCACACCAGTGTCCTGAACAAACAGTTCATTCAGCCCATGCTCCTCTTACCTGGGCCATGTGCTTCCCCAAACCAGCTCCCACCACTGGTTCTGAACAGAAACTGGTAATCAGAATCTGTGTCTTTAAGTTACAGCCTGGTTCTGGCCTCCTGCTTCTGCTGGGAGTCTCCATTGGCTATAACAAAATGAGGCTTGCTATTCCAACTAGTAAGCCAAGACTCAAGAGAAAGTGGAATTCTGCAAAGGGTGAACAGGGATCTTTCAGCCACAAGCTAAGAAGTAGCACATGTGATCATTCCTGCTGACATCAGTAGATGTACAGCAATCTTGCTGAGTGACAGCCATCTCCCACTCAGAATTGTATTCAATCCTGAGGATCACTCCTCTACAGACGAGAAAATTCAGACTCTTAAAAATTACAGAACCAGTCTAAGGTCAGACAAAGTCCTCAGAGCCTGCTAAATCCAAGGTGTGGCTTCCGGGACAGAAATTAGCTGGTTTTCTGAAATTCTAAAACATTTCTAGCTATATTTCTGTCTGATGGAGCTGCTAACTCCAGGACCTTGTACAGTGCTAGACCCAGAGCTGTGAGCTGCATGGGTATTCAAAGGTCATCTACAGTTCATCATTCTGTCTATCAAACCCTGTGGTTCTTCCAGGACCAGGATCTCAAAGAGGCATACAGCCTCCCTTTGAAGTAGGCAATGCAGGCAGTGATCTTAAAGTTTTTGGTTAGTCCTCCAAACTTTAGAGTGGATTCTGTAGTCCCCTTCTCCACATACATCCTTATCAAAACAATCTTTTATCTTCAGCCAATAAAACTAGTCCCCAGCTAATTACTAATTTGGGAGTAGCATGCAAAACTACTTGGCAAATTACATGATGCCACACATTCACATGGCCAGAGGTACTTTGCCTGCAAATAGCACAAAGGAGCTGAAGGGAGGCCTAGAACTTGGCCTCTTTGGCCAGGAGCAAGCTGTGAGTTCTCGGGTAGTCAGTCTTTTTTGTCCTCTCTGAGCTTGGGCTCTTCATTCTTCAAAATGAAAAGCAGAGGATATGTCTAAAGCCAGGCAAAGCAACCAGGCTGAGCCACTGTGTCAGCAGAAATTCCCAGGGAACACATAATGACTGGCGCTTAAGCAACCCTTAGTTAAGTCCGGGTAATTTCTAGAGGATTTACTGCAACTCCAAACGCTATTTTGCAAGGAAAGCTATGTATGTGAAATGCCAACAATACAGGAGTTCTCTCTCTGGAAGCCCATAAGTTATCCTGACATCAAGAGGATGAGACTACTGAAGTTCTGAGCTACAGAAAGCACACATATAGAAGGCTATGGAAAGGAGGTAGCAGGCCACAGGTTTAAAGACATGTGAATGGGGTGTGAGCAGGAGGTGGGGGCAGGGCACTAGGAAATCAAAGCACAGAAGTCACAGAAAATATCCAATACTTCCTACTCTGATTGGTTTGGCTTTTTGTTTAATCTTACTCAACAAACATCTTTTTTAAATTGATAAAAACTTTACTGATCTTTTTGTGTTTTAATGTGTCCTGAGCATATATTATGTAAAATACTGAGTCTCACAATGATACATTCATACATGTACATTATTTATTGTTATCATATTCACCCCCTCAATTACCTTCTGCTGTTCATTCCTACTTCTAGTAGTTAGTACTTCCTCCGCTCCCTAAGTAGGCCTCCTCCACTTTCACATTGGTTTATGTGCCCAATAAGTTTCACTACAGTTTTTTACAAAAAACATGGATGAGGGTTTGCTTACAGGATGTCAGGTGCCTTACCAGCAGCTACATCACTGAAGAAAATGTCTTTAGGTCAACCATTAAGTTCTATACATCCTCAGGAAAAGGCAAAGTCCCATGAGCTCTTCCCTCTTCTATGGCTTGAGCTCTTATGGGCATAGAGAGATGAAGAAGAGTCACATAAAGCCAGAGTGTAACAAAATTTGCATCCGGGTACCTGTTCTTTCTGTACACCTTATAAAACTATATGTCATGGAGTGAGCTTGAGCTGTAGGTCTCAAAAGCAGAACATATAAGAAAAGATGTCCAAATAAGTAGTAATAGTTGTGACTTTAGGTAACTATAGAGACAAGAGGACATCCAGAGTCACCAGACAGGAGGACATGTAGAGTCACCAGACAAAAGGGCGAGGACATCCAGAGTCAAAAGAAGCATAAAAAGGAAAATGATGCTTGTTGAGCTCTCTCTCTCTCTCTCTCTCTCTCTCTCTCTCTCTCTCTCTCTCACACACACACACACACACACACACACACACGGATCTAAATTTAGATACCAGAACCCACATAGTCAGTCAGCCACTACTGTAACTGATCCCTGGAAAGGTGAATTCCTGGGCTACTCAATCAGCTTCAAACCAATTTAAAAAAATAATAAAAAAAAAAAAACCCTAAATACAAGTTGATCAACTACCTGAAGAGCAACACTGAAAGTTAGCTTCTGATAGACACACACACACACACACACACACACACACACACACACACACACGGAGGGAAGAAAAAGAGAGACAGAGAGAGAGAGAGACAGAGACAGACAGAGAGACAGAGACAGACAGAGACAGACAGAGATATACCTTTGGACCAGAGGCAGTAGAACATAATTATGAAAGAAGACAAAGAACATGGTAACTGGATGCACAGAAAGGAGAACCAGAAAGAAAATGGGAAAAGGAGAGGTAACCAAAGACTAAGGACACTGGGAGAGGGGGCGCATTCTGCATGAGTTAGGGCAGAGAGAAAAGAGAAGATAAACCACAAAGAGATAGAAAACAACAGAAAATCAATGAAAATGCCTAAAGTTGATTTATCAAGAGACAACCATACAGAGGCATGACTTAGGGACGAGGTGAGAGAACCAATTCCCTCTGGGAAAGGAATTGAGGTGGGTCCAGGAGAGCTGCCTGTAGATTCTTACCTAACTCTGTCTGTGTGATGGCTCAGATGATGGACACACACTACCCTTACACACACACACACACACACACACACACACACGCTTGTATATCTATATATTTGCAATGTTTACAAACACGCTTGCGTACGCGTGCACACATACACACACATCACATAAAGTTGTATGATAGAAAAGGAAAGGAGGCACAGGGCAAAGTGCCTACAGTACTCACGAAGTACCTCTGGTACCTGCCTGTCATGCACCAACACCCCCAACCCTTCTAGAGATAAATTCTCCTCCTTTGCCAGGTACCTGCACCCTCCTGGGCTGACTAAGAGAACAGGAGAACTAGGCAGGCTCATTTCTGTGAATGACAAGCCTCCCACCCTCTGCCTGAGAACTGCTCCACATTGCTCACAGCACCTGGCATGCCTCCTCATGACCCCACCTTAGGGACACAGCTGGGGAAAGATGTTCTGGGAGTTGGTACTCCATCCCAGCTAAGTCAGTAACTCTCCAACCTGAGAACCAATGAGATAAGGCGTGTCACTCACAACAGATGTGCGAGGAAGTTGGGTACTGCAGATGGCCATGGTTCTCATCAAGTGGAAAGCCTGCAGGGAGAGGCACAGCCATCAGCTCACATTCATACTCTGTTTCACTCCTGACTCCGGGTATCCCTGATTCTCAGGTGAAGCCATGCCTGCCTCCATGTCACTCCACCCTTGATCTTGATGCCTCTGGGATCCATGAACCAACAATCTCCCTGGGATGGCTTATCTGTTTGGGCTGGGCTTGTGTCAGCAGCCTTCCAAGTGTCAAAAAGAGTCAACATCCAACCTCATCCAAGTCTCTAGGTGTCTCCCCAATCAAGGATCTGTACTGTATAATGTGAAAGAGAAAAATAAAATAAGAGGGAGGTGAGAGGAAAAGGAAAAGGGAAGACTGAGGAGGGTGGGGGGAGAAGAAATGGAAAAGGGAGGGAGGGAAGAGAAAAGAAAGGAAGGAGGGGTCAGGGGAAGAGGAATGGGCAGAAGAAGGGGAGGGGGGAGAGAGGAGAGTGAGGGAGGGGAGGGAATCCATATGCACACTTGGGAGAGTCTGAATTTACAGCCAGGAAGACACTCTGTGAAAGCCAGCCTCTGGTCACAGCTAGCAAGCTATTCTTTGCATTTCTATCTTCCCAACCCACGTTCTGTGCCATTTGGATTTCATGGTCTAAAAATATCTCCCAAACTTCCCAGTCTGCTGGCATGGGCTGGTGGACTCTCGTTTTAAATCCACTTGCAAATGTTTTTACACAGCGCTTTCCCCTCCAGTCCTACTTCTTGCTGAATCACTTCCATCATCCACCCTGGCGTTTCTGTGAGCAGGATGGGAATCATCTTGAACACAAATGTCAGGCCCCATCCTGAAGGCACCTAGAGGCTGCAGACAGAGTAGATTGAGAGGAAGTAGAGGCAGAGGGCAGAGTGTTGCTATGGTTAGGGGTGTGGCAAACACAGGCTTCAGGGTCTGCTATTCTGGCTGGGTGGCCCTGGGTAAAAATTAATCTTCCTGAACATTTTTTCTCTCACCTATACTATGTGAATAATGCAATGTAGTCTAGTGGAGTTTCTGCAGAGACTTGGTGGGTTACAGTACCACTGGGACCTCCATGCACAAGGCTGGAGCATCACAGACAGCCTCTAAATGCCTGCTGCCATCATGGAGTTGTCTTGTGCAATGACCTCACACACATCTTCCTCAGCCCCTTCTTTCCTCTATCTAGCCTATAGACAGGCATCCTTACAAAGCACATGTATGACCATGACAATTGCAGGTGTGGATCCAAGAGGTTTCACGCAAGTCTACAATGTTCTCTGTGGTCTATGCAGCTCATGGGTCCCTTCTCCCAAGCCACTGCAGTCTCCCTGTATCTCCAGCCATGAATCCATGAATTCTCCTTCTCATCCTGCTTCTGCCCTTGTCATCCCTCCTTTTTTTTTACCTCCAGAGACCCTTAGAGGATGAAAGTCATTTGTCAGTATTTTCTCCTCCAGTGGCTCCAAATGGACCTCATTTTCTCCCTGTGGTCAATCCCCGTGGCCAAGGAAGGCAGGCTGAAGACGGATTACAGGCAAGGTCCATCTCTTCAGTACCAGCAGAAAACAATCCTAGCCCATCATGTTGTAAAGAACAAGAGAAATCTCTCGGCAGAAAATTGTGTAACAACTGATGGGAAGAATGTGGGAACACCTGACAGCCTGAAGTAGCGGTAGATTACTGGTAGATGACTTCTACACCACGCTCTCAAGACAACCCCGCCTCCACGGGCAGCATCTAGCCAATCTGAGGTGTGTTAAGTATTCAGGTTGGTTGACATCTGTACCCAAAGATGACAGTAAACAGATAGCAAGGAACTGACACTCCCCACCGCAGGATGTGGTTGGGGGAAGTTATCAGGTTTGAAGAGGAACTAGAAAAACGAGCCACTGGCTCTTTTAACAACCAATAGGTTGTTAAAGGGCCCCTATGTATGTGAAAGGGACATCAGAGCAGTTCAGGACCCAGGGACAGGAAGAGTTGCCTGGTGTGTCCATTGGCTTCAGGCAGCCTCTTCTACTGTAACAGGCACATGGCCTCACTCCTCTCCTGCAGCATCTTGGCTCTGGCTCTTTCCCACTCAACCCCTGTGCAACAGCAGTGCATTTCTTTGCAGGATGAGTTCGATCACAGGCCCACACTGGAAGCCTTCACTGCTGCCGGTTAATTTTGGAACACATCCAGTTCCTCAGGGTTAACAGCAGCTCCCTCTCAGGCTGCCAGGCTGGCTCCTGAGCCCATCTATGCTCACAGAAGCCAGTTGCACTCAGGCTTCCAAAAGTGCCTTCCAGCACCATGCTCAGAGCTGGGATTTTGACTGGAACTTGAGATGGGGCATGGCCTATGAAAGTAGCATATTCAGCAGGAACCTACCTCATGGCCAGCCTGTGCCTGGCCCCTGAGGATCTATGAAAGAATGAGGATCTGGTTGATATGTTCATGATGGAGCAGAAGAAGACAAGGGTGAGCAGTAACATCTGTCCTTGGGTCTTTGTGGCCTTTGTCTCAGCTCCATGACTTGCCATCTTTGTGCCCCCCCCCCCAGACAAATCACCCAGCCCCACCCCCACCCCACATTTCTTCAACAGGCTACAGGACCAGGTCTGGAGCAGTTCCCTTGTTGTACAGTGTATTGTATGTCAATACTCTTACAGGTTTTTTATAGTGAAGTTCTTTTCCTCTAGGAGCACCCTATAGAAGAGAACAGGAGATCTCCATCTTGCAGATGGAGCAGAACAGATCCTGAGGAATGAAGAACCTATCCAATGTTACTCAGTATGGAGGACAGAGAGTGCTGGACAGTAGTCTATCCTCAGCCAGCAAGTAGTCGTCTCCCCACTACCCACACAGCCCTTCTTTCTGCCCACTGTCTACCTAAAGCAGCAAATAAAACAGGCTTAAGGAACCAGAAAGTCTCGAGAGAGACTGGGTGTGGTTATGACATTGGTGTGGTTTGTGCACCCTTGTTCACAGCAATACAATTCACCGTGGCCAGAAGCGGGGAGGAACACAAGTGTCCAGCAGTGGAGGAAGGTGGACACACACAAGCATAAAAAAGGAGCATTTTGATATGCACCACAGCAAGCTTGCATTAATTGAGAGTATTATGTTCCCATCACAAAGGCATAAACACAATACAGGGACACTCATATACTGATGTGGCCTCAATGTGAAAGGCTCCTGTGTTCAAACATTTAGTCCTCAGCTGAGAGTAGGCATCCAGGTGGGGCATAGTTGGAGAAAGTGAGTCACCTCACTCAAGAGGCCTTGAGGCTTCTTAGCCCATGCAACTTCCTGTCTGGTTTCTGCTTCCTGACTTCAGACGAAATTTGACCAACTATCCCGTGTTCCTGATGCCATGCATTACCCCAAGGGAATGTCCACACCTACTCGAAAGGAAACCCAATATATACCTTCCTTAAGTTGCATCTTGTCAGCTATGTGAGTTCATTGATAATAAAAGTCACTGGCACCTGTGCACTGCTTACAGTATTCAAAAGCACCAAGACAAAAAGTAGGATGATGGGAACTTGAGACTAAGAAATGTTGCAACCTCATCCTTGCACTGCCTCCCAAATAAAAGGGCTCTGGCTCCTGATGCAGTGAGTTCTGCACCCACTGAGAGGGCTGAATACCATCCTACCAGTAACAGCAGAAATGTTTCTGCTACTTCCAGCAGTAGGGCTTCTAGATGGTCTTTTTCCCTTTTCCAGATGGAAGCAAGGTCCCCAGCTTGAATTGTTTCATGCAGTGACACTAATTAATGTTCCAAACACTGGGGCCTGGGAATTGAGGTATGTTGAAAGTGCAAGTCATGTATGCAAGATGTGCTCTTGCCTGTGGTCTGTGTTGGATATCCATTTCCTTCAGTTTTCCGTGTGTGCATGCATGCTTGTGTGTGTTTGTGCATGTGTATGTGGACTACAACTTTAGAGGCTGTCCCTCAGGCCTTGTCCACCTTATTCTGAAACAGGTTCTTTCAGTGGCCTGGAATACTGCACATAGTCAACGAAGCCCCAGAGAGTCCCTTCTCTCTGCATCTCCGGTGCTAGGGTTACAAGTATGTACAACCATGTCCAGCTTTGGGTTTTGGTTCTTTCCTTTTAATTAAAATTTTATTGGATATTTTATTTACATTTCAGATGTTATCCCCTTTCCCCATTTCCCCCCCAAGCAGAAACCCCCATCCCCCTCCCCCTACTTCTATGATGATGTGCCCTCACCCACCCACCCACTCCTACCTCCCTGCCCTCAAATTCCCCCACCCTGGAGCATCTAGGCTTCATGGCATCAAGGATCTCCTCTCCCATCTATGCCCAACAAGATCATCCTCCCCTACATATATAGCTGGAGCCATGGGTCAATCCCTATGTGCTCCCAGGGTGGTGGTTTAGACCCTGGAAGCTCTGGTTGGTTGGTATTGCTACTCTCCCCATGTGGCCGCAAGCCCCTTCAGCTCCTTCAGTCTTCCCTCTAACTCCTCCATTGGGAACCCCATGATCAGTTCAATGGCTAGCTGTGAGCATCCGCCTCTGTATATATTAGACTCTGGCAGACCTCTAAGGAGACAACTATATCAGGCCCCTGTCAGCATACACTTCCTGACATCCACATCAGCAACTACCTTTGGTGACTGCACATGGGATGGATGCCCAGGTGGAATGGTCTCCAGATGGCCCCTCTTTCAGTTTCTGTTCCACACTTTGTCTCCATATTTGCTCCCATGAATATTTTGTTACTCCTTCTAAGAAGGACCGAAGTACCCACACTTTGGTCTTCCTTCTTCATGAGCTTCATGTGGTCTGTGAGCTGTATCTTGGGTATTGTGAGCTTTTGGGCTAATGGTGAAGTGGTAGTATTTGAGAAGGATTAGGAGGTGTGGCCTTGTTGGATTATGAAGTATGTCACTGAGGGTGGGCTTGAAGTTTCAAAGGTCCATACCAGGTCCAGTCCCTCTCTCTTCGTCTGCCTGCTTGTGGATCAGAGTGTAAAGCTCTCAGCTGCTTCTCTCACTCCATGTGTGCTGCCACACTCCCCAACAGGATAACTAACTAAACCTCTGAAGCTGTATGCAAGCCTCCAGTTAACTGCTTTCTTTTATGAGTTGCTTTGGTCATGGTTTCTCTTCACAGCATTAGGAAAACAGTGACTAAAACAGTGGGGTGCACATTTGTGTGTATGAATGCCCATACACATGGGCTCACATGTGTGTGCAGTGTAATTGCTTATGGGTGCGTGTATGCATGTGTTACCCGAGGTTGACATCTATGTCATCCTCAATCACTCTTCAGCTTATACATTCAGGCAGGGTCACTCATTAAATCCAGAGCTCAGCTTTTTGAGAGGCTAGTCTGCTTGTTCTGGGCACTTCATAATGCTGCCTCAGAGTCTACCATACACTCCTACTTTTTACATGGGTTCTTGAGATCATAACTTTGGTCTTCCGGTTTTCAAAGAAAGTGTTTTATCCACTACCAGCCCACACCCAGCATTTGTTCAGATGAGCTCTGGGGATTGAACTCAAGTTAACACTTTGCCAACTCAGCTATTTCCCATCCTGCTCCTCCAACTCATTAAGTGATGTCTATGTCAAGATTTTTCACTGAGCTCAACTGTTTTTAGTTGGAAACACAATTTAGGCTTTCTTGGAGTCATAGAAAACAGTAATCTTTACACTGGCCTCGAACATAGGCTCAACCTTCATGCTCTCACATATGCCACTGCTCTGATTTGTCACCTCTATTATGAGCTGTACCTTTAGGGCTTGGAGAGGGTCTTCATTAAAAATAAGAATAAGAGAATAAGAAAGGGCAAGATAGGGAGAGAGTTGCCAAGAAGAGGGATGGCAAGAAGAGGCCCAAGGATCATCTTCAGAGAACAGCCTTCAGGGTAATCTTCCAAGGAGTTTCCTTGAGGAGTCTTCAGATCAACCCAACAACAAAGGAAAGATTATACCTTCTTACAAACTTTTAGCAATAGTGGGAAGTTTCACACCCTGTGATTTAGTTGAACACAGTGCCATGAGACAAAGAGCATGGAGGAGACAGGTACTAGTGAGGACCATAAATCAGGGTTCGCAGGGGTCTATGGCAGGGACAGTTATAAGGAGAGATGGCCAGCTTCCAGAAGTTGGATCTGGCCTAAAGGAAGAGCCCTGTAGTATGACACACAGTACAGAGAACTCCCATATAGCCTACACTCAGCTGTCCTTTCTGCTAACAACTTATATTAGTAAGTATAGTGTTATAGTTGATGGATATTAATGTTAATGCAGTTATTAACTACCATCTAAATTTTACTCAAGGGACCAAGCTTTTCAAGTGACCCATATATTCTCTTTCTCCAAGTATCCTACCAAGAATATCACATACAATTCAATTGTCACATTTTGGAGGAAGCTCTTGGCTCTCTATGATTGTCTCTGCCTTTCCTTGTTTAGGCAACTGTGATAGCTTCGTGAGCATGGGTAATACATGTCTCTGTTGGGGTTTTTGCAGTCACCATCCCTTCTGAGGTTAAACAGAAGTTGTGCACTTGAGGAAAAAAAGTCTGAGCAAACTGCCAGTTTTGTTCCATCATGTCAAGGGTGAGTTGACCTGATACAACTTGACTGACCGTAGGTGAGGCGATACTGTACCACGTGGCTGGGAGTAAAGCTCATCCATTCCGTTTAATACATTTCTTTTTATATCTACTCTTTGGAAGGGAGGCACTATATGTGATCTGCACTATCCTTCTTCTGGCAGCAAAGAACCCATAGAAGCAAGAAGAGTTCTTCTGAGAAGACCTACCTCTCCACTTCTGTCCACCCACTTGACTGTTTATGACAGCACCTACCTGTGGACATTTGCTTTTATCCTGTGGTCATCATGCTCTCATGTTAGTAAGGATTCATAGGTATTTATTTTATCCTGTGGTTAGACTGCAATATCGCCTTCTTTCATTTCTCAAATTATTCCTGCTTTGATCACCGGAGCTCTTTTTCTCTTGGCTATAGTGTCCCTTTGGAACATGGCCAACAATGTGGGATCTTTTTTCATAAAGAGCACCTTTGTGTTCTCTGGCAATGCAGGACACCTGAGGTCAGTCTTACAAATGCCCTGTCTATGTTTTATCATCAGACAGTTGTTCAAGAATCCATCGCCTTCTCTTACACACCGGTATTAGACATCTGGACTTGGGTGCTATAAATCCTCTGTTTCCAAGGGTTTGATCAGTCAGGCTTTCTCAAAGCACAAGGAAATGTATCTAGCCCATGTGTACACACAAACTTAAAACACTTCGATACAGCCAACTGTAGTAATATTAAACTTCGAACAAGCTTATCTCCATGTTATGTACATCTCCAACTCTAAGCCATTGCAACATAGATATTATAGACTCCTCTTGCTTTTCTAGAACCTTTCTCCAACAGCGTGAAAGTGAGACAGCTGCACCATTACAATCTCTCACTTAACTGCTACTCTGTGCATGACAGTTCTATGGACGTAGACAAAACCAGGAAGTCACATACCTACACTGCAGCACCATGTATCATCATCCCTTCACCACCAAGAAAATCATCTGTACTTCATTCATTCAACTTCCTTCCTCGCCATCTACCTCCTGGAAATCTCAGTCTCTTTTTTATATATCCCTAGCTTCGGTTTATCAAAAAATGTCATATGATTGAAACAGTGCAGCATGTCAGCATTCCCGACTACCCTTTGTCACTTATCAGTACACAATGTATTCACGGCTCATCGGTGACTTCGCAGCCCATTTATTATTTCCACCTCTGAAAAGCAATTCATGGTGCCGATTAAAGGAAATCCTAGATACAATATTTTTTGTTAATTATGAATGAAATGACTATAAAAGTTTTCAGGAAATATGTAGTGTGGATATAAAACTTCAAATGAGGAAACACCCAGGAGAGTAACTATTGAATCTCTCTTCCAGGGTGTCTATTGGTTTTTATTTCCATCACCAAGAATTTAGTATTCTCATTGCTCCACATCTCCGACAACATTTGCATCTGTCCTTGTGGTTCTTGGCCACAGCCATTCTAATCTCTCATTGATGCTTTAATTTACAAACCCCTAATGAAGCCATACCAGACATCATTTTATACGCATGTCTGCTGCCCATGGTAAGGTGTCTAGTCTATGTGTTTTGTTTTTAATAGATGTTTATTATTGTAGTCTTTAAAGGGTTTGGGGTTTGTTGTTGCTGCTGTTGCTGCAGTTGCTGTGTTTCTAAGCCTACACCAGATCTGTTTTTCAAGTATTTCTCCCAAGAAAACATTTATTTTTTTTACTGTCGAATTTAACTGATCCTGGCTTTGTTTGAGACAATTCGATGATTAGATATGTGTTCTGTAAATACTTCTACCACTATTGACTTGTCTTTTAATTCTCTTCCTCCATTAACTTCCACAACTATTTCTTTGCTGATGAGCAGAGTAGAAAACGCTAATGGCTGCTTCTAATAGCAGCATACTAGTTATGACTAAACTAGCAGTGGCTGTGAAGATATACTAACAGCCGCTGGGCTGCACATTTAAATAGTGACATCTATGGTGTTATGTTTCAACTATAAAGCAGCTAGCAAAGCCAGAAGGCAGCAAGTGAGAGTGTTAGGACAGGAGCTGGGAGAGGGGTCAAGATGGGAATTCAGAACCTCTGACCCCACAGCTTGCCCCTGCACTCAAAATGTCTGAGGCCAATTCCTGAGAAAGACAAATAATTTTTCTGTCCCGTCCTGCCTTCCTGATAAAACAGGGGCCATTCATACATGTCTGAATGTTTGACATACTGTCAAAGGGATCAAATGTCCATGTTTTAAATGGCTAGCCTAGCAACTAGGGTGGAGCTGAACAATTTTTAAAACAAGGAGTCCTTTTATGGTTATTACCTGGAAATTTAAGCTTTGTTTTCCCTCCCTCTTCTCCTGGTCCTCCACATGTCTACCCATCCATACCCACACATACATCATGTATGAATAGACATGCTTAGCTCAAACCACACACTCAGGTTCTGGAGAAGACATAAAACATAAACTTAAGCCATAATCAGATTTTTACTATGTGAAATAGCTACGATTAGGAAGATATTATTTGGTATTAACTGAGATCCTAGTATGTTCAGGGCTCTGTGTTTATCCAGAACAGCCTGCTCCTACAGAGGACTAAGGCACATGGAGAAAATACGTAAAACACAGTGGTGAATACAGAAGAAAAAGGGCGAGCATCCACAAAGCACTTCGAATGGGAAGAACGGTCCTTGAAAACATTTTTAAAAAATGAGAAGAAGGATCCTAGAAGGAAAATCTAGATGGTCATTATTCCAGTCACATCAGACTGACCCACAATCCTGGCAATCAATGGAAAATACAACCAAATATTTCACACACACACACACACACACACACACACACACACACACGTTTTGTTTTCTTTTTAACTCAAAGAAATATCTCTATTTTTATGAGAATCTGTGAGTGTGTACACACATTCCACTGTGCGTGTGTGTGTGTGTGTGTGTGTGTGTGTGTGTGTGTGTGTGCAAGTTTGAGAGTCTCTTGTTCACCACTGCATATGGCAGGCTATCTCTGGAATTTCAAACATGTGCTTCCACCATCTGGCTTTACATAGGCTGGAAGGATCCTAACTTGCTCTCTCATATTGGCACTGTAAGTGCTGTGCCCTCTGAGCCCTCTCCTTAAGCCCCAAATACAAGGTTTTTTTTTTTTTTAATGAGATAAAATCACTGTCATTCATTCGGAGAAAATTGCCAGTTAACCACTCAAGTGAAGCTAGATCCTTTGTAGACACTTTCTTAAGGCACAGCATACAGTCGGCATATCTGTAAGTTAATATGGCTGTATAAACTCCAGTCCCAGCAGCCGAGGAGAGGGCTTGGTGAGAAAAGCTCCTTCATCCAAGCCTGAAGGCTTGAGTCCAAACATCAGGACTCACAAGGTGCCAGGGAAGAACTGAGTCCTGCAAGCTGTTCTCTGACCTCCATATGCACACACAAAATAAATGAATAGAATGCATCAACTCATTCCTGGGTCACCTGAAAGTTGTATGGTTCGGGAAAGTGTTTCTTTCCAGCACCTCTGCTGCCATTGCGAGCATGAATCAAGAGTAGAATCCTTACAGGGCTCTCGTTCCTTCTCGGGGTAAATTCCTTCCTTCACCTCAGTGATGGAAAATTCTCATCAATATAATCTAATAGCAATGTATCCTTGAAGAAATAACCCTCGAAGTAGAGACAATTTTCACTTCACCAGTGCTTTTAGTCAGGAAAATCATTCTACCTTAGCAAACTCTGGCAAGAATGGGAAAATGGTGGCCATTCATTGAACACTTAGCCTACTGTATCCACACAAGGCTTTGAACTGCATGAGCCCACAGTGTGTAGGTAAAGAATCTGCTTTAGGCTGATGGCTTATTCAGTAATATTGAGCTAAAACATAGCACAGCCGGGATTCAAAGTCAATCTCTCTGTCACTGCCTCTGTACATCCCTTGAGACTGGAACTGTGTTTGTGTATGTAGTGAGACTGAGGATGTGCTGTGTGCTACGTATTGCACTAGACTCCGGAAGGTGAGAAATTCAAGGTTTCTAGCATGCAGGCTATACACAGCTAAAACCCGTATCTTCTACCTCTTCAAACAGTTCAACCAGTTTTTACCAGGCTTTGGTATAAAATTACAGGTAGTCCTCGAACATCAGTTTTAACCTCCTTCCTTTCATGAGGCTAAGCCAGATTCTGGTTGGAAAAAATGCAAAACCATTAGATTATCAACTAAGTCAGCAATCGGCACTGAGTGGCCAGCTAGTCTGGTTGCAGATCTGATGGGCAAACTCAAAGGCTTATGATTTTCCCATGAATTTCTGGCCCAGCCGAATAAGGTGTTCTTGGTACTGAAAAAGAATCCAAGAAAAAAAAAATGCTGCCTTTAGCAGCTCTGAACTATGAAAGAGACTATGGTTACCCCAGCGTCAGAATTTAGGCAAAGGGAGGAAGTGTCATCCCCTCAGCTCAAACCCAGTCCCTTAGCTTGCACTCAGGAGCCTGTTATCTTTGCAATAAAGGTGTGCAGACACAATCTGGAGCCACTAACATGCTTTATGTTATACATTAATAAGACATTTCATCCTCTGAAGGCATCACACATCGGCTCAGTATCACAGCCGTCTGTGCTTCTTCAAGAGTCGTTCCTGTTTTGTCTGATGAAAAGTAGCCATCACAGAACCCAGCAAGGGGATGGTTTCCTGATGAAGGCAAGCATGGGTCAGGCTTCATGATGATTTTGTGTACTACTTACTGTGGCTTTAGGGAAGAACTTTGAAAGCCTGGCTGCCCAAAGACAACTGGCAGCAAAGCCACATATTTGAAGATACTTTTAATTCAGACCCTTTTTTTCTCCTGAATGACGATCCTAAATGAAAAATTAATGATGTCAAAAAAACACCACAGAACAACCATGGGCTCTCAGGCCTCCAGACTTCCTTTACTCAAGAACCACTGAGAAATTAGCTCTATCTGTGAAGTCAAAGTCACAAGATGACTGTCTCCTTTTAATGGACCAAGCACAGAGCAGCTGATTATGCACTGTGTAGCATCTGCCAGGTGTAGTGTCTACAACAAATGCCATGAACATCTGCCGTGCATTGCTGACCAAGGGAGTTCTCAGACTTCTACCTCAGGCGGAAACTGGATGGACTTAAAGGGATCATGCTGGGCTGATGCACACAGCCTCCCAAGTTAGCAAAAGACTGAGCCTCAGTAACCCCAGGGTACTGTCCTTGATGGTGTACACCTTCAGTTGGTTTCCAACTTCCTATCTGATTCTGCGACCTTTCCTCAGTTTTACCCTTCACATTTGCCAGACTTCGAGCAATGTGACCAATTCCACACACAATTTAAAAGAAGGAAATGTTTTTAAAAATTTTTCTGGCTTGTGGTCTCAGAGGTTTCAGCCCAAAGTCATCTGGGACTTTGGGGAATGGAGAGTCAAGACTGAGGAGCTGGTGTCAAGCCAGGAAGCAGACAGAGAGACAAAGGACACAGGAAGGCAGATCATATAATTAAAAGTCTCACCCCTGGTGACCTACTTCCTTCAACACAACTGCTAAAGTCCTAAAGCTTCAACCACCTCCCAAAAGAGCTTCACCAGCTGGCAACCAAGTCTTCAATGCATGAGCCTACTGGAGGCACTTGGTATTCAAACCTTCATACTCTTTTGTCAGATCACCCTCAGATTCGCTTCCTAACTTACAGCTTCCCCACATGGGAGGTAAGTTAGAGATTCAGGAGGTAAAGGGTGATCCTTGGAGGGTGGACTGGTAGAAGAAGAGTCTGTTTATTTCTTAAGCCCAGTATCTTGAAACACTATGTATAAAGACAGACACTGTGTGCCTGCCTGTCCTAACATCGTTTCCTGAAAGAAAGTAGTTGGAAAGGAAACATCTAAAAGAAATTCACAATGGAGAAAGTAAGAGAGGGCAACTAGCTCAAGCAATCACTAACAGTTAAGCTTCCTCCAAGTTGTCATCACTAGGATAGTTCTGATGCCCCCAAAGAGAAACTCAGTAGGACCAGCAAGTATTAATAGGACTCTCATAGAGCACTGGGTTAGTCGAAGAGAGAAAAGAGGGTATCAGCTGTGGGCTGTCAACAGGAATAGTGGTCTTCTTCAAGCCGGGTCCTTGAAGCCTGTACGTACTGAGTGAGTCCAATCACTCAGACTGCAGCTGCCTTACTTAGTCACATATAAAGCAGGGCAAGAATGGCCCAGCTTGTTCTCAACAGAACACATTCAGAGCGAATAGTCTTTCTGAGGTACAATGGACGACCTCATCACATAGGACTGCACTTTGGGTGGGATTTGAGGTTTCTCAGAAGACAGATGCAAAACCAGAGGAAAGAGACTGTAGTAAGAACCCTCACACTACGTCTGCCTTGCAGGGGAGCAGCAGGTAAGGCTAGCCAGAGAGAAGACCTGTGTTCTAGTTTGCTTCTCTTTTGCTGTGATAAAACACTGACCCTAAGCAACTTGGGGAGGAACATATTCATTTCACCTTACTTCTTACGGTGTATCATTGAAGGAAGTCTTGTCTGGTTTTGTGTGTTTGTTTGTTGATTTAACTGGCATCGCCAAGAGGAAAAGCATCTCTAATGGATCTATGTAGGATGAAATAAAGTGCAAAATGGGGGCTGGGGTTGATGAAAATGAATAGAAATGCAAAATTTGATAGCACTAAGTGTTTTCCCATTGAAACAGAACTCAGGACTCTAAGTCTTGTCGGATAAGATTTCACCCCAGGTATCCAAGAAAACAACAGAAAGAAATGAACTTAAACCCTGGTGACAAATTGACAAAGAAGCCCTTGGTTTGCCAGCTCCTCTGGCACAACTCTGACTCCAGAGAACCAGACCTGAGCATCTGTGAGGAGGTGCCTACTCTTAGTGTCATGGTGACTGAATCAGTAAGTGAGGTACCCTGACATTGAACAGATGGCGGTGAAGCCCAGGATGTGACAGCATCAACTACAAAAATGAAATGAAGATGTGGTGTTACTAATACCCCAGTTAGCTACTTTAAAATGTGGCTGTGCTCTTCTGGGTTTCCAATAATTTAATCTGACTCTTGAAGGAGGAAAGGGAAAGGAAAGAAAGAAGCACAAGGCCTGAGGTCTTGAGCAGGAGGAAGCCAACACCAGAGCCTAGGAATAGGACGCTCTGTAAGTGTAAGGAATTATTCATTATCCACAGATTGCATAGAGAATCAACCATGTTCTTGGGTTGTCAGGCAATTTGTTATTTGAAGAAAACATTAGTAAGGCTTCTAACACTTTGGGGACTAAATGAGTTGTTCCAGCCCACAAGGCTACAAATTCATGATGCTATGCTTTGAAGGTCTGGTGTTGAAACTTCATGGCCCCTGTGATAGTGTCAAGGGGTGGAACCCTTAACAAATGATGATGTCATAAAAGTTCCTACCCTTGTCAGTAAAATTCACACCCTTATAAAAGAAGTGTCATGTGATTGGTCCTTCCACCTTCTACCTTCTGCCAGTGAGGGATAGTGTTTCTCTCATAATGAACATAGCCTTCAAGACATCATCTTGGAAGCAGAGACCTGCAACTCATCTCCATCAACAGGCACAAGGCCTGGAACTTTTGGAGGGCTTGGTTTAAAAGCCCAGAAACAAGCAAGTGAGTATACCAAGTTGTAGAACCCTTTGCATCACATATCAGCCATCAGAGGACAAAGCCTGATGCTGATAATGGTGGCATGGTCCACACAGAGGATGCAGCAATCTAAGAAAACACATTCTATTTATCCAAAGATTCTCAGCTTGGCTTCAAAGACTCAACTGAGGAAGATGCCTGTAATTACTGCATGTTTGGTTACCAACAAATATGACAAACTAAATGAGGGAAAGTCCATGAGGCCTTAACCCTACAGCAGAACTACAGGCTACTGAGTGGAGCGGGAGACGTAGTTCCCCAGGGAAGAGTACATCAGTTGATTAACCAGTTCCAAATGGTCAATCTCAAAAGCATACATAGAAGTATCTCTATACAGACTAGACAGGTTATACTTAGGAATACATATGTATATACACAGACATATATGGCATGTAATAACAATTGATGAACGAGGAGGTCATGGATTTGAAGGTGAGCAGGAAGGGGCCTATGGGAGAGTTTGGAAACAGGAAAGGGAAAGGAGAAACATTGTGATTAAAATGAAATCTCAAAAATAAACAACAAAATACTATTGGCTATTGAAACTATCACCTTACCTACCCCTTAATGCAACTCAAGAAGCTTGAAAATGTCCTAAGAAAAGAGCAAGAAGGAAGGTAAGGAAATCAGACAATAAAGAGAAAAATGAAGTGAGATTGTCATAGAGTAAATTGTGTGTGGATTTGATGGGAGTCGGGGAGAAAAGGTGGTAGATTATACATGATTGATGGGGAGGAGATACAAAAGAAGAAGTATTTGTCAAATCTCTTTATTTACATATGTAGGTGTTTTCCATCAACTCCTGTGTAAACTCTTCAGGCTAAGGCCACCAACCAGGTCCTTTCTGTTCAGGGAAGGGGCTGGAGAAATGGCTCTAAGCAACCAGCCCTGCCTGTCAGATGCTTGAAGCCAGCCTCCCTTAGAAAACAGCACCAGGTGTTTTTCCAGATATTTTCCCTTTGGTCTGCTAACAGGTGGTAAGGGACAATACCCAGCTGGCTGCAAAGACATGGCCAGGGCAACAGGATGCCTTCAGAGTGCCAAGTTAGCACCAATGCCAAGATGAAGACAGCCTCTCTCCACTAACAGGCTCAGGACAGTGACAATATCAGGTATATGTGACTTCTAAGTAGATCTTTATTCAGTATCAACTGGATACCCAGTACCTAAGGTTGGCTTATTATATTCATAATTGCTAACTTAAGCGTGGGGACCACTCTTCATTGGGGCATTAGCACCATCCTCAGCTTCCAGTTCATTCCTACGTAGTGCCTGCAAAGCCATAAATGCAAACTCAGAACCCAGCATGTTTCCTGTAATATCAAAGTTTGCCTTAGTCAAAGACAGGGCTGCGGTGAGGTTTTCACGAGTTCCACCTTGTCCATCCCACCCCCCAACCCCAAAGCCCAACATTTCCAAGGACTATTCTCCTCTTAAAACCCTGTGGTGCTGACTGCATCTACTTACTGCTGTCGCTGTTGTAGCAGTGAAGCTGTTACAGCAAAGTCTTGATTAACTAGAATCCTGAGAGAATTCTGCGATGTCTCTACACAGCAAATGCTCACTAAGTATCTATCATGGGTTCTATGCTCTTCCAGGGATTGAGAATGAAAAGAATAATAAAAAAAAAATACATTCTACTTTCACTCTCAAGAAGCTTTTGGAATCATGGGACAGAGAAGCAAGCCCATCAGCTCAAAGCAGCTCACGTAATTCTATGGCTAAAGGAGACAGGGAGCAACTTGAGCCCAACAAGATGGAAGTCTGGTAAAAGGTTCCTAGAGAAAGTGAAGCCAGCACTGTATCAAGGTGAAGGTGAACAGCTAGGAGCAGGGGACCGGCCTTTGAGGCATAGGAAGCAAGATGGGAGAAATGATTGATCTTCACTTTTATATTTAGGACAGAGGAGAGAAAGAAACCTCACTTGACAGGCTTGGTTAGTTTACAGAAGAAAGAGAGCACACTGAACTGTGAGCTCATGAGCAAACGAATTTCTTGGTCCCCTCCTGCCATTAGCCACAGCCCAGCACAAGATAATGGGCACTTCACTGTCTGAATCTTAAAATCCTGCAAAATCCTGAATCATCAATGAAGATTCAGCTGTGTTCCCTTGCCCGGGCTCCTCCCGAGCTCGAGGAAGGATGTAATAAAGCTTGTCTGAGTATTAGGAATCCAAATCCAACCCAAGATGAGCTTCCCTATAAAGCACGTCTTTTATCAGAAGCCACACATCCTAGCCCCAGCCCAGCCTACCTCACGTTTCCCTAACAGTGGCTCCTGGGTTCTGATTGGATCCCGGTTTGATTTCCTACTTGAGCTAGAAAAACTGATTATCAAGAGCCTTGCATTACCAATGGGCAATGGGCACCCAGCAATGCTCAGAAAAGATGCCCCAAGGGTCAGAAATGGGATCTAAGTGCAGTTCGGCAAGAGAGCCAGATGTGAGGTTTAGAACCATTATCCCTGCAATGCTCGACAACTGGTTTTCTCTCTTGCAGTTGTCAAATTTTCATCCAGGAAGCATAAGTTACAACCATTACCTCATTGTGGTCACGTGAGAGAATTAATCACAATTTGTATATGTCTGACACTTCTACTGGTCTTAAGCTCTCCTGGGTCTTCTCTGGGAAACTCCGGCTATAGGTTTGACACTTACAAACTGATTTCTAAGATATGAACAAATATACAGTAAAATAACATTGTAGCTGTTTCTGTAATAGGCTTTATCTATTGTCTCTGCAGACTGGGCAAGGCAAGGCTTCAGGCTCCAGCTAGAAAAGGTGGGAGGAGAAGAAAGAAGGAATCTGAAGCTGCAATAAAACCCCAGGTTCCAAAGCCATTAAATACACACTGAACCCAACTTTACACAAAAGGACATGGGATCTGCACTCAGATAATTTTTTTAAAACTATATATACCCCAGCACTTATTTCATTTTAATTTGAACATCGTTCTAGAGATCGAAGAATGGTGCCAGTTAAATTTCATTTCACTATGAAAAAGCAACAAATGTTAAGCTTCGGGTCAAACACTTCCTGCGAATACACAGAGATCAAAGACTTGACCAACCAAAATCCAATTCCCTGGCAAGGTACGTCATCCTTATTCTCGCTGCTTCCTGAGTTTTCAGGGCTGCATTCTCTCAAGGCTTTTGTAACCTGTTGCACAAAGCTAAGGTCCTGTGTGGATGCCCCACCTGCTGGCCAAACCAGGAAATGCTCTTCCAACCTTAAAAGACAGGCAGGTACTTAACAAACAGAAGACATTCCCTGACTTCTTCCCTCTTTGTCAGTTAAGGGTCAACAGGAGGGAAAACAACTACCTTAAATGGAAGGGTCAAGGTCATAATCTATTTCCTACCCAAATCCTGACAACCACACAGCTTCCTAAGCCAAAGCTAGGAAGCAGCTGGTAGCAAGAAATGCCCTGTCACACACATCTCATGTGTTGTGATACTCAGGATTCCAGTCCTGGGTGAGGAATCCCTTTGCTAGTGCCCTCTCATCCTCCTTAAATACGGGTGTGTGCATTGTATCCTTTGCATACAAGGAGTCAGTACATCTGGAGTTCCATTTTCCTTCTGGCCTAGCATTTACCTTCTGGACTAGCATAGAGATTTTTTCTAGAGGAGTCCCTGGGGACAAACTTCCCACTGGGACTCTCGGGTGTCCAATGCCCTGGTCAGCCAAGCCAATAGATGGGCAACAATTGTACCTACAGAAATAGTAGAACCTAAACTATGGGATGTTGAATCCAAACCATAGAGATGTTCCGCATTACATAGCTTCACCCTACCTCTGGCTCTACTAAAAGCCCTTTGGACTAAGCTTGGAAATCCCGCCCCTTTTCTATTCTTCTATTCATTTTATTAAAAGAGCACAAAGACCTGCAGTTTAGCCTGTCTAAGACCCCAGTTAGAGCAAACCCCATTCCTTTTGACATCAGCATCCAACCCAAGGAAGGATAGCACATTCATGTAACACACGTACACAGGCATATGTACACCACTATGGGCGGTGTGCATCACTACTACCCTCAACTCTGGGTTATATCACATAACCCAGAGTTGAGTGGCGATTGAGTGGCGATTGTAAGCTATCCACCCCAAGAAGTACCGGTGCTTACGAAAGGACCGTTTTCGTCCGACTCAACTGCTTCCTTAGTAATATCATCCAATTCTTTTAAGCTTCCTTGTCAACATCCCAGAATTACTATAAAACGCGCACCTGCGAGCACTCGCCAGTTCAAATTTTCAAGTCAGCTTGTAAACCACGCTTGGTGCATTCAAGCCTGATGTCCCAGGCACCAGGAGCACTCAGTCACACCGCAGAGAACCGCGGGCTAAGGCCAGACTGGTGTCCCTCCACTCCCAACCCAAGCCAGAGAGCGCTTCTGAGTGGCCAAAGATACAAACACTTCCTTAGCTCCAGCCCCGGCCCGAACCCCAAGGTGCACGGCCGCCAAGGAGCGCCTCGAGCGGCCAGGTACTCACACAAGCGCGTGGTAGAGCAGCGCCCAGCCCCGCGGTCTCTCCAAGGCGTCATAGATCAAAGTTTGGATGCGCCGGTACTTGGCGTTGTTCCTCTTGACTGGGCGGCTCAGGGGTGTCTTTGCCAGGAGCCCGATGCCCTGCGGGGTCCTCCTTTGCCCCTCTTCGCGGCCACCGCCCTCCAGCAGCAGGGTCCCGTCTTTGTCGGCTCCGGCCCCTAGCGCCAAGGTGACTTGCTCCACGTCTCCTGGCGCCAACCCCACTTTCCGCTCCTCGTCGCCGGCTACCGCTGAATCCCCTCCAGCGGGGTTAGCGGCCCCGCCACCTCCGCCGCCCCCTTCGCCGCCGCCCCCGCCGGCCGCCCCCGCCGCCCTGCGAGCCTTGAGCCCCATCTGCCTCGCCCCCTCCGGGCGCTTCGCCTTCTCTGCTGCTGCTCCCGGAAGAAGGAGCGCTTGGGGTACGTTGACGAGGCGGCGGCGGCGGCTGCAAGCCCGGGAACTCCAATGCCATGATCCGCGCGCCTCCCCCCCGCCCACCCCCCCAAAAGCAGGCAAAGGCGGGCCTCCCGGGGGGCAGGGGAGGTCAGATGTGGAGTCAAGGGGTCACATCCCGAGCAGGTCCCCTGTGGGACCCTGAGGGGAGCGGGAAGCCGGGGTCCACCGGGAGCCCGGCGAGGGCGCGCGAGGCTGGCGCGGTGGCGCTAGGGCGCGCGACGGCGGGAGCCTGGCACCGAAGCTCCAGGGAGGCGGCGGCGACGGCGGCACCCGGGCCGGCGAGCCCGAGACAGCATCGCAGTTTATTTACAAGCCCTCTGCCAGCCGCCCTCCCGCCCGCCCGCCCGCCTGGCACACGCGCCGCCGCCTCCTCCTCCCTCCTCCCCACTCCCGCCTGCGCCCAGCCCGCTGCTCTAGCCCTAGCCCCGCTGCAGCGGCAGTAGCAGCAGCAGAAGCAGGCGCGCCCGGGCGGAGCGCTCACCACCCGCAGCGCTTTCTGGTTTCCTCCCTCCTTCGCAGGGGTGGGGCTCCATCGTCCCTCCCCTTGGTTGCGGGAGGCCCAGGCGGCGCCCCGCCTCTCCCCTCCGCCCCCCTACCCAAGACAGCCTTGAGGACCGGCATCACCGGGGCTGTGAGGCCTCTACTGCTGCTTCTGCTGGGTCATGAATCCTGAGGCTGGGAAGCAGGAGCTCCACAGACCCCGTGGGCGTTGGGGTTTCCCCTGGGCGAGAGGAGAAAATAAAAGGGAGTGGGTAGAGGCTGAGGCTGCAGCTTTATGTTCAGTTTCCACCCTCCACCTCCTCTGCTTGCCTTTGCAGGTAAAAATCTAAATTGCTGGGTTAGACATGCTCACACCTCACCTACTGGCTCAGTGATGGCAATGCTCCTGTTCAGGGCTCCTGGGGGTTCCTGCTTCTGGTAGTTTTGGGGTATCCCCTTGTACGTATAGATGAGAAGACAGCTGAGAAACGCTTATGAACACCAGAATCAGTACCCTAATTTCTGCCTGGCTCCTAAATCCTGCTGTAGGCAAGCCAGTCATGCCCTCTGATCACGTTAGGATCCTTCGGGGAAAATATTGAATCCATGGCAGTGAGTATCGCCTGCGACAGGGTACTGCTGTCCACCAAAGGGTTGAAACCCTTGAATTCATAAAACTTGAGTGACAGATAGAAGATCAGAACTAAAGCAATTATGAGTCAAATTATTCCTACTATGAAAATTGAGTCACAGGAGCCATCGGACTCTGATTTGGGGAGCTGGTCCTGGGAGGTCCCACTGAGGAGGTGACATCTTAAGCTGGCAAGGTGGGAACAGTTATGACAATGCCCAGAAGAGCCTTCTAGACAGCAGTGTGGAGGAGAAACGTGGCTCAGGTTTGCTGATGGCCGAGGAAGCAATCTGGGCAGTATTGGCACCGTTGACAGAGGGCAGATGCCCTATCACCCACCAAAGGCAGGTAGGTTAGGGAAAGCTCGCCTCTGCCTCTTGCCCTAGGGTACCATGGCTCCTTACCGCCCAGTCTTCCCTCCTGACTGTCAGGCAGAGAGGACAAGATAGCTATGAACAAGTTTGGGAATCCAGCCTTAGTCTACAGGGGAAAAGCCGGTGCCTGGTTGGGAAAGTTGGATGAGCAAGACCAAAGAGAAGCTGAAGAGTGGGTGTGTTTTACTGCTGTGAACAGACAACATGATCAAGGCAACTCTTGTAAGGACAACACCTAATTGGGGCTGGCTTATAAATTCAGAGGTTCAGTCTATTATCATCAAGGCAGGAGCATGGCAGCCTCCAGGCAGGCATGATGCAGGAGGAGCTGAGAGGTCTATATTCCTAGTAGCTAGGAGGGGTGTCCCAAAGCCTACCTACACAGTGACACACCTACTTCAACATGTTCACACCCCCAAATAGTGCCACTACTGGGCCAAGGATATTCAAACCACCACAGTGAGCTCCTGTGTGTGGGGGGGGGGAGGGGGGTAAGGAGAGGTCAGAGAAGGACAGGGAAGGGAGGAGCCTCAGAAGGTTCTCTAGAAGAGTGTTGATTGTGTGGGGTTGCCAGAGAAATAAGCTGCTTGTTGAGTTAGAATCTTTTTCCTAGGAGCTGATTGTAGTATGAGAATGAAGCAGAGAACTGGAAGATTTGTGCCCATCTTCAATAGAGAAAGGTATTTATTGGTTAGATGGGAGGCATGCATCTTAAATGGGCTATGTGACCTGATCTAGTTCAGAGCAGGGTACCCCTGCTTCTTTATAAGTAAATTAGTGATCCAGAATGAGTTGAAACAGACAAACAAGTCAGAAAAAAAAATCCTGGAGAGAACAGGCTAAAGGAAAGGGGATTGTCTGCATTGAAAGCGTCCTCACACACACAGACAGCAACAGGTCCTACTAGCCTTCCGATCAGATCCTTCACCATTCATCCCTCGCCAGACACATGTGCCTGTGCCATAGACAGGTTGAGTGTATCGCCCAGGGATGTGTGTGTTGAGATTTGATCCCCACTGTGAAATATTCACAGAGTGGAAAATTAAGTTAATCAACCTCTGGTGTTCGGGATCCAATCGGGATTTAAAAAGACAACAGCATGAGGCCACCATAACAGAAAGAAGCTTTTGGAGAGAGAGAGAGAGAGAGAGAGAGAGAGAGAGAGAGAGAGAGAGAGAGAGAGAGAGAGAGAGAGAGAGAGAGACTACAGTTCACATCTTCTCTTTCTCTTGCCATGAGTTGCAATGTGGCCCTCCAGGTCTTACAGCTTAAGAAGACTATTTCAAGATCCAGGCCCTTGTCTATGGACAAAATCATAGCCCAAACAAACCTCTTTTCTTTGCAAGTCACCCAGCCTCCAATAGTTCATAATAATACCCTTTCTGATCCAATTCAATGCCAAACACTCACAAAACAATCTGTCCTTATATAGAAGCAGCGTTTTGAAAATTGCCCTTCCTCCTCAATCCCTTCCTATTTTATTATTTGCCTATTTGCATTTCCAGCGTTTGACGCTACCTAAAGCTACTGTGTTTATATTTTGCTTACTTATTTCTGTTGTTTGGTCGTGGTGGTTTGACTTTTGTGCGTCTCCCACAGATTTGTTCATTGCACACATGGCCCCCATTTGGTGGGTCTGTCATACTACACTTAGGAGGAGAGGAGACCTAACTGGAGGAAGTACATCCCTGGGGAATGAGTTCATGATGCATTCCATTCATCACTCGTTTCTGTACCTCTGTGTGCTTCCTGTCTACCGTTAAGTCAGAATTCTAACTCCACATGCTCCTATTACCCTATTACTATGATGTTTTGCCCAGACACATGGGGCCATGCAACTATGAACTGAACCGTCTAAAGAAAAGACCTGAACGACATCTTTCCCCCCTTAGGTTTTTTTTTTTTTAATCAGATCTTCTGTCACAGTGATGAGAAGAGTGGCAAATATGCACACTAAATAAGATCAAGACCTAAGCATCATAGAAGTAGATACGTTCCAGGATAGACCCTTCATTCTCAAAGCCTAAGTGAATAATGGATAAATGAACAATGTCAAAGGTCCTGGGATAGCCTCTCCATTCTCAAATAAAGCATAAGTAAGTGAAGGGCAAAGGAGCAGGGTCAAGCCACCAGCACAGAGTCAGCATATGTCTTTATGTGAACATTGTAGTGGTTTTGGTTTTTGTTGAATTGGGAAAGTCTCTGTGCTTAGTAAGGCTTAGTAATTTCAAATTAAGACCAGTGCATTTACATTGTGTTCAAAAAGCCTCGCTAAATAAATATACAAGATGAACCTCAGGTTATACAGAAAAGGGCATAGAAAAAAAAAAAAAAAAGCTAACTGGTCTTGATTGTCCCCATGACTCATCTGGGAAGAGCCAACCTCAATTGTGGAATTACTGCCATCAGATTGGCCTGGGGGCATATCTGTGGACATCTTGGGTGTTAATCAGTGTAGGAATACTCATCCCACTGTGGGCAGCGCTATCCCTAGTCAGGTGGTCCTGTGCTGTTTTAAGAAAAGTCACTGAGGGCAAACTTGGAGTAAGCAGAATTTCTCCAATGGTTCCCACATCAAGCTCCTGCTTTGGCTTCCCTCAATGATGGACTGCAACCTATAAAATGAGATAAACTCTTCCTTCTGCTAGGTGCTTTTTGTTACTGTTTTATCATATCAATAGGAATGAAACAAGGATAGAAGCCTAGGAATTTATTACTAGGCATTTAACAAAATATTTGTTTTTTTTTTTTTTTTTAATGGTACCTTGACTTTCCAGTACATGAGGAGTTTTGGTGGAGACACAAAGGCCATCGATGTGCCTCTCATAAAGGATGAAGCAAACTCAATATCAAAAGTTATGACTCTGATCCAATTAAACCTAAGAGTAGAGAAACTGCCAGGTAGCTGAGTCTGGAACATTGATTTATTTCAATGGTTTTATAATCCAATGGAGAATGCTGTTCAGATTTCTAACAGAGAGTTTTAGAAATGTCATAAAAGGCACAATGTGCAAGTGCCATTTGAGGGACCATGTAATCACAACACAGTACAGATTTTAGCTAAAGGGAACCACATGTCCTATATCCCTAAAGTCCCTGGGATCCTGATATGCTGATGGGACATAATAGCAAGATAAACAGTGACATTGTATCAAAAAAAAAGCCTGAGTTATAGTTCAAACAACAAAACATTCTAGTATCCTCTGCTTTTGAGGATGGCCTATGATATTAAAATTCCAGTCTCTTGCTAGTCCTCAAAGTTGCCATCTCTTTCTTTTTAAATACTTTTGATTTTCTTATTAGTCCAGTTTCTCTGGTCTAACAAAATATCAAAAACGGGGAACTATGTAAAGAAAAGATTTCTTTAAGCTTATTGCTGTTGGCAAAAGTTCAGATTTCATTTTGGAAGACAGAACCAATAGGGTGAGTTCATCAGTTCAGCCTTGAGTATAGGAATCAGGATTCTGCTTTAGTTGCTGTATTAAAACACTAAGACCAGAAGCAACATGGAGAAGGAAGGGTTTATTCAGGCTTACATTTACACAGAAATAAGAGTCCATCGAGTAAGAACTACATTGCAACAGGCATCGTAGCAGGATCAGAAAGCTGACAACATGCAAGCATTAATCAAATGCAAACAGTAATTAGAGACCAAGAACAGTATGTAGCTGAGGCTTTAAACTTCCAAAGCATATCTATCTCCAGTGGCATGTGTCCTCCAGCAAGACTCCACCTCCCAAAGGTTCTGCAATTTCCCCAAACAGTGCCACCTACTGGGCACCAAGTTTTATACATTTGAGCCTATGAAGCATATTCGCATTCAACCCATAGACTCCACTGGCTGTGATACTGCAAGATGGATGATAGGCAGCACAATGGCAGGGGGACTTTTTTCATTCATGGGTGAGAAAATTCAGCCAGTAAGTAATAGATATGTGATGTCAGCATAGTAAAGTAACTTGAAGGACAGAATGGAGAGAACTAAAATCCTGCGACATTAAGTTTCTCACCTTTGGGCAAGTCACTGGATTCATACCTGATCTGGAGACCATATTACAAGACAGGAAGCTAAGAGTGGGAGTGTCTGTCTTAATTAGTGTTTTACTGCTGTGAACAGACACCATGAGCAAGGCAACTCTTATAAGGACAACATTTAATTGGAGCTGGCTTGCAGGTTCAGTGGTTCAGTCCATTATCATTACGCTAGAAACATGGCAGCATCCAGGTAGGCATGGTACAGGAGGATCTGAGAGTTCTACATCTTCATCTGAAGGCTGCTAGCAGAACATTGTCTTCCAGGCAGCTAGGATGAGGGCCTTAAAACTTACACCCACAGTGCCATACCAACTCCAAAAAGGCCACACCTACTCAAACAGGGCCACACCTTCGAATAGTGCCACTCCCTGGGCCCAGCATCTACAAACCATGACAGTGACCATTCTGCAACAACATTCCAGATGAAGGAAACAAATGTTCCACAAGGTTTATCTTCATTTTCTGCACCCCCCCCCCCAGGGTAGTTCCACCAGTGACCTAATGACATTCCAATAGACCACACACCTTAAAGGTTCTACCCTATCTTCATACAGAAATATGTGGGACTTCTAACTCATGAATTCTTTCAGTACAAAAAATCTATAACATCAAACTTGGCCGTTATTTTTTCTAATTTTTATCTCATATATAGATGTACTATTCAGGTGCCAGAAAATGTGGTTCCTAGAAATGAACAGTAAGGCAGAGAACCAAAGTTTTTCTAACAACCGCTGGCTTTTTTTTTTTTTTCCAGAAGTTTTGCTTTGGATTACAAACATCAAGTGGTGGGATGACTCTCTGGACATGGTTACTAGGACTATAGTCAAATGAGCAGGGCAAAGGTTCATGTCCATGGGCACATGTATTTCTGGCTGCCCTCTTACCTCATTTCCCAAAAAATATGTTATTATTGCAGACTAATTTTAAATCTATTTCCATTGTTTGCTACACACACACACACACACACACACACACACACTGTAAAGTAGTTTAGGGGGGAATATAAAGCACAGATGAGCCAAAGTGCAATGATCACAAGTTGTCATCTTGTTACCACAGACACTGTTAATATTCTGGCAGTTATAACTGCCAAAGCAACCACAGAATGTAAGTGACAAAGAACAACACTGAGCCTTTCTTCTTTCCCTGAAAAGGAGCTAGCCATCAAAGTGAATAAACTGAACCTTACTTCCAGGAGCAGGAGTGGGAAAGAGACACATCTCTCTCTAGAGAATGGAATCTTCTGCGCAGGAGTCTCCTGCTAATGTCCTATCCACACACTTTGGAATGTGTTTACTTAGTCATCATCGAATAATAACACACAAATTCACTCCTCAATCACACTACTCCCTAGATGAGTATTCTGTACCTAGGTATTAATCACCTCCAAGAGGAATGAGGAAAACATGTATCTTTGAATCCATGTAGAGTACTTCTTGCTTAAGGGAGACATGGGGCATGGTGGTCAAACGACAACTACCCTCCATAAACTCATGCACTTGAACACTTTCCCACCATATGTTGGCATTGTTTAGGGATGTTATGGGATTTTTAGAATATAGAACCTCACTAGAGGAAGTACATCATTGGGGGTGAGATAGCCCTAGCTCTGTGATAATTCACTGGACCCAAATCCTACCTCAGTTTCCTCACCTACACAGTTGGACAATATTCTATCCAGCCTATTCATCTTGGTCCACATCCCATCTCTAGGCTGTGCACCTGTGATAACAGCATTGCTCCAAGGAATAGCATAAAAGGAAAGCAGCGTCAGTTAGGCACTAAAAGAACGAATGAGCTCTAGGATAGGTGGTACTCACTTTCAGTCCATATGGCAATAAGAAGAATTTCCCTTGCCTTGTAATTAAAATTATTACATTAACCTTAATTAAAATAATTTACTTAGGTGATAAAATTAAAGTAATTTTCCATGTTTATTAATAGTGGCTTTGCTGTTTTTCCTTTAAATATGTAGGTTAAGCAAAATAATCTATACACTGGATGAAGTCATTTATTCATCCTTTCAGTGAGCATTTACTTATTTCTGGGTCATTCATTGCTCTCCATCTATAGGAAGTAGGAGAAATAGTAAAAAGACTCAGTGAGAAATTCAATATTAGTTGTAAAAATGAGATATACAAATGCAAAGCACTTTGCCATGTGTGTCATCATTGCTTTTTAATGCCCCAACTCCTGGTAGATGTTCATCATCACCATCACGTCCACCACCCCCATAACCTCCACCATTACCACCACCACCCACTACAGTCATCATTTGCTGAGTGCCTACTGTATACCTGTCACTTGGGCTGAGTGTTTTACAGAGATAATTTCATTGAATCCATCTAACAATTAGGGGATCAGCATCATGCTTACTGATCTCCATATTAACCACAAATTAAATGAGACAGAGATGTTAGATACCTGGTTCAAAGTTACACGGCTGAAAAACAACGGCTGCAGAAATCAAACCTGGACTATCTTATTCCTCTGTCTGTGCTTTTAACCATAGCATAGAGCTCGTAGAACATACTGGACCAGGTAGGAATTTGGCACAAGCAAACACTTGGAGGTGAGTCAGAGTATAAAATTTCCAGCAATAATGAGGGAACTAATTGGAGGTGAGCTTTAACAGAACAGGGACCTCATAGTACAGGCTCATGAATATACTATAGATGTGAACAGTGACTTTGAGGTGCCCCAGACATAAACAGGTGTGATCCAGTCTCAGTCATTCAAGAAAGGGCCAATGGCTGGAGGATAGTTTGGAGTGGGAAAACTAATTCAGTGAGGCCAACTACAAAGCTAAGCCCAGCTGAGAGGCCCTAAGGACCAGGAAGAAGCAGTGGGATCCCAGAAGGAAGGTCAGCTGCATATGGTGGAGGTTATGGTGTTAGTGAACGTGGTGGTGATGATGTACGTCTACCAAGAGAAAATAGAGAATCATTTGACACATTAAAAATGGAAATGAGCCCACCCAGTGCCATAGCACTTCTTCCTCCTGACTAGGTTCCTTGACCCTCCTATGGCTCCAGTAATTGGCTCCCTGAGCAGTCTGCAGAACTTTCTTTCACTAAGCAAAGAGCCTCTTCTCTGAGTCTTGATTGTTAAAATCCCTATTTGTCTATGTCACTTACATATTCCAATTACCCACTTCCATTTTCCTGCTAATGAGCCCCTGTATCTGAGTTGAGGAATGCCTTACCCTGAGTCTGCTTGTGAGAGTTGCATGGTCACTCAAGCAAACATACCTGTATTTGAATATTCAGTGTATTTGAAAGAGAGACGTCCAAGACAGGTTTTTTTCGTCTCTTTTGCCTACTGGACACTTTTATAGACAGCAGAATTTGGTGCCTCCTCACCTCACTCCCCAGACACAGGCTTAGTGTTAAGAAAAAAAACCCACCATGATCCTGCCTGGAAAAGCTCTCCTTGGACATACTCTGGCTGTAAGGGGTTCCTTGTACCCTAGTAAGTCACAGGCATGTAAGACATTGAATTCTAGGTCTTCAATTCTCTTGAAAAATTCGCTCTAGAGAGGAAGCTAAGAGTGGGTGCATTTTAATAGTGGGACAGAAGGTTGTGGATACACAATGATGGACAGAAGAAGTCAAGTTTTTGAAACAACCTGATCTGAGAAGGAATTCTACCCTTCCTCCAAAACCTGATGGGCAGGTTAAATGATCCATCTCAACCTCCCCTGTAAAGTAGGAATACTGAAAAGATATGTCAGTATTAAGAGAGTTAACTCCTGTTATACTTGCCACATGGACTTAATACCTAGTAACTGACAAAAACCATGTCTATTATGCATTCATAGTTTTTACTACCACACACAGTTATTAATACTACATCCAATTTAGAAGAGAACTTTTGGGTGCCAAGCCCAATATTGATTCATCTTTTATAACACTGACCCACATTTTATATAATACCTCGGCTGTATATTATGATACACACATAAGGAACTGAAGTGTTTTCTATTTGTATTTATAGAATGCTGATTGTAGACTTTAGTTTGCTGAGATTACTGTGACAAAACACCCCAGCCTGGCTGATCTAAGCCGCAAAAATGGGCTTTCTCAGAGTCCTGGAAGCAGAAGGGTGACATCCACATGCCGGGGCCTGCAGAGGCTGCTCTCCATGGCTTTCAGGAAAATGACATCCTGTTTATGGTCTCCCCACTTGGTTTTGGGCCATGTGTGCATCTCTGGTTCTTTCTGCCTATTCAAATTTTCTATTCTTACATTAGTCAAATCAGACTAGAGTCCACCTTGACAACCTCATTTTGACTCAGTTGCCTCTTTAAATATTTTTAAATTTGTGTGTGTGTGTGTGTGTGTGTGTGTGTGTGTGTGTGTGTGTGTGTAGTGTGGAATGGGGAGAGTGCACATTCCGAGAAGACTTTGCAGAGTTAATTTTTTCCTTTAGCCTTTATTTGGGTTCTGAACATCGAACTCAGGTCTCCAGAACTGCACAGAAATCTCATTTATCCCCCTCCCCCCATGATGCCGCCTTGCTGGCTCATAAGTTGCCTCTTTAATAGGCCATATGTACACATATGATTATATTCCAGGTCCAAGGTGCTTAGACTTCAGTGTATGAATCAGGGATGAGACCCATTTTGGCTAATGGCATCATCTTGCTTCAATGATCTCAAGTTTCAGCCAGGGGTCATCAATCTAAGCTATCAAATGTTAACCTAGTTTTGTGTCTAGCCAAGACCTTTTCATTCTGCATAAATATCTCTAGAAAGGTTCAGAAGGTCATTACCCCCGAACCCTCAGATTCTTTTGTGGAGTGAGTGATGCATCTGCACACTGTGCACTGGAGACCTTCTGTGGCCAGGCTCACTTCATTGTCACACCCACCCTATGAAGCAGATGTGAACTGGAGGTGCGTTCTGGATGTATGTGCATTATACGATCTCAAAGCAGTTACTAAGGAGGGATTCTAATCTCTGCTTTTCTCCAGAACCCAGAGGATCGTGTCACCAATATTTGAAAAGTCTCCACATAGAAACAAAATTCCCCAGTTAATATAAATATCACAAAAATAATGCAATTCAGGTGTTTCCTGGGAAGCCAGTGATGGCATAGGCTTTTGTGTTTAAAGTTCTTAGGTTTCGTTACCAGCCCCATTTCTTTCTAAGTGGCCTTAGGGAATCTCTGCCTGTTTTCTCATTATGGAAACTGGAAAACACCCACCTCTAGTAGGCTGTGCTGTGGCTCAAAGCCAACAGAGACTCAAAGTCCTTATTACCAGTTCTCACATTGGTCCCTTGGGTCACCTTCTCTTTGCTGTCCTACCCATCAGTTGTCTCTGCATCTCATTTCTTCTTGTTGTTATTAGCCTGTGTTATATGCCATCTCCGTGGTAATAACTGACTTCTTCGGAAGGTTAATGAAGGATGTGATAACTTAATATGCAGGATACTGGATTAGTCAGAATTTACCTGTGTCTTGGTTTTGTTCTTTGATGCTACAGATTGAACATGAAAAAAAAAAAAAAAGAATACGAAAAGAACATCTTTCTTCCTCAAAGACATATCTCTTTATCTTGTGTTAACATTTTCTTTATATACCTAGCATTTAGTTTTTTTTTCTTTTTAAAAATAAAATTTGTGAGTGGAAGTTCACGGGTCGGGATTACCAAACCAATTGTCTTCAAGGGACTAGGCAGATAGCTAGCAAGTGCAGCTTATTTAAAGCGCTATGTACAACACCTGCCACAAGAGGGAGCAGTTTATAAATTGTCGCAACAGGTGAAGAAAAAGAGAACCACCAAGTGGGAGGAAAGGAACTTTGCAAAAGAGGAGAAAATGCTTGGTCCCAGCCTCTGGGAAAGCAGAGGTCTTATTGTCTGTTCTTCCTCATTTGTTCATACACAGGGCCACACCCTTCACACCACCTGTTCTGGGGAAGGCCCTCGAAACTATGATGAGCACTTCCTACCTTGGCCCCAAGCTGTCTTCTGAGAGTAACACTTCAAGTGTTTGCTTACATATGCTGTGAATTTCTTCTTCCTCTTTAGTTTTTTGTCCCCATAAAGTGTTTATCCTATTAATTTTTGTGTCAAAAAATATAAAAAATCTTGAAATGAATCCATGAAAATATTATATATCATTATGGTCTCTCTGTATCGCACTATTCTTTGCAGACGTCAAACTGTGGATGAATTTCTGCTCAGGAGGAGAATCCTCTCATGTTGTAGCTCCCAAACAATTCTGCACACCACAGGGATAGATGCTGTACTAAATAACTGATTGTTAGTGTCCAGCATGCATTTGACACACAAGAAGAAAGTAAAATATACCCATGGACACCTTCCTCCCTATAGGTGACAGACTCATATATCAGACCATGTTTGTCTCCAAACTTGACCATGGGATACCCAGTCATGGTTTCTTTCACAGTAGAAAAGGGACAAATTGTCACAACAGGATCCCCGCGTGCTTCTATAATGCTTGTGCATCAAATTTCTTTTTCACTTTTAACCCAACCTATTATGGACTGAAAATCAGAACAGTTATTTTTCATAAAACACACATTTCCCCATGTGTATGAGAGGTATGCTCCAGACTGATGCTGGGTTTGTTCTCAAAACTTGTTTTGGCTGGGGAAATATGTCCAGAAGTGAAATTAAACCATTTCAACCTTAGGCAGTTAAAGGGTCGCATGTCTGTTACTTGTTTCTCTACCTCCACCGAGAATAAGACACCCCAGTGAAGCTTTGTGAAACACAGTTGTCCCACTACTTCACAGACCTATGATCAGGTGAAGAAAGCATTGATGAAAAGTAATTCACATTTTCTCTAAGAAAAAAAATGTTATTTGTTAAAAGTTATTCTTTGAAGTTCTCTCAGTGGAATGAGGAGACCCCCCCCCATGCCCTCATGACTGGTCCCATGAAGACAATTGGTTTGCTAATCCCGACCCGTGAACTTCCACTCACAAATTTTATTTTTAAAAAGAAAAAAAACCTAAATGCTAGGTATATAAAGAAAATGTTAACACAAGACGTTCCTCATAGGAACATCTGATCCATCATGTATTGTCTGCACCCTAGACTGTTTCTTGTTGGGGATGTCATGCTGCAAGCAAGCACAGGCTAAGCCTCTAGAATCATGACAGCCAGGCAAGTGAGCTGCTGCATCCTGGAGTGCAATGATGCAGGCCCATAGGAAGGGAAAGAATAGATGCTACATTTCATGGCCTCTTGAATATTAATTTGGTTGGCATCTGCTACCAAATTTATCTTGGCTCTCACGCTCATCTGTACTCTGTTCTATGAAATTTCTCTGGGGTTGTTCTTACTGATTCCCTCATATTTGGCACATTTGAGGATAAACTTGGATGTATATTCATAAGTAAATATATATATATTCATGGAATGTGTTTAGGTTTAAAAATAAGCTGTAGTCTTCATTATGAAGTGGGGTTCAAACATGGATTTCTCAATGTAGACTTAGTCATAAATAAAGGAGCACCTGGAAGAAGTTGCCTGTCCTTACGGTTTCAGATTCTGAGTATACGGTGAGGGGATGGGAATGATGCTCTCTTGGTTCTCTTCTGCAGTTGGTTCTCCCATTGTCTTGTCAGGTGAAGAAGGGGATGCTGCAAACTCATTTTACATCTGTAGACGCTAAGAAGTATCAAGGCTCAAAGATTTCTTCAAAGCACAGGATATGTAAAAAACACCAGGGCACAACACAGGCATGTACACACACACACACACACACACACACACACACACACACACACACGGGCATATTGAGTTTTGGCTTCATTAATTCGTGGCTGGTTAACATTGGTGACATAACCCTAAGCATCACTTCCCTGGCATATGATAATGGAAGTCAGCATGAGTGATTAATAAAGCAGCTATGAAATGGCAAAGGATGTGTGCCCACTACAGTGCCTGGTGCACAGAAGCTGCTCTATGAAGGCCACATGCCCCCCCTTTCTTTTCAGCAAAGTCAGATTATTCAACTGAACCCAAAGTTCAAATCCAGGCTCCTCTGCTTTCTGCTTGTGGCTCTGAGCAGATTAGAAGGCATTCCATGCCTTGAATCTACTGTATGTAGCATGGAGATGCCAGGATGCTAATACAAGCTCCCAGTATAACACCAAAGACTGATAGGCACAGGAACCACACTATAGGTACTAGAGACATTCTTTGTCTCAGGAAAAACAGGCAAAGGGAAGATCAGAGGAAGGACCAAGGAGCAATCTTGGTATGGAATTTTGAACTAACACTGCTTTAAAAGGTAGACTCGCATTAACAGGGACTTAGACCAAAAAAACTACAGATTGGAGACACCAAATTAGCAGTTGGAAGGAGTAGAATTACATGGTAAAATAGTTCCTATTTAATCAAGAAATTATATAAACTATAATTCCTAAAAATGTTAATGAAGAGTATTATGTATTCATATGCAATTCTGAAAGATTTATGCCAGTCTTAATGTCTGGAGATGGCCTTCAAAATTTCCATCTGCCCTGGAATAGGTCTAATGTGATAATAAACAGGAAATTGGCTGGGCCAGGGGACATGCAGTTCTGTTTTGTACCATAAAATATAGGAGGCTGCTGACATTGCATATTAATTAGCTGATCCCTTCCTTCCTAAATTAAAGAGCTCAGTTTTGTATTACTTGCACGCAGGCAAAATTTGGCTCTGTAATTTTTTTGAATGCATTAGATCTCATTCACGAAATTTTTACAGCACTTGATTGTTTCTAGGATCTCCCAGGCAAAGGATGAGGTAAACACACCATGCAAGCCATAGAAGAGTCTCTCTTCATCTAAGGAACTGACATGGGAGGGCAAGAGCAGAAGTGCTTATGGGAAACTTCTAGAAACAGCCTGACTTTTCCAGAGCATTCAGAATACTTTAGCTCAGAGTCTTTGGAAACCTCTGAGCTTTTGCCTCCTCTGTTCGGGTTAGACATTAATAGGTGCTTTTTCTCTGCTCCCATGGTTATGTGTCTATATTAAAATCTAGTATTAATTTTTAAATAAAGTTGTTGCACAGTCGCTACATGACAAGTATCCCTTTAGGTGCAGAAAAAGTGTAGCTATGCTCAAAGTATGCAGGAACTCGAGAGTCCACATTCAATCAAGGGAGAGCAACAGTAAACACAGCAAGGAAGAGCTGTGCTGTGTTGCATACGCGTGAGATTGCTCCTGATATGTTCTGTTGCTGTGTGACTCACAGCCCCAGACTTACTGCTACAGTAACAACGCATCGCATCTAAATTCTGTTGAAAACTCTGGCTCCCAAATTTTAACAAGACAGCAACAGAATGGGGTCATGTGTTTCTGTTCTGTAATGTCTGGGATTCACCTGGAAAGGTAGGAGTGTCTGTTGTTGACTCCGGTGGGAAGAAGTCTACTTCTGGCACACATTGTGGTTAGAATGGCTAGAAGCTGGTCTAGCCTGTGGCTATTCAGTAGAAACCCTATAAGTACTTCCCTAGTGCAGTCATGTCAGGATAATTATGCTTTATATATGATGGCCAAGGCTCCAATTAATGACCTACACCTCAGAAGTGTCCTGGTGTCACATACCATGCTAAGCATTGGTGGGAAGGAGATGTGTCTCATGGAGATGAGACACAGGCTCACAAGAAAGGTATCAAGCCATTTGTGATTGTGCTTTATAACCAACATCCTACTTTAGAGTCAACCCATTGTCAGGTAGAGGGTTTTGGATTTAGAGTTAGGCAGACCCAGAGGCAGTCAGTAGAGCTGGCATGCATCCTTATGTTAGCTCACATCTCTGATAAATGGGTAGGTCAGTCACTGCACTGGGGGCTGTAGGCTGCAGGGTGAATCACAGGCAGTACCTTTCCCCTGAGCAATCATGAGTGAACATGAAAGTCAGGTGACCAGGCCTGGTCTTAACAGTCTGATGAGGGCAAGTACTGGACACAGAGATGGCCATGGAAGCATCTAGGTGAAAGAATTTACTGAGTGAACTGAATGCATAGTATGATATGCTCTACCCTTTGTTTCCATAATGAGACTAATGAGAACTATAAGGCCGGGACTAGGGTTAGAAGAACTGAGTAATCTCAAGCTCCAGTGTCTTCATATTATTCTGCTGGACTGAAGAAGCCTCCCATCACTTTCTGCTCTCATCCTGTTTGCCTGTGGGCCTCCTTGTTTACTTGTTCACTTTCTAGGCTCCTCATACTATAAGGGAAGATATACAGAGCATTGTCCTGGCTTTTGAACCCAGAAAACAAGCTTCTGTTCTGTATCCAGATAACCCTCTCCTTCAGGGATCTCTGCTGCTCAGTCTCTCATCTTTCACAAATGCTGCTGAGACTGCAATCTCTTGTTTGTAACTGTATCCCTATAGCCCTGCCCTGATTCTCTCCCAGCTTTCTTTCTTTCTTTCTTTTTTTTAATCCAGGTACCTCTTGTGCGATATTCTAAGCACATTTCACATTTACTCTGCCTGTTGTCTCGCCCCAGAGTAAAGGCAGAGATCTTTGTTTTCTTTAGTGATACACTGAGTGCAGGCAAACATGCCATTTCACTACAGAACTCGTTTGAGAGAGCTGGAGTGGGGTCTGTGCTGAGTCACCAAGGGTCCTTGTGGCAGGGTGAAAAGTTCAGGCTTTTCCCCTTGAATACTGTAAGAAAAGCATTACAGTCATTTTTGCAGAAGTGGACATGAATTGGTTTACATTTTTATGTCATGCTAGTTGCCATGGAGAGAACTGAAGAGTTCAGGGATGGATGGAGAGGGGATGAGTGGGAGTCACTAGAGGTGGCTCAGATCCAGGTGTGAAGACTGCAGAAACAAGGGGTTTGGGACAGCTGTGGGCAGACTTGGAGCTGTCTGGACATTCTGACCTGCTGAACACAGAGTGGACAAAGGCAGAGAATCAAAGAGCACTGCGAACTGTGAGACTTGAGTTACAAAGGACAAAGTGATATAGTTTACTGATAGAAGTAAGGCTGAAAGCATGTGTATGTGTGAGCACACATGTACACTAACGTGAGAGTGGTGCACAGTGTCCTATACATGTATGTGTGAGGCGTAGTCTGCTATGCATGTGTGTGGTGTCCTATATGGTTCGCATGTGTGTGATGTACAGTGTGCTTTGCTTGCGTGTGTAACACACAGGGTCTTATTCTCCTCTAAGATGCCAAATATTGTATAATTAACAAAACCAAGCTAAGACCTGGACTTTGGTAGCCTAAAAATCATACAGTATACACACTCGCATGCATAGTGATTTTAGATGATCAGGAAGTCTGTCTTATGCTACCTAGAATCCACCTGAAGCAACTGTCAGCAGGCCTATTGTGATTCAGAGAGTTTTCTCTTGATTATTGGTGCTTCAATCACAGAAAGAGGCTTCCAATGCTCAATACTTTGAAGATACTGTGGACCCTAGGCTCCTCTCAGGAAGAAGGGGTGGTTTCCTTCAGAGAGTTGCTTAAAGAAAAATTTCATTAATTAAATAGCTGGGTACATATTTACTTCATGGTGTATGCCCATTAGTAGGGAAACATCACAAACTATACATATTTCATCATAGAAATTTATAATTTAAAGAAATATAAAAATCCTCATTTCAGATCACATGCTGTATTTGGGAAGAAGAAAAGCTCCAAAATGAGTAGAAGTGGGAGATGTGTAGGCTGGGATGTTTCATCCCAGTCATGACAGTGACTTGAGCCTTAGCCACTGGCTTTATTGAGATCATTTAGTTGCACGATTTTGCAAGCACCATGAGATGCCTTGTCATGTAAAGAAAGCAGAAGACCCAAGGGCACACTGTATTGCTCTAAATTTCATCTTATAGCAAAAAAGAGAAAAGTAAATAGAGGAAGTAAAAAAAAATTGGACACAAGAAGAAAATCTGATGATGAGAGAAAAATCAATTAGCCTTCTTAATCTAAAAAAAAGCTTCAATTTCAATTGATTTCAATTAAAATGCTTGTATCTGTATTTATGAGATGTCTTAGATAATGGAAAATTATGCTTGCAATAGACATTAATGTCTTTGAGTAAAATCTATGCTTCTTCAGTTTTGTCTCCTGCACCTAGTATTATCCCCACTTAAGATATCCAAATCAAGTTTCTAGAAGTAAAAATGTATTACATCATTATATCATGTGCATCCCATAACAACTTAGTGATCTGTGTTTCAGATGGTTTAATGGGTACCATTTCCCATGAGATAGAAGGTAAAGTCCAAAGCCTGGCTCCCACATACCTAAATTGTGGTCATGACAGAATACCTAACAAAGACCTAAGAAACAAAGGGTTGATTTGGCTCACAGTTGAAGAGAATACAGTTCTTCATGAAAAAGATACAGCAAAAGGAATGACTACCTTGGCAGTGGAATTACTCACACTTGGAGAGATCCAAAAGCTGAAAACAAGGGAATCCTGGCACACATCTATTTTTCTCCTTTATTCAGTTCGGACGTCCATAGCATTGAGTTGTACCACCCACATTCACTGTGTGTTTCCTCCACAGGTAATCCTCTCTGAAAACACCCTTATAGATAAGCACAGAAGGTTTTTAGGAAACTCAAAATGCAGTGATGTTTATACAGGAGGTTAACCAGTACACTACTCACCCCATCTTTTGTCTATCAGTCTCCTCTCCTTATCTGATGCCCACCCTGGTCCATGCTGCTCCACCCTGAATACAATCTTGTTTCTCCACCTTCTGCCTTTGCTTATCCTCTGCCCTTGGAAGCCTTTGGAAGGTTGTCCTTGAAAGACTTTCCTTGCTTGGTTTCCTAGGAACACAGCGACTCATCTTTCCAGATTCAGCTGAGCATCATCTTTTCAAGAAGTCTCTTCTGACCTACTCTGCCCTATTTTGCATCTCTGATTTACTTCTTTGTAAATTCTTACACATAACCTGACACAGGCTTTTCTTTTTTCACAGAAACTTCATGGTATTTGTTTCTTTACCTTTCAAGCCCCCTAACACAGGCTAGAAATTACTTGAAGTCAGAATATGTTGTTTCAACTTTGGATTTGTAATATTTAACATAATATTTTCATTCATCCATTTTATGAAAAATTACAAGGCTCTTCCATGTTCCTTGTTCTGCACTAGCAGACACAGTACATGTACAGGCAGTAGGGTTGCAGAGGGTGTTAGGGGTTTTTGATTGTTACTGTTTTTATTGAAATCCACTTATTTTTTTTATTAGATATTTTATTTACACTTCAGATGCCATCCCCTTTCCCCATTCCCCCCCCTTAGAAAACCCCTATCCCATGCCCCCTTTTCCTTTTTGCATTTATACATTTTTTTTAAATAATGTTTATCATAAGCGTTATAAGTTTGGAATTGTTCAATCAGAGGTGTAACCCACTGACCAACCTAGTTATAACAACTATCTTTGACTGGTGGAGATACATGAATATCTGCCTCCCTGTCTCCCCCCTCTTTCTCTCTTTCATCACCTAGCTTCTCCTCTCCTCCTTCTCCTCTTCTTACTCCTTTTCTTCCTCTCAGTACTCCTCCTACCTTAGCTCCTCCTACACATCACCCTTCCTGTTAAAATGAAACTTTTCTCTCAAAATACAATTAGAGCATAATTATGCCAATTTGTACCAGTGAGGTACAAGATAGTCCTAATACCCCGTCCATCCTTTTGTTGACTAACCAGCACCTCTGTCATTTATCCTAACTAAAACATTTAGTTCTGAACCTGGCTTTAGGATGAATGTCAGCTGACGACCATCCACTCAAATCTTTTCTCTTATGGTAAATAGCTGTCAGTTTTCAACCCCATCAGAAATCCAGAATGACTGAGTTAACTATAATTGTGGGAAGCACAAAGCATAGCTTCTAAAACTTAGCCAATTTATAGAGACCTCTGAACACCTGAAAAGCCCCTATACTACCGAACGTTGAAGCATCAAATCTTCAGCCTTCTGGCCCAGAATCATCTGACAGACCTTGGTGATGCAGGATTATTAAGGACTGATTACTCTGTCTAGGCAGATATAATCGCGCGGGTTCGAGTCCCGCCGTCCCGTTTCCCGCGTCTTGTGGGAAAAAAAAAAAAAAGAAATCCGATTCTTAACTGATGGTATCTTTTCTTTTTCCGTAGCATATTACGAATGTCAGTCATCCTTGCAGAAACATGCTATGAGCATTGAACAGAATAGAAGACATTTGAGAGAGTGGAATGTGAGTAGAAGTGGTACATGCACCTTCTGAGTTATTATTTTAAAGGACTAGGGGGCCCTTCCTTTTCTTCCTCCTTCTTCTGGCTTGACTATAATAATCACAATGGTAAGAGACAGAGCTGCTGCTCTGGATCATGAGGATGAAATTGTACATTCAGGACAGAAAAAGGACTTAGAGCTATGATAGTGTTGCTTCAGCCTCAAGCCTTCAAGCCACTTCTGAATTGCTTCTAAACCTATTTGAGGAAGAGAAATTATTGTACAACTTGTTTAAAGACTCCACTTAGGTTCCTCTTTGTTACAGCAGCCCGTGGTATGTTTGCTTAGGTAAGATGTCATCTAAATATATACAAACAGAACACACAGGTAAGCAAGTGTATATGTGAGTAAATAAATACTTTGAAGACTAGCAAGAACTAGCTATAAAAAACAAATAAGAAGTGATAGTCACAACGGGCAGAGCATCAACTGCTATTACCTTAAGTGATATGGCACCAAGAGCAGTAGGTTGAGGCTTCTGCTTTCTATTCCCCCTGCCATTGCCACCACACACGAATCACAGAGACTCTTTGCTTTTCCCTCTACACGAGGCTTTATTTGTTCTCCAGTAGACTTTTCCCAAGCCATCGCTTTAATTCACACCCTTGTTACCTGTTTCCTTAATCATGGCACTGGAGAGTGAGCTAGCCACTCCTCCCTGCAGGCGTCCCCAGAACTGTTGCCATGGCAATCTTCCCCTGGCATAGTCCTGATCAAAACCTTCAAGGACTCCCTATTGATTTCAGGTAAAAGGCTAACCTCTTTAAATTAGCTTTGTGCTTTGGACCACCCCACTTTCCCAGCCTCACCTCCCACGTATGTCCTCTCCCATGCTGTTCCTCTGTCTCATGACACATTTGCTGTTTCTGTTCTCTAGACCTGTTTTCAAGATTATCTCTTTCCCTAGAATGACTTCAGACACACTCATGGCCACTTGTGCCTGTTGCAACTGTGTCCTTTCTTCAAAGTCCAACACAACTCCTGTTTTTTTTTTTTTTTTTTTTAATTTTGTTTGAGTCATTTTATTTTTAAGCCTTTGAACAAAAGATGACTATCCTTTCTAGGGCATTCTTCATCTTTTTTATTTTCAAAATTCCATTTAACACATCTAAATCAGGGTCTTATGGAGAATGGAGAGATGATGCTAGTACTATTGTTAACACTATCAGCCATAATAGTGTATAGCCATAATCTGTAGAGTGCTCACAAGGTACCAGATATTATAACAAGTGCATTATGTGTAGAAAAACATCCCAGCCCACAGTAATCCTGTCAGGTTAACACCACTTGGGAACTTAGGAAGCCAGCAGCCAGAGGAACTAAGTCATCCACTCTGGGTTACCTGCTGGAATTTTGAATCTTGGACATTTAACTCAATGCATGAACATGTTCAAGGTGCTTCATCTCACCCAGTCTTAGTGTTGGCATTGCCTAACAGTTTCACTGAGACTATTTCCATGGTATGTGAGAAGTGGCCATTCCACTGGGTATATGATAGCTGCTTAATTCATGCTAGCTCCTTGACTTCAGAGCTGCATAAGACACACTTCTCGTGTCTTATGTTTCTCAGAGTAAGGTGCATCCTCATAAGTGTTTGTTTATGCCGAAAATGTTCATTAGTATTGACTGTTAAAGTTCACGCCATAGTCTGCTCAGTACTTCTCAACAGCAAGCAGAGCAGCATACCTGACAGGGACATAGGATATAGGTGTCCACTGGCATTCTTTTCTTCACTATTATGTTAGTGGTGGTTCTAGTGCATGTTAGCTAAACACACATTTAACTCATTCACATACTTCTCTTGAACATGGACATGACCAGAGTTTGCAGTTTTGTCTTTAACATGTGAGCCAAAGAGACAGGCAGTGTCTGTCCTTCCCATTCCTCCTTCATGTTACTAGGGATAAGGATAAAATAGTTAATGATTATGGGCCATAAAAAGAGATAAGTATGCTAAGGACAGCACAGTGTTAGATGCTATAAGGAAGGGGTCTGGTCACAGTCACATATATGAAGACAATGGGTGAAAAAAGATTAACTTTGGTTTCTTTAAACTTCAGTATCTGAACCTATGTTTCTGACATTAAATTACATCCTAACTAGTATTGTCACAGGATCTCAGGGGAACGCCACAGCATTGCTTTCGAGTGGCCCTAGAGATGGTGCATCATCAATGGCACCTGCACTGTAAGGTTGAAATGAAGAGAAATGAGACAATGTGTATTTAATGCACAGTTCTTGGCACATGCTAAGAGCTCAATACACTTTAAGGATTATTGTTATTTCAAGTCAGGCCAAATTGTAGCTTTTCAGATACCCCTATGTCTGGCTGGGGGTGCTTGTTCTGCTCCTGAAATAGCTGGTACGATGATCTCATCCTCCCATGTTTATTGAAGCCTCGGCACAAATACGTTTCTCTCCAAGTCCCTCTGGCTGATGTCATCCTTGCCCTCCCTCCGTTTGCTTTGTGCTAAAGCACAGCATGGCTCATCTCATCTCAGAAGGAAAGCAGAGAGGAATGTCACATGCCACTGTCACCATGGCACATTCTAAAATGGCTGATGGACTGCCCAGGGAGGATGCATTTTTACAGAGCTTCTCCCAGAGCCTGGAACTTCTGTGGATACCACCCAACTCCTGGAATTCCCATGGGTCCCTCTGTGGCCACTGACACAATTGGCCAGATGGTAAAACTGAATAGGAGAAAGTGAAATAAATTGCTTAGGGCCACACAGCTGGGCAGTGAAGAAATAGATGGCATAGAACCATAGGAGATCTATGCCTTCCCTCAGACTGGCTTGGCATCTGAGAATGAGAGCACCCATGTGCACAATTTGGACTCCTTTTGGAATTTAGGGGAAACCATTCTTTGGAAAACGTTTTTGTTCCCTGCCACTTGCCTTTAAGCAATGAAGCTCCAGGAGGCTCCTCTCTCAGTGAGAGCCAAGCATTAAGGCACCTGAAAGGAGACAGCCCCTGGGCTCTCCAGCTGCTGCAGCAGCTTCTGTTTCTAAGCTGCATTCTCTCGGGCTCTCCTTGTTATATATGAGTTTAAGGAAGAGAGACACCACCCCAGGTTCTGGAATGGAGATGTAAAATCATAACACTAACATCAGATGACCTATGAGAGTTGCTGTTTGTTAGATTGAGCATATGAGAGAAAGTGCCAATGTCCCATGATCAGAGGGCTCTTGCCACAGGGGACCAGGGGTTGGCCTCAGGCCTACAGCAGAGAAATCAAGAAGACACTGCCAGGCTCAGAGAGACCTCACAAACAAGCTGCTGTCCGCATATCCTTAAATCCCTCCCTAGCATCTTAGTTATGATCTTTGCCATAGGCTGGATTTTATTTTTAAGAAAATACAAATCACTCTTGGTAGAAGTGAACTTGAAAACATGAAAGTGTGAAGGTGTGCAGCAGAATCCCAGACACACACAGAGACTTACACACACTGTCATACACACACAGAGACACTCAGACAGACACACACACAGAGACATACACACACTGTCATACACACACAGAGGCAGTCAGACAGAAACACACAGAGAGAAACACACAGGCAGACACTCACAGAGACGCACACAGAGACATACACACACACACACACACACACACACACACACACACACACACACATCTTTCCTCTGGTCCAGCAATATCAATGCAGGGTCCATACTGAAGAAGAGAGAATGTATAGGCCAACTGCTAAGACATAAAATAACAATAGGTAATTATTCCAAACTATGAATAACACAAATCTCTATCAATGAATAAGCCTAAGTGTATTCATACTAACAGAATATTCTCTCAGACTCTGGAAAAGTCAGCGGGATCCTTACATGCCTCAAAGTGTAATCCTGGGTATTGTCTAGAGACCTCCAAGGGTCATCTGAATGGATGAGAGTACACACACATTTCTGTGTGTTAGGAACCTGACAACTCTCAAGGGACAGGAGAGAATATTCACTGTGATGTAAATTTTCCATATTCATAACATAAACAAATTCTGTCAGGTACAGATCATTTCAGTGTGTCAGATTTCATCATAACACACATTAAGTTTCCTCTGAACCACCCACTAATAATGAGGTGGATAAAATATTTCACATATAATCACCATTTAGCCCAGGTTAGCCTTAAGTTTGAGATCTTCTTGTTTCAGCCTGTCGTGCCATGCTTTCGGGAGAGCACTACCACACATGGTGCAAAACAATTGACTTAAAGAATGAAAATATATTTTTCCCTCCCAGCAATGGTACTAGCCTGAAACACTGCTGTACTTAAGTTGGTTCTAATCTCTTGACCCCTGAAACAGGGTCCAAGGGGAGGTGAGGGAGTCAGATGTCCCATGGCTGATGGCTTTCTCCCAGGGCTGCTGCTGGAGATGCTCTCTGACCCAGGCCTCCTTAGCTACAGCTGGTAACATTTTGTCACTTTAACAGACTCATTAAAGCAGCGGAAGGCAAAAATGACCCCAGGTCTAGAAAGCTGGGAGAAGATAGATACTTCTCATTTTAAAGCTCAGCAAATTAGGTTTTAGAGAAGCCCTAAAGAGCTTTACAATGGAAGTCTGTCAAGAGTCATCACAAGCATTCACCTCTGAAATGGCCCCATCAGCAACATTTTTTATACAAAATCAGATCAACACAGAATCCTTAACTGGCAATAAATGCCCAAGAATCCTTAAGAGCCATTCCCATTTGCAGACATACATCCTTAGTTTTCTCTAGAAGATCCATATGACGGGTCATCCAGTCTTTGTTACTGGCAAGAGACCCCCTTTTTGCTCAACATTTATTTATTTTTTGTTTTTGTTTTTCGAGACAGGGTTTTTCTGTGTAGCCCTGGCTGTCCCGGAACTCACTCTGTAGACCAGGCTGGCCTTGAACTCAGAAATCCGCCTGCCTCTGCCTCCCAAGTGCTGGGTGCTGGGATTAAAGGCGTGCGCTACCACTGCCCGGCTTGCTCAACATTTATAATGATGTTTTATTTGACAACAGCCCACACATATGATGGTGGTTCATAAAGACTATATGACCACATAATGTAGATATAACAGGTTATGTAAGTAAACTCTACAGTGTTGGAATAATGACAAAATTGCCTAATGATACTGTCATCTAGCAAAAACATTTCTCGAGATGCATTTCCATGGTTAAGCAATATGTAACTGCTACTAGAACTTTCTGAAGGGTTTCCTCTCCTCTACCTCACAAAACCCCCACAACTCTGTGAAGTGGGTGGGATTAGTATATCCCCTTCATAGCTGAGTGAACAGACTTACCTAGGTCAACTAACTACCACAAAACATATTGTTAGTGATGGGAAGGGTCATTCCAGTGACCCTGTATCTAGACAAGACCAGACCACATGATCCCTCAACTAGCTTCTCTTTTTATATCAGCCTGGGACCATGCTGTTATTTAGAAAGTCTGTCTTTCTCATGAAGACAATGCCTGTTGGCATCCACATTCAAGTTCTTTTTCTTCTACCCTGCCCCTGAGTCATATGGAGCATCTATACTTCATCTTACATTCCTGTTTTCTCTTCAGTCTTCACTTTTACACAGAAAATATGGATAGAGTTTTGCTTTCTGGAATCCAAACATTTGGTCTTTCCCCAGAACAGAGAGGGTCCCTGTGGTGGGGAATTCTAGTTGGGACAGCCTTGGCAAACAAGGTCACACTAATGTCCAGTGTACGGTGAAGGTTACATTGCTTTGTTAACTTTACAAGGTGTGTCCTAAACAGTTGACCACACCAGCCAAAATTGTTGTTTACGTGTTTGTTTGCTTTTGTTTTTAGTATGAAGGATTAAGCTTGGGACCCCATGCATATTAGGGAAAACTTCTACCACTGAGCTACACTTCCACCTCTCACTTTACTCTTTTTTGAGAAAGAGTTTCACCAAGGTTGCTCTGTGATTTGTGATTCCCCCATTCTGGCGACCTGAGCAGTTGGCCTCTGCCACCACTCCTGGCTAGTTACAACATGTTTCTTTCAAGCAAAAAACAAAAACAAAAACAAAAAACAAACAAACAAAAAAAAAACCCTACCTGACTCAATGAAGTTAATCAAAAAGAAAGTAAGGGCTCATAAATTCAAAGCCTAGAAGTTCTAGATAGTTTAGGGCAGTGGTTCTCAAACCTTCTTAACCATTTAATACCAACCTTCCTGTTTTGGCGACCTCCAATCATAAAATTATTCTTGTTGCTACTTCATAACTGTAATTTTGCTACTTTTATGAATCATAATGGAAATATCTGTGTTTGCCAATGGTCTTCGGCCTCCCCTGTAAAATGGTTTGGCTCAAAGGGGTCTCGACCCACAGGTTGAGAATCTCATCGTGATTGCCTCTTCTTATCTTTAATCATACCATTTTTGGAGTTTGCCTGGAGAAAACATCCCTATTCTTCAAGGTTAGTGCTTTCAAAACATGTATGCTACAGACCTTCCATTTCAACAGACAGTGGTCTTCCGTGTCAGCCACTTTCTTGGCATACTCTTTCATAAGAATAGTAGCCATTCTCTCAGAAATGCTTTGTATACACAGCCACTCCCCTCTTCATAGAATGAGTCCCTGGATATCAGGAACCATGTCCTAGTTGTCTCCATGTCTCTTCCTTTCACCTTGTCCGTCTCAGAGCACTTGGCATTCGCTGAATGAGTAGCAGTTGTCTTACTTGTGGGAGAGACGGCTCATTGTTGCACAGTGCACAGCTTGCTCTCCTTAATCTCAGGCACAGGATTTCAGCTTCATTCAGTGTGGCAATGCGCCCAGCTAGGAAGCAGCATTTCCCAGCTGTCCATGAAGCACAAGGAGACTAGGAGACTAACGTACAGCCAAAGATATTGAAGTGGAAGTATCACAGGGAAGTTCTTGGAAAGTTGTGTCTGGGAGCTGAGCCAGGAAGGAGCAGCGGCAGATTCTCCTGCTGTCTGCTTGGAATGGGAACCCCATGTTGGACCTCGGCAGGCTTTCTGAGTTATGATTCATTTGGAGGATGGAAGCCATTCAGTGAGGCAGGCCGATCAGCTAGACAAGCAAGCAGTTGGCTCCCTGAGGCAAGTGTAAATCTGCAGTTGCAGCCTCGGTGTCTGTTCTCCACATCTATGTGAGAAATAAACTCTTCTGACTGAATTATTGTTGGTTTGTGTTTTTCTGTTGTATGTGCTAGAGACAGCTGGCTTTCCCTTAGTTGATAACCATTCACATGCTTGACTGAGGAAGTGTGTGTACAATTGGTTAAGTGGTGGAGATTAAGCTAGACTTCTTGCTAAATAGAACTGAACGTGAAGGCTCCTTGGATCACTTTCTATAGCTACAAATCTTTCATGTTCTGGTTGAGCCATGAAGGCAAGGTACATCTTGAATATTAGAGCCCAAGGCAAATCTGAGTGCATGTCCACTATGTACCATCCAACTTAAAGACGACTGCAAAGTCTGTTGGAAAGAAGTGCTTACATATGGGCCAGGGCAGGATAGTACCAGATCTGACTCATATGACACAGAGGAAACCTCTTCCTTTAGGACAACTGTCTTTCTGGACCAAGGCATGTGCCGCCTGGCTTGGGCTAGATAACAAATGACCCAAGGTTTCCTCAGTGAGGTGATGAAAAGGACAGATTTTAGAGAAAACTCACAAAATACTCAGAGGCTCCCTCTTTAAACAAAGGCTGTCTACTCTGCCTGTGTATCAGACATGTTAAATGTTGCTTGCTTTCCAGAGAAGAAAGAATGCTTGGTCCTCTACACAGCCTTATGGGAGTTGAAAGTCATAGAACTCTCAAGACAGTATTTTCAACACCCAATGCCTGCCCCAAGTCTAACAATGTTACTCCTTATCATATCCAAACACTTTTGTAGGAAACCTGGCAAAACTACATATAGTTTCTTACGAAACTCTGCTTGATTTTTAAATTTGTTTGTTTATGTTATTTTCTTTCTTTTTTTTCTCTTCTTTGAGATGAGGTAGGAGCATCCCATTGTGCAGCTCAGCTTCCTGAACAGCTAGGATTACAGAGTTCACCACCATCTCTGCCTGGGAAACAAGGTTTTGAATGAAAGAAATCCTAGCTCTTGCTTCCAGCAGAGTCTTTCCCTTAAAAATAGGAAGTAATATCTTCTTTTAAGACTACCTTGCGGAAGAGTTGGCCTTTCTTAGGAGTTTTGTACTAACAATTAATTATTGTAATTTTGTTTTTCTCATTTCGAAGACCACAAATGCCATCAAAATTTGCCACTCTTTTGATATCACACTTTTCATAACTACCCCTGAGCATGAAGCAGTCATTTGACCTCCTATGCCTTGCTAGAATTCTACTTGGACCACAATCCAAGTCATGGTGAGATTTGAGTAATAGTCACATCATTTCATGTACCAGGGAGGGTTATAATTACTTAGCTAAAGCAGTAGAGGTTTTTCTTGGCTTTAGACTATCGGGAAATTCAACTCAAAAACCTCCCCTCGAGAAAGCCTGTTTTCCTAGATTACTTTTGGACCAGTTCTCTTATCTTGGATTCCCTAGAAAACAGACTGAAGCTAAACTTAATTGGCTATGTGTTAGTCCAGGAGAGGAAAAAAGATGCAGAAGGAAACATGAGGTAAATGTATGTGGGTATGTCTTCTCAAGGATGTACAGCTGCAGGCCTGAGCATGAGGGTTGTGTATAGAAAGATTTGTATGGAACTGATCCATCAAAGTGAAGAAGTGCAAGGACATATTTTTGCAAGCTTCTTAGTTCATGTCTCAGAATCCATACCATAGTGGAATGAACACATTTGAATATTTTTTCTATTAGATATTTTATTTACACTTCAGATGCCATCCCCTTTCCCCATTCCCCCCCTTAGAAAACCCCTATCACTTGCCCCCTTTTTCTTTTTGCACATATACATTTTTTTAAATGTTAATCATAGGCTTTATAAGTATGGTATTGCTCAATCAGAGGTGTAACCCACTACTCAACCTAGATATATCAACTATCTTTGACTGGTGGAGATACATGAACATCTGCCTTCCTGTCTCCCCCCTCTTTCTCTCTTTCATCACCTCGCTTCTCCTCTCCTTCTTCTCCTCCTCTTCTTACTCCTTCTCTCCCTCTCAGTACTCCTCCCACCTTAGCTCCTCCTACATATCACCCTTCCTGTTAAAATGAAACTTTTCTCTCAAAATACAATTAGAGCTTAATTATGCCAATTTGTACCTGTGAGGTACAAGATAGTCCTCATATCCAGTCCAACATTTTGTTGACTAACCAGAACCTCTGTCATCTCTCCTAACCAAAACACTTAGTTCTGAACCTGGCTTTTTCCTTGGCTTTAGGATGTATGTCAGCTGACGACCATCCACTCAAATCTTTTCTCTCAAGGTAAATAGCCAGAATTGGCTATGAGGCTATAAGTTTTCAACCCAGTCAGAAATCCAGAATGACTGAGTTAACTATAATTGTGGGAAGCACAAAGCATAGCTTCTAAAACTTAGCCAATTTATAGAGACCACTGAACACCTGGACACTCCCTCTACTACATAACGTTGGAGCATCTGTTCTTCCGCCTTCTGGCCCAGGATCATCTGACAGACCTTAGTGCTGCAGAATTATTAAGGGCTGAATACTCTGTCTAGGCAGATATAATCAGTCGACTGTTCTGCAAGTGTGTCCTTTTCTGGACAGTAATTTGTCTGCAGATGGAAAGAGGCAATTCTTGTCTAGTGGCTGTCTCACCACAACTGGAGTAACTCCAAAGATGCTCAATTTCTTCTTAGAATTCAATATAGGAAGCTGTCAGGAGCAGACAGGTCTCTAATCAAAATGAACATTAATACAGAAATGTTTGTCATGTCAATTCTGTGGATTTCTGATGTTTTGAAAACCAACTACCCATGTAAGATAATCTGGACTGTTGCCTGTTAACTCCACTCAGCTATTTCTAAATAAAACATAGAAAACACCCTAACAATAAACTCCCACCCATGAATTTGCTGTAATCCCTTAACTCACAGGCTGACCATTTCAAATCAGTTAAAAAAAAGTTAAAGAAGGACTGGGTCTAAGCCTTGTATTCCTAAGTGTGTTATACTGGTACAATGCCTATGAGGGTAACAATATTCATCTCCCTCTTATATCAATAAGAGGCTCGTACCAATGAAAACCTTACAATTTGTAATCAGAATAAATTGGTGCTGTTTAAGAATTTATATCTTCATCTTCATACTAATTATACAGATTTCTACTAATAGGTTATGGCTATGCAATAAACCCTAGCTAATCCTCTCTATTCCCACAAAACCACTACTTTTCCCTAGAAAGACAGCCCAACATTTACCACCTTAGTCCCCAAGCCCAGGGAATAGGGGCACTGACTCTTCATTAGCTTCTTCAAGCTGACTATGGGTGTTGAGATATTAGAAGAAGAGTGGGGGGAAGAGCAAATTGATAAGCCTCTGATGCTGTGTCTTCACTGCCTCCAGATGGAATTCCCGGACCTCAGAGGTTTGAGCAGGTCTGCCCAGCTTGCTTGTTGAGTAGATACACCAAGGCTGATCATTCTAAGATACTGCCCGAGTTAGAGCACCTGGGATCCCCGCTTCCTCTGGGTTCTTGGAGGTTGGGGGCAGAGCTGCCACCCAAGATCTGCTCAGTGCTCTGGCCCAGACCGGAAGGAACCAGTGTTCCGGGCCTGGAGTGACTTCCACATTTGAGTCTTTAATTAGCATTTTTCAGGTTCAAGGAAGCATCCATTAGGAAAAGTAAGGTCTGGATGAATTTGTTGGCTTAGACCTTGTTAGTGCATAGCTTCATTTCTCCCAAGAAAAGACCTGATGGGACACTTAAATGAGGCCAAGACCATGGTATGATTAGGACAGAGTACCAAGTTCACAGTGTTTCTAAGCCTGAGAAAGTGTAAGCTAGGATCAGCCTAGACAATGGCCACAGGAACTCTCTAGTATCACACAGACAAGGATAGAATCTGGATGATCCCCCACTTCTCATGCCCATCCCATTTTCTTTGGTTTGCTCTGTGCCATGGAAGTTGGCCTTAAGGATTTGTTCTGGTTTGTTGTCTGTTGCTGAAATAACCACCACAACCGAAAGCAACCTGGAGAGGAAACGGTTGATTTAGTTTCCATGTACCAATCACAGTCCATTATTGAGGTCAGGAACTCAAGTAGAAGCAGGGGCAGGATCATGGAGGATATCTGCTCAGGGAATTGTTTCTGAGCTCACATTCAGCTTCCATTTTAATAGGTCACAGGGTCAACTGCCCAGGTGCAGTACCATCCCCAATGGACTAGGCCTTCACCCATCAGTCAACCATAAAGAAAATGGCCCACAGAATATGATGAAGGGTTTTCTCAGTTGATGTTGCATCTTTTAAGGTGACTTTTATGCCAGGTTGACAAGAACTAAAAAGCATAGGACAGTGTTATCTTAGAGGACTTTTGTCATCTTTTCTACTTGGGTTTAGCTCAAGGAAGATAGCAGCAGTAGATCAGGAAGTAGAGGAGGGGTTTTTCACAGGTTTTCTCCTCTGCCCGTGTCTAATGTAAGAGTGGCTGCACTCTGGTGTGCCTTTCTTCTATGGTATCATCCATGATGGCTTGTCTTCTCTTCTACATATCCCAGGTTAGGAATGACTACCTGTCACTAGTGTCCTTTACACAGAACATGTCTCTATAAGTGTGCTAAAGGAAGCATTGGATTTCCTTCACCATCCCACCTGAGAATATTCTCCTTTCCATTAAGACTACCTTTTCCTTTCTATTTCTTTCTGGGGTTTAAGAAAATCAATTTTTATTTCCACTTTTAATTTTTTTAAATGTATTTATTGTTATTCTTCAATCTTATTTTTTATAGTCCAGACCTTCATTCCCTTCCTGTTCTGTCTCCTGACTGCTTCCCATCCCATACCTCCTCCCTATACTCATCTCCAAGAGGATATCTCCACCCCACCCCCACCCCACCAGACCTCCGCACTCCCTGGGGCCTCAAGTCTCTTGAGAGTTAGATGCATCTTCTCTCACAGAGGACAGACCAGGCAGTCCTCTGCTGTGTATGTGTTGGGGGCTGGGGGGAAGAGATCCAACCAGCTCATGTATGCTGCCTGGTTGGTGGCTCAGTGTCTGAGAGATCTCAGGGGTCAGTGGGAGTCCAGGTCAGCTGAGACTGTTGGTCTTCCCATGGGGCTGTCCTTCTCCTCAGCTTTTTTCAGCTTTTCCCCAATTCAACCACAGGGGTCCCCAGCTTCCATTCATTGGTTGGGTGCCAGTATCTGCATTTCACTCTTTTAGCTGCTTGTTGGGCCTCTCAGAGGGCAGCCATGCGAGGTTCCTGTCTGCAAATACAACACAGTGCCAGTAACAGTGTTAGGGCCCCAGGTCTCCCCTTGAGCTGCATCCCAATTTGGTCCTGTCACTGAACCTCTTTTCTCTCATGATCTTGTCCATTTTTGTCCCTGAAGTTCCTTCAAACAAGAACAATTCTGGGTCAGAGCTTTTGACTGTGGGATGGCAACCCCATCCCTCCACTTGATGTCCTGACCCTCCACTGGAGGTGGAGTTACCTCCCCACTGTAGAACACTTCATCTGAGGTCCCAAGAGTTCCAAGAGTCTCTCACCTCCAAGGTCTCCAGTACATTCTAGAAGGTCCCCCTACCTCCTACCTCCCTAGGTTGCCTGTTTCCATTCTTTCTGCTGGTCCTCAGGGCTTCAGTCCTATCCATTTTTAAGTTTTAAATGTTCTCTGTAAACATTCTATGTTATAAAACACTACAGTCTATCTCTTTCTCTTCTACTAGTAATGTTTTGTTATATGCCAGGGTCTGTATCTTCAGCAAGCTGTGTTCTCCTCTTGATGGCAATTCTTTCCTCTGCACTGCTCTTGCTTACTGACTGTGTCACTTCTTTCCATCTGGGCACTATACATGCTGCTTTCTGCAGATGTTCTATTTCATCTAAAGCCTTGGGTTGATTTATTGACCCTTCTCACACTGTATATCTGAATCCAGTTAATTTTTCTTTTAAGTTACTCTCATAGCTTCAGCTGTCAACTTGATACAAACTTATCAGCACCTGGGAGGAGGGACCTCAGTTGAAGAACTGTCTCTCTCAAATGGGCTTGTGGGCACGCTTGAGGGGTGTTTTCTTGATTTCTGATTGATGTGAGAGGGGCCAGGCCACCGTGGGCAGTACATCCTTAGCCATGTGGCCCTAGGCTGTATGATCAAGCAAGTTAGAACAAACAAGTCAGTGAGTGGTATTCCTTCATGATCTCTTTCATGTTCTGCCTCTAGGTTCCTGCCTAGTCGTTCTTCAGTGATGGACTATAATCTGCAAGCCAAACAAACTCTTTCCTTTTGCTTTTGGTCAATGTTTTATCACAACAACAGAAAGAAACTAGAACAGCTATACAGTATGGGAAATGAACGTTTGGTTGTCCATTTATTTTCAAATACAGAATGCCTGAAGTGCACATATATGTATATGTGTATGTATGTTCTCTGTCTCTCTTACAAACACATACATACACACACACACACACACACACACACACACACACACACACAAAATGTACACATTACAGCTCAGTTGTTACCTAATTTTCATTAAACCAAGTCTCTCTGTCCTCTTTTCTCTCTTATGGAATGTGCATCACCCAGTTCTGAAGCTTTGGAGAACAACTGGGACTTCATGGATGTCTCTAAATCACAGACATGGAGATACCTGTAGATGGCTCGGTCTTCTGATAAGGACATCTGCAGCTAAGCTGAATATTAGTTTATGAGAACTGCTGTGACAGATTATACAAGCAGTACAAAGAAATGCAAATCTGTCACCACGTACTTCAAATCCTACAATTACAAGGCTACATGCCTTCTGGGCACCATAGGAGGAGAGACCATCTCCTCCCAAACTTAGGCCTATCACAAATGCTGCTTCATTTAAAAATAGAATATTGAGCATATAGTTAAGACAATGTCAAGCTAGTTTGGGTAGGTCTTAGATCCAATGACTGATGTCCTTGCAGAGTGGAGGAGAGTCACAGATACAGAGTGGATAGTTGTCTGAAGTTGAAGGAAGGCATTAGAGTGGCATACCTGCAAGCTGAAGAATTCCAAGAATGGCTACTGTTGAAGGCCCTTACTTTCTTGAACTTAAATACTCTTGAATTTAGAATTCAGGCTTACTGAATTGTGAGAAAACAATTTTTGTGCATTGTGATATTTTGCTATAGCAGGCCTCATACAAAATTATAAACTAAATCGATTTCCCACAATACTTACAATGTACCATAGTAAATAGCACATGAAAATATTTCTCATTATCTATAATCATAATGAATAATTGAGAGCTGGCAAGAATGTTGATACCAGGCTTCTCGGTGGAAACCTGAGTCGTCCTCAAGCTCCAGCTTCTGTGGGCTGCCTCCTTCCTTGGTTATGTGCCCCCATCACTATAGTCTTTCTTTCTATTGCCACATCTCCTTCAAACGCTGACCTTCTTTATATTGTGTATAAGGATCCATGTGTTTTGTTTACATTGGACCAGCTCAGGTAATTAATGATATTCTCCCTTTCATCAACCCTTCAGTTAATCACATATCCAATGACCTTCTGTCAAGGAAGGCAACATATAGGTTTCTTGAATTAGAAAATGAATACTGGTCAGTCCTGAAAACATACATACAAGTAACATTACATACACTGAGCAAGATGTTGTATTTATGTTTTTTTTAATAAATATGTAACAACAATTAATGAAAACAGAGGCCATAAATTTGAAAGAGCAAGGAGAAATAGATGGGCAGTTTGGGACAGAGAAAAGGGAATGAGGGATTGATGTGATTATATGTAATCCCCCAAAACTAAGAGAAACATAAAATTAGTGAAAATGTATGTTCATGGTTTAATAATCATTTGTACAAGTGGTCTGTATAAGGGGTAAATAAAATATAACTCACGTCAAATTTAAAAAAAGAAAATGAATATTGGAGTGCAGCACAGAATTGATAAGAAAATATTTTACCATATTAAATCTGAATTGGGTCATTGAAGATTGAGATATGCCAATACCCTGTAGTAAGTCAGTCAATACAACCATAAAATAATATAGTATTAGAAGGCCCCAAAAGCTAAAAATATTGTGACTCTTGCACTATATAAAACTGAGTTTAAACCACCTGTTCATAAATATGTTTTATTGAATGGATTACACATAGGTGTTCTAGTGCTTGTCTACAGGACAAGGCTGGCAGAGATCTTGCCATGGACCTTAGTTTGCTGACATCAACAGAAAAGACAGAACTCCTGAAGTAGCAATGAGGGGATTGCCCATAGCTTCTAGGGCAAAAGTGATCTTACTTTTTTATTTTGGTGGTAAGGCTTGTGATCAAAGTACTTTGGCACACAGTAATTCTTGGCCCTGGTGATCATGGTGATTTTATGGGCAGGGCAGATGGATTGCTTACTATGTATAATAATAAATAGCACACCACAAGTATTGCTTACTATTTATAATAATAAACGAGAGCTGGCAAGCAGAAAGCTGATGTCAGCCACCTCGGTGGAAACCTGAGGTCCCATGAAGTTTCCAAACTTAGTTACAGATGCCATCTAATTGATTAAAGGAGAAACCAGGCTCCTTTGAGGAAGGACCCTGGAAAGTCAACAGAAATGTTTACTATAAATACCCCCTCAAAGCTTCCTGAGACGTACCTAAGCCTATTGACGAGAGTAGATGTCCACCAGGGTAAGGGGAAATATTCTGATCTTTGCAGGTCATTGCATATAGAACACCAATAGCACTCGGATCTCTGTGTCACTGATGTTAAAGTGACAGTGTGGTTTCCCTCCTCTTAGGATGCAGGTATATGAAACATAAGTGGTAAAGATCAGTTCTGAGCCCATAATGCCCCCACAGGACCCCACTATGTCCATGCAACTGGTCACCAACATCTTAGAATTTATAAGTACAATTGACATAATCTATGCTTTCTCAGTCCATGCAAAATGAATTATTAAAGTAGAAAAAAACTCCCAAAACCTAGGAACACTTCCTTTCCCACACAGAAAACAAACCAATTCAGATGCCCCTATGTTTGTGTGCTGTTTCAAGTCCCTCTGTTTTCTACGCACACCATGTTAAGTTTGCTAAATAGTAATTATTTTGAAGGGCAGGACTCAGGCAAATATTGAAAATAATCTTAAACATTGGGCATTTCAGGCCTTATTTCTTACACTTATGTCTGGTCTGCAAAGAAAATGTCTTCTTCCTGTCTGGATCGTAGATAGAGTGCTGGGGAAAGAGAATCATGGTGAATCCATGAGGGGAAAAGCCACGCAACAATGAAAGCACAACAGCCATGGATAAAGATCCTGGCTCCTGTGGGGAATCTCTATTACTCACTTTTCATCACTGAGACAAAATACCTAAAGAAACAACTCGAGGAGGAAAGAATTTACAGGTTTCCGCTTCTAGGCCCATGGATGATAAAGCAGAATAAGATGGCAGGGTCCATACCTGTAGCAACATGGCTAATCTCACTGTGTACAGGAAGCAGGGAGTGAGCAGGATAGAAGGATAAGACAGACCTTCCAAAGCATGCTCCCATCCCCATCTCACAGTTGTAATATTAGGCTGTACAGTAGTAGCTGGTTAGGATGTGAACGCATTACTGGATTAAGCCATTGCAGAGTTAAAAACACATCATGATTGAATGAGCTCCCATAAACTCCTGATCTGCCAATGAAGGCTGTCACACATGAGATTTCTGGAGAACCCCCCCCCCCCCCATTCAAGCCCTAACAGCATCATGGAGCAACCATTATCTAACTCTGAATCCAACATATAGTAAGAAAGTAAACCTCCTTGGGGCATAGGTGGCTGTGGTAGTATCTGTTGCAGCTGGATACAGTCCTAATGGCACAGTGGGACTGTCTGGATTTGTTCCAGCTTTACCTCTTCCAACCCCTAGTGGTGTCTTTTTTTCCATAGTAAGTAGGAAGAAGCTCATTACACAAGTTTATATTATGCTTCATATATAATAATGTTGCAACATACACTAGATTGGCTTGCCAGCAAGCTGCAGGGATCTGCCTGTCTCTGTCACCCCAGCATGGGGGTTACATGCCTGGGTCACTATGCATGTTCATTTCATCTCTACTTTTGAATATTAATTATCAAGGATGGAGATTGAGTGTTCATATATTTGAAAAAGGAAGAACAGAATAAAGCAATTGTTTTTCCTGCTAATGAGTGTCTACCTCATCAGCAAGATACAAGTTGATAGGAAACACTGATATACTAGAAGCTTAACATAACTGTGAGGCTCAGTTTCCTCTCATGTGTGAAATGGGGAAAAGACATTAAGGTTCATTTTGCCAGTTCACTAAGAGGACTGAAGGGACGCTGGCAAGGGATGGCAGAGAGAAAGGACATCTGTAGGCTGAGTGGCTTTTCCTAGCATCCCCTCAAGGTTAAGAAACCATCTCAAGCTCTGCCATATTGACTAGTACACGATCCAGACTGCATAAATTTACAAGGTTTGATGAATATATGCATTAAAGGCTCACTGGATAAATGATTATGGTAGATGTATTTATCACCAAATCAAGCATATTCCATGGCCTTTACAAAAAAAAAATAATCTTATATCTTTAGAAGCCAGATCACCTTTCCAAGTATTACTGTTTTTATTTTTTAAAGTGTGTGTGTGTGTGTGTGTGTGTGTGTACCTTTCTCTGTGTATGGGTATGTATACCTCTCTCTCTGTCTGTCTCTGTCTGTCTCTGTCTGTCTCTCTGTCTCTCTGTCTCTGTCTCTCTGTCTCTGTCTCTCTGTCTCTCTCTCTCTCTCTCTCTCTCTCTCTCTCTCTCTCTCTCTCTCTCTGTGTGTGTGTGTGTGTGTGTGTGTGTGTGTGTGTGTGTGTGTGTGTGTGCCATGAGAAGTAGCCTGGTCCTCGGCTGAGCTAAAGGCTTTGAAGGCATGTTTGGAGCTTTGCCTGCTCCTGGGCACCAGGCCCCGGTCATTAGCCCCAGCTGCCCCCCATATATTTGTGGCCATCAGTCACATAAGGACAACACCCCAAGGATTTCCACATGTAGATGAGGCATCCCTAACATCTCAGACCAAGACAATAGGAAAAGAGATGTGACCTGTGGTCAAATAGGCTCAAGACAGAGACCTCCATGTTAATGAAGTACCTAGAGGCCTAGCGGAGCCAATAAGCTTTTGTTCCCAGACATTCCTCCCTGCAAAAGGTATTTAATTCCAGGCCCACCCTGAGAAGCAGGGTATGGTTTTATGCATCCGCCTTCCTCCATGATAATAAATAATTCAGAACATGGACTGCCTCTTTTCATTGAGATCTGCAGTGGGGAGCTATGGGGAAGGCCTTCAATTATAGAGCTGCTGTCTAGTCGCCTGTAGAAGGCCTCTCTGCACTCCTAACCATGATCACCACCAAGTTTGCCATCTTCAAGCCAAGAAATCTCACCATGGAACCAACCAGAGGCCCCTCTTTCCTTCCTACCCTGGGCTAGACACAGCCTGTAGGCCCCCACTTTGTTTTCAGCCTTTCTGCCATTCCCAGCGGCATCTGGGTGTTCAAGGGCCTGAGAACCTCATGGCCTCAGTCTCATCCCAGGTCGGTGGCTCCCACAAACTAGCTCTGGCAGTCCTGTATCTCAGACCGCACTTTCCCACCTCAAGCGGTGCCTCTGCGCTTCCCTATGACCCAGCACCAGGCCAGCATGTGGTCAGACAAGCACAGACAAACTCTCCACATTCTGACTCCCCAAGCTGCAGTGCCATATGGTGGAGCAGGCATGAGACCCACAATTCTACATATGTACATATATACAAATGTATCAGGTTGCTTGTGGAGGTCAGAATAAGGAGTTAGTTCCCCTGGACCTGGAGGTATAGTTGTGAGCTGCCTAATGTGGGTGCTGGGAACTGAATTCTGCTGCCCCAGCAAGTTCTCTTAACTGAAAAGTCACCTCTAGTTCTTCATTTTACTCTCAAAAATGCCTCCCAAAGGCAGCACATGAAATCCCTAGAGCTTAATATTTACAAAGGACATTCATGAAGTGTGGCTCTGCCATGTCTTCTTTAAGATCAACAAAGAAAAGGCTTATTTTTTTTTAACAGAGTGTGGGATGAGGGAAATTCAGGAGATCACAGGTCCAGCTATGCTATAAAAAGAGTGAGATTCATTTACTCCTTGTTTGGGATTTCAGACCTTTGTAGATAGACACGAGAGTAACTAGAATTCACAGCTTAGTCTCAGAGTACAAAACAGGAAGTTTTCAGGAACCAGAAGCCTCAGAAAGCCTTCATTACAATGTGAGCTTGACAAATATGGCCACATGTGACCTGCTTATCTGAACAAGGTCCAGTGGGATAAGGCATCATCACCCCTTACCTGGGGAATGGGGTTAAACACTGACCTCTGATTTTGAGTATGTTCTCTGTGAGAAGCTTCATGTATTGTTTACTAACATCTGTGGCTAGAAGAGAGGTTCCATTCCTTTCTTCCTTACAGGTAAGAAGGTAGACACCTCACTTCAAGGCTCTCTAGATACCTGAGACTACTGAGGGGCCGTGTCAAAGACCAGAGATTCAAACTGAGTTGGAAAATCAAGGTGCAAGCATAAAGACAAGGTGCTCTGGGAAGGAAAAATGGCTTCCAGTTGTTGACAACCTCTGTTCCCATTGGGTTGTTGACGACCACTGTTCCATTGGGTCACTATAGCCATTGTTTCTTAATCACTTTCCCAAGTATAGTACTCCTGGTGAATCAGCAGCAGGAAACAAGAGCCAGGAGATATCAGGTGACCTACCCAAAGGACAAGAAAGGGCAGAAAACTGGATTCAAACTCTGGGATGTTTCAAAGCTGGATTCTCATAGGTGACTAGAAGATGCTGAGCAAAGATGCAGGATGCATCCCCATCTCTGAGGAATTGCAGACACTCTCTTCAGCACCAATGTTAACTTTTCTTTGTGAGTGGGCTAGAAGACCTAATAGGACACCAAAAGTAAACTTGTGATAAATCAAATCTCTGATGCCCACATAGACAGAACTGAAAGGACATGGCTCAATGTGCTGGCACCCCACACCTGTGTAGGCGTTATACCTCAAGGCCAACAACCCTGTAAGAGTGGGTTCAGAAAGGCTGGAGGCTGTGCGCCCGGTCACACAAATGGGCAAATATAAAGTCTGTAATTGCTGGCAATGTTCCTATTCCAGCAGGGACATGAAGAGATGACTCCATTCAGGCAGATGAAGAGGCTGGTGAGCCCTGCCTCAGCCTGGGCTGCTGTGTGACCTCAGTCAGTTATCTTTCCCTCTCTGGATATTGCCACCTCCTTATTTATTTAGCTGTTACTGTGCCGCAATGCCAGCATTAAAGCTGTCAAGTCACAAGGCACAAGCCATTATGCAGGGAATTCAGTCCTGCAGGATAGTAACAGAGAGCTGAGTGTTCTCAGATGTGGGCAGGGAGACCCTGCAACTGGTCTAATATGGGTCTGACTTTTCAGTGGCAATTAGATTTTCTGTGGATCATGGTCTTGTTCCTGAAGTCCCAGTTGCAGATGGGTTCCGACCAGCTGGCATTGTGTATTACTAGGAAGAAAATTGGAGTGCCTTTCACAGGATGTGGCTTGCTGGCATGTCACAGGTCTGTTCCCCCACCTTGCCTTGGATCCTAGACCTAATAGCATGGGTACATTCCAGTTTGTGTCTCTGAAAAATACTCTTGGCTTGTCTTGTAGCCTAAATCTGCATTTCCTCCCACCTCTCCCTAACCATGCCATGGGAGGGAAGCTATAATTTTCAGGCTGCCCTTTCATCATAGCTGGAGCCATACAAATGCCTTAATCCTCTCTTGCCCTGTCGTCTGTGCCCAGCTGCCAGGCTGCTAGAGAGGGGCTGGAGGCCAACGTGAAGGGGATTCTCTTCCATGCATTATTCACGCCAGTGCTTCCCTTTCTATTTTTAATGTTCAGTGTGGAGCAGTTCCCTCCGCCAGCTATTTTTAGCATCATTGCCGCCAGCTGACAGCAGAGACAAAGGCACGGAGGCACCTTGAGAATGACAAATGGCGATTTCAGGGATGAAAATAGAAAGGCTATTTTTCTTCCTGGAAAGAATGGAAAGAGAATGTCTGTAGTTGCAAAGTTGCTGGGGCTTGAACTGAATGTATAATTTGGAACACAGGGAATGCATACACATAGGGTGGCACACACACACACACACACACACACACACACACTCTTACCCTTTGTCTAGATCATACATACTCCTGTGTACAGTTTTCTCTGATGCTATTCTCTGTCCTCTCTGCCCCTGAAACCTTCCTGTCTCTAGACACCTCTGTTATTGTGACTCCCACACGGTGCTGACAATATTGCCCTCCAGACCCTGATTTCCCTGACAGTAAAGACTTATCTAAGATTGCCATGTTCAGTGCTAATCCAGAAGCTGGCTGGGCCATTACAACAGAGCCATCTCTTTTTCCTGACAGACACAAACAATCACATAGCATAGTGACATGATATAGCTAGTCAGATCATGAGGAATGAGACCAAATAAGTCTGTTTCATGAGTTTATCTGAGTACAGATGAAAACAATCCTACTCTAAATCCTATGTAAATACCAAATATCAACTTTTCATAATTAAAATGATTGATGGCTACTCCTTTACCTGTCACTGTGTTCTCTCATCTCTAGTCTGCCTTCTGTATAGATGAACTTACAGAGACACAAAGTAATACAAGCACCCCATTCATTCTAAGCCTGGGATAAATCTTTGCTTCCTTAGAACTGTTCCTAACCCCCAAGCAAAGCCTGAATCCCCTAAAAAGTACTTTCTAGAACCTTCCTACAGAGGCTTCCCAGGGCATTCATTCTCCACTGATGCAATGAGTGATGAGCTTAATGTGTTCAGCCATGTGTGTATCTCAGAGGCTTTGTGCCACAAGGTATTGATAGCACAAGCAGACACATTTAGGCACGGGTCTGCCCTGGGCATGTTACTCCAGGTGTTCTAGTCCAAGAATTAGAGGAGCCAACCAGTGTATTATGCAATTCTTTGTTCTGTACCTATATTATGTGTTTAGCTCCATCTCACAAGGGTCCTGGGGCAGGAATTATTATCTCCGTCAATTTGGGTATTGAAATCTTTACTAACCCCTTATCACTTAGTCTTCTAGGGGTTCAGAAGAGACAGCACTAAGTTTGGATTTCTTCTGCTAGTTGAAACATACTGCTGGGATATATATGGGTGGAAAGACGAATGTAAACACATAGGCTTCAATCATCTCATAGGGATTGTAATTTGAGGACTCTACCATCATGTAAGATGATAAGCAGGATGTAGACATGACGCGAAAAGTTATAGAATGAAGTCAATGTTGGGTGGTGCTACATTGAACAACTAGGGCTCAAGCTGTGTATAAGTATATGCTTGTTTCAGTGACTTGTTCAAGAATGGAGGATTTTCATAACCCAAGGGACTGAGACAGGGAAGGGAAACCTTCTGTATGGCTTGTGAGAATGGTTTGCTCCCTCTTCATAATGAATCCTGGATGATCTGGCTTTCATTCTCTCCATGTTACCTTGCTGAGATGTGACCAGGAAGGACGTAGCTGCATGCTCAAGGTTAGGGTGACCCTGAACATGGCTGAACCATTAGACCAATGGCACTTGGGTGTTTCTATTACTTGTAACAGATTCATTACCTCAGACCTTTGCTCAAATATTTGTTCATCTTTTCTCTTTTCTTTTGATTCTGTAACATTTACAAATGGCACTCATCACAACATGGAATTATATTACTCCATTAACTATTTACAAGCCAATTGCTGCATCCATCACTATAAAATAAACTACATTAAGCCAGACTCATCACTGTTTCATCCCATCTTCAACACAGGTGCAGCGCAAAGAACCACTTCTTAAGAACTGAGGGGGTGGAAGGGTGTCTGTCACCTTATTTGCTCTCTTGAGCATTCTGTTACTCCTTCCAAGAAGGACCGAGGCATCCACACTTGGTCTTCCTTCTTCATGAGCTTTATGTGGTCAGTTAGTTGAATCTTGGCTATTTCAAGCTTTTGGGCTAACATCGGCTTATCAGTGAGTAAATACCATGTGTGTTCTTTTGTAATTGGGTTACCTAACTCAGGATGATATTTTCTAGTTCTATCCATTTACCTAAGAATTTCTCAAATTCATTATTTTTAAGAGCTGAGTAATATTCCATTGTGTAAATGTACCACATTTTTTGTATCCAGTCCTCTGTTGAAGGATATCTGGGTTCTTTCCAGCTTCTGGCTATTATAAATAAGGCTGCTGTGAACATAGTGGAGCATATGTCCTTGTTATATGTTGGAGAATCTTCTGAGTATATGCCCAGGAGTGGTATAGCCGGGTCCTCAGGTAGTGCTATGTCCAATTTTCTGAGGAACCACCAGACTGATTTCCAGAGTAGTTGTACCAGCTTGCATTCCCACCAACAATGGAGGAGTGTTCCTCTTTCTCCACATCCTCGCCAGCATCTACCATCACTTGAATTTTTTATCTTAGCCATTCTGACTGGTGTGAGGTGGTATCTCAGGGTTGTTTTGATTTGCATTTCCCTGATGACTAAGGATGTTGAACATTTCTTAAGGTGCTTCTCGGCCATTCGAATTTCCTCAGTTGAGAATTCTTTGTTTAGCTCTGTACTCCATTTTTAATAGGGTTATTTGGTTGTCTGGAGTCTAATTTCTTGAGTTCTTTGTATATATTGGACATTAAATTGCTTTGCATGTCCATGTGCATGCATATGTTTGAGTGTGCATGGATGCAGATAATCATGCACACGTGCGTGCATGGACGTGGATGCTAGGAGTTGTTTGCTATAGGAGTTATTATTACATGTTTGCTGCTTTATTTATTGAAGAACATTCTATGAGTGAAGCCATAGCCCTCTGGTTCTGAATAGGTTAGTTGGCCAGCTTGTTCCAGGGATTAGGATCCTGTGCTTCTGCCTCAAGAGTGCTGATAGTATAGAAGCCTGGATTTTACATGGATTCTGGGGATCCATCTGGTCCTCATGCTTGCACAGAAAGAGTTTTATCAACTGAGCCATCTCTCAAGTCTGTATTAAAATTGTATTTTACCTTAAGAGTAAATTTTTATTCTTGAAAGTGTTGAGAATTGTAGTTTTAATACATCCAAACACATAATGAGAGCAGCACATTGTAGATTTTTATGTTCTCCTATATGTGTGAATGCATGCATCCTCTAACGTTTACCACTGAAGCTTAACCTTAAAGATGATGGGGTGGAATTTCTGGGATATGATTTCCTCTGTAGTAAACATCCTGCAAAATGAGACTTGTCTCCCAATAAAAAGAGGTTTCAGAGAGTTGCTTTGACTGTCTTGTGGGGCTATGTTGAGAGTGTATCATTTATAAAATAGAAAACGAAATAGGCATGGGCTTTGCTGTCACATATATTTTATTCAAATACATATAATATTTTAAGCTACTATATTTCATGATATTTTTTGTAATTGCAGTCTAAAGAGACGAAAAGGCTTCTAGACCAGTACTTAGATCCTCACCATTCATTCGTAACATGACATTATTGCACAAAAGGAAAAAGAGACACAAGCAATTAGCAATAATGAGATTTGTGCTTGCAATTTAATTAGCCACTACGAGATAAAAGATTTACAAACGTAAAATGAGTGTCTGTTTGAAAAAAAAAAAAGAAATTGTGTCTCTAGAGTCAACATCCATATATCTGTCACTGATGCTCAGGGTTACTTTCAGTCCATTTGGATGGGTGATGAAAGGTGTCATTTATATAGTTCTGGACTTCACACATGAACTAAACTTATTGGAGGAGGTGAGTCATTAGGGTTGGAGTTTGAGGTTTGGTTTTAAAAGCCATGCCATGCTTAATTTCTTCTTTGTCTCCCCAATTTTCGTGTGTGTGTATGTGTGTGTGTGTGTGTGTGTGTGTGTGTGTGTGTACAACTTGTGTATCAAATGTAAGCTCTCTGATACTGCTCTAGCACAATGCCTGCCTGACTACTGCCATGTTCTCTGCCAAGATAGTCATGGACTCATTTTCTAAAAATTAAAGTTTCCCATTAAAAGATTTTTTTTTTACAAGTTGCCTTGGTCATGGTGCTTCTTCACAAACTAAGATGATTACTGAGTCAGATACTTAGCCATCTTGATCTCTACTAACAAGCTGGAGAAAGTAGAAGCAGCAGTTTAACCCTGCAGCAGAAGTTTTAAAATCAGCCATAAAGTGGGACTTATTGAGCAGGAATGTCCAATTTCACAGGTCTTTCTGAGTGGGCTGAAATGCTTCCACATAGATTAGAACGAATTCTCACTTTGTGGAGCATATGTTAAAGAAGATATTTGCTTTCTTACCAAGTTCACTGAGTGATAGAGAAGAGGCAACACAATGAAGGCAGTTTTAAAACATTTTTCAGGGAGAAATGACAACTTGCATCATTAGGTGATAATGTTTTTCATGTGTTTTTTTCACTGTTTTTATTATTATTTGTCTCAGAATTACTATTGCTGTGATGAAACACAATGACCAAAGAATCTTAGAAAGAAAATGGTTTATTTAGGTAACACTAACACATCAAAATTTGTCAGCAAAAGGACAGGAACTCAAACAGGGCAGGTTCCTGGAGGCAGGAGCTGATGCAGAGGCTATGGAGAGGTGCTACTTACTGGATTGTTCATCCTGGCCTGCTCAGCTTGCTTTTTTTTATAGAACCCAGAACCACTGGCCTAAAAATGTCACTGCTAGCAATGGGTTGGGTCCTTCTTCATTGATCACTAATTAAGAAAATGTTTTACAGCTGGATCTTAAGGAGTCATTTTATCAATTGAGGTTTCCTTTTTTCAGGTGACTCTAGCTTGTGTCTTGTTGACATAAAATTATCAGGCACAATTGATGCTAACATCAAATCAAATGGAGAAAAACTTAAGGCAATGCCACTAAAATCAGGGACATGACAAGGCTTCACACTCTCTCCATATCAATTCAATATAGTACTTAAAGTTTCTATCTTTATTCACAGATGATATGATAACATACATATCACCCCAAAAATTTTCCATAGCACTTCTCCAGCTGATAAACACCTTCAGCAAAGTAGCCAGATACAAAATCTACTAAAAAAGAAAAAGTAGCCAACCTGTATACAAACAATAAATATGCTGAGAAAGAAATTTGGGAAACAACAATATTTATAATAGTAACAAAAAAATAGAAAATATCTTAGTGTAACTCTAATCAAGCAATTGAAAGGCCAGTATGACAAAAACTTTAAGTCTCTGAAGAAAGAATTTGAGGAAAATATCAAAAGATGGAAAGATCTTCTTGGTCATGGATCAATTGGATTAACATAATGAAATAAGCCATCTTACCAAAAGCAATCTACAGACTCAGTGTAATTTTCATCAAAATTCCCATTCAATTCTTTATGACCTTGAAAAAGCAATACTCATCTTCATATGGATAAACAAAAAATCCAGCATAGCTGAAACAATCCTGTACAAAAAAAGAACTTGTAGAGGTAGAAGCATCCCTGATTTCAAGCTGTACTACAGAGAAATAGTAAAAAAGACTGTATGGTATTGCCATAAAAACATAGGATGATCAAGGAAATAGAATCAAAAATGCAGAAATAAAATAAACCTACACACCTAAGGAAACTTGATTTTTGACAACAAAGCCAAAACCATACAAAGAAATAAAGAAAGCATCTTCAACAAATGGTGCTGGTCTAACTGGATGCCTACATACAGAAGAATGTAAATAGATCCAAATTTATGCACAAAACTCAAGTGCAAATGTAACACAGACCTCAACATAAAACTGCATACACCAAATCTAATAAAAGAGAAAGTGGGGAACTGCCTTGGACATATTAGCACAGGAGACAAATCCCTGAACAGAATACCAATAGCTCAGGCACCAAGATCAACAATTAATAAATGTAACCTCATGAAACTGAAAAGTTTTCATAAGGCAAAGGGCACCATCAATGGGACAAAATGGCAACCTACAGAATAGGAAAAAAATCTTCACCAACTCTACGTCTAACAGAGGACTAATATCCAAAATATATAAAGAACTCAAAAGGTTAGGCACCAACAAACCAAATAACCCATTTAAAAATGGGGTACAGAACTAAACAGAGAATTCTCAACAAAGGATTCTCTAAAGGCTGAGAAGCACTTAAAGAAATGATCAGTGCCCTCAGTCATTAAGGAACAAATCAAAACAACTCTGAGATTCCATCTTATACTCCTCAGAATGTCTACGATACAGAACTCAAGTGACAAGACTTGCTGCTGAGGTTATGGAAAAAGGTGAATGCTCCTCCATTGCTGGTGGAATGCAAATTTGTACAACCACTTTGGAATTCAATTTGGTGGTTTCTTAGAAAATTAGGAATAATTCTACCTCAAGACCTAGCTATACTACTCCTGGGCATATACTCAAAAGATATTCCACCATACCACAATGACTTGCCCAACTTGAGACCCACTCCGCAGAAGAGAGCCAACCCTGACATTCTCAATGATATTCCCTTATGCTTGCAGACAGGAGCCTTTGCGTATTGTCTTCTGAGAGGCTTCATCCAGCAGTCGATGGAAACAGAGGCAGAAACCCACAGCCAAACTTTAGGCAGAGCTCAGAGTGTCTTGTGGAAGTAAAGGGAAGGATTCAGGGATTCGAAAGAGACAAGGACACCACAAGAAGATAAACTGTGCCAACTAACCAGGGCCCACGCAGGGGCTCACAAAGACTAAACTACCAAGGAAAGAGCGTGCATGGACTGGATCTAGGTCCTCTGCAGATGTGCAGCTTGGTCTTTATGTGAGTCTTCTAACAATTGGATTGAGGGCTCTCTTTGACTCTCTTGCCTGCGTTTCACGTTTCTATCCCCCTTCCCTTGCTGAGCTCCCTTATCTGGCCTCAGTAGGAGAGGACGAGCTTATTCCTACAGTGACTTGATGTGCCAGGGAATGTGGATACCCATGAACAGCTTCTCCTTCTCTGATGAGAGAAGTAATCAGAGAAGGGATATGTGAGGGTGGGATTCAGAGGAGATGGGGGGGGGGCTTTGATCAGGATGCAAAATGAATAAGTAAAAAAAAAAATCCATGTTTTTAAATAATATGAGATAAAAATGTAGAGACAAAAATTGTAGCTCCTCTATACCACTGATGCACCAGAATAAGCATAAAATTAAAAAATACATTGTATACATATATGAAAAATCCCAATGAATAAATGAATATATTAACATGAAAAATGGGAAAATGGACCAATCTTCTTTGTAAATTGAGAAAACAGTGGTTACTGGCTTTCTTTTTCTGTATCTTCTTTAGCATTCCCTTATAAAGTTTACAGGCTGGTTTTGTTTAATGGGCTACTCCCAGAGTGATTGAAGCTCTGAAGTCTGTGTCCTCCAACGACCCAATACTTCAGCAAACGCATATTTTACCAGCAAAGCCATGTTAGGCAAGTACAGCTTAATTAAATTAAATTTTCAAACTCGAACCTTCATCTTCATTTTTCTTTTTGGGCCTTTTTAAGGCTCTTTATATAGTTTTAAAACTCACAAAGTGTATATAGACTCATTAGAGCAAATGAAACTGTAAATTACAAAGATTTATAATGGGAAAAATAATCATCTTCCTTGTCTCCCTGAGGTAACAAGTACTATGAACATACCTTTTTCATAATTCTTACAAATATTTAAAACCACAGAGGGTTTATCTTAATTTTTTTACAAACTGAAATTATGTCATACTCATAAGTTGACAACTTACTTTTTCAACTTAAAGTATACCATGAATCATCTTTATAAATCTATGGAAAAACCCATCTAATCCAAATATTGTCTTTGTGTATACACATACAAAATATCAGCATCCACAAATCTACATATCAATTTATCCAAAGTTCGATTTATGCAAGATGCATGTATAAGTAACACTGAGGTTTATTTTCTTTAGGTTTAGATTTTCTAAATGTACTTTATTTAGGGTTCTAGAATGCTTCAACCTCCATCTAACCAATTGACTAGAGGTTTGGAAGAAAGAAGATTTATAGGAAACAAGGTTTGTGGATCTGCTTACAAGTAGTTCTTTAGGGGAAATTCTACTCTTTCCTTATCAGGATACCAGCAGTCCAATCCAATAACAAACACCAAACATGAATCAGTAGTAGTGGCTCAAACCAACAGAAACAGCAAGGCTCTGCTGTATTGGCATAGGTCAACAGAAGCTGCCAGAACCAGCTAGAATACTCCAAAAACTTTCCTTGGTACATTTCTCTCTATAAATTGAAGACCAGTAAAGTGTTGAATAAAGCCCAGTGAAGCTCAGAGCAAAGCCCGGAGCTAAGCCCAGAAAAGAATGGTGTAGCATCATAATTCTAGAGTGACCTCTCACTGTTTATGGGGTTCCTTATATAATACTCTTTTCCATATATCACATGCCCTCTCACATGTCTGCTCCAGCAAAACTTCCTCTCATGAGACACCTTCAAGAAAAACTTTGCATGACCCAACTGAGTTTTCAAAGAAATCAGAAACTTCCACGTCAAATTTCCATTTATTAAGGCTGCTTAGTAATGGACTGAATAGGACTGCTATGGGGAATTCCTTATCCCTAAGGTTTCATGTTTTTTTTCCAACATCTGACCCATCATTTTACGTATGCTGTCTCATGGCCCAAAATAACTGCTCAGACTCTAGTCATATTTTTGCATTCCAACAAAAAGAAGACGGACATCTATAAGGCACATTCTTTTCTCTTTAAGGATATTTATTCAGTGATGCACACAAAAGTTTTCTTTATATCTCATTGCTAGAATTTGTTCATATAGTTTGAGGAAGGCTTGAAACTATTGTCTTTTTATTCAAAGAAGTCATATGCCTATAGAAAAGTCATTTGTTCCATTACTAAGAAGAAAAAAAGAGTACATCCAGAGAGGCACACCTGAGTGCATGAATGTGCATGTAAGTGTGTGTGCATGTGTGTGTGTGTGTGTGTGCACGCGCACGCACGCATGTGTGGGTGTGTATGTGTGTGGGTGTGTATGTGTGTGTGTGTGTGTTTTTATAAATATAGGATCATAAGTAAGTGAATATCAGTGAAAACATCTTAAGATTGCTATAGGAATTGGTTAGCAACAAATTCCTGGGTCTGGTGATTTTATATAAACTACATTTTTTGATACTTTGATTTATTATCAATAAGTTCAGAAGCGTATCCGAGTTTTCTACTAGCTACTTTAAAAGACTTCATAATAATCACATAAGTCCATGGTTCTTGGTTTCCTTGGGGATTTCTGTCTTTGTTCTGAGCAAGGTTTATAAGCATTGGCTTGTGACTTAGGGAATCTGAGTTTCAGCCACTATGCTTCAGTTTCTGAACAAGTTTTCTCCTCACTGATATCCAGGTTCTTCCTTCAAACTGAGAGAGATGTTAGATTCTCTTTGATAGACGGTGAAAAGAGATCATATCAGGTCCTCCTAGGCACAAGCTTTAGCTCTATGATGATAGATTATTATGAAAATATCCCTTACCCTCAAAGAGACTAGAACTTTTGCTGGACGTCACATCTGAGCTAATAATACACAGTTAAGCCACTTAAGACTTAAGACGACTATTGAATGGCCAGGGACATTGGGACATGCCTTTAGTCCCATCCCTTGGGAGTCAGGGGCAGGTGGAACTTTGTGAATTTCAGGACTGCCAGAGCTTTATAGTGAGAAACTCTCTTTTAAAAATGTTAAATAAATGAATATAAAAAACACTGCTATCTTACTGTATACTTCTCCTGTTTGTTTTGTCTGCCTTTGAGAGAACAATATAACAACTAGCCTTACTTGTCTCGAACTTGTCATGTAATCAAAATTTTTAGCCTAAGAGAATGCATAGCTTTAGTTTTAAATTATGTACTCTTCCATGCTCTGAACCCATGATCAGTGCATGTGTAGGTACCTGTTGTGTTAATAAATGCTAAAAACAACAAATTAGTTGAAAACAACCTTACAAAGCAAATATTCACCGTGACTATTGGAAGCATAGGTTGATAAATATGTGTGCAGTGATAAATATATCTGCAGTGCTGTTTGTTGTCTGAGTCAGTTGGAATGACTCAGTAAAGTTCATTCTCTTGTTGATCTCTGTTACAGATCTCCATAAAGTATTCTTTATTCATTCTCCATCTGATGTTTTCTGTGCTGATCAATGAAAAATAGCAGAGCTCTAGGTTAGGTACCAATTAGATATCAGGCAAACATAGGAACACAGATTCAGACACACTCAACAGACTGGAGAAAACAGAAAACAGAAAACATGAGGACAAAGTAGAGAATTCAAACTGGGACTTGCTATTGGTAAAAATACTCCAAAAGGTAGCCTTTGGTTCCCTTTCCTTGATGCAACCCTGATGCAGTTTTGGATATTCTGAGGTATTATTGGTGCATTTAACTGACAAAACCCTATCATTGTCTAGTATTCTAGGAATGAAGAAGTTTAACTGAAGATTCCTCATCTATTTAATTAACCTAATAACAACTACCTAGTACAATAGTTACAAAGATTAGAGGCTGTTACATGTTATGTATTGAGCAGAGTGCCTGATACAAATATGATGTTCAATAAATGGGTTCTTAGTCCCTTGAAGAGCATCCATGATTGCTTTATTTTTCTAAGTATCTCTCAAATCAGTCTTAGTTCTGATTCTTCTGTTGTGTCTGGACTCCAGTGTTAACAACAATGAAAACAAGAAACAGCACTGGTTAAGCAGAATACAGTGAAACTGACCTGAAGAGATTTACTTATTTTAGAACCAAACAACATAGTAGACTTATTGTATAGAATTGAAATACACTGTTAATGTTTTCTAGGCAGTTGGATATCCTAAGTTAGTGGTGTGGAGGAATAGATCCTTTTGTGGTCACAGAAGTGGAGACACATAATGGATACACACTAGGTATCAGTTCTCATTCCCAGGAAGAGTCTTGGAACTGGTCTTTGATGAGAATGTTCCCTTTGGAACTGAACCTCTATGTTGCCTTTGTTGACAGGACCTGTACTGTTGATAACAGTGAGAAAAAAATCATATGCAAAAGATGCACAGAAATGACAGGCAGAGAAGCACATGGCTGTCAGAGGATGAGCTTGAGAGGGGAATGAAAAAGATAGTAAGGGTCTGGAGTCAAGTGCATTTGTATTCTGGGAGGCTCAAGCATTCCAAAGGGCAGAAAAATCTGCCATAGATTTGAATCAAAGCTTCAGTGAATAAATATATTGCAGAGTACCACTGCTTTTTCTGCCTGTCTGGCACTCTTGTGCCATTGCAGGAAGTCGTAGAGTGCCTGAAAAAAGAATGGTGTTTATTTGAAAACATGTTGTAGTCACATCACTGTAATGGTCACTTCACAGGAATGCCTTCATTGTTCATCACTGTTGCCCTAGGTGATGACGACACCCATTTTCATGATTTGGAAAATGAGACCACAAGAAACAAAGTATCAACTGGAGATATTTATAAACTGGGCAGATAAAAACAATTAAAATGACACAGAGATGAAAGGAACCCATTAGTCTAACCAGTAGAGGGCTATTTTGTATGAAAGGGTACAAGAAAAAGAATCAGAAGCCCTGTGGAAGTATTTTGTTTGGATTCTTTGAGTTTTAACTTCCTGAGCTACATATGGCTCCTGTGACTACTTTCCCTTGGGTTTTTGGATTTGCTACTTTTAACAGATTCATAGCCCAGATACATACACTTAGCACCTGAGCTTCACACAGCTTCCGTGCCTGGAGCTTCCCTGTTCAATGTCGCCATCTGAGTGGCAGGATTTCCACCTGGATGTCCCACAAGAACAATGCACATACATCCAAACCCACCTTCATCTCATGTTCCTCCTTGCTTCCAGGGCTACTCTGTCTCTCATCTCCCAAGCCATGAATATGAAGCTGCCTTGGGATTCTCCACATCCCTTCCTGTCCTGCATTTGGGCACTGACTTCTTTAAGTCCTTTGGGCAATAGCCTTCCTGCTAAGTAAGTGCATAGTCAATCTAACAAAATCAAGGTGGATTTCTTTCCCTATAAACAGATATTGACCCAGATACCTTTGGGCAAATAATTTTGAGAAAATGTTCCCAGGAAAAGGGAGGAGATGAATAGGGAGAAAAAACCAGGAAGGTTTGTGTAATATTGGACTCACTTTCCAGCTCAGTATGGCAAGAAACTCTGGGGGAATAAAGGATGCTCCAGAGAGTTTGTTCTCCCTCAGATGAGGAAGCTGAGCTTTTAGAGAGCTGCATTAGCCCCTGACTTTGACCCAGGACCATTCAGCAATATTGGCGTCCCAGCTCCTTCCTGCTCATTGCATGTAATGCTTGAAGGCCAAGAGCAGAGAGCTACAAGTATAGACTAATAGGAGCTAAGGAATGAAGTACTCAGACACCACAGAGGGACATACAGAAATGGGATAAGGAGCTTCAGGGTATGTGCCTGAGCACTGAGAAATTTGCTATGCAAATCATCCAATTTTAGAGATGAAAAATAGCCAATCTTTTTTGAGTATTCTGTACATTCACAAGTGCTCTGCAAGTGGGTGTCATTGTTCTTATATTATTAGAATGAGACAAAAATAATGTCTTAGCCAATAGCTCTACATCCTCTCAAATGGAAGGAATACTTTAATTTTATTTATTTATTTATTCACTGTACAGCCTGTTCACAGCCCTCCTCTCCTTTTAACCCCCACCTCACACAGTCCCTCCTGCATCTCCCCCGACCCCCATTCTTCAACAAGAAGGAGAAGTCCCTCTTGGGTACCAACCAACCTTGGCACATCAAGTCACTGCAGGACCAGGTATATCCTCTCCTACTGGGGCCAGACAAGGAAGCCTAGTTAGAAGAACAGTATCCTCGGGCAGGCAACAGAGTCAGAGACAGCTCCACTTGTTGAGGAATCCACATGAAGACAAAGCTGCATATCAGCTACATATGTGTGGGGAGGAGGGGCTAGGTATAGCCCATGTATGTTCTTTGGTGGGTGGTTCAGTTGCTGAGAGGCTCTAATGGTCCAGATTAGTTGACTCTGTTGATCTTCCTGTGGAGTTCCTATCCCGTCTGGGTCACTCAGTCCTTCCCCCAACTCTTGGCAAAACTCCCCCAAGCTCCATCCAATGTTTGGCTGTGGGTCTCTGCATCTGTTTTAGTCAGCTTCTGGGTGGAGCCTCTCAGAGGACAGTTATGCTAGGCTCCTGTTTGCAAGCATAACAGTTCCATTAATAGTCTCAGGGATTGTTTCTTAACTATGAGATGGATCTCAAGATGGGCCAGTCACTGGTTGGCCATTCCTTCAGTCTCTGCTCCATCTTTGTCTCTGCACTTCTAGGCAGGACAAATTTTGAGTTGAAGGTTTTGTGGGTGGTTTGTTGCCATTATCTTTCCACTGGGGATCCTGCCTGATTATAGTGTGTGGCCATCTCAGGTTCCAAATTCCCCATTGCTAGCTGTCTCAGCTAGAATCACCCCTATAGACTCCTGGGAGCCTCCTCCATCCCAGATCTCTGGCATGCTCTAGAAATGTCCACCACCAGCTACCAATTTCTGTTTATGCCCCCCTGCTCCCCTCCCCATCCTCTCTTCTACCAAGTTCCCTCTCTTCATCTGACTTTTTTATTTCCTCTTCTGAATGAGACTCAAGCATCCTCACTCAGGTCTTCCTTGTTATTTAACTTCTTTGGGTCTGTGGATTGTAGTGTGGCTATCCTATACTTTATGGCTAATATCCACTTATAAGTGAGTACATATAAAGCATGTCCTTTTGGGTCTAGGTTACCTCACACAGGATGACATTTTCTAGTTATTGAAAATTATCTACTTTGCCTGCAAATTTTATGATGTCCTTGCTTTTAGTAGCTGAGTAGTGTTTCATTGTGTAAACGAATCACATTTATCCATTATTCAGTTGAGGGACATCTACATTGTTTCTAGTTTGTGGCTTTTAAGAATAAAGCTGGTATGGACATACTAGAGCAAGTGTCCTTGTAGAAAGGTGGAGCATCTTTTGAGTATATGCCCAGGAGTGGTATAGCTCAGTCTGAAAATAGCAGTATTCCCGATTTTCTGAGCAACCACCAGATTGATTTTCAAAGTGGCTGTACAAGTTTGCACTCCCACCAACAATGGAAGAATGTTCCTCTTGCTCCATAACCTCAACAGCATGTGCTGCCATTTGAGTTTTTGATCTTAGCCATTCTGATGGGTATAAAGTGGAATCTAAGAGTAGTTTTAATTTGTATTTTCTTGATAACTAAGGATGTTGAATATTTCTTTAAGTGCTTTTCAGTTGTTAGAAATTCCTCTGTTGAGAATTCTGTTTATCTCTGTACCCCATTTTTAACTGGGTCATTTAGTTTCTTGGTGTCTTACTTCTTGAGTTCTTTATGTATTTTGGATATTAGTCCTTTATAAGATGTAGAGTTGGTAAAGATTTTTTTTCCAATTCTCTGGTTACAGATTTGTCCCATTGATGGTGTCCTTTGCTTTACAGAAGCTTTTCCTTTTCATGGGGTTCCATTTATTAATTGTTGATCTTAGTGCTGGAGCTTTTGGTGTTCTGTTCAGAAACTTATCTCCTATACTAATGTATTCACGGGTATTCCACACCTTCTCTTCCCACCAAAATTCTAACACAATTCTTTATAGATTTTGAAAAAAACAATTCTCAACTTCATATATATATATATATATATATATATATATATATATATATATATATATATAACAGAACAGCTAAAACAACTCCATACAGTAAATGAACATCTAGAGGCACCACCATTCTTGGTTTCAGGATACACTACAGAGCAACTGTAAGAAAAACTGCATGCTATTGTTATAGATGCAGACAGGTTGATCAATACGATCAAATCAAAGGTTCAAAAATAATCCACACACCTATGAACACTTGATTTTTTTTTTTTACAAAGAAGCCAACACCTGACAATGGAAGAAATAACGTGTCTTCAACAAATGGTACTTGTCTAAGTGGATATCTGCATGTAGAAAAATGCAAAAGATTCATATTTATCACTCTGAGCAAAACTTAAGACCAAATGGATCAAACATCTTAATACGAAACTAGATACATTGGTTTTTCAATTGTATGTGTGAGTGGTTCATCTGTATATATGTCTGTGTGCTGTGTACATGACTGGTGTCTATTAAGACAAAAGTAGGGTGTTGGATCCTCTGGAATTGGAGTGACCTATAGTGTGGCTTCTGGGAATCAATCCCAAGTCATGTGAAAGAGGAGTCAGGGGTCCTACTTGCTAAGCCATCTCTCTAGTCCTTAGAAATAATTTTTATTAGGGTAGTAATCACTAAACTTCTGTTTCATAGAAGCCAATCAAAAACCATTCCTACCTCTCTACACACTTCCTTGGAATTTCTATATTGGCAGTGCCAATATAGGAATTAATTTCCTGAAGTTGAATTACACAGTGTTTTTATGCTGTGTAGTGTCCCTGTAGGTCAATGAACAAATGGTGACGCCCCTTGCATTTCTGATAACCTAATTTGAATAGATTGTCGGACCTTTTATATGTACCACTATGGACCACCACAGTAGCTTGTGGCCCCTTCCCTGTTCCACATCTTTCCTTTCTTCTTGCTTCTCACTAAAGCTTTGTATGAATATATTTTGTAGAAGTATATTTTACTGGACAATCACAACACCTGGTAGAGAATATGACAAGAGTGAGGATTCTAGAATTGATGGTAACAAGGGAACTGAAGCTTTTCTGGAAACGCCCAGCATCTTGAGCCTAGACTTTTCACTTTCATTGGGGCTTGTGATTGTGGCTGGAGTGAAAGTAAAGCCAACCTTAATAAGGAGACCCTGTCATCCATCTCCTCTTGTGCACCATGTCCATCCTTTTAGCATACCATTAGCCCTGTGGCAAACCAGCTGTTTTCAACCATGGCATGTACCAATACATGGATGAGAGTCTTGGTCTGGTGATAGAAACGAAGAAATTTTCATGTCACAATAAATCTTTAACAGGTTGAGTCAAAAAAAAAAAAAAAAAAGACTCAACCCAGATCAACCCAGATAAAGCCCAGATCATGATTCTCCATCACAGGGTTCAGGAACTCATAATTCTTTATTTAAGCTTTCTATTATCTCCTAAACTGCAATTTGCAGTTTGTGTTCGTGAATCATCTTGGACCAAGTGGTGAACAGCACAAACTTGAAGTTCCTACATAGCAGAAGCATGGAGGAAGGTTCCACATTTGTATGCCTTGTACACTACCCTGATCTCCAATTCATTGTGTAGCTATGGAAAGACAAACACTTTTTCCTATTATTTGAGTCTCTAGGTTTGAGTGTCTCTTAGTTGGAACAAGTTATTCTATAAATATTAAATAAATCTATATGAGAACAAAATTAAAAATTCTGCTCATAAGCAGGCTGTATTATAGGCCCTGAGGAGTTAAGTAATTTAAATACATCATTGTATTTCACAGAAGTACAATCTGTGGCCTGCTGGACCTAATATTTAAACTCTTTATGTCCCATTTACTCAATACCAGGAAAGTACATTTGTCCCCAGGCCATTTCTGAATAATTTCTAGACAGATGTCTCTTCAACACATGCTCAGTCCTCATTTGTTCAGTACCCTCCAACCACTATATCTGCTACAGAAATGAAGTATAGCTGGGCTCTTCATCTAGAGTGTCTATGATCAGCAAGCACAACTGGGCCTGGGCTTTGTCTATTTTTTGGTAGAATCATACCTTGTGGCCACGATTGAATACAAACTCAAGACCCTTCTGCCTCAGTACCCGAAATGTGGCAGTTAAAGGCATTTATCATTGTTTCTAACTTGGGTTTTCTTTGTAGATGGCAGCATAAAGACACTTAAGTGTATGGGTGAACAATGAAATCTAGTGGAAAATATAGGCTCTGATGATCAACAATGACCCTGTCATCTTGTCTTTGGAGTTAGACACTGACTGAGCACTCTGTCCTCCTTCATCTAATGAGCAGAGAGCCATACTTGTACTCAGTTCCAGTCTTGCTCCAGTGCCACACAACCCTGGCTCCCTTGTGGCTAGACCTGATCTCTTTCTTAGAGAGGATGTTAGAATTTTAGACCAAATAACATGCATGTCTTTTTGTTTGCTTACTTTGCATAGTCTACTGTTCCCCAAACCTTCAGGATAAATGAGTTCATTGCAGGGTTATTATGATAGCTTTTTTTTTTTTTTTTTTTTTTTTTTTTTTTTTGGTAGAGTCAAATTCATTTTTAAACAGCCAGGCACTATGTTAGAAAACTGTCTTCCATCACAGCTTCATATCCTCCACAGGACAAGCTGACAAGTGAACAGAGCTTGGCTGAGCTTCTTAGTTCCCACGCTTGACCCCTATTCTTGTTGATTCTGTAAACTCAGATGAGTCCGTTGGCCTCAGATTAGATTACACGTCAATAGGTGGCTGTAACTCATGCTATTTCAGAGCATCACAACACTGATAATAGATAACATTGATGAAGCTCTACCTATTTGCTAGGCCCATTTCGGGCATTTACATCAAACCCTCCCTATCTTTATTATACCTGTTCCAGGGTTGTCTCTGGTGCTAGAAGTGGGTGCCACCAATGTCAGTGAATATGAAAGCAGAGCCTCTGAGGGCCTGAGCAGAGACTGGGGCATGGGAAGATAAATATTCTCTAGTGCTCACAGGCTAGGAGTATCACAGGCACTCTGAATCAGATGAGGCATGCTTTTAGCCCCACACAATCTAGCTCCCCACTTCACTGACATCTGTCCTGTGTCTGCTATGTCATCCTTGGCTCTCCAGAGTGGGCATTAGACATTTGAGGACGATGATACACAAAGTAATTTGGCAGGCTTACCCAGAAGAGGCAGAGAATAAGTAGAGCCTAGTCTTCTCCAGACACTGTCTGCTATGATTCCATTTGCAAAGCTCATGGGGCAGGTATGGGAGTCCTCACCATCACCAAGGATCTACAGATACAGAAAGATTGGAAATTTTTCTTTTTTTTATGACCAATTGGTGGCAAAGTCAAGGGTCATTCTCATCATCTGACAGTGTCCCAGGATACTGACCCAGAGGAAATGGTGTAACTATAACACTGCATGCTAGTAAGGATTAGCAATTCTATGTACTTTGAAGATTTTCCAGGATCATCTCTAAACAGTTCTAGAATACAGAAGTGCATTGATCCAGCAATGGAGGGAATATGTGGTCATGGTGTGTATAAGGGGAGCTTCTGTGTGCCTCTGAGAGATGAATGGAGGAGAGACACATGCAGAGAAAACAGAAAGAGCTAGAAACCAGCTTTTTGAAAAGTATTCAGAGGAGAACAAGAGACATCTGCCTCATGATCTGGGGTGTGGTAAACTATACATGCACACATGCCTTGGGTGTGTGCTTGTACATCAGTGTGCACCTGTGTGTATATTTGCTTGTGCATGTGTGTTTTGGGAGACAATGGGTGCATGGACTGTGGAAGTACCACCAAGCCACATAGGAGAGGTAGAGACAGAGAGGGGAAGAGAAAGAGAGAAACTGCTAAGGTAGGTTCAGAGACCAGTAGAATTCACAGGGTATGAATAAATGTGTGTGTGTGTGTGTGTGTGTGTGTGTGTGTGTGTGTGTGCTGGATGCACACACAAACGAGAATATACACACATGTTGATCTGCATGTGGCTTTAGTCACAGGCACATTAGTGGAACCAATGCCTCCAGTTCACTTACATTTCTATGTACCAACATAAAATATATTCTTTACCCAAGAAAGACAGGTTTGCTTATTTTTCTCCCTACTACAGGCTCTCCTGTCAGCTCTGTGATGGCAAAGACTCTGCTCATTCACCCATTTGGTATTTACTCTCCTAGAGTTATCTCCAGCTAAAAGAAAGGAAAGCCTACAGCATGTTAATTTCAAGAATGATTTCTAATACTACAATCTATGGTTAGATTGGTTATGTGACTAATTTGCTGAATTAGACATGACAAAATAAAATTTGAGGTCTTTGGTGATGGAAAGGTGCCATGGCAGGGGAAGTCTGAAGCTCCATTTAGGAGGGAATGAAGAAGGCTTCAGCCCTACACACACACACACACACACACACACACACACACACACACACACACTCCATGTGCTGACAGCCCAAACAGCTCTTCACAGAACACATGACTTGCTTCTGTAACTTTGGCTTAAACCACACTGAGCATACCCTCTGAGCCTCTCAGATCAAATCCTAATGTGTGCAGAATACACATTTCTGCCATTGTATGCTCTGTCTTGCTCTTCAAATCCCCAACTATAAGAAAATGTAATCACCTTTCTTTGATCTTCCAGACCAACTTCTCTCTGTGTCCAACCATAAGCCCGATGTCTTCTGCAGCTTCATCACATGCTAATTTTTTTACCATAAACTTTCTGCTGCATTTGAAAACCAGACTTTGTTATTCATATAACATCAGGGCTGGGAAGGCTAAGACATAAAACATGGACACAGCATCTTCCACCTAAGCCCAAATCATTAAATGAACCCCATGGGAACTACAGGTGGGTGTAGCCTGAAAAATCTCAGATAAATTTAAATGTCTCAGATATTCATGGACCAGTGTACTGAGTCTCACCTCTGAAATTAGCTGTTAAGTGTGAAAGAAGCTAGCTAGCTGGGTTGGCAGCATGAGGCCTGAGGTGTTACTTGTGGCGTCAATCAAGGGGCAATTTCAGAAGACACATCAACAATGTTTAAATAGAAATTTGGGGTAATCAGTAGCCGAATGAGAAATGAATTTTGTTGTTGTTGTTTCCTGATGTTCCTTTTTCAAAGCACCTTCATCAATGTTTCCTCATAGGCAATTCTCTTTGGTAGTCAAGATTCAGCATCTCCTTGACCCTCTACGTGCATTTATATCGACTTAATGTATATATTCTGTATAATATATTTTATTAGAAGTCTGCCACATAAAAGGATTATAATTTGTCTTCCTTTTATTTATTTAATCATTTTCACCTGTTAAACAGATGCTCAGTGAATACCTAATATGTTAAAGACCTCATACTAAGAATTTCCTCCCAGAAAGCCTACCGTTCAGTGGACAGAGATTAAGACCCAGACATGCAAGGTAATGGATGGTATTGATGGTGATCCATAGATATACAGAAGAGTGAAAGATTGAATCATTGGTCTCACTTAGTCTGTTTTGTACCTCTTTGGACTCCAGCCCTTCTACGCCAGCACTGTGTTTGTAATGGAAGAGTGGAACTGCTCCTGCTGTACCAGTTCTTCTGCCTGATCTTGCTCACATTAACCCTCCTACCTGCCAAATCCCAGTGCCTTGGCAGGTCTCAGCTACAAGGTCATTTGGATATGGCTAGCCATCTTCTGCAGGTTTCTCCCCGTATCTGCTTCTTTCTCCATCACGTTCTCAGTCCCCTGCATTTTCAATAAATTTGTTTCCTGTGGCCATGCCTGCCATAGAAAAAAACTGCATTTTATAGAAGAAAGAACTAAGATTCACCAAATACTGCTTTATCACATGACATCACATTTCATTAGTGGTAATAATTTCAACACTCTTTGTAACACATCAAATGCAATGAAAGGAGACTAGAGGCATCGAGTGATGTGTTGATGGGGTAGGTTACAATGAGAAGGTATGATCTAGACACAGCTATTATTCCCTCACTAAACATAGAGAATATACAGGGGTATGAACTTGATGGTTGCTTGTTTAAAGGGCACAACATTAATTGGGTATTGTTTATGAACCCCAGAGAACCTTCCAGAATTTTAATATCTTGCCAAGTCTACAGGAGATAGAATGACCCAGGAAACACAGACCAAAGCATCTACATTTGCTTTAATTATGTTTTCCTATTGCTGTGATAAACACCATGACCAAAAGTAAGTTGAGAAGGAAAGGGTTTATTTTATTTTATGGCTCTCAAGTCACACATTATCATTGAGAGAAGTCAGGGTTGGGATTCAAACCAAAAACCTAGGGACACAAACTAAAGCAGGGACCTCTGAGGAGTGTTGCTTACTGGCTTGTTGTTCATGGCTTGCTCAGCCTGTTGTCTTTTACAACCGAGGACTACCTGCCTAAATGTGGCACGCCTACAGTGGGCTGGGCCTCCAACATCAATCATTAATAACGGAAATGTTCTACAGACCTGCCATAAGGCTACCATAAGGCAGTCTTATGGAGGCACTAGATTTTAGGTCACCATCAGAGAGAAATAGGGATAGATGATATATAGATATAGATATAGATATAGATATAGATATAGATATAGATATAGATATAGATATAGATATAGATAGATATAGATATATAGATAGATAGATAGATAGATAGATAGATAGATAGATAGATATAGATATATAGCTAATATATAGAAGATTGATATATAATATAGAGGAATAGATATAGATGATATAGATAAAATGTAGGTATAGATATAGAGATATCTGTAAGATAGATAGATAGATAGATAGATAGATAGATAGACAGACAGAGATAGGGATAACCTCCCCTGAAAGTCCTGGCTGCTAGTGGCCCATTTCCTCTAACTAGTTCCTTTTTCTTAAGGTTCCCAGTATCTTCTTAAATAGTGCTGTACACTAGAGAACAGATCTTAAGTACATGAGCCTATTAAAGGAGCACCTCATAGACATATCATTAACTGTGGTTTTCCAAACAGTAGCTGAAATTGAGTCCTGTGTTACTAAGTTTACCACCTTAATTCTTTTTTTTTGAAATCATGATGAGGAGACCCACTCCCCAGTGCCTCAGGAAAAGTAGATATGAGCAGGGACAGATCCACTGTCCAGATCTCATTACTAAGAAGAACTGCTGTCGGATGCAGAGGTGAGTCAGCACACAGCCTCTGAAATTTTTCCCTTTAAGAAATTGCTGTCCCAGAGAGAGGCTAATTATCTTAATATTACTAGTTGTGGCTTTCCTATAGGCTTTCCATACCTTTAGAAAGGTATTCCTCATCATGATTTGCATGACATGACTGCAGATGAAAATACAGTAATCAAGACTGGCATACCTTTGGGGATTCCCACAATGAGGTTGGCTGGAGGAGATATAGTTTAAGATCTTTCTCTGTAACAAGTTAGTGTAAAAGCTAGGAAAACCCAGGCTTCAGACATAAACACAGACATGCATTCTGCTTTGAACGTTCTGAAAGGTTTTCCACATGTTCTTATCAGCTCATGCATGGTGCATTTTTTTCTCATTCCAAGCAGCCAACTGTCTCTCTTTAATGTCACCCAGTGAATGTGGCACTGACTGGCCACCATCAATCAGCCTGGAGATAGTCTCTTTTCAACACTCTATATCTTGCCAGGATCAAGAAAGCATTTGTTCTCTGGGGGCTTCCAAAAATATTGACAGTTCTTGGATGAGACTCAACACTAATTTGAGGACTTTCTTCTTTTCTTTTCCATAGTGACAGCTTCCCTGACAGCATGAGACTGAGTATTTCTGCTGTTTAAATGGTGGCAATGATCTCATCTCTGTGGCTCTTTCTGGGTTGCATGAGGAACAAAGAACTCAGGATCTGGGCTGTATTTTGAGCTCTCGGAAGGATGAAGACTCATCCCACTACCCCACTGCTAGCATGACTGTGCTCCTGTGGTTTGGCTTCTCTGCATCCAGGAAATCTCTGTGCTCTTACACAGTGGGTATCTTTGCTTCTGTATCTGGCATCACTTGGCATGTTCTTCACCAGCTGACACCTTTCCAGAGAGACTCTATATGAACATATGCTTTCTTTTCAAGGTCCACTGCATATGTCAGTCCTGAGATGTGCTTTTTGCTATATGGTCCTGACACTTGCCATTTCTGCCACCTGGGATGCCTGCTTCACCATGCCCACTTCCTACTTATTTTACCTTTGTCATCATCCATAGGGAGACACCTATCTCCTAACTTCTCATGTTCTATTTACTGTCTTCCTTATCTGAGCATCCATACCATTAGGCTTCTACTATAGCCAAGAAGTAATGCCTGTGGAATGTCCCACATTTTTCAAAGTACTTTACACATACATTATTTAATCCTTAAAATAAAGAGTTCTATCCTACATTTGCTCCAAGGCTAATCTGCTTTGTCATCCACTATTCCAAGTTCTCTTGGTACATCACAGTGCCACACTTTCCTGACCTTATGAACTTAGGTGAAGCCATATGACTTGATTTGGCTAAAAACCCATAATAGATACATCATCATTTCTGAGTCAAAGCTTTAAAGGCCAAAGCACAATTGGCCCTTCATTTGACTTTTTGTTGTGTATGTGTGTCTGCATGTTCACATGTATGTGCAGGTATGCATGTATTTGAGTGTACCTGCATATGAAGGACAGATGTTGATGTCAAAAGTTTTATTGGATTGATTTTCACTTTATATATTGAGGCAGGATCACTCACATGAACAAAGAAATCATGGATTCAAATATTCCATGTAGTCAGCCTCTTCCAGAGACCCTCTGTTTCATTCTTCTAAGCACTTGGAATAAAGGCAGGCTATCACAGACTACATGACTTTTACATGAGTGCTGAGTCTGACCTCTAGTCCTCATACCTGTGCAACACTATTTTACTCATCTCCCAATTCCTGAGTTTTCATTTTCTTCCTACAATGAGGATGAGCTAATATTTCTGGCTGGGTTGTCTGCTAGGTAATGAGTAAAGGTAGTCCTGCCTGTAGATGTTCATAGGCTAGTATAGGATGCTGATACAGCAGATGACACCTTACTAGTGTTGTTGCATGGAAGACTATGGTAAAATGAAACCCCTACAGAGATTTTTAAATAGTCTAGGTGTGTGGAAAACATAAATTTTCACAGAGAAATTAATGGAAACGATCACCTTTGAGTGGCTTTCCAGAAGATGAGTAACATGTTAGCCAGGCAAAAAGCTAGATATGAGCATGAAAAGGAGAGAGAGAGAGAGAGAGAGAGAGAGAGAGAGAGAGAGAGAGAGAGAGAGAGAGAAAGGGAAGAGAGATGGGGAAAAGGCCTGTCCCATCTCTTTCCCCAGGTGAAACTCTGAGGGTTCCTGTTTTTATATTTACTTTCTTACTTGTAAGAAGGAGAGGCATGTGCCTGTGCTCTATGGTACACCTGTGGAAGTCAGAGGGCAACTTTTGGGAGTCAGTTCTCAGTCTCTAGCTTGTTGATCAAGAGCCTCTCTTGTCTTTGTCATCCTACACACTCCAGAACAGTTGGGTCATGAGCTTCTGAGGGATTCTACCGTCTCCCGGTCTCATCTCTCCAGAAGAGTGCTAGATGTGTACCACACCTTCTGACCGGGTATGTGAGGTCTGTGGACTGAACTCAAGGTATAAGGCTTGTTTAGCAAGTGCTTTTACTGTTGAACCATCTCTCTGGCTTGACACTAATATTTTAGCAAACATACAAATAATGAATTTCATCATGATATCTTAATATACATACTGTAATAAGTAATGTGTGATATATTATATAGTGTATAATATATATAATATGTAATTTATGATATATGATATGTGTGATATATGATATATGATTGATATGTGATATATAATTTTTATGTGATAGATGATGTAAGATGTGAGATGTGATATGATATATGATAAATATGTAATATATGTTGTATGTATGTTGCATGGTATGTTACATAATTTACAGTATGTTGTATATTCTATATTCTATATTCTATATTCTGTATTCTATACTCTATACTCTATATTCTCTCTATATATATGTATAAAATCATACATTTTATATCATGTATCATAGATCATGTATCATAGATCATGTATCATAGATCATGTATCATATATCATATTATACATTCTGTATTCCATATTCCATCTTCCATATTTCATGTTCTGTATTAAATATTCCAAATTCTATTCTATATTCTACATTCTTCTATATTGTATATTGTATATTCCATATTCTTCATTCTATATAGTATACTTTGTTCTTATTCCCCACTTCCACTGCCTTCCCTTCCCTCCTCCTTGCTGGTCCTGGTACCCTATATTCCTTGGACTATTCCCTCCTTACACTATCATGTCATATATATTCTATTATCCTTTCTTGTTGCCTTTCCCTGCTGCCTTTAGAACTCTTTGGTGTCTCTCAAAGTCTCCTTTCTACTTTCATGTACTATACATATAGATAAACACAAAAAATTTAATAAAACATTTGGCTCAACACATGCAAGCTAGTAAGTACAATGCAGCACATAAACAGATGCACAAATTCCAAGCACATGATTACCTAAGCTGTTTTTGAGGATGGACACGAAGACTATTCCACAACCTGTAAAAAAGTTCTACAAAGAGTCCTGGGTTTCTTCATACCACTACCTGCTTCTTACCTCAACAAAATTAGCAATAACCTTTTGAGTCACTGCCTTTATTTAAAAGTGTTGATGGTACTTCACTACCTTTATAAAAATTTTTAAAAATTTTTATTTTTAATTATGCATATGTGTGGGTGCATATGCATGTATATTTACAGCTGCCCACAGGAGTCAGAAGATGGTATCAGATCTCCTGAAGATGGACAGGCAGTTAGTTCCAGGCCACTGATGTGATCATTGGTGACCAAACTTGTGTTTCCCCCAGGAGAAACAAGCACTTTTAAATACAAAGGCATCCCTTGCAACTCACTTCTTCATAACCATTAGCAGAAAGTCCAAACTCAGAAGGATGTCTTCAAGATCATCATCTGTCCCTGTCTTCCAGTTGCCATTTCAGCATGGTAATTATACTCTACTGCTACAGAACCACAGGCCCTGGCCTGTGAACTCTAGACTATCTCTGCTTCCATATTTAGACTTTATCCCATCAAGTAAAATTCTACTACAGTTCAAGTATAACTCAGCCATCATCTCCTGGACAGAGCTATACTCTTTCCTGCCCCTTACCTACTTTCAATAGCATGAATTGCCTCCACACATGGATGGCTTTTTATCTGCAGTTCGTAGGATGCTTCACACATTGTTTTCTTCTATTTAAAGGTGATGTGCTGATGTGTAGTTTTCTTCTTTATCCCGACTGATATTTGCAGAGATTCTTAAATATTTATCATAACAGTTTTGTCAGACTTAGGAAATCTCTACCCCATATCTCTTTTAGTGTTGTTTTTGATCTATTTGTTATCTTACTTACTTTGAAGGCTCAATTATCTTCTCTGGAATATTCTGCCTTTTCTATTCCTCTGTGTGTTTCAATTTAAAATTTTTCTTTCAACTTGTTTTAATATACAGTTGAAGAATCCATTGTGATTTCAAATTCAATTGCTGAAATTTCATTTCTAAAATTTATAGTTTCTGATCTATGGGCAAATCCCTCTTGCTTTCTTTGACCTTGAACTAGGTCTTGGGCATGTTTGTTTTATAATATGATGATGATATCTCTGTTTTATAACATCTACGATTTTATATCACATGTTCATTTTGGTCTCTCTGTATAGCAGTTTGTCTTCTTGTGTACTGGTTTATTTTTTCTAGTTTCATGCACTTTACATGAAAAATTATGTGAAATAATAAGGAAAACATTGAATAACTCCAATCCAAATGGAAAAAAAAAAACATGTGGTGGATCTGATGGTTGTTCCAGTTTTCTGCATTGAAGAATTTTTGACAGTATTGCAGAGAGAGAAGCCCAACCAGTAAGAAGTGCTTCTAGCAACCTGGAAAAGCAGATCAGAGGTGGGATTTCAGCTAAAGGCTAGAGCTTGCAGAGTTGGACGCCAAGAAGTGAAAAGCCAAATTGAAAAAGAACTCCAGAGATATATGCCTTGGTTCTGCTTAAAATTTTTTCATCAATTAATTTATTCACTTTACATCCAAATCACAGCCCCTCCCTCCTTACCTCCCAGTTCAACCCTCCTTCTCCCATTCCCCACTCACCATCTCAGAGAAGGGGACCTCCCCTCCAGGTACCAACCCACCCCGGCACATCAAGTCTCATCAGAACTATTTACACCCTTTCCCACTAAGGCCAGACAAGGCAGCCCAGCTAGGGGAATGGATCCAAAGGCAGGCAACAGAGTTCTATTCAGAAACAGCCCCCACTCCAATTGTTGGGTAACCCACATAATGTCCAAGCAGCTCATATACTACACATGTGTAGAGTGGCTAGGTCTAGTCTCTACATGGATTTTGGTTGGTGGTTCAGTTTCTGTGAGTTCCATGGGTTCAGGTTAGTTATCTCTGTAGGTCTTCTTGTGGTGTCCTTAATTCTTTAATCAAATAGTAATTGTGTATACAGAGAATGTGACCCTATAGAAGCCAGCAGGAATTACAGAGGAGCAATGATCTACAGGGCGATTCAGTAGTGTAGTTCCAGGGGTAGGAAATTGGCATTCTGACTACCTGGAGGGATATAGAGGACACACTAAATCATTCTGGTAACACCCAGAAGGGACCTTTTTGAGTGAAAATCTCTGTGTCTATTTCTTTGGGCCATTACCTTTGTGTTCTAGGGTAGAGAAAAAGCTACCCAGCTTATAAAGATCTTTTTTCTGTATGTTTGGGTAGACACATGGAATGCCTAATGTGTCCCATCTGAATTCAGAGTTGGCTTAGGTAACTAGCATCCAAACCTCAAGTAAAGGATTCTCCAAGTGGAAAGAATGACTCTACTCAGTGTGTGGACACTCTATGAGCAAGCAGAAGATGAACTCTTGTAAAGATGACCATACATTCTTTGATACTCTTCCATTGGATTGCGGGATATGCCTCTTTTTCCAACCACTGAACTCAGCTCTCAGCTGAACAGTCATGGGCAGGCCCTATCTTGTCTTGAGGAACTTAGATTTACAAAACCCCATCAAATAGTCTCTCACAACTCCCATAAATCCACCTTCAGTAATTTTGGAGCAGACCAACAAATATGGCAGACAAGAAGGACAAGAGTGGTGGATCAGTTTTTCCTTGTGTTGGTGATCACTTATTCTTGTGTCCGTTTCTCTTATCCCCTTTTCACTTTGGTTTTGGGGAAGAGAGACTTATATCATCCTCCATTTGCTGGAAGATGGAAATGATTAGTGTGAGAATGGAGGAACATAACTTCTGGGAACCCTCCCTTCCTCTCCCCAAGCCCCTGTGTATTTTGAAGGTATGTATGTATGTACATGTAGGTTTGGGGATGTATGTGTTTGCAGAGGTTAAGAGGTAAGAAATACCCTTGGGTATTTTTCTTTTCTCAAGATCTATCCACTCCATCCTATCTTTTTTGAGGTAGAGTCTCTCACTCACCTGGAAAGTGCCAAGTAGGTTAAACTGCCTGAACCCCGAGTCTCCAAAATCTGATTGTGTCTGCTTCCCTAGAGCTGGAATTGAAATCATATGCCATCACATATATCAAAAGCCCAGCTGTTTTATACGGGTTCTGATGGTGGAGCTCAGGTCTTTGTATTTGCAAACCAAGCAGGTTATTAGGCTGAGCCATCTCCCAATCCATTTTCCTGCATCTCTAGGGAAGCTCTTCTGTTGTCCTGGGATTCCACTTTTTTTGTAGGTTATTTCTATGCATGGGAAGTACATGAGGAGGCAGTGGGAGAATCTTCCACTGAAATGTTCCTGCTCAGATCACCAAGACCATATGGAAGGGCTCATTAAAAAAAAAAAAAAAAAAAAAGAACCTCTTATACTCTTTTGTCTTTCAGGTATGAACCTGGGTTTCATTCCAGAAAAAGAAAGCAAGGCTTCATCAAACCTTTAACAGCCTTAATCTTAATCTTCGTCAAAGCCCTAATCTATGTATCCCATCAGTAAAACAATGATTTTTTAAAATCACATAATAGAGATTTAGACTATACAAAATATATTGTTATTAGGAATTATGTTATTAGAAATTAAGTAAAATAGTGGTTGTAGATTCTTCTTTAATAACTATGATTTCGCTAACACTGAATAGTTAAGTTTCTAGTACTAGAAATGATACCTGTCTTGTGAAATGGGTCCTAAGTCCAATTATAGAGCTATTAGTTACTACCATGGTATGTGTGCCATTACTGCACCTGTAGGGTTGTCATTCCATGCTTACCATTGATGTGGTTCATAGACATCATAGCTAGATAGGACTGTTGGTTGCCTTTATCCTTTGGAGGCTTGCACTGTACCTTCTGGTTCTTGAGTAGCATCAGTAGCTGTACCTGTAAGTCTCACCAACATGAACTCTCAAACATGAACTAAACAAAAAAAAGCCCATGAGGATTTAGGCTTACACAAAGAACTAGAGACAACTGAGTAAAACTGAGGTTGGGAGTGGTGGCCCTCCCCAGAGATCTGGGAGAGGTCTATGGGAGGGTTTGGAGGGAGGAAATGGAAGGCAGAAGCAGTATGATTAAATTATAATCTCATCATGAACAAAAAATTAAAATAAAAAATAAAAAGGACTATACAAAACTATAATGCTTCATTCTGCCTATGAAGCTTAACATTTTAAATATATTTTGAGATTATAATGGTATTTCCCCTTCTTCCTTTCTCCTCCACCCCTCCTATGTATTTCCCCAACCAGCTCTCATTCAAATACATGGCCTTTTTTTCTTTGTTTCTACATGTATGCATATAATTCTTCAATATATAAATATAGCCTGCTATTAAGTTTGTGTGTATGTGTGTGTGCTTTCCTCTTGATATTGGATAATCGGTAATGTTTTACCCTGTGTTATTTCGCTCAATCTCAGCAATTCTTAGTTATCTGTAGTTCTTTGTCTAGGGTTAATGCCTTGCAAACTTTCCCCCATCCACCTTAGCATTACTACTAATGTTCTATTAGTTCAAGTCATGTTTATTTAGCCACGATGGTGAGACTTGATGGGTGCAGCTTCTAACATTTTAAGGAAGCACATCCTCACAACAAACTTTCTGTTCCTTTGGCTCTTCCAATATTTCTTGTCTCTTTCACAATGAACCCTGAGCCTCAAGTACTCAAGTTGTTTTGTAGATGTATGTGTTGGGACTGGGCTCCGCAACTCTTCATTTGAATCAGTTGTGGTTTTCTCTTATGGTTTCAATCTGTTGCGAAAACAATTCTCCTTGATGAGAGGCAAGAACTATACTTATCTATGAGGGTAAGTACTTATCCTGTAGTTAGGGACTGTACTAGTTTGTTGGACTGTCAGTTGTAGGTTACACTACGAGATTCATGACCCCACTAGCTGGTAGGAAGCTAGGTTTCCAGTACATGTCATTTTTCTTCTTGTTGGGTGAACCCCAGTACAGATAGATCACTGTTGATTACCAAAAAGGTCTATTGCCATGGTAATAAGCCCTTAGGCTTATTGTGTCATGCTGGTGGTTTATAGATATTGTACGTGGTAGGATTACTGGTTACTTGTCTCCTTCAGAAGCTTGCATGGCACCTTTACTAATCATGATAGTCCTCAGAGAGAAAACCAAACATTTTTAAAAGACCATTTCCCACGAAAGCAATCTTTCCAAAAATAATTATTGATGTGTACAATCTACTTAATAATTTCTCCTTTGAGATATTAGATGATTTGAAAGATTACAGCAGTATAATTAAAGCCAGTAAAACCATCTCCACACTGAAATACTTTCATATTTTCCTGAGGGATAGGTGATTATAGGGCATAAACAAATATCACAGTCTTGCTGAACTTCAAAAATATATCTGAAAATGCTACACCATTCAAGCTGTATGGTGCAGTAGGTAGAAGCACCCAGATACACTGAGTTTGAAGGGAAAATCAAAGGTACACACAGGGCTTTCCCTGTCCTCAGAGAATGACATCATTTCTTGGCACCCATGCCAAAAGCAACTCTCTGTTGGGTGGACTGTGAAGCGTGACTTCTTTTTAAGCCAAGGAAAGACTGTCTGAAAATGGGATTTTAATTTTTTTCAAATGAGTGGGAGGCCAGCTGGCTCCAGATCTGAGTTTAGATGGAGAAAAAAATCAACTGAGCTACATTTCTTTTTCTCTTAAATCAGAGATTTACATGAGAATTTTCTCCTTATATCTGAAAGCAGCAGTTGAAGTGTCATGCACTGAATACCAAAAGATGCCTTCCAAATTGGTTCTGATGCTGAGTCATTAGCTGGGTGATCTCAAATGGTGTTTGTGACCCCATGAGTTTCCTTCTTTGTTGGTGTGGTCACTAGCACCCATTCTATATGTTGGAAGGACAGTCTAATACTACTTACCTAGTTTTCTGCTCTGAACTCTGGACCCCATTTGCATGCAGTAAAGATCATTTCCTTTTGTGCTCAAGCTTGAACTTCCAGTTACTTATGCCCCAAGAAGGAAGGAAGGAAGGAAGGAAGGAAGGAAGGAAGGAAGGAAGGAAGGAAGGAAATAAGAAAAGAAGGAAAAGGAAATTCAGAATTTAGTCTCAGTTCCTAGCTGTCACTTCCACCCTTAAGCCCACAATGTCTCTGCACTGTCATCACAAATTCATATGCCCTTCGCTTTTCTCCTCACTATATAATAGATATTTTAGAAAAGTCTTATTTATTGTTTTCATCCTTCCTGTCTTTCAGTACCCTCTCTCACTGACCTCTGCATTCTTTCCAAGAACAATAAAGAGTTTGGAGTGAGAGGTATGGCTCCAACAACCCTAGCCCCTAGACACATTCATATTTTCTCTCTCTCTCTCTCTCTCTCTCTCTCTCTCTCTCTCTCTCTCTCTCTCTCTTTCTCTCAACTTGTTTCTTCCTATCCAGATACATGGCTTCCTGATCAATGTCTAAGTACTTTATTCTCATACAGGGCCTTCACATCTCTCTGTCCCTCGGTGTTCTTAGTCCCCCTTCCCCAGGAATTCTTTTTTGACCATGTCAGCACTGAGGTCTATGCTTGAGAGATTCCTAGCCACAGAAGCAACATTGGCCCTCTCAGGCTTCTCTCACTTTCTTCTCTTCTTTCTTTAGACCTCATAGCGCATATGGTTGTTTTGTTTATTCATCTGCTTGCTTATTCTTTTTTCTTACATTAGAATACAAATTCTGTAAGAACAGAGACTCTTGTCATTTTTACTGATTGCTGTATTCTTAGCCTGAAACTCAACCAGTACTCAGCATTGGCTTAAAAAACTAAAGGTCATACAGCAGATACCTAACAAACACTAGTTATCATTATTATCAATTTACAGAATTAGACTAGACTTACTTAACTAAATGTATCATGAAACAGTGCTGCTGAGATCCATTTTCTGTGAGTTGTCATTTTTAATAGAAGAATATATTTAAAGTCATACTTTAACAAGTTTTCTCTAAAAAGAAAGGCAAATTAAAGCAACAGTTCCTAGCTTAGTTAACACTGTTGGTTCACGGAATATACTTCATCTCGTCTAATTAAAAAGCCAGGCAGAATTACAAGCCTTTTCTAGAGAGTACTTTGTAGGAGCTTTAAGCATACCTAAGGAAGGATAGAGTACATGGGGAAGTCAGAAGATCCCTGCTCACCTAGGCTCTGAGGAGTCTGTTTTCTTTTCTAAGTTGTGTAGAAAAAACTTGAATATTTTATTAGTTTTGCTGTGATAACCAAGATCCTTGTTATCTGTCTTTCATGTGGTCTGTACACTGAAATCTTGGCTGCCATGACTATCTGCTGGGTGATTTTTAGGTCAGTGATGTATCCTCTGCCCAGTTTGTTTATTCATATAATGAGGGCCTCGGAAGTGCATAGAATTGTTAGGAAAGACTATTGAGTGCTTTGGTCTCAATTCTCAGGTCACAAATCACTGTGATGGTTTGAATATGCTTGGCCCATGCGAACTGGTACTAGTAGGAGGTGTGGCCTTATTGGAGGAGGTGGAGCTATGTTAGAGGAAGTGTGTCACTGTGGGGGAAGGGGCAGCTTTGAGGCTCCTATATTCAGGCTCTGCACAGTGTAAAAAGCCAAGTCTCCTTCTGAATGTCTTTGAATCAAGATATAGAACTACCAGCTTCTCCAGCACCATGTCTGCCTTCAAGCTGCCATGCTTCCCATCCTGATGACAATGGACTGAACCTCTTAAAATGTAAGCTAGGCCTAATTAAATATTTTATTTTATAAGTGTTGCCATGGTCGTGGTGCCTCTTCACAGCAGTGAAAACCTATGACAGTCATAATTCTTCTTTTGAGATGGTCTAGGTGCCATGTGTACACTCGACTCTGCTTTTGTAATTCCGGGTCCTGATATATTGCGACACAAAAATACCATTGTAGCCATGTGGGAAGGAAAAGAATCTCTTCATCTCTGCAAATACTATTTTTCTAGAGAGGCCCAAATGGGAATCCACTGTGCCCTGAGTATAGGCTCTAAGTTGAAGTTGAAAGGGGGAATGGCCTTCAAAACACATATTGAAATTATTCATTTCCTGCATAGGCAGACTCACAAGAAGGTCTGACACATATCCAACCCAGAGAGTCAAGTATGGGTCATAGAAGGTGACTTTCCTGCCAAGGTTCACCCCCAAAGTTGCCCAAATAGTACCTCAATAAGGGGACCAGGAAATTTTACTTCATGAACTGAGGGAAATAAGTTTAAGTAGCTATATTCGGCATGTTAACAAAATACTTAGTCTTATTAACTATTAAGACATACCTCAATGAGGCTTGTTCATCCATTCAAGATCAAGTTAACTCAAGAATATGATAGAACTATTTTAATTTTGCCTTTATTTTTTTTAATCTCTGTACATGACAGCCAGGTTTCAGATGTAAATTTTTGCATATGGCTGGAGTTAAATTTTATTTTCTCCATACAGAAGCACACTTGACCCAGCACCACTTATTGAAGAAAACACATGCAGAGAATGCTCCACATGAATGCCTTTACGTAGGGATCTTCTGTTGCTTTCTAGTTCTTCCTTTGTTATTGGTTGAGTGACCCAGTGGAATTGTTTTATTTTTTGTATTCTGTTTAGTTCAATTTATTCTTTTTAATTCTTTATATTGATTCTTATTCTCCATCTTTACATTAACTTAGCAAGAATCACCACCACCACAACTACCACCACCACCAGTACCACCACCAGTACCATCACCATCACTACGACCACCCCCACCACCCCCACCACCCCCACCACCCCCACCACCCCCACCACCCCCACCACCCCCACCAAAATTATTATCATCATCTCTATCATTATCAGCACTACCATGTTTATTGTTACATTAGTAACTCTTCTGTTGATGCAATGAAATGCCCTGACTAAAAGCAACTCACAGAAGGGCTTATTTTGGCTTATTGTTCCAGAAGGATCAGTGTTCAACATGGCAGAGAGGGCTGGCTATTAGCTTATAGGTGATTCTGCTAGGCTTCTCCCAGAGACCTAGCAACAGCTGATATCATTATCTGTCACCACTACCTGCTGCCTACAGGTGCAGGCAGTATATACAGGAACAGCTTGGTACCCTATCTCTCTCTCTCTCTTTTTATCCCTTTTTTATTCTTCTCTGGCTCACTCTCTGCCTTCATGACTCTGTTCCTGTCTGTCTGCCTGTCTACATGTCCACTTGTCTCACTCCCCTCTCTTCCCTGCAAATAAACATTTATACCAAATCTGTTGCATGACATAATTTCTCATGAAGTCACCTTGGCATGGGCCCACTAGGTATCCCCTCACCGCATTATATTTTATAACACTGGCAGCAAACAGTAAGCATGGCTGCAGGATCAAGAGCTGAGAGATCACATTTCAACCACAAGCATGAGGCAGAGACAGCAAACTGAAAATATAATAAGGTCGTGAGATCTGAAAGCACACCACCAGAGATTTCTTCCTTCTACAAGCCATACCTCCAAAATCTCCCCAGAAAGCATCACCAACTGGAGACCAAGTGTTCAAATGTATGAGCCCATGGGGGACATTGATGCTACAGTGAGTGCTTACTGTGTGCCAATATCTCTAAGTACACTTAATTTCTATACTCTATAAATTGGCATTATTATAAACCCTATTCTATATATGAGGATTTTTGAGGCTGTAAAGTAGAATATAGCATTCATAAAATTATACTGTTATCCAATGCCTTCATAAGGATCTGTCTCAGCTCTGAAAGACCCCAGGCCAAAAGGCTTTTATTTATTCATTATATTCCCTCAGAATACCATCCCATCAAATATGTGACCTGGTCCTTGGTGCAGAGAAGGCTATTTGTTGAAAATAAAAAAAATTGAGTTTATGCTTGCTCTCTTTTCTGAAGAGCTGGGTGAGTGAGTTTCTTCACATGTAGAAATGTTAAGCTCTGTAAAACATTTAAAGATATATGACTGACTATCAGTGTAGTTTACACTCAGAAGCAGTAATTCCAAATCCAGGAAAAGCTAGTAACACTCAGGCCTACCTGGAGTACTACTTGGAGTAATTGAACACTCCATTTTCCTGTGTTTCCCTTTCATATTCTCACATGCTCAGACTCCAGGTCCTGTCCTATATATAGAAGTTCCTGATGTTTACCCCCTCTGTATACCTACGTATGTTATTTCTAAGGATCTGGGGAGTTGACCTATCCATTTTTATTCCATCTATTTGTTACAATAATCTCTGTTCAAAAGAGATGTGGCAAGACTATAAACTATTACCATATACTGTTAGGTCATCTAAGGGAAGCAAACTGGGGACCACTGAAGAGGAACTACCTCTTTCAAGTGGATGAGATTAAAAAGGCACATAGTTTCAGTCTTAAGCAGATAGAACCATGTTTTTTAAATGGAATTTTCTGGTAAACTCAACAGAGGAAGAGAAAATCCATTGCAGATGGTAGAGTGTCCAGTTTGGATCATGCCACAACTGTGGGTTGTAAGGACTGGGGTAAATGATCCAGACAAAATAAAAGCCCCCAAATTTATGTGCTATCCTTTCATCTGTGAGAAGATATGGGGGTGAGGGATGGAGGGGGAAACAAAGAGAGGGGGAAGTGGAAGAAAGGAAAATGAAAGATGATAGGTAGATGATAGATAGATGATAGATAGATAGATAGATAGATAGATAGATAGATAGATAGATAGATAGATAGATAGAGTTCATAGATTGGAAAATGCAATATGGAGAGAGAACCTTCCTGAGTGGACCAGGCAAGAAATAAAATGGCAGGAGAGAGTTGGCAAAAAAAGAAAGCCAGGGAATTGAGGTAATAAGAGAGGGAGGAAGAAAGAAAGAGAGAGAGAGAGAGAGAGAGAGAGAGAGAGAGAGAGAGAGAGAGAGAGGAAGAAGAAGAAGAAGAAAGAGAAATAAAGGAAGGAAGGAAAAGAATGAGAGCTTTGAATCAGAACCTTGGAGAGCTCCACATGGAGGTGAAAACTGTCTGGTCAGTTGGAGGGAAACAGAATTTCTTTTGGGACCATGAAGGAGGAAGCTACCTTTCAGAGCTTCTGGAGGTGAAAATAAGTGTTGGTAACTGACTGCTTGCAGGAGATAAGTTTTGTGTCTGCAACAGTAGTCACCATATCCTCACAGGGCTTCCCTGACTACAGCAACATGAATGTGAAGGTGCTACACACCAGGACCTGTGGGTAGGAAGCTTACAGTCTACTCCGCCCAGTCCTGAAAAACATGATGGCATCCAACTGGCAGTAAAAACTGACAGCTCATCCCTAAGCCATGCCTTCTGGTTGCTAGGAAAACAACACAAAGGGAAATAGAGGAAGCCAAATAACAGAGACTGCTCTCATGATGTGTATGAACAAAAGAGCCCAAATACAGGGTAGTCTGCATAGACCCAGAGTGTAAACTATTGACTCTCCATAGACCCAGAATTACCACATTACCCAGTTGATATCATTAGAAGGTAGAACACATGACATATTTTTTAATTAATGTAATTTACTCAATGCTTTCTTCCTTCCTTCCTTTCTCTCTCTCTCTCTCTCTCTCTCTCTCTCTCTCTCTCTCTCTCTCTCTCTCTCTTTTGTTCTTTTTTTTCTGTAGAGACAGTCTAAGTTAGACTGAGAAGTTGAAATATTTATATTGTTCAATACCCAATTTCTTTGGCTTGCTCTGTGTTGTCTTGTTTGCAGTGTTGTTGTTTTTGTTTTGTTTTTCATTTATATTGGTTTGGTTTGGAGATTAGGTTTTGTTTTAGTCAAGTTCTCAACACAGGATATAGGCTGTTTTGGGGCTTGTAATTGCCCAGACTTTAACTCTTGGGGGCCTGGGTTATAGATGTGTGGTTTTACACCCTGGTTATAATATTTAATTTTAATTCACTTTTTTTCTATCTGTGTTTTGTCTTCACTTAAATGAATTTTTCTATATTCTTCACCTTTATCCTCTTTCACCTTTCTACAAGATTTTTTGCTGTTTTGATGTTTTCCCCCTTTATTTTGCCTTTAGCTTGATTGGGCTAATTTATTCCCTTCTGCATTAGCATTTCCCCCCCCCCCTTTTTTTACTGTTTCCTCTTCTTCCTTCTCTTCTATTTTTACTAATGCTATTTATTTACATTACATTATTTATTTTTCTGTTCATATCAATAACAACTTACTTTATTCCCATAAAGCTAATGGAGTTGTGATGATTTTTTATTATTATTGGTTATGCATTATTTAAATTTTTATACATCCTTTGTGAATTTTACATCATGTACCCCAATCCTACTCATCTCCCCATCCCTTCTTATCTGCTATTTGTCTCTTGTATCCTCTCTTTTAAGAGAAAATAAAAATAAAAGCAAACAATTAAAAATTAAAATAAACTTCATCATGGAAGATGCAGTGTGTCAGTGTGACCCAGAGTATACCGTTTTGTCCAAATATCTTTATTTAACAATATTCATTGTAATGAGTCATTGGTCTGGTTCAAGGCTTCTGGTCTCTGCCACATTATCAGTAGTGGATCCTCACCCATATTCCCATTAGATATCCTATTGTTGCCTTGTGTCATGGAGATTCTGATGCTTTAGAAGATCTGCAGGGCCAGCACCTTCACACACTCCAGCAGATCAGAATATCAGTTAGATGTTGGTGTTGGCCATCTCAAAACCCTAGATCTGGGTTTGGGTGTTAGCTGGGTTGGTCAGCCTACCAGCTCTGTCATACCTAGACCACCAGGGCCAGCTCTCCAGCACTGTCCCAGTCAGTTCACCCAAGTGCTGCAGCTAGCAAGGAGTGGGGCCAGCGCTCCTGCTCTCATTCCCTCTCAACTAGATTTCTTGCTTGCTACATGCAGTGAGGGGCAGTAGGTGGCACCTCTCTCATGCCTACACCACTAGAATGCAGATGAATGGTGGGGCTGCTCTTCCATGATCACACTGTTGGGGCAGCTCACCCTTAATCCCACTATTAGGTCCAGCTCTATCATGCTGCCCAAGCAAGTTGCAGGGCTTGTTCTCTAGAATGCTACTAGAATAGCAGCATGCAGACATCTAGGTGTTTCTGTAAATGTGTATTTATGGCGGGTTTGTCTGTGGTTGTTTCTGCAGTGATTTTCATTTTCTTAATGGCATTACTTTATTACATCAGAAAGATACTTGGAACATACTGGTTAGTTGGCTGCTGAATTATACGTTCAGTCTAGTTTTAAAAATCTGTATCTCAACTCTGCCATAACCCAGTCTCACCTAAACTTTGGGAATATCTCTCAGACCTCATCAGAGGAGTTTCAGTGGGCTATCAAAACTGGGTAATGCAGAAACTTACAGCCTGTCAAAGGTATAAAGAATAAGTGCCAGTGATATACTCAGCCAAAAATAGTATATGAATATAACCCCTCCTTCCAGGTTCTGGGACTTTCATGGACAAGGGTTGGAAATAGAATAAGAGCTAGAGATCATGGAGGACCAAAGCAAAAATGGTGTCTTCTAGACAGGATAAGGTTGCTGTATTCAGGAGTTAACATCTGCGTTTGCATGCACAAAGTCTAGCTAATCAACATTCTAGCGTGAGACAGGAAGGTATTCATGAGCCTACACCCCTAAGGAGGCACTGGAAGATAATGATTTAAAGGGAGAGTACATTTTCTTTGATGATGCAACCAGTGGAAGGTCATACATGCACCAGTGGATGGCCCTACAGGGCATGAAATTTGTGGGGGAAAGAAGGTGGTGATAGATCTGTGAGGTAGAAGTTGAGTGTGAATTAATCCAAATTAAATTACATGACATTTTCAATAAAAGAAATGAGGGATAATTTACAGCTATAAATATCTACATAAAAGAGCAGAAAGATCTCAAGACAAAATTTAATAAAGCCTTTTATAGTCTTAGATAAACAAGAAAAACCCAATTTTAAAAACAAATAGGTGAAAGTAGAGAATAAAGATCAGAGCTAAAATAATAAATGGGAACTTGAAAAGAATAAAGCAATGAATCAATGCATTGATCTTTTAAAAGAATAAAGAAAGTCATACTTTTAGCCAAAGAACCAAAGGAAAAGTAGAGAAGATACCAACTAATGAAACCATTTACTAAACTAGAAATGAAAATATGATGCAGACAAAAGGATAATCCAGAAGTTCATTAGGCAATATTTTAAAAGTTGATTCTTCTAGAAGTGAGAAAGTTTAGAAGAAAATGATCGAGTTCTAGACGACACAAAAAACTTAACAAAATTAAAGCAATAAAAATCACTCCACAGCTAAATAGACTATTAATGAATAAAACTACTGAAAGATTAATAGAAAAAAAAAAAAAACAGTGTCCCAGGAGAGATTCAATATACTGCTGAATCCTGTCAGATATTTAAAGAAGAATTGATGTAGTGTTTCTCAAGGTATTGTGTAAAAGAGAAGAAATATTTAAAATCTCATACTAGAAAGTCAGGATTCCTGATACAATAACTGAATGAAGACACACACAAAACAGAACTATAAGCCAATTTCATTGATCAAAATGAATGTAAAATTCTTCATTGAAATACTTGCTAACAGTATTCAGCAATTCAGTAAGAAATCATATATCATGATCAACTTGGATTCACTCCAAAAATGCAACTATGTAACATATACAAATTAATAAATGTAAGACATTAACTAACAAGGTCAAGAATGAAAAATACATAATCATCTCAACCCAAACAGAAAAAGCATTTATCCAAATCCAAATTTCTTTCATAATAAAATTCCTAAAACACCCAAAACAGAAGATCACACATTAACATAAGTTAGCTATACACAACAGAACTATCGCCAACAATATATTGATCATGGTAAAAATAAAAGCATATCCTCTAAAATCAGGATTGAGACAACGTTGCTCACCATCACTGTCTATTCAATACAGTGCTAGAAATCTTAGCGAGAGTAATAAAGTAAGAGGATGAAACAGGACAGATACAAATAGGAAAGGAAGACGTGAAGTCATCTCTGAAGAATAAATGATTCTACATTACAAGATTATAAAGATTCTATCAGAACTCTTGTATATGAAATAATATTTTTGTTGTAGAGTAGGATACAAAATCAGTATAAAGAAATAAGTAACTCAGGCTGGAGAGATGGTTTAGTGGTAAGATGCTTGCCACCAAACCTAAATGATCCCCAGAATCTACATAGATGAAAAGAACTTACTCAAATGGGATTTTGGCCTTGAACATTGTGACTGACATGCATGCACGCACACACATACACACACACACACACATGCACACACACAATGTGTGTGTATTTATATATATATATATATATATATGTGTGTGTGTGTGTGTGTGTGTGTGTGTGTGTGTATACATATATGAAAAGATCAGTAGCTTTTCTATATAGTAACATTAGAAATGCTGAAAAATAATTCAAAAAAATAATCACATTCCTAAATTTTCAAATATGACAACAACAAGGTATGATCTTAATCAGAGAAGTTACAGATCTCAACAATTAAGACTATAAAGCACCAAAAAAAAAAAAAATCACACAGGCAACACTATCCACACATACATCAATCTGCAGAATTAACTTTGTGAAAATTCTTCAGGAGCAAAAGCAATATAAAAATTTTACAAAATTCTTATAAAATTCAAATATAATTTTTACAAGCACTAGAAAGGCAATCTTAAATTTCATATGGAAGCACAAAAACTCCAAATATCCAAAGTAATCCTGAGCAAAAAGGGCAATGGAACAGTCACTATAGTGTCTGTTTTCAAGCATATAATTTTGCTAATAAACCAGACATGTAGACCAAGAGTATACTGGGATCCCATTTCACACAAGTCCTGATGGCTATCATCAAGTAAACAAACAAAATGCTGGTGAGGATCCAGAAACAAAGCACACTTACTTTCATCCAGTAGAAATGTGAGTTATTGCAACCACTGAGGAAATCAGTATGGAGGTTCTTCAAGCAATTAAAATTAGAAGTCCCATATAATCAATATGTGTCACCTCTGGGTATATAGCACCCACTCCAAATAGCCTACGCCAAGTTATTATAGAGATGCTGTTAGAGTGTGTTATTGCCATACTCTGCACAGTAGATGAGATATGAGTGCCTATCAGCAGAGTAGATGAAGAGAATATCTTGTGTAAATGTGATAGAGTTTCATTCAACCATAGAGAGGAAATTGTATTATTTGATAGAAAAATGGGTATTACTAGAGAACATCATGTTAAGTGAAATAAGCTGGTCTCGCAAAGCAGCAATGGGTGCTTTGTCTCATGTGTAAAGAAAGTTGAGACAAGAACAAGGTCTTGAAACTGAAATGTGGAATGCGGAAGTCAAAGGAAGAGGGGAGGACAGGAACTTAAAAGAGAAACAGAAGGGGCTGAATCGAGATACAGTATGTGCATGTATGAAAATGTCGTAATGAAATCTTTACTTTGTACAAGCAATACATGTCAATTAGAAAATTAAAAGAGATCTAAAACAGTGATAAGAACAAACGAAAACATGAGCCAGACAAGCAGGATTCCAGACAAGACCAACCATCTTTGCTGTGAAAGGGTCCTGAGAACTGAGAACTGCACGTGTAGAGTGGAGGGCAACTGTGGTGGGCAGAGAGATGGAAAGGACACTGGGAGTCAAAGAGGACTTGGCTTCCTCTGTCCCTGGGGTTGTGCTGTTGTTTCTGCTGAATGACTTTTCTTGGCTAAAGTCAGCCATGGAGTGGGTGCTAACTACATTCAGGCAGAGCTTCAGAAGGTAATTTCACGCCCCGCCTCAGTGCTGATGAGGCACTATTAATTTGGGGACACTTTAACACCACTTCACTGTGGCAACTTAGCAAGCTGGTTAATTAATAGGGCAAAAAGAATAAGGAATGTATTTAAAGAGACATTGTGATAAAAATCATTCCTTGCAATATTTTGGTAAATGGAATTAGCTTGGGATCTATCTATGTACACAGTGAAGCTAAGATCATGTTGACACACAGCTATAGAATTTTGTGCTTTGTACATATTTAAAAGAACATACATAGAGTGAAGAATCTGTATCTGAAATGAGATGGATCTGAATTTGAATTCAGACTCATGGTTTCATTAAAACAATGTAGAAAATCATTCAAAGACCCATCTTCCACACATTAATTTGGGTTATCCTGGGAATATGAAATGGGACCATACAAAGCATGTATTGGCCATACTACCATAAAGTTCATAAATGAAACTCAAGTGTGAATGTGTTCTCAACTGGCAAACGCATTCCTGAAGTGGGTTCTATGAGCATATAATTCATTGTTCATAAATTTCTTGTTATATTCCCGTACAAGAAATTAGCTGATCTAGAGTCAAAGGGTATACAGACTAGGTCTAGGACAAGGGAAGTTCCCCAGAGCAGGGTTGCCTGCATATGCAAGATTACAGCACAGGCTTGGCTCATTAGAGCATATAAAACTATTGGATCCTCAGTCTCATCTGCAACAAGTCATGTCTTCAGCGTGAACAATCTTACTTTGTTATATTCTGAGTTTTTCTCTATCTGAAATGTTGAAGATACAGCAGCAGTTTTGTGTCCATGAAGATGAAAGTTGTCTGCTCACAGTGATGGAGTGGAACAATGGTTTAGAATCATCAGTGCAGTCCTGACTGCTCTGTTAGACAGAATCAGTAGAGTTTGCACTCCAGGGTTGCACATGTGAAGTCTAGAAGTAGATGTTGGATTGAGACAAGGTTTTCCAGGGAACCTGGATCACACAAATTGGCTAGATTGGCCTCTGAATCATCATCTTTGCCTTCCCAGAACCAAGAGCATGGAGCTGTGTCTGTCTGTCTTTCTGTCTGTCTGTTTTGTTGTTGTTGTTGTTGGTGGTGGTGGTGGTGGTGGAGGTGGTGGTTTTGTTGTTGTTGTTTGTTTGTTTCTTTGATTTTTAAATGTGGGTCCTGGCACTGCCATTCCAGCTAAACATGATTACATGACAGGCACTTTACTGACAAAGCCTACTCACCAGCCTCATTAGCATACTTTCGAAGTTTTAGATTATACTAGAGAAAGCAATTGACTTTAATTGCTTAGCTTATAGGTCACACTTTAAGAAATTGTGATAAGCTATGAACTGGCACAAGGGACATCGTGAGCTGCATAGAACAACGGAGGGTCAGAACATGGTGGCAGAATGTTCTCACAGGACACATAGCAGTGACAGTTTTTAAAGTTCATTCAAGCTTAAAGCAAGTGACATGTGATCTGACTGGGAAGCTGAGTATTTATTAGCTCCTTTGAGAAACTCTGAAGAGGAAAACCTCAGGGAAGCAATCTTATGGAAGACAGAAGGGGAATGTGAGAACTGGGAAAAAAATACGTGACACAAGCTGAAGTACTTCCACATACTCCAGTGAGTCATGCATGTCAATGACTCAGTTTCCTTCCCTGTACAATGGGGAAGGAATCAACCTGGTGGGAAAATGTTGCGGGGAAATAATAAAAATTGGTACCATCCCGCTTTATACCCAGTTACTCTCTGTGGATCTCACCTCCTCTAGGCCAGCCCCAGTCAGTGGTCTTCCCTTCTCCAGCTCACCTGCCTCAGAGCTGCTTCTCCCCGTTCTCAGCCATCTACACCCTGCGGCTAGTTGCCACAAATCCCCTGAACCAAGTAAATCAGAACTCTAGAAGCTTATAATTAGTCAGATTTATATTATCAATAAATTCTCAATTCACAAGATGCCCACACAATAATTTCAGAGCCAATTAATAATGGTACAAGCTGCCCACCTAGATTAGACAAGTTATCCCAATTATTCTGTCCTTTTATGACATTCATAGCTAACTGTGGCTACTTAAAGCCACGAAGAATCTGGATGTCTTCCTCTTCCTCCATCACCCTTCCTTCATCCTTTCCTCTCTTTCCCCTCTCCTTCTTCTCCCCAAACTTTTCAGCTCCACTTTCCCTTCCACTGCTCAGTTACTGTCTCTAGCCTTTATTTTACAAGTTAAGGTGGGGAGAAGGTTCACAGGAAGTCACCTGTGTATGTGATTCACTCCTCATCTGCAGGCCCTCAGATGGGAAAGTGGAATTAGCATCAAAATACAAACAGCACCAGAACTATCCATAACAAGGAAAGGTCTTCATTCTAGTCCAAATAAAACCCATCTCCTAGAGCTGGAGTGCTGACTGTGAAGAGATGGGGTCCTAGGGATATGGCACACCAACTCTTTCATTATTAACTTATTTCTCTCTTGCATCTGCACGAAATAGAGAGGTTGTACTTCTTTAAGCAGGGTGGATGAAGTTGTCCTATGGTCCTAACAGAGAATTTAGTGACTGGACGAGCTCATAAGAGGTAATACTATGGGAATCAAGGCACCATAGAGTCCTCTCTGATTTTAATTCAGTTCAGTTCTTTATGAACTCATGCTATCTGCTATGTTTGTTGGAAACCGGTAGCCTGCATTTGTGAATAAGCTTTTGAGGTGGGCAGGTTGTTGTGCAAAGAATTCCTCATCTGCCTGGGAGTCCAGAATTGCCATGTGTGTAAATTTTTGTCAGTGAGAAATAAATATACTTATAAGAACTTCAAGGACTTCTGAGAGGCAAGTGTACCATGGACAAGTATTTTTTCCTTTCTCTAGATGGTCCATGAGTATAGTGGATGGAATTGCTCTAGCCATGAGACACTGAAGTAATATCCAATAGAAAAATTACATTAGTGGACAGAGGAGCAGGGAGTTAAAAGGATTGTTTCTTGATGAGGCCTGCACAAATGTTTCTGTTATCTGATAAATTTCTTTCATTTTCTGTTACATGTAACCAAGTGGATCATAACTAAAATATGCAACTCCTAATTAACACAGCCATTGCACCCGTTGATACTATTGGCTTAATATTAGCTTAGGAGAGGGTGGGTGAGATATTTAACCCCAATGGGCAGTGTCTGAGTGGAATAGAGCACATGAAAAGGTTCATCCTCTGGAGGATCCAGTCCTCTGGAGGAAGGTATTTCTGGGTCCTTCGAGCTACTCCAGAGACAGAGCCTCTTGCTGGCTTGTGGCAATGAAGATGGGAACACAGGCTATAGGTGTGTAGAAGTGATTAATTCTGACTAGACAGACTGAGAAAAAAGGACAGGATACATGGGGACAACGACAGAGTCGGGGAGCAATGAATGTGTGACTCCCAATCTGAACCTGTTTTTAGTTGCATGATGGCTTTCTCAGATTTTCTATGCAGAATATTAGAGACAAAATCATCAAGATTTACTCATTCTGCTTTGTGCTGACTTATGGTCTAAATTTACTAGAGTGGTTCACATTTATTTTTAGCATCCTTTTCATTGCTTTATGAAACGACAGTGTGGTTTATTTTATGTTGTGTGTATGGATGTGTTTCAATTATTTTCTCTATCATCCTCTTTCCCCATGCATTACATTTGTCCAAATCATCTGAGCTACTCTATATTGTCTTCTTCAAACTATTTTTCTTCCACTTATTGTGATATATGTATGTGTTTTTAAGGCTGGCTGGCTGGCTAGTTCAGTGGTTAAGAAAACTTGCTGCTCTTCTAGGGGACCAGAGTTTGTTTCCCAGCTCCTACATCAGAAAGCGCCACAAATTCCTACTACACCAACTCCAGTGGACTCAATGCTTTTTTTTGTCCATACTTCAATTTTCATCCCATCTTTTGCTTTTCATTTAAAGACACTTAAAATTCTAAGCTTGTTTTGTGTACACTTCTCACTGTGATGTTTGACCCTACAAAAAATAACATCTGAAACACACATCATGTGAAACAGCCATTTCCCTGAATATCAGGCATTGATCCTTCTCCCTCTTTGCTATTGCAGACATCAGTGTTCTCCTACTGTCTTTATTGGAGGTGAAAACCCCTTCAGGGTTAAGTAACATGCATCACCTACTATGCACATTTTATACTGAGTGCCCACGGTTTTATTGTCTAAATCTTCTGGATACATACCCAAATTGCAGACTCCTATAAAGGAACCGGGTGTTTGCTATACACCTTTTGTTTGAAAAAAAAAGTTTCAGAATCCTTATCCATCTTGTTGGTTCTGAGAATGTTTATAATTCTCCTGAAATCCCAGGTTCCAATTATCAATGATGCAGTCATGGTTTTCTATGGATAGAGAGGTTTCAGGTTTCTTCTGGTCACTTCTTTGAGCATTCAAAGTGTCTCAGGGGAGAAACCAACATATTGTAGCTGAGGACTGAATGTTAGAACAGTTTCAAAAACAGACATCTACCTTCGAGAACAGTATTGGCTCAGAGCAGAGCCTGGAGACTATTTCCAACTCTGCTTCAACAGAAGAGATTTTAGGGGAAGCTCAATGGCTCCTAGTAAAGGCAGTGTTTTGTGCCTTAAACTAAATTAAAATCACAACTCACTTAATAACCTGGTTGAAGATGCCTGTTAAAGTTTGGTAGTACCAGGACATAGAATACATCTGAGGGTGTTTCTCAGTTTTGTTGAAGGTCAGGATCTGTATGAATGATCTCTAGATATATGAAGTCCAGGAGTGTTCAGAAAAATAAGGCTAAACTTATGCAACTATCATATAGAGCCCAAGTAAGAATGTCTAAATGGTCATGGTATGGCATAGATTTAATAGAAAATATAGGCTTAGTCATTTTTGTAGAGAAGTCTAGTACTTCCAAGAGAACAGGGAAATTGGGATCATCTTGGAGGAGGAGGAACTTGAGAGGCCAGAGAGATGGCTCAGAGGTTAAAAAGCATATTACTTTTTGCAGAAGACAAGAGTTCAATACCTATAACCCATGCCAATTGGCTCACAAACATCCATAAATCCAGTTTCAGAGTATCCAACTCATTCTTCTTGACTCCCTAGGCATTATACTAATGTATACATGTCCCCCACCATAGACACATATACATGAACATAATAAAAATACTTAAATAGTGTACCTAAGAAGAAGATTATGAAAAAAGCATAGAGGATTGGGGGGATTCTACAGGTTCTAGGGTGCAGTGCCTTACACTAGAGAAGAAGGAAAAGATATTGATGGTATCTTGCTGTACCCCAGCAGGACTTTCTATGCTCCCCACTACCACTTAGTACAAAGATAATGGTCTCAATTTCCACAGAATTAGACAATCTCCTGAGTTCTCTTATGTCCAAAATCAATTGTTCTAGGGCTCCTTCTAGTAAACAACTTGATCTTCTGGGATGGTCACAGGCTGAGATGTTGGTAGTGTTCTAAGAACCAACATGGAGCATATAGGGCATAAAAGAGAGAGTCCCTCTCCAGGGGAGCTAGCAGCAGTGACAGATGAGTGCCTACATATGAGGAATTCCCCAGGAGCATCAGGACTCTGGCTAGCATTCTTCCATCAACAGATAGGCAAGAGCTAGACAAGTCTGAGTGAAGGCTATTAATGGTCACTACAGACAAACCCTGATACTCATTCTTGAGGCCTTAGAAAACATGAATAACAGAAATAATGTAAGGATGTTAGCAGAAAAAGAGTTAATCACCTAATAGGTAAACACAGCCCCATAGTTGAGTGTTACTCTTAAGGAAATATAGTCAGAAGTCTATTTTATCTGAATAATCTAAGAATCATTAATTCTTAGATAAAATTTATAATTCTAAACAACCTAAAATACTTGTGAGTAATTTACTTGTATTGATTTATAAATTTCCATTTACAAACTCCTCTGGAAGAGGGAGTGAATACGAATAATGTGGGTTGTAAAAAAAAAAAAATGGTTCCAGGATAAAATTAAAGGTGCTTTTTTCCCTCCAATATTTTATTCACACAAGAGAAAGCCAGAAGCCATGACTTTTTTTTCCTCCAGGGAAGGAATATCTTGATGTCACTCTAGCAAATACGAGTTTTATTGAGGAAGAAGGGTAGGACTGCAGTGAGGGCCGCCATATTTTCCAAACTTCTCCTTGCAGTGTCTCTTGTTCTGTGTGCTCTGTTAGAATCTTGTTCCTTGATCAGTGAGAGGTAGAAATGGTGTCTCCTCCAACTGAATCTGGAAATGCCTTTGAACTTGGTCTGATATGGCAGAAGGGAGCTGTGGAGCCTCAAAGCTTCAATGAGATAAATGCCACAAACTTCTCCAGTCCAGAGCCAAAGATGATGAGAATACCTCTGTGGACAAATGCCATGCTCAGATATCAGACCAACCAAAATCTGGTCAAAAACAGCACCAAGTATGAAGTGTGATGACACCAACCTCTAGATTTCAAGTTAGCATTGGTGTCTCCGTTGTCCAAGCTGAGGACCTAGGTTGTCTGCCAAGATTCTACCTCCCTACCTATCCTCCCTATAAATACTCCCTTGACTATTACCTGGAGAAAAGACAAGTTGTTTCTATTATGTATTTCAGTCTCTCTGACATAAAGAACCTTAAACATAATAACACTGGTGGATTTTATTATTAATCACAGAATGATTGTTAGGTACCCACAACAGGCATTCCTAAAGTTCTTCCTTTGATGGTGGAATTGAACAGATGTACAACATGATTATCTGTAGCCCAGGGTGTTCCAGATTGATGCATAAATGACCATGGACAGTGGTTTTTACTCTGACTGCATCATGGATTGTGTACTGCTCCAGCATAGCTTTAGCATTATGGTAGTCTGCCATGTCAGAATTAATTTCATTCTGAAAAGAATTCCATTTGGCCACAATTATTCTAGCAGTAGAGGCTTTTGTCAAATAAATGGTCCTTGTGTATTTTAACCAGACTTCTCCTTTACCCAACAGCCCTCCACTATGTTCATGATTCTTGGAGTGCCTACAAGCTGCTTATAGTAATCCTGAGGTGAGTTTACATCTCAGGTGTTCCTGTCTCCCTCATCAGTAATTTCATGATATCCATGGGGGTCAAGGAATACTCAACAACTCTATGGGTATTAGAGGAAACAGAATTCTTGGAGGTGTGGGTACATGAGGATGTAAAATTGGCTTTTTCAGAGCCATCCTCAAGGTGGTAGTTAAAGGGAACATATATAAGGAGGATGTATAAAAATAGGGAACCTTGGCAATCAGACACTGGAAGAATAGAGCAGACAGAGGAAATGGATTGGGGAAAAACAGAGATGGGCTTCATTAGGTAGACTTGAGAGGGTTGAGTTGACAACTGACTGTTGAACATAGAAGGCAGTGGTGAGTTCCTCCAACCTCTGGATAATTTAAAGATGAAGTCCTAAAACATAAGCCATGTGATAAGGTGAGGCAGCAAGAAACCATAGGAGAATGTGGCACTGAGTGCTAAACCGGAAGAGGAGGGACTTCAGGCTCAGCCTGCAGATAGGAAACTCCAGAGGTAAGTTTATCTATTTGGAAGCAGAAACCATGGAAACAGGGTCTCTAGCTTAGGGAAAAAAAGGCAAGAAACAGAGAGTAGCCTAGAGGACTGTCTTCTGGTGACTGGTTATGACAAAGTCCTCAGTAGATAGACAAGAGGAAAAAAATGGGTCCTGGCCTCTAATAGGTTTCCTTAAATTTAATGGCTACTTATGTGTGTAGCTATTGAAGAGACACTGCAGCTGAATACACAAGAATTCTCTGTCACAATGAAACATCAGACCAAATGAGAAAGACTAGTCAGGGGAGACACACAAAAGAAAAGCTAATTTTAGCTTAGGCCTGCTAGGATGGCAGACACACTGGCCTGACATGCATCAATTGCAGGTGGCAGATCACTTCCCATCACAATGTGTCAGGCAGGCTGTGAGAAGCTGTGAATGGTGACAGACACACATAGCCTGTCACAGCCCCAGCTGTCAAACAGAGGGCAGTCTTTCTTCCTGTGTGTGAAGACTGGAATCTGAGGACCAACCTGCTGTCTGGAGCCTCACACCTTCTCCAAGGGTCACTGCTGGTGACCTCATCTTGACCTTTGCTGTCTGTGCACACATGAGCAGTCTTCTACATGTCTCTTAATGGCTTTGACCCACTTCCAGTTTGATTTCTCTCTGTATATCTTGTTGGCAACTGGATATTTAATCTCCTGGATTCCTGCTCTGGCCACCTGTTGTCATGCCTCCCCCACCACTATGGGTTATCCCCTGGGATCTATAAGCCCAAATAAATAATTCTGTCTGTAAGTTGCCTTGAGCATCATATATTATTACAACAATAAAGTTACTAATTCAGGGGGTCAGCCAGCTGATTACATTGACACACTCTTACCAAAGAAGAGCAGGTTCTGTCTCACAGAAGATTCCCTCACTGGAAGAAGGTGGACTTTCCTTCTGTTCAAAATTTCCCCTGAACCCACTCTCTGTAGACTTAAATGGCAAATACTATCTTCACTGCCACGATGTTTCATGGTATGTTACTTAGGTCAGGAAACTCACGTTGCAGCAAATGAAATGAACCAATGAAGTGATATCATAAGGCAGTGGATTTATTGTGTTCTTCATTATCCTGGATTAGAAGGCATGATACAACAGTAAAGTGGTCTTTTACAAATTTAATGCCAGTGTCATTAAATGGTGGTATAAGACTGTGTGCTTACAAATTTAATGCCAGTGTCATTACATAGTGGTATAAGACTATGCAGATGATGTCATGTTCTCGGACAAAGCTTATGTTAATAAGTCTCATGTAATACAAGAGGCTATTTCTCTCATAGTTGAGATGCATGGATCTGGAACTCAGAGGTCAAAAATGAAGATATTCCACTCATCATTATACCAATGTTCACACAGTCTATCTTTTTCTCCATGCTTCTAAAACTCTGATAGCTCTACTGGCTTAGAGGATGGGTTTCAAAGAAAATAAAGCATCTTTCTCAGAGTACAACTCTGTCTTCCCACTAGATGTTGAAAAAATCTGGCCATTTAGCATCCTTGTGCCAGGGAACCATCAAGCAATGACGAAGCTGATTATATTATCTGACTATGCTAAGAGGACCATATAACAATGAATTATTTCTACTTGAGGGATGGTGAGAAAATGGAAGATTATAGTTCAAATAGGGCAGGTTCCCAGGGATGCCCTATGGAAACAGGATATGTATAGCCAAATACATCTTAATATATGCATACTGAAAATGGTATAGGAGTGTGAAAATGAAAGTTGTATATCTCCCCAGAGCAGAAACTAGTACAGGTAAAAGGCTTGCTAAGAAAAAGATCAGAGCTTGTCTTGTTTTCACAGACCACCACATGTTCATAACTGGTGAAAATAAGTCAAGCACTGGATGCAAAGCTACCTCAGGATCTTGCATATGAGCCAATGATGCAGTCACTCAGTGTGGACATCACTTCTAGTAGATGGATGTTTTCCATCAACCTACCTACCAGCTGTCTGCCTGTGGTTCTGCTTCACCATTTAATGCAGATTTTGGCCCTCCGTCTGTACCTCTGCTTCTGTCTTCATATTCCATCTTCCTTCTGGGTCCTCTCATACATGGGTTAGACTGCATTCCTACAGCCAGCCCTTTATTTTCACCATCCTAGAGAGGCTTTATTTTCTTTCCTACAAATAATATAATCAGCACAGCCTTCTACCAAAAAGCCTCTTTGTTAGAGAGTGGCTCTACCTGAAAGTGACTCTGTTGCCCTGTGTCCCCTGATAGAGTGACTCACTCATCTTTACAGGTTTTGTCGTCACTGGACATGGGAAACTGGCGTATGTTGCTGCTTATTACCTACCATTTATATCATCTATTCTGTTTCCACAAAGAAACCTGAGAGAGAAACAAGGTTTTTTAAACTCACAGTTTCAGAGGCTCATTGCTTACAGTTGAGTAGATTCAGTGGTTGGGGCCACAACCAGAGATAGTTCTACATTGTGGCAGAAACATGTCTAAGGAAGGAGATATCTGTTTAAACAAGAAACCAGAAATGACTTCTAGGCCAGGCTCAAACTTATATAGCCACTGTTTTTATGAAACTAGCTGTAGGTCACCAGGATTCTTTTCTTGGTGCTTCTGGATCCCACCCAGAAGTAAACAAGAAGGGGAAGCAATAGAAACCTATAAACATGCATACACTCACACTTTATGTGTAAATATATATATATATATATAATATATATATATATATATATACATATATATATGCTAGAATAATATGGTCTGGACCATAGACTATGGTCCAACTCATCCAGCAATGGCTGGTTATGAATGGAGAGTCCAAGAATCCAGAAGTTGCTCAGTCCACAAGGCTGAATGTCTCAGCTAGTCTTCAGTAGAAACTGGAGAACCAGAGAAGAAGGCTGTAATGCCATTGAAGGAATGGACTTGCTAGCAAGGTAAAAGCAAGCAGGCAACGAGCCAAAGCTTCCTTCTCCCATGTCCTTGTATAGGCTTTCAGCAGAAGGTGTGGCCCAAATCATAGGTGTACCTTCCTGCCTCAAGATCTGAATTAGAAGTGGATCTTCCTATTTCAAATTAAGTTTTAAAAAATCCCTCTCTTGTATTTGAATTTTAGTTAGTTCCAGATGTAGGCAAGTTGACAACAAAGAATAGCCATCACACTAAGCAAATAATAATTGTGGGGATCAGAGTTCTCATTCTTGGCTAGTAGCACAGCAACTATGACAGAGATGCAGTTCTGGAGGCTGAACAGCCATTGGCTAAGCCTCTGAGATCACCAGGCTGTGTTCTCTGTGGCAGGATCACAGCTTCCACAGATAAAGCAGCAAACCACTGTATCCTTTATGAACTGAGTCCTCTCTTGTCTGTACTTGTCAGTGTGTTCTTTTTACTAATGCTACTCATGTGCATCTGCAACCAAAAACAAAGCCAGGATCTTCCCAGATTCTCTGAGAAACTATGGCCAAACATACCTAGGCATTCCAAGTTGTGGTTATTCCTTATTTTTAAGTCTCAGAGCATCTATATCTAGAAGAATTGGTACCCTCTCAAGATACTACCTGTGTACAACACTCCAAGATATGGGTGATGACAATGTGGATTTCTTCTCCAATTCTGACCTGATGTGAAGAATGAGTCACCATCTCTCCTAGTTATCTTTACTTAACAACTTGTCATGGCCTATGGTAATAGGAGAGGAAAGCCATGGTTAAAAAAATTACCTAGATCAGATTGGACTACGGGCATGCCTATGATGAACTGTCTTTGTGAATTGATGTGAAAGGACCCAGTTCCCTGGGGTAGAATTATCCCAGGCAGATGGCCCTGACTGCATAAGAAAGCTTACTAAACAGTGAGTATATGTCTAAAGAAGGAACATTTTTCATTCTCTAGTTTCCTATCTCAAGTTCTTACCTTGACTTTTCTATATGATAGATTCTAATCTGGAAGCATAAGAGCAACAAACCCTTTCTTCACCAAGTTGCTTTTGGTCATGGTGTTTGTTACAGCAATAAAAAAATAAAACAGAACAGAAATTGGTACTGGGGTTGGGTAATGCTACAGTGGACCTTGCCATATTGTTTTGTTGGAGGGTTCTGAAAGTGTTCAGAATTTTGTGGTAGAAAAACTGAGTTCTCACAGCTTAATGAACTAATGTTGTGGGAGTTTACAAGAGAAGAATTCTGAGAGAACACAGACAATGAAGGCCTGGCTTTTGAGAATATAGTGAGAAACAAAGACACTGCTGGGACCATTGGTGTGGTTATTTTAAGTTAAAAAATTTCTGATTTATGGTCAGATAATTTAGGAGACCTAGTTGTGATTGCTAAGAGATCAGCACCCTTGAGTGAACTCTTCTCTGTTATACTTCAACAATAAGAAAGTCTTTTCCTCAGGATGAGTACACAGAAGCTGTGGTCCAAAGTGGCCAAACTACAAGTCATGGTAGCTGAATTTGGGAGTATAGAAGAGTCTCCCACATAGTATTGTTTAAAAAGCATGAAAGTTGTGGAACGTAAAGGATCATGGAAAGAAGAGGAGACTTTGCTCTGTGCAGCAGGATTAGACTCCACGTGGCTAGGCCAGGAGATGCCTATGGTGAAGGCAAAGATGTAGCCTAAGTTGCAATGGAGGATTCCCAGGACACTGATAAAGCAATAACAATGGGATGCCAGCCAATGCCAGAGTCAGGTGTGAGATGATGGAGCCAGTTTAAAGCTGCAGTGCAAGTTGTGTGTGCTGATACAGAGGTGGAGAAGGGACCTGCCCAAACACACTATAGCACAGTAGGTCATAAGTGAGTCCCAGATGTGAGATACTGAGCTACAGAATTGGGAATTTTCACTGTTGGACTTTGACTTTGATTTGACCAGAATTACCATGCCTCAATTACTCTCTTTTATAAATGAAAAAATAATGTTTACAGGAATCCACAGCTGAGCAAATTTGCATTTTAAGACTGTGGGATTGAAGAAGTTAGACTATGATTTATATGAGAATATTAACATGAGATGTTGCATACGGAGAATGAACAGTTAGAGGCTAAAATGGTGTGTTTGTGTGTCAAGTTGACAAGAAATGGAGCATCCTAATTAGCGTTGATTGTCAACTTGACACAAGCCTAGAATCATTGAGAGGAAAGCTTGACACAAGAAGCGCCTAGATTAGATTGGCCCTCAAACATTTCTGTGAGGAATTTTCTTGATTATTAGTCAAGGAAATGTAGGAGGATTCAACCAACTGTGTGTGACACCACCTCTAGTCAGGTGGTCCTAGGCTATAAAAGAAAGCTTGCTAAGCATAGACCCATAGACTAGAGACAGAAAAAAAAAAAAAAACATTCCTCCATTGTTCTTGCTTCCTAGTTCCTGACTTTAGTTCTTACCATGTGATAGATTGTGACCAAGAAGTGTAAAGCCAAATAAACCCTTTCTTTTGCAAGTTTCTGGTTATGATGATTGTAACATCCTGATTCGAGGACTATGGTATAGTATTGCCAGCACAGCTAATTTGTTGTCATCTGGTTTGCCACCTTACCCTGTAGTTGTAGCTTCTGATCTACCTGGGCTGAGAGCTTGTTTTGGAGCTGTGAGATTTTACCTAATTTTTGCTGCATCATTGTGACTGTAAAATTGATTGTCACACTGATTAGATTAAGACCTACCTCTGGCAGGGGCTAGAGAGGTAGCTCAGTTGTTACGAGCACTTGCTGATCTCTGTATTTATGTCTCTGTTCCTGTCATAAAACAGCATGTCCAAGGCAACTTATAGAAGAAAAGGGTTTATCTGCCTTACAGTTCCAGAGGGGTAACAGAGTAGGGTGGCAGAAGGCTGGAGCAGCAGCCAAGACCTCAAGTCTCAAAATGCAAGCAGACAGCAGAGATAGAGTTACTGAAGAAAGCATGTGGATTTTGAAGCCTCAAAGTCCAGTCACAAAATGTTTCCAGTTAGGCTATATCTTATAAAGAACAAAGATAAAGAATGGCGTGAGCAAGAAAAGGGATGTCAGAGTGACATTGTATAGGGTGAGTTACATGGCTGGCCTTGAGAGTAACCTATGAGGTAATCATTACTATTAACATAGTGCAGATGAAGTCATTCCACCCTGAGGAAATCAAGGACCAGCTGAAAGTCTTTATTCAGTGACTCAGCAGGAATCCAAATATAGGGAATCTAATGTCAAAGTTCTTATTCTCACCATTGCATCATGCCACTAGAGAAAACAGAAACGTGAGAAGAAAAATGGAAAACACTGTTTAAAATTATGTCAAAGCATTTTTGTTATACTTGAGAGTACAGTTTTAACTTCTGAGTTTGAATAATTTGCTCGAATCCTCTTCCATACAATACAATCTACTGCATAAGCAAAGACTAAGTGACTTATTCTTAACATTGAATGTCATGGTTCTATTAAATTACTACATATTTTCAACTCTGAAGTTCAAGTATAGATAAGTGATAAATTATAGCATATTTAAGGTATCCAATATAATTGTAAACTCACTTAAGTATATTAGGATGCAAAGAAAGCATTATAACATTAGATAAAATAATAATGAACTATGTTTACCCTATAAATGACACATATCCACTGCCAACACCAAGCAACATGGGTCTGTGGGTCACAGTCAGTGACAACACAGCCTCATGTTTCAAATTAATGGAGGCACTTCTGGATTGTCATCAAAGTCTGGATCTTCCTCACTGGGTTCAACTTGGGGTTGAGATTCCATTTTTTTGGGTTTGTGTCTTTTCTCTTGTACTATGGTAGACACATCTGGGCAGGAATGCTTGCTGGGATCAACTTCTAATCTTTCTATCCGAGGTCTGCTGCAACAGAAAAAGACAATTAGAAATTAATTTTACATTGTTTAAAATTAAGCTTCAAAGAAATTAAACTCATGTATTCACTTACTCAGTGAGTGTTTAGCACGTGGTTATCTTTGTGGCATAGAGAGTGCAAAGAAACACCGTCCTTGGCTTCAATAATTATCGGGAATTCTAGAAATAAGATTTTGACCCATGGAGGAAAAACTAGCAAACAGGGCTGTGCTATTATACAGGTAATAGGAGATGAGGGACTTCAGAAGATTTCTAACTGAGAAAATTAACTAGCAGAGTCACATGCCAGGATCAACAGAACTCTAGCTAAGTTTAAGTCCTGGGCTTTGTTATAGTTGAGATATTTAGACAACAAGTTCAGGAACACAGCAAAGCTTAACCCACAGCTTCTGCTAACACAAGTACTTGCTCCTACTGCTCATGGCCAGTATTCCTAGAGATGGTATGACTGCAGAGGACCAGCAAGAAACTCCATTGCCAAAAATTTCTAGTGTTCAGATGAACTGTGTGCAGGACAGACATTCCTGTGGTCTTTTAACAGCAGGTTTTATTCATCACATCTGGACTCTGGACCAGTGACCTATATACATTTCTAAACTTCCCAAGTGATTCTTCTGGTACTCAGACATACTATTTTGTAATTGATGCACCACTCATTCATTTATTCACTCAGCAGACACATGCCAAATGCCTCTATAATCCTAGAACTACAATAGAAACTAAGGACACCCTGCTCTGTAAAATGACAAATTTCTGGTCCTAGTGCAGGACAATGCAAGAACAAGGAATTTATTGAAGCATCATGGAATTCTATCATACTGGCCTGTTTTCATAGAATGCTGGCATCCTCAAAGCTGAGATTTTGCATTTTTAAATTTTGTTCCTTGGCATATAGTTATATTTGAATAAATGATTATTCTGTAAGTAAAAAAAAGTATTATCCTTCTTTGGAAAAGTAATGGATTTATGTAAAAATTTGTTTCTGTTTTTTTGTAGGAGTTACAAAGTGACATCATTGGGTCAAAGTGTCCAGCAGAAACTGTGTTTTGGGATGTGGAACATCTATTCTCTTGGGAAAAATAGTGCTTGAAATTTCCTCCTCATTCCTAGACTCCGTTCAGCCCTTCAAGACATTTGAATGAATTCCTTTCAGCGTTTTGAGTAATACCCATGGATTTGTTGAGGGAGAATATTAAGCATATAAACACTACAAAATATACATTCTGTAGTCTAGCCTGTGGACTGTAAATAAACTCTGTATGTTAGATGGGGAACAAATGCCAAGAATAGACTCTGCCTTAGCTGAAGAAGTGACTTAGATAGCATCTGAAGAAGGGGAATCCAGTGATCAGAACAGCGATTGCCTAAGAATGAGACTGGGCCACACCTTCCCCTCAGAACTAACTATAGGTAAGAAGACCTGCAAAACTGGAGTTGGCTTCCCTTCATCTCTTTAATGACATAAAACTTCCTTGAAAGGCAGGTTTGTGCACTGTGCCAGCAGCATGTGCAGGCAGCATACTGTGTGCCTTCCTCCTGGGAGGAGAATTTTAGCATGTTCTATCCCCCAGCGAAAATCCCAAGCACTGAGCCTCTGATGAGCTTCCATAATGGACCATGTCATGTGAAGATTTTACTCACTGTTGCAGTGTCTTGTGTCTCTCTACAGGAGAGGACTCTTAAAAGCTTGCCCTTAGTTATTTTCAGACTTGCCTTTGGCCGATGCTGCTTTGTGGGTTTTTTTTTTTTTTTTTTTCTGTAATAAATATTAGGCATGAGCACAACTGTTCTGAGTCCTGCATCCTTAAAAATTATGAGCTTGGGTTCTCAAGGAAATGCCAGACACTATCTTTCAATACAGCCCTTGTTACTCCCATTAAGTCCTCAGATGACCAACACTGCCACCTCCCTCTAAAGCAGGAGGATGTCAGTCAAAGCCTCAGAGATAAACAATCAAGGCTGGGGAGCAAATCTGGATGTCTATTAGCAATGCATATACTGTCACTCAGAGAAAAGAAGGCACAAACAGCAGCTTTTTATCCTCAGACTTTGCTTCTAAAGACTCCATCAAAAAAGCCTCCAGATCAGTGTTTGATGTCACCACTCCTGCTGTTGAAACACCAAGGACTAAACAGCAAATGGGTGGAGAGTGGGAGATATGGAGGAAAGGGCATTGATGCTCTGTGAAATTAAGTTTTGTAGTTAGCACACAAAGTAATGTGTTCCACTGTGAAGTAATGTGTGTATCATTATACTGTGCTCTTATTTTGCCCCTCCCTCATCTCTTTTCTGGATAATAGTCTTTCCTACACATAACCTTACTTTTTCTAATTTCATGTAACACACACACACAGAGAGAGAGAGAGAGAGAGAGAGAGAGAGAGAGAGAGAGAGAGAACATAATATTTATCTTATGCTGGATTATTTCTCTTAACATTATAATTCTCTATTTTTATGCATATTCCTACAAGTGTCATAATTTTATGGCTCCATGCAGATAAATAAAATGTATACATACATACACACACACACACACACACACACACACATCTATATGACTTCTAGGCTGCTTCCTCTCATCTTCGCATTGCTATAGTGAAAGGGATCTTGATCATCTATCTCTTCCACAAAGCCTCACACTGGACCACTATATCAATGACATGCTAATTGGACCAAGTAATCAGGAGGTGGCAACCACTCTGGACTTGTTGGTAGCACATATGCACACCAGAGGATAGTTTATCCAACCAAATTTTAAGAGTTTTCTACCTCGGTGAAATTCTTAGAAGCCCATTGGTTTGGGCATACAGATATACTGTTCTAAGGTGAAGGATACGCTATTGTACCTGGCCTCCGCCACCACCAGGAAGAGCAAGGTGGGCCTGTTTGGATTCTTGGGACAGCACATTCCTTACTTGGGTGGGTTACTCCAGCCCTTATACTAAATGACTCAGAAACTGATGGCTTTATGTGGAACCTGGAACAGAAGAAGGCTCTTCAACAAGTCCAGGCTACTGTACAAGCTGCTCTACTGTGGTACTTGGGGTGTCAGTGTCATATAAGGATACTGCTTGGGGTCTTTGGAAGGCCCTATAGGTGAATCACAAAGGATCCGATCGGATTTTTGATGCAGAGCATCGCCATCATCTGCTGACAATTATTGTCTTCACTGAGGGGAATTATCCATGCTAAAGGAACGGCTTCAGTGTGGCCCAGGGGGGCTGAAATGTTTATCATAAGCTGTCAAATTTACAACACCACGTGTTTTGAAAACCTAAGTCTGGAATTTAGGTGAAAGACAGTATATAATAACATGTTCTGAGGCATGCATGAAGGTTCCCTGGACAAGTAACTCTCTGGTCTGAGAAGGCAATGGGATTTAAGGCAGATTGGGTTTGTATTTCTTAACATCTTGCCTGAGTTCAGTGAGACTAAATACACACACACACAGAGAGAGAGAGAGAGAGAAAGGGGGAAGGGAGAGAGATGTATTTACTTCTTATAGAGGTAAAAAAGTAACAAGAGAAGTCTAGAATTCACTGGGAGGTGGTCCCACAAAGTTTGAGGTTGCCCAGGATTAGATAAAGTCACATATGTGTCAGCTCGGCTTGTAACACTGTTAAAATAGCCTAGAAAGTTGTTTTTTTGGGAGTTTATAACCCAGGGAACACAACCCATTCAGCCTAAGCATTAAATGACACAATGTTTGTGGAAAGACTGAAATAAACCATGATCTATTACACTCAACTTCCTCTTATCACAATGTATGTATTACATCTTCAGTATTTTCTTAGTTATCCTTGACAATTGCAAGTGAGAAAAGAGGGAGAATGGAATTTGTTGAGGACACCAGTGAATTGCCTTGCATGGAGCAGCTCACAATACAAAATAAGAACTTGGGGCAGGGGAGGTGGCTCAGTCACTAGAGTGCTTGCCTCAGAAGCATGAGGACTTGAGTTCTATCTATTGACCAGAATCCATGTACACAAGCCTGGTATGGCATCATGCCATTGTAATCCCAGGGCTGTGGAGGCAGAGATGGGAAAATCCCTGGGTCCTGCTGGACAGTCAATCAACCCTAATCATCAAGTTCTAGGTTCAGTGAAAGACATTATCTCAAATTAAAAATAAGTAAACAAACAAGTCAAATCAAATGGAGTAAAAATAATGCATACCAGAGGATGAACCAGACATAAACCTCCATCTGCCAAATGCACATGTACCCACACCAAATGCTCCATCTGCCAAATGCACATGTACCCACACCAAATGCATGCATGCATGCATGCATACACATACACACACAAACACACACACACACACACACACACACACAGAGAGAGAGAGAGAGAGAGAGAGAGAGAGAGAGAGAGCGCACTTAAGTAAAGAGAGTATTTTTCACTAAAACAAGAGGACCAGTAAGAGCAGAAATTAAAATAGAATCAAAACAACAAGAAGCAATCAGCTATTAGAATATGAAAGCATGTATGATACAACCACTCTTATATTTAAACTGCCTTGACGTGCATAATAAGATACAAGCTTCCCTTTGAGGTGGGCAGTAGGATAAAGATGCTTGACTTCACTCACTGTATTAATTACTTTGCATAGCTATGACCCAAATGTTTTTTAAAAAGGAAAAAAGAAAACCTGGCAGAAAATCTCAGTTACTGGCGGTAAGGGCACATGGCAGAGGCTTGCTGGTGGGTGGGGGGAACCATAAAGCAGAGAGAATGAAATACAAACTAGGAGCTAGGCATAAGCTCCAAAGGCCTCCCCTAGTGACCTGCTTTTTCCAGCTCAACCCCCATTCTTTAAAGTTGCACAGCCTCATAAAATAGTGCCACCCACTGAGGAGCAAGAGTTGAAAATATGAACCTGGGGACTTGAGACGTGGTGGCTCACCAATTATAACACTTGCTGCTTTTGCAGAGGACTTATGTTCAGTTTCCAGATATCATGTGGTAGCTTACAACTGTCCTCAGTTCCAGTTCTAGAGGACTCACCATCTGGCTTCTGCCGACAATTGATATGCAAGTAGTGCACTTATATTTGTTCAGGAAAAGCACTCATACACATGAAATAAAAATACATCTTTAAACAATTTAAACCTGCAGGAGACATTACGAAGTCTAACCATATCATTTCATAGTTGCCCTCCCCCAAAATCCCATGGTCATCTCAAAAAGCAAAATGCATTTAGTTAAACTTAAGAGTCTCCACAGTCACCAGGCATAGTGATTCATGCCTGTAACCTCAACATGGTCTGTGTAGACTAAAGCTTGTGTTCAAGGATTAGCAGGGCAACTTAGTGAGACACACACTAAAAGTAAAAAGGAGATGTGTGGATGTATCTCAGTGACAGTCTAGAATGTGAAAGGGCCCAGATTCAATCACAAGTCTTACAACTCCAGCAATACTCAGGAAGGTAAGAAGACTTTGCCTAAAAGTTACAAAAACTTATTATAAAGATGATGGAAGTAACAGAAGTGGAATAGATGAAATCCACAAACAGAATCAAGACCTGCATATTTCGATGCATGATTTGTGGCACAATGGCCTTGATATTCAACTTTTTGAGACATGGAGACTGGAAAATATACTTTAAACAAAACTCAGTTACTGGGAGAGCACACCTATATATGAAAGGCAAGATATAAAGCACTGGAGCATGAGGGTAGGATAAGATTCTTAGAATCAGGAGAAGAAAGCATCAACCATAAAACCACTGTAAAATTCAATCAAGATCTCATGTTCACTAGTAGCCCACAGGGCAGGAAGGCTCATCACAACGAGCAATGGTTCTGGATTGATTGACCTCGTACTTGTTTTGTGATCTTGGGTGAATTCAACTTTGCATCTCAGTGAGAGAACCTTTTTGTGTAGTGCTATTTTGATGATAAAAGATTGTGGGTTTTTTTTTTTTTTTTTTTTTTTTGAGGGTCTCAGCACCTGTACTCATAAATACTTCCACCTTTGAGGAACCTGTGCAATTCCCTTTGTAGCACAGTGTTAAGAGCCACATGTCCTCACCAAGTGTTCCCCTCCAGCCATGATGGATAAATCCATCCCCTTTTCTCCCTGACCTGGCTCTGTCTACACAGCTTGAGACTGCTTCAGTTAGGAGAAAGTGGAGGCCACCTCCAGCGCTCCCAGATTTCTGCTGCATTGGTGTCCCTCTTCTCTAAAGTCCAACAACCTGGCCAACCTCAATCCCCATGTGTCCCTGTAATAATTGACAGCTGTTTAGTTAATAGAGGTATCAGGAGAACTCCACAGCTGGGATCCCCGCAAAAGCTATAAAGGAGTATGCACTGATGTCCATGGTCAGGGGGTTGAATCCTGCGGACAAGCAGATTGGAGTCCTCTGAGGACTCAGTTTCCCTTCAACCTACACCTACAGTCTTCATTTCAACTTACACTTTAGCATCCCAGCTGGGATTGGTGAACACCACTTGTTCATAGAGATTCTGTCTACTGCGGATAGGGGAGTCCAGTCAGAGGCAATGTACACAAAGAGGAGCTAAAGTGTTCACTGAAGTTTGTCAGTGAGGAAGGGGCTCCACAAACAGTTTCCACATGAGCCCTGGATGTGGGGTTGTGAGGAGAGCTTTCTTCACAATGAAAATGAGAAACACTTCGTAAAAGTACTTTGCTCAGACATCTCCAACTGCCAACAAATCATAGTAATGATAGATTTCCTGGGCTCTAATAAACCTCTCCAAACCGCAGTGCTTTTTGCCTTCCTATCCCACCATAGCTTCCCAGTTAGTTCAGATTCTTTACATGGCTTGAAAGTGTTGAGGTTGATTATAACTAATATTCACACAAGTTGTGGTACCCTAGGATCTGTTGTCTGTAGTGAAACCCACCACATTGGGAATAATGAATAGATTTCCAAGGTTAAAAACAAAGAATCAGTTTTCAGTAGAAACTCAACTCCATATCTTTTGTTCAAGAAAATGAGATATTTAAAAGTCACTACAAAACCTCCAGAGTTGTCTCTGGCTATACAAATAGCTGAGGCTTTATGATACAAAGCACAAACATGGCTCTTGTGCAGGTATTTTTTTAATATGATGTAATTCCGCATACATATTTGAAACACAGAGATAAGTTTGCCTCAGTCCAAAATAGATTTTACCATCTGGATGTTAAGAGTCTGGAATTCATGAGAAGTAGGATAACTCAAGGAACTGAGGTCTGACTCCAGAGCCTGAGAACCAGGAAAGCTTTGGACAAAGTACCTTTCATGCTGGAATGTTTAGGGGGGATTGAAGCTTTCCAGGAGGCAGGAGCAGAACATTGCAGGAGAGTTTTCTAATAATGTGGAATACTGGAAATAGGTGAGTTTTCCTTTGAGAGAGGGCAAGTTCTACTGGAAAATGAATTTAGACAGAGGCCTAAAGATGACCTCAGACAGAGCAGATCCCAGGCAGCAGCTCTGCCCCCAATCTTACAAAACCCAGAGGAAGTGGCCCTCCCAGCAGTGTCTTAGTAAGAAGACAGCAACACCCTCTGCAAACAGGGAGTAACTAGAACCCACTAGGACCCAGGAATTCACTCCTAGCCTGGAGCACTGGTTCCTTCCTGTCTGCGCCTGCACTGAGTAGATCTTGGGCCCCAGCTCTAACCCCAGTAGTAACAGCCACAACACACAGTTCTGATACAATCAAGATAATAGAAAGGACAGGCTCCCATCAGAGACAGGGCAGGTAGCACTAAGGAGATCCAGATGATGAAAGGCAAGCACAGAATATAAGCATCAGCAACCCAGGGTACTTGGCATCATTAGAACCTAGTTCTCTCACACTAGAAAGTCCTGAATTCCCCATATCTCTAGGAAAGCAAGATTCAGATTTAAAATCACTTCTAATGATGATGATAGAGGACTTTAAGAATGTCATAAATAACACTTTCAAAGAATTTGAGGAGAACACAGGTAAACAGATAGAAGCCCTTAAAGAAGAAACAAAAACCCCTTAAAGAATTACAAGAGAACATAACCAAATAGGTGAAGGAATTGAACAAAATCATCCAGGACATAAAAATGGAAATAGAAACAATAAAAAAATCTCAAAGGGCAACTACCCTGGAGATAGAAAACCTAGGAAAGAAATCAGGAGTCATAGACACAAGCATCACCAACAGAATACAAGAGATAGAAGAGAGAATCTCAGGTGCAGAAGATACCTTAGAAAATATTGACACAACTGTCAAAGAAAACACAAAATGCAAAGATTTCTTAACACAAAACATCCAGGAAATTCAGGACACAATGAGAAGAACAAACCTAAAGATAATAGGTATAGATGAGAGTGAAGATTCCCAACTTAAAGGGCCAATAAATATCTTCAACAAAATTATAGAAGAAAACTTCCCTAATCTAAAGAACGAGATGCCAATAAACATACAAGAAGCCTATAGAACGCCAAATAGACTAGACCAGAAAAGAAATACCTCCCGTGACATAATAATCAAAACACCAGGTGCACACAAAAAAAGAAAGAATATTAAATGCAGTAAGGGAGAAAGGCCAAGTAACATATAAAGGCAGACCTATCAGAATTACACCAGACTTCGCACCAGATACTATAAAAGCTAAAAGATGCTGGACAGATGTCATACAGACCCTAAGAGAACACAAATACCATCCCAGGCTACTATACCCAGCAAAACTCTCAATTACCATAGATGAAGAAACCAAGATATTCCAAGACAAAACCAAATTTACACAATATCTTTCCACAAACCCAGCATTATAAAGGATAATAGCAGGAAAGCTCCAATACAAGGAGGGAAATTATACCCTAGAAAAAGCAAGAAAGTAATCCTCTTCCAACAAATCCAAAAGAAGATAGCCACACAAAGATAATTCCACCTCTAATAACAAAAATAACAGGAAGCAACAATCACTTTTCCTTAATATTTCTAACATCAATGGACTCAATTCCCTAATTAAAAGACATAGGCTAACAGACTGGATACGTAAATAGGACCCATCATTTTGTTGCATACAGGAAACCCACCTCAGTGACAAAGACAGACTCTACCTTATAATAAAAGGCTTGAAAACAATTTTTCAAGCAAATGGTCCTAAGAAACAATCTTGAGTAGCCACTCTAAAATCTCCAGCCTGAGAACACCAAGGGAGGGACTCATGGCTCCACCTGTATAGGTAGTTGAGGGTGGCCTTGCCTGGCATCAGTGGAAGTAGAGGGTCTTGGTGCCTGAAAGTTTGGATTCCCTAGTGTTGGGGAATTTGAGAGCGAGAAGGCAGGAATGAGAGGATGGTGGGAGCACACCCTCATAGTAGTAGGAGGAGAGGGGATGGGGTAAGGGGCTTTGGGGGAAATGGGAGAGGAGATTACATTAAAAGGTAAATAAATAAAATATCCAATTTTTTAAAAAAAAAAACAGATAATGGGTCTGCCAATTGTAGTTGAGCAGTCGAGACTTTTTGTCAACAATTTATTACAGGGATTTCGTATAATCCCCAAGGACAAGGTATTATGGAAGAGGCCCATGAAACTTTAAAAAGATTGGTGAGACATACTGTTGCTGAGACAAAGAATGATGCCAACCTGTGAGCTTACTGAGTGCCCTGACAAGGGTGACTGGAGAGCTGTATTGGACATACGTTACTGACCCACCTTTGCTTGACTGTATTGGACATACGTTACTGACCCACCTTTGCTTGACTATATATATATGGGACAAGCTGCCTTGCCTCAAGATTTTAGACCTTGTGAGATAGAGAATCAAAAAGAGAAACTATGTCTCTTGTATTCTTCTTAAAGGTGCCCAGCTATTAGGATTCAATCATGTACTGGTCTAGAAATCACTCCAATATGGAAAATAACAGTCTATTTTTGGAAGACTGGATCTGGACTTTGTCAGGAACATGTTTGGAAGCTGGCTGTAGCTCACTATGATGTTATTATAGCAAGAGATAAAGTTGGGACAGGATCTGGATTTCAAACAAGGGTTAGTGCATGTTTTAAGGCTCTTTTAATTGTCAAGCTAAAATTATTTTTTTCTCTTCTACAGCATTTATTGTAAGTTGCATTGATTGTATAATTTTCAATTATGTTAGTTTGTTGAAACCTGGCATGTCTGTTACAAGGGTCTATCAACCAGCTTTTGTCTTACTGCCCTGAGTATTAAAAAAAACCTTGATTCTCTGAAAAAAGCTTGAAAGTGCCAGAAGAAGTGAATTAGGGTTTAAGCAGAATCAAGAGGGTAGCAGGCTTGATTATTGTTAGTATAAAAGCTTTAATTCCATTAATTGCTAGCACCACTGCTTCTGCAATAACATTGACACAAGGAGCTAAGATAACTATTTTTGTTAACCATCTAGCAAAAAATGTTTCTAATGTATTGAGTGTACAAAAGGATTTATATAGGTATCTGGAACAACAAATGACACCCTATAACCCATTCAAATTATCTGAAGGAGGTCCAGGGTTCAAGAGTTAGGAGCCATCCCAAGTGTTATGACAAATATTACTGGAGTAGTGTTACTCTTGAAATTCACAATGATTGCCATTATAATTAGAAAAAAGTTTAAAGACACCTGTAGGATATTTGGCATAATCCTAATACCTCTCTGGGTGTGTTAACTTTGCATAATGAGATTATAAATTTAAAGAAGGCTGATTTGTTGACCTTTGATGCTGCAGATAATTATGATAAAATTATCCATGGCCTGAGCTCAGTATTTCCATTTTGGACAAACCTCAGGAATTGCATACATAGGTTGATCAGGCTAGCCCTTCTTGTCCTGGGAATACTTTTATTCCTGCCCATTGTGTTAAAGCTTATTTTCAACAACATCAACATGTTGGCAGCCAAAGTACAAGGCTTAAACTTGAAAATGGACCCCCAGACAAAGTTATTAAATTAACAGGCTGGCAAGCCAAGGACAGGAAAGATTCTGCTCAGAGCCTTACCAACCTAAGACAGAAGTACATTGCCTTTGATAATGCATGTTCCATGACGGGTAAGGAAGGCATTCTTGTCAAAATGACCCAAGACAGGCTCGGTCTTGTTAATGAAATAAAAAAGGGGGGAGGTGGAGAGCCTTTGGGGCTGCTTGGCAAAAAGCTGACATGGGCCAAGGACAAGGAAAGGAGCTGCTTGACAGGAATGTGACATCAGCCAAGGACAAGGAAGTAGGCTTCAAGCAGAAATCTGAAATTAGACTAGAACAAAGAAGTAATGTCAGGTAGGAGTCTAAATCTTAGGCTACAACAAAGAAGTAATCTCAGGCAGGAATCTAAATATTAGGCCATAACAAAGATGTAATTTTAGACAGGATTCTAAATTTTAGACTAGACAAGAAAGTAGGCTTCAGACATAAAAGTTACCTTGGGCTAGGATAGGGGAGTAGGCTCTGATACTTTGGTCATTTTGATAAGCCTTTAGAAATAGTGATCAAGGGAGTGTTCACGTAACTGTATTTAATACCTTTCTTTTTCTTTGACTGTTTGTGTTTATTGTATTGCTTGTTCCTCGACTATTTGCATCTATTGTATTGCTAGATGCTCAACCTAGAACTGACCTTATTACATGCATGTAATCAAAATGGTATAAAAGCATAAAAGAAGTGGGGGTATAGGATGGGGGTTCTAGGGAGGGGAAATGGGGAAAGGGGATGATATCTGTACTGTAAATAAATAAAATATCCAATAAAAAAATTGATGAGCTCAGTGTCTCAGGGCACTGCAAAGAGGGCAGTAATAGAGGCTTCTATCTAGGAAACACAGAAGCTTGGGTGACAAGGGAGTCATACATGGATTAACAAGAACCATTTTTTAATGAACTTAAACTGTTTCAATAGGCTGCACTCAAATCCCCCTTAAAAAGTGGGGCTTGAATAGATTGATGGGGGTACAAAGCAAGTGTCAGCAAATGTCAGTTGTCATAGCAGATATTGTTGGTCTTACTACCATTTCTACAACCTGGGTGGACCCAGGTTGAAGTTTTGAAGATCAACAGTCTTGAAAGCCAAGTCTCGGGAGTTGAAACAAACAGGAACATGAATGGTCTAAAGCATTTTCAAACATTAAATTTTTACACCACTCGGAGAGCTGCATCCTCTACAGCACATGATAATGAAAAGAAAAATGTCATATAGATAAAGACAGTTGGGAACATCATACCTGGAGTTTGTTTGTTTCTTGTTGCTATCAGAAGTGGTTTTCACAGTCATGGGTGTTCGTTGACATCCTGTGATTATTTCTCCTACCTAAAATAAAAATATGACATTTGTAGACTGCTGTATTCTTCCATGATGTGTCCTTAAAATAACAAGCATCATAGGTCTCTGTAATTTTTTTAAGCTATAAAGCATCTAAGTTTCTCTCTCTACGTATTCCATGACATAATGTCATAATTTAAACCTCTTAAATACAATAGTCTTGCAAAACCTCAAGCTATCAAAGGAGTGCCAAAGCCAAGCATGCAGATTTAGTGAACTAATTTATTCCCAAATGTATTTTTATCTGAGAGCCAACAAGATGCCAATCGATTAAGAGAAGTGTTGAAGGTGGGATGTTGATGTGAGCAGACCCTGCCTGGGTGTTGCTCCATAGGAAAGTGCTGCACAGAAAGCACCCTAGGAGGGAGTGTCAGCACCCTACTCCCTGTTAGATCTCTTGTTGCTTCTGCTTTGAAATTTGGAGGGAAACAAACTGTGCTCTCAAAGGTTCTTTCTGGGTCTGAACATTCTGTAATTCTATTACTTCTTTTACACTAGGTAAGTTCAGTGTTAAGTATGTTCAGACCTCAATGAACAAATCTGATTAATCCCATCCAACAAAGACTGTTCAAAGGAAAAGAGGTCATCTAATTTGTGTCCTCAATAAGTGTTTAAGCTCTCTCAGTGGAGGAGGAGGAGGATCCACTACTCTGTATCAGATCTCAGCTGTACCACAAGCCTAAACTAAACCTTCTTATCTTTGTCACATGCTTTACTTATGACTTCCTTCAGCCCTAAGCAGCATTCCTGAGACAGGGATTATTTGCAGTCTGGATTGGGGCCTTTAAAACCCACTCTTTGTATTATGTGGGTCTGGAAAACAATTCAGGGTCATTAGTCCTTTTCATTCAAACGTCATGGAGAGCTATCATCTCTCAGTCACGCTTATCATCTCCTTCTTTTTGACAGAAAGAAGATTCATTCTGAGACACACCCTCCCAGGAGAAAGAGGAGGAAGTTATTGTTTTGAAAGCTGCCATCCACCTGCCATCTTTTTCTCTTCTGTCTGAAGATACTCGGTGTGTCACAAAGCTGTTACCCACAGTCCTTAGACTTGGACTCAGAGGTCTTGTCATCACCTGGGTCATGTGCTAGCTCAACCAAGCATGCTGGACTCACATTTGCATTTGGGAAGGGAGTTGGCCTGGTTTAGCCACAATCCCAAGTGTGTCCACCTGGATGCATAACCAAATTCATATATAGGAAAATAATTTTTGCCATTTGACTAAAGATTTGGTTTGCACTCTCCACTGAGCCCACGGAAGGGTGGTGGCTCAGGCCTTGGTTAACCCAGCATCATTGCCCAGCTTCTCCCATCTCCCATATCTCCTACTCCTGGGGCCTTCTCTCCCTTCTCAGGAGTTGATCACTGGATGTGCCTTGATATTTTGCATAGTCATTTACATCTTAGAACCTGCTTTTTGGAGTACAGAGGCACCTTAACACCTTTTACTTTTAAAACTCCTTAATCATTTTATTCGGCATTACCGTGAGTTTACATGCATTAAAATATCAGACTTAACTTGCTTGTTCCTTGACTATTTACATCTATTGTATTGTTAGTTCCTCAACCTAGAACTGACCTTAATACTTGCATGTAATTAAAATGGTATAAAAGCAAAAAGGAGGAGGGGGGATGAGATGGGGGATTTCTAGGGAGGGAAAATGGGGAAAGGGGATGACATCTGAAATGTAAATAAATAAAATATCTAATAAAAATCATCAGACTTAAAATAAAATATCAGCTTTGTTGTTGGGACTGCAAATTTTATTTGACTTCCCTTTGTAAACACACTAGCAAGAATGAGAACCTGTACATAATGAGAGTCTTAAAATGCTGGCTTCTAACAGTTATTTGTCACATATTAGGCACACAGATTCTCTGTTTTTGTGGAAATGCAAATAGATTCACAGATTTGGAACTTTTCTTCACAGAAAATTTGCTGTGCACCAGAATCTAAATGTGCTTCTTATTTTTAAAAGATATTTTCAGCACAGTTTGTTTCAGGGACAATTTTAAGTTTGAAAGTTACAGGGAATCAAGACATCAGCCATGAGAAAAAAATTCGGACACTGGCATTTCTGTTAACATGAGAGTCCATCATCATCAGCTTTCCCATCAAGCACAGGGAGATCCTGTCTGGTAGGGTTTAGACTCAGAGGGCAAGGGTCCTGTCATTCATTTCCCCATAGCCCTGTGGCTATGCTTCCTCTAGTTGGCAATGCTCTTTGAGTAGTGTCTTATTTATTTGTCCCATGTATGTTTAGGAATAACTAATGGAAAAGTTCTAAGGTCCGAAATATGTTCAATAAATTAGATAATGTGAGACTAACAGTTTCCTGAGCCCACAGAGAGAAATGTAATCAACTCCTCGAAAATTTAATTCTAAAACAGGCACAGAGCTCCAAATTAACATTTTAATGCTGATACATTGCTTTAACTCTTGGAGGCTTGCTCTTGGGAGCTGGGATAGAACAGGGATGCAGAGAGATGGTTTAGTTTTCCACAGAATATGCAAACCCCACCTAAAGCTTTTCTGAACACTGGTTTTCCAGCCTTTGCTTGACTAGCAGCCTGAGTCCCAACTCAGTCTTTTTACCTCCTGCGGCAGTAGCCTGAACTCAGAACTTCTTCTATATGGGTGCTAGTAAAATGCGTGTGGCTGTTTAACTAACAGTAAATGGCACTCACTCTGAGACTCTGGCTGTGTTGTGAAGCAGCTACAAAAGAGAAACTAAGCTCTTGATCCCCGCCCTTAAAAAAAAAAAAAAAAAAAAAAAAAAAAAAAAAAAAACAAAAAAAAAAAAAACCACAGAAGCGTAGAAACTGCCAATCTATGACTATTTCCAGTGCCTAGGAGAATAATTTAATATGGTTCAAATCAATAGTAACTTATATGCATCTAGATAAATAAGCATAGACAATCATTGTTTTAGTTGAAAACTTGCTTAAAAATTAAAAGAATAAACAGATGGGAAGAAATGAAACAGAAGGATATTTACTGAGGAAAGTCCACAACAATCTGTAGTTACACACATTAATCGTAAACTCTGAGTCACATTAGTGCATCAGTGCCGCATTAAGAAAAGAAATTGTAGCACGTGGAGTCACTAAGCACACGCAAGCCCAGATTTGAATTTTCTCCATGTCTTCCATCCTCCCTCACAAAGAACTCCACTCCGCATTTACTGAGCCTCACAAAAAGCATCACATGGGGAGGGGGTGAAGGATACTTTTCAGAAATCTTTAACCAGTTTTACCAGTGAACAAACCACGGATGCTAACTGACCTCCAATTGACCCAATTGAGCATTGCAAACATCATTGTTTATCAAGCAATATCCAAATGTCAGCTTCAACATTTATGGTGGATATCCATGTGATAAGATTGCTTTAGGTGTTTATGTTTGCTGTCTTCAGCAAATGATGATCACAGCATGCCCGTACTACTCTGCATCAGGAGCATAGGAGAGTACATAATTTAAGATTATAGCCATGCCTTGACTTAGGCTATAAAAGTTGATTATCCAAGGTAAACATGTTAGGCTGTTACATGGTTCTCTAAAGGGCAGGTTAAACTAAAAGGCTGAGTATGCAGTAGGATGGCAGTCTTAAGTCTTAGGTGACCTTAAGATATATTATTAACTCAGCTATCAAGTCCTGCAAAATGCCAGTCTCTTAGAAAGTAAGAGATCAGTAATTAACTCTTTTCTTTCTTTCTTTCTTTCTTTCTTTCTTTCTTTCTTTCTTCCTTCCTTCCTTCCTTCCTTCCTTCCTTTTTTCCTTTCTTCCTTCCTCTCTTTCTTTCTTTCTTTCTTTCTTTCTTTCTTTCTTTCTTTCTTTCTTTCTTTCTTTCTTTCTTTCTTTTAAATTTGACCCTGCTTCTTAAATATAATGTGCATGAAAATGACAATAAATTGCTCTTGGAGACTTCACTTTTTCCCAAAGTTTTAAATGTTACTTCCATTGGGCTTGGTTAATAAAACATTTGGTAAGCATCTAGTATGGGTTAAGCACTAAGGGAGAGATAGAGACTGAAAGATTAGAAATACCCTCTGGTCATTTCACAAAGGAAAAAGATACAACTAACTGAAATACCTGGATAGATCTAACTGAAAGAAAGACATAACCAGGGCTCTAAGAAATCCTATTAAGGCACATCATGTTTCATGATGGAAGGAAACATATATGTTTTCCAGAAGACAGAAATAGAGAATGTTTCTAGGAAAGACAAAAGCAGGATAAAGACAGTAAAGTAAATGAGCACACAAGTCACATGGGGCCAGGCTGGTCACTCCTGGGGATGAGGCTGAAGACCTGGCAGCACATGAGCTGCATCCCTGTGAAGCGTTCAAGCTTCTCATATGAGGTGACAGAAGCTTTGCAGTAAGTTACTCTCTTGTTCATGCAAGCTCATGAGGAATATTTAAACTTCCTCATTCACTTAGGCAAAGTGTGTGATAGCAAGAACACCTGTAAAGCCTCATCAATTTAACCTGCTTTGTAAGATAACTGTGTATGTGAAAATTACATTTCCTTACAGAGTTCACTGTCTCTCAGTTTTAACTTTGACCTCTATTAAAACTTGGTAAATCAAAAAGACTCTGAGATTCCATCTTACACCTATCAGAATGGCTGAGTTCAAAATCTCAAGTAACAGCACATGTTGGCACTCTTCCATTGGAATGGAAAGAAAACCCATGGGAAACATTCCTCCATTGCTGGTGGGAATGCAAACTTGTACAACCACTTTAAAAAGCAATTTGATGGTTTCTCAGACAATTGGGAATTGATCTACCTCAAGACCCTGCTCTACCACACCATTCAAACAATGTTCCACAGTACCACAAGGACACCTGCTGAACTATGTTCGTAGCAATTTTCTTTGTAATTGACAAATTTAATTTGTAATCACAACTGGAAACAACTTAGATGTCTCTCAACCAAAGAATGGATAAAGAAAACGTGGTACACTTACACAATGGAATATTACTCGGCCTTTAAAAACAATGACATCATGAAATTTGCAGGCAAATGGATAGAACTAGGAAAGATCATCCTGAGTAAGAAAATTACAGAAAAACAAACATGGTGTGTACCCATTTATAAGTCGATATTAGCCATAAAGTGGAGAATAACCATGCTTCAATCCATAGACCTAAAGAAGCTATGTAACAAGGAGAGCCCAAGTGGGGACACCTGAATCTCGCTGAATAGGGGAAATAGAATAGACACTGGGGTGGATGGATGGAGGGAACTGGGTTGGGGAGGGGATGAGGAGGGAAGCAGGAGAGATGTAGTGGGGCAAGGATGAAGGGAGAAAGTACTAGGAGAGAACAATCCATGGGATGGGGACGACATCTCTGGGACAAGCTAGAAACCTAGGACAATGGACACTCCCAGGAATCTATGAGGGTGAACCTAGCTAAGACTCCTAGCAATGGAGAATATGGAACTTGAAGCAGCCAACTCCAGTAACCAGAAAAGACTCCAATATAGGGATGGGGACACTAACTCAAAATCTTTGACCACAATTGTCCTGCCTACAAGATGTGCAGGCATAAAGATATATCAGAAATTGAAGGAATGGCTAACCAATGGCTGGCCCCAGCTTGAGACCAATCCTCAATTGGGAGAGAGCCCATCCCTGACACAATCAATGATACTCTGCTATGCTTGCAGACAGGTGACTAGCATAATTGTTATCTGAGAAGATAACAATTCACCCAACAGAAGATGAAAACAGATGTAGAGACGCACAGCCAAACATTAGGCAGAGCTTAGGAAATCCTGTTAGAGAGTGGGAGGAAGGATTGAAAGAACCAGAGAGGTCAAGGACACCCCGAGAAAGCACTACAGAATCAACTAACCTTAGAGCCCCACAGAGACTGAACAGCCAAACAGAAAGCGTGTATGGGACTCATCTAGGCCCTCTGCATGTATGTAATAGTTGTGCATGTTGGTCTTCATGTGGGACCCCAAACAGCAGGAGCAGCGGCTGTCTTTGACTCTGTTGCCTGCCTGTGAATCTCTTTCCTTAACTGAGCTGCCTTGTCTAGCCTCAATAGAAGACAGGGCTAGTCCTGCTGCAAACTGATATGCCAACGTGCATTGATCTTTCTGGGGGGACTCTCCTTTTCTTAGGAGAAAGGAAGGGGATGAGGGTGAGAGAAAGAGGGACTGGGAAGAGAGGAGGAAAGGGAAGCTTTGATTGGGATATAAAGAAAATTAATTCATTCGTTAATTAAAAAAAAACTTTTCAATGAAAAGTTTACTTGAAGCCTTTCAATATGCTTCTAAGTACTTTTTGGTTTCCATCTTTTTTTCTCACGTGGGCAGCCCCATACACACTAAACCAGTGTATACGTTCTATGCTGTTTCTACTACTGCCCTTGCTGGTTCTGGGTGAGATGCTAACTGACCTGCCCTGTGCTTCTCAGACACTTAGGTACTATTAGAACAAAGTTCAATACTTTCTACACAAGTCTGCATATAGTAGCCTGGGGGTCCAGTCTTTCAGCAGATGTTTTCTAGCTAATTCTTGCATTCTGGCAAGTTTTGAGTTTGTACTGACTGGTCACAGAGCATTTAGGTTTTTCTGGTTGTTGTTGGTAGTGTTATGCGTGTGCTTGTGCGTGTATGTGCGTGTGTGTGTGTGTGTATGTGTGCACGCGAGTGTGCGTGTGTATGTATGGTACTGGGGTAAACCCCATTTTTGTGCATGCTGATCAGATGCTCTGATGCTAAACTGTGACTCATCACTGTATACTTCTCTATATGTAATTCATTTACAGAATCCATGTTTAAGGGAGGTTGGCAGCATTCCAGGAACTGACGTAGGATCTAGGATAACATGGAGCTACGGATGAACAATAACAACTGTCTAATGTTCCATTATATATTATACATATATACAGTTCTGTAATGAACTATTTATAGAAACACAATATTTTACAATTTCTCAATAATTATACCATGTTAGATACACATTGCATAAATTTGGATCATTGATTGATTTTTTTCTACAGAGTAAAAATTACAATTATGAAGTCACAGCATATATTTTAAGGTTTGATATAGGATGACAGTTTTTATTCCCGAAAGGATTAGATCACTTCTCATTTCCCTTAGCAGTTTATGAGAGGACTCTTCCATTGTAGTCTCACTGGCATTGAATTTTTAAACTGTTTTTGATGGAAAATTGGCAGTGCTGTTTGCTTCTGAAAGAGCAAAATTGCTGAGGAAGGGGAATGAAAAGATGGTTTGCTCTGCCCTGCAAACTTCTCAATACTCATGAAATTTTTCCTGTAGAATATATCTATGCAAATAAGCATAAAGCTTAAAAGTTCGTGATCAGATGAATAGGCATAGTATTTTTTTACTATAAAATGTAGTGCATATTTATCTTGTCTTTTGAATTTCTCTTGCAAGGACTATTCCCAGTACATCTGGATGGTTTTCAGGTTGTTTTCTGAAACATTTTTGTGATGTATGAATATTATCTCCTACCTGGTCTTTTGTGTATGTTTTTTCTGCCAGTGGTACAGCAGCAATAAGAAAAAAAAACTCAACTGAATACTGAGTTGTTTATTTACTTAATGTATGTTTTATCCTCACTACAATGTAAACACCACAGGGCAGAAATATTTTTGCTGGGCAGACACTAGGGCCTCAATAGCTTTTATTAACTAATGGATAAAAGTTAAACAAACAACAAATTCTGTAGCTTTAAATTAACTATTAAATCATAATTAAAACTACAGGAACTGGCCACCATTTCATGTCTGGAAAATGAAAAAATGAAAGTGGGTATTTAACTTTATTTCTCCATTAAAATAATATTAATTATTAAATCTATATGAAATTTATCTTGATGTGTGGTATTAAATAAGATAACATTAAATTAAAAAGTGTGAGAACAGACTGCTCAGTGGTTAAGAGTACTTGCTGCTTCTTCTAGAGAATGGGTGTTTGATTCTGCACACCCATGGGGTGGTTCACAGCTACCTGTAACTCTAGCACCGGGGGATCCAATTCTATCCTCTGGCCCCAACAGGTCCTGTACATATGCGGCATACACAAGACAGCACACATGCATGTAGATATATTTTTTAGAAATCTGTTAAAAGATAAATTATCTCAAGTAGAAAATACTCCAAATGCTTATTGCATAATCATTTATACATTTCCTGTGTTTGCTAAATATGTTTATCCAACCAGTTTCAATGAAGGAGTCAATAGTGGTTTCTGGTTGTTTCAACTCACCACTGGAGTAGAGGCATTGTTTGTTTTAGGGAGCTTATGGTCTGGTAAAATGGGGAAAAGGCCACGGGCAGAATTAGGACTATGGGATATAGGCATAAAGCACCCCCGAAGTACTATGCTCCAATGTCTATTGGCCTAGGTTCAATTCCCACGACAGTGTCATTTGAGCTAGAAAAGGATTATAGGTTGAAAAATATGGAAATATCTTCCAAATAAAGGGAAAGCCTGGGCGAAATGCTTGAAAGTGGGAGAGAGTTGAGAGTTCCAGAACAGTAGACAATTCTAGGCTACATAGGTCTGAAGCAGGGATACCAGAAGGGGTGGAGGTGAGAGCTGAGCTTACAGACTGAAAGTGCAAGTTTATAATCCACCAGTATGGCTGAAATTTTATTCTATGGATGAAAAGGACACACTCATAGGCTTCAGGACGGGAAAAGTGGCATCCCGAAGTTGGCGGTTTGAGAGGGTTTCTGAGCAGCACAGGATGTATCCAAGGAAAGAACGCCTGAAAAGAATAATACCATTCATAGAAAGACTTAAGATATAATGATAGTGGTGACAGAGAAGTCAGTAAGTTATAAAAGAGAAAGAAGCCAGCAGGCTGGAACATGGAGAGGAAGAACAGTGGGAGACAATGACAATGAGAGTCAAAAAGAAAAGTTATGGGGAATATATAATAAGAACAGAAGGGAAATGAGCGCATCCTTTAAGTGAAAATCCTGACATACACATTCAAGTTAGAAGTGAAAAAGCCAATCATAAGCCAATTTATCAGGTAGGATCAGGCAGCAGTTAGTAAGGGGGAGGATACAGGATAGAGGAGGTAAGAGAACAAAGATAAAATGTAAGGAACAGGAAAACAGAGTGGTGTATGCACAAGGATGGTCAGGGAAACAATGGGAATACAGTAGTACACGACTTCACGGAGCTATAGAAAGAGCATGGGTAAGGAGGGCTGGCCCAAAGAAGCTCACACAGTGGAAAGATTAAACAGATTATAAAGAATCTACTGAGCTTATAAAAACAAATTTTTATAGTATGGCATGCATGCATACATAATACATACATACACAGATACACGAAAGGTGTTAAAGACTAGCAACAGGAAGCAGACACTAGAGAGTGTTTGATCTATGGTGGAAGTGGTAGCAATAAACAAGAGGCACGTTTATATGAATTTTTCCTTCAAGGCTCTTTCTGAGCTTCGAGCCATAAAAGAATATGTGCCCCTACTGGCCTGGGGAGTCAAAAGCTGGAATGTGAGCTCACCAGAGTATTACAAGTAAAGATTCCACAGAGGGAGACCCCAAGTTAAGCATATAAATGCTACTTAAATTCTTGCTTGGTCTACATTCGAGGTAGTGATCACAATGCACACAAATGCAAGGACAGAACAAAACAATGAAGAGATTTTGGCTAAAACCAAGCTCAAAAACTGTGTATAGTCTAATAAAATGCCACTCAAAAGGTCAAGGGTGACATATGCATCACAGGCATTCAAGGCTCAGGGAACATTGTAAAAGAGTGGGTGCAGAGATATATGTGCCAGAAATAAGAGAGGACTGGGGCAAAATGGTATATTCTGAATATAATAGGACCACTGCAGCTGAGAACTCCAAACAGCTGTGCTTGCCTGCAAATCAACCCACTCGACACTTCATGCAGGAAATGAAGTGGGGAGATCTCACAGGCTCCCACCCCATGAGGAGCAACTGACAATTGGTGCCTTCTAGGGAAGGGGGATTCCATTTTCTTTAAAGTTATAGTCCCTGGAAGGTCGACGATGTGCCAGTGGATGGCCCCAGACTGTGAATTGGACCAGGTATGGGAGCATGAGGTTGGTATGAGGGTGAGTCATGGGGTGTGGATCTAGGAGAAGAGAGAAGTGAGTGTGATCAAAATACCTTGTATGTGTGCAAGGAGGGGTTATGAGAGGGTTTGGACAGAGGAAGAAGGAGAAATGATGACATAATTTCAAAAATAAAAGCAAAACAGCTCTTTTTTAAAAAAAAAAAAAAAGAGTGAATACAATTATATTTAAAAGCAAAGACTGTTGACAACCCATATCCAAAATAAAGTTTCTTCAAAGGCGAGCTCCATATGTGGCCAGGCTGGAAGTACTAATTCTGGATTTGAGCTATTGGCAAGAAACACCTGGAAAACATAGCAATGCCAAATGAAACAGCTATTGTCTATAGTGTCTAGCAGGCAACAACTGTAATCTGTAAGAGTAAGGAGATAAACAAACTGAGCCCCATTGAACACTCCCTGGATGCATGTTAAAAATAGAAAACAAACAAACTTCTAAATGCATAAAAATAACATGTAAAAAGAAAAAAAACATTAATTTTCTTTGATAAGAAATTCTAAACAAAATTTGGAAATAAGAAGGGTACCTTTAGTAACTAAAGGTGATGATTGTATCCAGTAACTAGGTATCTTTGTTAGGGCCCATTTGTTTTTTTCTAAAATCACTTTTATTTTTCTATATGCTAGTGTGTAATCTTGGTTATGGTATGGTGAGGTGGATACCATTTCCTGGCAGGATATCCAAATCTGGGACTGTTTAAGGACGGAGAAACAAACCCAGCAAAAGCATGCATCATTGCTTTCTGACCCTGACTACAGACACCATGTGACCACTTCCTCATGCCTCTGCCATTCAGTCTTCTCCACTATGATGAACTGTAACCTGGAAATGTGAGAGAATTAATCTTCCTTAAGATGCTTTAACTTAATCAAAATAATCCCCAACAGACATGCTCAAGAGGCCCACCTCCCAGGTGATTCTAACTTTTCCCAAGCTGAAATTTATCACTGACCATGGCAGTGACCAACTGCTTCTACAGAGGGTTCAAGGAAACTCAAAGAGGAAAGCAAAGCCTGTGGTGCTAGGCCTACGTATCTACACAAGGAACTGCTTCATGTCATACAGCAAATCTATTTAAAATGGGATCTACCTAAGGGTAAAAGCTAACACTACACTGAAGCTGAATTATTCTGGTCATTCGTTGGGTTTTTATATAAACTTGAGAACCAATACATCAGTTTCCATGACAGAGCCTTGTTGGGACGATGCTGGGAATGTACTGAATCCACAGGTTAGCCTGAGCTCTTAATTGGGCAAATTTTCCCAGTCATGGAATCTCTCTCTCTCTCCATTATAATGTGTATAATGCTTATCTCTGCATAGAAACTAAGGCTCTTTCATGTCATTATAATTACCTTGCTAAAGATAAACCAGAGATTATGCGTGAGAAAGGGGACTGTATTAGTCAGCTTACCTTCACTGTGACAAAAGTACCCACATCAAACAACTTGTAAGTAATAAAGGTTTATTTTTGCTTCAGAGGTTTCGATCCATTGTCACTTGTCCCTGTTGTCTTGGGATTGAGATGGCATACCCATAGTAGGTCATGACAGTAACATGTGGTGGAAGACTTTGTTCTGAAGGGAGCCAAGAAGGGGAGAGTGGAGGAAAGAGTGCGTAAAGGAGAGATGAAAAGGGAAGGAGAATGGAAGGAAGAGGAAAGAGAAAGGTTTTACAACCCCAGTATTCTCAAGAACAACCCTATGACCTGAGTTCCTCCTACAATGTTCTCTATCCCCACAATAGCACTTCAAGCTTGAAACTATGCCTTAAGCACCTGAGCCATGGAGGGTCATTCCAGATGCACATTATCCCAATGACTGGGAGAACATGCCACAATATTAGGAAAAGTGCTTGTGAAAAGGCAGGCTTTGAATTAAGTCCTGATTATGTGTTTCTAGAACGGGAGTGGGACAGTGTCCAGAATATATAATGAAGGGGAAAAAGAGAAAGGTTGCAAAAGCTTATGCCAATGCTGGTCATAGCTGGACCACAGCAGGGAAGATAAACATCAGTCCAAGTGGTATGGAACTCATTTGATGAAGGGGACTTCAGCAAGGGGATAAAAGAATCCATCATTTTAAAGGGAGTTCTCTATGGCTTTTCTATGGGAAAGGAATTGAAATTGAATATGAGGAAGAAAGGTGAGAAGGCGTGGAGGGTAGTTTAGTTGAGAGCTCACATTGCTTTAAACGGAGGTGCCATCTTCTGAGATGAGTATGACTCTGGTAGAAGCAGGTTTAGAAAAGAAAATGGGTTTCTTGTGCCAGACTATGCATGGATGCAAGATGGAGCATGCAGTCTACACTGACCTTGTACTTATGATTCTTGTCACTTGGAAGGTACATACAGTGTCCTTGATTCCGATGCATGCAATCTTTAATGATATTTATGCATTTTATAAAAAAAAGTAGCATGGGACTTCCCTTTGTTTCAATAGCATATTGGAATAGCCTTTTTATTTCCTCAAGTTTAATTGTTGGTTTCCTCTATGTTTTATATTTAGTTTTATTTGTGTTGACTATTAAGTGTAATGTCTATAATTTTTTTTCCTTTGGGAATGAAAATCAAAAATTTTCCAAGGTTTTGTTTACTCTGAGGCTATAGTCTATAAAGCCATTAATATTTTATAAGAAGACATTTAGCCTCCTGGCAAGGGATATGTTCGCTATAGTATTGAACTACTTCTCACATTTTGTTGATTGTATCCATGAAAGAAAGAACTCTGTGTGGTTTTCTAGTATAACTGGTTCTACTGATATTTCTAAATATTATGGTTTTGTACACAATTAATGAGCATCCTAGTGTAGGAGAAGCATTTGAAGTCATCTTTATATTGCCTTTCTAATATGAACATTATGGTGTTATAGTTGCTTTCCTTATTGCTGTGATAAAATAACCCACAGAAGCATGAAGAAAGGTTTTCTTCATGAAGAAAGGTTTTTTATGTTAGTTCATAGTCTGAGGGTATTGTCCAGCATAGCAGAGAGAACATACTGGTGAAAGCATGAGGCAGCTGGTCACACTTACTTTGTCCACAGTCAGGAAATAGACATAGATGAATGCTTGTTCACAGCTGGTTTCCAATTATTTTATGCAGTCCAGGACCCTGGTCCCAGTGCTAAAGCCACCTGCATTGCCAGCGGGCCTCTCCTCGGTTGGAACTCTTTGGTAACTTCCTCACAGATGCTCCCAGAAAAGTGTCTCCCAGGTGATTCTAAACCCCATCAAGTAGACAATGAAGGTCAAGTGCCATGAAGAGACTCTGCCTGCAATCAATGCTACTTTTGTTTTAAGTTCTGTCAACTGATATGAATTTAGCTGAAGTGATGCTGGCTTTGCTTAGATACACTCTGTAGAGATTCCCATGTCCTTTAGACTTCAGAATGCAAGCTACATGACAGCTGGTTGCCTCTGTCACCTACTTACCAATGTTTATTGATTTAATGTTTTTCTGTACCTTTCTCAGCTCTTTAATACCATTTTACTGTACTTGTCTTTGCAGTTAATTTCTGTAAGGTATTGTAATTTACATGTTTTAATTAAAATCAGCTTACTTTCTCTGACCTATTTATATTCAGATCAGCATGGATAAGTGCAATAAAAATATTTGGGTAACAAAAATGAAAGTATTTGCATTTGTTCTTCGACACCCTAATTTTTCTATTTCATGTTTTAACCTTAGTCCCCTAGATCATATGTCTTTCTTATACTATCATCTTTACCGTTTTTGCAAGGGAAAGTCATCACTTTGGAGTGTTTTGTCAAGCAGTTTATTCAGAACAATTGCTATTATCTATGAAACTGCTAAGTGCACTAGAGAGATGGCAGTTCTTCAGCAGCAGAGAGAGAATGATTGAGGGTGGACCAAGTGCAACTAGAAAACAAGATCACTCCTCAAGGTATCATGGGAACAAAGACGAGTTGCAGCCTCCATGCAGGCTGTCTGTAAGGATAGCCTGGGGGGAATCTAAGTATGTTCTGAAAGTAATCTTTTCTCTGCATTTCTAACAATCCAATATAGGTGCCCAGCACATACTAGATGATAATGAAAATTCCTGGGATGAACAGCATAATAAACAATGACTACAGGCTAGCACTGTTGGTAAAAACCTCTAGAGACACCTGTCCCTTCCTGTTATATCTATGAATAGAGGGAAGAAGGTACTGCTGGGGTTGGGTATAATGAGAAAAGGGAAGGATTTGGGAAGCCATCAGAGTCCTCACAACTCATGACTCTAGTCTTTGAGCCAACACAGCAACTTTAAATCTCAGTGGAAGGGAAGAGCCTCCCCAAGAGTCTAAGCCTACTCAAAACAGACTTGCTCCTTGACACATCTGAATCTACAAGAATGGCAGCTATGGACTGAACAGGGAGGGGACACCTGAAAGACACAGATCCTAATTCCACAGTAATTACTTCATCTATGCCATAAGCTTAACAAATATCAGCTGAGTTTAATAAATATTTTACTTGACTAATTAATAATTCAAATGTGTAAACTTCTTTTAGAATTTTGCAGAAACTCTCTATTGCTGAATTCTAGTACCTTACCTTGTACATCTGGAAAGACAAGCGTGCTAAATTATTCCCTCATCTGATATTAATAACTTCCCTATTAGTTATTTATGGGTTCTGCTTATCTTCCCTCATCATCATTTTTGCTTAAGTATACACATTTGACATCCTCACCCTTGCCTGGTAAATAATTTCACTTTTTTTCTGCATGAAACTTCCAAACTGTCTACATCCTTTAGATGTGAATCTGCCTTGACATAAGCCAATTATATTACTTGGAAATCTGGGTGAGTTGAGTCACATTTTATTAATAGTGCTTAGTAATGAGGCCCAGCCATGCAATTAAAATAGACAACTATTTTCTAACAATCCTTATGTCAACTGCAGAGGAATTTTTTCTCTTGTAAAACAGTTCATCTTATTACATAATTTCTGGCATTTACTATATATATATACATATATATGTGTGTGTGTGTGTGTGTGTGTGTGTGTATACACACATATATATATTTCTCTTGTACAGCATTTAAGCTCTGACTCTTCTGGAAAGAAGCATTATTCATATTAAAACATGGAAGCAAAATTTCCTGTTTACCACTTGGCAGTAAGTGTTTATGTGTATATATTAGCTTCCCCTAGACATTTATAATATTTATATGTATGCATATATCTATATATTTGATCTTTTAATTTCAGATTTTTTAAAAAAAAATCTCTGGATTTTATTTTTATCTTTCCTTTTATGCTTTCTCTAGATACTTCATTTTTTAAGAAGTGACCTAAAATATTAAGTAGAGTTTCAAAGTTATGATTAGTATATACTATTTGTATAAAGTAATGGACGTATTATCACATTTCTGTACATGGTAAAATGAACTTTTATTGTATTCACTTACACAGCATTATCTTTTCTGCATTTATATATTTATGCATTAACTTATAAATATAACATTATTATTGAAGTAAAAGAGGCTATGAGAGGGATTGAGTTTGAGGGGGTATGGAAAGAACTAGAGGAAACAGACGTGAGTGATATAATAATATTTTATTTTTTAAAAATTCAAAAAACTAAAATTAATTCAGATGAGAATAAGAAATTACATGCAGAAACCATGATATCTAGCTTGAGTTTTAGATCTAACTCAATTTCCCTATATTGTACTGTATTTCTCACTTTTATTATTAGCAAATATATTACTAACCTAGGACAAATGTGTGCTTATTTAAGCAAACACTTATATATTAAAGTGTTTATTTGGATTTTTCATATTATATATTTTAATCATATTCTCCTCTCGAAACTAATCCCATATTCTTCCCACCTCCCTACCCACCTGACTTTACATTCTCTCTCAATAAAAACAAATCAAAAAAATAAAAATCAAACCAACCAACCACACAAAAAAACCAAAAAAAAAAAAAAGTAAGAAAAAAAGATAAGTCAAATAAAATGAAACAAAAAGCCCACACACAAAAAACAACTCCTGCAAACAAAACAAACAAACAAAAAACGTGGAATCTATTTGGTCTTGGCCAACTACTCCTGAGCATGGTGCCTGCTCTGCAGTATTGCTGATGATATTCCATTGGAGAAAATTGGTTTTCGATTTTCTGACAGGTAACGTAGCAATTGTAAATAACTTCTTGGTTAGGAGAGAAGCTTTGTGTCTTCTCAAGGCTGGGATTTTGTCTGGTTTAAACCTATGCCATCTTGTACCAGCCCAGTCTCTGTGAGGTCATGTGTATCAGTAAGTACTGTTGTGTCTGGAAGTCAACTTTTTCTTTGGAATCCCCCTACCACCTCTGGCTCATATCATCCTTCTACCTCCTCTCCATTATACATCCTTAAGCACTGAAGGGAAAGGTTTGATAAGACATTCCATTTAGGATTGAGTGCTCCAGATCCTCACTCTCTGCATTGTACAGCTGTGTATCTCTGCTTGATCATCCACATAAGGAAGAAGCTTCTCTGATAAGAGCCAGACAAGTAGGACTGCCTTCTAAACAAAACATTTAATACTCTGATTTCCTTAACTGTACTCTGACTGATAAAAAAAGCAAATAATTTACCACTTCTTCAAGGAGAACTCTTTTTCTATTTAAAGAAAGGTATTAGTTCACATTATTAGAAAAATATGTAAATTACCACTGGTATATTAACATCTTTAAACAGATTAAAATGTATTTGCACCAATCAAACATATTTTAAGTATATCCTATCTCAGGTCAGTGTGTAACTGCAGCAAGGAAAGGCTCAATTTTTAAAAAGTGATCTGAAGAGCAAGTGGGATGAGAACATACAGCTCTGACCAAAGCTGCCCTCCCCAGCTAAGAAAAATCATTAAATGTGAAGTTATGAATAACTCATATAAAAACAATATCATTAGTTATATAAAACAGTGATGTGTGTTTTAAAATGCAGATGAAATATTACTATATCCAGGTTCCTTTAAATTCTTTCCTTTAGGCATTTGCAACCCTATCTGACTGTTCCCCAGGAAAACCAATCATGTACTGCAGGCTAAGAATCAAAGAGGATTTTATTAAGTTAGGGCAAGCACCAAGAGCAGTGGTGGTGTTTAAAAAGAAAGCATCATTTTACACCCTTGACAGAGACACTCTTAATGGAAGCAGCCTCTCTTCAACTCTAAAAATTCATTGTTATTCATTCACTCACCCATTCACTTACTCATCCAATAAACATCTGTAGAGATTGCTGCTATGATCCAGCCAACTTTCTAGGTCTCCGGAATTGAACATTGAAACAAGGGACAAGATCCTTTGCCCTCATAATCTTATATGATAGCAGGAGGGGGACTGGTAGGAAACAAATACTTAACCTCTGGAACACATGAGCGTTGCTGTGGTGACCAGGAAAGTGATGGAAATAGCCATGGTGGGACAGGAGGTATTAGAAAATGATGTTTTAATGAAATATTGAGATAAAGGGAAGGCTTTAAAGAGTAAACAAACCCATCAAGGACCTTGGAGGAATGGAGATCAACAAATAGAAAGGCCAAATATTAGGTAGTCTTCTTGCTGCTATAATGGAATGTGACAGAAACAATCTAAAAGAAGAGAAGATTATCCTGGCACATAGCTTCAGAAGGAGTTGGGTAGTTGTGATGGGGAAAGAAAGCATGGCTATACAAGTGGCTACATGCATGGCAGTGTGAGTGCGTGTTGGTAGGTGTTCACACAGCATGGATACATTATATCAGGGTCTGAGAAGAGCCTGCCCTGTAGAATAGCCATATGAGGTCAGAGGATGTTGTTGGAGTTGCAGTGTGGTCAGCATCAGGGAATAATGCCTCAGAGGAGTCTCAGAGGTGCAGCTGAGAAAACATATCCAAGCCACAGGCTCAGCCCAAAGTTTGTGATTGGTACACAAGGCTTATGGCCTGTAAATACTTAAGGCTTCTGATAGGTGGCACAGAACACCTTTCACATGCAAGGCCATGATTTCTAGCAACATAGAATGTATTTCTTGAACTTATGTAGTTATTCTAAGAGGCCTCTCCAGTATAATCTTCCTTTCAGGTTGCAATGTTAAGTACAATGAAGGTTCTCTTAAAGTACTTCAGGTGGTCAACACGGTTATCTGGGACAGTCTTAGAGCATCTTGAAGAGAAAACCCACAAGGTCATGATCTCATTTCCACATGGAGGTCTTCTGGGTCAAAGAGGAAGTGAAAGGCTTATCTAAAGGTTGGTGACAGACAACCAGGAAAGGGAATGGTGGCAAGAGATTGGCAGACTCTGCAGTTATTTTTGAGACAACACCCATAAGGGGCTATAGAGATGTATGAGTGATCAAGTCCATGCTGTCTTTAAACCTTATCTTGGAGGTCATGGGCTTTTCTGGATCCTATGTGGTTCTAACATAGCATATAATGTGTATCTTTAACTCTCCTTGGGATCCTTTTTGAGGGTAGAGTGTTTCAATTTGTTTTGAGCAATGAAGGCTAGCCAGTTCCTAGTCCAAAGCCACCCACAGCCCTCAACACCACAAAGTGCCCTGGTCTTATAGTTTCTTTCTTACCCATCTCTCATACCTGAAAGTCTCCTCCACAATGGTTGCTTATCTTCCTCCAGAACTCCCATGAACCTTGTTCCAGGTGACTCCTCCATCTAGTTTTTTTTACGTTGGATGTCTCTTCTTTATGTGTAAAGATCAGCACATGAAATCTATCGCTAATTACTCTGTTCCCTTTTTTTATAAACATTAGACAATTTATTAGATTTCTCTTTGGGATCAATACAAGGAAGACATAGTAATCAAAAGAGAGAAAATGTCATTTATGCTTTCTTTAAAATATTGGTTTAATTTTGCCTAATGCAACACCAAGTAACTACAAAAAATATTTTCTTTATACTAGGAGTTACTATCACATTCCCCTCAAGTTGAATGAGGCAAATGAACTAATTAGAACAAGATTCCATGTTGGTCAGTGTGTCCAAGGAATAAACACAACATAGAAATTAGCATCTTTTCTGAGGCAGAAATCTGCTGGGATGGAGTTTCTAATTAGTGATCACAACTTTATGGGCAGGAGGGGCTGGATGGGAAGTTGAGGACTGGACACAACAGGGCAGGACCACCTTAATAAGCATCTTAATTTTGTCCCTTTTCTGCTATTATAACAATATTGGAGCCTCAATAATTTTTGGAGGAAAGAAGATTGTTTTGTTTCATAGTCTACAGGCAAGGAAGGATAAGATTACAGGATGCATCTGTTGACAGTTTCATGCTACTTTGTACATAGTGGAGGTTAGAAGGAGAGATGGAGCCTGAGTGTATAAAAGAGGACAGCATTCTGCAGTAGATAATCCATTCCTAGATAAAGGCAGCAGCCCATTCATGATTGTTCCACCCCTATGACCTAAACACCTCCCTCCAGGACCCACCCTCCACCATATCCACATTAAAGAACTAAGGTTCCAACAGAGAAGTTATGAGACATGTGTTCAAAACAGTTCATCTAGAGACAGATCAGAGGGACTCAGCCCTCCTCAAAGGCATGAGCTTACAGAGTTAGCACTATTAAATACTACAAAGAGTGGCAATTTCTTAGACTTTTATTGTAAGTGCCCTCTAATTTTTCCTGCTTAGCAATGAGTAAACCAACCAATCAAGAGTAGACTATTCCTTCCCTTAAATGACAGCTGACAGGTCCTTTCCTTGTGCTTGTCTACCTTTAATGGGAAGTTGTCAGGCTAAGCAGCCCTCTCTTTTTTTCCCCTTTAGGAAGTCTGGCTGTTTTGCACATTCATGATCACTCTCAGGAAACTTTATTCTAGCTCCTAGTGCCTCTCAACCACCATTGCTGCCCAACATGCAACTTGTGCTTCAGCAGGCCTTCCTCCTGCCACAGTCACTTCAGGCTACTAGTACTAATTTGGAAGACTCCAAGATGACCTTGTTTGTCTTGCAATTGCTCTCACTTGGGAATGGAGGACTAGCACATCCTTGGTGACACAGCAAAAAGCCTGTGGTTGGCGCAATGCAAGACTTATGACCCGTAAGTATTTAAGACTTGTGATGGGTGACACTGAAAGCCTTTCATATGCAAGAATCCAAGAAGCTTCTCCCATATACCCCACCTTTCATGTTGCAATGTTAAGTACAATGGAGATTCTCCTAAATCATATTTTTAGTCCTAGACTGCTCTGGAAGCAGTAAAAAGAGTCTCTGACAGCTGGCAAAAATTAGAAGGTAAGGATACTAAGACCCAAACTTTGGGTGCTTTAACATAAGCTGTTGTGTGCTCACGTATTATCACTCAAAACTCAAAGCAATAGCTTTTGACTTAAGTATCTATAGCTATATGTGTCTGACTTTGAAAACTTAGAGCAATGAGCTTTGGATTATCCCAGTCTTAGAACCATAAAAAAAAATTTTGAAAATCTAGAGCTTGCTCTAATCTGAGCACCTAGATAGACACAAGGCTTCTAAAGCCCATGGCAGTGGGCCTCAATTTCTCAGAGCCTAGCGCTGCATATTTCTAGGTTTGTGAGTCGGAACTGTCATGATTTGGAGATATAGAACTCAGGGTATTAACACTAAGGGAGCTGTGCCTTTGCTGTGTATAATCTCTATCTGAATAGAGTAAACCCACCCCCAGCAAACTTCTGATGGCAATGTGATATAGTTAGATGATAAATAGACAAAATACTCTTCCAAATAATGAGAGGGCTGGCCAGGAAAGGCTTACAGACAGATAAAAGATCAAGGTCAGTATATTGAACTGAGGCAATTAAATGACCAAATTTGAGAGACTAGCATTGAGAAACTGTGAAACCTTAGCTGGAGAAAACAGGAGGGAGGCAGAGAAAGAGAAATAGGCAGAACAATAGAATATTTTTCAGGAGCTCATGAAGTGGGAAAGAATGATGAACATCAGAGCCACATGACTCGGATGCCACTCTGGTTGCCCAGGAAACTGGACCTTAGTGATAAAGGGACATGCACAACTAACAAGTAAGGATAGACACTGAGTTGTTTTGTAATCATTGCCGTGGAAAATGGTTTCAAAGTGTTCAAGGCAGCTTTGAGCCACAGACAAGAACAACATTCTGAGATTTAACCCTTTGTCCATCCAATAGGCATCTAAGTACACATGGGTTGCTGTGCCTATTGACAATGTACCTATTGACAATGGTATCCTTAATGTTAAATAATAATTTTAGCAAACAACCAGCCTGGAGTTCACGCATACTTCAGTCTCACACAGAGAAAACCCTAAGAATCAGGGTCTCAGGGTAGTAAACAGCAGGGACCTTTTTCATCATTTTAGTTTCTGGTTTCTTATAAGACATTTCGAGGTTGACTTTTTCATCCTACTTTAATTAGCATCAGTGTCAATGTCCTAACCATACCCTTTAAACTTTCACTGTCCTCTAACAGTTTACTGTTAAACTTTTACTGTCCTCTAGCAACATTACTGTTGTTTGCATCACTGGGGCTTTGGTCTCTTTCCTAAAACAGCTCAGGACTGCATGGACTATGATACCAGCATGTCTGAAGGCTTGGGAGCTTATCATATAACTCCCATCTTAATCGAGGTAGTAGTCTTCAAGAGCTGGTAGATTTAAACAGCCAGTTTACAGACACACTAGTTCCATTGCTCTCAGGTAGAACTGACCTGATACATGTGTTTTGTACAACATCCTATAATTTTCTACAAGGGTTGTTGGTCTAATGTGGAACTGTTTACAGGTTCCTTCCCTTCTCTAATTCCTGACAAACATCCCTGTTTACTCCTCAAATAAACTGCTATATTCAAGTATCCAATATTCAGCTCCTAGGAGAGTCAAATTTTAAAATGTGTTTAAAAGTCTATGGCCTACAATTTAATAACTACAGTGACCATGAAACTCTCAGTGTCATCACAAGGAAGAAAAATAAAACAAAAAAAATTGGCCTGACCAGATTCAAAAAGCTCATTGGATTTCTAGTGTATCTGTGAGTGTCTGGGTTACCTCTGTGTGATGGATACTCGTTTGAGGTAGATTAATATTTTTCAACTTCACATGAATCTATGTCCTGATAAAACCATTGGAAATTAACAGTGTACCCAGTTGAAAATGCACTTAGTTCATGACCTACTGAACATCATAGTTTCTTAGTATAGTATAGAGAGTCTCAGTTGTTTGCCATTATGATTATGTAACTAATTGGGACCTATTATCATTGCATTGCAAGAGAATACACACACACACACACACACACACACACACACATACACACATATATATGAATACATACACACATATGTGTGTGTATAATTAAAGAATGACTTCAACTGAATATACATCTATTTCTCATCACTGTGAAAGAGAAAAATGTAAGTTGAGTCATCATAAAAGACCATGTGTTTATTATCTGCCCATCATAATCTTTCTAGAGTACATCTCCATTTGCAGGTACCATTTATATCAGATTCCCTTTCTTCACATTCAAGGCCCATCTGAGGACCATTTTAAGATACTATAATGTCAGTCCACAATACCTCCTAAGGAATAGCTTATTTCTTGTTTTGATTTGAAATTATAATTCTTCAGAATAACAACTCAAGCTGGGAGGTCATTTATGAAAGCAACATTACTGACTAGATATGATTTTCAGAAGTTTTCTGTGTAATTAATAAATGCAAAGTTTTTCTTCAGCCTTCCCTCTGGATCAGTGGACATAAATTGTTTATTATATCCTTAGTTACCGATTCTATTAAGATTTTAACTTTCCTCACAATGATTGCTTCTCTTTTGTATTCACTGAAAATTATCAGATGATGGAGTTTTTATGACTTTTAAAGTCATGAGATCATACATACACTGAATATAGAGAACAAAACCTGTCCCAGAACTAAATTGAACATTCCCACTTTCTGGCCTTTGTATGAAAAAGAAGCATCTAATTTATACTGTCCAAATACATTCAGGGACCAGAATCATCTAGTGACATGGGGAGACATCTCATGAGAGTGACATAATGAAAATAAAGGAGAGGGATGTTTGATGAAAAAACAAAAACAAACAAACAAATCTCTGCACAAATGTCGGATGGGCAGAGGGTGTGAGATGGTCACAGGAGATAATAGTAGAGATGATTGCAAAACTCAGAGGTTTCAGAAGAAGGGAATTGGGGAGATGACGTCTTACAGGAGTTGGTTTGAAAGAATGAAGAAAAGACATGAAGAAATCAAGTGACAGCAATGATGGCGTGAATGTGGCAAAGAAGAACCTTTGTTCACTGCTCCAGTGATTATAGAATTCAGTGTGGTGGTTTTTCAAACGCTAAAAATAAAACCATCATGCAGCTCATCTATATCACTTCTGGGCATATACCCAAAGGACTCTATACCCTACTACAAAAATACTTGCTTATCCACATTCATTGTTGTTCTATGAATAACAGCTAAGAAATGTAATCAGCCTAGATGTCCATCAGTGGATGAATGAATAATGAAAATGTGCTAGGTATACACAGTGGAATTTTATTCAACTATAAGTAAAGGTGAAATTTGAAGGCCAAAGGAGGGAACTATTTTTAAAAATCCACCAAGTGAGGTTATCTAGACCCAGAAAAACAAATGCCATGTGTTCTTTGAGGATCCTTGCTTCAACTCTTTAGGTATGTTAAACCTGGAGCTCCTGTAGAAGCCAGGAAAACAAAAAGGGGCTATTTGATGATGAATGCCTTAAGACAGTGAAGTTAGGTAGATGGACCAAAGGCACTGGAGGTAGAAGAGATTAATCAAGTATGGGGGTTTGAAACAATATGGGGAGAAGAATGTATTTAAATAAAGGTTATATTTTAAAAGATACAGAGAAACCTATTATTTGTAGGCCAATTAATAATATAAATTGAAACAAAAATTTAGAAGAGTTAATCTTATTTGATTGATTGCACTACCCTTGAAGCCATGGGTTATTAAACAGCTCCCTCCACATCATTGGATATGTTGTTTGTTTGAGTTGTTTTTTTTTTATTGGGCATGGGATCTTTAGATGTAACTCTTGTCATTCCTCTTGGTTATCCACTAGAATAAGGTAAGACTGTACTGCTAAAGACACCATACATCTTGTTCAAAATATAGAGAAGCCAATCCAGAACTGAGCCAAAAACTTCCTTTATTATTAGCTTTCATAATGCTGATACTGGGGGAGAAAAGGTATCAGTGCTCCTATGAACTACAGTTCTAACCCAGGCAAGATATGTCCACTGTTTCAATAATGGTTCAACGCTCAAGGCAGCAAACAACAGCTCTCTTACTGGAATCAAAGAACACTTTGCTGAAGGGAATTCATGTCAGGCTTGTAATCCTGGTAAAACCCATGTTTGTGGAGGCCATAGGCCCTAGAGGGGAACCAAATACCATCATTTAGCTAAATGGACATTGTATCAAACTATAATGGCTATTCTTGGGTTAATCAGAAAATTGTCTCTTTATGGTGAATGGTCCTAATACAGAGGATCTTGGCTGCTTAGTGTGCTAAGAATAAGGTACAACTGAATGATTAGCCCCAAATATTTATGCCATCCAGTCTACTGTCACAGAACTAACACAGAAGATGGGGCAAAAGGACTCAAGAGACAGAAGAAAGGGAGAAGGGCAGTAGGGTGCTATTTTCTATGCGTGACACAGACATTCAATCATGAACTTACAGCAGCTGGACTTTCATGTAGTGGTAAGTCACAGTACTGTACCTACCAATAGCTAATGAATGATAGGGGAAGGGCTTATGAAGCAACATCTCTCCCTGCTCTACTATTTGGTTACTAATGGATTCTGGGGCTATTAACTTCAGATTTATCCATGCTAATAAGTCCATCAGGCTCCACAGGATAGTTCCATACATGTGGTCACAAGACAAGATGGTCCTAGTTAATTACATCTATTGGGGTCACAAAACAAAAGGTAAATAAAAATTATAAGTGGAAGATTGTTGATAAGATTGGGTAGTTAATAGAGGGTATAATATGAAAGTAATCAGAAGGTAATATATATATACATATATATGTGTATATATATATACATATATATGTGTATATATATATATATGTATATATATATATATACATGGAAATGTAAAATAATTTTCTAATTTCATTTCCATTGCTGTGATAAAATGATGCTAGGGCAAAAAGCAATGTAAATAAGGTTTATTTGGCTTGCAATTTTAATTTATTTTCTATAATTTCAAGTAAATCAAGGCAGGAATACAAGAAGCTAGTCATCTCACATTCCAGTCAATAGGTAAGACAGAATGTCTTTGCTTGCTTGATTACTCTCAACTAGCTTTCTCCTTTTTTATATTATTCAGTACTTCTGCTTAGGGAATGATGCTGCCTATGGTAGGCTGGATTATCCTTTATCAATTAACAATCAATATAGTCCCCAACAGATATGCTCATGGGCCAACCTGATTTACATAATTCCCCAATAAGGCTTTCTTTCCAGATGACTTTTCAGTTGTGTCAAGTTGACATTTAGAATTAACTAGCATAGAAAACACATTTAATTCATGAAAATACAGTATATAAAGAAAAGATGGTCATTTTAAGAGTCATATTAAATCATATCTGAGCAATAAACACAGGTGAGGGTGTTTTTCATTGTCTTTTCTTTTTGGTTTTAGAAAGGAGGTATTTCCAACATTTTTTTTTTTTTTAGTATAAGATCCAGATAAACAAACTTCAATGAAACCTTACAGCGAAATAGAATTGCCAAAGAGAGGGAAAAAAAATCACTGTTTGGAATGTGAGTGGAAATAGGATCTAGTCCTCCTTGGAGGAAAGGAGTTAAAAAGACTACAGGTTTGTACAACCAGAAAGAGACTAAGAGGGCCAAAGTAGGTGGAGATAATCTTTCCATGTTTCCATTTTTCAGGCATTGAAGCTTCTCGAATGAGTTCAAAATAAGAAATATAAAAACAGGACTGTGGATGTAATAGTCAAACCTAGGGAGAGGGCTAGGGGCACTCCAGGTTCACATAACAGTCAGAGTGAGCATCAAATATACATAACTTACATATTTGAGTGGAAAACATGCCTGACTAATATGAAGGAAAGTTGTCTGGGTTTTTACACAATTATGGTCTGTTCTGTTGGCTTTAATACCTGACCTTCATCTCCTGTGTCTGAGTCAAATTACATGTTCTCCAACCAAAATGGAAAGGCAGTCTGCTTTTCAGCTCCAACAGCGACTTCCTTAATCTCAGTTAATTATTCTGAAGGAAATCCCAAAGGAAATCATGAAGCAAGGAGTGTTCCTGTAACTTGTCAATTGAGAATCTAGATGGGAGGTTAGCTAATGAATCAGTCCATCCTGATTCCCATGAGCAAGCCCTCTCAGTGCATGCAAAAATTCAGTTAAATCTTGTTAAGCTAGACCATGGTAAGATCACATACCCAATGTCCCCAGGAAAAATAGTAAAGAAACTATCATATACGTATTACTGGGTTTAGTGACACATCCAAAGAATAGGCTGAAGGACAAGCATAAGTTCTTAGGTAATGTGAAGAATAGCCTCATTCCAAATAGCAATAAAAATTATATATCTGTAAACAAACTTACAAATGTGCAATGACTATATAGAGAAAATAAGTACAAGACAAAACCTTCTGGGGGAGCATAAGTGTTACAACAGAGGAGCATGTTATTATATTTCAGGTTTTAATAATGTAAATATACCCATTTGTCAGTGTAAAATCTACAAACTCAGCTCAATCTCAAAAATTGTCATGGCTTAGACATCGTTGTCCCTATCAAAGCATATTGTCCACTGTAATGATATGGAAAGTAGTAAGGCCTTTAAGAAGTGGGCTTTCTGGAAGGTGACTGGGGAAGACCCTCTGTGAAGGGATCATGCAAGCCTTATGAAGTAGATTTGTTTCCAAGGGTAGTAGTCTGTTATAAATGGGCAGGCCAGAAACCTCTTCACTTTATTGCTGATTCTTAACACGTGGTAATGTGTGCATCCCTCTCTGTCTCCAATCCCGTGAACCCTCCACACCACTTCATGTATATGTTGGGATCTAGCCAGGAGATCCTTGTCAGATTTTTGCATTACACTGTATGTTCTTCTAGAATTATAGTTATGTGTCAAACTTACCCATCAATAGGTATTCTATTATAATTGCAGGGAAGTGACTAAGATAATATGGGAGTTTGAATAGGGTATGGTTCCCATAGATCCCTGTATTTGAATGCTTAACCATAGAGAGTGTCACTGTTAGGAAATATGGTCTTTTTGGAGTAGGTGTGGCCTTGTTAGAGGAAGTATATCACTGTGAGGTTGTGCTTTGAGATCTCCTATTTTCAAGCTGTATCTAGTGTAGCACAAAGTCTCCTCTTGCTGCCTTCAGATCAAGATGTAGAACTTTTGGCTTCCATCAACACCATGCCTGCCTGCAAGATGCCATGCTTCCCACCCTGATGAATAATGGACTAAATCTCTGAAAATGTAAGCCAGCTCCAATCAAATGTTTGCCTTTATAAGAGTTGCTATAATCATTGTGTCTCTTCACAGCAGTAAAGCCCTAACTAAAACAGATAATGATTACAAAACAATATGAACTGATATTTCAATACAATATTAATAGTAACAAACAATATTAATTATAATTATGTATGTCTTAATACAAATATGTATTATATCCTAAACACTGCTCAGTTGCTTTTGTTTTTTTATCAATAATGTCATACATCATGCTTACAACTTTTTGAGGCCTAAACTATTATGATTACTTTATACATGATGCATTAGAGGCATAGAAGAGTTGATTCACCAGAGGTAACACAGATGCCAAGTAAAAGTAAGAAGATTTGACTCCAGTTCTCTAGCTCCATAGCCTGTGCCTTTAACCATTGGATTCCAGTTTGACTACATGGACAGCAACAGAAATTAGAGTAGCCTTGCTTTGGAGGCAGAATCTGATAGGCTTATTCTAAACATAATCTGAATAATACAAATGGAAAAACTGTGAAGTAGCTGGAGATACTTGGTAATTAGAGGATGAATGTTTTAAATATTCAAATTCAGTTACTGTATTTACTCATTCAAATACACACACATACACAAATATACATGAACATATACATATATACATATATTCCTAACCAGGTTTTATTTTAGGCCACAGTCACAGGACAGTCTGGAAAAGATGAAACCCTTTGTTCTCTAGAGGCTTATATTTTTGCTGAGGAAAAGCCACAGAGAAATCAACTTCTGGGCCATAAAATCTCTCAGGAAAAAAACAGCAGAGCGAGATACAAAGAATGTAGGCAAAGGGGATCAGGAGCCACTTCCTTGATCAAAAGATGTTTGAGAAGAAACTTGAAGAACAACTTTTGAGACAAGCTGAGGTAGCAAAACCCAGACCCACTCCCAAAAGGATATTTGTCATAGTTGTGAAAAAGCAAGGAATCCAATGATGTCAGTAGATGTGAGGGAGAATGGTAGAAAATGAGGTGCAGGAAGGGGTATGGGAAGGGAGAGATAGCAGGGAACTTGGATTTTAACTCTGAGTGAAGTAGGGAACTTGACATGGTCTGGTCCACATTTAGCATAAAGTGGTCATTCAGGCTGCTGCTGTGCTGAAAATGAATCTCCAAGTCTTCCATAGAAGAAGAGTGAACTCTTCTGGACAGATGACAACATCAGTCTTGACTAGATATATCCAATGTGATAAAGGCATGGACCCTGATGACTGAGATTCTTTATCCATCACTCCCAAAGCAAAGACTGTTGAACAAAGAGTTCTACAAGCCTGGAAGAAATCTCACTGAGCAGTGGACATGCCACAGAAGCCTGAGAAATAAATTTTCCACTCTATTGTCCACTGCCTGATGCTGCTTTTGTGAACAGCCAGAAGGACTCATCACCTACAACCCCCCGAGCCACGTCCAACCAAATGACAGCCCTTGATTACACAGGCGGTATGGTAGAACATAGCATGCTGGAGATATGGTGCTCATAACAGAAGATACAAAGATGGAGAACAGAAACAGGAGTCTGGCAGCGTGCACAGGGTTGTAACCTGAACATCTGCAAACCAGAGTAGCTTATGTAAGTAGCACAGACTGTGTAGCTGGTGTGGGACATTTCCAGATGGCTCTGACAGCCAAGCCAGGATGAAGAATCTGATCTAGGACCTGGGATCTAGAAGCTCCCATTGATGTTAGGAACAAAAAATTTAGCTTTGATTTATGTGATGGGACGAGACTTAAACTCGTGCAATGTACCTACTGGTCAGCACTCTGTACAGATCTGGGATTCTTTGAATATGAAAAAAGAAAAATATCATTTTGGCATAATAAAAATACTGAAATGTAGTGTCTAATACATAGTTGGCCATCCCTGACAGCACAGTTCTACATTGGAGCAACTCAGGAGGCTGAGCCAGAAGGACTGCAAGTTCAAAGCTTTTCTGAGCTACACAGTGAGTTCAAGGACAGACAAGGAAACTTAGTGAGGCTCTGCCTCAGTGTAAAAAAGTAGAAAAAGGAGTTGGGGTGTTTGATTCAATGGGGGAGCAATTGCTTAGCATGTACGTACCAAGCCCTGCATTCAATTCCTACATACTAAAAAAAAATATAGTGTTGTGGACTCAATGAAAATTTTGTATCCTTGGAAAAATGGACACAAATTTTATCACCGAATTTCCACAAATCAATGTTATGGTCATTGACAATCCAGGCCCAATCAAGCAAGGAAGCATGGTGTTCTCTACAAATATACCACAGACAGGTCTACAGATATCAACTCCCGATAAACACACAATTTCACTTAGGCTACCTAAGTAGTATATTAAGGACTTTGCTAAGTATTCCTGGGAATCCTAGTTTGCTTAATATGCTGATGATACTGTTCTATAAATAAATTGAAATGCTGCCTCCAACTGAATTGATTTTTTTTTTTAAGTTTTTAGGCAATGTATTTTTGTTAACTATGCAAACCTTTTTGTGTCAGAATTTCCTGTTACTTGAAGGCCAGAGCATTTTAATTGTATGGTTTCCTTTTATCCATGAATTGTATGTACTGTGCATATTGAAAGCTTATATGACCTTATAGCACACAGTAGACAGAGAGAAGGTCAACGCAGTAAAATGAGCTCATCTCAGAGTTACCCTTTGTGGCAAGAGCAACTACAGCCTGCAGATCTCATATGCAAATTTCCTAACGCTAGTTCCTGTGTTGTACATTGACTCTCTAGACTTTATCACCACATACCTTCCTATTTCTCCTCATCCCCTTTATCACCATCATTTTGCTTTCTAATTCTCTGTATTTGATTCTCAGAAACATTCTACATAGAAGAAAGCTTGTGTGTGTTCTTTCTGTGCCTGGCTTGTCTCACTTAGCATAATGTCCTCTGGGTTAATCGATCCCTTGCCAAATGTGTATATACCTGTGTATGAAAATACAATAGATATGATATAGATCTATATGAATTGAATCAATTTGTTCATGGATATATACTGAGGTCTATTCTTACAATATGTTTGAAAATTTAAAGAGTTTTCCTTAGTAATTATAATGCAGGTCCGACTCACGCAACTACTGGGTAAGCCAGCAAATTCAGACCCAGGACATACCCCTCTGGATTCAAGGTCACTACTTTAAATGTTCTAGTGAGAAGCAACACTATGAAGGTGTTAGCTTTTAGTAGCATTCACTTTAATCATTACTTAAATGAAGTCAGTTTTATTTATTAGCATTTGATGGTTTTTAAAAAGAATAATTTTTGTCAAGTTTATGTGCTTAAGAATGAAAAAGGACTAACTTTAGGCAAGAGGTTGTTTATTCTCAGAAGTCTGATTTCAGTGTCTTCTCTTAGCAGTGATAGAAGATGACTTATCTACATGTGGATGCCTTTCACATGATTTTTAAGAAACAATCCTTCAAAGAAAACATTATCTAAGTTTATTACTGAAGACAAACCACAACCAGCTCTACATGGTCTACCTGCCTCATCTCACCTCTCTTCTTCTCTTAATAAGCCATTTGTTGTGATTTTTATGCTTTTACATGAAACACTTAGGCACCTTTGAAAACAAGAAGAAACCCTATTCCTCAGGAGGAAAGGGTAAAATGATTCTGAGTTTAAGTCTCATTGGGTTATAGAAGTAAGACTTACCCCCAAAACAACAATGATAACAATCACCACCACCACAAAAGGCAATGCAAACATGAGGAAGTGTTTATTTAAAACACTCATAAGCAGTGACAACAGAGACTTTTTGTTTCCATCACCTGCCACCCTAAACAAGGTACCTAGTCATGTCTCTAGCTTTTCCTTTAAGAATGGCAGTTATAGTTTCACCTTCGCCTTGTCAGTTACACTGGAAGTCTCCAAATAAACGAGTGGGAATGGGGGCAGGTGTTGATGCTCATGGTATCACACAAATGCCTGTAATGAGTGTGGAGGTAATTATGTGTTCTTTCAGATTTCCCTGTAGATACATTCTAGTTAATATAATATAGGCACATGCCTTTAATTTGCTACAGCCACCAAGGACAACATGATCCTCACAGTACTGTTTGTTATTCTCTTGCATGACAACAAATTTCACTTTTTATTTTTTTCCTCAGAATAAAAATACATAATTTATTACCTTTGGTCAATCTGTTGGGAAATTGGCTATGAAAAATGAAGGACTATTCAATCATTGTGGAAGCCTTATGGGTTAATCAAATTTATATACTTCTTGCAGACACCCACTCCCCATTATCCTTTCTTTCCCTGGCAAAGGAAACCTGTTGCTGGTTTATCTATTATTCTTCTGGAAACCTAAGGGGTACTGAAGATGCTAACTCTACACCCTACCTCCAAGGATGGGGTCTAATGGGAGAGGTCAGTAAAATGGCATCATCCTTTTAACCACATTGGTTTCATCTTTCAAGTTGAGGCTAATCAAAACTAGATGGCTCTTCATTTAATTGGACTACTTATTCTGAAGAGGCTTTGTTCTCCCGCTCCATCTTTGATTTCTGATCATTTCTACTTCATTCGAGGTGGGGGTGGAGTAGGCAAGAAGTATGATACTTGTTACTTCCTGTTCTCATCTGATAAGAGAAGTTTATCTGAAAGTAACCTGACATTTGAGAAAGACCCTGACTTAGCCTCTCTACTCTTCTACTTTCCTCCAAAAGAGAAAATTGTTTCTTCATGGTTAAAGTAAGTTTTGAAGTGAAATTCTACAAAAAACAGCAGAAAAAACTTTAGTTCACTCAGATTGTAATAAGGAATCTGGATATTTCACAGTGACAAGTAAAATTTTAAGGTCAGGCTCCTTTAAATTTTTTAGAGTTCTCATCTATGTTAAGCCTATCACAGTATCAAGCTCTGTCCCAGACGTTCAACTTTGAGATCAAAGGAAAATTGCACAAAATCTAAAAGTAAGCAGAATCAATCCTTCCAGTCTTTAGAAGTTGTAAATTCCAGGACTTTAATCTACCAGGGAAGCACAGACTGTATTTTTATCTTCAATTTCCAGTCAACATTTAAGGAGTCATTTATAAACCATCTATGTGCTCAAAGCCCGCCCTTGACTCTTCATCCCTGGGTAGTCCCGAGCTTGGCACTTGATTCCCATTTTGAGCAACATTTCCAAAACCAGTTGTCTGAAGTATCTGCCATGCTTCTGATTCTGACAGTTTCCTCTCTCCCGGCTGAGATGACTGTAACCATGGTGGCCTCTATTTTGACAAGTCCAGTGAACACATATGTGTCCTCCTCAGACTCAGCTTCCTTCTTGAAAAGGTTTATTCTGTAGACTTTCCCGGTACTTTGGATATTTGTTGATCTTCCCAATTCCCTGATTATTTATATAATGCTGCATGCTGGCTCTTTCTTCAACCTCAAAATGCAGTTCTGTCCCCATTGTTCCACCCTGAACTCTTTCCTGCTCCATCTGTACCCTGATAGAAACCTTTTCAGCACCCCCATTTTCTACCTACCACCTCTTTCTTCAGAATTTCCAACTTCTGGCCAGTTCTTTCCACTGAGCTCAAGACTGATAGATGTGAATGCCTATCTGAGATATCAGCTAGATGTCCCATGGCATTTGTTACTTAAAATCACTATGTGAGCCTACAACCCATCTTCCTCGAATCCTTCTGGAGGCCTTGCCAACTGAGATGACACCAGAATTATGCCTGTTAGTTAAAGCATCAGTGACTTTCCTGAATCATTTTGGCATTCCCCTCAAAATATAATCTCAATTTGGTGACTCATCACCTGTCTGGCAGCTCCCAACAATGTTCCCTCACTGCAAAGATTTCTCACTTCACTATTTTTGAGTCATTTTTTTCACCTTTTGGTTCTTAATCCACACAGAAGGTAGAATTTCCTCTTTAAATCAGGCCAGGAGACTGAAAAGATGGCTTAGCAATAAATAGAGTATACTGCTCTTGCAAAGAACTTGATTTTAGTATCCAGAATCCATGTACGATGGCTCACAGTTACCTATAAGTTCAGCTTAAGGACATCTAACTCCCTCTTCTGGCCACTTTGGGCTCTGCACACAAACACACACATATGTGCACACACGCACACATCTTAGACCATTATCAACATGACAGGAAGTATGAGTCACACTGACAGGCATGGCACTGAAGAAGTAGCTGAGACCTACTTCCTGAGCTCCAGACAGATAGATAGATAGATAGATAGATAGATAGATAGATAGAACCTGATGTAAGTTTTTGAAACTTCAAAGCCCACTCTACAGTTACACACTTCCTCCAACAAAGCTACCTCTTCTCCAACAAGACCACACCCATAATCCTTTTAATCTTTTCCAACAATTACACTCCCTGGTGACCAAGCATTCAAATAAATGAATCTATGGGGGCCATTCTTAGCCAAACCACCACAAAAGTCATGTTTCTATAGGTGCCTTTCTTGATCCTTCCATCTAAAAGGACTAGTCACATGCCTTCAGTCAAACCTCTTAATCTTATTCTCTCACATATCTTCAGCACAGGGCTGAGCTCAATCTAAAATAATCTTTGTTTGTTTGTATTCTCTTAGTTTATTTAGTACCTGGAGCAGTATCTGGCTGAATACTAGTATGTACCCATCATGTTGAAGAATAAAATCAAGGTGGAAATGTTATTCAACCTGGATTTATCGAGGAGCTGCCTCTGGTTTTTCAAATGTATCCACAATAAAGAATTACATCAAGAGTCTGAGGTCAGTGATGTATTCTCTTCTGTATGCCTTCTGGTCTTCTACTCTCTGACATTTGTCCTCTGCTGCAGACACAGAGACTTGCTTTCCAGTCCCATACTGTCTTCTTGTCTTCTTGATATTTACTTGTTCTGTATTCCATGAACCACAGTCAATTGTCCTTTCAAAATTGGTCACTCACCTCTTCTGTATCAAACTATTCATGTAACCCCAATTTTTCTACCACATGTTTCCATGAATTCTTCTCACACTGTGGCAAAGTTATATACTTATAACCATGTCTCCCCATTAGAATCAGTAAAGATCTAAAGTTTCATATTCATCTTTAAGCCAGCAGCCGATAGTAGAGAGATATTCAATAAATATTCTGAACAGAATCAACATCACCCAATACCATATGAAAGTACAAAAAGTGAATCAACTGTTTTCCTCCAAATGAATAAAGTTTAAGGAAAATTAATATGTATATTGAATTATAAAAATTATATTATTAATATCATGGAATGCTATCAATATTGTGAGTTCTGTTCACATTTACAATTCTTAAAAATTATAAAACCTAGAAGCCTAGAGGTGTTGGTAAGTTTCCAAAAGTTACAAAACTATTAAGCTGAATGCTTAGAAATCCAGTATTTTTAGGGCACCCAGGCCAGCTAGACTTCCAGGCAGTAGACAGGATGATCAGGATCGGTCTCACTTAGAAGAACCATGTGATCTATCTCTCGATGAGCTATCTAGAATCTGGTCTGCAGAGCTGGTCAAGTTTAGAAGGATGAGTCACCTTGGGCCCCAGGCACACTCCAGTGTTTCTTCTCAGCACTTTCTTCTCAGAGCCTTTGTCCTTGTATGTGAGCAGTTGTGAGAGTATTTCTGCTTCTCTCAAGTAATGTCACCCTGATCAGAAGTCATTGATACCACAAATCACACTCTTTCAGAAACCAACACACTCAGATGTGAAGTTTGTCCAAATGCCATTTCCTACCTTGGGCATGCAGATCAGCAAATGTCCTGTTGTCTGAGACCTTTTAGCAGAGCTGCTGTCAGGCTGGACCTCTGTAGAAAGGGCAAGCTGAAATGGCTGGAAATGAGAAGGAAGTGTAGGGAACAGAGGCATATTACAAAAGCCCACCTCAAAGGCTGTTTTTGTTACAAATTCATAACACACATGTTACATTAAGAAAACCATTTAGATGCATTAAAATTACTAGAATTATAATTAAAATTATAAAATATTAAAATATTCTAAAACTACTCTTTATATACATGAACTGTGTTAGCTGGTATTATGTACAATCTAAAGAGTATTCACCAGCCACAATCTGTGAAGTGTTCATGTGTCCACCTAGGGTGGAAAAATCATTTATAGATAAAGCATCAATATATTTCCATTTTAATGTTTCTCTGAGCTAGCCCAAATGCATGATCAGAATCAGAAAAAAAAATCTTTTTTTTTAAATGATAAAACCAGAGTTTTCATGAATGAACTGAGTGACCATTTAGAATAGTCATTCACTTGAACATTGCAGCTATGTGATGAACTTGTTAAAAACGACAACCCAGGAGGTGCAGGTTTTAGGCACTCATGTTCCTGAGATACTGGAAGTAGCAGCCATGTCTACTGCATACCATCCTGTGGTATGAAAGAACATGCCCAACAAACAGCACATTGTCTGGGTTTCTAGTTTTTTCAATTAGGTTTAAAAAAATGGGACCACCAGCTGTATATGTAGGGGAAGATAGCATTGTTGGGCATAGGTGGAAGAGGAAGTCCTTGGTCTAGTGAAGGCTGGATGCCCCAGTGTAGGGGAATTTGTGGGTGGGGAGGTGGGAGTGGGGAGGTGGAAGTGGGGAGGTGGGAGTGGGTGGCTGGGTGGGGGCATATTTTCATAGAAGCAGGAGGAGGGGAGATGGGATAGGGGACTTCTGGGTGGGAAGGAAGTGGAGAAAGAGGATCACATCTGAAATGTAAATAAAATATCCAATAAGAAAAGAAAAAAAAAAAAAACTGGGACCACATGGCTTAGGTCAAGACTTATCTTTTAAAATGGCAATATCCCACAGGTATGCCTACCTTTCCTTTGACCATTACTCGGACATAGGTTGGCTGCACATCAACCTCAATTAAAGAGGTATCCATGTACCTTCAAAATCAAGCATACCACATCTTGTAATTGTCCAAAAAAAACCATTCCGCTCAAAAAAGTAAAAACATGAAAGTGTGCTTTTAAGACCACTTTAGATGGAGAAAGTTTTAAATGCCCACACTAAACTGTAGACATTTAAATACTAGCCTTAAAGTACTCCTAGTCCAGAGGAAATTCAATATATCAGCAATTTCATTTTTAGACATACAAGTATACTTGGCATTGATTGCCCCTAGCCCAAAAATATATTAGGTCTGAAATGCCAGAGGTTTGCAAAAGAAAAAATGGCTTGTCATGTTCTTCCATGAATATTTTATTTTAAGCCCCCAGGATTTCAGCAGCAGGGAATGCTGAATCCACCACACTCTGGGCCAACAGCCACGGGCTCTGCTTTTGTGGATGCCTCCGATGCCCTGCAGCTGTTGCACAGCTGTACGGCACCAATGCTGCTGGAAGGGCAGTTTCTTTCCCCAGAAGGAACAAGCTACTGAACAGGAATGGCAGCCACCCAAGGCCCTCCAGATTTCACACATTAAAATAAGTTTGCCAAGTAGCTACATCTTAAAAACTGATTTTGAATGTATGAAAATGGGGCAGTGATTCAAAAAATCACAAATTTTAAGACAGGGAGGGTCATCCAGGGGGCAAGTGGGCTTTAGGGTCAGAGAGGCTTCTGAGAAATTCACTCCACGGATTTCTGCTTCAAGCCATTAGACCACATTTCTGAACTCCTCTCAGCTTGTTTCTTTCTCTGAACGATGAAGAAACACTCTGCCCTCTGAAGTGCTCTGAAGGCACTCGAGTTGTGGCCTTTAGACTGTTCATGTTAATTAAGTATTATATCTTCAGCTTTTAAGTCAAAATACTAACAAGAAGACAGTTCTCCACCATGCTCACGCTTCTCATGTGTTTACCTGCTTCTGTCTTCAAGATGTTCCTCTGTCTGTTTTTTTTTTTTTTCTTTTCTACCAGTTCTTTATAGAGCAAACTACTTCTCATCTCCCTGTTTCCATTGCTCAGGTCAACAAGGTTCACTGGCTACCCAATGCTGTCAACCACCAGCCCCACACTGGCATTCTGTATCCCTGAGCTCTCTTTCTAGTTCATTTTTCTACACATAGCCTTTCTCCCTCTGTGGTTACTAATGAGGAGGAGTCTGACTGCTTAGTGCCTGTGTCCCCTGCCAGGGGTATAGATAAACGAGAGCCTTGGGTATCTGGAATATGTGGGTGACAGTCTCCACATGCCTGTTGCAGAGGAGACATTCCGTAAGTGTTTTTGAACAAAGACCAGATAATCCATGATGCATGGGTTGAACTTCATCTATAGTCTCATGTGCTGACACAGATAGCAAGGAATTTTAGTACAATTAAAAGTTCAGAAATAACCTAAAAAATATGAGACAGACTGAAAAGGGTGGAACCATGAATACTTAACCCTCCCTTGAAAGAAAAAGAAAACAGAAATGGAGGCTAGAGAGCTATAAGAACAGAAGAGATGAAACCAGAGAGGGAAAGATGGAGTTTCCTTCAAAGGCAGGATGGGGCAAGCCGTGAGTAGGCAGAGAATGGAGTAGATGGTGGGCAAGAGCATGGTGTGAAAAAGGAGAGCATCTAAGATTAACTACCACTCTGTACAGCCAAAGTAGAAGGAATACAAACACTCATAAATTACAAAAATAATAATAAACAGTATGTAGAATATCCACACCATGAAATATTATGTAGCCATATAAAGGAAGGGAATTCTAACATGTGGGGGAGTAATAAGCCATGAAGTCATTGTGGAAAGTGAAAACAGTCAGAGCATGACTCCATCTGTATAAAAGCTCGATTGTGTGCTCATTTAAGGATATAGATCTTACATTAGTGATGGCCAGGAGGAGGAAGAAACGAAGACTGCTTGGTGGCTATGGGGTTGAGGTGACACTGTCAAAGCATTGTGAATTTCCCAAGTGCTACTGAATTGTATACTCCAAAATGTCTTGACATAATACATTTTATGTTATATGTATTTTTTCCACAATTAAAAGAGTAAAGTTGGAAGGGGACCTGAACGGTTGTGTCCTGGCTTCTCCAGCTATTGTTTATGTGGACAGAAGTCACTCTCTGAAATATGTCTTCTTTTAGATCATTATAGAATAACTGTCTTGCTCACCTTCCATGGCTACTGCAAAATCAGATGTAACACAGAGCATGTAAATAGACATTAACAACACACTGGCCTTTACTGGAGCATGCTTAGACATGTTCATGGGTTCCATTATTGCTATTCATTCACTCATTCATTCACTGCATCTGTGGTCCTCCTAATAGGCATGGACTACTATTTGAGGTACTGGAAAGGTACAGCCCAAAGAACATTGATGTCAGAATTTTAAAACACAAGGAAATCTAGACTTTGTCAGAAAGCAAGTGAAGGACAAGGAATGATGGAAGTTCTGGGTAAAGGCAGGCTCTGTCATTCTCAGACAGTGGGCAGGGTCCTCTCTCATAAGGTGACATCTCATCAGAGGCTGAAGGACAGAGAAATTGAAATGACAATGACATGGGCACAAGGAAGTGGGTACGAATGGAATGGTACAATGATCAGGAGTCATCAGGGCAGTGGGCCAACTCTAACACTGTCAAGCGATGAGGTGGAATTACCTGGACACCTTGAGATTCATGTTACAGGGAGGGTGGGTGATAATACAGGCAGAGTGTTGAAGGTCAAAATCCAGGACCTTTAGAAGAGAGTGATAATGCTCTGCCATGACCTTGAGGGGCAAACATGTCACCTTGCCATGTGGTCATGCCTGTCTGTTAGAATAAAGTACAACTGAGAATCAGTCATAATGTGGGGATCTGAGTAGAGGACCCAGATCAGGGGCTTTAAGATGGAACGAGGCAGAGAAGGCTCACCACTCAAGGCTCATTCTTTTTTTGTTGTTGTTGTTGAATTTTTTATTGGATATTTTATTTACATTTCAGATGCCATCCCCTTTCTCCTTTCTCCATTTCCCCTCCCTAGAAAACACCTATCCCATGCCCCCTTTTCCTTTTTGCTTTTATACAATTTTTTTAATGTTAATCAAAGGCTTTATAAGTTTGGTATTGCTCAATCCAAAGTGTAACCCAATACTCAACCTAGATATATCAACTATCTTTGACTGGTGGAGACACGTGAACATCTGCCTCCATGCCCCCCTTTTCTCTCTCTCTCTTTCTCTCTCTCATCACCTAGCTTCTCCTCTCCTTCATCTTCTCCTCTCCTTACTCCTTCTCTTCCTCTCAGTACTCCTTCCCCCTTGGCTCCTCCTACATATCAGCCTTCCTGTTAAAATAAAACTTTTCTCTCTAAATACAATTAGAGCATAATTATGTCAAGGCTCATTCTTATGCCACAGTGTTTTGTAAAACAAAGATGGCTGTCAGAGTAACAGTCATGGAGCAAAGGGATCCTGGGCTATGAGGATTAGAAAGCAGCACAGCTCTGAGAATCATTTCAACCCCTTCTGGATGGTTTGAGAGTTCATAGCCCTGGGGCTCTGGGGTTATTGATTCACCTTCCCTTTTCATCTTTGTGTGTTTAACATGACAGTGAGGGATGTGGAGATGGCTCAGTGGCTAAGAGTGCTTGTTGCTCTTGCAACAAGAGGACCTAGGTTCAGGTTTCAAGCACAATGGCTCTTGACTGCCTGTGACTCCAGCTCCAGAGACTCCACTGCCCTCTTTTGGCCTCTGTGGACACCAGGCATGTACATGGTATACCTATATTCGGATAGGCAAGCATTTATGCATATAAAATAAAAAAGGAATCTGTTTTAAAATTTACAGTTAGCACTCCATCTCTTCAAAAGAGCAAACTGAGTTCCATTTCTGTGTTACAGAACTCAGTGGGTTGCTACTTAGAAAGAGAACTGATGGGAGGACCATGAGATGAATGTATAATAAAAATGCTTTACCTGTAGACAGCCAGGTCCAGGATGATCTGATTGCGTTTCTCATCATCTTTCAAAGAGAAATCAAGTCTAAAATGGATTCATTTGGGGTCAGGGTCAGGGTGTGGAGGGAAAGAAGGGTGGCTTTAGTACATTGTGAAAATAACCCCATCATGTAATCAAAGTAAAAGACAACAGGTGTATAAAAATCCCCAGTGACAAACTTATTTTTACTAATCAGACAATAAGACATCTATGCTAATTTAATTTTTTTTTAAAGAAGCCCAGGAAGCCTATAGATAAATTTACTCTTTCTGACTTTGTTGACATGGTTTCAAGGAAGCTCCAAAGCACTCACTTTGGTGCAGAGATGGAGACACCTGGTGGTGAAGTGCTCTCTTCCATTTCATTTGCGTTTGCTAGAACCCAGCATGGGTTTTTCCTGGGGACACAAATGCTGCCTCTGTGTGCTGTGCTTCCAAATACCATCCTCAACTCCCAGCATCCTCGCTTCCTTTTCTCCTGGCCACATTTTCCCCATCTCCTTTCCTATTGCCATCCCTCCCGACCCGGGAAAAGCTGAGACACAGCCAGTAATCTATGACATTTATTTTATAAAGAAACAGAGGTTCACAGAAGAGGACATGTTTGGAGAAGAGGAACAGGAACCCAAATAGGCAAGGGTCAAAGTCCCGGACCCTTCAGTTCTATCCCCTGGCTGAGCCCTAAGTGTAACTGCTTTGCTACCAGCGTATTCCACAGAATTACTTGATCAGTTTCATTTTGAGCAACTAACTTACTAAACTATAATCTGTATAATCTAATATTAAACAATAGATACTACATTGTTTGGAAAATACAAATTAACCTTTACATATGGCTTTCACTGCAGGCCTACTGCAGCAGGGACTCCTATTGTTCCCAATAATCTAACCATATAGGGCTTCTACAGGGTCTCAAACAAGCCATGCACTCCTTCTCCCTTGGGATTCTTCTATGTGCTGTCCTGTCTGCCTAGATTGTTTATCCCACAATTCTATAGTCTTTTAATTTGAACTCTCTTTCTATGTAATTTAAAACTAGTTTTAGAGGTTTGTTCTGGGTCAAAGATAACCATTCAGGTCCCTACTATTTCTCCTTTGTCTCTAGTAATAAAATCCCATGAAGTACGTGGTTATACCGAATAAAAACATCACTTCCCATCCTCCCTTACGTCAAGATTAGGAGATATGAAGGAAGATGTTATGGGCACTTTCCAGGAGTTTCTTTAAAAAAAAAAAAATTGTGTCTTTTCCCAATTGACTTCTTTATTCGGCTGAGAATAACAGAGCATGGCAAAACATGAATCACAGAGACTCTTATCAGGGCATTGTAACTGTCTAGGTAAAGGGCAGCACTGATCCACCCTAAGATAGAAATGAAGGACTTGATGAATACTTGGACTCTGGTAATATTGAAATTAAAGTATGTGGAGATCATTGATAAAAGCCAGGGAGAGGAGAATTGGGAATCAAGGGGTTTGGGTTTTAGTGCCAATGGGTAGATGATTGTAAATGAGATGGAGAGAGTGGGAGGTAAGAATGTTGGGAGGGGATGGAGAGGAGAAAGTAGAGAGATGGGAAGCAGTTATTCTTTTTCAATCATATATGTCAACAAACTAATGCCACCTACCTAATTGAATATAGAAGCCTTGAACTCAGGGAAGAGGCACAATCTTGTTATGAATAATGTGAACACTACAGCTGTTTTGGTATTTATATTTGCCACATTTAAATTTTTTCATCTTTTTTTCTCCCCCTAAGTCCTCCCAGATCCTCCATCCCTTGTCTACTCAACTTTCTATTCTTTCTCTCTTTCTCTTTCTCTTTCTGTCTCTGTCTCTGTCTCTGTCTGTCTGTCTGTCTGTCTGTCTGTCTGTCTCAAAACAAAACAGAAAAAAACCCCATAGTAACAGCAATAAAAGCATGGAGTCTATTTTATGTTGCTTAACTATTTCTGAGCACGGGGCCTGTCCTGGGGTGTGGTTGACACACCCAGGGCCACTCCATTGAAGAAAACTGATTTTCCTTCTCCTAGCAGGTATCAACTGCAAATAGCTGTTTGGTTAGAGGTGGAGGACTTTGTACCCACTTTCCTTCTCTGTGCTTAGAAAAGCCATCGGATTTGATGATGTCCTGGCCCAGAAAACATGGCAAAACAAGGACAGCTAGGAAACTAAAGCTCATAGGAGGCCAGGCAGAGTATCTGGCCAAGCATAATAGGAAGGGCAAAAGCCTGCTTTAACAGAGAGGGGACTCTCTGTTCCACCCAATTTCCCAAGGTAAAATAAGCTGAGGCCTGGCAATGAATGATCACTGTGCAAATGATGGGACTAAGGAAATTTTTGGATAATACAATATTCAGAAGTGGCTTCAAGATGAAATATGAAGTAAAATGTCAAAGACTGAGTACTGACAAGACTGCTAAGAAATTTGGCTGCAGCTTTAGGCAGAGAAGGAGAAGTTGACAGAAACTAGCAAAGTTTTGTTCTTTAAGATTAAGGTTATTAAAATATGCCTGTATGCTGGTGCTGTTGGTCCAGTGAAGTGGCAAGGAGTGATGCAGAGAGCAGGGGACCCTGGAAGCTAAGTGTTGTATAATTAGAGAAGCTGGATAGTGAGCCAGCAAGGAGGCTGGGGCAGAGTCTTGACAGCATAGCCATCACAGCAGGAGAATGCTGTCTACCACAGGAAACAAAAGATGCCTGGTTGATTTTGTTGCTCCAGTGAAGTAAGGAACAAGGTCTTTGGTTGGGTCTATGGGAACATAAGGCAGTGCTGGAGAGGAGGAGGAGGAGGAGGAAGAGCTGTGACCTCTGCCTGAAAGTGACTGAGGGAATGTTTGCCAGGACAGTACAGGAGAACCATGGGTGACTTGAGACCTGTGGTACTTGTACCTGCATCAGGAGCAGTGGGTAAAGGTGGATGCTTCGCTCCATGCACACTGAGCAGAGGGGAATGCTCAAGATTAAACAATGCCAGGATCTGTAGGTTGGTGATGGTGGACAGGGGGAAAGATGGGAGCTGCGGATTCTGCTTTGGATTATAAAATCCAAAGCAGCACGAATACACAGTGTGAGTGCAATAAGCAATGCTATAGAGTGAGTGGATTCCTGTGTGGATGGAGCCTGACTGTTGGAGTGGAGGGAGTCTGAGACACTGGAGATGATGTTCAGTGAGTTGACAAAGTTAAGGCTTAGGACGTGGCAGCAAATAGAGGAATGAAAAGAGAATCTTACTAGAGCCAAAGGGAGAAAAATATGTCAAAGGTCACCAGGACAGAGAGGATGGGGTTAACGAGGTAGAGAAATTGTGGTCCAGGTGCTAGGAACTTACATGAGCTGAGAGGGCTGGTGGTTGGGAACTGAGTGGGCTTAGAAAGCTAAGAACATTCCAAAGACACTAGAGATTTTAGGGAAAGGGAGTCAGACAGGCAGCATGTTGCTGCGGGCTATAACTTTACTAGACTTTGGTTGAGAGGAAGAATGTGGTCAATGGTGGAAGCAGAATCTCTGGTTGTAGTCACTAAATACAGATACAAAGCACTGGAGGAAGGGGGTGATGCTGCTGGTGGATCTTTAAGCTCCAGAAGATACTGGTGGATGGCAGAGGGGGACAGGAGGAAAGGAGATTGGGGTAATATAAGGGAATATAATTCTGATAAAGACAGATGCCCTGGCACATGAAGGAGGAGGGATGTCCAAGGCCTAGAGCGACTAGAGGGCAAGGAGGAATAATTTCTTCAGAGATTTCTTAAAAGAACTGGCTTTGGGGAAGGGAGGGTAGTTAGTGTGGCAGAAGGAATGGTGCTCTCTCCAGGAATACAAGGCTCTGAAAGTCTCCGTTCCCTGTTGAAGCTGAAGATAGATTGCCTTCCCGTAAGACCTTCAGATTTGGTGAAGGTGGCTCCTGCCACATGCACTACCTCATCTGCTGTACCTGTCCTACTGTCTGGAACTGCATTCCTGTCTGCTGGATGAAAGGGGGGGGCATATCAGACGGGAAGCTGGAGCCTCGATTGTGGAGATCATGACAACTGGGCCAGTGTGGACAAGTCGGATACATCAGCTTAACTATGTGACCATATCGCTGACCTAAGGAGCCGATCTTCTGTCTGCCAAACATGCTTTCTGTGAAGATGAGATATGCCTGGGATGCCTCTAGATTGTCTTTGTTGTGGTAATGACATAGCAAATGAAATGATGGCAATAAATGGGCTTTGAGTAATGAAATGAAGCTAATGAGATTTAGCCTATAGGCTTGTTATTTGTATTGAGATTATAAAAGGCACTGTGGGCATGCTCACTAATTCTCAGCTTTCAGAGAGAAAGACAGACAGAGTACCTCAGGTATTATGAGACTTGAGGATTTTCAGGTTTTTTTCTCTCTCTGTTACTGAGGTATTTATAGCAATGCCTTTCCCTAGAATTTTTGAATGCTCACTAGATGGGTTCCAGAGAAAATGTAGACGGGAAGGAGAATGTCTCAGTGTTTTCAGCCAGACTGCTTGTGGCAGAGTTTCAAAAAAAAAAAAAATCCATAAACAGGACGATGACGCAGTGACAGTTTTCAGGCATAAAACTGTATATGGGCCAAGATTTCATGGGATGCATAGATAACTAAGATTTCCATATGTCAGAATTGTTTTCTAGAAACCAGGAGAATTGTACACTAGAAATAGAGATGTCTAGCTTTCAGTCATGCACAAAATGACATTATAGTCAAACTCCTTCACAGGGGTCAACATATTCTAGTCAAAGCAAGCCCCTGGCTGAGGCCACAGCAGTGTGTGCTCACTAGCGCCACCCCACCAGCAGTGTCTCCACTTAGCCTCACTTACTTGGCTTCGTTGACATTCAGGGCCTTTCCATCTTCTGTAATCAATTTCCGGGGTGGTTTCACATTCTTTTTCTTTTCACTTAAGGTTTAGTGAGGGTGATGGGAGACACCAAGGGACAGACAAGGGAATTAACAAAAGTATAAACGTTACTACTAATTCATCTTTGTATTACTTTGAGATACTTAATCATAAATCATAAAAACTTTTAGAAATTTAATCAGGCATTTGTTACCATACTCACAGCTCACTGAGAGTCTGTACCCTTAATTCTTCACTCCTCACTAAAAACCAAGCCAAGTTTTACATGGTTATATTTGTATCTCCAAAGACCAAAACAATTTGCCAGGGAGTTTGGATTGAGGAAGTAAATTCCTTTTCATGAAATACTCATGAATATTTAAATGAGTCCATTTTATGCATGGTTTACTCAGATAACTGTCAATTCTCCACGTGTGTGTATGGAGCTTCTGCTTTGGTTGAAATTACCATTTTTGAACTACAAGTGAAATCTATCCTGTGGAAATAAAAAATACTGGTGCATAAGGAATGTGTAAACTGACACTTCTCACAGCATCATTTCCAGTGGCACGTCCAGAACTGCTCAGACTATCTATCAGTGGAGGATTGATTGGCTCTGCTGTGGTAAGTAACATTGGAACGCACCTCACAGCTGTTAAAAAATGTGTTTTTTCTTTACACACTGATGAAGAAAAGTGTTGATGGTGTATCTAGCAAGCAAATATATACCACTGAAGTTTAGTTTCTTTTGGTATAGTGCTGATGATTAAATCAAGGATACATACATGCCAGGAAAGTACTGGACCACTGAGGCTGGTCCCAGACGAATTATATCAAACACAAACTATGCTAGAGGTTGATTTACTCAGATGAAGTTATAATTTCTTAAATGGCACAAATTTACTTTGATTTCAAATTTAAGGTTTTCATTGGTACGAGCTTCTTATTGATATAAAAGTGAGATGAATATTGATACTCTCATAGGCATTGTACCTGTACAACACATTTAGGAATACAAGGCTTAGACCCAGTCCTTCTTTAACTTTTTTAACAGATTTGAGATGGTTAGACTGTGAGTTAAGGGACTAGAGCAAATCCATGGTTTGGAGTTTATTGTTAGGGTGTTTTCTATGTTTTATTTAGAAATAGCTGAGTGGAGTTAACAGACAACAGTCCAGATTACCTTACATGGATAGTTGGTTTTCAAAACATCAGAAGTCCACAGAATTGACATGACAAACATGTCTGTAGTAATGTTCATTTTGATTAGAGACCTGTCTGCTCCTGACAGCTTCCTATATTGAATTCTAAGAAGAAATTGAGCATCTTTGGAGTTACTCCAGTTCTGGTGAGACAGCTACTAGGCAAGAATTGCCTCTTTCCTTCTACAGACAAATTACTGTCCAGAAAAGGACACTCTTGCAGAATAGTCAACTGATTATATCTGCCTAGACAGAGTAATCAGCCCTTAATAATCCTCCATCACTAAGGTCTGTCAGATGATTCTGGGCCAGAAGGCTGAAGATCAGATGCTCCAATGTTTTGTAGTATAGGCAGTGTCCAGGTGTTCAGCGGTCTCTATAAATTGGCAAAGTTTTAGAAGCTATGCTTTGTGCTTCCCATAATTTTAGTTAACTCAGCCATTCTGGATTTCTGATGGGGTTGAAAACTTATAGTCTCTTAGCCAATCCTGGCTATTTACCTTGAGAGAAAAGATTTGAGTGGATGGTTTTCAGCTGACATTCATTCTAAAGCCAAGGAAAAAGCCATGTTCAGAACTAAGTGTTTATTTAGGAGAGATGACAGAGGTTCTGGTTAGTCAACAAAATGATGGACTGGGTATGAGGACTATCTTGCACCTCACTGGTAAAAAAAAAATTGGCATAATTATGCTCTAATTATATTTTGAGAGAAAAGTTTTATTTTAACAGGAAGGGTGATATGTAGGAGGAGCTAAGGTGGGAGGAGTGCTGAGCAGAAGAGAAGGAGTAAGGAGAGGAGGAGAAGGAGAGGAGAAGCTAGGTGATGAGAGAGAGAAAGGGGGGGGGAGATATCGAGGCAGATGTTCACGTGTCTCCACCAGTCAAAGATAGTTGATATATCTAGGTTGGGTATTGGGTTATACTTCTGATTGAGCATTACCAAACTTATAAAGCCTTTGATTAACATTTTTAAAAAGTGTATAAAAGCAAAAAGGAAAAGGGACCATGTGATAGGGTTTTCGGGGGGGGGGGGGAGTGGAGAAAGGGGATGGCATCTGAAATGTAAATAAAATATTCAATAAATAAATAAATAAATAAATAAATAAATAAATATGAAAAAAGAGAAGTGATTTACACCGCTACAGGGAGAGGAGAAAGCATGGTGCTAGCAAACCAAGTTTGTTCATTCTTACCATGCTGAATGGTGGCAGAGGTGAAATTGAGGAAAATGGATTATACAAAGCAAAAAGTCAGCACATGTTTTTCTTTACTGCAGATAACATTTGAACATGTGAATAGGAAGATGTGGACACAAGGAAGGATGATATAACCATAGGCAACCATCTACCTTGAATATCTACTGTCTTTTAAATAGGGATTTTGTGTTAGTTAACTTTATTGTTTCAATCTAAAACAAAACTGAGCCTCGCGATCTGATCAAGCTATTTTAGTGACTTAGGACAGTAAAGTGATCTGGAAACACAGAGCTTCACTATTCTCAGTGTGGACAAGAGTACACATAGGACAAAAGACTGGCCTTTGTTACTGCTTTCTCCCAGCTAATAAAATAACTATTGCATACACAAAGGCAGGCAAAACAGCACAACTAAGACTCCATGCAACTCAGCTGTTCTTTTAAGGTGTTAAGGAAAAATAACTTGCTTCTTGTTCTAGGCTTAGTATAAGTTACTTATACTATATAAACATATTAAACACATGTATAAACACAAACAATACATATTCAGGAACATATACACATGTTAGGAAAACTGTAAGTCTACAAATACACCAAATTTATATTTCAAAGGGCTCTTAAATCTGTATAGAACCTTCATGTTTATTGGCTCATCTGATTTTATCAAAACAAACAAACAAACAACCAACCCACAGTGGAGTGGTCAAATGGGTGATGTGTTTTGCTTAACAGAGTAGGACCAGTTCTATGTCCTACTTGCAAGCATTACAGAGTGGTGGTGTGTCAGGATATGATTGTTCATTTTCTAAGGCTGCTCTCCTGGTCATCTCAAGGCACTATGTGGCCTTGACCAAATCACTACACTTTGCATTTCTCTCTCTCTAATTACTGAAGAACATTTTATGGGAATGGTAGAGACTTTTAGGTTTTCTACTCAGTTTCTTGCTTTCCATTGATGATCATAGAAAACATATTGTTTTTTATTCATCTCATTGCCATATAGACAACCATTTCAGAGCTAATTGATGACTGACATTCTCAAGTTCACAAATTGTAAGTATTCCTGTCAGTGGATATATTTTGTATACTAGATTTCAGTCTTGACATAGAATGGAAAGAAATAGAGCCTATTTCTGTAAAGGTGCAGTTGACAAAAGCATTGCTTAGGGATCCTAGAAATTAACACATGGTGAAATTGCATCGAAACTGCATTGTACTGTGAAATGTCCAGGAAAGTTGTACCATGAGAAGAAAAAGCTTGGTAAAACTAATTTTAATTCTTCATTTCACCCATTAACAAAACAGACTCAAGATGTTCATTCATCCCACAGAATAATCTTTTCCTTTGAGCCTTAAGTTGTACTTCTAACCTAGGTATAGTGGGTTGGCCTAATGCTGTCTGAACTCTAATGCTAATTTGGGGCCCCCAAAACTGGTTACTCCAAAGATGAGAGAGTCTGCACTTAAGGCACTGAGTGACCCTAGCCCCAGTTAATTGTGATTGGTGAATAAAGATGCCAACAGCCAATAGCTGGGCAGAAGAGACATAGGTAGGGTTGAGGTTTCAGGAGCTTGGGTAGAGGAAGACCAGGAGGAGGAGGAAGAGGAGAAGGAGGAGGAGGAGGAAAAGGAAGAAGAGGAGGAGAAGGAAGCCACCATGAGATAAGGGTCAAGAGAACATGGCCCCAAGGGCTGCCCAGTCAGAGTTAAGAGCAGCCCAGATGGAACATAGTAAATCGTAAGTAATAACTTGGGGTTATTGATAGGGAAATAGATTCTAACAGCTTGGAGGGAGCTGCCCAGCTTTTGTGCTACTTAAGGCATGTTGAAAATAAAAAGGCCATGTACATGTCTTTCATTTGCTAACTCAATGATCAAGGCAGGGTAGAAGCCTCAGCCCAGGAGTTTTATTAATTTCCACTATACCTAGGCCATACTATTTCTAGTATGTAAAGTGGCTAAAAGAAAACAAAACTCTATCTCAAATATCATAATCCATGGTGTTCTAAACTTGTATTTTTATATTAATGAAGTTAGTCAATAAAATTCAACAGAAAGCTGTATTTGGAAAGGGAAGATTCATACAGAATGGTTAATAATGGTTTGGCACAGACAATAGGTAAAGCATGTACAATGGAGAGAACCTACAGTCCACAGGAGAGTGACTCATTCAGTCATAGGAAAACTGAATACCTTAACTTATCTTGGGCTTTACGTTGTTTTTCCACGTGTCTGAGAGTTTCCAGTCGAGATTCAGGGGTGAACAAAGACGGCTTATTCCAGAATGCCAGATCATCTTCAATTTCATCCGATGTCTTTGTGTTGTGTTGTTCTTGTGTTTCTGGTACCTGGAGATGGTCTTGGTTCTCCATGGCAGATGAGCTGGGCAGAGCAAACAGACCCAGAGCATGTAAGACCAAGAATGAACATAGGGGTTTTATCACTAATGCTTCTTCTTAAGTGCCTTATGCTTTCCTATGTTAACTTCATACCTGTGAATGACAAATGTCATTGGGAGGTCACATGAACTAAGATGAAGGAAATTATTGCCCCAGAACCAAGGCAGACCCTCAGTATTTTTTTTCTTTAAAGTATCACAATACCCAGTCTAAACGTTTATATGCCTAGTTGATATAGGTTACTTGGGAAGCTTTGATTTCTGATCTCTCATCAGTCTATTTGCAGATATAGAGAGTAGTCCATGGGTCCATGCGGAATCTTGCAGGAGGTACAGGTGATCAGATGAGCATAGAGATCACTGGACCTTTGAAATTTCCCCCAAATTCAATCATCTCCTATCAGATCTTCTCTCTCTACTGCTTCGATCGAGTTCTGGCTCTAATTGACAATTTGATCATTTTATTTCAATGTTCTTCAAGAATTTCTCCCTCTAAATGCTCTTCAGAGACATGAGCCTTTCCGGGGCATGGCCTCCACTTCATTTTTCATGGTTAACTTCTGATTATGCTACTTTGTATGGTAGCAGTTCTCTGTTCTCTCATTTACCCAGTTTTGTGTATTGTCTGGGAATGAAATGATCTCTCTATGTAATTGAATGAGTGTTTTATAAACTATTCAGCATTTGTTTGGCATGAATTTAAGAAACTTACTGAGCCAGATTCCTGGGCAAGACAGACCATGAGGTCACTTTCAGGGCATGGTTCTGTTCTAGTAGAGAGGACATAATAGCAGTGAACCATAAGCACTGGGGAAGCCTCTCTCCCCTCATCACTCCCTAGAATACGCATTCATTGTAAACATATCTGAAGCTAAGTATATTAAAAAATAACTCAGTATATATTAGATCACTGTATATTTGGAGATCATTGGAGGTCATTACCAAAAAATACTTATTTAGTTGATCTTCAAAAAGAATGCTATTTTTATAAAGGCATTGATTGGACAAAAACACTGAAATTCAGATACTATGGGCAGAGCATACGAAAATGTTCTGCTTGTTTTTTTTTTTTAACATGCTATAAACAACTGTGTATTTTAATGAATAAAATCATGAAAACAGCTGGAAAATGGACTTCATCCTACAGCCAAAGTTCTTTATGGTACAGAAACATTAACCTATGGGGGACTAGTAAGTCTACAATATTCTTCTGCTGGATTACCACTGGAATAATTAGCTCCAGCCTTATGTAAAATTTTCCCTATAAAGTTGGCTTACTTTCACCTTTTACGATCTAACATTTAAAAATGGTTCAAAACCTCTGCCTATGAAAAACTAATAGAACTGTTCTGCCAAATGAAAATAGCAATAGATGACTCTTAGTGGAATATAGCTATATCCATGGATGGATGCATTGTTCGCCCAACTTCAAGGATGCCTCTTCTTGCAGCAGATGGTAATTTATACTGGGGCCCAGAACTGGATGATATACAGAGAGTGAGAGATGTTGGAGCCCTCGGCTGTAAATGGAATGTCTTATCAGGCCCCTCCCCTAAAGGCTAAGGGAACAATATGGAGGAGGAGGAGGAGGAGGAGACAGAAAGATTTAAAGGGCCAGAGGGATCTCTGGAAATCTCCAAGGAAACATCTCCAAGGAAACAGTGTCTTCGATTCATGAAAAGACTGATAAACACATGAACTCATAGCAACTGTGACAGCAAGTTATGTACAATACCTGCCCAGATTCAAGCCAGACAAAATTTCAGCACTAGAAAAGAGGAAGTGGGTGACAAGTTCCACCCCTAATTAAGAAGCTATTGCAGTTTTTTCCAATGGAGTGTCAATGAATAAAATAATGCAAATCACTGAAAGGAGTTCTTTGCTGTAGAGCTAAAGTATATCAATCACACTCCAGTGTGGGCCCCACGTCTAGAAGTAGTTGATCAACCCAAATCAGATTCCATGGTGTGATATAGTATAGTATGGCATGAAGTGTGTGTGTGTGTGTGTGTGTGTGTGTGTTTGAGAGAGAGAGCAAGTAAGAGAGAACTGTTTTTGGTCTTGTTTTTTAAGAAAGAGAGAGATTATGGAGTAGATGGGTAGGGAGATGGAAAGGTATGGGAGGGGTTGGAGAAGAGGAAGGACTATCATCAAAATACATTACATGAAATTTTCAATAAATAAAAATATATAAAAAAAGACTTTAGAAAATAAAGACCAGCAGAAGCATTGGCTAAGTAACTTAAGTCTTCAAAACCTGACTGAATCTAAATGTACGTAGCTAGTGATGAAATGTCTGAGCTCTCTGGGGAATGACTAGAATCTCCTCTTAATCATTTCTTTAAACTCATTCTCTTTCTCCCCGCTCCCCCGGCCAACTCACCAACAGAATCCACAATCACATAGCCATCGCTTGAGAATAATTTCATTTCAGCTAAGACTCAAGTCCAGGCCTTAAAAGGTCTAAAGTTTAAACAAAACTCAAGACTTACATCTAAGCTGAAGCTCCTTATTCCTTGTCCAAGTTCCAATCTGCTCTGGTCCATCTCACAGTTGGGTTTTGCCTGGGAGACATGTGCAGTCTACTCTCACTCTCCTGCCTCATCTGCTTTTTATCTCTGTGCCCACCATTGTGCCTGGTTGAATTCTCCAGCCTTATGTTTGTCCTGAGAGGACAGGTAGGAGAAGTAGGTGAGTATCAGCCATGTGACCACTGCTCCTGCAACCTTGCTAGTACTGCCTTTCTGTCCAGACAATGCTACATTGCTCCCTTCTGGGGTGGTCAACATGGTTAGTTGATCTTTCTGGGATAACTCCTGAGCTTCTGACATTGCCAATTCAGGCCACAGTTTCTTTTGAGGCTGCTCTCTTGGGTAGTATCCCTTTAAGATACCTCAAGCCTGGTTCCTCCTAACATCGGCACTTAGCCTGTGAGATAGTCCCAGATAGTCACCGTGTGAAATGCTGGCACTACCCCTCTCTCATGATCCCTGTCCTCCAGCTGCTGCAACTCACTAAGGCATCTTTCCCACTCTTCACAAAGCTGAGAGGGAAGATGCTCATCTCCCCTTCCTGTAGCCTGTGAATCTCAATGGTTTTTTTCCTAAAACCTTGGGGGATGGGGCTGCTTCTTTTTCCTCCCCAACTAAGCCAATGACTCAGTAATAGATCAGATACCCTAGCCTACATCATTGAGAGAGCTGAGTCTAAATCCACAGATGGAATGTCATGAAGGTTTTCACAAGCAAGACAAGAAGTACAACAATAAGTTTTACTACATTAAGGTATCTATAGGCAGATGTCCCTAGATAGCTCTGGCTGGCCTGGACTCACAGAGACTTCCTGCCTCTTGCTTCCCAAATGCTGGTGTAAAAAGAGTGAGCCACCATCCCTGGCCACAGTAAGATATATGTCGACTACATGCAGACTTCAGGGTAGCAGACACCACTGAGGGTGACAAGGGGAACACAACACAAGGGTACACAACAGGCTTCTAGCATTTCCTTTGACAGTTCATTATTTCTAAAAGATCTACTGCAAGCATACAAATGACTGTCACTTATTCTGTCTGGGTGGGGAACAATAGCTTCTTGCTTAATTGTTTATTAAACACTTGTATACATCTGAAATATTTTTAATTATTGTTTTCTCAATAAGAAATATATTATGTAAATATTTAAAAGTATATAGAATCAACTCAAGTGACTATAGTTGTGATTCACTTAAAATAAATACTGTGAAAAATTTAGATTCATAAAAGATGAATTAGAGGGTTATTAATCACATTAAAAAACATTTCACTATGTAACTCACAAAATAGAATGTTTCATGATGCAATCAGAATTATTCATTTTATTATTGTATGATTTGCATTTAACTTTTTAAAACTATTCCTGCCTTTGAAATCAAGCTACACCTGTTAATTCATCTTTTCTGTACATGTTTAGAGAGATTTCTCTGGATAATTTCAGATGCAAATGCCAGTTGATAGTTAGAAAAAGCAATTTTTCTAAAGGAAGAAATTCTTCAAGAATCATCATCATGGGATATTCATATCCATCCCAGCCAAGCTCACTGTGATGTTATGTCCTGGAACACAACTGATGCTGTGAAAACATTGGGGAGGAAACACTGCTGGTGTTTAAATGGGAGTTAACAAGAATGCAAATCACTGATGGACGCACCAAGCAGTGTGGATGTCTGTGTACCAACGCCCATCAAAGCCTGGGCTGCTCTTCTTCTTGTCTTCACTTTTATTTTCTTCTTCAAGTTTCCTCTGAGCTTCCTCTTTCTCTTTGGCTCGTCTGAGGCAGTAAGCTTTTTCCTGCTCTCTGACTTGCTGTTCAACTGCGGCATAGTTCTGCAATGCCTGGATCCTTTCGGAACGCTCTATTTCTTTGCCATCCAGCCACTTAAACAAAAAACAACAGACAGTACAATTATTCAGTTCAGCTAACAAGGTGATGCATGCCTATAACACTAGCACTCAGGTGGCTGAGGCAGGAGGCGGGGACTACAAGGCCACACTATGTCAGCTTGCAAAGAAGGAAAACAGAAGGGGAACAAGTAAAGAAAGGAAGAAGGATTGTCCCCAAGGTAATTTTGATTAATGTAGTTTTAAATTAGAAATAATAATGTCTTAGCAACAAAGAATTAAAGTAATTAATGAGAAATCAGAAATATTGGTCTAAACCAATGCTTATTTCACACAAGTCATATAGTTTACAAAGCACCCTTACTGGAAATCAGTAGGTCTTCTGTCAAAATAATTAATGACAAGCTCTCAAAATATTTCTATTAATTTTATAACTGCTCACTATGTTAAGTTGTTGGTGCTTAAATCAAATCACAACTCCCAAAACAATAGTATTCTCTAAGCCTCTTCTTGGAAAGAACTTTACACAAGGAGCTCCGACCCAAGTCGGCTCCTGTGCCACCCTTGGCTACATTAACAAAGTATCCATTGGTATAGACAGTGTTTACATGATAGTTATATAATTTTTCCAAATTAAAGCGTAAATTAGAGGGTGAGAAGATGGCTGTGTTAATAAAGTTCTTCCTGCACAAACATGAAGACTGTGTTCTACCCTTTGTATCCAGCACAGTGGAGCTGAAGACAGGTAGACTCTGGAGCTCTTAGGCCAGCCAGCCTACCTTAATTGGTGAGACCCAGGTCCCAGTAACAGACCCTGAATAGAAACAAACAACAAAAACACACAAGGTGATCTTGAGGAGGAATAACACTTGGATTAGTCATCTGACCTGTATCTGCATACACACACACACACACACACACACACACACACACACACACACACACACATGTGCCCTGACATGAAAACACAAATGCATACATACATTCCCCCTCAAATACATATAAGCAAAAGAGAAAAACAAAAATGCTAACTAAACTGCAAAATGTCAAAACTTCCAGTATAAAATGATCTATCAGCCCAGCCCCATCTCACAGAAAGAGGTAGGGGGTTTAGATTGATGATCTTGACCAACAAGTCCTTGGTGCCTGTGATCCAGGCATTGTGAATGTCACCTCATCCGGTCTAAGGGACTTAGATTGATATAGTTAAGAATGTTTGATGAGCAGAGAGCTTCCCATCGAGTTACAAAGAGCCTATAAGTAAGAAAGTTGGGAGCTCAGGCACAAGCTTCAGAGTTGGAGAAGAAGGTGAAGACTGGGGATGTTGAAAATCCAGGAAGTGGCCATAAACACAAAGGTACGGGTGCCCTCTAGAGGTGGCAAACAGCAAGGCACAGGTCTGTCTATGCCTCCTCCCTCCCACCCTCCATGACTAATATCCCTGCCAATACCTAGATTTCTGCCCAGGGAACCACTCCTGACCTCTGACTTTCAGAACACTAAAGTAAATTTGCCTTGTTTTAAGGCACTAAACTTACGTTAATCCGCTGAAACAGGATACTATAGAGTACATTTAATGAGATACAAATTTAGTGAAGTGTAAAATTTCCAACTACTGGGATAAGTCATATTACAAATCAAAATGCTAACAAAGAGATTAGGAAACAGGTTTTCATGAGACTCATGCAGCTACTATGCAGAAGCTGTAGGTTTAGTTTTGAGCATCCTGGCAGCCAAAGTAAAAAAGAAAAACATTATTAGTTAGATATTTGACTTTCACTAGCTTTAATTTTAAGATGTATTTATTTCTGGCTTTCATCTAGTATTTAGCTTGGAAACATATCTTTAAAGTGAAGCATCATAATGGATATCTTGAGAAATATCCAGGCTATTTACTGAAATATATTAGAAGAGTGCCAGGCTTTTCAGAGACTCTTTTTTCTAGCATCCTTCCATGAAGACTGAGGCCGTGTTAATAAGTTCACCTTTAGCTGAAGCTATTACTTAAGGTAAGAAGCAGCTGTGGTACACTTTCCAAAGGTGACTCAGTTTGTGCTAGAGTTAAGGACTAATCAAGTTGAAAAACTGAATAAAATCATGGCATAAATAAAATAAATCCCTGTAACAAGATTATGTAATTTTCACATAAATATTAGTATATTTATGTAAAGGAGATCATAAAATATTAATGTAAATATGGACTAGACGTTATTGGATTGGACTGAGGGATTCTGGCTAAATAGAATCCTTTAGCCTAGGAGTTTGATAAACACTGGGAAGCAAGGTGTTGTTCTTGGCTATATCTGGAGCACATTTGCCTATTTGATTTATAAATTCTTTATAAATGTTTTAAAATGTTATTTACTCAGATATACTGCTTTAAGAGCAGGACAAAAGATTTCTCTATTGCCTTCCAAACTAGAGATTGAAGATTCCTGGTAGACATTGTCCAAAATTGGGTTACATTTTCTCCAAGTTCAAAAAAGGCCTTCTAAGCTTGCCTAGAGCAGCAAGGGCAATGAAAGCTTTAGCATTTTCTGAGCTTCCTCCAGGCAGGGTCCCCGCATCTGGGACAGCAGTGTGTTCATGCTTAGTGATGATTCCTGTGCATAAATTCATGCTTAGTGATAACTGTACATGGGTCCATACTTACTGTTGGTAACTGTGCATGTGCCCATACTTACTAGTGATAACTGCGTGTGTCTGTGCTTACTGATGATAACTGTGCATGGGTCACTGCAGAGAAAAGCAACTGAGCTTGTCTCAGGGCTTCATTGAGATCCTCTATAGGAACAATCAACATCTATCTAGAGATGAGTAAAATATCCCAGAAAGCCTGCAGCTCACAGATGGGACTGTTAGTAGCACTGTGCTGTGTGCTACCAAGGTCAGTGCGCACACACTAACTAGAATGCTGCAGACCTTGGCTCTTGCAACAGATTTTTTTCTCTTTGTACTGCCTCTGTTTTAAGAGGCTGAGTTGAAGTTGTAATGCCAGGACCTCAACATCTGACTATTTGGAGGACATAAGGACATTGTAGGTGTAATTCATTTGGGGAAAAAAAAAACATACTGGAGTGCCGTGGCAATATCATATAACTGGTGTCCTTACAAAGAAGATTGCCATAGGAAGGAACAGAGGGCTAGGAACACTGTGAGAAGACTGGGGCATAGGTCAGAGCAATGAGAGTATGAGTCAGAGAATGCCAGGCAGCCCCTGCTCAACCTATTAGGCAGAAGACAGTCCTAGACTTTTCCCTCACGGACTGAGAGGGACCCAACTCAGCCCAGTTTTCTACAACTTCACCGGAACCATTTGTTCTCCAGAGCTATGGGATAAGCTATGGTATAAATATGTGATTTAAGCCACAGGTAGAATGTGCATTTTCCACAGTTATCCTAGAAAAACTACCGCCACAGTTCCTTTCAGACACACCTTACAGACTCTCAGTGGAACAGTACCTAAGATTTCAAAGTGGTTTGCTTCATTCTTAAGTATCAGCAAACACATTTACCACCATTACTTTTCACATGTACTGATGGTATTCTGTAAAACCTAAATGAAGGCTGCCTCCTGAAAGACGTGATCCAATGGTTTACATTAATTCAGAGCAGCAGCGGCAGTGTGCATGGATGCTTGCACGCAAACGTGTGTGTGTGTGTGTGTGTGTGTGTGTGTGTGTGTGTGTGTTGAACAGTGGAGGCTCAGAGTCAGTCACAGGGAGTACAGGGCCCTTGTGTTCCACTTGCCAGATGTGTCAGGCCAAACAATTAAGAAAGGGCGATTCTGTAAGCCCCAATGTCCTGTCTCTAATGTGCTTCATTGTCTTCTGTGTGGGTCTGGGGCATCAATGACCCCATTCCTAGAGTACCTTACACCACTAGTGGCCATTTTCAGTACATAGTGACATCTCACAACTCTGCCCCGGGCACAGCAGCATGGAGAAGCCCAGCTGTGGTGATCATGTGGTTCCCAGTCTAACCCTGATTCCTTCAGGCAAATGACTCACAGCCTCGTTCTGTATGATCCATGTCTATCAAGTTCTGCTCCACACCACTCATTTTCTAGGAAGACCTTGTGCAATGATGACCATCTACCATCTAGATCATGTGTTAAAATGATTTACCTCTTATTCTAGGTTCAATTATCCAACTCATTTGCATAGTCTAGGAAATTTTATATGATAAGATATCTGGTCTAGAATTTAGCAGCCTGTGATTTCTCAGCCACAGAAGACACTGAAGATGAAGGACCAAATACCCTCTAAGAACTAAGCCAATGGATGCCACAAAACCACTGTATTCCTGCATTCTTGTTACAGAAGCCTAGATCCACACATGGGCCAAGAACTTTGGATTTGTGTGAAAACTAATATTCACCCCTTTACTATTCTTATTGCTGGAATCATATTTTTTTTTTTTACTAAATATTAGGTTAAAATTATTCCAAATAATAATAGCCCTAAAATTATTAGATTTGGGGGATATGGTGGCAAAATACAAGCTTATTATGATATACAATTTGGTTTTAACCCTTGTCCCTGACTTATAATTTTTTCCTCAAAGTGAGTCATAGAAAAATCTATAATGTCTGAGTTCAGGGGATCATAGCAAAATTCTCTAGCGCTGGGTAGCTGGCTCAGTTGGTATGGTGCTTTCCTCACAAGCATAGAGACACAGATCTGATCCCTAGAGTTCACATAAAAAATGCCAGGTATGATTAGTCGCAGCATTAAGAGGAGCAGACTCAGGAAGGTCCCTGGGCTTCATTGACCAGCTTGTCTAGCTTAATTGGTGAGCTCTAGGCTAATGAGACACCTTGCCTCAAGAGTGGCGGAAGGTATCCCTGAGGATGACACTGGAATTGTTCTTTAGCTTTCACACACACACACACACACACACACACACACACACACACACACACAAGCTTTTGCTAGACATAGACTAGAACAGAACAGGACAGAACAGAACAGAACAGAAGAGAACAGAACATCAATCCTCAGGTGAATGTCCTGAAGCATCACCCATGGGCTTTTTAGATATGTAAATCTTATGCTCGATGTCATTCAGACCCAGCTCAGAAGTCTTGAGGATGGGGTCTGGCAACCTATTTACTTTGGTTTGATTGTCTGACTATCTTTGCAGTTTTGAGACAGGTCTCATTGTATAGGCCTGGGTGACTTGGAACTCACCATGTAGACCAGACTAGCCTTGCTACAGTCCTGTTTCTTCTCTGCCTCTTAAGTTCTGGGATCACAGTGATGAATATCAGTAATAGTGAAGGGTGTACTTCAAAAGATGACTCAAGTGGTCAGAAAATGGTTATGTTCAGCATTTTGATGAGACAGCAGAGAGATCAATGACTTACCTTTTAAAGATTTGTCAAAGTTTCAAAAACAACATCAAAGGGTTTGAAGTCAAATAATGTAACTTTACTCTCTAGAATATTCCAATGTCTGAAGCAGCAAATTCCATGAGGAAACCAGGAATTCCTGTGGTTGTTTCTTCTCATTGTTCTGTGTATTGCCTTCTATCTCCACCTCCCTAGCCCCACCTTTGCACCTTTCCTCTGAGCATACCTTTAACTGTTGTAAGGTCACCACCACAAACTGCCTGTAGCCCTCGAAGTCAGCACACGGGTTACCCATGAGGAACAGCTCCTTCAGATGAATATTGTGTGTCAGGGTTTTAACACTGCTAAGTTCTCCAATAAAATTTACAGTCAAGTCAAGTTTTGTCAGCCACTCACATCCTGTTGAGGAGGAAAAAAAGAAGACAAAAAAAAGAGGAAAAGGTGACATTAGTAATAAATTTGTACAGTACCTGAGAGCTTCAATAGACACTCTGATATCAGAACACAATAGGCACTTCTTTGATGGACCTACATATGCCTTTTTCTGAACTCTCTGTAGTTGTTGCTGAACTAGGGAAAGGCTAACCTGATTAACATGGCAGCCCCTATAGACTTGGTTCAGTAACGGCTTGTTTTCCTTGTGATTCAATGATGCTTGTGAGGATGACATGGCAAACTCAACAGCCTTCAGTATCTGAAGATTAAATCTAGGTGGCCAGTGCATTCTGGCTCTATGTAAACTTAGTTCTCCAAACTTCTATAGTTCCACCATACACCGTGCTTTCGATTATACTATTTTTCTGTTGTTTTTTGGTGGCCATGTCAGCAAACTGAACTTGACTTAGCTCGGTTCATAGCTCTGCAACCTTGTTTCAGTTGGTAAGTTTTATCCTATTTCTCAAAATTGTACAATGGAACTCAATTATTACATGATGGTTTTCCTTTCCCCTTCACCTTCCCTTGGTCTCAGTACCTGACTCCAACTTGTCCTGGGCGGGATGTCATTTACAAGGGCAGCTTATCAGTGGCTACATCACTGATAAGAATGGCACCCCTCCTCCCAAATTTTCTCATAAATTACTATCTGTGTAATTTCAACTATGAGCACTGTAATTTTGGTTCTTGCTAACTTTTACGTGAAATATTAAAGTAATCTTCTAAACCCACCTAAAACACGAATCTATAAAAGGGAGAAAGGAGGAAAGCTAGATCCATGACCGAGAGAACTCAACCCCTCGACATGCCACAAAGCAGGGAAGTGTTCAGAAACTGTCAAGAGCACATGGGGACATGGGGGTCTGTTTGGAAGAGCTGTTCTGGCCACACTTGGAACAATGTGAACATTAAACTGAACAGTGGATATAAGAAATAATGAACAGATAAATGCAGAAGGTGAGGTTCTTGATTAAAGTTGAATATCATCCAATGAACGTGCAATAATGGAACTGCAGGATCATTACTGACTATATTAAAACCAACATAAAAGTATGATAAGAGACAGGTTGTTCGCATGACTTCTTAATATAGTTCCATCAGTTGCTTATTAACTCAAATAGAAAATGCAGGAGCTATAAAGCAGAGTGACAAATTAGATACTGACTGTCCTTTGCTTCTTTTTGTGACATTTAGACATTCTCTAATGTTTAAATTCTCTGTATGACTTTTGTCCTTTCTGATATTTTCTTGTAATGTGATTGAATATTTATAACTTATCTTCTGTATTATCTGAGCTCCCTGGACACTGGGAAATTGTGTTTAAAACTGATTTGCTACTACATACATTAAAGTCTTTAGCATAATGCAAAAGGTTAAGACATATTTGTGAAAAAAGAAGGCAATGGTGGAAGAAAGAGAGGGAAGGGATAAAGAGAATGATGGAGGTAGAGGATGCATAGTGGGTGACAGAGCAGGTTGGACACCAGAGAAGTTTGTTAGTTGGCCAGATGGAAACTAAGGAAAACACAATTTTAGAAATAATGGGTCAGTCAAGGAAAGGGATCAGAATCTTTCAGAGCTACCAGATGACTGTTACTGTTGGACTGATGTCACACCCAGTACATCCATGTCATAAAATATGTTGGCACATACATGAAACTAGCTTCATGCTTAGTGTGTGAAAGTGGGTAATCATGGATGAGGAGACATGAGTATCTGAATCCATATCCCCAGAACACACATGAAATCTGGGCACTATAGTACTCAACTATGGTCCCATTTCTGGAGATAGGGTAAAAATGAGTAGATCCTGGGATCTCACTAAGCAGTTAGTCTAGTTTAAATGGCAAGTCCTTGATTCAATGCAAGACCTCACCTCAAACAGGGATATAGAGATAGCAAGAGAGATAAATGAGAAGGGAAGGGAAGAAAAGGGAAGGGGGGGGAAGGGGAAGGAGAGGGAAGGAGAGGGAAGGGGAGAGGAAAAGAGGGAAGTAGAGGGAAGGTGAGAGGAGGGAAATGAAGGGAGGAAGACACTACATGCTTACCTTTTACCTCCACACAGGCACACATAGACAAACGCTTGCACACATATTGAAATGCCACAGTAAAATTATTTTTATAACTCATGTATTTTAATGAAAACATTAAAGGGCTGAGGAGATAATGTGAGGGACCTGTATTTTGAATCCCCAAAATTCATATACAAAGCTAGGCATCACAATGAATGCATGCCTGTAACCATAGTTCTGGAGAGTGGAGACAGGTGGATTGTTTGGTCTTACTGGCCAGTTGGTCTAGCTAAAAATGAGTAAGCTCCAAATTTAATAAAAATGCCTTTTTCCATAAATATCAATAGAGGAGGGTATTTGATGACATCCTTTGACCACCATGAAAATATGGGCTTACATGCATATATGAGGACATACATGAATATAACATATAACAGTGAAAAGATATCAAAATGCTTTACAAGCAGAAAATGTGCTTTTTACCTATATGGCAGTGTCGTATCTAATCCCAACACTATGCCTATAAGAAAGAGATTGTGGTAACTGCTATTTAAGGTCAGATTACTAATGGTGACACTTGGCTCAATGATATTGCTTGCATCTTGGGAGCTAGCATCTAGTCCTGCTCTCTCTCCATGTGCCTGGCCTGATCTAACTGATAGACAGCAACCATAATGGAGTAATGCTGAGTCTCCCTGAGTACTGGGATGCTCACCAATGCATATACTGTACATGAATAAAGTATGTTCCAGTTGGGATGCAGAAAACATACATTAAGGCCTTTTCTTGGGACACTAGAACACTCAGAGGCCAGATGAAAACTCTGACTACAAGGATCCACTATCCTATCAGAGTTTTGACTGATGTAGAAGTAAGAGAGGAATCGTCAGTCATGTGCCCTGAAATTCTGACTTACAAAACCATGGGACAGGATTGTCTATTGAGAAACGGAGCTTCGTCTAGTTTGTTTCTTTACAATATTAGTGAATTGGAATTCTAAAGTATATGAAGCAAGAGATTACCAGTGTTCTCATAGCTCCTGAATGGCTGAATTGAGGCTTGAATTCAGATCTGGTCTCCTGAAAAGCATTTATGAACTGGCATATGGGAATCTCTGCTAGTGTTAGCTGCTTTACAAATATCATCATTTGTATCCTCATCATCATCACCACCATCATCTTCATCACCATCCTCTTCATCACCATCATCACTACCACCATCATCATTATCACCATCACCTTCATCATGTTAACATTCCTATGGTAAAGCTCTTATGTCAAACATATTTGAGTATCTATCTAAATAAAAGCATTCGTTAGCACCAAGCTGGAAGTGACCTACACTGGACTCAAGTTGAATCCACAATGGTGGAAAAGAATACTCACTTTTAAGACAATACATTTGGTTTGTTTTATCTTTAAGTTTAAACATGAATATTCTATAATCTTGGTTTAACGGTGTATTTGTTTCTACATATTACATATGTCTGTATTAAATTGTATATGTTCGTGGTAGTCACCCATGAAAGGGTATGATTAAAATTGGCTCAATGAATAAGTGAGCTGTCATGTAAAATTAACCTAGACTCCATTTCATAAACTAATATGAGTTTAAGACCAAAATCCCAGCTCTGACAGCATCAATAGTGTCTGATTGGCCCTTAATCCATAAACAATAGAGATGAGATGGGTAACAGAGAGTGTCAGAGAGAGGGGGTTTCATCAAATGTGGCTGTGCTGGAAGAAGCAAGTGAAAAGAACTGGCAATTCCAAGCCTAACATTGCAGTACTGACAGAGCTTTAAATTTTAATAGAAAAAAAAATGGGACAAAGGTCAAGAAGGGAGTATAAGTAAATAGTCACGGTCGACGTGAACACTCGCTGATTATGTTATGAGTTCTGGTGTGCAAGGTGATCTTAAGAAGTCCTGCTCACCCAGGGGGACAAGCTCTTTCCCAAGGACTGCTGTCCTGCCCACTCAGACTCAATGCTATAGCATCCTAAGGAAAAGCATTCCCAGTGCATGAGACATAACAAATCTGGCTTCTGAATGCACAGGATGTGATGTTTGCCCAACAGGATGACTATAAACTGAGTTCCTCAGGGAAAAGATGTACTTGTATTGATTGGTGCTGCTTGACTGATTAGAATGTCGTGACTGTGGAGACCTGGAATATGGTAAACACAAAACCCTATGGTCTCAGCTATCTCTAGTCCCTTCAAAGCCATTTAGCACTCACCTTCTGTGTCTGATCCAGTGTCTTTTCAACTACCAGACAGAACCTTCAGAATGTGTGAAATTAGCAGATCATGAGCTTTTAGAAACTCAAAGGCCACCAGACAGCATCAGAACCTGTAGCATGCTTCTCCCTGCTTTGTATAACCCACAGACCTCATGTCCCCATAACTCTTCTGATACATGACTTTATTCAGTGACATAAGAGGTCACGTACACTTTCACTATGAACACATGATCTGGGGAAAACATTCTGGGTTATTTCTAGACCATGGACCTCCTACTTGGTTCAGGATAAACAATCTCTTGCTACCTGTGAGGTGAGAACCATGTATTGTGCTGACACTGATATTACATTTACCTTGAGAGGCTTGGGAAAACATTTAGTGTTCTTTATCTTTCATGTAAGAAAAGGCTGATTTCCAAGATTCCAGCAAGAGGAAAATGCCATGGTTTGGGGTTTTATGAATGAAGGTCTCAGGACTGTCCATGTGTTCATAATAGTTATAAAAAAGTTTTCACTTTGCTTAGACTTGGCCTAAATGTAAAAAATTAAACCATGTTTTCCATGTCATAGATGACATGTCCCTAGGTGGCCAAACTTGACCGCGTATTCTCTGCCAAGGCAAGCATTCTCTTCTCCACCCTTTGCCTTCTATATTGAAAAAGACCATCTACTGACCCAGGCCTCACAAACACTTAGTGCCCTCCCTTTCCTCCCAGGTAAGGGCAGGATGGTTCCAGGAGAGGAGCATCAGGGACTTCATTCTATCCTGGTGAATCCTAAATGGAGAACAGAGAAGATGGGGAAGCAATACGAAGACAGGTTTCTTTGTTTTGCTTTTCCCTTCCTCCTCCTCTTCCCCCCTTTCTCCTCCTCCTCCTCCTCTTCTTTGCCATCTAGGAAAAGAAGATAGAGTGGGGAAAGGGCATCGTTCCATTTTTAACATTTTCACTGTAGCAGATGGACTGAATCATCCATCCATCTTCCTCTTCTCTCACATCTAGCTTTCAAACCAAAAGTACATGCATCCCAGAAAACAGAAAAGAAAGAAAAAAAGAAAGGAGAGAAAAAAGTCCCTTTTCTCTTTACCGTCCCCCTACACACTTCTAATCTTGACTAGCCTGTGCCCAGTTCCTCCCCATTAGGGCTGGGAGGCACAGTACAGAAGGGAGCATCTGCCTGTACAGTCAAAGACTGGTAGGACATTGCTGTGACTGTTCAAAACACAATAGCAACGATGTTGCCCTCTAGTGGTGAATGAACAGAATGTCAGTTAAAAGGGAAGTCCCAGGTCCAGCAACAAAAACAAGCCCTGGATAGCACAAAACAGTGAAGGTTGCCATTAACTTTCTGACAATTACATTAAAATGTATTACCATGAACATACATGCTGAGTAAATGTTGTCATTCTATTTGACCACAAGCTAACAGTGACAGAGCTGTCATGTACAACAGTAGTGACTGAGTACTCTTCTAAAACAGGCAGACAGTGATAGAGCCCTGAATCTCAGTACTGATCCTGGATTTGGAGTTCTGATGCTGGCAATTTTTCAGATTTCGAGGATAGAAATCCAAAAGGAATAACGTGTATTTATGGCTGTTGGTACGTAACTGAGATTATTCTTTCTGCATGGGGAGGCAAAGAGACTAGAACCCCTGTGTCCCAAGTGAACTCCTCCCAGTTTTAGCTATTGACAGATGGCAGTTGGGTGGCAGAGCAGCTTGCCTGCCTCTGCTCCACGCCCCTCACTCTGCAGCAGGACTGCCAGTCAACGTGCTTCACCCACTCACAGGGCAGGCAGCCCTGCCCCACAGAGGAGAGGTTGGCTAGGGAAACAACCTCACAACTGCAAGCCCACAGCAGCCACTGGACACACCAGAGTCTGTGTTTACTGTGGGACATGCAACTACTACCTAAATAAAATAGCATCGAATAGAGAGTGGCGATCAAGAGAAAGCATTCAGAGAATGGAAGAGATTAAAATCAGAGTTCTAACTACATCAAAAAAATGTTAGATATTTCATCCACCCAACAACATTTGCACCACAGAAAAGCAGCGATCAATACAGGGGTGAGTGAGAAGGTGGAAATTGTGGTCAAATCAAAGAGTTAATTGAAAATGAAATGAATTCTAGAATGAGAAAGAATTAAAGTAATTATTCTGGAATTTAAAGCTGGTGAGATGTCTCAGACTGCAGAATGAAAAGACAGACTGGTTTAAACAGATATGCAGCTTAGGAGGCATGGAAACTCCAATGAGTATAACCACATCTAATTAACAGATATGGGGGTTATGAAAATGAGATAGAAATGATTAGAGAAAGAAAGACATTAAGGAAAGAAAGGATATCCAAAAATTAAAAAGGAGGATGAAAAGGAAGATGAGAGAAAGAAAAAAATGTCAAGAATTCTTTATCTGGGAAACTACCCTTCAAAATATTTTTTTACAAGTTAATAAAAAACTGAGATTTTTGTCAACAGAAGATCTACTATACAAAAACACATTAAATGGTATCTTTGGGGTTGAAATGAAGACACGGGAGAGTAGCTCAAATTCATATGAAGATATCAGAATCATCCTGTCAGCTGTTGTGGGTAGGGCCTTTGCAGTCACAGTGGCTAATTCCAGGGCTATAAGCCACTGGGTGGCTACTCAGGTATCATTCCAGATACTCAGTCCTAATACAAAGCCTGTTACCACACAGGGTGGGCAGCGGGGAAGCACGGACAGGACAAGCCAGGCAGTGTGGACCAGCAGTGTGGACCAGCACTATCATTGTGCCAAGTGAAAAGAGCCACACCAAAGAATCTCTCCCTCCCTCCCTCCCTCCCTCCCTCCCTCCCTCCCTCCCTCCCTCCTTCCCAAACACCTACCAAAGAAGCAAGGACCCAAATGTCCATGTTTGGGCCTTGTGAGGCCAAAGTCAGTGACATCCTGAAGAGATGGATATTCAGAGGTAGAAAAATGTATCTGCAGTGATGCTGGCAGCCCAGCAGAAGACAAGGCAGCAAAAAGTTGAATTCATTAAAACACACATGTTCATGATAGTGACCTGATCCTTAAAAACATGTTCTCTACCCTCTTCAAATTCAAATACTAAAAGGCTCCTCAATAGAAGTAACTACATTAGTAAGTGGGAAAGGCATGTAAACTCATTTAGTTTCTACTTTTCCCCTCCTAGCTTACTTTTAAATGACTATAAAATCAGTCATTATAAATCTGTACTAATGGGTAAGTACTATATAAAGATGTGGTTTGTGGTGACTACAGCAAAAGGGAAAGACAGCACCATGAATACAATAGCAAGGTTTTGTCTACTATTGAAATGAACTTAGCATTAATTGGATTGAGAGTGACCTAAAAACAAGATACAAATTTTAATTCCCAGGATGTGACTTAGAGGGGGAGGGGAAAGAGGGGATAGGATCAAGGATGGGGAGGGCAGAAGAGAAGCCCATAGGGGCAGGAGAATGGATGGAAATAAGCAGCCTCAAGGGATGGGAGGTGGGGGGACCCTCTGGAAAGTACCAGAGACCTGAGAGGAGAGAAACTCGCAGCACTAAATGGGGTGACCTTAGCCAAAATGCACAACATTGGGGAGAGGGAAATCAAAAACTCCATCTTCAGTAGATAGACAGGTCCTCAAGTGTAGGAATTAAGTTACCAACCCACAGTCAAAATTTCTGACCCAGAATTGTTTTTGCCTAAAAGAACTGCAGGGACAAAAATAGAGAAGAGACTCTGAGGGAAGGGCAGTCCAGTGACTGGCTCAACATGGGATCCATCTCATGGTGGGGGACACCAAGGCCTGACATTATTACCGATGTATGTGCTTACAGACAGGAGCCTGGTATAGCTGTCCTCTGAGAGGCTCTACCAAGCTAACCGAATCAGATGCAGATATTTACACCTAATCACTAGATTGAAGTCGGGGACCCCTATGGTTGAACTATGGAAAGGATTGAAGAACCTGAAGGGAATGACAACCCCATAGTAAGGCCAACAGTCTCAACTTACCCAGACCCCAGGGAGCTCCCAGAGACTGAGCCACCAACCAGGAGCATACATGGACCGGCCTGAGGCCCCTGGCATATATATAGCAGAGGTCTGCCTGATCTAGCCTCAGTGGAGAAGACGCACTTAATCATCAAGAGACTTGAGACCCCAGGGAAGGGGGAGGCCTGGTTCGAGGGAGCACCCTTTTGGAGGTCAGAGGGAGGAGGAATGGGATGATGAACTGTGGGAGGGAAACTGGGGAGCAATGGGTGGAATGTAAATAAATAACGTAATTTAAAAATTAAATATAGTAGGTGTTAGAAATCCAAACTTGAGTCCTTCTGTTTGAGGGCAAGTACTTTGACCCACTGAGCCATCAGCAAAAACTTCTTAATAGCTAAAAAGGTGAAGCATTCATTCCATCTGTCTATCAGCCAAGGAGCACAAGACGTGGTGTCTCTATGGTGTGGAGTGTTATTTACCCATGAAAGGAAGTGACGTGCTGAGACATGCTGTGGTGTGGAGAGACTGGGAAACAGCCTTAAAGGAAGAAGTCAGACCAGGAAACCACACTCACTGCTGCTTCATTCGTATTGTGTTGAAAAATTAAGTGTATATGTGTGAAAAATTAAGATGTTGAATGTAGAACTTAACACACACCCCCAAAACACTGTAGTTAGGAACCACACGAGAAGAGACTGATGATAGTATAGTTCATTAAAGTACAAAATGTCTGCATACTAATACCAAAACTGAAATACACGGAAAAGTGGGGTATCAAAAGAAAATATCTGAACCACATGACAATGGCTTAGTATCCAGAATGTATAAGAGTATACTTTCCAAAACGGCAAATCAATCAAAAAAACTGGCTAAAAGATAGGAAACATCTTAGAATTCACCTAAGAAGAAATATCAACATTCCATAAGCATAGCCGAGATCAATACAAATAAAAGAGCCAAAAGCAGTGCCGAGCGAGCGGCACAGCGTTCCAGTGCATCTCAGCGTCGGGGAGGCATTTTCAAAGCCATATAGAAATGACACTCACGTGGACCAACAGGTGCAAAGAGAAGCTGATACAATCTTTCAAAAGAAAGAGAAATTGGCAGGATATTCCAAAATCTGCATACTGAAGCCTAGGAATTTAAAGTCTAAATAAAACTCAGGCAGGGAGGCAGACAGAAAATGCACAGAGCCGCTGAAGAAGGGCACGCTGTTGCCAGTTTATTTTAGCAAAGCACCGGAATCCTCAAATGTCCATCTGCAGACAAATGTTTGGCTCATCTCCCTGTATTTACGACATTATGCAGCCTCCAGTCCCTATTCTTGCATAGCAAGATATTGAGGTGATTTCCAGGAAGAAATTAATTTTCAAAATATTATTCATAAGGATTAGAGAGAGAGGTCAGCAGCTGCTGCCAAACATGAGTTAGATTCCCCTGAACTAATAATATGGAAGGAGAGAACCAACTCCTGCAAGTTGTCTGACATCAACTCTCTCTCTCTCTCTCTCTCTCTCTCTCTCTCTCTCTCTCTCTCTCTCTCTCTCACCCACACTCTCTCTCTCTCTCTATCTCTCTCACTCTCTCTCTCTCTCTCTCTCACTCTCACTCTGTCTCTATCACACACACACACACACACACACACACACACCACATGTTAAAACATGTTAAGGATGATATATACAATTTAATCTGATGGATATGAGGCAAAACTAAAGAGAAACATGCAACATATTCAAGATGTCAACTGCAGCTACTTCTGGTAAGGAGACCAAGCTAGGAAAGGGTGAACCATATTTCTGGCTTTACTGTTTGAAGTTTTATAAGAACTAGATGACCAAGATTTGTGTAAAGTATAAAGTATACTTTTTGTATCTATACTATTTTATAAAGCTACTTTCAAGTTTTTATTTACTCCATGAAAAACAGGAAAATTCTTACCTTCCAAGTTTTCAATTCTTTCAATGTTGTTTAATGCTAAGTTCAGATATTCAAGTTTCTTCAGCTTGCTAACATTTTCTGAAACCCAAATAATACAATTAATTGGCCTTCAAGAGAGAATATTATTTTATAACTCGTCATGAAAATGATACACAGAGGCAAAGGATTACGCATGGCTCGTAGCTTTTCCCATCTTTACTGTCTTAGATGTACCTTCCACTGCTGTGATAAATCACCTTGACGCAAAGCAACTTGGGGAGGAAAGGGTTTGTCTCTTCTTACACTACCTGATAACAATGCAGAACTGAAGAAAATCAAGGCAGAAGAGACTCTCAAAGCATGAAGCTGCAAGCAGGAGCTGAGGAATCATAAAAGGAATGCTTATTGCGCTGTTCCACACGGCTTGCTTAGCTTGATATCTTACACCACCCAGGACGCCCAGCCCAGGGAAGGTGCCACACGCAGTGATCTAGGCCCTCCCACATCATTCATCAGTCGAGAAGATGTACCACAATTTTGCCCACAGGCCAATCTGGTGGGGGAAATTTTCTCAATTGAGTTTCCCTCTTCCCAAACATCTCTAACTTGTGTCAAGTTGACATAAAACTAGACAGAACGCCTATACAAGAGACACTAGGTGGCCTGCAGAACTTTCATCTCTTCCTCCCTTCTTCTTAAGAGTACTAATGGCTGCACATGTCCCTATCCATCTCCAACACCACTGGGCTATGTTTAGGCAAGCTGGCCAGTGTACAGTACTCAATAACTCCTGCTCAGTTTTGAAGACAGCAGAACATAGCCTTAAGCCAACCAGCCTGCAGCATTTCCTGGCAGCCATGTGCTAAAGAAAAAGACACACACCCCAAGTAGTCAAAGTCAGGCAAAAGCTCCATGCTCACTGCTTTGGGACTGTGTATCTCTTTTTACTACAAGAGGATAACAAGGTTACAACTGTTGTCCACATTAGTCACCCTGCTTGGTCATAAAGGAACCAGCTGTAAAGTTTAGTCTGTGGTGGTGGATCAAAGAAAAGGGACCCACTGCCCTTGGAGTCTACTTTATCTCGATCTATGATTGGATCTATGATTGGACAGATAATAAGTTTTTTTTTTTTTTTTTTTTTTTTTTTTTTTACAGGCAAGCCATAAGAAATGAGCTTTACTTTACTTAAAGCTAAAATTAGCCTGTCATGAATTATGGTTTTGTAAATAAATCTGAAAGGCCATTCAGACAAAACAAATATGAGCTAGACAAAGAATCACTGTTGAATGAAGTGTTTCTAAAATAGTTGATAATAAGACACAGCTAACTATTTTGTATTTGCCATACCATATTCTAGGTATTTCACCTATATTACATTTTAAAAGCCATTTAATTACATTTATGTATTGTGTGCAAATGTATGGGTATGAATGAATGTGTCACAGGATGTGTGTGGAAATCAGAAGACAACTTGTGGGAGTCAGATCTCTCCTTCCACCATGTATATCCTGGTGGTTGATCCCAGGTCATCAGGCTTAGAGGCAAGCATCTTACCCACTGAACCATCTTACAACCTTCCTCTCCCTCTCTCTCTCTCTCTCTCTCTCTCTCTCTCTCTCTCTCTCTCTCTCTCTCTCTCAGTGTGTGTGTGCATGTGTGTGTGTGTGTACACATTCATATGCCAATATATAGAGAATTAATGCACATGTTCAAGATTAAATGGTAGAGCCAGAAGATTCCAGAGCTGTGCACTAAATCATTATACTTTCTCTTAAAAGAATGATTTGAGACAAAAAAGAAAGATGGCATTCCTGTCCCTGTCTCACCTAAGCAATGCTGCTCTCCCAGCATGCTCTGAGATATTATGAATAGCAAGCATGACTTACTATTATTGCACTAAGCACTATTCAGAGTTCATTTAAAATTAAATTATATATATATATAATATATATTATATATGTGTATATATATGAGAACAATAGTTAGTTCTCAGTGCCTTGAGTCTACTCATTTTTAAAATCAGAATCTGAGAATGAATTAAGCTTCTCTTAGTGATTAAACTACTCAAGTGGTACTAATGCTAACAAAAGGCTCTGCGATGACAGCGGAGCACTCAGTCATCATCACACTTGGAGGTTTCTGTGTGCCAGTGATCAGGAAAGGCAGAGTGTCCCATCTACATCCGGAACAAAAATATCATTCCTCTTAAAATTGCCCACCCACAGTGGGATACTTGGCTTGCAAAGAACTCTTCTTCCTACCTTTGTTATTTGCGCAGCCCTCAAATGCTGGAATCACCCAGTGGAAATCAATACAAGAGTTGTACAAATGGAATTTCCTCAGCTAAATCCCCAAAAGACAGGGAGCAAACTGGTCAGAAGATGGGCAAAGATTCTCTAAGTGCCCTTTTTAGCAGCCTGTAAGAAGTTTGAGAGCTCAAGCCCAAACCACTGTGGCAGCCAATGTCCCCAAATGCCATGAGCAGGCCCACAGAGACTTCTGGTTGATCAAATCTCTATTCAGGTGAAGGAGGCTTGTATATCAATGCCTGCACCACCCCATCTTTACAATGCCCACAAGAGAGATGTTGGGAGAGCAGATCACTGGTGGCTACCCCACCCCCAGGCTCTGTACTCTGGTGGGACCCCAGATGGTCCTTAGCTCACACTTGCTTCATTGCTGAGCAGAGCCTTCCTCCCACAGCCCATCTGTCCCACTGAGTGAGCCAGGGAGCTCTAGGAAAGGCAGTTGCTTTGCAAACTTCCACCTCAATGGTAGGACAGCATGTGTGGATCCTAGAGAAGTACTTTCACTTGCTAAACACATGCCTAAATGCCTATGGGTGGAGCAGCATTGAAAAATCCCATTATTAGAATTTAAAAGAGTGTTTAATTTAAGAATACTTCGGAAGCAAAAATTTAAGCTTTCTCACAGCCCTGAAAAGGCCTGAAATACTATGCTGCTAATTAGTAATTGTGATGGACCCAGCTGTGGAGATTAAAATTTCGGGAACTCTTTTGAAATCTGTACAATTAGCACCGTTTTGCAAAGTGCCCATGAATAAAAGCTGGTGGTTTTTATCTACCCGCCTTTTTAATTGAACAGTGTGCCAGAGTTTCCAGTTTCTGGTAAAGCAAAAGATACCAATAATATTTATCTAAGGAAATACATCGTTTTACTAAATCTTCTCCAAATGATGCAAATCTGGGCTTTTTATAATCTTCTAGCAAATTTTCAATTCTCCACGGCATGCTACCAGGTTTTCTCCGCCTTGGTAATGTTACCATTTTGAGCTGGATAATTCTTGTCCTGCAGTGGTATTCCTGGCTTCTGCTGGGGTAAGACATGCACACACGCACACACATCTATCATAACCAAAATGTCTCCAGCCATGGCTAAGTGCCTCCTGTTAAGAACTTCTCCACATCCCTGAAAAGTTAACTATTACCTCAACACTGACTCCTGGACCCCAGAGGGGGCACTCTCTCTATCTCAACTCATTCCATCTAGTCCTCCAAGATTATTCACTTTTCTCCTCTTCCTCTGGCTTTGGTTGGCTAGCCAGGACAGCCTGGGTTATGTAATGGCATACATAGCTTGGCAGCTTTCATCACTAAACATTTCACACATTTTAAGCTCAATAGTCCTCAAACAATCATATGCCATCCTGCACCCCTTGTTACAATAAGTGCTGTTAGCACTGGTTTATAAACAAACCAACTCAGTCTTGGTCAGCTTAATTGACTTGCTTATTTTCACACAGATCACAAATAAGGGGCAAAGGAAGGGTTCACAGACAAGTGTACCTGATGCCGGAGCCCATGCGTGCTTTTACAACTAAGGCAGAGTTGCTTTAAGAAGAAGTGGTTCTCCATTTGTTCCCTTATGGCAGGACCCCATTTTAATCACCCATTGTCTGCCTCTTAACTGTTGTTAGGGCAAGGAGAAATGCAGGGGACAGGAAAAGATCAATTTATCCAGTGGGAAAATTGGGAGAAGAAACTAGGCATACACAGTTCCTTCCTTCCTTCCTTCCTTCCTTCCTTCCTTCCTTCCTTCCTTCCTTCCTTCCTTTCTTCTAGGACATTCCTGCCAGAGAACATGTGATCTAGCTCCCTTCTGCCATAAAATATGAACCTACTTGGGCAGGGGAAACCTGTGGCTGCTCAGCTTACTCAGTAACAGATTTATTCTGAGGGGTAGTATTAGCAGGTCTATCTACTTAATAGTGTGTATTACATTCTGCTAAAAGCTTTATCAGTGTAATGGTTTGAATAAGAATGGTCCCCATTAACTCATATGTTTGAATGGTTGGTCCTCAGTTGGTGAGACTGTTTGGGAAGAGTAGAAGGATAAAGAGGTGTGGCCTTGGTGGAGGTGTGGCCTTGATGAAGAAGCTGTGTCATTGGGAATAGACATCAAGACTTCAAGAGTCCATGCCTTTACCTGTATATCTCTCTTGGCCTTATAGTTATTGTCTCAACATGTACGTTTTCAGCTTACATACCATGTCCTTATGACATCACCATGATGGTCATGAACCCTCTGAAACTGTAAACCAGCTCCCAATGAACTCTTCCTTCTATTAGTTGCTCTGGGCATGGTATCTCTTCACAGTAATAGAAAAGGAACTAAGATCATCAGTTACAATACTAATAGTTTGATTTTTTCCCCATGACTTCTGCACTTACCTGTCAATTCCTTTGCAAACTAAAATCATTTTAATGTACCAAACTGATAATAATACCTTGTACTCAACACTATGGCATAACTGGCTAACATAGTCTGTGGTAATCTGACAGACATTTAAAATACATACTTTTCAGAGCAGACTTCATGGATAAACTGACCAGAACTTACAGCTCTTAAATACCTCATTCTTTTCCTGCACAACCCCAATTGCTGGTCCCCAATGCTATTAATATCTTATCCGAAACTGGTAGACTCATCAAAACTGATAAGTCTACTTTTACATAGCATCATCTACACATTCATTCTTGGTCAGTGTTACTCAGCCTTCCTAATGCTACTACCCTTTAATACAGTTTCTTGTGTTGTAACCCCCTCAACCATAAAATTTTTTGTTGCTACTTTATGACAGTAATTTTGCTACTGTCATGAATAATAATGTAAGTATTTTTGGAGATGAGAGATTTACCAGAGAGGTCACAACTCACTGGTTGAGAGCCACTGATACTGGTATTATATACATTCTGTGTATCTTGTCAAACAAACATGTACCCACATTACCCTACATGCTCTGACTATTGTTCATGACTACTCGCTCCTGGAAAGCACTGATCGTTTTGCAGTTTTTATACTTTTGCCTTTTCCATAATATAAGTTCGACTCATGTAGGCTTAACTTCTGCATATTGTTGCTCTCAGCTATATATATTGAGGATTCCTCTCTGTGTTTTCATGCCTCAGTAGCCATTTCTTTTAAGCTGTGAATAACACTCCATTTCATGTATGGAGCATAGTTGTCTGAAGGATATCTTGGTTGCTTACAAGTTTGGGCATCTGTGATTTTTTAAACCAAAAAAAAATATTAGTATACATATATGACAAGGACTTTTAAATCCTGATGTGATCTTTCCAGTTTTGCAGAGAGATGTATAGCTGTGGAAAATGCATGACTCATATCTTCCCACTTTGAAAACTGGTAGGAGATTATGTGCACCTCACACTTAACTCTGCTTCCAATTTCATAAAAAAACACCCCTCTGGATGCCAGGGCCAACTACACACAGGGTGGCCTGGGGAATAATCTGCAAACAGCTACTAAGAGGTGGTTATGTCTCTTTCCCTGTTGCCTTTTTATTCAGTTGTTTTTTTCCAAAGGTCTCCTGCTCAAATGTTTAAAAAAAAAAAAAAAAGTCATGAGGAAAAAAATGAATGAGACTTACCAATTTTTCCAATGAGGTTATTTTGAAGATAGAGAATTTTTAAGTCCCGGCACCATTTGTCAATGTGTTCTAGCCTTTCTATTTCTTGCTGATGCAAGGAAAGCTCCTCCAGGGAAAAAATGACACAGTCATTGTGCTCAGCATTCCGTCTAATAAGATCTTCTGTGACTGAAAGAAATGTTGCCGCATATTATATTCCCATTCCCATTGTTCTGTATCGGGTTATTATGTTATTAACATGCTGGAGGTTTTTTACAGCCAAGTGTTGATTCTTCAGGCCCAAGCAGTTCTCAGACAGAGAGAGATTAGACAAACCCTGCTTCCTGCCTACCTCATGGGGTCTGTGCAGAGTCATGATTTGAGGCAAAAAAAGAGACACAGTAAAGCCTTCAGTCTCATTTGTCTTTGCATGTTTAATATCTGTGTCAGTTTTGCTGCATAGATGGAGGAGTAATTGACAGCTGACAGCTGTAAGAACATGAATATAGCCTCTCCTGATGGCATCAGACCAAACTGGATAAGATCCACTAATGGACCTAAGACAGAGAGAGCAACTGGATCATATTCTCACTGATAAAGGACAGGACATAAAAATTTCTTCCACCATCCAGTAAGAAAGGCCATTCATCACTTAACCAGTAATTACTCATTTAGAACTTCAGATAAAGAAAAGACCAACCAAGATCCCGGATAACTACTTAAAAGAAGAGCAAAAATATCACACATAGTAACCTAATTAAGATGATTTCCTTTGAAGTGACAAATGAGTAAGCTAAATAAAACCTATCATTTGCTTGGAAACTTGATCTGTTGTATACACATGAAAAACTACAAAGTTTTCAATTGTAATATAGTTGCATCCATCCACCAACTTTTTAATCTTATAATAGGTAAATACCAGTAGATTCTCATTTTCACACTAAACCACAAAGGGTTGATGCATCTGAGTAGGCTGTTGTTCACACAGGATGTTTTGTCATAAATATTTAAGTGAAGCTATGAACTACAGAGGTGCAAACAAATAAATCCAGATAAGATTAAACGTATCTAAAATGGTGGAATGCTTTATGAGAAGTGACTGCCTTGTCAAACATATCAAAACATACCAAAAGACAAGTTCTTCACTCCAGCTATCCAATGCTAGTGTCTGAGTGAGCTGGAAGGGATAACACCTTCATTATGTCACAGGGACATAATGCTTATCCTTGCAAGCATTCAATAGGGGTCTGCTTCAGGGATTAATACCTCTGCCACATGTTGAGATGTACAACTTCAACTATTAAAAGTTTTACTGCCCAAGGAAAACAAATGGAAGTTTGTGAAATATGTGGAGCCCTTTTGCTATTAGGAGATGCCTAGTCCTGGATAAAAGACACACAACTTTTATTATTTGCAATAAGCCTTAAACAGCCTAAGACCGTGGCAGATAGCCACCCTCTATGATATTAAAATCTACCTTTCTATCAATAACCCTGAGTTATTACTTACTATGCTTCATCTGGGCTGATGGGAGAAAGAATTCTAGGAGAGAAGGTAGGGAGAGGAGCCAAAAAAGAGGTGAGGAGACAGAAGCATGAAAACATGGTACCTGAGCATGGGTAACTAGCCACATGGCAAAATGTCACTTAAAATAAATGAGTATCTTCAGTTATGATCTAGTCAGAGTAGAGCCTAACTATATGACCAAAGTATTTGTAAATAGAATTTGAGTCTGAGTCTTATTTCTAAGAGCACAGAGTTGGGAGGCAGAATCAGGACTTAACTTCAACAGCTACAGGCGAACAGAATCTCTTACAACATTGAAACATCTGTTGGCTTGTCCTTGTTTCTGAAATGGGACAATGGACTCCATTCATCCCACCTTCCTAGACACCTTTGCCTTTTGTATGTAAAAAAAAGTTTGGACTGAGAGTAACTAACCAAGTTTTATATATATATATATATATATATATATATATATATATATATGACATTAAAATATTCTTTGTGTGATATCCCATAGTATACCGAGGTTTTATACTATTGGAAAGTGAAAGAAATTTCACCAAGTTCTAGAAAGAGGCAATTGAATTTAGCAGAGCACTTATTCTTCATGACTATGTGACACTACCTTCTACAGGAACAAGTAGGAGCCCCTGGACATTCAACAGGCTCCTAAATATGTAGTCTTATCCAGCTTAGACAAGTTCCCCATGGCGCTATCAGCTGGCACATCTCCATGCTATATTCCAAAAGACAGATTTTTTTTTGTCTTTTTAAAAAGATAAAAACACATATGAACTTGACTTCTTGTTTGCAGTGTGCTGAACACTCTGCACCTTCCAATGGGAGAAGGGAGTGTGGCCCGAGATGACACTTCCTTAGCAGAACATGGGGAATTCAGGTAGAGAGGTTACAACACTGTGCATGAAGCGTAACACTGACTCTCAAGTGCCTAATGGTGTATCTGTGACCCAGAAACCCGCAGAAGGAAATAGGTTGTTTAGGGTGTGCTAGTATTAGGCCTGGAGTCCATGAACCAAGAAAACGTCCACATCCAGAAATTATGTCATTTCTTTAGACCATGCCTAGAGATGGAACAATAACATCTGTTACCCAAGTAATCCCATATCATCTTCTCACTAGCCACTTCCTGAGATCATTACACACAGGGTTTGCATCCCTGATACTCACAGTTTTCAAGGAACACCTGATTGCTTGATACATGGATGACTTAGATATATAGGCTAGAGTGAGCACAGCATGAAGAAAGAATCAGGGATGCAGACAGGAAAGAAAGAGAAATGAGAAGTGAGCCAGAGGACCAGCTCTCCCTGAGCCTCTATACTCCAGCAAAGACACCCAAGGAGTCTGAAAAGTTATATTAAATGTACCCTTTGGGTTGTACGAAAGTATACTTCTCAGGGGCAGAACTTGTACTTTATTTAACAGGTTGGTTTATAGCTTGGTGAGTCGTTACTTATCTCGTCTCCAAATTCTGATTGAGGCTTTGCATAATGTATACATGAATATATAACCCAACTTTTCATGTGCATACATGAACACTGATAGTTGCTACCCATGGTCAAGTCAAATGTGTGCATGATAATCCTGGCAGCATCTTAAGTATCACTTGATCCATGAGCACCTACACAGCCCACTCAGGTAACCTGGCTGCTAACAGTCTCACTACCTCCTCCAGCTCTGCTGCCTCAAATTCTTCTTTCCTTTTTCCAGCCCCGAAGGCTGAGAGGATGGAATACTGGCACCAAAAAAAAAATTCTTCTCTTGCTGCATCTCCCAAGATATAAGAAAGTCATATCATTGTGCTATTATATAAGTAAAGCAGGTTGTTAGGATATGATTGTCAAATTTTCCCTTTTAGCATTGTGGATAGACATTAGGAAGGAATTATGTTTATCCTTATTTCCTATGCGCAAGAGTTAACATGGTAAGAACTGCTATCAGTTTAAATGATAGCAGGATGAAGTAAACTCTTTTACCATGGAAACCGGTCACACAGAGAGGAAGATCCTCATAGTTATGATCAGAACAAAAATGTTTCTGAGAAGGAACTACTGTATACAGTTAGGAGAAAAATTTAAAGTGTAGAATTACAAAGGGAGAAGTGATTCTATAAAAGTTCCTAGTGACCATTTTCTGAACTGTTTTTAAAAACTAACATTTTAATGTATTCGTTGGGAATTTCATACATTTTATAATGTATTTTGATTATACCCATCCAGCACTACCTCTAAGTCTTCCCAGTAGCACTACTCTACATTCCTTGAAACTTAACGCCCTCTTATTTTGTCCTTAATAAACACCCTGCATCTAATTAGTGCTACACTCATATGCACGGGGGTGGGGCCATCTAGTGGGGCATCCAAGGCTTAGGACACATCACAGAGGAGGGGGCAGACAGACTGTAAGAGCTGCAGCTGGTGGATGGCCTGGAAAGCTGTAAAATGTCGACTTCTGCACATGATAGGTTGTTGTGCTCATCAACCTACAGCAGCTGTGACCTCCTGCACAGGATCAAGCCAGTCAAAAGACTGGACAGGTTTCTAACAGGCCACCTGCTACATGGCATACTGTCTTAGGGCTCCCAGGAAACTGTTACATAATACTGCCTTACCTGTAAGAGCAAACATTAGTGTAAAACCTAGATTCAGCCCCTGAGAAGAGACGTCAAGAGTTTTTACGTGGTGAATGGAGAAGATAGCGTTTTGCACTTTTAAATGGGAAGGAATTTTGCAATTTTACATTCCACCGAGATTTTTTTCCATGTGCAAATGGTTTGATATTGATGAGCAAAGGTAAAAAGTTTAAAAAGTGCAAATAGTACTAAGTGGAAAGCCATAAGAATTTACAAAGACAGGAATATGATGTTAACTCGCCAGTGCTCAAAACACACCACGTGGATTTTTGTTATTGTTGTTGTTGGTGGTGGGTTTCTGTTTGTTTTCAGTTTTGTTTTGTTTTGAGACAGAGTTTCTCTGTGTAGTTTTCCTGGCTGTCCTGGAACTTGTTTTGTAGACCATGCTGGCATTGAATTTACAGAGATCTCTGTGCCTCTGCCTCTCCGCCTCTCGGCCTGTTTGCCCCTGCTTCCCAAGTGCTGGAATTAAAGGCATGTGACACCACAGCCAACCACACCACCTAGTTTTAACCAGGCATTCTTTATCTCCAAGCGACTCTACCCACCTTCAGAAAGCCCTACACCAGAAATATAATACTGTGTTTACATGAGATCATTCTAGGACCTAAAAATTCCTCAGTAGCATTGAAAACCTCACCATGCAATGCTTTCAAGAGCTATGGTGCTGTAACATGTATCGGATAGTACAGAGACCATGCCACATGAGGTGCTGCTTCTGCTTTCTCATTCAGAAATTCAGAAAACCACAAGTAACAAAACAGAAACCTCCGATGGAACTTAAAAATGTCCTACTGGAAGGAGGTCCTCACTGATCCTTGCATACCGGCAGGGAAGAGGGAACAGTGAAGGATATTGACAGCTCTAACATACTTACCTCATTAAAGCGGGGGAGGAATTCCAAGGTTGAATTAATACTAATTAGGCAGACTGCGCCTCTTAGATCTTTAACATGTATCTGCAAAATGACGTTATGCAGCCTGAGTGGACGGCTTAGTGGGTAAAGCACATGATATGGAAACATGAGGATGTGAACTAGAATCCCCAGAACTCAAATGAAATAGCACATGTCTGAAATCAGTGTTCCTAAGAAAGATGCAGTATGTAGACAAGAGGAGCCATGGAAACTCACAGGTCAGGGGTGTCCAAATTTGGTTTTGTTGCTGTGATTAAACACCACAACCAAAACTAACCTGAAGAGGAAAGGGTTATTTCATCTTATAACTCCCACATCATGATCTGTCACTGGGAGAAATCAGAACAGGAGCTTGATGCGGGAATCTTGAGGTGGAAACTGAAACAGAAGCCATGGTGGAATGATGCTTGCAGTCTTGCTCTCCATGCCTGCTCAGTTTGCTTTCTTGTACAACTCAAAACTCCCTGACTACAGGCGATATCATCCACAGTGGGCTAGGCCTTTCCACATCAAACATTAATCAAGAAAATATCCTCACAGACTTGCCTGTAGACCAATCAGATAAACACAACTCCTTAATTGAGATTCTGTTTTCTCAGAGGACTCTAGCTTGCATTAAGCTAACAAAAATGAATCATCACACAGAGAAGAGTATGTCTAAGAACAACTCTCAAATCTTCCATTCTGTCTTGGTTCCTGGGATCAGATACTTGCCTAGGTGGTTCTCAGCTCTGCGTCACCTCCGGTAAAAATGGATCAGTTGGTCATTGTTCCCTGATTGGAACCATTGTTGAGATAGAAAAAAAAAAATACATAGAGAATATCTGAACCAAACACTTGTGAAGGTGTCCTTTTATCCTACTTTCTGGACTTCATTTATGTCACTCTCTTCCACCAGTCTACCTGGCTAGTTAGGTACCTGATGAAAACTCTAGCTTCTCAACAGAACGTTCGTAAAGGTGACCTCTTGCAGATTCCCAGGGCAGAAAGAAACCCCACCATCTTACTCTCATTCATTATCTACGTTCATCATCTTACATTCTTTCAGTCAACTCTCCAGCACCCCTTCCTTCCTTCCTCCTTCCCTCTTTCCTCCTCTTCTTTTTCTTTGAGACTTCCAAGTGCTCTACCACTGAACTGTGTCCTAGCCCCAAACACAGTCTCTTGACTAAAACTAGTAATTATGGAGGATGAGAGGACGACTCAGCTGGTAGTGTATGAGGGCATGAGTCTAGATCACCAGCACCCACAGATGTGATGTGTCTGTAATCCTAGCACTGGAAAGGCAGAGACGGGCCCTCTAACTTATTGATCAGTCAGTTTTACAGAATAGATGAGCTCTATTTCAAATGGGAGATCCTTATTTAAAGAAAATAATGTGGAAACCAATGGAGGGAGACATCAGATGCCAAACTCCAGACTCCATGTGTGTGCAAATGTGAATTTGCACATACACATGCGCACACACATACATACATATATACCATACACACAGACGTTGACACTTTAACAATGATAACTGCATGCAAATGCCATTTGTAGGCATCAAAAATTTCTTGATAACAGGAATGATTCAGTCGAATCTAAAAATACCTGCTCATCCCCTCGCTTTGAGGACTCTTGTAATAGTTTTAGATGAACACTTTTACATTTACAAAGTCTATAGAATAAAACCTTGCTGTGGAAGTGAGAAATCTGAGGTTGAAAAGTTGGGGTTCCAGAGCAAAGCCATAGAGCTCTTAGGATGGCTCTAGAGAAGGGTGTGTATCAAACCATGGCTCTGAAATTGTCGTCCTCCATTAGGCAGCAGAATCTTATTCAGTGAGGTGGTGGCACACAGAAGGCATGACCCAGGACTTCACAGCCTAACCCAGTCATGTGCTAAGGCTAAGCCACTAGGTCTTCCTGAACCCCCTTTCTCCCTGGAACCCACTTTACAGACTGGCTAGCTGCTAGACAGTGGCAAGTGGAGAACATAGCAGGCACTTGAGAGGACATAAGGAACCTGAGGGGACCTGAAGAGACCTGATGAGACTTAAGGGACTTGAAGGGACCCAAGAACTCCTGAAAGGATTTAAGGGAACCTATAGGATGAGAAGTCATGGTGGGACTTCAGGGGTCTTAAGCAGACCCAAAAGGACCTAAGGGTTCTCTAGGGGATCTTAGGGATACTGGGCAGATGTCAGAGAGCCTGGAGCAGCTGAGGCACCTGAGGGTTGGCCTTGCGGTGGGAGGAGGGGGAACTGGCTGGCAATGGGGAGAGGGTGATAAGCCCACCGAGGGTGAGGGTCGCTTACTTCGGCCCATGGCGCTTTTCTGGATCTCTGGTCAGGGAAACAAGGAGACCAGCAGGATTCCCCTCAGCTCTCACAGCTGTGCCTCTGAGAGCGTGGGGACGCAATCCGGGAGTCATGGCAACGGGGATTCTAAGGCAGCCGCAGGAGGTCAGGTGGCGTTGGGTTTCCTGACTTCCGGAAGAGAGGCAGTAAGAATAGCAGCAGCCAGCTCCACTGTTTGTGACCTAATCCTGTTCCCTGTCCCCACCTGTGGCTTTCCTTGGAGAGCTATTCTTTCACTAAATGAGTTACCGGCCCAGATCAAAGAATGTAGAGCTCTTACTTCCTAATGGGGTCTTTCCCTGGGCATGTTTTCTGCCTGGTTTCAACTTATCCTCAATTTTATTTGACTTGTGAAAAGCCACAGATTTGATTTGACTCCCACTCTATTTACTAGAGTTGTGATCGTAAACATCTTTAGCATCCATCCCCGTATCTATAAGACAAATAATAAGCTGAACACAAACAAACAAAACTTTATGGAACTTAAATAATATGTCTGAACTGAAAGACTTTTGATTTTGTTTTTCTTTTTAAACTATTGTTTAAGAACTTAGGACTATTTTTTTAAAGTAGGCTCATTATAGATTAGTTGTTGCCGTTTAATTATTGCCTTTTAAATCATACCTCTACATTCACTCACTTCCTACAATTATATTTTTTAAACACACTACCCAATTATTCTGTCCCACCCTCCCCTCACACACACATTACCCTTTTAATTGCAACACATAGGAGTGTCCTTTCTATGCTCACAATGCATGCCTGGTATTTCCCCTGTACCCATTTTACAAGTGTTGGAAGGCTCTAAATTGGATAAGATTAATCATTCCTCCTCAAATGTTCAGATAATATTTAATGTGTCACAACTTAGTAAATGAATGTAGGCATGCCATAGTTGCAAACGTAAATGCAACTCTCCATTTACCTTAAAATATGCAATTTGTAAAAGGTTTTTAAAAAAACACTGTAATCCCAGTAAACCAATACAGTGCATGGTTCTTGATACATGTATTCTGTATGCATTTTAAAAGATTTATTGAGCATTGCTAAGTGCAAAGAAATTTATGATTTCACGAGGTGTCTGTTCAGCGTTGTCATTAGCTGTCATCAGGCTTACCCAGGTGTAGATGGGGTTATGCATGTGACAGAGACAAGAAACTAACAGGTGTCTCATGGAGAAGGGCAGGTGATGGTCATCATTTTGGCCTGTGTCAAATTGCACAGACGAGTTTTGAACAGTAATCCTGAGAGAGTAGATAAAAAACAGTGCACCTCAATGGCCAAGCTTAAAGAACTGAACCAGAATGGTAGGATTTTAGGCACCATATCCTCTTAGTGGGAAAAGTACTTTGGAATTCAGAAGATGGCCAGTGCCACTCAGAATAAATTGAGGTGACATCTACTATCTCTTTGTACGAATTTGAATGCCAATTGTCTATTCCCTGGGGATTTTTGTTGTTGTTGTTGGTTTGGTTTTTTTTTTTTTTTCAGAACAACGTGGTGCAGCTGTCATTAGACATACAATTCAAACCTACATGCTTATCTCTGCCTCGCACCGGTCAGATGACTCTTGAGAGTTACACCTTCCCCATTTCCACCTGATGACAGCACTGGCAATATCTCTGGCTGTGCCTCTGAGTACTAAATTCACGTTACTCGTGGAAATCAAGAGCCAAGAGCGACAAAAGCCTGAAAATTTACCTCTGCTTGAACTTAGGAGTTTTGACTGCAGGGGTTTATAGAAGCTAAAAGGATCTAGCTTCTCAGAAGAAGCTGGTGCCCACGTATTTCAGGTAGAAAGGTGAGTTTCTAAGGTAACAAAAGCATGAGATCAGGCTCGGGATAAAGGATTTCAGGTCTCTAGAGCAATAGTTTTCAACCTTCCTAAGGCTGCAACACTTTAGTACAACTCCTTATGTTGTGGTAACCCCCAAATATATACCTTGATATGCAAGGTATCGGATATGCTACCCCTGTATGGGGTCGAGACCCACAAGTTGTGAACTGCTACTCTAGAAGTTTCTCAAGAGCTTCGGTAATTTAGGTGTCTGATATGTTAGCTCTGAGCTTCTGTTCTCACCCTTACTTAACCCCTCTCACTATGATCTCTCCACCTGACTCTGAAGCCCTCTACTTGTCACAGAGGCTGATGTGTTTTGATTCTTTGAGGTGCATATGTCAGAACTTAATCTCCAATGTAAACAGTATTAAGAGGTGTGATCTTTAGAAGGTGACTACAGCATGAAGACAGACTAGGTGCAGTCTGACACTTTGACAGAGGCAATTCTCCCCCTTCCATCCCTTCCATCACTTCTACTGCCCAAGAACACATGATGTCCCCTGCAAGAGGACATGATGACAATAGGGCCTTGGAATTGTCCCATGAACTCTGATGTCTGTGGGACTGGATTATTTCATTCCTTCATTCACAAGCAATCAAAAGCGTGTGTATCCACCCTGGTTAAAAATCCTTTAGATGTTTTAAGCAGTGTGTGCCCAACCTTGCCTACATACTTTGAGATCGCTAACTTAGTCATTAGTCATCTCACAGAGGCCTCCAGATGCATGCCATGCTATTAATAGCACATAACAGGCAAAGAAGCAGTGCCCCAGTGAAATACTACTAGAACAAAGTGAACCAGAATTTTGCATGCAAGCCCAAATCCCATGTTCCATCACATTCTAGATGGAAACCTACTTGAGAGAGTTCTCTTTCTGATGCTTTGTTTCTACCTTTGAGTCTTAGCTCTCTGCACAGGCACTGATACTTGGGTGCCTAATACATATTTTCTAAGTGAGTGAATAAATGAATTCATGGGACAGTCTATCCAAAAGTTCTGTTGTATCTTGTGTAATGACCATGTGTGTGGGTTTGGTAGAATCACCACTCAGGTGTCCTTGTCAGGAGAAGATGGGCCAGGAAAATTGTCAGGCAGTTTCTCATCTTGGGACATGTGCAATACAATCTAGCATGAGAGATATTCCATGGGCAGTGGTTTGACAGATTGTCTCTGCCTTGTGGCACAGCTATGAAACCAGGGATGTTTTTGTTCTTTGTTATAGGTTAGGCTAGGCTGCATGCCTTGCCTCTCCTTAGCTGACATCCCAGTACTGCATTTTTCAGACAGAGAGGACCCCGGAGGTATGAGGACATTATACAATATGCTATGGTTGTTAAAAAGTTCACTGACAATGGGGACTTGGGAAATGGCATGACAACTCAGAGTGAAGTCATTTTCTTCAAAGTGAATGAAGTAGTTTAAGCAGTCTGGATGAGTGGCTGCTTAAGCAAATCCTGATTTACATAGTCTCATTTCAATGACTCCTGCAAACATAGCAGGATGAGCCTTGCTTTCCATACAAACCACTGCAGCATTTTGTGTCTATAAAGTCAATGAAATAAACCTTGAGGAGCTGGGGTTTTTTTGTTTGTTTGTTTGTTTATTTGGTTTTTTTGTTTTGTTTTCTGTTTTTTGTTTTGTTTTGTTTTTTGGTTTTTTTGAGGGTGTTTTTGTTTTTTTGATTCCAGTAGCAGCAAAATAGACCTCCTACTTCTTTGCTTTCCTTTTGGGACTGCATCAATTTCAAGGACCCTGGCCTAACGAGATATGTGGCTCTTATTTTCCACTGTTGCGTATAATTTAGTGTTTTCATGATGTGTGCTCAATGCGGTGGCCACTGTATTTGATATGAATTGTCCTTCAAGAGGATTTCTTTATTGCAACATCAATTTCTTCACTGTAAGCTCCTGAGGTTACACAGATTCCTTCCTTTTCTTCTGCCTCCCTTCCTTCATCTCTTCTCTTTTTTCCCTTCTTCTCTAGTTCTCTTCTTTATTCCTTTCATTCTTCCATAGATGAGTCTTTACGGGAGGCGATGGACATGATTCATGTAAAACTCTTGTAGGAGTTAACCTGGAATCTGTGCTGCATCATACTCTAGACTGAAAGCCATTGAAGAACAAGAAGGGAGGGGTTTTTTGTTTTGTTTTGTTTTGTTTTATTTTAATTATTCTTTAACAGTTGGTTTCCAGCTCTGGTTCCTAGCTCTATGTATAAGGATAAAAAAGTAGAATGTCCAATAAATATTTGCTGAGTGACTGAATTATTAAAATACATTATGTAGCTATTCTGTCCCTAATAATGTTCTGTCCCATAATGTTCTGTCATTATGTAGCTATATAATATGTTATGTAACTATATGTCATAACATATTTGCTATGTTAGCAAACTAATTGCCACCATAGGTGGTAACCCTATAACATGGACACTAATATTATCCCTATTTGTCAGATAAGGAAATTTTGTCTACTTTGTCCTAATCTGATAGAACATTCCTGATACACTCAAATTACTTTTCCTTCCCTCCTCTTTCTCTTCCTCCTCTTCCTCATCCTCCTCTTCCTCATCCTCCTCTTCCTCATCCTCTTCTTTCTCCTTCTCTTTCTCCTCCTCATCCATTTCCTCTTCCTTCTCCTCTTCTTCTTTGTTCTTTTTGAAAGAGTATCATGTAATCCAGGCTGGCCTTAACTTCTCTATATAGCTGAGGATGAACTTGAGCTTCTGATTTCCCTCCCTCTACCAGCTGAGAGTTAGGAATACATGGTGTACCACCGTGCCCTAATGGTACAGCACTGGAGGTTTGAACTCTGAACTCAAACATAGTAAGCAAGCACTCTACAAGATGAGTTACACCCCTAAACCTACATCATTGTCCCTTGCCCAGGCACCTAGCAGGTCATGTTTCCTTCAAGGTCTCCTGTCTCTGATGATACTCCTATGAAGGCTTCACTCACTTCTCTCAGCTCCATCCTCTAGTGCCTTGGGGAAAAGATAGGTACTTGGTGTTTCTGGCTCCTCCTATCCTCAGTGGGTAGATTCTTCATACCCTTCTGAGCAGATAGTCATTTATGCCATGTCGCATCTTGTTCGTGTTGATCATGCCTTGTAGCTGTAATACGTATTTGACATGTTTTGATATCTGATACTTTCCTGAGTCCTGTGACAAGGCAATCTTACATGGTAGGTTGGTTGGACTTTTTTTGTTGTTGTTTGTTTTGTTTTTTGTTTTTGATGTAAAAGCTAAAGTAATTCTTGTTTTTTTTTTTTTTTTCTTTCACTCCTGGAAAACCAGCCAGTGTCGGAGACTCATGTGAGCCTTTACTGGAAGGAGAACTCATAGATGGAGACATTGGGGAAACCTGTTCACTTGGTGTCTTGGGCAGACTGTTTCATCATAGAAAATGACTGCTGTCATGTCAGCCTGTTGATCTCTCCTGCTTGGCAGCGTCCACTGACTATCTAGTTCCTGATGTTGTAAATCCCTTGCCTCTCTTGTGCATCATATAAGAGCAAGTACCAAATTCCCGATGACTTTCTTTAATTATGACACTCTAAGCAACTTTGGGTTGTGGGTTCCAAAACTACCCTCAAATTCAGAACTTTTCTGGAAGGACTCACAGGTGTTTACTGAAAGCTGTTAGACTCTCAGATACAGTTTCACACAGGAAGAGTATAGATAGAGATCTAGTGAAAAAGTCCTTGGTACAGAAAGCAGGACTTCCTGCTGTTCTCCCTTGTGGTAAGGGATATACCACTCTCCCAAGAGCTGTGTTTAGAGTAATGCATTCCAAGGTGGAAGGTTGATCTGAGTTTTGATATCAGGACATTTTTATCTGTGTTCCATCACATGGGAGTGATTCATTGACTATGTGGTTAATCTTGGCCTTCAGATCAACTGATACCATGTGACTCAGAGGTTTTAGCTCTGACCTCAAGTATAAAGTTGGTATATCTGATGTGGAAATTCTTCACCCCAAACTACGTGGGTGCAATCAGCTCCCTCCATAATTCATTTTGTCAGAGTAATCACTTAATTCAAGGTCCCCAAATGAAGACAGGAAGAAATTACTTCTAACATTGAGGACACACGTCAGCCTTCTCTTTGATCAAAGCCAAATACTTTAGTGCATCTCTCCCTCCATACAGGAACTCTCCAATAGTTGTCCAGTTCTCTCAATTCTGTTGCCAGGGTAACTTTCACTGATGGTAACAAAGAACCCCCTCACTGATTCCAAGTGCATGCCTTATGAAGCTCAAAGATGTTCTTCCCATTGAGGAAGAATACCAGTATCAGAGGATATGAAAGACAACATGTTTAACTCTTCTCCGGGTGCCAGCAAAGGTCTACTCACAGCATACAGTTGCCCAGAATGCAGACACCACTGATCTGAGCGAGGCAGTGCTTCAAACTAACTGGTTTTGTCACTCTTGGCATTTCCTAGAGACAAGTGGAGGCAGGTGCCAAAGGCCTAAAAAATATTTTTTTTCATATATATATATATATATATATATATATATATATATATATATTCATATACTCATTTAATTTCCTCTGAGAATTGAGTAAACAACACTTTTATTCAGACTCAAAGTTACACCACCTGGTGCCAGCTCACCAAAACTTAGCTAACTGCAAATATGGACAGAAATAATGCAGTATAGATTAAAACATTGTCTCCAAATCCATTAATCCTTCCTAATTTAATCCACAAGAAAAAAAAGGGGGGGGGGAACAGGCCCCCTGGGGAAATTGCAAGTAGCTGCCAATTTTGCTAATGATAATAAGTTTATTTTACTTGCTAATATATTCCTAATTACTCTGGTTCTAGAATGTTTATTTTGCTGTCAGTCATCTCCTTTGATTTATATTCTTTGTGAAAAGCCTTCGTCATATCAATCAACCCTTTTCAAGTTTGGTGTCAGCAGCTGAACCTGATCTCACCTTCTCTGTTACACAGCCCTGTGAAGCACCATTTACCTAAAGGAGAGGGAACTATGGGCTACAGATACTTCCAGAATTCACAGCCATCCATGCCAAGTTAGAGAGAGAGAGAGAAAAAAAGCATTTTCAAAGCTTTAGTTACAGCAAGAGGACTGACATTGCCTACAGTGAAAACTGTTTTTATGTTTCTGAGTTACAAAAACACTGAGCCAAGCATCTGCATTTTTCAAACTATCATATGATAGTTATTTAGGCAGCAGAACATGATTATTCGATACATGATATTGAATTATGTCCAATGATATACAATGATGGTGTGGGCTTGTACTCTAATTTTAAACATATTCTGTATTTTAACTACTTCCCGTGTGCAAAGACTGTACATATACATCCTTCATAGATCATGTGTACATGAATATATATGAATAGCTGTCTGAAGAATATCATATTTTGGGTCATGAAGTAATTCATCAGATAGATGTGCTTGTGATATAAGCCTGATGACCTGAGTTGCTCTTTCAAACCCATGTAAAACATGGATGTGGTAGCATACATTCATAATCCTAGCACTCCTCTATGGTGAGTGGAAGTTGGAGAGACCATAGAGTCACTGAGAGCCTCACAGGCAAGCTAGCCTGGAATATGAGGCATAGCAGAAACAAAAGAGACCCTGCTTAAACAGGGTGGAAGAGAGAATATTTGAGCCATGAAAGTTGCCCTCCAATCATCTCATGTACAACGTAGCACATGTTTGCCTGAAATCATATACACTCATGCACACATGCACACACCCACAAACATGCATATCCACAGTTTTAAACAATCAGTCTTAGGGCATCATGTCCTTGATGTAAATTTCTCTAATTTGGGTAGGTAGGAGGGACCCATGACTTCATTCACTAATTTCATAAGTCACTATTAAGGCCCTGGGACTGAAGATAGACAGCAAGACTGAAGACATTTCATCCACCTTGGAACTACTACTCTCCTGGGTAGGATTGAAGAATCACAGACAAGTGAATGCTACATAAGATTGAGGACTATGAGTACAGTAAGAAAGAAAACTAAGGTAGAAGAATAGAGGAGGGGTTCTTTTAGTAGTTAGAGTAGGTCACCATAATCCTGGGTTAAACAAGGAAGTGAGAAGGAACTAGCTGTGTAGGGAACTGTCTGACTTCCCCAGAAAAGATCAAAGCAGACAGTTCTTGGTATAGAGAGGACTTAGCCTTCTACATGGACAGGAGTGGAAGGCTGATGTGGACTGACTGGTAAGTGAGTATAAGATGCTATACTTAAGTGGGAGACAGACAAACAGAGGGGAGGAGACAGAGTATAACTCCAAGTGTGGTGAAGGGAGTATGCTTTATCACAGTTTTGAGGACAGTTGTGGCTTCAGTGTAGCGTGGATACTCAGAGGTCTAAGGAGGGAGGTGGGGACAGCAGACATGAGACAGATAAAAGGGACAGGATTACAAGGTGGGTGATGTGTCAGCAGGTCTGGAGAGAGAACAGTAGTTGTGGAGAGAAGCAAGTGTGGCTAGGGAGGTTTGGAAGAAGAGACCCTGGGACCTACTGAGGAGGAAAGGAGAGGAAGCTGTGACCTTTAAACTTTCCTGTGTGCCTCGCTGGCTGAAGTAAAGAACAATGAATGGAGAAGAACAAAGAATAAACTTAAGTGTGAATTCAAAATCTTGGTTACGTTAAGATGGCAATATCCATTTCTGTCCTCCTAGCAAGCTCTCCACTGCTATTTCTGGGCTCAGTCTTAGTCAAATTTGATTTAAAATGTTTCCAGCCTGTATTTCTCCCGAGCTGTGAAATTCATGCAGACAGAAAGCATTCATTTTCTATTTTTGTTTCCATAGGACCTACCATAAATTATTATTCATCAAAGTAACCGAGAGATGTTTGCTGAATGAATGATGTAATAAAAGAATGTTTTGGAGTCCATGTCCTGCTCAATACTAACGCAAAGCAGAAATCAAAGAGAGAATATTTTCTAAAGCCCCAGTGGACAATGGCACTCCACTTAGACACTGGTTTTATATTCTTACCACTAGGTGAGTTCTTATGCCACACTGGTGACCAGATACCATAATAGAAATGATTTCCTCAATCACTCAGTGAGCATTTTGGGAGAAGCTCCTATATAAAAGCCATCATTCTGAGCACTTTGATGTTCTAGCAAGCAATGCTGACAAAAAGATCTCCCTTATAGAAGCTTAACACAATGGTGGTACCATTGTTACCCTGCTCGGCCCAAGTGTGATTTTCTCAAGGTACAGTAATGAGGTTCAGGAGAACTATGTTTCCCAAAGCAAATTCATTTCACTGTTGAAATTAAGCAGTTGTCACCAGTCTTAGGATCAGTAGGTAGGTCCCACTTTCATTGACTTCTTAAAATCTGGAAACCTCACCCGTATAAAGAAGTTGACTTGCTGACTTACAGACGATGATGAACTAGGAATTCAGAGGATGTCTTAGTCACTGTTTTAGTGCTGTGAAGAGACACCATGACCATGACAACTCTTATAAAGGAAAGCATTTAACTGGGGCTTGCTTACAAAAGCAGAGTTTTATCAGCATGGCAGGAAGGCAGGCGGGCCTGGTGCTGGAGGGGCTGGATCTGCCAGCAACAGGAAGAAACAGAGAGTCACTAACTCTGGCTTGGGCTTCTGAAATCCTTAAAGTGCACCCTTAGTGACACAATTCCTCCTATAAGGCCACAGCTACTTCAACAAGGCCACATCTCCTATTCCTAAATAGTGCCACTCCCTGATGACTAAGCATTCAAATCTATGGCCCTATGAGGTTTTTCTTATTCAAACCACGACAGGGAATAATTTTCCCATAGGTAGAGAGTACATGACCTCAGCTTAACTGTGCCTAACTCCAAACTTACAAGGCTTTTTATCACCAAATCACACTACTTTTGTTTTCCATGCATACCACCATTAACTGTATGCTAAGTTACCATCAAACCCATAAAACACTAATTGGGAAGTGGTCCTCCAGGGACTACATGGTCATCTCCTCTTCTTTAGGTGTTTGAAACTAGACATAACAGATACACACATCAGTGGCTTAATGACAAAAGCATGCCCTGCCCTACAGAGTGTAAATCCATCAAGAAGATAAAAACTTCCCATGGTCTACAGTAAAACGTGGATGGATTCCTAGGTACACACTCTGTAGCTCTGCCTTCAGAATCTCCCTGTGCTCTATTGTATTGAAGATAGAGTTGTTAGCTGCCCAATACAGATGCTATGAACCAACCTCCAGTCCTCTGAAGGAGCAGCAAGTGCTCTTATCCACTGAGCCATCTCTAGTCCATCCCCATTTGGAGTGAGCATGTGCACATGTGTGCAGGCCAGAAATCAACCTCAGATGCTTTTCTCAATTGTTCTCCAAGTTACTTTGTGAGACAGGCTCTGTCATTGAACATGAAATCCATTGATTCCTACAGGCTGGCTGGTTAGTGTGGCCCTTGTCTCTGTAGCCATAGTGCTGAGATTATCATCGGCATCTACCTTTACACTAGGTGGCTTGCTTGTTTGTTTCACATGGGAGCCAGGAAATCTGAACATGAATCTTCATGGTTGCTCTGGAAGTTGTTTATTGACTGAGCTATCTCCCCAACCTCCCCTTTTGTTAAGGATACATTTGAACTTCAGAGAGCTTGAGTAATTTCCCTGAAGTTGCAAAGCTCTTAGAGTAAACACAGATCTGACATCTACCACTTCCTGTGTTGCCTCCCTCTTGCAAAGCTGCCTCTCAGGGACAACTCTATTGTGGGTTTTCCATGCCAACATTGTGGCAGCAAAGTAGACTGGAGTCAATATTCATATTTGAGTTTCTTTAGTAATGAAATGCTACATGAGAGGAACTCCAAAGCCATATTACAATGAAGCAGACAGTGAGATGGAATATTAGGAAATCTGACAGGATCAACATTAGAGGGAGGATGTATATGAAAAAAAATGAAAGAAGCTCTCAAATGACAAGTAAAATTGTTTAATATGCATGTATGCACATGTGCGCATGTATGTGTGTATGTTTGTGTAAGTAACTAGAATTGAGGAGGAGGAGACACTGTGTTGTACTTTAACAGCTCTCTTCACACTGGGTAAGGAGCAGATTGTTGGTTCTGGTTCCAGAGGCTGAGAAGTTTAAGATGTAGGTGTGGACTTCGGCCAGAAGTTTCTTACTGCATAATCTCAGGGAGGAAAATGGAAAGGGAAGGAAAGAGAGAGTGAGAGTGGGTAGAGTGTGCCCTTTTATAATAGCACCAATGCCACCCACGAGGGTGAAGCCACATGGCTTCATCTCCTCTTAAGTAATCCCACTCCTTGATACTATACCAATGACACATGGCAATCTGAGTTTTGTAGGAGACAAATATTCCAATCACAGAGCACCAGGATCAGCACAAGACAAAATTTATCTGCTCCAAAAACCACCCAGTCAGATGTCATTTAATAGATTCACCTTGCCAACATTCCCTGTGCACCTCCTCAACTGGCACCAGATAGGCCCTGGGAACAGAGTGATCACACGCCTGCAAAACACAGAAGGGTCAGAGGAAGAGAGAAAGGAAGGATAAACACTGATAACACTGAGTGAACTAGGTTTTATTATGACCCTTTACCCTTTCGATGAAGTGTCTACAGCGAATTTCCCTTGGGTCTACCTTACTCCATGTTGAAGATGGGACTGGGTTGACAGTAGTGCCATGTAGCAACTGATGACACTGCCTCCAGAATCATCACAGTGGGATCTGGACCTGTCATCTGGTAGATCCCTCTGCTTCCAACAGAGCAATGGCATATGACTAACCACAGATGGTAGCTGCTTTACAATCCAAAGTCCCTCTAGGTGGCCTGTTTCCGTAGGCCATCAGCCTTTGCAAACCAGTTGCCTTTGATAAACATTAAGGTGTCTGTCTTGGCCCGCATATACTGTACACACATACTCACGCATGTGCACTTACATCATACGTACATTAATATATCACACAGAAGGGGAAGGTAGGAATGAAGAGGAGAAAATAGAAAAAAAAGAGAAGGAAAAGGAGGGGAAAAAAGCAACAGGGAAGAATGCAGTGTTTGGTTTTATTTTGCTTTTTACAGACAAAATATAGAAGAAAAGAGATTAACAGACCAGGTACCACTGGGTTTCAATGGACTTCCACAAGCCCATCACATGCAATCGGAACTTGAACTTCATTCACACAAAGGTAGCTACATTGGTTGGGATGGGCTAAAGGACAGGGCTGCCCTTTTTTTTTTTTTTTTTTTCAAATGCAAATTCAAATGTAAAATGATTTTTGCATTTGGTTGGAGTCTTAGTATACCGCCTTTGTTTCCACCCCCACACCAGCATCTCATTTGCTTTGTTTTTATTTCCTGTAAGGCTACAAAAGCATGAGAGGATTTTTGCAAAGCAGTTGCCAGTCATTAGCATCCACCTGCTTATTTGCCCCCATCCCAAGGTACCCTGTCTGGTCCTCTAGCAGGTGTAGCTAGCAGCTGTAGCAGACTTCGCCCAGCATGGGCAGATGGATGGGGCACAGCTCACACTATGGGATAGATTTTGAGGAGAGAAAAAAAAAAAGAAAAAAGATGATCAGACCCTCATCAAGGCCTGCTAGGGAAATGTGGCAGCGAAGCAACGTGTGCCAACTTGGCAGGTGCCTATGTCTGCTGTTGTGTGCAAGTAGTAGTGGGATTCCTGTTGGGGTGGAGGCTGGCATCTTTGACAGTGCAGGCAGATCATTCTGCATCTCAGTTGCTTGCTGTAACCATAGTAGGTAGGTCTTGGAGCAGATTTGCTCTGGAGATAGGATGGGGATGATGGCCAATAAGCCTTAGAGATTTGGACCAGTGGAGCCAGCTTCTGCCTTTATTTAGCTGTGTGGCTTGGAGCAAGCCGGGCATCCTCTCTTCTCCTTTAGTGCAGTAGAGCTATACCAGACCAATTGTTTCCCTGATCTTCTCCCACTACCACACAAGCACTTCTCAGCCTGAGGGAATAAGAGAGAACACACCAGACAAACCTGCAGGCTACTTGTGGGTAGCATTCTTGTAGGATGAAGGAGGACTGTCTAGGATGGTTCCTGGGTTTGCTTTTCATGGCAGCAACATAATACTGGGCTGTAGTGAGGTCTGCAGGTGAAGTGGGGGCAAGCATAAGGCTCCTGCAGGTGCTCCTTTAAGGAAGCAGCTGGATTATGACTTATTAAAGCCACATAGGCCTCTGCCTATAGCAGACATCCTGAAATGGACCAGACAATGGATTTCTCCCTGCTCTGCAGCTCATTCATGGAAAGTCTGGGATACTACTTTTGAGACCCATGAGATAGAAGTGGGAATGGATCATCATTCTTTTGGGTGCTTTTGTTTAGTCTCTCAATTCATGGAGAAATTTCTCTGAGTTAGCATTTTTGATGGGATGGCTCTTGAACTATTTGACCTTTGAGCAACAGGTCTTCTTTCTCAGTAGCAATCAGCAGTGGGGAGAGCACTACAGTAGGTCGGACAAGCCTGACCCACTTGAGATTTAGAGCGCCTACTTTTCTTTCTTGGGAAAGTTGAGATGTCTTTATGTTAGCTATTTGATATGTAGAATGAAAATTGTCATACCTGCTGCATTAACAAATTACCCCATAGAAATATAATCCGCTGGGCAGTGGTGGCACACGCCTTTAATCCCAGCACTTGGGAGGCAGAGGCAGACGGGTTTTTGAGTTTGAGGCCAGCCTGGTCTACAGAGTGAGTTCCAGGACAGCCAGGACTACACAGAGAAACCCTGTCTCGAAAAATAATAAAATATATATATATATATATATATATATATAATCAATAAGGTATATGATATATATTAACTATGCTTACATAGTAAGCATATAGAGATAAATACTATAACATATACTGTATTATATATTCTATTAATATACTAGACTATGAAAATGTATTCCATAAATGTCATATGTAGCTATATTATAAGCATTCATTAATAAATCCTATTGGTTCTATTCTATGGAGGATTTTGACAGTGTAGTCAATGTATGTGTGCATACATAGATACATACATACATACATACACACACACACATACTCATGTCCTCGGGAAGAGCAGCAAGCTCTCTTAACTGATGAGCTATATCTGCAGCTCGACCAAGAGCAATGTTTATGATATTTATAGGATTGTTAGTGTTGACTAGTACAAAATCATTTGGAGTAATACAGCTTAGTGATTCAAGTGAGTCACTATGTAGCTGTCTTTGGTCTATAAGCTGGAGAATCAGGAAGGATGCTGACATTACTGGTTGCAGACTGAATTACTTCCTTTTTGAAAAGCCTCATTCTTCCTTCACAAAGACATTTAGCTAAGTGAATATGGCACCCTCACACTGTGGAAGGCAATATGTTTTGTTTAATGCCCACCATTGTAAACATTATTTACATTTTAAAAAATATTTTCTCAGCAATGTTGAGACCAGTATTGATCAAACTATGGAGCATCATAGATTAATCAGGTTGACACACAGCATTAACTTGCCAGAGGGGCTGTCAGTGTATTTGATAGATTGTGTAATACATCCCTTGGCAAGGGCAGGTTCAGGCTAAAAGTATGGTCCTCAATGGTTCTTATTTTCCTCAGTAGCCTCAAGAAAAAATTAACATAAAATACTGAAATGTCTGTCCTTACAAATACTTTTTTTTTTAAAAAAATATGCTTTTATTTATGTATGCATTATTTTGTCTCTGAGGCATATTTGATGCTTGAGATTGCACATTTGATTAGTTTTCAGACACATGTTCCTTGAGAGACAATTTTTCCTTCATAAAGAAACTTCAAGGGTTCCAGAGAGCATAGAGTGATTATCTCATGACCACGAATTGCAATGATTGATAAAATTTGATTATAGATAAATGAGATAAATGATTATAAATTATATGTAGTTTCTGGAACAACAGAATGTCTGTAGTAAAGATCTTTAAAGATCATATAAGTCATACGTATTCTTTTTTAGTGAACTTTGAATCTCTACTAGTGCTGGCGTACATTTTCTGTGAGAAGGTGTTCTAGTTTCATTTATGTTATTGTGATTAAATGTCCTGACTAAGAGAAACTTAGGAGAGTAATGAATGCATTTCAGTTTGAAATTTTAGGTTACACTTTGTTAGTGTTAGGAAATCAAGGCAGAAACTTGACTCAAACTGGTCACAGCATGTCTCTGGTCAAGAGCAAAAAGGAATGAATGCAAGCATGATTATGTTCTTACTTGCTTATGCCCACACTGATTTCTCTAAAACAGTTCAGGATCCCCTTCTGAGGGAATGGTATCACCCATGGTGGGCTGGGTCTTTCTGCATCCATTTATTAAATTATGATCTTTCCCATATAGATATTCCCATAGGCCAACACAGTGAAAAAAAACTCTCTGAGACTCTTTTCTCTGGTAACTTTAGGTTATGTTGACAATTAAAGTTAATTGCTGTGAGTATTATATCTATTATTTTTGTGTTATTCATATCCAAATTAATATTCTGAAGCCTGTGTGCCCAGTGTTATGATATTAACAGGTGGAGATTTGGGGGTAGAGGCAGCAAGATCATGAAGGTGGCCTACTTTGAATGGGCTCAGTGGCTTTATAGAAAGAGGAAAGCATGATGTCTTTCTCCTCAATGTGAGGATACAATGAGAAGATGGCCATTTTCTAGTAAGAGTGTCCTCACCAGAGACTGTGACTAGAATTCAGACTTCTCACCCTTCTGATTTATGAGAAATGAATGTTTCTATTTAAATCATGACATATATAATTTTTTTGTTTTGTTTTTCAAGACATGGTTTTTCTGTATAGCCCTGGATGTCCTGGAACTCACTCTGTAGACCAGGCTGGCCTCAAACTCAGAAATCCACATGCCTCTGCCTCCCAAGTGCTGGGATATATAATTTTATCTAGCATCTAAAACTAAGAGTAAACTTTTTGGTGCATCCCGTCACCAGTGGCTATATTACATTCGTCTTGTTTTCCACAATACTTTAAAAAAAAAAAAACTATTAGACAAAGTTCTTGAAGATAGGTGCTAAGTCTTAAATTGTCTTTTGCCTAGTTCAGTTCTTGCAGTATTATGTTCTTAAAAATAACAATAAGTGCTGGCTGAATTTTAGAACTTTAGTTACTTCCTCTACATATATTTTTCTACTTTACTTTCCCCTCATCTGTGATATGTTGATGTGATATAAACTGTACAAAGATTGGAGGCTAGAGGAATGCTTTCTGAGAAAAATATGTATATGAGACAAATTTCTGCATAGCATCATATTTGAAAGATAATGAGAACTATTTTTTTAATTGCAAGGAAAATGAAGCATTTATTCTTTTATCCAGTAAAAACAGAGCCACAATGCCTACTGGGTTACCAGAGAGTCAGTGTCACAGTAGATCTGAACAAGCAAATGAAGGCATCACTGAATTGGAATGTCACTTTTATCCTCTAAAGAATTTAAGGCTTTAGCAGTAAGGAGAAATGGATGTTGATGTTGATATATAGTGTGCTCCTCTCAGTGAAGAAACTAGAAATCCTTATCTTAGTTGTGCCCTCAAACCTCAGGTTATAAGAGTTAAGCCTCAATAATCAACTCTCTCAAGAATTGCAGGAATGCAGAAGGCTACAATGAGGGGATCTTTGCAAGACAGATGATTTACTTTCTCCAATGAACACCCTTTGCTAGTTGTAAGAGGTGGAAGCCAGAGGAAGGATGTGTGTAGTAGAGACCTCAGAGAGGTATTAAATAAGCAAAGAAAGCCAAACCATGGTCTAAGACAGTATTTAGACTGTACAATGGCTGTAAAAGTACAAAGAAAGACAACTAAAAAAAGTCAGGACACTGGCAAGGGAGTGGTTGAGGATAGCTGGAGGTCTGCTAATACAGCTTGTCTTAAAGAATTTATAAATGTTTCATTCCTGTCCCACCTAGCCCTTTTCCTCCCCAGGACTTTTACCCTAGAGCTGCCTGGAACCTGGCCTCTGGAGCCTTTTTTTTTCCTGGAAGAAGCCCAGACTCTGCCTCTCCATGAGTAAGCAATACAACCCAGGTCGAATACTTAGAGTTCTCCACCACATTAGCCATTGTTCCTGAACTGAGCACCAGAGCCAGACATGGCCTGTGTTGGTCCACATTATGTAAGAGGCAGTGGTTCTCTCCATATTCATCACGCTTGCTGCCAAATGTCATAGCTACCAACAATACCATGCCTGTTATTTGCATCATTTACTGTGGCATCCCATAAGGTGGTATCCCACCCAACAGAGGGTGGGAATCAGCTCTGGTGAGTGAAGATGGCGATGATGACAGCTTCACTGAGCCTGGTTAAGCCTCAATGATAACTCTCCTGGAGCTGGTGAGGTAGAGATAATAGGAAGCAAGGACCACTTCTCTTTTTGAGTCCCATCTTTAGACAGACACTCCCTATCTCCCTTCATGACTGACAGTTTAAAGACAGTGGTGGCTCAACCCTCAGGATCAGAAATAGCTAGAACTCAGAGACTGACCAGTAGTCTATCTTCTGACACTAGTCACTAAAGTGACATGACCTTTGATTTCTTAATAATTCTTAGTGCCTCCCTGCTGTCCCAGGATAAAGTCTGACAATGTATAGATGTGTAGAAAGACCCTGTGATCAAGACCCTTGATTTCCTTGGTTGTCCTCCCTCCTCTCTGCTTCACTAAATGATTACCATATTTGCCCCTTTCCCTATGCTGTTCTGTCCTGCCTCATGATAACAGTTCTGACCCATAGGACCCTGGATTTCACATGTGCCCCAGCAGAAGGCTATACCAACTTGCTTACAAAAAGTAATTTTTATCAATAAAGCATGTGATCTAGTTATAATAATGAAAATGTACCAATCTGTGTATTGTAGCTCATTTTCCATATTTCTAGTATTTTAAAAAACAAAATATTTTAAAATAACGGCTTTCTGACTATTATTTCAGTTATTGAGATGAAACTGCTTTGGTGTACATTGCTGGGAGCTTGTCTCTTGACCTATGGGTGGGTTATGCAGATACTCAGTAAATGAGTTTATAGAATCAATACACACAAAGGTCATCTTTTGATGCAAACATGTAAGTATTCATTAAAAGTTGTAAATACTCCATGTCGTTGGGCATCTGCTACATTTAGTGGATAATCTTGATTGTCAAATTGTTCTGATTGACAATCAGCTAATAGACTTGCCTCTGGGAAGATCTCTGAAAGCAATTCCAGGGAGAATTAACTGAGAGCATAAGACCTCCTTCAGATAGCATCTCAGTAGCCCAGATATAGAGGTCAGATTGGAGGAAAAAGCGATGATACTTACCTGCCAGTTTTTATTTCTGCTTAGTTATTGTGTCTATTGTTGTGCCAGTTGCTACCATTGATATAATAATGAAAGATTATTCAATAATTCATTCAAATAATAATAAAATGGTTGCTGCAACCAGACTCTAGCATGTTCCGATTCCTGCATGGGCTAACATCCAGTAGATTACTAGGAATCCCCCAGGACATCAGCATCACATTGGTGCTACTAAGATTAATGTTACCAAATGAACAGAAGGGGACGATGGCTCAATGCTAGTTCCAAGTCACTCCAAAACCTGTATCATATTTGCTTTAAGATTATTCCTGTTTATCAGGAGTTATAGGTGAAACAACTATTAAAGAGAAATCTTTTTTTTTTCTACTCCTCCACTTAAGACGTCAATCACAGGAAGTGAGTTCTTTTGTAGATTTCCATGTCTCTATATGACTTGCTTATACATTCACCATTGCTACCTGCTCATGTTAAAAATTTTAGTAACTGAAGGCAGAACTCAGAGAATCACTTTACTTGCACTTAGCAGTTTACAATAAAACATATCATAAGAATATAATGCATGGACAGATGAATCAGTACACAGAGCCAAATGACGAGCTGGATGGACCCTTGCTGTGGAGTTTGGGTGCATCTTCTATACTCCTCGCATACAGATAATAACCAAGAAGGTCTCCAAACGCCACATCGGACAGATTTTGTAAATGCTCCATCACATGGTTGTGGTCAGCAATTACCTCAGTTTCTGTCTCTATTTTCTTCCCTGGTACATGAAGGGACATAGAATTCCAGGCTTCTGATCGTCTTCTGTGCTTTCTAGTGCCCGATTCCCTTTCTGCAGCTGTCCAGGAATTCAAGAGTGGCTTCAGTAGACTAGAAGATATACTTGCCTTCCAGAAAAATCCCAATGGGCTCAGCAGTTCTGGGCAAGATTCTCCCATCATCACTATTACCCAGGATGTTACAAGGGTCTTAGTGACTCTGTGTTAAGGGGCAGGACTAGGGACTGGGCACATATTTCCTATTCTGTTACAAAATTATAAATGTTTTGTTACACTTTCAAATTTTATAAAAACTTTAAATAGCAGGGTTGAAAATGGTTGGTTGATCAGTTTATCTTTCTCATCAACCCATACTTTGTACAGCACATCAGTGATGCTGGGGTTGGAGGTTATGAGTCAATACCAAGCTGGTTGCAAACCACAACATATGCCCCTATCTTGCTCTGGGTCTGAGGGGTGCCATATTTTTATGTAAGTCTCCCCTTCCTGGGAAGTGGTTGGTCACAACACATGAAGGGTAGGGAAGCAGAGGGCAGAAGGAGAAGGATTCAGAGGACCATGAGTATGACAGAATGACTTCCAGGTACAGCTCCAATAAAACAGCTGAACTTTATTTGGGTGAACAAGGGCTATACAGACCTTGGGAAGTGAGTGGAGGTTTTCAGGGTTGGCGTGCATTATTGGCTGTGGCTGATGTGTCAGGGATGATTCATTTCCATGAAGAGGAATTCCAAGGACATGCTGGGCAGGTTCTTACGGGTGAGGTTGAACTTGTAACTTGGCCAAAGACTACATGAGGTATGTGTGTGTGTGTGTGGGGGGGAATAGAGGTCATGAATTGGAGCATGTAGGCTAAGAATGGGTAGACAGCTTCCTAACACTGGTGATCTCAGGATGAGATCTTTTAGGGGTTTAGGCATGTCTCAATCTTGCTTCAGGGCAGCTTCCCAGGTTGCATGTACCCACGTTTTTCCCTGATAAAGTTTAATTGTTGCTTTGGGAACAAATATATCAATTTTCAGAAGCCCAGAAAATCTTTATAAGCAACAGATATTTTCTTAGTTTATTTAGCAATTATGAATATCTTGTGACAACTCCAAAGCATAAGTTATCTTGTGGCTCTTCTCCAGTCAAATTTGAGACAATGATTTCATTGAGAATGTTGGAAAAAAATCAACACAGGATCACACTCCAACACCTTCAAGGAGGCAAAAGAGTTAGATTGTGAAGCAGAAGTCATTGGTAAGTGATGTGAGACGTTACCCCAAAGTTCAGTGCCTGTTCTCTGGAGAACATGTGCATAGAGTTTCTAGGACCTTGATAATACTGGAAGAAAGGAAACCATGGAAACATAATTGCCCAAAGCAGCAATGATTACATTATCTTAAAACCTCATTAATATGGCCATCTCCTGACCTCTCTTCAACTTCTGTAGAAACAACTATGTAAACATACCTGAAGTTGAGTCTCATGGCTGATGCTAAATATAGTCAAGATGACAGTGAATATTAACCATCATAGATATAAAAGGGATTAATTTGGTATCAACTAAGAAGTGTGTATTTGCTATACACAGGCATTTCTCACCATGGAGCATCCTCAGCAGCCTATATCTGAGAGTTCCTGGTGAGAGGTAGGAACACTGAATGTCTTCTACATCTTTTCAGTCCATTGTACAGCTTTACCATTTTTGTGTGCTGTAAAACACTATTTTCCTTTATTTTACACTTAAATAATTTTTATATATCATATTTTCATCAAAATATGAATGAAAGATGATCATTATTCCCCCGGGGGGCGGGGGACGTAGAGTGAAAAATCATTCAAGAGAAGAATGTGTAATCTAAGGAATAGCTCTCAATGATCGCTCTCTCTCTTAGTCTATTTCCCAATACTATAATAAAATACTCAAGGCAGAATACTGAGTGATGAAAAGGGATTCCCTTGGCTCACAGTTCTGCAGGTTCAGATGCATAGTGCCAACATACGCTTCATTTTAGTGATAGTTTCAAGGTGGATAGCACCACATTGCATGATGGACATGGGAGGAAGTGATCATAAAGGTGGACAGAAAGCCAGAGACAGACTGAGGGACTGACCATGTATGCATCCTGAGTGAAGTTCCCTCAGATACATGATATCCCACACCACTGGCTCTGTTTCTTAAAAGTCCTACCACCTCTTTACATTGTCACACTGACAATCAAAGTTTCAACACATGGACATCTGGAAACAAACCATAACACCAAATTCTACCGTCTAAAATTAATGTATATCTTCAAAAGCATACATTTTTTGTATTGTATGTACAAACTGTGTCTATTTCCTATGTGGCTTTTATGAATAATATAAGCTTGTTTGCACCATTTAGTTAAAGTAGGTTATCAAGGCATAGCTGCATGATGGCAGACATAAGATATTCATGGTCCAAGCCTTTCACAGAATTCTCTAATCAAAATAAATATTTGAGATCCACTGTATTAGGGACAACAAAGGAACATTACTCCAGATGGTCTGTCTTCTCTTACTTCTTCCTGTCTCTTCTCTTACAACTGACAATATTTTTGAAAGAAAGGAAAATTAATATTATTATCATAAACCAATTACATATGGAAATTAAGATTTTTATAAAAAATAACATTGTCAAATTAATTTTCTGTTATCCATTTGCTCATTCCCTTCCAATAAAATGGTTGATTCCAAGAAGACTCCAAATTACTGTTCCCAGATATTCTTCCCAGATTGAAGACATTCATCACATGTATTTTTCAAGTACTGTCAAATCTAGATTAGAGAAAGGAGAAAATAAATGAATAATTCACACATACACACACAAATTGTGTTATCTAATCATACACAAACTAGCCTGAACACTTTCAGCTAGGAAGAGTGGAGCCTTGAGTTAGGTCTACTTTACAGCAATATCCCCCCACCCCCTGGCAGTTTGCAGTGCCCCTTTCTCTGAAGCCAGGCAGGTTTTAACCTTTAAAGCTCACCATGGAAACTGGCAAATTACCATTTTATAACTTTTTTTGTTAATTAGCATCATTCCAGGAGTACAGCCTGGAGTAGTGGTTCTCAACCTTCCCAATACTGCAACCTTTTAATTCAGCTCCTTATTTTGTGGTACCGCTAGCCATAAAATAATTTCCATTGCTACTTCATAACTGTAATTTTGCTACTGTTCTGAATGGTAATATACATTTCTGATATGGAGGATTTCTGATATGCAACCCTTGTGAAATGGTCCTTTGGCCCCCTAAAAATGTCAGAACCCAAAGGCTGAAAACTGCTGGCCTAGAGGGAAACATGGTTGTAGTTTCCATGTCTTAACTCTCTAAAGTTAATTAACTCATGTATCATTAGCATGAAGTAAAAGTTTCCATCTAGCAGTAAAAAGAACAAATGTACTCTGGTTACTTCTAACTATTAACACAACCTACTGACTTGAGAAAAGAGCCTCAGTTGAGGAACTGAGTATGACAATAGAAAATTGTCATAACTGTTAATTGAGGTGAGAAGACTCACACCACTGTGATGTCCACTGTGGACATCAACATTCCCTATGCTGGGGATCCCTGGCTATATAAAGACTGGGGAAAGCTAGCTAAAAGGAGAAAACATGCATTTGTGCTTTTTGCACTACACTGTGGATACAGTGTGACTAGTTGCTTGACTTCCTGTCTTGATTTCCTCTCAGTGATAGATTGTATCCTAGAACTTTAGGCTAAATAAGCTTTTTTTCTCTCATATATTGCTTTCAGTTCTGGTTTTCATGGTAGATTTTACTATAGCAACATAAATCAAACTAGAACAACCTGCTACCTGCTGTGGTACTAGGATGTCTGTCATAGGTATGCAGAACATTCACACTGCATACCTGTGATGATCTTCATGAACCGGGGTGCTCCAGCAATGTTTAGTAGATGAACAACCCCCACAACTGTACGCTTTAAATTCAAGGAGGAGCAGGTGAAAGTATGATGTAAAAAGTGGTAAAACTTAAAGAGACTGAAATATGCCAAGGAAGGGGCCACCTAATCAAATCTATCTTTACATAGTACAAGATGTGTGTGGGCAGGCTCAGTGTGGGTGTCTGTTGAACTGAACTCAGTGATCCCCCCCCCCAGTTCCTTAGACCTTCATCACTAATTGTGAGAAGAGACTAGTAAGTCATTCTTTTATGCCAAATAAAATAATACAATTTACTATTGCTATTTTTGAAGTTCACAAAGATAGTGTGTCAACAGAAAGTGAATGAACAAGAGTGATTCTTGACTCTTGATCTTAATAACCACATATATATCTTATTATCTTTTAGATACATTTGTGTAATGAGAAGAGAGTTGCAATGTCTCTAAAACAGGTACATAGGGACAGAATTCTTTGCTGTAAAAAGTTCTTCAAGCAATGATAAAGAAAACATCCTTGGGCTGATGAATACATATACAGCATCTGCTATTTTGAAGGCATTGGGGTGGATACAGTTCTTGTTTTCACAGATCTTCATGTAAGAGAGTGTATACATGAAAATTGGTAAGAAGAAAACAGAAAATGCGAGACAATGCGAGAAGAGGGGAAGGAGAGGGGGAGATTAATGTACATACATACATCATCAAAGAAGAGAGCTCTTTTCCATAAATGAGAATGTCAGTGGAGGATGTACATACAATCTTGATATATTTGCTTTTATGAAAGAACAAGGGAAGAACACAGATCAGTGGGGAGGTGCCTGAGAACTAACTTGGAAAAGTAACCATGACAGATAAAATCACATAGTGCCTCTTCCAAGAAGACCTGCCTGACTATACCCCATACCTCTTCCAGTCTGGGTAAACTTCCTTTCTGATGTTCACTTGGCCTAATTACTAGATCCATACTTGTATGTACCATATAGAAAAAAATTTTAACCTGCCTTTTACATGCATGTGACTATTATTACACTCTGAAATATTAAGACTGGCCACATGTCTTGGTCCTTGCGACTCAGGGAATAAACTAATTTTAACGACTGTTCAGATAAACTGTACATGGTACAGAGCATAGTTAGCAGTCAAGTTTTGGTAGGTTAACTGATGCTACAAAATGAGAGGTAAAGGTTACAGGAATTATCTTTTCAAGATTATTGTACTAAATTCATATTTCTTAGAGTTGTAAACAAAACAAACCTTCACTGACCACTGTGATTTTAGAATCAGGTCCAAAATATCATAAAAGAAGGATGCAGAAAGTCAAGTGCAAAGGCCAACAAACTGATTTGACTTGCAAATCATGTTTTATCTCCAAGCCCACTAGAGCTTCACCACAGTGAAGTTAAGGTCATCAATACAGACTGTCTTGCAATGAGATGGCATTGAAAAGCCTGCTTTAAATTTTGTGAGCAGCTCAAAGACCCTGAGAGCCCTCTGGAATCCTTACTAGGGGAGTTAAGAGGGGAGAAAAATTGTATGGTTTGCAACAGATTATTTGCCAGGTATTTAGGAAACTGTACTACAAAGACATCATAATGTATTTTGAAAGTGCAATACTATAATTCTATATTTTTTTGAGAATAAAGCCTAATTACTGCTACTAGGTTTTAGCAGTAAAGGAAAATATTCTTAAATGTTGATGGGAACTGTTCTTCCACGTAGCTTTGACTTAGCAGAAGTACCATCTTTTACTTAGCAGAAACCTACAAAATACTAGATTCTGTCATCTTGGATCAGACAGTGATAACACCAGAGGTAGCACTTACCTAGCACAGGTGGTGGTTTTGAAATAGCTGGCAAGGTTGAGAAACAGTGATTTCACAACATCTTGAGTAGAAAAGAGAAATATATACACATATTTTATTTTAAGTACCATAATTTGAGTAAATTCCAAGAATTAGAGCAGCAATCTGGGAAAAGTTACTCACAAGCTATTGTGATCAGCAATGCACATGTAAAGATGCTGGCTAATCCTCCTCCCACGAGCCATCTGAAACAACAGGATCATGTCATTTGAGCATATTAGCCCTGCATCACATACAGGGCTCTTTTAGACTAAGAATAGACACTGAATGTCAAGATTTACTATACAGCTCCAAAATAAAAATAATTTGTGTCAGCAAAAGGCTAGGCAGATAGGGCAACAAGAGACTAGAGAACCTTGAACCAGAAACACATGTAAATGCTAAAAAGATATGTTTTTAAATTATTTATTTTTACTTTAAATTACGTATATGTCTGTTGTGTAGGAAAGACAGCATATGCATGTGAGTGAAGAACTCATGAGGGTGGAGACCAGAGGTATTAGACCACTCTGTAGCTGAACTTAAAGGTGGTTATGAGCCACCTGACGTGGGTTCTGGGATTTGAACTTGGGATCTCTGTAAAAGCATTCAATCTTAACCGCTGAGCCTTCTTTCCAATCCTGTAAACTGATTGCTAACAGGAATGAAAAAACAACTCAATGGAAAGATAGTCCTTTCAGCAAACAGTCAAGAAATGATTGACTATTTGAAAACAGAAGAATAAATTCTCACATACATTTTATCTTACACAACATTGAAGTTAGAATGAGTCAGTGGCTACATTATAAACCATAAAGTATAAAACTTCCAGAAGACATCATAGATGAAAACGGTATGACCTTGTGTTTGGCCATGAATTCCTAAGTACAGTATGAAGTGTAGAGTCTTTAAGAGAAAAACATTAATAATTGAACTAAAGATTAAATCAAAAATTTCTCTGGGGAGGATAGTGTTAGGATGAAAGACAATGCAAAGGCAAAAGAAAATATCTGCAAATCACAAATCTACTAAAGGAATCCTGTCTAGATTATGAACAACCAAACCTCAGTAATAAGGGGGCTGAAAAATAACAAAGTATAATGGCATATTGGTATGCGAATACCACAATGAAATCTGTTACTTCGTATAATAATTTAAAAAGGAAACCCAACAACCATAAAACAACCTTCTAAATGGGTGAAAAATGTGAACACATGCCACATCTCAGCCAATAAGAGATCATGTGAAGATAAGTATTTAAAGTAATGTAGAACATCATTTGTCATTAGACAATGCAAGCTAATATGCTGAGCAATGGCTATCCATATATCAGAATGGCTCCAGCTTGTCTACTGGCAATAACTGTATATTTATCAGAAATGTTGAGCCCATAAATTTTCATAACAAACAACAGAGAAGATACAGGGCCATCATTGCTAACAGGAAGAAAAATGGTGAAAATATTTTTGGAACACAGTTTGGCACATTCTTCCCAATTAAAGGCAGACCTATTCTTGCATTCTCCACATCCGTTCATTGGTAGATCGACAACTCAGTACAAGCCTTTTGTCTTTGTATAAATTTTATTACAAATTGTCAAAAATTTAAGCAAACAAGGTATTTTCTGACCAGCAAGGTTTATAAGTTCACTCTAGATGTCAGTCTTGACAGAGTTTTCATCCTAAACCTCAAATGTAGTGAGTTGTTCAGATTCTGTGGTTGTTGATAACTAGCTTTAATCAGTGTTGGTCAGATAGAATATGGGATGTTCTTTCAATTTTTAAAAATATCATTTGAGACTTGCACTGTGTACTAATATATTGTCAGTTTTAGAGGGAGTCCAGTGAACTGCTGAAAGAATGATATGTTCTTTAGGGTTTGGATGTAATATACTGTGGATGTTAGGTCCATTTGACCTATGGTGTTATTCAACTCAGTGCTGCTCAGATCTCCTATTGCCTCTTTCATAAATCCCAATTCTCTCTCTCTCTCTCTCTCTCTCTCTCTCTCTCTCTCTCTCTCTCTCTCTCTCTGACATATAAATCTTTCCCTAGTTTCGCTGACTCTTCTCATTCATGAGGTGACACAGGTGAAACTTCTCTAGCATTTTCCTTCTAAGGCAGAGCTCCTGAACTAACATTTACAGAACATTTCACCCAAACCCTAAAGAACATGTCTTCTCAACCGCTCATGGGACTTTCTCCAAAAGCAACCACATATTAGCACACAAAGCAAGTCACAAAAGCTATTTTTAAAAATTGACCTTCTTTTAAAAAGGTATTTTTTAAAAAATTAAAATGATATTTTTAAAACTTTAAAAGATATTTCAAAAATTGAAATAACACCAATATTTAACTGATCATCATGGATTAATGCTAATTATTAACAATAGAATCAGGAGAAAGTATTGAATTGAATTCTACCGCTTCTGCACATATATGTCGGGACTAAAATTAATTCAGTGAAAATTAGTGAAAATCAGGTTCATAGCTGCCAGAGTGGAAGCCTGTGAATAATGGAGGTGACAGGGAAAGCAGGAATGAGTCATGTGACACTGGATTAGTTAGATATACCAACACAGTTGGGTTACTTTATGTGAGTATAGATACCTAATTTCCACATGGCTGTGCCAATGTTATTACATATACACAAACATTCCTCATTTCTCTCTACAGACAGACTAGAAGGCATGACATCCCAATACGAATGAGTACACTTGGCACCTAGATCTCATAATGTCCTACAATAAAAGAACTTTTGAAACTTCAGAATAATAACTAAGCCCAGGGCAGGAAAAACACAATGAGTCTGAATTATTTGCTCTTTAACTGTTTTATAAAAGACAATGGAAATAGTAAGAAATGATATATATTTTGTCTTCAAAATAACATTTACTGATCGGGGAAACCGGAAAACAGCATGAGAGGAACAGAAGCCTAAAGTAACTGAAAGTTTTTGGTTGAGCTGGCCAAGAGAATGTCAGCCCTCCAAACAGACCTTACTTCTTCTATTTAATGGGAGATGTACGTTCTTTCAAATCCGGAGACAATTTATGAACGATGGTGACCTACTGTCACTGTCAGTTACAAGGTGGTCGCTCTCACTTGACTATGTCTTCATATGCTCATTCCTAGCTTCTATATTGTCAGGATTTTAAGTGAACTGAATATATATTTTTGGCATTATGCATATTGTTTGACTTTAACCATTGTTGAGTAACTTTCTCAAAAAAAAAAAAAAAAAAGGCAAAGCCAGGTGTGGTAGTAAATGTCTGTAGTTCTAGCACTTGGGGGATAGGGTTAAGAGTGGAAAGAATACATGTTCAGCTTAAACTACATGGAGAATTAGAGTGCAGCTTGTGTGATAGGAAACATTCTTACTCGGCAGAGTAAATCAAAAGTATAAAGATATATACCAGGGCCATAGTAACCCATCTTTAAACTTGCAAGAGTTTCTGGTAGTGACATGGGAATTATTGAGCAAATAATTTTTTTTTTTAAAAAGTGAACAATAGTGTTGAATTATAATCCCAGAGTATAAAGTAAACTTCTGAGAGGTAGGGAAAGAATGAGAGAGTAAAGGAATGAATGTGATCAGAATGTGTGATATGCACGTATGGAACTGTCAGGGAACAAATACTTTAAAGACCATTTTTAAAATTCTTGAGCATATATGGATATGCGTAAATGTTTAAATTTGGATTTTTCAGTTTTCCCCTAATGCCCCTTTCTGTTTCAGGATCCCATCTAGAAAACACATTCTACTTAGTTATCCATTGTGTCCCCTGAGGCTCCTCTAGAATATGACAACAAGGTCCTCGATGGCCTTGTGGATGAATTCTAATGTGCTGAATGCCCTTCATTTGGGTTTTCTCTTTATTTTTCTCATGGCTAGATTAGGGTTTGCAAGACTATACAGGTAAAGTGCCATTCTTGCTGTATCTTGTCAAGGGCATAGACAGTAATCACTCTCATATCTTTGACAGTGACCATGCTCACCAGAGGGGCGCCAACTAGCTCTTGCCATTCTTTTGTACAGACATCGTGTCTACCCACTTCCTCAGTCTGCTCTTTGGATATTAAACACTGTTCACCCAAAAGTCATATGGAGTTTTAGCTCTGCTTCTCAAGGCTGGATGCATCTGCACACATCAGCCCACAAGGAAGGTTTCACTGAAATCCCTGTCATATGAGACAGGCTTTCCTGACCAACTTGGAAGTTTGGAACACACTAAGTAAAAAGAGTGCTGACTATGATTGCTCTACATAATTTCTTCCAGCCATTATTGTACTAATGCACATTATCAGTTTCCAATCTGGTGTATTAATAAAGAATGTTACAATCTATTTCTGGCCACAGAGCCTCCTCCTTTTGTTCGTTTGGTCCTATTGTGATCTAAAAATATTCCTCAAACCTCATAATCAAGTGGGAGGCTTGTTTTAAAGTACCAACTCTCACCAGGCCTAAATTCATACTTAAGTGAGAGAATCTAGAAGTTGGAATTAGAAAAATCAACCTTCCTAAGCAATGTGGAGGTGTTTGACTCCCAGGATGCAGGGATTGAGAGTAAATAGCATTTTGCCACCAGGGTCCAAAGAGTGTGAAGCTTATAGGGCTTCACTGTTCACATTCATTCCATCCGTTCACTCAAAAAATATCAATGAACTCTTGTCATTGAGGAAACAGAAGTGAGGGCAATACATTGATGTTGGTTCTGGTTTGCTCATGTTCTTTAAGAAATACTTTAAATTCTCTCTCCCCCTCTTTCTCTTCTCTCTCTCTCTCTCTCTCTCTCTCTCTCTCTCTCTCTCTCTCTCTCTCTATATATATATATATATATATATATATATATATATATATATATATATATGTGTGTGTGTGTGTGTGTGTGTGTGTGTGTGTATTTACAGATGTATGTATGTGCATATGAATGACAGGACAATTTTCAAGAGTAAGTTCTCTCTTTCCGATGTTAGTTTTAAGTATTGAACTCAAGACAAGCTTGCACTGAAAACTCTTTTGCTTGCTAAGGCATGCCATTAGCAGATTGCTCACATTCTTATAATGAGAGCTAGATGAGTAACATTTGGATAACTGAACATATAGTTATGAAGCGTCAGTAGTAGAAAGTGTTCTGAAGTAAAAAAAAAAAAAAAAAAAAAAAACCAGCAGGGCAGATCTGTGATGAGTAGTGCTATAGTGTCTGTACATACTTGCCAACGAAGTTTTCTCTAACATAGAATTTGAAAAGACTCCAGAAAGAAATAAGGTCATGAGTTATTAGTTTAGGGAAATATTCTTATGCCAGGAAGAGATAACGAAGACTCTGAGACATGAACATGGTTAGTACTGATGGACTTGAACATTTTTCTATAATTTTGAGAAAAGATGGATGGAGAAGACATGCCAAGAACATTTAGGATAGGAGATAGACATTAACACACATATAGTCAGGACTGAGTGCTGTCTATCCATGCCAAGCTGGCTCCTCTGAAACTGACAGCTATTATGGGAAAGTTGATAGCTTAAGGCAATAAATAAAGTCAGGATTGTATGAACAAAGGATCTTTACATATGATTGCCTGATAATAACTATTAAGAAAGACTTGGCCCAGGAATACAAAGTTTCACAAGCTCACTACAAGCTCGTACACAAAGTACTTCTACATGGACATATGCCCAGCAACTGCCTTTCAACCTCAATATAACATCATTCTTAGTGTCATTTACTGTGGCCCAAGATTGTTGTTTCAAAATATTTGCTACAATCTATTTTTCCCTTTATAATCTTACCTTCTCTCAACCAGTTAATCCACTCATAGCATAAGTAATTCATAAGTTCCCATACATCACTTGGTCAGTTCCAGATAAATATTGCTAACCTTTAGACTCTAAAATCTAGAGACTACCTTTTTGATTCTTCTGTGTTTTAGGATACAAGCTACAATAGGAAAAGTAGACTCAGTTTGGACTTGTGCTATGGAATGAACTGAAATGAAAACTTGGATTGTAGCTTCCTTGCCATCACTGCTTAAACAGAATAGAGCACATGGTCAAATCAATCTCTAAGCAATGTATGCTAGCTCTGTATGTACTGGAGAGGAGAGAAAAGGTACATGAAGAACAAAAGGCCACATCGTACCAGATAAGTGAACAAATCTTAGCTATAGAGCTACCTAAAATGTTTTGTGGAAGGAGGCAAAATATTATTCATCAATTACAATTCCTCATTAATTATGAAATGTTATTGTGAGAGAGCAAAACTATGATTACCTTGCACATGCAGAAATGATTAAACACACCGCTAGAAGGATTGCCTGAAAGGAGACCTTAAGCATCAAACCAGCTCCTGAAGGAAGAAGAAATCAATCATAGATCATTGCTAATTAAATAACCCTGGAAAACAAATTTCTGTTAAACCTGTTTCATAGTTTTCAGATGCATGTCATTTTAAACACTCAATCATCAATAACAAGATAAAAATCATGTCAAGTGTGGCTGGAACAATGGCTCAACAGTTAAGTGCATGCCCAGTACCTACATGGTAGCTCACAACTTTAGTTTCAGGGAATTTGATGCCCTCTTCTGGCTTCCATGGGTTCCTGCACACACACGCTACCTATAAACTCATACAGACATATACACCTATGCATAAATTTTGAATATATATATTTTTAAAAATCATACACATTATATGGTCCATTGATTAGAAAACTCTACAGTCAATGAGTTACATGTCCTCTCTCACAGCAAAACAAGAGATTATGCAACTCAAAACCGTTCATATTTGCTGTTTGCTTTGATATTGGAAGAAGCCCTTGTAGAATTTATGCTAAAATGAGAACACTAAAAATATGTTGATGACTATGACTGTGTCAGCCACAATAATAAGAATGCCCATCCTTTGTGGAGTGTTTTACAAATTACAAATACTTTTGATACGTTAGCTTATTTAATTAGCCCCAAACCATGCAAGGTAGAAAGCATAATCTCAGTTTTGCAAATGAGTAGACCAAGGCTGAGAGACAAGACGCAATAGTTCAAGTTCAAACAGCTATGAGGTGCCAGAGCCAAGATTTTAAAACCACATCTAGACAGGACATAATGTTTTGTCTGAAATGGGGCATGGAAAGACAATTGAAACTGTGCATATAGAAAGTCTCTAAAGACCAAGAAGAAAAAGTATTATGAAGCATTATAAAGTATTTATCCTTTCAAAATTCTGTAATCAGTGAACTATTTCAATGGTGTCAAATCATGGTAGAAAGAAGTACGAAGCTCCCAGCAGTTATAATTAGGAGAATCAAGAGAATCATGACCTTGAGTCTCAAACTAATCACCCCTAAGAAATCGGAGTTGACTTAAAGATGAACACATGAGGACTTAAAATATATTTATAAATAGATCTCAACTTAATTTCCCCCAGTGCTACAGAAGCTTAATTTTGCAGCAGTTGTCTAAAACTCAGAAAGACTTTATACTGTGTATGTTTTTATTTTTTTGTGATTTATGCTGAAAATGAACACAGAGTTAGCTATAAATCTCACTGAGCCCCTCGTGTGGGTGGAATCCTGAAGCCTGACAAGTCAAACTGGAGCAATAGTAAATTATGTCACTCAGAGTGTGAAGGATTTATGTATACTGAGAATTAAATAAATTATTGCAGGTTCAGTAGAATGTTAACCATTCATCTAAAGTGTGTTTACATTCTCCACTCTTCTGATTTCATGTGCAATTAAGGAAAATAAACCCAGCTTGAGACACAACAAATATCACTGGCTACGCACACTGAATGGTGAGTGTATGTACGTTTGAATACAACAAAGAGATGAATTCTGTGACCATGAACCTGTTGTACATTGCTTTGTCGGTGACTATTAACTTGGCATTTATTTTGACTTAGCTCATCAGGAACTTAATTTCAATCAGGCTTTTATTCCTCCAACTCTTCCTTCCTTTACATGCTCTCTCCGTCTCTCTCTCTCTCTCTCTCTCTCTCTCTCTCTCTCTCTCTCTCTGTCTCTCGCTCTCTCTCTGTTTATCTTGCTCTCTCTCTCTCTCCTCCCATTTTAGCACCTTCTATTTTCTTTAACATTTTTCACACTTACATCTTCTTTTTCCTTCTCTCTTCCCCATCCCACTCCATCCAGCCCACCTCTAAAAAAATCTGTGCCTACACGTCGCTGAGCACAGTCGACATCTATTTGTTGGTTTTGAAGGCAGTGCTATGTTCTTGATGGGAATCCCTTTTCCTGCTAGAGAGTAAAACAGCTGGTTTCTTCTACTTTTTATCCCAGCATTTAACCTATTCAAAGCCTTTTGAAAACTCACATACCAATCAATGAAGTAATTGTTTTTGCCATGAAAATAAGATCCTCCCAGAATGGATGTAATGATTTTACGTTTCATATCATAATTCTAAACGAACAAAGTATCTTCTGATGGACTGGAGATCTGAAGGATGTCTGCTGAAAGAGTCTCCAGGAGCTACCATGGGAAGATGGGATCTGAGCAACAGCACCAACAGAGAAGAGATGGTAAGGAGTCAAAGACTGGAAAAATTCTAAGCTCTCTGTTTGGAATTATGATTTGCATAAGTCAGTATCACTGTAACTCAGGCCTAGAACTCAAAAGCCCTAATTGATACAAATAACGGCATGCAGGCCAATGTTATTCAAATCTGCTGCATCATCAGGAACAGATTGATCACTCATGTCCTACACATGGGGAAAATGAAATGATGGAGATGGCTAAGCATGTCAGATCTCAGCAACAAGGAAAATAAAAATTCTCAGTGAAGTTATACATGCAGAGTCCACTGAAACAAGGGGAGAACAATTTACTTCAGCCACCAAGCAAAAGGGGACAAAGAAGGTCCATCAGAGATAATCTCATTTCAAGTGGGCCTTGAAGAAAAGTAGAAGGCATCCTGGTACCACAGATAGGACAGACATCCCAGTTGCAACTAGACCATACACTTGTCATGGTCATAGTCTCTACAATAAGTGTACAAGTTTTACTTCATCTATAGAACGTTGGTATTCTTACATGTAAAATAAACTTACACACTTATGAATTGATTCACCAGAGTCAGGGAGAATTTGTTCTACCCAGTCACTCTATGATTAATTTGGGATCCAAGGATGACCAGGACCTTAGGTTCAGAGAAAAATGAGAAACAAAGGCAATCATGCAACAGTGGTGTAGCTCATGGGCATAAGAGAGAAGAGTTCTGGGAACCAGAACATAGAAGGCTAGGCTCCCTGGAAGAGGTGGCTGCTGAGACTCAGTAGGTATTTATTGATAGCCTGGTGGTTGTCTACTCAGCCAAAGCTAGCTTTTTTGTTATTGAGACACCTATACAGGGAACACCAATACCCTTTAGCACTTGCTGAACAGGTGCAGTAAGAATATATTGTGCGGGGCATAAGAGTACATCTTTGGAGGAATAATCAGTGGGACACTATCCATTCATGGTTTATAGAGGCAAGTAAAGAAAAGTTCATTTCACTCAATCTCTGCCTCCTACAGTGATAACTTCAAATCTATTGAGTATTCGTGAGGACAGGACAGGGTATACAATCTTCTAGGCTGTTTTCCTTGCAAAGCAAAAAATAAAAATAAAAAAATAAAAAAAGAATCATCTTTCTGAACAAATTAAGGTTAAATTTTAGAGTTTGGCCTAGTACATGTTATCCCCCTGTGGTGGCTCCTAGCGCTGTAGATTACAGGTGGGGCTCTGAAATGTGAAATCTCTGCAAGCTTAGCAGAGCCAGCTCAGCTCTCCTCCCCTAGACGTGAAACATCATGAAAATGTCATTAATCTGCTGCTGACAAATCAGAGTCATCAGCACACTGGTGAGCCTCTTTCATCACTCATGCTAGGAAATGCTAAGAGCTGAATAGTAGTTTTCTTCCTGAGGCATAGCATAAAGATGTGGGGTTTTTTTTTTTGTTGTTGTTGTTTTGTTTTGTTATTTTTGTTTTTTGTCTTTTCTTTTCTTCATTTTTTTTAGAGTATGTCAAACACACAGCTAATGATCAGGAAGTAAATAATAGAGACCTACCATCCTTCCCCTCAGCTTTATCAAAACCTAATGCTTATCAGGCATCAAGGTTCTTGAAAAATAGAACGCTGTAAACTCAGGACTGCCGAGGACTTCATCACTATACTCAAAGGCAGTTGCCTCCTCTGTATTGTTTGGACACTAGCAGGAGCCCAGGCCCTCCTTTCCTCAAGCAGATTGATACAAGTTCCTAAGTGTACATTACTCATTCTGAGGTGGCAAGAAGAAAGAATTGTCTGGGTGTGGCAAAGATTTAAAAAAAACTCACTTGAATGCACCAAACTGTTCTTTTTGAAGTGTCCTGATGCTTTCATCTGAAGCTGAAGAGAAGAACCCTGGGAGCTTTCTCTGAGAGGCTGAGGAAGGATGTAGCCAGAAGAGGAGGATTCTGATGTGTCTGTGATTGGCTTCTGAGACTCCCATCCATCACTCAGAGAAGAACAGTCTAGATCACTTCCTGGAAAAACAAAAGAGTTTAATTTCTCTCTCTCTCTCTCTCTCTCTCTCTCTCTCTCTCTCTCTCTCTATTTCTCTCTCTATTTCTCTCTCTCTTTTCTCTCTCTCTCTCTCTCTCTCTCTCTCTCTCTTTCTCTCTGTGTGTAGGGGGTCTGTGTGTGGAGATCTGTGGTTCTCTATCTATCTATCTATCTATCTATCTATCTATCTATCTATCTAATCTATCTTTCTATTTACCTATGTGTGTGTATATGTATCCAATGATGCTGTCATACTTTTAATTTCTGTTTCTATGATGAAACACCCTGACCAAAAACAATTTGGCAGAAGAAAAGAAGTGTTCATTGGCTTAAAATTCCAGGTTACAGTCCAACATTTTGGGTAAGCCAAGTTAATAACTCAAGCATCTAGTCACAGTACACCAGTACACCCCCAGTCAAGATTAGAGAGAAACATGCACACCCGTCATTATGCCTTGCTTCTGCTCAGTCAGCTTCTTTCATTCTGATGCTGTTCAGGGGCCCCAGCCAAAGCACTGATGCATAGAATAGTGGGCTGAATCAAATAACAAGCAAGATAATTGCATGTAGACATGCCCCACCTGATCTAGACAATGCTTCACTGAGACCCACTCTCCTGAGTAACTATAGGTTGTGTCAAGTTGACAATAGAAACTAACCAGCAGAGTTGCCCTGTGTATGGTTCCCAATTATTAGAACAAAAGCAACATTGCCTACTGCACTAGTGGAAGGGGGTAAGAGGAACCTGCCTGTTGCTGTTTTAATCTGTCTCCATCCTTTAAGGTAAAAATGACATACTTTCAGAACACAAGCAAAGATGAGAGGAATGAGAGTTTGGTAAAGGAATACAACTATAGTGCAATTACAATAAAATGGCCCAACAGAGTTCAGAGAAAATATAGATTTACAACAAGATGGAGAACAGACCACAGAAAGCATTGTCATGCTATTGGAAGAATAGGGCCTCCATTTACAGAGATGGGCTGTTCCTTAGTAAGAATGTCACCATGTACATATTCATCTGATATTTCATCTAGATAAAACAATATACAGTTTGATATATACTAAAATCCAGATGGTCCTTGAAAAAAATCATGAAATGGTACCCTAACATCATGTAGGTAAGAACATGGTTTATCTCATCTTCAATCTCCAAGTCATGTTAGGTGATGAACTAGTTTATCTGAAGGATATATGTGAGCATATGAGCCGCACATCTTAAAAACATTAAACTTTATAGCAGAGATAACTCCTACTTCTAGTCTGCCCGTTAACTCATTTGGCATGTATTGAATGCTACTGTATGTCACACTGTTGGGAAGCAATAGTGGAGTAGAAAGGTGTCACCATTTGTTTTGTGAGATTTTTATTCAGGTAAGAACAGAGTAGCAGAATATATTATGATAGGTGTCACTATAGAAACTCACTCTCTATAAACCACACTGGAACACTGAATGAAATCTTAAATAGCAAATACACGCTTTGTTTTTACTATTTAGACAGCACACTTGGTGCAAATAGTTTCTAATGCATTCTCTTATAATCGTTCATTCACAGTTAGATTTTACTTGCCCTGGCATTAGCCTACCAATGCTTCTCAAATAACAGCCAAATTAAATCTCAAATCTATGCAACACACAGTATAAAACATACTGTGACAACTCCTAGAAACATCAGGTGTCTTCAACATAAAGTCACCATGGGATGATTCTGGGTTGTTGAGTTTTGACCTGAATCGAAGGTTAAAAGACCCTAAACTTCTTAAGCTAAAACTTTGCTGGAAAGGATACATGCAATAAGTATAAATGACTTTCAATTACATAGGAAGTGCCACATGTTGACTAAACAGAATCCACTGATTTGGTTCATCTGGCTTGAATGGCTGAGGAATTCTTAAGTATCTGCCTTTGATGGTCTGTGTGATATCTACCCTCGGCTTAGTTTCCTTTAGTGTCCTTAGGTGAGTATCTGAAACAATGCAGAACACACTGGCTTGGAGACAAAGACACTCACAAAGATCAGGCAGAAGTCCTGCATAGAACACAGGTATTTCCTGTGTTGACTTAAAAGATGGCATATATCCAGCACACATTCTTTTAAAGCTGCATGCTTAAGCTCAAAAGAAAAGGTCATTCCCAGCAGGCAACCTGAGATCACACACAACCCTAAACAAGAGCTGTAGCTGATGCTGACAGGGATGGGGGCTAGAAAGGTGGAACTTAAAAGTCATAATTGAAGGGCTGCAGATTAAAAGGTTCTATAGGGCATGGGAAATGGTCCTTTATTCTTAAAGGGGACAGAAAATTAGAAATAAGTCTCTGCAGGGATGCAATAACATGTTCCCTCATGAAAAGGTAAGGAGGGAGACAGACAGACAGAGAGGGGGGAGGAGGAGGGAGGGAGAGGAGAATGGAGGGAGGGAGGAAAGGGAAGAGAGAGAAAGAGAGACAGAGAGAGAGAGAGAGAGAGAGAGAGAGAGAGAGAGAGAGAGAGAGAACATTTAGTATCTCAGGTCCAGTCAGTGAATGGAGGAAACTATCTCCTGATGCTTTAAAAGTGGATTTCAAGTTGTAATTTGTAAGAATCTAAAGAGTTAATATTTGTTCCATTAGTACTGACCCCTGATACTGCCAGGAGCCAGTATAAAGGCCATGTGCAACATCACTCAGTACAAACTACATGGTTTTTTTTTTTTTTTTCCAGAGAATATCCAAGAAAGATGTTCACAACCTGCATCACAATGTGCACAGAGATATCATCTCACATGGGAAAGGAAAATAAATATGGCTATGAAAGATGAAGAACCCTATGCAAAAGATGCTCCAAAGACTTGTGTGATCACTGCTTGGATTTTAGCTTTGACAAGCTGGCCTGGCATTTGGGGAAATTATTAGCTAATTAGAAAATTTAAAAAAAAAAACAAACAGGTGATATTATAAATAAGAAAAAACAAATTATTTATCTCCATTTCACCATTTCACACAAACTAAGTTAGGACAATTTCCCCTTTGAATTGGACAGCTAGGGTTTTAGCCCTCTATGAAAGAATTTTTTGATCTTTCCTTAAATTCTTCTAGGCTCAGTGTTCTTCACATACTCTAAATCCCCTGAATTCACTGTGGGGAAAAATATAACTTTTGTCACCTGCTCCTTATAAAGCTGACCATATAGAGTGACAGGGTCTCCAAAAAGGGCACTACTTAAGTGTGATGAGGAATAGCTATGACCCTAAACTTGTTTTAGAGAAAGAAGAACTGAAAATGCAGAGAAATTAATCAGGAAGGCTATAGTTTCCATGCAGTGGGAACGTCAAGTGGGACAATCTGAAACTGTTCGGTGCTAGTTACCAATCGAAGGTTTCTTTCTCTGTTTCCACTGGGGTCAGTGGATGCCCACCACATAAGATGACTGAGGAAAGATGCCAGGTGGGTGGAAAAACTGAAGCAAGGCAGGCTACAGTTTGACACTCCAGGAAAGCCCTCAAGCCAAAGGGTCTCAGAAACTGCAGCAAAAGTACAAAAGACAGGTGCTTCCTGGACGTAGAGCAAGAAGGTCCGTTTATCTGATCAGTACCCTTACTATATACATTGCATGGATTGTTCTGTTCAAGGAACTAGAGGAGCCAAGTCATATTACAGTGAAAGTCTAGAAAAGGGACTTCTGAGTATGTTGCACACAGGAAGACTTCACGGAAGTGTCATGGTTGGATCAGAAACCTGGCGGATGAGTACAAACTCGACCAGGTGACAGTGGGAAGATAATGAAGCAGGTTCAGAGAGGGAAGATCAGAGGAAAAGGAGGCCAAAGGCTAGACATCAATCTGAGAGACAATATGGTAGGTTCCCAGTGAGCGAGTTTTACATGGCTGGATGGAAGAATGAGCCTGGGGAAATACCACAAGATGATGTTGATTGGACTGAGTCCAGGTTCCAAGCGTCCTCTCACACCCGGGATCTAAGATTATTCTGTGAGGAGTTTGGAGTCATTAATGAATATCCAGAATGAATGTAATATGATGCTTGTTGCTAAAGCACTCTAAGCAATGAGCCCTGGAAGCTCACTCTTTGGAAGTGAGTCTTTAGAGGAGGAGTGATTCAGGAATACCAATAGACTCTTGGGGGTCCTTTTATAACAAGTGTTTTAAATTAGGTGGTGTTTAAATTGGGTAATATCACTCTGTGGCATAGCTTAGATACCGAGCCAATGAGCTGAGGCTTTTGGATAGGGTAGTTCCTGCCATGCATACTTCTTTCTCCCATTCTTCCATAGCTTCTGGACACCTGCCAAAGAAGCCTAAGGAAGCTGGTTGCCATAAAAAAGGAAAGTGGCAGGGAACCGGTAAGGACCACACAGTAGAGCTTATCCTGGAGCACTGCTCACAATGGTCAAAAGACAGATTCAAGTTGAGTCCACGGGTAAATGCATAAATAAACCATGGCAAGTGTATACAATAGGATGTATTCAGCCTTAAGGAAGAAGATCCTGCTGCTTGCAACAACATGGAAGAACCTGCATGACTATTCACTAAGATAAGTTAATCCACTTCTATAAGGATCTAAATAGATAAACTGACAGAAGCAGAAAATTCAGTAGTGATTACCAGGGCTCAATTGTTAGTAGGTGGGGAAGATTAACATTACAATAAATGGATACATTTTAAGAGTATGTGTTGCACAGTCTGGTGCTTGTAGTTAACAATATGATATTTGTTTTTTAAAGATAGATTATGTTACATGTTCTTAAAACACACTCATACCTACACATAAACACACAGAAGGATATAAGGTGCCTTGGAGAGCTGTTTGGTATGTCCTTTATGCTAATTATGGTGATAAGTAACAGGTGTTTGCATATATCTAACTCATTAAGTTATACGCATTAAATGTGTACGATTTTATGTGTATCAATTATACCTAAGTAAAGCTGTTAAAAACACAGAGAAAGTCAGATGACCACATTAATATGGATATGAGAAAGGATCCAGTATATTCCTAACTAATTACACATTCCTAAAATGATATTCTATAATCCCAGGACGTGAGGTAGGCTCTGTAGCAACAGCAACAGGAAAAATATCCCTGTGCTGTTTCCAAGAACTACCTGGTCTAACTTAGAGAATAAGCTCTGAAAATTGAATGAAATAAAACTAAGGGCTCTTGTCTGGCATCCTGGAAATCCTATACAGAACTTTTAAATGATGGCGTTAAACCACGGAGAAATCATGAAATTTCTTAATACCCAAAATGACCAAGGAGACACATGTCTCCAAAAAGAAGTTTTGTCCCAACTCTTACTTCTCTATGACTGATTTTTGTTTTTTGTTAAGTTTGATAATAAATGAATGGTTCTTACCACGCCAAACATTTCAACAAGTATTTTTAGTTGTATTATACTGGAAAGCATTAAGGGCTAAGGGAAGATCCTGTGCCATTCAATCATCCTTGTGAGAATTCTCTATTCTCTTTCAGGGTGACTCACAGCTCCAGGCACACATTCCAAATTGCAGTTTGGCAGGAGGGGGTGGCCCTCAGGAACCGCAAAAAATGCCAACTAGTACAGAATGAATTGCAGCTAATGAGGAAAGGTGTGTCCTGCAGCTGGAGAAGGGGTTAGATGAGGACAAACCCAGTCGGCAAAAGATCCTTTAGTCTGACAAATGAAGCCTGAGAAAAATCAGGGGAAATAGTGTTTGATTACAGCCACTGCGCAGAAAGAAAATAGCAAAACAATTTAATTTCAAATTCTTCTGGAGTCTTCTAACTAGGCCATATTTTCAGAGAAACACAAATTGCTGATAAATCAAGAGGCCTTGGGTAAAACCGGAAAACTAGACGTCTGAGGAAATGTGATTACAGCTGACAGCAGAAATGAGAGCTTCCCAACTCTTGTATGTACCCAGGTTGACTAATTACTGATTTTTTTTGGAAGGGGTGGTTTAATTTGTTATATTTAGAAGATATTTGACAACCATGAGAATTTTAATAAGATACCTCATGAATGTGTAGCATGACTGTGGTCCAACTGCTTTCAAGTTGTTTGGGAATATTTGGAAGAACCAACTATGGAAGGCAGATGCCAATTTCCAAATATGTGAGCATGGTCTTTGTAAAAAGCCATTCCCTTGTGGTGTAGTTTAAGTGTGAAATGTCTTCCATGAGCTCATGTGTTGGTCTCCAGTTGGCTTGGAAAAGTCATTGGAGTCCTTAGGAGGTGGACCTTTGCTGGAGGAATCAGGTCATCCAAGTAGGCCTTGGAGATTTACATCATAGTTCAACCTCCTATTTTCTCTCTGCTTCTGAACTCAGACACAATGTGACCAGCTGCTCCACTCTCCTGCCATCTTCCCTGCAGAGCTTGGACTGTATACCTTAAAACTGAGAGCCAAATAAGCCCTTTCTCCTTTAAGTTGCATTTTGTTTGGAATTTTGCCACAGAATGTAACTAAACCACTAGTTCTAGTTACCAGACACCATTTTCATGTTAATGGAATGGCCATCTTAATGGAAATTGGCTTCTCTTTGTCACTTACAATTTTTTTTTCAAAATAGCCTCTTTTAGGCCTTTATTTCAAAAAACTTTATTCAAAAGTCTCAAATATTTATACTCACAATGAGAAACTAAATGCAAAAAAAAAAAAAAGTAAGACTGCTAAAAACTGAATATGGTCATTGTCAAACTAGGGGCTGGAGAGATGGCTCAGCAGTTAAAAGCATTTGACCCCAGTTTGATTCCCAGCACCCACAGAGCAGCTCACAACCATGTTTTAATACCAGCTCCAGGGGCCCATAGCCCTCTGGCCTTGGCAAGTACATCTGCACATAATAAAAATAATAAAAGTAAATCCTTGTAGAATGAATGTGTTGCGTAGAACATCAACCCATTGATTCAACATTGATATTTTTAATGAACTACTTACTGCATTTCATCTTCACAACAATCCTACATGCTAATTTTCTTTTCCTCATATTAATAAAGAAGTGGAAGGTCTGAGAAGTTAATCGATGTGCCCAGGAACACTCAAGTACAAAGAGGCAGCTCCAGGATGTAAATTCAGGAGCACTTAGCCCAAAAGACAGGTCCTCTTAGCACTCCTATCTTCCAGAGCTGGCACGGGCAAAACTTTTCACAGTCTACCAAACAAAACTCATCTAATTGTTAAACTTCTCCCACTTCCTCACAACCTCCTTCAATATGCCACAAACCTGTCAATTCTGCATTAAAAAAAATTTATCTTCCTTCCATTTGATCTGTACTTTCATGGAATACTTGATGCTTTTCATTGCTTCTCAGCTCACACCAGCTACTCTCTGTGTAATCTTCCCTTGCACACTACTGGAAAACTACCATTGAAAATCCAAATCTGATATGTTCTCATCCTGCTTAAGATGCTTCAAAATGCCCATAAATTGTTAGAATTCAATGAATTGTGTCTCCTCAATAAGGCACAGAAGGTTCTTCAGCCCTCCACCATCTGTCGGTTCTGGTCCAACCCCTATGTCTGTGTCCTGCTTAGGTTTCCTTGGTTTTGGCAGGAACTAGAATTCCTTGGTTTCATTAATTATTTGTTCATATTATGAGAAGGATGCTTCATTTGATGCTTCATTCTTCTTTAAAAATTAGTCTGGTGTCACATATGCCTTCACACACACACACACACACACACACACACACACACATGAATCTTCCTATCATGCCAATGTGAATTCCTGGTTTTGTTAATATTCTGAAGCACTACAAATTGTTACCAATGGGAAAAGCTGGATGGATAGGGCTCATTTTTAGTTTAGCTCTCTGCTGTCACATTTAACATTTTATTTTGTTATGGACTCTCCATTCTCATTTTATACTGGCTGAAAAAAATTTAAGCCAGTTCTGACTAAGAAACAGAAGAAAGTCAAACAAATGTATATGTGATAGGCAGGAATGACTGGCCACAATATGTATCTTGGCAAGCCTAGAATCCCAGTAATTGGAATGCAGCATAGGAAAGGCAGAAATATCATTTAAGTTCCCATCTGCCTCATTAGCCACTCATTTCTTAAGACCCTCTTGGATGTTATTATGCCTGAAACCCTTCTGACTTTATCTATGATGAGCTCATACCACCTTTCTGGCTATGTAATAGCTTCCTCTCCTCCATTCTTTCCATGTTCCCAACCCTGCTATAACAATTAAGGTATTATACTATATCTATTTGGAAACTCATTTCCCTCCCTATCTGAGAAATGTGTTTCCAATTAGGGTTGTGTCTTATTCAGCTTAGAACAAGTGCTTAGGACAGTTGTTTCCATAGAGCATGTAGTTGAGGATTTTATGAATGAATAACAAGGCTTGGAGTTTCTATCGCTGCATTTATATACATACATTTGAATGGAGGAATGCATAAGCACATATCTATGTTAACTATGTCATTTCTATATGTATGTATCATCTATTTCAACAGAACATATGTATATGTGTGCATATACCTTGTTTTTAAACTAAAGCAATTGAGTTTTAGTGAAGTTACCATCCCAGTATGTCTAAACTAAGATTTGAATGCTGACTCCAGAACACAGTTTTCAATACATGTCTTATAAGTTTGCCTCCATTATTATGTCCCCACTTCAATTCCATATATCAAAATCCATATTAGAAATGGGCAAATATTTTCTAAGTATTATCAACATTCTGATGCAGATGTTTAAACTCTCCTTTTTTGTACAACTCTTTTTGCATTTCAGTTATAGGAAGTGCAGAAACATGTCAACAAAATTTTAATCTCTGGTTTCACCCTTTCCATCAAAATACTAGGCATCTCTAAACTGTGTCTTGGGCAAGGATTATATGACTGCCATTCAGAAGTGGCATCCCATCATGGAATGAAAAAGCAAAGATCACCATTTTTATGGCAGTGGTACCTACCAAGGCTCCTGATTCCCTCCATCCAGAGATCCTCACTTGGGAGTGAGTCAACATCTCCAAAGATACTCCCATGCAGCCAAGACCTAGAGGCTCGGGGATCCAAGAGACAAGATAGAGAACGGTTGGTTCTCTTTTTCTTTCGAAATATTCTGGGAAGAAATGAAAGTGGAATGATGAACAGGAAGTAGCAATCACTTTGGGTTGGAAGCAATCCAGTGGTAATGACTTGATGCACACGGTGGGTACAACCCAAATTCGTATATTCAAATAATTCTGATTTTCCCATCGTATCTGAAAAGTAGGTTGATTTTATTGTGCTGAATAGTTTTGTATCAACTTGACATAAGCTAGAGTCATCAAAGAAGACTAGTCAATTGAGAAGGAAAGTCAATTGAGAAAATGGCCATTAAGACTGGGCTGTAAGCAAAACTATAGGGCATTTTCTTAGCTAGTGATTGATATGGGAAGGCCAAGCCACTGTGAGTGATGCCGTAACTGGGCTTGTGGTCCTGGGTTCTATAAGAAAGCAAGCTGATAAAACCAGGATGACCAACCCAGTTAGTAGCTCCCTTCCATTAGCTCCTCCTTCCATGACCTCTCCACTAGCTCCTGCTTCTATATTCCTGCCCTTACTATGTTTAATGATGAACTTCATATGGAAATGTGAGTGAAATAAACACTTTCCTTCCCTAGTTGGTTTTGGTCATGGTGTTTCCTCACTAGGATATTTATTATTTTCTTTTTTTCTATTACTATACAAACTTCACAAAACTGTTAGCACATTGCAACATGTAATTTGAGGAAACCTAAATTTGTGCTCCTGGTCCACGATTGCTCCATCTTTCTCTAGAATAAATGATTTCTTATTCCCTTTAAAATAAGAGTTATATGTTTTTATTTTGACAGCTAAAGATATACAACTGAAGGGATCTTGGAAAATTCGGAATAAACAAATAAACTATTAACCAAACCAAGGGAGATCTGAACCCCAGAAACAACTCACAAACATCATGTACTATTATTATCCCACTTTTGAGAATGGGAAAAGGAGACGCAGAAAGATTCTATTATTTCCTAAGGCCATGCAACTGAAAAGCAACGTAGCTTGGAAGCAAATCTAATCAATGAGAGTCCATGGGCACTGGTCTTGACCATCATGTTATGTTTAAGATGTGAGCTCAGAAGAATTACTTAGAAAGGGCCCACAGAGAAATGGAAGGGCAAGCTAATTGAAAATCAGTGAAGCTTCTGGAATAAGTGAGCAAATAAACTGTATGAGATGATTGTTGAAAAATAAGTATGTTTCATATTGGGTAGAAAATAAAGCTGGAAAGATCAAAAATAAAAAGGCCAATAATAAAGAACCCTGTATGTTTTCTTGGGGCACATGGAGCTTAATATTAATGTAAAAGACACTACAGGAGTGTGTCTTAAAGAAGGGAGGGGTAATGGCTTTTATTTCCAAAGACTCTTAGTTACAGAATGTTTGGAGAGTTGGGAACAAGGGCAGGGAAATATTGAAAGTTCATAATAAGGTCAGTTCTTGGGCACCTGTCTGGTATGTGCCAAGCCCTGTTGTGAACACATTATATTATTGAGAAATGCTAAGGGGCTAAAACAGAGTCAAGTAACATGAAGAGGAAATGGATTGATTTTATCATGACTACATTTTACTGTTCTGTGAGGCATCTGGAATTGCTCTTAGAAGATGTATTTTGAAGTGGTGTTTCCCCAGTGTAAAGGTACGTTAGAGAAAGCATTTGGTTTCATTTATTTAAGTTACTGTGTGTGTGTGTGTGTGTGTGTGTGTGTGTGTGTGTGTGTGTGTGTGTGTCAAAGGTCAACCTCGAATACCTTTCTCTATCATTTTCTGTCTTATTATTCAAGACAAGGCCTTTATTGAACCTGGAGCTTTCTGGTTTAAGTAAATTGTTTGGCCAATGAGTTCCAGAACTTCACAAGCCTCTGCCCCCTCTGCCTCTCCAGCTCTGGAATTACAGATGCACAATGCTGTAACTGGCTTTTGTGTGGATGCTAGGGATCTGAGTTCATGTCCTCATGCTTGAACACAAGGAATCTGACCTCCTGAACCATTTCATAGATCCTAAGCCCTGGTATTCGTTATGCTGAATTAAGATAATTTTAACCTTCTTTCCTGCAGATAGCCCCTAGCTTAAGCTGTTATCCCACCAGCTACTTGCATTTTCCCAATTGTATCAGGGTTTCTCAGAGTTCTTTGCCTGTACCTTTCTCCATGAAACTCCATCTCCTACTTCGTTTTAGCAGACAAGCTATGGCTTTTACAATTAACCATCACCATTTCTAAGAAGCTTGCATTACTTGTTCCCCATGTGAAACTGACATCTTTCTCTTTCCCTGCACTGCCCTTGCTTCCAATTTCCACTCCAGCATATGTATCATTTTGTTTTACCTTTATTTGTTTTTATATTGATTTTTACCTGATTTTAATTCCTCTTTTATTACCATCGACTTGAGTGCTCTTGAGCTGTGTGTAAATGTGCAGATGAATGAATGTTGGGCAGAATGGTCTTGAGATGGCTTACACAGCATCCTTTACTTACCTAACTAAGTTCTCCTTGTACATCACACTGGTATGGGACGGGTTCAAAGTGATACGGCCATCTGGGTCACAGAGGAAACTGTCCTCAGTCCAAATGTAGTAGCCATTGGTGAGGAGTCGGGGGCTTCTGCGGCAGATATAGTGGGAGCCCGTCAGGGGGTCTATGGAGCAGCATTCAAAAGAACTGTCTCCATTCAGGAAGTCACAAGTAAAGCTAAAGAGAAAAAAGGAAAGTCCTTTAAGTCTCTACCATGTACATACAATCAGACAAGACCCATATGACCCTGTAGTCATTGTGAAAGAGATTCCATTCTTCATATTCATGATGCCAACTACTTCCACAGTCCTTATAATGGTGCTCTTAACTCCAGGGCTTAGGCATTGAACCACACATCATTTAGTTATTTTCTTTCTTTTTTTTATTGGATATTTTATTTACATTTCAGATGTGATCCCCTTTCCTCATTTCTCCCCACCCAGGAACCCCCTATCCCATCTGCCCCTCCTGCTTCTATGAGGATGTGACCCCACATACCCGCCCACTCCCACCTCCTAGCCCCATTAATTCCCTCACACTGGGGCATCCAATCTTCACTGGACCAAGGACTTTCGTTCCCACCTATGCCTGACAAAGCCATCCTCCCCTACATATACAGCTGGAGCCATGGGTCCCTCCCTATGTGCTCCTAGGCTGGTGGTTTAGACCCTGGGAGCTCTGGTTGGTTGGTATTGTTGCTCTCTTCATGGGGCCACAAACCCTTCCAACTCCTTCAGTCTTCTCTCTCATTTCTCCATTGGGAACCCCATGATCAGCTCAATGGTTAGCTGTGAGCGTCTGCCTCTGTATATTTCAGGATCTGGTAGACCTCTAAGGAGACAACTATATTGGGCTCCTGTCAGCATGCACTTCCTGGCATCCATATCAGTGTCTACCTTTGGTGACTTCACATGGAATGGATACCCAGGTTGAACAGTCTCCAGACAGCCCCTCCTTCAGATTCTGTCCCATGCTTTGTCTCCATATTTGCTCCCATGAGTATTTTGTTACTCCTTCTAAGAAGGACCAAAGCAACCACAGTATGGTCTTCCTTATTCATGAGCTTCATGTGAACTGTGAGTTGTATCTTGGGTATTGCAAGCTTTTGGGCTAATATCCAATTATCAGTGAGTGCATACCATGTGTGTTCTTTTGTGATTGGGTTACCTCATTCAGGATGATATTTTCTAGTTCCTTTATTGGCCTAAGAATTTCTCAAATTCATTTTTTAAATAACTGAGTAATACTCCATTGTGTAAATGTACCACATTTTCTGTATCCATTCTGATGTTAAAGGACTTCTGGGTTCTTTGCAGCGTCTGGCTATTATAAATAAGACTGCTATGAACATAGTGGAACATATGTCCTTGTTATATGTTGGAGCATCTTCTGGATATATGCCCAGGAGTGGTATATCTGGGTCCTCAGGTAGTGCTATGTCCAATTTTCTGAGGAACTGCCAGACTGATTTCCAGAGTGGTTGTACCAGCTTGCAATCCCAACAATGGAGGAGTGTTGTTCCTCTTTCTCTACACCCTCGACAGCATCTGCTATCACCTGAGTTTTTGATCTTAGCCATTCTTACTGGTGTTAGGTGGAATCTCAGGGTTGTTTTGATTTGCATTTCCCTGGTGACTAAGGATGTTGAACATTTTGAACTTTGGTGACAACATTTTGGACAATGAGCCTCTTCACCTTAAGATAGACCTATACTCTTGAAATTAATCTATTTTAGAAAAAAATGGAGATATCACCAAACTTCCTTTCTGGGATGTTGAAATTCTTTACTCCCTTTATTCTATACAGCTCATTTTCTGTGCCACATCACTACCATGGCCACTGTAATAGAGAAATTATCATTTCCTTCCTTTTCAACCTCCCATTTGGGAAACATTCAGCTGCCTGTTGGCAGCTTCCATATTTTACCCAAATCTTTTTTTTTTCTGTACTTTCCCTATTCATACATCTATCTCTCTATGGCAGAAGGTGACTTTGAACCCTTCACTGTTTTACTCTGACTCCTTTTCTCTGTTTCCTAGTGAAAGCAACCTCTTTTTTCTTGTGACAAGACAGGGGACATTTAGGTGTCACTATACAGAAGAGACCGTGATGATCGCCTCCCTCGTTACAGAATTCCTTTCTTAAGTTACGAATCCTTTTTGGTCATCTATCTCCATCACCAACATATTGTCTTAGCACTAAACCAACTGTCCGTTTCTAGTATTTCCCACATACAGTTAATCATGTCATCTGGGCAAATGTCTTTGTCCACTTCATATGAGAATATCAATATGAAGTAGATCAAGGAGAGGAGGGTTTGCATCTAACAAGAGCTAGGTTTTTACTTTGGGTTTTAATCATAATTCTGCAAAATATTATTTATTCTTCCTACAAACTAGTGTCCTGTAATCAAAATTCTGTACATTGAAGGTTATTTAAACCTTATAGAATTTATACAAAGATAGTACAATTTTATGGACAGTTTTTAACACTGATGACTTTCATAGTCTAAAGAGTCTAAACTGAACACATTGGCTACTATTTATATATACTCATTCTTTGAACTTTGGGGGCGGGATTCTAACTGTCCTGGTTTGCTTTTTGTTGCTGTAATAAAATCATCTGACTAAAGTCAACTTAGTGAGGGAATAGTTCATTTCATCTTACAGGTTACAGTCCTTCCTATATATCCATACAGATAAGGCAGACACTCCAAGCCAAAGCCTGAAACAGAATTTTAAAGGAGTATTGCTTACTGGCTCACTTCCTTTAGTTTGCTAAGCTAATTTTCTTATACAGCCCAGGTCCTCCTGTAGAGAGATGGCACAATTCACAGATGTCAGGACCCTCCTGCATCAAGTAGTAATAAAGAAAACGTCTCTCAGGTATGCCCATAGGCTACTTGAATTGAGGAAATTCTTCAGCTGAGGTTTCTGCTTTCCAGGTGACTCTATGTTTTATCAAGTTAACAGCTGAAGCTAACTATGGCACTAACTATATCAATATGATGCTTTAGATATCTTTATATAATTTAATTAAAGTGTAAATGTAGGGAAACACTAATAAACTAGTAAGGGGACCGAGAGAAAATAGAATGAGTGATGAGGAAAGATAGAAGGATAAAATGGTAGCAGAAAGACAGAAGGAGAGGGACTAGTGACAGATGTTAATGAGGGGGAGAGATGTCTAAAGAAATAAGAGGGTGGGAGAGAAATAAGAGGGAGGAATCACTAAAATATACTTTGTTCAAAAAATGCAACAGTGGTTTCTAATACTTTTATGCTAATTTAGAATATTTATAGACTGTTCTTACTGATGTTATCTAGTCACTACTTCAAATCATTGATGGAAATACTGAATGGTACAGGTACAAAGATCAGAGCCTTTGGAAATGCCAGGAATGAATTCTCTCCACAGAGGCCTGGACTGCTTCATTTCAGCATCAATTGCTCATTGTTTCCTCTTTTGGTAGATAAGGAAAGGAAAACACGAGTAAGATAATGATTGTCCACAATCTTGATGCCCTAAATGGGATGAGTTACACATGTCTATTTTGGGGAGGGTGGGGCTCCTACCCTATGCTTTTCTCTCCATACTATTTGCCTTCTCAAGAATCAGAATTGGAATTATCCATAATGTACTAGGCACCTGGAAACTATAGAGCGCGGGACCTGTATTTCTAGCTGTTCTCTCAGGTTCAGTCTTTAACAGTTATTATCAACCTCACTTTTTCTTGCCCTGGACATCTATTCTTTCAAATGTCCTTAATATTTTCTCTCTCATTTCTTGACTGAACATAAAAGGGAAATATTCTTGCAACATCAATAGGCTAGTAAAACAGGGAAAGAGAGAGAGAGAAAGAAAGAGAGAGAGAGAAACAGAGTTTACAGTGCTATCAAATATTTTTAGTCATGAACAAAACTACTTCTAGCTCTTGACTCTCACTTGAATTATACTGGAGGAATTCCAGCAGCTGGCTATCTTTCAATAGGCCCTTTTCAATGGATTTCAGAAACCTAACCACACATACAACCAGCAACTTGCTCAACTCTCCAAATACCAGTCCTTTCTTGTCTTGAGTGATGATTAACCAAGTCCTGGAAGAGTGTTGCTTCCTGGTCTTGGTGAAGAGACAAACCCAAATACATCCTTTAAAAAAATTTGTGTAGTTACTCATATGCTGGTAGGTTGTAAACTATGTTTCGTTCTTTTTTTCTACATTTCCTGCAGGTGTTAACTGCTTTTTACAATGTAAAAACCTATGAACAATTGAAATATGTACTTGTTGTTAATAAAATACTAATAGATACTACTCATTAAATTTGCACCATGGATCTAGCCTCAATGGTGTTGTTTCTCCCCTTTGTAAATCTCTCTAAAAGGTAAGACTACTTATGATATGATTCTTCTTACATAACAACAACAACAAAAGGATGAAGATTCAGAAGGACAAATTACTTAGCTATTGTACACAGCTAGAATCTAGGGGAGATAGGATGCAACCCTAGTTAAACAAATCCATCACAAATTCATATTTCTGCTTGCATATCCTTTGCTGACTCACATGGTAGTGTCAGAAGGCCTGACGTCTACAGGAAGGACAGGTTCTAATATCAGTACTAAATCCCTTTATCTTGCAAATGCATTTCAGAAAACGGTGGGGGGAACCTCAGCTAATGACTATAGAAGGACTAAGTGGTAGACAGAAGCCAAAGTAAAAAAAAATCACAGGAAGGAAAACAAAGATCCCATTGAAGGCTGGTCCCCAGTTTGTGAAACTGTTTGGGAAGGACTGGAAGGTATGGCCTTATTGGAGGAAGTGTGTCACTGGGCTTTGAGGTTTACAAAGTCCACACCTATCCCAGCTAGTTCTTTCTTTATCTGCCTTGTGCTCTGGATTATACATAAGCTCTTCAGTACTATGCCTGACTGCCTGCTTGTTGACATGTTTCCCTCCATGATGGCCATGTATAAGATGCTTCTACTGTAGCAATACTCTAGAATTGTAAGCTTCCATAAATGATTTCTTCTATAAGTTGTCTTGGTAACTGTGTTTTGTCACAAAATAGAAAGCAACAAAGATATCAAATTAGGAAAATAAACCAACCCAACCATATCTACGTATTCGTTCTAGTTTGCCATTCAATAGAAATTTGTTATGTACTCACACTAAAAAGAAAAAAACGAATAGCCCATTTTTAAAGTAGATAAATATTCAGTAGGTAATGCAGGGAACTGAGAATATATAGCCATGGCAAGCCTGGATGCTATGTACAATAGATGGGGAGAAAGGGAGTTTGACAGAGAAAATCTCCCAACATACCTTGGGAAAAGATGTGTGGGAGACAGCTTTCCAGAAGGTCCTCTGTCTGACCTGGAGGAATCTGCATAAGGGAATGAGAGAGAATTTTCAGTATCTCACCAACATGTGTGACCATGACTAGCTGCAAGGTTGACATGTGGACAGTTATGCCTAGCTTATGTTCCACCCTTAGCAAGAAGACAGCAATGTGGTAGGGTGGTGTGAACAGCTTAGTTTCAAAGAATCCACCAACTTGTCACCCATCCCCCATGGGAAGCATAAAGTAATCTAGGAGCATCTATCTTCTGGCATGCTCACACTCCATAGTTCTTGAAGGCTTTCTTTAGTGCAGGGCAATAAATCATGACAACCACACTGAGCTTATGAATGGAAGAGAGAAAGCATCTTGTGTGAAGTTTAAAACAAAACAAAACAAAACAGTCAAAATCAGTTGTTCAATATCTTGGTTATTGCAGCTAACTCCATAATGTGAGGGAATCCAGTCACTGCCAAAGAGTTTTGTTATTAGTTAGTGTTTTGTAAAATTTTTCTATGATAGCAAACAGAAGGTATTTTGGGGGCAGAGTATGAAGTTTAGATTTCGGGTGTGCAAGTGTGTGTGTGTGTGTGTATATTGTTCTCCAGCTTGTTTGAGACAAGGTCTCTCACTGAACATGGATCTCATCAATTCTACTAGGATATCTGTCCAGTACCGGTATTACGGGTTTATGTCATCATACCCAGTCCTTTACCTGGGCTGTGTGAATCTGAATTCAGATTCTCATGTTTGCATGGTGAACATTTTACATGTCAGTGCCTCTTCCTAGCCCCAGGGTTGATTTTATTAATTTTAAATAGATGACTTTTCAAACTATGAAAACTTGTAAAGTCTTCATTAAAGAATATTTAAGTCATAGGCATGACAAAGGGCTTCACTTGGGTTGCAGGTGATTAATAGTCTAAACTCTATCACAGAATATTATAGAAGTCAATGATAGTATCAAGGCTTTTAACACCCTGGCTCAGAAAAACTTGATTTTCTTGCTGACAATTACTACTGAAAACAAATAAGGTCATTTAGACTTTCAGCTTGGGCTGTTATTTTACTAGTGAAAGAAGTGGGTGTGTGAGAGAGGGTTACAAAGGGGGTTGGGAGAGAAAAATAAGAGGAAGGAAGAAACTCAAAGCCACTACCGTTTGAACAACGCCCTTATTTTCTGCAAGTCGTGATCAATCTTTCACATTTTTCATAGACAGTTTTGCATCTTAATAGTAGCCAATAAATGGTCTCCTTTCACATTTATGCATCGACATCTAAAAAATAGTGATTTTTTTTTATCCTAAAGGGGAAAAAATGCCACATTTCTCTCAAGGAAAGAAATGAAGTCGAAATCATTGCCAAAGCGCACACTGGCATTTAAAAAACACAAGCTACTGACAGATGGCTAATGGTCTGAGTATCAGCAAAATCAAAGCAAGGAAATTGCTAAGAGGACTCTAATCGTTCAAAGATAATTGCACAGAGCAGTTTCACATTTACTTGCTACTGGTGTCGACATCAGTGGAGAGACTGGGTACATCTTGAGGAGGCCGCTTGTTCAAACTTCACAGATTTTTTTTTTTCTGCAAAAGACGTTTAAAAAAAAAGATGGACTATATATTAAAAATAGACAAATGATGCCAAAACAGATGGTGTCTACTAATTGCACTAGTCAGATTTGTTTGCTGAAATAGTACAGAGATGTAGGATTGGAGAAGCAGACCAGATTGTCGGACTTCAGTGAGGTGCAGCCTACTTCAAAGACTTTAAATTCTATCTTTCATTGTCTCATTCCGTAAGTCTGAATATTCTGTAAATAACAACACCATTTTGAGAGAAAAGCAATACTTACAAAGGTTGATTTGTCATCCAGATTAAATAATTTTTGTTACTTTATTAAGAAATCTGAAAAAGAGACCGGTTCTAGAGCCCTTGAAACAAACGTGTATTTAAAGCAGCCAGCAGAATGTACTTTCATTATTGAGTTTCAGAAAATGCTTGGAGACGGTTGCCTGTCTTTTTTTGCTCAACAACATGAACCATTGACAAGTGGCCATGGAGAACGTCAGTGCTTTCTGTGGTGGCTATCAGTCTGAACATTCCTAGACAGCATAAGCTACACGGAGCTACAAATAGCCCATCACAACCCAGATTACAAAGCTACATTCCTGAAAGCTTATTATTTATTTTTCAATTTCAAAGTAAGCATGCTTCAAAGTGTGTGATTTGCGTAAATATTGATCAGTTACTTCTTATCACATAGTTCTATCTCCATGTAACTACTGAATTACATTATAAATATATATGTGTGTGTGTGTGTGTGTGTGTGTAAGTATATAACTATAATTCTACCTTAGTAGTTTTATAAGGTGACACTAGAGTCTTTTATGATCCAGTAGTTCTGTCCCTAATTTTTATAAAAATGTCAACTAATAATTGATTGTTGTAGCATAATACATTAAATCAATCATATAAACTCTAAGGTTCAATCTAGATTATATTAATAATGTATGTATGAACCTTTCAAGAAATCATATACTCCATCTTATAAGATCACTTTAAAGAAAACAGGAGAAGTTTCTAGCATTCTTTGGAAACTTTCTAAATAAAAACACACACTTTTTCTTTTTTAAAAAAAGACAACCAATGGTTTGAAAAAGAAGATGATATTGCATACAAGCGAACATACTAACATGTCCCTTGTCACTTCAGCATTGACCAATACAATAAGAATGTGTTCAATCCAAATGCCTGCATGTTAGTTTTCCTCAGGCAGTAAGCTTAGTTTTAAGGCAAGACATTCTGCAGCAGAAAGCAGGGTCTCACTGTTTGATCTTACAAAAGTGAGTAGCCATGTACTGCGATCATAACACCCGTTAGTCAAGAATTAGTAACCGTGAAAACAACTTGCATTAACAGCTCGAGAACTTTTCAAGAAACAAACTCTGTCTACCAGCTCATCAAAGCAATGCATCTGTTCTGAAATATAACTCGCTCATACATATTCCTCCACAGGGAGTCCCCAGGCTCTTCTTCCAACTGATAAATGACAGGAAGATTACTGAAATGTGATGCTTCCCTGTGGTTGGTAGCGCAGAAAGCTGGTCCAAGCCGTTCTTCAGCTGAAAAATCCCTTCAGAATGTCAACAGGTGCAGAAGTTACTTCCCAAAGGGAATCCTGTCTTCCCTTCTGATGGAAGCTGGCCATGTCCCTGCCACGAGTAGGCATCCACAGGGCAGTTTGATCTTCAGGGGCCTCTGGAGCTTTCAGCTGTTTCCTAGAATAGAATAGCTTGTTATTCTTGGGAGTTAGTCTCACGGCCCTTGTTTACTTTCAATATCAGCCTTTCCGAACTAGAGGCAGGGCAGCAGAATGAGGTCATACTTCCTGTCATGATCGCATCAGTGGTGTTCACATAGTGAATGTAGCAGATCTCCTTGACCATCAGAAGGGAACAGGCAACTCAGAGTCAGGTCAGCTCGATATGCTGTGATCAATAAGGGATGCTTCTCAGAGCCTCTGTGTCTCCTCAACCTGAGAAAAATCAAGCAATGCTTCCTGTTTGTTATTTTCTGATTACATTCAATTATGAGTAGTGTACAGTTATGTTCTCGGTCCAGTTAACCTAAATATGTCGAAGATAATATATCAATGCTATCAAGTTCAGGATGCCATAAAAGAGTATAAAAATGTGATCTTATGAGGGTTTCCACAGTATTGATATGTTGAATCAAAAAAGTTTGATCTTTCAAAATGTTCAATGGGTGGCAGTCTGCGTTTACGTTTTATCACAGTTTAAATTTCTTTGTGCTTCTGTACACAACCATGCTCTCTAAGCAGCAAAAGAAGTACTTGCTCCAGAAACACCGAGGTAACACCAGGAAGTGGAAGGAGTATGCGTTTTGCAGGCTCACAGGCTATGATTAAAATAGTCTTTCATGCTAGCTTTGGGACCTCAGACTTGTGACTTGTGACTTATAGCGTCTTTGAGTTGCAATTCTCTCAAATTTAAATGTAATAATCTACAGCCTCAAGGTTGGCCTGGAGAATCAAATGAGAAAAAAAAGAAGAAAGAAATAGCTGGGTACCCGAGGAAATGTGCAAAAATGTGTTCCTTACTGGATTTTGTGAATTGACTTCTCTTTGGAGAGTTTGGTTGGTCAGGCTGCTAGAGAGTTGGTGTTATCAATTCTTGGTGATTGCTGCAGCACCAAGATTTTGTTGATGTCAGGAGACATCGGTGTTACTTCTTACACAGAATCTCACATTCTCTCCACCTCCATTGTCTTTCCCTGGGACTCCACTTACTACCTCATTCTGCCTGTATTTTATGCTAACATTCCAACTGTCTACTTGGCCTCTCTCCAACACATTATGCACGCACATATCTCACTACGGAAATCTGATTATGTCATTTCTTAAATTAAAACCGTTAATGAGGCATCTTTGCTACTCTTTCATAATAAGTTCAAAAATCATACCTGAAGCCTATGAGGACACATAAAGCCCAGCATTGCCTTCGTTTTAGCCTCATACTGCACACACTCTGTCTTCTAAAATCCGACCATGCTGGTCTTCATCTTTTCATCTTGTTCAGTTTTGCTTTCACCTTGGAGACTTTGAACTTACCACCGTTGTTTCTACATCTTGTTCCTACGTAACTCCTTCTATAACTCTCTCTGACCCTCCTAGATCAAGTTATGAAGTCCATCGCTCTCTCTACTCTTTTCATTTGGAGTGTGTATCAGCTACAGTGAGTGAACCGGGAGTCTTTCCATGTTCCATCTCCTGCTTTATTGTGAGTGTTGAGAGCTTAAAGCCAATGCTTTTCTTGTTATCTATCCTGGTTTCTATGTTTAGTATGAGGTCTAGCACACATTAGGAACTTAAAAATCTGTGACTTGCATGACTTCCATCTACCTCACTCTGGGCTTCTTGCCACTCAGAGTACAGAATTTTATCAGGGCCTGACATTGCTCTTCTGGCCAGAGTCTGGGAAAGCTAATAATCTGGAAAAAGTAGCGGGGCTGTCATTTTATCACAGAAATTACTCCACAGTCAAAATAAGTATCCAAACCTCAGTTGTTTATAGTGATATGCTTTTATTTTCTCAGGTGGTGACTTTGTAATTGGTCACCATGGCTAAGCTGAGCTTTTTGTTTTTTTCCAGAACTCTTTCCATTTCATTTTCTACCCAGCAACCTGTGCAGAATGTGAAATGTGGAAATGGAGCAGGAGCCTTGGCTGGTTATGTGAAGGTCCATGTGTTGCCTAGTTGGACTCTCAGCTTGGCACAACCAAGAGTCTCAACTGAGAAATTGCCTAGATCTGGTTGGTCTGTGGATATATCTGGGAGTCAGGGTGGATCACGATGGTTAGTTCATGTAGAAAGATCAAGCCTATTGTTGGATCACCATTTCATTGGCTATATAAGAGTACAAAGAGCTAACTGAGAGCAAGAAAGCAAGGTTGTGTATGTTCTGTCTTTGCTTTTAACTCTCAATGTGATGTGGCAGCCTCACATAGCTGCTTCTGTTTCTGCCTTGACTTCCCCAAAGTGATGCACTCCAGCTTGGAATTGCAATCCATGCAAACTCCTCTCCTATGTTGCTTTTTTTTTTTGTCAGGGTATGTGTCACAACAACTAAGACAGTCCATGCAGGTCAGACTCTGTGTCTCATTCATGCATACCAGCATAGGACATTTGGATCTCTTTGGGGACTAAACTCAAGGCTCCAGTCCCTACTGAGTCCTCTTCACTAGTTTCACAAAGCCTAGTCCAGAAGTAAGTATGGCTGCAAAGAAAGCCATCAGATTCTCTTCAAAGCATCTTAGGTAATAAGGGTTGGGACTCTCAGGTGGGAACAGGTCAACATGGCTATCACCGACGATCTGATTTTAATTGTTCTTATGCATCTCAGGTTTCGTTGCTCTGCTCCCTTCTATGGCTATCTTCTGAGCCTGACCAATTGTCCTTTGAACTCCCATTCTGTGCCACTAATAAGAACACCAAACCCGACTCTCTAACCAGCGTATACATTTGTTGTGAGGTTTAGTCCCTACTTTACAGTGGCATGCTCCACATCATGCCTAGTTATTCTCTTTCTCTGCTTCAGCTGGACTTAAAATGCCCTGTACCTGTGTTGGCTGCACACTAGCTATAATCTACTATGCTTTGGATCACTATTTATTTTATTTTTATGTTACTAGATATTGAACTTAAGAATTTAAAATGCACTAGGCAAGTACCCTACCTATAGCCAAAGTCCTAGCCCTAAGCTGTCATTGCTTTAGGATCAAGACTGGAGAATCAGCCTCATGATGGACATACCCCCTTGATTAAAAAAAAACATCTTTTTAAAAAATTTATTTTATGCATATTAAGTGACCAAGCAGGGCAGAGGAGAACATTGGATCCCCTGGAACTGGAGTTCCAGATGGTTGTGAGCTATGGTGTGGGTTCTGGGAACCTAACAGGTGTCCCCGAAAAAGCAACAAGAGTTCTTAACAGATATTCATCTCTCCAACTTAGACAACCCCATTTTAATGCAGAGTAGAGCAGAGAAGAGCAGAGCAGAGCAGAGCAGAGAGAGAGAGAGAGAGAGAGAGAGAGAGAGAGAGAGAGAGAGAGAGAGAGAGAGAAATTGTTTACAGAAACATATAACCATATAATGACTTATAAAGCTCTTTTGTTCAACTGGTACTTGAAATTTCCACTCATTGTCATACATAAGTTGAAGCAGCCTGAATGAGCAAGCTCAATGTCTCCACAGTATAAAAATTGTTTTAACCAGTGGAAAGTATCACAGATCAGAGAAATGGACAAGACAAAAGGAGGAAAATAATTAAATAACATCTAATTTCTTACAGTTCTTCATTTTAGTCAGAGATACACCCACCTTTGATTTGCTATTATTGTGTATTCACTTCTCCCCAGAGGATACTCAAGACTCATGTCAGTCATGATAGCAGAATTTAGGGCCAGGATCTCATAGTAACCTCTTTCCCAGTATGACTTGTCTTGATACAGAGGCCTTGGGACCGTCTTGTCTTCTCTGCCCAAGAAGAAGCAAACAGGCAGAGTTACTTTCACCAAAAATGTAGACAGGGGTGTTATAGGATGGTCTGAGTGAGACCATGGGAACTCTGAGATTTGGAAGGTCTAATGCTTAGATGCTGCAAGAGCCTGGAATCTGTACCTGCACAACGTGTTCAATACACTGATGGTTCTCCCCCTGCAATCAGTAACTCGGGTAGCTCGTTTTGGCTTTTAGCTCCAAAAATTAAAAGTTTTCATTTTTCATTACACTCATTACCCACACCCAAAAGATAAGAGCTTTCCATGGAGGCTGGAAAATTCTCCCAACAAACTTGCTACTTGCAGAAGTTGGAAAATGAAAAGAGATTCCTTGGCTTCTCATACTCTTCTTGTAACTTATTACTGCGTTGGTTATGCATCACATTAAAAACACGGTTGATATATTTTTTTCTGTTTTAGTCCATCATGTCCCTGACACTTGTGTCACTACCTATAGATCATTTTAGACATGCCTCAGTCTTTGTTTTTAATTGCTAGCACATTGAACTTACTGGGTCACTGCTTCTTGGATTTCCAAGTGTCACAGGACTTATTCAAGGACACTGCCTGTCTTAGTAATTAGTTTTGCTGTGAAGTCACACTATGACCAAGGCAACTTTTATGAAAGGAGCATTTAATTGGGATCTTGGTTACAGTTTCAGAGGCTTAGTTCATTATCATCTTGGCAGGGAGCACGGAAGCACACAGAGTGCTGGAGCAGTAGCTGAGAGCTACATCCTGGTTCTCAGGCTAAGAGCATTACACTGGCCCTGGCTTGGGCTTTGAAATTGCAAAGCTGACCTCCAGTGACACACTTTCTCCAACAAACGACAACTCCTCATCCTTTAAATACTTTCAAATAATGCTACTTCTTGGTGACTAAGCATTCAAATATATGAGCCAGGTATGGGGGGCCATTCTTATTTAAACCACCACACTGTTTCTTTCAAAGTTTGCAGTTTTATGAGAACCAAATTATAATAACTATCTAAACTGTGACCATATTGTGGGACCTGAATACCACCTAGGGTCATCTAGCCTTTTGGGGATGGGGACTATCCATATCAGTATAGGGAAGATGTGATAACAATACAGTTGTGAGTTACATAGTAAGAAAAAGCAAACCAGAGAAAGAATGAGCCTGGGTAGATTGCTAGGTTGTAGGTATAAACTGTACTTAAAGTTTAACCCTTGTATAAACGCAATAGACTCTCTTTCCAAATAGTGGCACAATATGAATTTCTTATGGAGTCTTCTGAGTTTGTATTTCTATGTGGTCAAACTAATTTCAGTACCTGTAGTATTTGCTTTTGAATTAGATTTTGCCTATATTTGATATTCTCAAACTTTCTTTGTCCCTAATGAGTCTCAGGATGTATCTACTTCCTGTAACTTGAACTTCTATTTTGCAGATATATTTAAATAGTGCCCTTGTTTTGATAAAAGAAAGATGTATAGAGAGGAAGATAGATAGATAGATGGATAGATGAATGTTTGGATAGATAGATAGATAGATAGATAGATAGATAGATAGATAGATTTTTTGGATAGATGGATGAGAATAGATGAGGAATATCTAAGAGAAACTGATCAGCTGTAAAACCCCATTGTAAGTCCTTGCAAACAATTGGATCCAGGAGGCAGGAATAGTTTTTTATTTTTCTCTATAATCCCCAGCAGAAAGCAATAGAGTGTATGTAAGATATCTAAATAGTTCTCAGAAAATGTGTTTTTTATGGACACACAATTAGTGCAGGTAAGACTACCCTCAGATAAATGGGCCACTTCAGAAGGTGAGAGGACCAACAGGAAGCATCTGGCACACAAACATTGCATATAGCTTATGAAACATGCGAGTCTTGTTCTCGCCAATTAAATTCTCATTACAGCTCCATGAAGTTGATTTGCAATCCCCATTTCAATGAAGAAAAGTCAAACAGAGAAGTATCTATTCCCCAAACTACTGTTAACATGTCAAGGTAATATAATTTCTGATTTTATTCCAAGTGCCTGCTTCTTACAGTGTATCAATCGAGGTCGCTACTGAATCAAGCAATATCAAGAAGCAAGTAGGCCTATTTCCTTTAACTCTACAGTTTTCTATGATCTTTAAGATATAGCTAGTCCTAAAATAACAACAGAGAGAAAAGAGAAACAGATGATGAATTGCCCTTATTAGAGTAAAGTTGTTTCTTTAGATTGTTTTGCCAAGTCATAGGAGAGGAAGTTTCAATAGCTGACCACAGAAGATGTTGCCTCAGAATCCCTCAAAGTCTTACAAGGGGAAGCTAGCACGCCAGCAGGGTAGGATGCTGACAGACCCAATGGACTCACCTCCCCCAAACTCTTCCCACAGAGAGGAACTTTGTCTATCTCAAAGACCCATCAGTTACCTTCTGGTGTAGATATTGTTGTCTTATATTGGACAAGAGGACAGACAGTGAGGCAAACTGCAAGTGGTCAGGTGTACATGACCCTGTAGGTTCCTCAACACTAACACTTGTATTCAATGCAAATAACCTGTTCACTGGTCCACTTAACTATACTCTTAAGTGCATTAAGACCAGGAACTAAAGAATGGAAATATGGCTCAATGAGTTTCAATCCAGGACCTACATCCAAAGCCTGGCTATTTGCATGGGTGCTACAGGTGGAAGATGGATACAAGTGAATCCCCAAAGCTTACTGGCTAGACTTCCTAGCCAAACCAGTGACCCTCTAGGTCAGTGTAATACCCTGTCTCAAGGCAGGAAGGTAGTGAGCAATATTTCTGGCTTTGGCCTCTACACTATGGTGCTTAGGTCCCTGTGCTGGCAAACTCACATGAACTCACCTCAACACACACTTAAATCTAGCAAATCTAGCACTGTTCTTTGAACATTTCAGATATTCAATAAATGCACATGAGAAAGAAAGTGGTAATGGTCAATTTTTGTTGGTACTGGCTCAAACCTATAAAGAGTTATTAAGTATTAGTAATTACAGTTTGTGGGACTTGAGAGAAACCAGAAGTTAAAGGCACTTGCTGTTCTTTCAGAGAACCTGGCTTTTAGTCTCGCACCCACACAGCAGCTCACAACCATCTGTAACAATAGTTTCAGGGTATCCTTTGCCTTCTTCTGAGGATATATATATATATATATATATATATATATATGCGCCAAACCCTCATACACAAAAAATTAAAATAATTTAAACATAATTGCAGTTTACATAGTGTTGTTATGTGAAATTTACTTATCCTTCAAATGCTAGATATCTGGTTTCTTCTCTTTACTCAGTCTTTCCTGGTCTGCACAGGAAGAATGCATGGATTCCTATAACACCTCTATTTCATGTTGTTTTTTAAAGATTGATTTATTTATGTATATGAGTGCTCTATTTACATGTATGTTTGCATGACAGAAAAAGGCATCAGATCCAATTACAGATGGTTGTGAGTCACCACATGGTTGCTGGGACGTGAACTCAGGACCTCCGAAGAGCAGCCAGTGCTCTTAACCCCTGAAGCATCTCTCCAGCTCCCTGCTGTTTTGTACATGGCTTCCCTCTGTGTTTGTTTCTGTAGCCATCTTCCATCACATAAAGTCACTTTAGTGTAGGAACCTCCTTTTACTTCACTTTCTGTTCTCTTACTTTATGTCACTCACAGTTTAGCAGTAGGTAGGGGAAGTTTAATCAAAATAAAGCAACAGAAATGCTGCCAGCTGTTATGGGGCTAAATGTATAGTCCCTAAATTCCCACATTGATGTGTCCAATCCTCAGTGTTATGGTGTCTAGAGGTGAAACCATTGGTAATTTCTTGGGTCCTGAAATTGGGGCCTCCAGGAATAAGATTGGTGCTTTTAGAAGAGGAAGCAGAGATGATAATTTCTTTTCAGCCTGTGGGGAAACAAGGAGAAGATGACCAACTGAAGGCAGAAGAGAGCTCAAGAACCAAATCGGTCGGCATCTTTATGTTGAACTTCTGAATCTCTAGCATGGACATGCGATTTGGGTGTTTAATTTGCCTCCTTTGTGGTACTTTTGCAACAGCAACCTAAATGAACTGCAACCTTTCAATAATTAATAAATGAACAACAGAAGAAGAAATGCAAATATCCTGCACGTGTCCAGGTTGCATTTGAAGATGCAGCCAGATTGAGTTCCTTTTTGTTTCAAGGACAGCAACTATCACCAAACAGACCTTGCCTTATCATTTCCCTGTCTTAAATTATTTACTTATTTATTTTTGAGGTATTGCGGTATGGAGCTCCGACTAGGCAAGTGCTCTTCAATTTCTACCATTTAGATACTTCCTCAGCCTGACAATTTTGTATTCTTCTTAGATATTAAAAGTTATCTTAATCAAATGGCTGAAACCAATCATTTGTGCCTCAGATGATTGAGGAACAATATGCCTACTTCTGATCCAAACAATAGTCTGCTAGACTTTTTTAAATCCCAAGTTAAAAATTCAGTAACTTTGAATCAAGGAATACATTTGTTGAAAGGGACTGTGTTGATAGCTGTTAGTTTGTATGGCTCCTGTGTCCTGGTACTCTTGTCTCCTTCCTGAAATTGCAACAATCCCCAACAATGTATCTCTAAGTTGCAGAGACTGACTGGAAAAGCAAATAGTCCACGACTTTGAAAGCAGCTCAGATCTGTCTCTTACTGGATTTGTCCTTCACTGAGCTTTGCTGACCAGAAGCATGTGCTCGGCTGTGGAGGTTGGTGGTAAACTGTAATTTGCAGTTACACTCAGTCTACACCATTTAAGCTGAATATTAGTTATTTTTGTTGCCAGCTTTCATTTTTCTTTCAGTGGAAACATCTCAGTTTTGCTTTAATGACCCCACTGACTTCTATCCTTAATTTACACGGTTTTGTACAATTTCTACTTGATTTTCATGATAGAGATGTTAGTTTCTTTCAGATCAGGATCATGGCTACCACTGCTAATTCAGAGTTGAACTTAATTTAGGTCAATGAAAGAAAGACTTTGTGTGTGTGTGTGTGTGTGTGTGTGTGTGTGTGTGTGTGTGTGTGAATATTTTAATGATAAGGCTGAAGCTGCTAGGGAACAAAATATAGATGATAAGACTCAAGTCAGCCTAAAAGAAGCAGAATGAAAAATATTGTGATTTGATCCTTAAATCAAACTGACCCAAAGGGAAGAAATATTCTTATCTCATATTCATTCCTGAGTTTAATACTTTCTCTTTATGCTTAAGACTCTTTTCATGGAATACTATCATTTGTATATATGTACACACATATATGTGTGTATGTGTTATATGTATGGCATATACAATTGTGTGTGTGTGTGTGTGTGTGTGTGTGTGTGTGTGTTATCTTTGGAGGCCATAGAAAGATGTTGGATATTCTGGTTTATCAGTTTCCACCTTATTCCATTGGTGTAGATATTTGGTTTTACCAAATATAGAGAGAGGCTAACAAGCCCACACAGAGCCAAGATTGGGTTTGTTGATGTTGTTGTTTTATACAAAGGTGATTGAGATTTGAACTCAGTCCTAATGTTTGCTCAGTACTTCTTCATGAACCAGCTCTCCTGTGTCTCCAATAATCTCAAGTGAGCAAAAATTTTTTCACACCCTTTAGGACTAATACTTTTGTGTACATACAGCCCATTTAGTGTGGCATATTAAGACATTGCCTCCAAAAGAAAAACTAGAACCTAAGAATTGACATTTCATCAAACAACCCAGGAAAGCCTAATACAGATGAGTAGAGGAGTAAAGCTTGAGAGATGCTGATCTAGGGAGTAAAAGTGATACCAGTGAATAAGAAAAATCTGAGGAGACACCATTTGTCACCATCAGAACTGAAAGAAAAGAGCTCATCTTCTTTCTGGGTATAGCAAAGGGTAACATGATTTGAAGCATCAGGAGGGATTCCCAAGTCAAATGCTATTCTGAATAAGGAACCTGTACATTCTTATAGCACTTTCTCTTGTTGTATATGACATGATTCTGTATCTTTATCTGAGACTACCCAGGGGACCCCCCTGATGTTCATTAATAAATAACACTTCTTTCCACTCTAAAAACTGTCCAGGATTGGATGATAGATGTTATGGCCATTCCTTGCTTCAGAGCAATTGGCATCCAAAGACACCTTGTCCCTCTTGTGGCATACATGCACTTGCACATTTAATTGTTCATGCACACATATATGTATATGTACTTTTAGTAGCTGGAACTGTGATATCTTGGAGTTACTGCTGCCTACTCAGAAAGTCTTTAGTTGCAGAAATACAAGTGGCTTCTGAATATCCCAAGAACATTCAGTAAATACATACAACAACACACACACATGTATGTCATTACACACACACACACACACACACACACACATATATATATATATATATATATATATATATATATATATATGTCATCTGACATGCCGCTTTTTAGTGTTATAGTTAATAAGGAATTCATTATTATTAGCTATGTGAACAGAAACCTATAGTAACATCTGAAGAGATGAGGTCTGTCAGTTTGCTGCTGCCTTGGAGGTCTGCTGTAATTGATACATTCTGATCAACTTGATCACTATTGAGCTCAAGTATTTTGCATTGATGCTGTTTTAAAATATCTTTGAATAGGGAGATTTGCCAGTGCTGGCTATTGCAGCCACAGTTCTCCATTAAACTAATCTATTAACAAAAATTCTTGAATTGTTTTGATTATGCCGAAGCTAATTACAATTAAATAAACAGGAAAAGTTACCTGTCTTGTTTCTGAGGTTGACTTGTATTTCCCTGCTCCAAGTTACATGCACAGTTGCTAAGTATTTTAGCAAGTATTATGGTTCTACACTCAAATTTCTAGTGTTGGAGGAATTTAGATCAATGATTTCTGCCTAACAAGTGTTGTTTCAAGATAATTTTCCTACTGCTTGTTTGGTTCTGCCCAAACACAGCTGTAAGGTCTTTCTTTCTATATTTAGAGTCAGAGTGACTGATGGCTTATATCCACCATCTGGAAGAGAATGTACTGAGTGGAAGAGAAGAGATAGGAATACATGGCTGGGGAGACTCCCTTAGTGTCTTCTCTACCCTGTATCAACGTACTGATCTTAAATTCAGACTCTACATGCCATGGAGGGAATGCAACATGTGAAATGTTTTTCTTTCTCTCATATGTATGTATGTATGTATGTAGGTAGGTAGGTAGGTAGTGTGTGTTTGTGTGTGTGATGTAATGTTTGCAAATGTGTGGCTGCATGTGTATGTGTGTGTAGAAGCTCAAGGTTGATGGTAAGTATCTTCCTTAGTAACTTTCCACCTTATTCAGTGAGGCATGTTCTCTCAAGTAGACCCAGAGTTTGACAATATAGCTAATCTAGCTTGCTCCTGTCTCTGCCTTCTGAGTGCCACCCTATCTGCATGCCCACTCAGAATTTAGATGGCTTCAAGGTATCTGATCCCTAGTCCTTATACTTACATAGAAAGGGCTTTAACCACTATGTCTAGCTATGTCTCTAGACCTAGGTGAAATTTTGTCAGTTTTATGATGTCAAATGTCCCCACTTTAGAGTAGATTATATATACCATCTTTTGAAATAAAGTAATTCCTAAAACACTTCCAAAATATCAATAGGACTGTGGTGGTTTGAGTGAACATGGTCACCACAGGCTATGGAGGGAGGGAGGAAGTGTCACTATTGGAAGGTTGTGGCCCTTTTGGAGTAGGTGTGACCTTGTTGGAGGAAGTATGTCACTCTGTCATTCACTGTGGGCTTTGGGATTTCAGAAGCTTAAGCCTGGCCCAGTGATGCACTCTTTCTTTCTGCTGCCTGGATTCAGATGTAGAACTCTCAGTTAACTTTCCAGTACTATGTCTGTCTACATGCTGTCATGCTTCCCTCCCCCAAGCCCCCATGATGATAGTGGACTAAACCTCTGAACTGTATGGCAGCTTCAATTAAATGTTTTACACATAAGACTGTAAGACAGTGGACCATGGAAGGAAACTAGGTATGGTTGAATGGGTCCAGAGTCTCCAGCACCCAGGTACCCCCCTGAGATAGTAGGTAGTTTCCTGCTTGCTATTAGATTCCTGGTCTGGAACATATGTCACACTTCCCACAAAGGAAACATGCCTTGTAGTCTCATAGCCCAGAACACAGTTATCCATGCCAATGAGGTACCTAGAGGCCCTGAGGGTTTAGCCAATAAGCTCCCCTTTCTGAAAATGCCTTCCTGCAAAAGATATTTAATATCTTGTCCACTCTGAGAAGTTGGTTTGCTCCTATTTCCCATGCTGAGCAATCGATAAACATTTTAGAAGCAAGGACTGTCTCTTTCATTAAGAACTGCAAAGGAGGGCATGGAGAAAGACTTCGAATACCAAGCTTCAGCCTAAGTCTCCTGCAGAAGGCCCCTTTGTACTCCCAGTCAACTGCAACCTAGCTAAAGACTTTTGCTGATGAGCTGAGGCAGAGTTCCCATCGCCCCTGGCCCTGGACTTTTTGTCATCCTCAATCCTCGGGCTCTAAGCCCCACTCCCAACTCTTCACCACTCAGAGGTGCCTGGATATCCGGGAGTTTTGGAGCCCCTGGTCCTGACCTCTTAGTTCCTGACTCCTGGGTGTGTTAGCCCAAAGGTGACTGAATGTCCGGGAGCTTGGGAACCCCAGCTTCAGCCTCCCACATCTTAAACTGTGTTTACCCAGCCCCTGATGTGTCTTGGTGCTTCCCTAAAGCCCAGGATAAACATAGTCAAGTTTTGCCTCCCCAGCAGTGCTTCTGCACCCCAGCAGCAGGGCGGAATGTGGACCCACAGAGACTCAGTTTTCATCGCACACAATTGAAAAATTTTCATTCTTATAAATGTCTAAATGGACATTCACATGCATGGCTTGGTGTAATTCTTCAAGATAAGGAGCTGCATTACGTACTCCAAGCTATTTAGCAGACCTGGTACCTCCTTGTTAAATAGTAGAGATTTTCCATTGCAATTTAGTGACAACTAAATGTGGCACTCCCAATTTTAACATGTATTCCAAGGGAGGGTATTAACTCCACAGGAACACAAGTTATTCAAGCCACTAATGTACCTAAGACCTCATTCCCATTTATAAAAAAAATTCATTTTTGATTTGAAATTTTTATACACATGTATTATAAATTGTAGTAATTTTCACACCCCATTCCCCTTCTCACCTCCTCCTTCACTGGAACTCCTCTTCTAAACAAGTCTTAGCTCTGCTTTCTTTCATGTTTCCATTTTGAGTGTTGCTCTCTGAGCTTGCTAAGGTCATTTGCCTGAATGGACATGGGTGATCCCTCTCACTTTTATTCTCTACTGTACCTTTTTTTATTGCATATTTTATTTACATTTCAGATGTTATTCCCTTACCCCATCCCCCCCCCCAGGAACTCCCTATCCCAACCCCCCTCCTCCTGCTTTTATGAGGATATGGCCCCACCTACCCCCACAACTCCCACCTCCCTGCCCTAGAATTCCCCCGCCCCCACCCCTGAGTATCCAGCCTTCATGGGACCAAGGATCTCCTTTTCCTCTCCTACATATACAGCTGGAGTCATGGGTCCCTCCCTATGTGCTCCCAGGCTGGTGTTTTAGACCCTGGGAGCTCTGGTTGGTTGGTATTGTTGCTCTCCTCATGGGGCCACCAACCCTTTCAGCTCCTTCAGTTTTCTCTCTAACTCCTCCATTGGGAACCCCTTGATCAGTTCAATCATTATCTGTGAGCATCTGCCTCTGAATATGTCAGACTCTGGCAGGCCTCTAAAAAGACAGCTATATCAGGCTCCTGCCAGTGTACCTTTGAGGGACTCTGTTTATTTTTACTTGAAATAGAAGAATCATCATGTTGGTAGGCACTCAACATAGAAAAGAGTATATATATTCAGAAAAAGTATATATGTATATATACATAAACATGCATATATTTATATTTAAACACACACGTATTTATATGACTGCACACACACACTACATATACATAACACACATATACATCATATACATATATTGAAAGTCAGAAACCTGACTTAGTGGTACTATCACTGATATGATTTGTAAACTTTTTCCTTATTTTGAACACTGCTAGCATCTTTTAATACAAATTTTTAAAACAATATGGTTTAAATAGCATTTAAAGCAAGACCTATAGCCACAAGGGAGATTAAACTCATTAGATTCTAATAGTTTCATCCCTTTTAGTGAAGAGTTGACTCTTCCTCTAAGATTCCTTACATTTAGGTTAGACTCTGAACCAGATAATCCTGATTTATAAATATATATCTTTATTTGTTAACATTATACATTTTATTGTTTAAATTAAGTGTTGTTTTTAATTGCATGCTTGTTTTAGGTGATATGTAATTCCTGCAATCATCCTAATGTATTAAGGACATGTACTACTAAAACAGTAATTATTGCAAACATTGCAAAGCACAGTACTGAGGACAGAAGATTTGTAGAACTGGCTTCTTACATTGGCATATTTTTGTGTGATAAATCTTACTTGTATTTTAATTTACATCAACTTAAATAACCACACATAATATTAAGAAAAGTGGAAAGTATAATTCTGCCTGTGACAGAAGAAAGATTCTAGAAATATTAATTGTATTGGACTAATGAAAACTACAGAGGAAATTTCTCAGATATTGAAAAGAAGAACATAAAGACAAACATCATCTAAGGACTGTCTTACATTGTTTGTAGCATCGCTAAGCTCAGTGTAACTCTGCAACTATATATATACACATATATTTGAATGAATGTCTTTTGAATAAAAGGACGATTATGAACATTTTCTCAATTTACCAAATCTCTTGAAATTTAGAGAAAACGTTTCTATTTTCACTGTACACGATGAAGCAAGATAAATATAAGTGCCATTTGTATGCAATGATGCACTTTTAAAACGTGGGAGGCAGAGTGATGGAGTGGAAAGAAAAACATAGATGTTTCCTCTCAATAGTACATTGAATGATCACTTGTAGATCTTTTCAAAGCTGGGACAATGATTCGCATGCTTAATATAGATTTTGATGCATGGTAGGTGTTCAATAGAAGTAGTCCTATACTGTTAATTGTGAAGACTTGTTCTATTACTGCCCTAAACTTCTTAAGAATTTTAAAAGATTCTTAAGAATCTTTTGTTTTATAAAGATTTCTGAAATTGGAGAGTAGTATAAGTGTGCAGTTGTGATTGTCATGTGATATATTTATAGCAGAGTGTCGGTGAGAAAGTATCCATTCAAAAGAGAGAATTCTGACTTTGTAATATAGATCTGTGTCTGTCCCTAATGTGGGCTAGAACACCATGAAAAGTGTGTGGTGCACTGATAAGTTTGCCCAATGTGTCAAGTAGTAGGATTTATTAAAACAAATTTGTTTGAACAACAATCACAAAAGGACACCATCCTCTTGACCCCACCAAGGGGAATTTACAGCTCAGGTCCCTTCTATGGGCAAGAAGCCCATCCCCGGCCGAAGCCCCACCCCCAATATAGTCCTCCAATCGGCTGCGCCGCGCCAGCCCAGCCCTCGCGTACCACGTGATACAACCTAGCCCGCTTCCGGCGCGTCGCGGGTGGCTGACGTCCCCGGCTGGCGTCGCGTCAGGGCTGGCCGGCGGCGGTGGCGGCGGCGGCGGCGACGGCGTCTGCGATGGTAGCGGCCCCGGAGTGGGCTTGAGGGCTCGGACCCCGCTTCCTCCCGCTCTTCCTCGGGCCGACGCGGCGCCGCGGGCCCGGCTCGCTCGGCTCCCACTCCCTCTCCTGCCGCTGCCCGGGCAGACTCGGACGAGGCCCGCGCTGGCCGCCCTGACGCGCCCCGGCTCGGCTCCGGACGGCCCGGCTGCTGTGCGGAGACGAGGCCGAGTCGGTAAGAGGCGGCGGAGGGGCCTGGAGGCTGCCGGGTCCCCGGGCCGCTCTCGCGCCCGCGTTGTTCTCGGCCGGCGTCCCGCTCCCTGCCATCCGCTGACCCTATTGTCTGCGCGCCGCCGCGCTACCCCCGCCTTCCTTCCCTTGCCGGGCCGGCGGCTGTCAACCTGCAGCTCCCGGGCTCCGGGCCAGCCTCAGCCGCGGCCTTTCCTGGCTCCCCTTGACACCCCTGCGAGCCCGCCTCGTCCCCCACCTCTGCTTAGCTTCGCGGTCTTTTCCCTCACCGCTCACTAACTCTATGTGCCTGTCTCTTTCCTCTCACTGTCATCTCTGCTAACTTCCACCATCCTTACATCACTGTTTTTTTTTTTTTTTTTTTTTTTTTTTTTTTACCGCTTTTCCTTCTCTTTTCATTCCTTTTACCCTCTCTCTCCCTGTTTCGCAGTTTCACTTTAAGGATCTGTCCAGTAGATGTCTTTTGTAAAAGTTCTTAATTCAGTTGCCTCCTTCTCTCATCTCCGCACAAGAGAATGGAAATCATCCCTGCCTTTTGAGGTGCCTCATTCCTGAGAGTCACTGGGGGATTAGATTTACAGGCTGGAAGTTTGATCTTAGGAAATGTTAGCATAACTGGCAAACTGCCTCTTCGGATTCTATTTCTGTACATTGAAGTAACAGCCTTGTATGTTGCACACTTACAAGATTTCTATTTAAAATATTTATGTTTGTCCCCATTACACCTAGTGTGCCCTGGCTATGACCTGGCTATGAGTCTTAACCCCACGGATGCCATGGCAGGATATTTTATAGCCCCTTAACCACGACCTTGTAAACTTGATCCCCCATATTTTTGTAACAAGCATTGATGCTATTTCTTCCCTTTTCAGATTCAAAAAAAGAAAGAAAGAAAGAAAGAAAAAGAAAACAAGGGACATTTAGAATTCTGTTTGCTGTTATGGTTTATCTATTTTAAACATAAAACATAAAATTTTTCATTTGTGTGGAATTTAATTTTTTTTTTTTTTTTTAAGCTAGAGAGATCCTAGTGAGTAGTCATGTAAAACATGTTTTAAGCATCTCCTTCCGACAAGAGCAGCATTAGCGTCCTGGTTACCAACCAATAATTATATTTTGATGAGACTGTGCTTACCAATTATTTTCATTCAACTATTGGTACTTTTAGAATATATGCATCTTCTTCAAACACTCAGTAGTAAATAAAGGCCTCACGTGTGCTAGGCAGCCAGTGTGGCCACAAGAACAGTAAATACTTCACATGTGAATGGGCTATAGAGAAGTAATGACTCCTCTGCAGTTTTTTGGTTTTTCTTTTCTTTTTTCTTTTAAATGAGAAACTTTTTAAAAAATTGTCATTGTGTGCACTATGTTGAGTTAATAATAGAAACCATACTCAAAAGTCTGACATGATTGATTATTAAATGTGAAATTTAAGAAAAATCTTTTGCAAGTCTTTATGTTAAAATTATCCTGTGGTATACTGCTGAGATAGTATGTACTAACTATCCTGATCTTCTGGGAAGATTGGTTAGACTCCTCCATGACACAGTGCTTGTCTGCTGCTTTCTCCATGGTTTTGGAGTTTTCCATAGGGTTGAACATTTTGACATCCTAAATGAAATTAAGTGGAAGATGATTAAGCTGTTCCCTTCAGGGGTTTCAGTAAACAGAATTGTCTTAATTTTTAAAACATAACTTTCAGCTGCCTTTGGGTTGGGCTTTCCTGAGCATTTTGGTTTTTTCAGTTAAGGTTTGAGGCATTTTAGCTATTAATGAGTCTTAATAGCTTGTCTCTTCTCTTTAGCTGTTTGTCCTTTCTGTATTCCTTTTTAAAATGCCCTACCAAGACTGCCTTCTTGTTGTAGCCTACTTACAAGTGTTGGTGATCTTTCAATTAAAAGTCTGTCAAATATTGTAACGTCCCATGTATTCTTTTGGAAATTAGTTAAATCCCATCTGTCCTTTAACTATACTTCATGTGCATCTCATGCATTGGAACCTAACTTTCTTTTCTCTTCTTGAGGTAGTGGAAAGAAAATACTGAAGAATAGGATCTCAAGATGAGTAAAAAGCCCCCAAATCGTCCTGGAATCACTTTTGAGATTGGTGCTCGTTTGGAGGCACTGGACTACTTACAGAAATGGTATGGAAAATAACAGAATATTTACCCAAAGTGCAAAATTTGTAGCTTTAATAAGTCAGTTGCTATTCTAACTACATGTCAGTCACATGAGAATATTCATCCCCTGAATACACACACATCAGATATTAAAAACATCAGATATTGTACAGTGCTTTAGCTGTTTGAGGTTTGGCAAGTGTCTAGAGTAAACAGCTAATAGAGAGGGTGTTACCATTGAATAACTAACAGAATAATATTGGCAGAGGACAAGGAAGGCTAATTCACACATTTAGCTTCCTAAAAATTTGTATAAAAACCATGATGTGTTTATTTTCTTGATGTTTACCAGATAAATATTAATGATTAGGACTTGTACTGTCACAGGGTACATATCCATCTTTTACTATCCTACTGAAAAGCAAAATCACAACCTAACCGCCTCCTTCCTTAAAGAGCGGAAACTCAAGTCATGTGGTAGCAGACTGTTGTACTAGAAAGGCAGTCCTCTCAGAACGGCACTTTGTCCTCTTGTTCTGGTCATCTGTGGCAGGTGGTCAATATCAACACCCCATGCATATCACTGACATAGTGGTGTAGGAAAGGGTGATATGCTAGTGCTATATCCATGTGGTGAGGAGAGGAGGGAAACAGCATTCAGGGGTCACTGGCTCACAGAACACCAAGGATAAGGGAATGAGCTGATAGTGGCTCATCACTCTGCCTTCTGCCTTCTAGGCTATTGTCTTGTTGCCGTTCTTGGGCCACTGAGAGGAGCATTTGATAGGTTCTGCCTGGGACCAGTGCTATCTTTGCTCCCTTCTGACACTCATCTGTTTTGGAGAAGGACCTGGCATAGCTACTCCAGGACTTTATTCACTGTACACTTTGATGTTTTCTCTCACCATAGCTTTATTAGAGTCATAATGAAAGCCAGTAGATTCGCTTCTAATCCATTTGCATTCAGTCTACTTACTGAATAGGCAATGGCAGGCAGAAACCTTGTTTGATCATAGTGCTGACCTGAGACTAGCCCTGGGGTTTTAACATCTAGCCCTAGACTTCAGCACATCTATATATATCACTAGCTTAATGGCCTCAGTTTTCGGCTCTTCTGTAGGACTTTTGAAACTCTGATTAGAGGCTGAATGCCAGTTATTTTGCTTCTTTTCCTTAGCTACTCAGTGGGTAGTTCTTTTAAGGAGTCAGTTTATTACCAGGTGGACAGTATATATAGTGTTTTCTTGAACTTGAAAAGCACCTGAAAAATAGGCTTCATCATAGCAAGGGAGATTTAAAAACAGTGTCTAGATTTTACCAATGTCAGCAAGGATATGTTGGTGACAATGGTGAAATGCTCCCAACTACAAAATAGTGGATTTATACCGTGCAGCAAAAGATGCCAGTTTGTGCAGGACTTGGCTTTCATGGTTGTGATTTAGCCAAGATTGTTTTACTGTGAAGATATACTATTGAATTTTTGTGAGATATGAATATAAAGAACCTTTCTTTACTGTTTTTTTAAAGTTACTGATTTTGTGAATAACAAGTTATTTCATATTCATATATTCTCATAGGCTTCTCAGCCAACAAAGTGCCACTGAGCTAGCATCAAGCTTTGAAGAAGCACATAGTTTATTAGTTCATGCTGTAGTTTTTAGGGTCACTAAGGTAGCTTTAATTTTTTTCAAAACCTACTTTTAATGATGGTTCTTAAATGTTTTAACCTCCCTTATAGCCCATTACCCACTAGGTAGTAAAAAAAAAAAAACAATAAGGGGAAGTGGACCTGTCTGGAAAGGTTCTTTGGAGCAACTCCCCTTCCAACTTTCCAAAGATCCCTTAAGTTTCCACTTCACACTAATGTAATTTTGACCTCCATGTATAAGGGGTTTACTTTTGGTGGTGAAGTGTTCTCTAATTCAGTGGCTGTTATATTTTGATTTAGTAACTAAATTATAAAAATATTTTTATAAAAATACTTGTTCAGACCTTATTTGAGTATACTTTAGTGTCTTATGCTTCAGAGTATAATTGTTGAAAGCAAGTCAGAGTTGTAGCTTCTCAACAAAAGAGAGTCATGCTAACTATGTTTTAATGTCTACATGTATTTCTAGTAAGTCCAGTGATGATGGCCCTATTGAGATACATTGGCCAGTAGACCATGTTTACTTTTTCGTTCTCAAGACATGTACACTGAACTATATACTTTGGAATTAAGGTATCACATACAGGTACCTTTCCTTTTAAAAAGAAATATTAGAGAGGCTGCAGAGATGGATCAGTTTAACCACTTAAAGAAAGTTAAGTTAACCAGCTAAACTTAAATTTAAGCAGTTAAGGGAGCTTGCTGCTTTCCCATAGGATCTAAGTGTAGTTTCCTGTACCCATGTCGAAAGACTCACAACTGCCTATAATGCCAGCTTCAGGCTATATGATGCTTTCTTCTGGCTTCTGAGAGTATGCTCACTCACATGCACATACACATATACATAAAGAATTTAAAAAATATTTTAAAAATATTTTTATTTTTATTTTTATTATTTTCTGTGTGAGTCTTTTACCTGCTTGATGCCTGAGGAGCTCATATAAGGGAGTTAGAGATAGCTGTGAACCACCCATGTTGTAGGTGTTGAGAAATGACCAGGTAGGTCCTTAGAGCAGCAAGTGCTCTGAACCATTGAGCCATTTTTGTAGCCCCCACTTTGTATACATGAATTAAAGAGGGGAGTTGGGGGGCAGAACAAGCCAAGCATAGTGGCACACTCCCAGCAACTTCAAGGTCATCATGGTAACATAGTGCGACTACTTCAGAATAATGTATCCAGGTTTGGGGAATTTAGCTTTATGGTGGAACACTTGCCTGGTATGTACAAAGTCTTCTATACCACCCACTCAAACAGAAAACAGCATCAAAAGCACAAAAGTTAAGTTCCTCCTTTTAGATTTAAGAAGATATAGTTTACTAGGAGACTTAAATCTGTTTCTTAGGAAGAGTACCATTAGAAAAGAGCAGGAAATACTGCATACTAGATAGCTTCTTATTGAGAATTCACATATGCTACATAGAGATTGTTGTTTCCTGTTTTCAAAGTAAGTATGCAACTACCTATAGAAGTCACTGACAGTTTGATTGGTCTGTCTGCACTAGTGAATGCAGGCCCTGAGAAGTCATTCTATAGTTTTTCAGTTTTCTTTATATTTGCTTTTGTTACCTAGATAGATCTCTTCTATACAGAGTAAACCTCTGCTGCACACGGATATTTAGTTTTTAAATATTTTGTCATCTTATTTAAAACATTTTCTTTCACTTTATTTTCTAAACAATCTGCATTAAGTACTGTGCTAGATTAGCTAATGTAATCAGCTGTTTTTAAATAGTATTTTTCTATTATATTTTCCTCTTTTACCTATGTCTACTCACATCTTGACATTGAGTTTTATCTCTGGAAGACATCATAAGAGTGCAGAAGAGTACCAAAACAAGTATTTTGGTATAGGAATATATTTGGGGAAAGAATGTTCATAATAAAGTTATATTGGAGACACTAAATGGATGGTTTTTAATTTATGCAGTTATTGATCTGGTACGTATGTGCAAATCCTTGCTTGTTTCGAAGTAACACTGGCTAATATTTATACAATATTTTAGGATCAAATAAAAAGATTTCTGAACTTACTTTGAATTCTACAGTTTCAATTTAAAACACTGACATAAATACCAGGGGAGAGCTGAAAAAGAAACCTTTGTGAATCAGAAGACTTCAGTGTCCAGGCTTTTAATAGACCTTAGTGTTGGCATGAGAGTAAGCTAGACTCACACAGGACAGACATGTCATTGTAGTTGGCTGTGAGAGTATATCCTACTCGTGTAGACTTTTCTAGATGGCAGAGCACCTGTATACACATTGACACTTAACCATGTGCAGTATAGTTGGTAAGTCATAAAACTGGTTTTAACAATTTCCCTGCTGCCTTTTGATTAAGTTGTTATTCTGCAGTCAGTGGTTTATTTATGAGAACACACCAGATGGAGTGATATGCTGTTAGTCTTAGAATATTTGAAATACAGTTAAAGTATTTAGAAGAGTTCTGCTCTTCTGACTTCTTTTGGAATATTCCTATTCTGTTCTAGATCTAAAGAAAAGGAAAGTGAGAGATTAAAAAGTATGGCAGTGTCTCCAATTATGAGAACTTGCTAGAACAGTTTAAATTTGAGTTGGCAAATGCTATTCCTACACATTTGGAAGGTTTGAACTATATGGAACATTTGCAAATGTGTTTAAATTGTTCACCAACAGAATTTTAAAAGTGTGAAAAAATTCGAGAAGTTAAGATTGTAGTAGTGACAGATACCTTCTAATTGAAAATAAATGTATGTTTTATTTTTAAAAAATAAAAGCAGCTTTAAATTGGTGGCTCTGCGGAGGAATATAGAGACATGTGATCTATGTTGAAGGCTGGAGAATGCCTCTGAAAATTGGTCATTGTAATGAGTTTCAAATTTATAGGAACATAGGTGAAGATAGAGATTCTTTAGCTGATATGAACAAAGTTTTTGTCCTTTTCATTTGTAGTTTCCAAAAATTTTCTTTTTAATACTTGAAATATAATTACTTTGAATCATTCACTGCTATTGAAAGGCTGATTTCTACTGTAAACTCAGAAAAAAGTGTCTTTGAATGTATAATACTAACATAATTGAATTATATATCACGTTCTAAAGTCCACAAAAAAATCTGGACTACAGTTTAAGCCCTAGATTGAAATGATAAGAACTTCATTTTAAATTCTGATGTTTAATCTACTTTAATCATTAAGTAGGCATGTTACAGCATACAAACACTTGAAATTTTCCACAAACCAGAGCTCTGCCTACTGTGTTTAAGATGCTAATGATGACGTTTATAAACCTTCTCTATAAAAAAGTATAAAAAACAAACTTAGAAATAGGGTAGGTGGGCTCATTAATTCAGAGTACACCCGATCCTTCTGTTCTTGTTCTTACCACGTGTGCTCAGTATATTGATGCATTTTTTTAATTATTTTTTTTCTAATTCACAAAGTTCTTTTTTAACCTATTTTCTTTGAAAAGAAAAGTTACTGGAAGTTATTAGAAGCAAGAAAATAGGTGTTGTAAATGCTTTTTTGTTTTTTGTTATGGACTTTGTATCTCTGCTTTGGTTCTAGTGGGAGTCCTCCATGATAGTTTTTTTCCAATTAAAATCCCAGTTTCTTTCTTTTTTCTTTTTTTAAAATCTATTTTCACCTTTTCTGAGTTGACAGATAATTTTATAGATGTATCTGTCACATACCTGAGACAGAAATAAACTAGGTATGAAGAATTTATAGGTAGTTTTTCAAAACTGCTAGTCACTTAGAAGAAAAAAAAATAATGTTCAGAAATATAGAGAAAAGCCAGTATAACTTGGAACCAAAATATAAATGTCTGAAACATTTTGGTGATAGAAAGTTTTCACTCCAGGTATAGTTTGATCACCAGTACAATCCACTGTCTCATACAGATTTCCAACATTTTAGTCTATTGGCTAAACATGCCAGGGCCAACACTGTTCCTAACTTACCTAGAGGCATATGTATGTGGTATTTAAGAGCTCTCAGGTGCCTTTCTTCTTAGAATTATAATTTTAGGCAAGGCAAGTTAATTTCACGTCTTCCTCTCCAACGACCTTCCTCCTGAGTTTAGCTTAGAAGCCAATCTTCAAATTGGCAATTTTGTTTCATGGCTTCTTTCATAAATTTATAAAAGTATGAAGGTGAATATCATTAGGCTTTCTGTGCTTTGTGTGTGTGTGTTACGTATTTGATATGTGATTTAATGGCAACCATTATCCTACATATTCTCAGCATTCTTATTAATTTGGTTATTGTTGACATCATTTTCTGTATAGTGGCTATTTATGTGAAATAACAGAGAGCAATTTCATACATGTTTGAATAAGAAGCAGACTCTTTGCAAGAAAAAAAACCAGATAAATTATTTTAATTTCTGTATTTTCTTCACTGGTAAGAACCTGCTGGGTTTGAACCACCATAGTGATGAGTTAATCATCTAGTGCATAATGTAGAATCTATAATGATTGAATAAATCATTTTTATGGACTAAAACACTCAAGTTCAAGGATCCATCATTTATAATCTCTTTAACTTGAGCAAGTTATTGAACCTTTGGAAGCACTGGTGACTTCACTTTTTTAAGAAAGTAGGAAGAGTTTGGTATGGTATATATAATCCCAACACCCAGGAGACAGATATTCTTTTGAGATATGGCCAGATAGTATGCATAGTAAGACCCAATCTCATAAGCAAAACATGGGATAGTAAGATTAAAGCACATAGTATACTGAAAGAGGTTAGGAGCTGAGCATGGCTCCTCCCACATTAACATCAAATAAGGTAAAGCCTAGTGAAATAAGTCAATGTAAGTCTGTAGAATTAATCAGAAGTGGCATAAACAAACCTCACTATTGGAAGCTATTAAAAATGCTTAATATTAAAGAGAATTAGAGAGCTGTAGCCTAGACTTCCTGACTTTACTGGCACAAATTTTAAAAGTCTGGTTCTAGAAATTCGAACAAATTATTCAAGGTACATGAACTTTGAATCCAGTACCAAACTTTGAATCCAGTACCAAAGAGCATGGTTTGGTGAAGGTGGGAAAGAATTCCCTTAGTACTGGTAATGTGGGAAGTTAACGGGGATAAAACCATGAAGCAGGTTGAAAGAAACATTTCTACTGGCCATTGTCATAGGGGTAAGTAGATACGGAAAAATCTGAAAAATCACTGATGAGAATTTTAAGGACTCAGTGTTAGGATGCACTTTTAACCTAAAATCTATTACCTGAGTCTCCTTGAGAATCAAGACTATTTCATGTTTTTATTCCACTTTATAATATGAAGTTTGAATTGAAATTTTGTTATCATTATTACATTTAAAGTATACAAAATTAGCATGCCAGTGTAATTGGGGTGAATAGGTGAGGGAATTTTGAAAATGACAAAGCATAATATAAGCTTAAAATGCTTCCAGGAAGCTAACAATATAAAAAATGTACTAATTACATGCATTTGCTATATTTCTCTTAGTTATTTGGCAAGTAATCATGTAACCCAACGGTCATAGGTAAGGCAGTTCTTACCTTTGTTCCTGGCTGTCCTAGTAGGTTTTAGATATTTTTGGTGGACATATGTTCCAAATGAAAATTTTTGTTCACAGAACTGTTTTAGATTGCCAGTCCTTACCTCCTCCAGTTTTCAAAACTTTGAATATTCTTAACTTCTGTTTCTTTACTGCCATCCTTTAAAACATCCTTACCTTGTCCAAGGTGATATCTCTTTAAATACTCTTTGTGTGTATTAGTATAATACTGTCATCACTCATCGGGCCATGGTTTTCATTCATATATTCTCTCTCTCTCTCTCTCTCTCTCTCTCTCTCTCTCTCTCTCTTCTCTCTCTCTCTCTCTCTCTCTCTCTCTCTCTCTCTCTCTCTCTCTCCATTTTCTCCAATAAAATTCCCAAATTACCAAAATTATTAATTTTATTATCAATATAAATAATATCATTAAAATATATAACTTGAAAACGTGTTAGTATATATTTTAAAAGTACCTTTGCCATTTTGTTTACATGACATTGATAGCATATTCTGGTTGTATTTAGTGAGTTGTAACCTAATTATGATTGTGAACTATGTCCTTTGGATAATATGCAAAAGATTCACAAGCCATATAGCAAACTAGGTGACAGATTGGAATGAATTCCTTAAATATAGATAATGCTTGTTTTACTGCTATTGGAAAATGATATTTTAAGCCAGGCAGTGGTGGTGTGTGCCTTTAATCCCAGCACTTGGGAGGCAGAGACAGGCAGATTTCTGAGTTCAAGGCCAGCCTGGTCTACAGAGTGAATTCCAGTATAGGCAGGGCTTTACAGAGAAACCATGTCTCAAAAAAACAAACAAACAAAAAACAAAACCAAAAAAGAGAGAAAGAAAATGATATTTTAAAAATTCATCACATGATATTTCTGGTATAGGTGCATGCCTGTTTTCTCATGCCACTGCTCTCCAGGGACAGTTAGTAGAGCACTGATGGTAGTAGATTATCTTGTCTTCCAGAAGGTATATATATGTCCATGGGCATCTCTTTAAAATCTAATTCAACTTGGGAGTACCTGTCTGAAGAAAAGTCATCTGCCTCTATACCAGAGGAGTATTAATTTGCAACAAAAACTCCCCACTCTCTTGACTTAGTAGATAAATTAAGATAATAGTAAAATGAGCAAATACAGATATGTATATTTTCTATGTGTGTGTATACATGCACATATGTATACACACAGAGTAAATATAGCAAGTATAAAACAACAGTAAAACCCATGTGAGCTAGGATAGGAACTCACCAGCGGTGACTTCTTTCTTAAACTGTGTTCTTGTGTCCTTGTGTTTTGCCAGCACTTGGGAGTTGATGCCTTTGGGAACTGACACTGTTCAGGTGCAGCTAACCCTTTGACCAATCAATGCCTTTAGCCAGTATCTGGTACTTACTGAATTACAGATTTAGTCTAGAATCCACAGGTGCTGTTACTCTCTGAACTATTGTATGCAAGTTGGAAACCTTAGTTATAAAATTACAGTATTTATTGAAGGCAGTGAAGTTTCAAGAGTTTTGGGAAGAAAAAGTAACTTTTACTTTTGCCAATGGTGTTTCTGTGTTTATAACTATGGCTTCAATTTAACTTGAATGTTAGAGGACTAACACATGGAAAGGCTCAAGTACTAATCCTAAAGGCCAATTAATATTAGCAAAAACTCAGATTAGCAAAAAGTATTTTCAAGTTAGATCATTGGTATATTTTTATATTTTTCATTTATATTAGTCTAAATATCTATAATTTATTTTAGAGTGAACAATTTTTCCTCCATTTTTTTGGAAGTAGACTCTGTTTCCAGGCCTAAGAATAAAGAACTTAGAGAAAACAAGTTAACTCAGAGCAATGCAGGCAGTTCATGATTTTTTCTCAGTCAGTAAATCCTACCAGACCAGAATCTGTGTACTACTTACATTGTCTACCTTTTGATGTGGGATTATTTCAGGGACGGTAGACAGAGAAATCTTTGTTACTTTTCAACAGCAGTTGATAAGGGGCCAGAATGCTTTCCATAGTATGTTGGCTTTGGAGTCATTTGTTTGGTGATCTGACATTCTCTTCATTTCTTTCAGTTAAATCTTTTTTAAAAAATTATCTTTAATCTATTTTTTACAGTTCAGTTGTTATCCCCCTCCGGTCGGCCCTCCAACAGTTACTCATCTTGTTCCTCCCAACCCCCAAGTCTCCAAGAGGATGTCCCCACACTCCTACCCAACCGGACCTCCCCACTGCCTGGGGCCTCAAGTCTCTTGAGAGTTAGGTGTGTTTTCTCACTGAGGCCAGACCAAGCAGTTCTCTGTTGTATATATGTTGGAGGCCTCGGGCCCACTCCTATATGCTTACCTAGTTGGTGGCTCAATGTCTGAGAAATCTCAGGATGTCAAGGTTAGTTGAGACTGCTAGTCTTCCAATGGGGTTACCCTCCTCAACTTTTTCCAGACTTTCCCTAATTTAACTGCAGGGGTCCACAGTTAAATCTTGAGATAGAGCAGCTATGGAAATTCTCTCTAGTCATTCTAGCATCTTACCTGACACTATGGACACTGAAATCCTAATCTCCCACTTAAATATTTTCCTGAATCATTCATAAATGTCTGAGGCTGAGCCTAATCACTATTCTTTATTCTAACAGCTTTCTGTGATTCAGCCTTTAAAACAAAAACATTAACACCACATCTTCCAAATTCATGAAGAAAAAATATTGTGTTCAATGTACAGTCAATTATAGTAAAGCATAAGTAGCATATGAAAATAATACATGCTTTAAGATAGTCATTTGTGAGTATATTTGCTCAACAAATGTTTTTACACTGTGTATCAAAACATATACCATTAGTTTGGGCCATCTGCTGGAGCAGAGGAATTGTTTTGCTGTATAGTGTTATATGTGAATTGCCATATTGTAATGTGCATCATACATGTGTTATGAAGATCTTAGCATGCTTTTTCTTCCCAACGTGTAACCAATGGCCCAATTAAATAGAAGTCCTGTGCTCTATAGAACAAAGGATCACTTCATTAGCTTGGTATTTCAGAGCTCTAAGTTTGAAACAAGCTAACACATCCAGTTTAATGTCTCTATTCTCCTTTATCTGCTGTACAGTTTATCATGCTGTCAGGCCAAATGGAATATTACTTTTACTTTCAAGGGCCCTCAAGTCTCAGCAGGTCAGTTTTGAAGACAGATGTCACATCTTGCTTCCCTTAATGACCTCACTCACTATAGCTTCATCCACAGTCATAATATTTTTCAATACTGAACATTTAATTAACTGTACCTTATATGTAGATTGTATTTGTACTCAGACTCTTCTTGAAATATCCTACCAAGTCCAATATGGACAGTGTCTTCAGGAACCTTCAATGAACTTCTCAGTGTTCTCAGAGTTATTAAGCATGTGAAATCAGAAATATTTACTTAGAAGTTTTTCTATGTGTGTTTTAATCATGTATGTATGTATGTATGTATGTACACCTTGCCCCACTTTTATTAAAAACTTGTATCAGTCTCTGCTTTCATATCCTACCGAGTCTTTTAGTCCTCATCTGTTAAAGCAGATTATAGTATCCATAGCATGGACAGAAAACAAGATACAGTGTATATAAAGAACAATCAACATTTAGTAAGCAAACAAAATAGAGTCTGATATACAACAGTATTTCTCATCCAGATCTCCAAACTGAGCTCAATGATGAAATGATAGAATTTAGTTTTATTTCCTTTTAAATCTACCAACAGTGCCTGCCTGCTTCCTTTTTTCTCTCTTTTCCTCCCCTTCCCTCTTCCTCCCCCAACCCCACCTTCATTTCCAAGTGCCATGGACCAAAACTGAGTCCTCACTCTTGCTAGGCAAGCCCTCTGCCACTAAGCTACCCTTCCTTTGACTTATTAGGTGCTCAAGTGTATATATGTTGGACATTCTTGATAATATTTCTGACACCTTTAACCATCAAATTTGACTAGTGAAACTTGTGAAAAATAAAATAGATTATAATCTCGTACATTTGCATTTATTCTTGGCAGTAGCCTAGGTATGAATATCATTCTCTAGGCATTTATGTAGAGACTCGAACATGCTGTAACTTACCCTGAAGAGGTTCCTCAAGATGTAATTTGTTCTGGCTGTTGCTTCAAGCATCCTTTCAGCCAACAAAATTTAAAATATTTTAGGAAAACCATAAGTTACTTAAAAATAAAAATCTATAAATCTAGGTTTACATTATTTAAATTCATTCAGATTCTGACTTTTTTACTGAAATGAATCATGTTATGAAAATAGATATATATTTGGATATGTTACTGTGGACTCTCTTTACTTTGAAGAATGTTTTATACATAAAGAGTTCCATACATTTAGAATTTGAAAGAACCTAGAGAGCAAAGCCAAGGGCTTAGGATTTTGCTCAAAATTTGAGTGATATGATAAGTGAAATTAAAAGCTCTTACATTTTGAAAGAGGTTTATCAGTTTTTGAACTTAATAGATATATCTCTTCATAGTGCTTCAGTGGGTAGTAATGTTGAAAATATAGAGCAACCTTGTTAAAAGTTTCCCTGTATGCTATGATAATTTTCTATTTTCAGAATTAGAGCAAGAAAATGAATCAAGGGGAAGAGGACAAACGGTGAACATTGTGGTTTTGATTTTATGTGGCTGGATAGGCATGTCTGCACAGAAGTGTGTTAATCTATGTTTTATTGACTTGATGCTTTTTCAGTAACAAAATGTTTCCTAACCCACTTCTCCCCTAAGACTAGGAGGTTAGAATGAGCCCACATCCTTCACAGAGCTTAAGAAACATGAAGACCAGCTGCCTTTAGCATCACTTCACTTTCTTGCTGAACACTGCTTCAGTAGGTTCTGTGTGTTAGGGCTGCACCAGATGCTGAGGGTTATGATAAGGTTCAGCTTAGGTACACTCGGAGCTCATAGGCCTGAGCAGTATTCTAGCATCATGATCCTTAGCTATACATTGTCTCTAGACATGTTAAACATTTTAAGATAAAACAGGCTATATATTTCCTGTTTGATAAAATCACGTGCTTTATCTGTTTGCTGACAACAGCAAGAAATCTTCAAGTAAGTAGCCTAATTTTGATCTAGTATTTCCTCAGTTTATTTGATGTTGGAAACCTTTTGAGACATATATAAATGCCTCTGGTGATCATTCATCAGCACTTAGTTTTGGAGTCTGTCTAGAGAGAATTTCAGCCATTAGAGTTCTGTAAGGTCAATGGAAAGGGGAGTCCATCCAGGAAGTCAGTTGAGATCATTACCTGTTGGACAGGCCTGAACAAGGAGAATGACCAGGACAGGAAGGGCCGGTTAGGCAAGGCAGGAAGGACAGAAGCTAGGATGGGTTGAAGAACACTATGTACATGAAGAACTGTGCAATATCTCAGTATTATGCTACAAAATTAAGAAATCATCTCAGGAAAATTCAGTGTATTTAGATATATAAACGACTTTCAACAACATGACTGACTTATAAAGTAGATGGTAACCTCAATGTTGCATAATAGCTTTATGTTTAAAACTTTTCAGAATACAACACAAAGCTTTGAATTTATTTTTAAAATAGAAAAGTGTGAGATAAACAATTACAGCTGAATTATCTCCCATATGTGACTATTGAGTTCAAATATTACACATATTTTAAAAAGTTCTATCACCTGTGAACATTTTAATGTAGGAATAATGGAAAAGTATACTCCTTATTAAAAGTTTGAATGAATTAACTTTTACTTTGAAATTAAAGGATAATTAATCTACTTGTGAAGAAAAGCAATCAAATATTTTAAAATTTACAATTTTGGATTTTTCTTTCCTAGCATATGCTTACTTTGGAAAAATAAAATGTGTTTATACCATATAGAAATGGATTTATAGTCTAGGGAAATAGCTCGGTTGAAATGATAAGGTCTTGAGTTCTACTTCCAAAACCTGTGAACAGAAACTGGAGGTGGTATCCAGTACTGTAGAGGTGGCTATAGGCAGATGTCCAGTACTGACTGTCCAGCCAGCCTACCTTATCTGGCAAATTCTACCTGAATGGTATTTCAGGAATGATGCTGAGGTTGTCTTCTGGCCTCTGTGTTAATGGGTACACACAGGCATGCACACACAGAAATGAACATGTACACAAAAGGGAATATGTTGAAATAATTTAATAATATATATATATGTATATATATATACATGCACACATATATATACATATATATACATGCATACATATATACATATATATAATTTTAAATATACAATTTCATTAACCTTTTACTTTGTATAATATAAACATGGTATTTGAAGATTAATATTCTGCTCTAATAGATAGGCCATTATTCATATAACTATAGAAAGTCTTCAGCTTTTTCAATCACATTTTTACAGAGCTTCTATTTTACTGCAAATTATTCATTATGTATATATCTTCAGAACTTAGATTATTAATAAATAATAAAGTAGGGGAATCTTTACCATTTGGCACACGCCAGTGCATTAGCTTTTTAAACAGTATAGCATTTTGTATTTTGCATTCAGAGTATATTAAAGGATTTCTTTTCTCAGCTTCTAAGAGAAATCACTTAAAAATGACAACAAAGGTAATGTATATTTTGTGTGTTCAATAGTTTATGAGTATACTGACTTTTCCCATAGTTTTAATGGTAAATTTTACCCATTATTAAAATATTTCTGCTTAGTACTTTGTACTTAACAACATAAGAATTTTTCTTGATATGAAGCTTTTTAATTTTTTTGAGGTATCCATCACGAATTGAAAAAATTGATTATGAAGAAGGGAAGATGCTAGTCCATTTTGAGCGCTGGAGTCATCGTTATGATGAGTGGATTTACTGGGACAGCAATAGGTTGCGACCCCTTGAACGACCTGCACTAAGAAAAGAAGGACTAAAGGATGAGGAAGAGCTCTTTGTAAGTAGGAAGCCTTCCCTGTTGTTCCTTTCATAGCTAGATAATGACATTTTAAAAGAATCTTGTAAAATATAACAGCTTTTTTGTTAATGAAATATTTATTATGTATGGAATTGATCTTAAAAGTTGTTTGAATAGGATTTTAAAGCTGGAGAAGAAGTTCTGGCTCGATGGACAGACTGTCGCTATTACCCTGCCAAGATTGAAGCAATTAACAAAGAAGGTATGCATTTGACATGACCTGAGATTTAAATTTCAGTTAAGGTATATAATTGTCTCATATAACTTTTTTCTTGTTTTATACTGTTCTTTGTCGATTTCCTGCTAGTACTCTTTACAGGAATATTTGTTAAATATTGCTTAGTGACATAGCTCATGACTTCCCAGCCTGAATCAAAATACCAGGTGTGTTAGTAAGATTTCCCATGAGCCTAGGAAATCTTTCAGACAGATAATAAACTTTACCATCACTTAACTGCTTTTTTTTTTTTTTTTTAAAGAAAAAAAATGCTGTGCATACTTAGTGACAGGTTCTTTGCAAGGATATTTGATCTGCTCAGGAGGCACTTTCTTAAAGTTGTGAAAGACACATAAGCTAGTGGAAGAAGAGCCAGAAGGGCTTTGTTTGCGATGGAATAGTAGGGACATGATTGAAGAGAAGCAAAGATCAGTACATGAGAGACTTGAGAATCTTGCTAAAGGATTTGAAGTTTGTTTGGAAGTGATGGAAAAAGTTTAAACTTTAGGTTAAAAATTAAAAATAAGCTTGAAAAAAATAGAAGGTAAGATAGAAGCAACAAACATTTAAAAGGATGTGTGAGTAAGGAATTCAATATGAGAAATAAATTACAGTGGTCTAACTGAGAACCATTTTACAAGAATTTCAGTCCCTATTATGGTTGCAATGATTTGGAGCTACAGATGAGACTGTGGTACCATTTCTAGTGGTTACCCACTCACTGCAGGAAGAGGTGGGAGACTGCACTACTTAAGTCTTATACCTAAGCATCCTCAATGTCTAGTCCAGAGCCTAGCACAGAGTAGATTAGTCAGTAGTGGTATGGGCAGAAAGAACTAATGAATCTGTTCTCTTGGGTGCTAACATCCATCCAGAACCTAACAAAGTAAAAGTACACAATGCTCTGTAACTAAGATCAGTTGTATTGAGTGTGGAGCACTTTAGGACTTGGCCATAATTCCTAAGCATGTGTTTATGCAGTAGTGTATTTACACACATATGCACTATACTCAAACCACTGTCACTGTTTATCCTATTCTGTTTATCCACAGGTTTTAAAACAAAATTAAGTTTATATTAGTAGAACTGGGATGCTACTGTGGATACTGCCATTTCTAGAGTAGTTCCACAGTCTTTAGGAAATATTGATACATATTTTTTAACTCTTCTCGAGAAGTATTAATTTTGATTTCTATATGTCCCATGTGTTAGGTAAGCCTGCCTCTTTCCTTCAATGGGAAAAAATGGGAACTGGGGAAACCTGCAGTTCATTGTAAAAGCAGAATGGGCTAACTAATGTGGACACTGAGATATTTGTGATACAGCTTATACAGGTGAAGAGAAAGCAGTGCAAATCTATGACTATAAACATAAATATTTAGAAGGCAGTTTAACAGCATGACCTTTTACCAAAATAATAGGTTCCCCCTTGAACATATGATTTTCCTAGGCATGAGTCTTTACTATGATAGCCATACCAGGCCTGAACCTGTGGAAGGGCCTCAAGTCTAATCAGGAGATCTACATGGGGGCATGCTGTCTTGCCACTATTGCACTAATGAACACATTTCGTTTAGTAGGTTAGTATTGTAGCTTGTAGGGTAAGTTGATTGATTACTTTTCTCCCCCAGCATCCTGCAACCCCTCTCCCATACACAAACAGCAGTAATTAGACTGTGGGTTATTTAAAAAAAAAAAAAAACAAGTTAGGAGAAAGGTTATGGGTAGAGTTTGAAGAAAAAAAAATTAGTGGGGAAATAGATGTGATTAAGATACATTGTATCTATGTATAAAATTTTCAAAGAATAAAATGAAGGAAGAAGTGCAGGAAATGTGGACTAGTGTAGCCAGAGAAGTTTTCAGCTTGGGGATGGTCATGGTAAAAGTGGTTAGAGTTAGATACAGTCAAGAGACACAGGGATGCATACAAAGAGTGGAATAGCATGAGCAAGGGCTGGAGGAACAAAGGTTCTGCCAGTGGCTCAGGAACAACATGGGCTGCCCAGGAGTGCCATGTGGAGGAAAGAGTTGAAGAAACAGTTGCAGGATTGATGGTAGTGCGAGGTATGTATACAATTTGGGATTCTTAAATTTCTTCCATTGTCCTTACATTCCTGCTTATTCACTAGATCATTTGTTTCTTAAGTTCTAGCTTAGGTTTAGAACTTAGAAGTATTTATTGAATTATACTAATCATTTGAAAATGTAGAAGTGATTTTTCAGGTTACAGAAATATATATATATATATATATATATATATATATATATATATATATATATATATATATATATATATATGCCATTGGCTTTGGAGTCATGCATGTCATAATAATATGTTTCTTGTGTACACTTCTTTTGTAAAACCCTGGTATCTACTTAAAGTGTTTCATTTTTCTATAAGTATAAAATTGATAATGACTTTTTCTAGTAACATTGTTTTATATTGAGTTGCTAGCATGAGATCTGACACAGAAAGTGAATATACTTCAGCATCTATAAGCAGACAGATACAGGAAGAGAAGGGCACAGCTGGGTGCACAGCATGGTAGAGATGGCTATGCAGCTGCTGAGCTGAGTGTCACACAGTTGCTATCCTCAGCTCCTCCAGGTTGTCCTGTTGATATGCAAACAATTTTCATCTTGTCCTAAGTTACTTTCTAGCTTATACTTGACATGTGAGAGGATTTTTGCCACTTTAGTACTAATGTAAATATCACTGAGAAATGATCTGTATCACATATCATATCTTTCTCTCTGTTACCTACTTTAAAAGTAACTTCTCAAGAGAGCCAGTGATTTTTCTTGTAGAAATACTGTTTCTGTAAATAGTGGGGGTTTTATGAAATAATTCTAAATAATATTACTTCCTTCTTTTTTTCTTTCTCTTCCTCTTCTTCTTCCTCCTCTTCCTCTTCTTTCTCCTCCTTCTCCTTCTCCTCCTCCTCCTTCTCCTTGTCTTTCTCTTCCTTCCCCTCCTTCTCCTTCTCCTCCTCCTTCTTTCTTCCTCATCCTCCTCCTTTTCTTCTCTTCATCTTCCTCCTCCTCCTTCTCTTCTCTCTCTGGGCATGCATGCCCTTTCTCTCTTTCTCTTCCCCCTCTACCTCCTCTCTATCCCCATGGTGACTTCCTGACCAAGGTCCTTGGGAATAAGTGAACTGGCCCAAGAGCAGCTTCCCAATAAACCTGCATTTAATACAATCTTTAAAAAAAATTCTAATAATATTTATGTCTTTTCACAATAAATTTCAAAATTCTTCAGTAAAAATCAAAGTTACATACAGCTAAGTTATCAGGACGCCCCTCTACCTCCTCTCTATCCCCATGGTGACTTCCTGACCAAGGTCCTTGGGAATAAGTGAACTGGCCCAAGAGCAGCTTCCCAATAAACCTGCATTTAATACAATCTTTAAAAAAAATTCTAATAATATTTATGTCTTTTCACAATAAATTTCAAAATTCTTCAGTAAAAATCAAAGTTACATACAGCTAAGTTATCAGGACTTAGTTTATGCATACTTTAAGGGAAAAACTAGTTCAAAATTTTTTAAACATGGAGAGAGAAAATATCTTTAATAACTCAGTAGAGTACATTCAGGAGACTGTGCCTGTGTTAGTGTAATCACAGAGCATGTTTTTACTGCAATCACAAAGCATATTTTTATATTATACCACTATTGTTAAATTTTAAATGCTGCTATAATGTTGCATGATACTTTCTAATCTGATTACTATTTCAGGAACGTTCACAGTTCAGTTTTATGATGGCGTAATTCGTTGTTTAAAAAGAATGCACATTAAAGCCATGCCTGAGGATGCTAAGGGGCAGGTAAGAGTGTTCAGTATTCCTGAATGAAGGGATGTCTTCCTGAATGGTATTTGATCAACATACATATTTATGTATTTTTTTAAATGAACTAATTGTAGGGTTATGTGCTGAGAGCCCCAAATAGCAGCAAGAAAGAGAAGCATAGTATGTAAAATAAATTATACACGTGATTTTTGCTTCTTTGGTTTTAGACCTGCTAAAGTTATAGGTCACTAGTTTCTGTTCCAGGTGAAATCCCAGCATCCACTAAGCTGGTGTTGTCCTATCGACCCAGCTGGATCGTGTAACCAGTCTATGGGAAGTGAGGTAAGTGCCTTTTTGCTTTTAAATTTTTTTGTTTGTTTTATCTGGTTTAGCATCTTATTTAGAAAGCTAATTTTTAATATGAAATTTTACATAAGTTTCTTATCTTCTTCTTTCCTTCTACAAATCATAGTTATTCACCTTCCTTAAAAGGCGCTTACCTGACACTCTGTAGGCTGTTTCAGGTAGGGCACTCTGAGTAGCATAATGGAAGCAGTGCATTCTATGCTTTGCTATTGTCAAAGCAGGAATAAATGGTGAGCATTTGAAAGAGAGTCTGGGTTGGAGCCATGTTCTATTTGCAGAATATAGTTCCTCAAACATTGGAAAGAAAGGTGCCACTAGAAACAAAAAGTATTTTCTTTTATGTTCTGCTGTTATTTGGGATTTTCAGCACCTGGACCTACAATTAATTTAAGACCTTAAAAATAATCAATAAAATGTCTAATGTGAAAATATATTCCCTATTTGTTTCATACCATGTAGCTAAAAATTTTATCCTGAAGTGTTAAAAATCACATGGTAAATTTCTGGTAGGCATGAGCATTTTATGGTCTGCAAATGTCTAATTTCATATTTTAAATAATTATTTTCGAGTATTCTGGAAAGTGTGATTGCTTCTAAGATGATCAGTTATGCAAATATAAGTGCAATATAAAGTAAAAATGCTTTCAATCAATAAATCACTTTGTTTCCTCCTGTGCATTTATTTATATTAATGAAATATTTTAATCATCTAGTGGTGTTCTTTTTAGCATAGACTGCTACATATCTTTAAATACATTTCTTCTTTTGCTTTAATACTGTTACTCTGTAGCTGTAGTTATTCACAGGTCATGAACCGACACTCTTATTTGTCATTGAATTTTCAAATAGAGACAGTGTGCTTTGTGGTTGAATAACTATCGAAATTAGATTTGCTGGATTTCATATTTGGAAATATTTAGTCCAATCACAATGTGCATTAAAATTAAGATCAGTGCCAAAATATAAAACTTAAAGAGTACTTGATTGGCAACATATTTCCTTTTAATTTTTTATTTTTCTTTATAATTATTAATTATATACAGATTTAAAATATTTACTACGTATTTTATAAATTATTTTATAAGTTTTTTTTTCCACAACTATATGTTAGGCAAGGCTGAGTTTTTTTAGAGTTGGAATACTTTGAGAAACCTTTTATGAAAATATAAAGAAAGGCATCTTATACTAACTTAGAAAAGAATAACACACTGAATAAATTTACAGTGGAAATGTTCTTCTCTAAGCCCTGTTTAGCACCCATGTAAAATGAGACATTAATAGTAGTTTTATGTACATGAACTTCCAGATTTGTTTTCTAAAGTTCAAATAAAAGTACTAAGGGTGTTGCTTTTGACTTTGGGGCAGTTGGTTGATGCTATCCCACCTCTGATTGCATTTTGAAGATAGCTTGACCCTTTTGAGAGATATTAGAAATGCTTCTGTTGAAGTGTGAGCTGTAGGCCTTCTTAAACTGTTTGCAGACATTGTTCTTCACTGGGAGTATAGTATGGTAGACATAGTGACTATCCAAGCTAAGATGCCTTGTCCTTTTCCCTGTCTTGTATATAATTATGAATGGAATGGTAGTGTTGATCTGTAGTTATAAAGCTGACATTTCCCAGGATAGAGACCATTCTCACACTTAGTAAGGTATCTTACTACTTGTTGTTCTCTCTGATGCCCCATCCTTAAGCATAGCAGCAGTAATTGCAGGGTGAGAGACTAAGGCATATTTAAATTTGAAGTCTGTAAACACAGCCTCACACCTTCTTCATTCTTTTGGAAAGTGTGCTAATGTAAAGTGTGTATTGAAATGCACTGAAGATGGGTGTATAAATGGTTATAAATCCCTTGCAACTCACCTTCCTGATATTTTGCATCTGTTGGTTTATTGGTGTTCCCAGAGCTTTTCATATATGCATGGTTGATATTTTTAACCTTACAATTGAGAAGGTCAGAGCATAGTGAATTGAATGACTGATGTTTCATTCAGCTATTACCTACAAGCGACTTTTGACTCAGACCTTCATTTTGAAACTGTGTTCATTGTTAATGCTCTGTTCTGTTGGCTACAGAGCATTTTGAGTATGTCATTGATTCTGATTCTTGGGAAAGCATCCTCAGTTCTTTCTTTACAATGAAGCTTTTCTGTGTAACAGTTCAGGGGAAGAACACTAGATGTAATTATTTCATCATATGGCTATAGTGTTTGCCATGATTAACCAATTTATGATTAAAAAGCATTTTTGAGTATTGAAGGTAGAAAGAAACTTGAGATGGAAATTAGCCCTAACCATGTCTAACATTGCTCCGTCTACTGAAACAAACAAACAAACAAACAAACAAACACAACAGCTGCAGTGTGGACCCTACATCCATGCTGCATGATGGTGTGGTTATGTTTTACTTCTCTTCATCTGCTTTATTGGCCTATCTTTGGTTTTCCTTTGATGAGTTTCTCTCCTCAATACTTCATTGTGAGCCTTTAAGCTCAGCCTTTAGCTGTGGCCATTCCCAGCTAATTCCTCTTCACCTAAATCCTTAGTAGGTATCTTGGTTCCTCTACACACTGGCTTCTTTGCCTTTGTTTAATGTCTTACATCTTGTTTTGATGGAAGACTTGTTTTCCATTTTTTAGCTGTCTATTTTCCAAGCCAGTTCTATTCATTTTTACATTTAGAGACCAATTCCTATACCCTTATCTGTGAAGTCTCCCATTAGTTTTTCTTTTTGGTCAGATTAAATCTCTTCTGTTATCTTATGGTATTTTATATGTCCTATCACATCATCTTTTCTTCTTTCCTTTTAAAGATGGTTTTATGTAGTCCAGGCTGTTCTTGAACTTCCTATGTAGCTTAGGATAACATTGAACTTCTAATCTTTTTGGCTTATACCTTCTCATCACACTATCTTATGGTTAATTTTATATCTTTATAAATTCCTTGACTAGCCTCTTTTCTTTTATCAGCTTTTGTATTTTAATGTTAGACTGATACTCTGCTACTCTTAGACACTCAATAGAAAATGCACAAAGAAACATGTTAGGTAAATCACATGATACTTGTAGATTATCAATGATAGAGGAGAGAGATAACTGTAGAGACACTTGTTATTTGCAGTGGCCTGTTTATCCTCACAGTGTATTTTCAAGGGTGAATAGTTAGCACCTATATTTTTGGTTTAAATTTGTTAACAGTAGTGCTTATGTTCATTGTGCAATCTACTAATTAAATTCATTTTATGTTATAAAATTATATTCAGTAGAATGAGAACTATGCAAGCTGGATAAACTTTATTATCCATCTAGACAGTGCTTTAGGGGCATAAAAGAAATATTAACTCTGTAGAAACATTATGAGTGTTTATTTAAAACACATTTTTTTTTTTTACTAAAAGTCTATATAGAACCGTTTGATGCTTCTTTACAGTGTTTTATACTTTCACAATAAAGAATTTTGAGCTAAAAATAACAAAATTTATTTAGGGTGGGGAAGATGCCTCAGCAAATAAAGGCACTTGCTGCTAAGTCTAATGACCTAGTGTGAGCTGAGTTGATCCCAGGAACCCACATGGTGGAAGGACTTCTACAAATTTTTTCCACAAGCATGCCATTGCATGTGCACTTCCCCACTTTTACCCCACAACAAATACATGTTAAAAAAAAAGAGTGATTTAGCAACTAACAAAATTTTTTACTAGTATTATAAAGGGTATAATAAATTGATCCTAAAGTTTAAATGTTTAAAAAGTAAAATCATAATTTTATTTCTAAGAAATTCTTGAATCAAATAGTATGTCCATCTTAAAAAGAAACAGTAGTTTGTCCAGTAGTAAAATATTTTTCTCAATACTTATATAGTGTAATTCTCTTCTGTGTGGTCTACTGTATTATGAGAAAGAAAACTAATATTACTTTTAACTCTGAAATGTTGAAGCATGTCACAGAGCATTCCAAATTTTCTACAGGCTTTTAAAGTTGTTTTGATTAATTAAATAAAAACCTATCCAAGGCCTGTTTACCATTGAATATTTTTTCATTTTCAGTTCAGTTAATTGGTTTATTAATCTAAAATCTCAGCTATGCTGATAATCTGCCACATAAATATAGTTAGCTTAATTTGTACATGTATGTATGTTTGAGTAGTGTCAAGATGCTATAATATTAATGTATTCGTGAAACTAAAGTTGAATTTTTAATACTTCATGTTTTATGTTTTTTCTTTGGAGGACTGGATTGCTTTAGTCAAAGCAGCTGCTGCAGCTGCAGCGAAAAACAAAACAGGGACTAAACCCCGAACCAGTGCTAACAGCAATAAAGAGAAAGAGAGAGATGGGGGAAAATGGTTCAAAGTACCTTCAAAGAAGGCAGAGACCTCCACGTGCATAGTCACAGCAGAGCTTGAGAAGAAGGAAGAGCTACCCACATCTAGCGAACCATTTGGTACAGAATACATTCTTATTTTCCTTTCTGGTGACACAGGTAAACTGAGGTAGAAAATCAGCCAAAATCCTTTGGTTACCTGTAGTTTTGAACTTAGAATTAAACTATTTGCTCCTAGCATAATAGGGTGACTGACTATTATCTTTATCAGCATATATATAACTCTGAAGATTAGCTCCTTTCAGTATTCTTAGTATAAATCATTTGATTTGTTTGAAATTTTTGGTTTTGGTTTGTAAGGAATTGTGGTGCTTCAGTGTGCTATAGAAGAAGAAGGGAGTTATTCTCTTCAAGGTTCACTTCAAGAATAACTACGTAGTATGCTTTTATTTCTGTTGGATGAATCCCGAGGGATTTGTGTTTGTTTAAGTCATAATCAAGCACTTGATTTTAAACAATATACATACAAATGCTTTTACTAACTTGTTATCTATTAATTATATGTCTTAATTTTGGATTCCAGACAAACTCTCATATATGTGTTCTGTTAAAAGTAGGACTTCACATAGACAGCGTTCCAAAGATCGTCTTTCCACAGCCAGAGAGCACATTAACAAACAAGAGGAAAAATAATCAAGGCAACTCATTTCAGGCAAAGAGAGCTCGACTTAACAAGATTACTGGTAAACTACAATGATTTTTTTGATGGTGGGGAGTAAGGGGTACTAGGGGCTTTATGTTAGTGTAGTTTCTTTTTAATAAAGGAATATGGATCTTTTGGCTCAGTGTAATAAGTTGGTTACTTTCTAGTTCTTCAAAGTAAACATCTCTGAACACTGTCCGCTCTTTCTATTATAAAATGTGAAAAATAGCACATATTTTTTACCTACCTCACAGGGATGTTGTGAGGATCAATAAGCTCAAATGTTACAAGAATATAGTCTTAAAATCATTTCCATGGTGGGAATAGTTTCTGTCAGAAATGGGGTTGTCTGCATTTACCAACTTGTGATGGCCTTATTTCCATGGATTTGAATATTTTACTTATAAACAATTTCACAGATGTCAAAGCTTACTTAAGAATGGAACCATTTGTGATAAAAATATGAATATCTGACTAAATTAAGTTTCTGACTCACTTGTTAGTTCCTGCTTTTTTTCTTGAGGTTGGTCTCTAGAGTACCTTCTTATAAGGTAGTATGTAGTGGTATAGGGCTGAGGAAGTTACAATCCTAGCCAGGCTAGTGCTCAAAGAAGAGGGAATTGAAATATATCTAGTGCCAGTCATGCTACACCTGACACATGTAGGCTGCCAGCCTAATATGTTTCTAGTATTTAAATGAGATTATGATTGTAATTCATTTTAAAGTATACTTTAAAGGAACGCTTAACCATTTTTAATGAGTTGGACACCTGATTTTTCAGAACAAAATATTTTCAAGGGTTTTTGATCTAATAAAACTGAATGAAACTTCCTTGCCATTCATTTAATTATTTTGAAGATTAGCTTCTCCGTTAGGTCCAGGAAAAAAATATTAATTATGTTTGTATCTTTTTTCAAGAGAAGACTTACTGAAGGATGGCTAGAGCAGAGGGCTCTTGTGAGCTTCTCTGTGACAGGGTTATGATTTCTTTCTGCACTGAGGGCATCAGGCTTGTTCCATTTGTTTATAGTAACTTTTCTTTAGAAATTGTTAGTCTTGGAGAAATCCAGACTCTTCTCTAAATTGATTGTTCTGCTGTCAACTTGAGACTTAAGTTGTGGCTTAAAATACAGAACTCAGTGTGCTGCTTGCAGGGCAGAACGGAAAGCTGCTTCTCACTCCTGTGATAAAAAGATTGAAACTGCACTGTTGAAGGATTCAAGACCAAGGAAGATGGAAATGCCACTGACAGGATACAGCTAATTGCCAGCTTCCCAGCATGATGGGTTTCCTCCTTCAGCCACATAACCTGCTTTTAGTTTTAGCCAGTATGCTTTCACTTATGCCTGCTTCTAAATTTCTTAATGGAGGATAGGAGGACTAAGCTCAACATTTAAAAAAATAACAAAACTAAAAGAGAAGCCAGCTGATTCCACATGATGCATTATCTTTGCATGGCCTTGGAGAGGCAGTAGTAAAGTTAAAAGAACCTTTACCTTGTTCCACAGATTGTAATCCAGGTTGCTTAGTAACACTTCAGGTCCTCTGTAAAGGGACTTTCTCCAGTTTTCCTTAGGAATGTCAAATGTAATGGTTGACAACAGAATACAGAATAACACAAAATCTTACCCATGTGAAGCCATTAAGGTCTCCCCCCCCCCCTTATTTACTCAGAAGATTTAAATATATCACAATCCTTTTAGCAGTTTATCTCTGCTTTCATTTTTAATTTCATGTCACAAGTATGCCATGCAGAAGGACAGTAGATATAGGATTGTCTTGAATCCTAGCCTCTGGTGTGCTTGTATACTGTGTATTTCATTTGTGGTCTGTGAAGAAAAATAAGAACTAGTGTAAAATGGCAGATTCATGTTGGAATCTTGCTGTATTTTAAACTTACCAAGTTCTACCTGTGTCTCTTTGTCCTTTACTAGAGAGGAGTGGGAAGAATTGTAGCAGTTTGTTCTTGCTTATTTTCCTTTTTTCCACTCTGTTTATAGATGGAGTGTATCCAAAGATTAGTGAACCAATCATTAGATAAGTTTAATTCTGTGATGATACACTGTTTCCTCTCCTTCTCTTCATATTTATTCTATGGTGATTCTAACCTGACTGCAGTAGAAAGAATAACAAAGTGATGATGTTTTCAAAGTTTGCAACTAGAAAGAAATGAAGTTGTATTCTCAATTGGTTATTGTTTTTGAATTTGTAATATGCATTAGTGATAGTTCTATCATATGGTATACATAACATTCATTTAAAGGTAGACAGTTTTTTACTGAAAGCCAGAATCCATAACTTTAGAAACAAGTTGCAAATAAATTGTTAGTGGACTTGAAAATAGTAACTGTACACATCATAAAGGAATTAAGAATAGTACTTAACACATGATGTACTCTAATTGTTATGGACATTGCTTGAAATTAGAAATGTTTGTGCAATGTCAGACATTTTTGAAAAATTTGAAAAATATCCTGAGATTTAAATTTACTCATCAGACATAAATTTCACCAAAATTTCAACTTCTTTGTTCTTTGAGCACTCCCTTTGTATTCCAGGGAGCGTTGGCCTCCTGCTTGTCTGTGAAGCAGATCATTATGAAGTGATTTTGGTTGATGGTCCGATTCATGATGACTTGATGCTCACTTTCTACTCACTCTTTAATGTCCTGGTGCTGTTTCTTGCATTCTTTAAGACAGTCTCCTGGAGCAGAGCCTGTTTCTAATGTACTGATAATTAGTATTTGAAATGATTAAAGTTAACTTAATTGTGTCAGTTTCTCTTGAATTTTCATTTACTCTGAATATTAAAATTCCCTTAGAATGTTGGCAGGGAAAGATAATTGCATTTGGACTGTCCCTCCAGGCAGACATAGAACCTGCTCTCCAAGCGCCTGTTTTATCATGTGTCCACTTTTATTTATGCCTAGTATTTTTTTTAAAGTTGATATTCTGCTCAAGCATATAAAATTTTACTGTGTATATTTGGAGCTTTTGAATGCTCTAGGTACCAAGTAGTATTTAAAATTAGTTTGTCTTAAATTCTTCATTACTGTCTGGCCAAATTAAAGGGTTTCCTTTTTCTTTACAACAATTATATAGAAATAACTTTTAATCGGTTTGCCTATACTTACTACTATGACTTATACTTATTACAATAACTATACTATTGTAATAAGTTATGGATGGATTGTTTTGTTTCTTTTACAACTTGTACCATATGCTAAAATTTGAGCTTATAATTCATCTCATCTATTGATGAATGTAAAAAACATTCTATCACTTCTAGGAAAGAAAACAGTAAGACATAATTATTAATATATTGAATGGCAAATATTTGTTATATTTGAATAGCTTTACAAAATAGAACTTCTGCTCATTTCCTAACATAAAAAGACTTTGATTCTATATCATTAATAAAAACTTAGGTAGCTTATTGATTCTCAAGAATGTTAGCTGAAAAAGAAAAAAAAACAGTGTTATGTTGTTTTAAATGTTAAATATTTTATACTATATCTTTTGTGTTTATATAAAATATGTCTACAATATCTACAATTAGAATTGAATTTGTGGGTTAAAATTTTATAAAATGATCTACATGCCTTTATTTCTCATTTAAATCTATACTTCATGTGATGTGGGACGTGAAGGAACTAGACAGATTGTGGTCTCAAACTAAGTGGAGTACCAGTCACTGATGTATCAGAATCATTGCTTCTGCTGCACCTCTTTGTTTCAGACTAGGTGTAGATATTCAGCTTTTCAGTAAAGCCAGTGTGCCTTCTGCCTAATGATGACATTTGTCTCTCTTACTACTTTAAGGAGGTCATATGAATATGTGTGTTCCCATCTTGGTTACTTAACACCTTTGGGTGGTTATATGAGAAAGTTCAGCCATGTTGCCTTGTGAATAGCTGTTGTGGCCTATGCTGCCCCACTTTGGGCGGCCTAAAATGTTGTGACCTAAGCTCAAGTCCCTGTTCGGGCGCCAAAAATGTTATGGTCTATGCTGCCCCACGTCGGGTGCCAAAAAAATGTTGGGGTCCACACTAGCCCCACGTTGGGGCGGCCAAAAAAATGTCTCGGCCTGAGCAAAATGTTGAGGCCCGGGCTGCCCCGCGTTTGGGGCAGCCACGCTATCCCGGCCCAGTCCGCGGGTCGGGGTTCAGCAAGAGCGAGAGTGAGGATGGACTTGAAGAATGCAGACCAGACAGAGTGTAATTCAATCCCGTTTATTCTTCAGTCTAAGTCCTAAGTCTTGAGTTCCTAGTGCCTAGTCCCTAGTCCCTAGTGCCTCCAAGTTCCAAGTTCCTTCTTCAAAGTTCTCTTCCAAGTGCCCTGCTACCTGTCTTCTTTCTGCTGTGTCTGGTTCTCTCTTCTGTGTCTCCCTAATGTCTGATTCTCTACTGTCTGCCTTTGCCTTTTATATGTCTTACTTCTAAGCCATGCCTTTTAGTCATACCTTTAATCATGCCCTTAGGTCTTGTCTCTAAACCTTATCTCTAAATTACACTCTTAAGTCACACACCTTTAATCTCACACACCTTTAATCCCAAGGTATCTAAACCAAGATTATCGGAGTGTGCTCAGCTGTTGTAGGCTATTGTAATCCAAGTCACATGTCAGGGTATATGGCTCAAGATGGCTGCAAAGCTGATAGCCGCTTTCTGCTAAAAGTCGGCCCCCAACAAATAGCAATTTGTCCTTTAGTGTTTCAGGGCACCTTTTCTCTCCTTATGATCTAATGTTAACAGTTTCAGTAATAAAGGTGATAAAAATTCCTATAGCAAGTTGACAGTTGCTATCACTTGTTATATGTTTCCTTTTATAAACAAAGTAGCCATAAAATTGGATAGTTGTACATTTGAAGGCTTGATAAACCTTGTCTCATAAAAGGTACTGACAGAATGAGCAAAGAATTGTATCCAAGTAAATGCTTTTATTAAGGCAGAATTTTGATGTTTTCTGAAAATAACTGTATCATAAATAAAGACTTCTGTCTTTTTTAAATCCAGTGTTAGGGATGTACGTTACAAAAAATCTAGAACTTCCCATTTTTTTCATCATGTGTAAAATGAAGTCAGGCCAGATGTTCTGAAGACATTCTTCCCCTTTCATATAAAATAAGTCCAAGAAATGGTATTGAAACATTTGGAAGAAGATAACTGCATAAGTGAGCATAGATACACAAAGCTAAGGGTAAAGAGTATAAGTGAAATTAAAATTTAGAAATGCTTTTTGAAAACTAATGTAGCAGAGTGGTATGCTACTCTATAAGTATTAGCAATATGAAACATCTTAAACTACACTTTGAAACCAGAACTTGTTTTTCAGAATAAGTATTATGTATTTAAGGATCTTAAAAGTAAAATAAAAAAGAAAAAAAACAATCTCAACTGTGTGAACAACTCTCAAATTTAAGCGTCTTTGGATTTATTGAAAGTTAGCATTTGAAAATACTCCCGTAGAAGTTTATTGTAATGAAATCAGTATTTTTCCTAACTAGCCATTCTTGTACAATTTTTCCTCAAGGTCTGTTGGCATCCAAAGCTGTTGGGGTAGATGGTGCTGAAAAAAGAGAAGACTGCAGTGCAACAGCTCCAGTCCTGGAGCAGGTATGAAATGGTAGCATTTGATTGTTTCACGGTCCCACTGGAAGGTCACTCACGGAGCTGTAGTACCACGTGATGGCAGTTGCCCTCTGATCAGTATGGGGATAGAGCACTGACTCATTGATGAGACACTTTTAACTCTGCCTTCTCCCAAGTATGCACATAAGCTATGGACTGTATTAGCTTATGTTCTCCATAAACTGACATGAAAGCCATTGTCTCCACAATTAGAAGGCCTGGAGACAGGCATCCCAGGGTATGAGCTTCCAGCTGGACACCTTTAGCTTTCAAAAAGGCCCTTACACAAATACTTTTCATTTGTGGATTTAAACAGGGTTTTTTGACATCAAATTAAGCTTCTTTTATAAGAAGTTTCTTTTATATTGTAACAGTTGGTGTTCTTAGACTGTGTTTTATGAATTGATCAATGAGCCATACATTTTTGCTAGGATGTATATTTTAATAACTACAATAAAAAAAAGAGAATTTAAAAATCTTTTAAGGGTCTGTCTTAAACCACCTAATAGAGAAATTTAAAACTGCAGGTTGCAGTTGCTAGAACTGGCCTTGGCTCCCTTCAAGTTCCCACAGTACCTGTACATAATGAGCTGTGCATGCATTTCCATCTTCTAAGGGCTTAACTGCTTAGGCACTGTATGAATACAGTAATAGCCATAACTGGATTTCTTTGGTTCTCCTGTTTTAAAATCTGAGCCTTAATGTAGTTTCAATATATCCTTTTTGTATTATCTTAATTTTATTAGTAGCCTAATAAGACTTTAAAATGAGGATCTTTTACTCTTCTCTCTATGTGTTTTAAACAATAGCCCAAATTTAATTGATATTGTATTGAGTTTTTCAGTGTTTATTCTGGCCTGATTTGAAAGCAGTACATTGTTTTGGTACCTCCATTAATGTTGTATTAAATGAATGGTCTTTTAAATTGAGATCAATATGTTAGTACCTTCTGGTTTTCTGTGAGCATCAAACGGTTAAGTCTTTGCCGTTTTTGTCAGTATATGAACCAAATTTTAAATAACTTTTTTTTACTGTGTATAACTATATTCAACGTCCCAGATAATAACAATATTTTGTACTCCTACAACTGTTACAATATACTCAGAATGCGATATATCAGGGACTTGGGTAATAAAATATTTCTGGAAAATTCATTACAATGTCAATTGTTCATTACACATAATCTGTGAGGTAAATGTGATTGTGAAAAGTACTTATTATATGTGGGAAGTTAGTTTAGAATTCAGTAACCAGTTTAGAGAAACAGTTTTAAAAAGAAAAGAAAATAGAGCACTCGGCTATTTGTACTTGCATAATTCAAAACATTTCAAAGTTCTTGCCAGTTTTGTAACAGAGACCAATAATCATTAATTGAATCTTTGTAAATGTTCTAGAGTTTAAGGAACATCATGCTGTTCCCTCTTTTATTTTGTCATTCAGGTTGACTTCAATGTGAAAATGTTTTGTAACCAAACTCTTAATTTTTATGGTATTTGTTAGCCTTGCTTCTAAAGCTAAAAAGCCGAGTTATAAAGCTCTTAACTATCTCAGTTGGTATCAGCAAGAGACCTAAATGAGAAATTTTGATTGTTGCTAACTTCTGTTGTCCTAAGGAGTTACAATGCCAGTTATGACAGACTGATAACAGGCCTATAGCCACAATTTGATGTACTAATGAATTTATATTTCTCAAAGATTCAGACTGTGGTCTTGAACCCCATTATCAGATTATTAGTTATAGATTATTTAATTGTATTAGGGAAATGTCATGTTATATTTACTTTTGGATAAAACTTGCATTTGATGCATAATAATTCAGAGGTTAAAAATGTTAATTTGTCCTTGTTTAGAAGTTAAGCACCTTATCAAGTTATTAATTTAAGTTTTAAAATCTTGTTTTATAACTTTGTAACTCAAGAGTAATGGATGCTGTAGTGATGTCTCTCACGTATGTGAAGATGAACAATAAAATTGTTTCTTTACAAGTAATGGCTCTAATTACTTTCCTGGCAACACCTTTTATGATAAGCTTAGGAATACTTTCTAGTCTTGGAGTTCTTTTTCAAATGGTAGTTCTTCTTGCACACATATATAGTGAAAATTCAAGAGTAGAAAATGAAAGTTGAATGAATGGGACACTTGTCACATGGTCTTTTATTTTAGATGCCTAGCATGCCATCTATAGAACATTCAGTATAGAAGCCATATTTAATATTAAATGTATAATTCCCACCACCAAAGTCTGAGTACCTTTTAATGGGAATAGAATTATCTATTTGGTCCCCAGACAGTGAATTATCATATTCTAGAAAACTGAAGGTTATAAATTTGATGAACATTCCCCTTTCCCAAATCCGTGGAAACTAAATAATTTCCTGGGGACAGGCATGTTATTCATAGGACTAGCAACTCTACTCTTTATAGTGGCTTGCCATAATATCAGTTTTTCAAAGTCTTTATTTCATTCATATTTTGCTGTTAGATACTAGCAAGAAAACCAAAGTAGGAATTCCAGGATGACAGAGTATGGATCCACTGTGGCTGCTTTCTGTTGTCTTTAAGAATAGATACCTTCATACATGTTTTTACATGTGCAGGGAATTTAGTGCCACATGATTAAATGTTCTTTATGAAAGAACTCACAAAGTTCTAATTTTTTTCAAAAGTATCAGTTGGCAGGAATAAGGTAAAAACTCTTATCTAAGACTGCGACGTATTTTGTTTTTAAATCCAATGTTTTAACTTACATTTTATCTCTTTTCTGTTGTTGTAGTTGTTGCTTGTTCTGTATTGTTTTTAGTCTTTTAACTCTCTACTGCTGGTGGCTCTGATTTCATGATGCATTTTGCTTATGAAACTAGCTTTCAGCACTAAAACGAGTTAAAGATAATGTTTTGTTAATTTGGTCATTGTTTTCCTGTTGAGATTGTTCTTTAAAGGGAAACTGTCTGCTGAGGTACACACTTGATGACAGATTATAAAAATCACTTCTAAAAGGCAGGAGTTTAATTGTGTTCTTCAACACTCTGAAATATAAAATACTTTTGTTTATTTACCTAGCTGTTTTAATACCATTGACAATTACAGTTTCAGAAGAGAAGTTTCAAATTAATACTGAAATGTTTGTCCAATAGAATATTTAATATTGGAAGAATTTTGTGGGCATTAAAAACATGGACTCATAATTGATAGTATCCCTTTAAAGACAGCCTATTCAACTTTTAGTTAATAATTTGTGGGGTTCTTTTTGGTTTTTCATTTGTAATAGAAATGTTATGTGTTGCTTAACAATGTTTTTGGATACTAAAGTTGCTTAACAGTCAAAAATAGAATACAAGAAGAAAAATGAAGAAACCAAAATAAAAATATCAATTTTTTATTATTTATTCAGGCGATTTCACCTAAACCTCAAAGTCAGAAAAAAAATGAAGCTGTCATTAGCAGTTCTGCCAACACTCAGAAACCTGCACTGTTATCCTCAACTTTGTCTTCAGGGAAGGCTCGCAGCAAGAAATGCAAACATGAATCTGGAGAGTCTTCTGGGTGTATAAAAACCCCTAAGTCACCACTTGCCCCAGAATTAATACAAGCCAAGGATTTGACGCTTGTATCTCAGCTTTCTTCAGTGATAAATAAAACTAGTGAGCACAGACTTTACAAATAGTTACTTATCCTATAAGATAGAGTCAAAACAGTTTTGTTGTAGTTATCTTGTTTTTTATGAAGTTGCTTTTTAAAAACTTAAAAATGGATATGACAGAGAAAGCTTAAAACTATTTCAGGAGTAGATCATGGACAGTTCTACTGCTTTACTGCTCCAAGTCTGTACTCCTCCTTAAGAAGTCCTGCCATCGAGTGACACAAATTCCACTGTAGTTTCACGCTCCTCAACTAATAAGAAAAGGCCTGATTCATTACAAAAAAACAAACAAACAAAATACCCCTGGAAACAGAAAGAACTGTAAAAAGACCCTTAGTCCATGTTTTCATGTGACCAGGTAGGAGGTGTCTCCTCTACCTGGAGACCTCTGAGTACACTCCATTTATTCTTGTTAACAAGGCAGCCTTGAATCCAGTCTCACCCTTATTGAAAGGAGAATGCCTCCTTGTTATAACATTTAACTGCTACAGTACTAATCTATCAAGTGTTAGTCTTCTGAAAAATCTTTTTTTTTTCTACCCAGATTTGGCTAACAAAAAGGTAAGGCTTGTCCTTATATAACCAAGTTTCCCATAAATGTGAAGCAGCTATGGGAAGAGTCACTAGTTAGGTGACACTTGTATTTTACTCCTTTACTCAACAAGTAAATCAGTGTTGTTATCAGGAAATAAGGATGACACATTTCCTTGTGAAACATTCTGTATTGCATCTTTCAGAATAATGATACTGGCATTTGGAAGGCTTCATCAAAAATACCTGTTTTTCATTCAGTTCTCACGTTTATCACTAAAGAACATACCTCAAATTTTGATCAGTTTTTATTTTTTGAATAAGCAGAAACAAAGGGAATTGAAAATTCTTTTCTCTGAAACTTCATTATGAAAGAATGTCAGTATTAGTCACTAGATTATCACATGACAAAAATAAACATTATTTTGAAGTTGTTTTATATATTAATATAACCACAGTATCATAAGTTACAGTTATCCTTTGGTTTTCTCCATTATTTCATGCCTTTTTGTTTTTTCATTATTTTTCATTGTCAGTTATCCTTAAAAACTTAAAACATCAGCTTCCTTAAACAACTTCTTTCTAAATTAGTAATATATTAACTTGTACAGTCCTACCTAATATATAGTTCAGCAGGTTCCTAGTTCAAAAAGAACTCTCAAGCATTAAAGAATTATCGAAACATTTGTGTTAACATCACTAAACGTCAAATAAATGTTACAATTAGCTGTAAAACAAAACTACTTAAGGGAAAATAGTGTCATAACTAAATAATAACTAATTTGGCCATAATAAGCATTTGGTTTGTTTGTATTCAATTTTTTGAATGAATCAGGCCCCAGGTTTATATTTGTAAAAATCCATGTGGGAGTATGAGAATGGGGTAGGTTTTTTACAGTAGCTCATCTGGGGAAGGAAAGCAAAGCAGCAACTATACAGTGTGTATAAGAGCCCCGTGCCCTGCTTCCTTTCCCTTTAGAGTGCCAGTGTTTGCTATGTAGCAAGAGTTTCTCTCCTGGCTTCCTCCTTTCCCTTCTCCCTCCACCTTCCTCCCCTACTTTTTGCTTATATAGAGACTACTTTCTTGGAGGCAAAATGGCAGTTGACACAAGAATCCACAATTAGAGAGCTAACTCTAGTCTCACACTTGGGGAGAGCTACTGGAAATTAACTTTCCATGTTACTGTCGTTGAATTCTAGTTGTTTTAGATTTTAGAAGTTTTGATTAACTCTTTTTGTGACGAGGAAACATTTTATTTACTTATTTATTTGCCTTTGAATGCCTCTGGAACATGCCATTTCTTGTGGTTATTTAATAGCAGCAGCAGAGAGCAGAATATGGCTCATTTTTTTTCTTGTTTATCTCCTTAAAAAGTATAAGATGATCCTGGTATGTATCTGCTTCGTGAACATTGAAGATCTTTTTCTAGGTTCTCCACAGCCTGTGAATCCCCCTAGACCTTGCAAGCATAGTGAGAGAAGAAGAAGATCTCAGCGGTTAGCCACCTTACCCATGCCTGATGATTCTCTAGAAAAGCTTTCTTCTTCCTCTTCAGCAACTGATGGCAAAGTATTCTCCATCGGTTCTCAGAATCAGCAAGAGTCTTCAATACCAGAGGGTAATGTATATTGATTTCCTATAGAACAATTATTTGAATTTTTTTCTTTTATGTCTCTTGACTTATAAGCATTTTGTATATGCTACAGATAACCTATCTGGTGCCTTCTTTTTGCCAGGCTCTGTATAAATACCAGTGATCTGCATTGATATGAACTGAACCAGTTTCTCTGTGTTAATACTATGTTTTTTCTTTTTAATTTTACATAGTGCCTGCTATTGCATATGTGCCACTCCAGAAGCTAGGACCCTGCCTCCCTCTTGATTTAAGTTGTGGTTCAGAAGTCACAGGAAGTCAAACTCCAGAATCATCATATCCTGGTGGTGAATGTACCAGGGAATTAAAGGAGGAGACACCATTGTTAGCAAATCCCGCCTCCAAAGTAGTGAGTGATATAAAAGGAGCTGCAGCAGCCACAGGTAAGGGAGCTCTTGGTTAAGTCTAGCATAAACATTTTGATACTCAACTTCACTTAGATTCATATAAAACCCCTCTACTAAGAACTTTTAGGTAGTTACTGTGTTTGGATGGAATTTCTCTGTTTTAAAATTTTTTTGTATGACCATTGTCAGCATTCTCTGGACATATTTCTTGTCATTTTTTTTTCTTCCTTCATTCGCTTTTTCTACTTTCTTTTGCTTTCTAATAAAAAGTTAATGATTCTTTCACTTTATTTGCCAATATCAGCCCCCCCACTCCTAGTACCCCTAACACAAATCCCCCCCTCATTCCTCTCTCCCCTTCTCTAAGAAGGGGGAGCCCCCCCCGTACATGTGCGTGCACGCGTGCACACACACACTCACACACACACACACACACACTAGCTCATCAAGTCATGTGATTAAAGACATATACCATCATGCCTGACATTTTTGCTTTTTTAATGTGTGTGTAAAATGTGGTATTGCTGCACCTGGAGCTAGCAAATCCTAGTAAAAATGGCTGGAACAGTCGACAGAAAACAGAAATGGATGAGTGCTGATGTTCTGTCCTGCTTCCTTTTCCTTTTTCTTCAATCCAGGACCCAGCCCTTGAAATGGTGCTGCCCACAATTAGGCCAGGGCTTCCTACCTCAGTTCGTGCAGTCTAGATAACTGCTTAAAACAAGAAAATGCATGCTTTTAAGTTAGCTACTGAAAACTGGTATATACCTGATCATGTAGAGTGCACAGACAGTATTTGAATTGGATGAAGTAAGATTTTAATTCATTTCTATGACTCCTTTGAATTTTTCCTTTTGAAGAAAGTGATAAAATTTATGTTCCATTATTTTATTTAAAGCACTATCCATTTGTTTCACTTTCATTGAACTTCTATGTGGTCTGCATGCTTTTTCTCTTAGTATATTTCTTTTGTGGTGATAGTTCTGGTTTTTTTTTTTTTTTGAAATGGAATCTCACTATGTCCAGGGAGTATGGAACAAAATAATATACCCCAGGCTGGTTTAGAAGTCTTGGTTTTCTTGCTGTAGAGTGCTGAGATTGTAAGCATGTGCCATCATATCTGGCTTTCTTACTATTGTTACCGAACCATTCTTCCCTATTTTGAAGTTATTTTGTGTTTCTCTGTTTCCTATGTTGATGTGTACGTTTTGTTTGTGTTCTTTTTATACCCATGTAAATGAGTATGAGTGTTCATACATTTAGCCAGTGTTTATCCTAATTATCAAAATAAATTCCATTTCTATTTTAATATTTCTTTACAAAGCATTATTTACATTATTAATTATTTGATAATTATTTAATTATCAAAATAAATTCCATTTCTATTTTAATATTTCTTTACAAAGCATTATTTACAAGGATTGTATTAGCAGCGTTTTAAACTTGGAACTCCTAGACAGTTTAGACTGATGAGAATGTTAACTGAGAAATAGTTTAGCATAACTTGGGACTCTTACCAGGTTAAACTTTGCTTTTAATTGTGTTTCCAACAAAGATTATGAGCTTGCACTAATTGGTCTATATTCTTCCACTAGCATGGACGCCAACATGATTGACTCTAAGGTTTGGTGTACTGTAGCTGCCCAGTTTAGCAAAAAGTAAAAATCATAGGAAAAGAAAACAAATGATACATTTCTAAAAGTTAAAAAACAACACCTTTGTTTTTAGAGTTATAATTAGAATGCTTTTTCTAACAGCTAGTGAATCAAAGGAAGAGATACAGCTTAAGAAATCTTACTTCTCTTACTCTCTGGGAGGCAGAATAGATGAGGTTTCTTAAAAAAGAATCTATCTTTCTTTTCTTTCTTTTGTTCTTTCTTTCTTTCTTTCAATTGTGAAAGTTTTATTATTTATTTATTTTACACTCCAGATTTTATCCCCCACTCCCATCCATACTCCAACTGTTCCATAGCCCTTACCTGCAACCCACCCCCCATCTCCACGAGGCTACCCCCCACCCCACCTACCTCTAAAATCCCTGGGGCCTCCAGTCTCTTGAGGGATAGGTGCATCATCTCAGATTGAACACAGAACCGGCAGTCCTCTGCTGTATATGCATTGGGGGCCTCATAACAGCAGGTGTATGCTGCTTTTTTTGGTGGTCAGTATTTGAGAGATATCGGGGGTCCAGATTAGTTGAGACTACTGGTCCTCCTACAGGATGGCCCTCCTCCTCAGCATCTTTCAGCCTTTCCCTAATTCAACCACAGGGATCAGCAGCTTCTGTCCATTGGTTGGGTGCAAATATCTGCATCTGACTCTTTCAGCTGTTTGTTGGGTCTTCTAGAGGGCAGTCATGATAGGTCCCTTTTTGTGAGTGCTCCACAGCCTCAGTAATATTAGGGACCTCTTCTTGAGCTGGATCCCACTTTGGGCCTGTCTCTAGACTTTCTTTTCCTCAGGCTCCTCTTCGTTTCCATCCCTGCAGTTCTTTCAGACAGTAATTCTTTTTTCCCTCTCCCTACTGTAGATCATTTCATCTGAGGTCCCTCCCCTTGAGTACCAAGAGTCTCCTACCTCCCTAGGTTGCCTGTTTCCAATTCTTTCTGCTGGCCCTCAGGGCTTCAGATTTTTCCTTCACCAAATACCAGATCAGGGTCCCCTCTCCCCCAACCTCCATCCACTTTCCCTCCCAGGAGGTCTCTCCCTCCCTCCCCACTTGTGATTGGTTTCTTCTCCCTCCCAGTGGGACTGACACATCCTCACCATATTAGCCAAAAACAAAAACAAACAAAAAGTACAGAATACCCAAGATACAGTCCATAGAACTCAAAAGGTCAACAAGAATCCTTTTCAAAAGAAACCTTTCCTGACCTGGGTCTGAGGGTGTCTTTGTCCTGTCTTAAGTTTTGTCATTAAGGTGAAGTGCTTAGAGTGTTGAGCTACAGAATCTATACTCAGGAAGCTCAGCATCTAGAAGGAAATCAGGCTAGTAGCTGAACTAGACATATAAATGAAAGTTAATTAGTGTAAGATGTAAAATCCTTAAGAGGAGTAAAGTAGGACAAGGGGAGGTGGTTCTGTGTAGAGGTGCTTCCTACACCTGGGAAGCTGAGTTCTAGGCCCCTGCTCTACATAGTGGAAGGAGAGAACTGATTGCATCCAGTAAGTTGTCCTCTGACTTCCACAAGTGCACTATGGCGCACAAACAGCACCACACACTAGACAGACAGATAGATGATAGATAGGTGAGAGAGAGAGAGAGAGAGAGAGAGAGAGAGAGACATGCAGGCCTCAGGCAGAGGAAGAGGTGTGTTCTTAGCTAAGATAGCAGGAAACTTCTGCTTGCCCTCTGTTCTCTCTTTTTTTCAGCAGAGTTTAAATGAACTACTTCCTTCATACATTTCTAATGGGAACTTTATAGTAGGTAATGTCTGTGGCTATTTCCAGCTCTAAAGCGTTAATTATTGATTTGTTTATTGTATCATTCATCATGTAATTATGAAGTCAAAATTGTGATATGGTCACTTTAGCTTTCACTTACAATTTTCCAATAGTTTTAAAATGGTGACTATTCTTAGCAGCCTCCATTAAGACAAAATTGGAATGAGTTGGAATTAGTATATTATATAAATATAATTCTCAACATTTTTAGTTAGTCCTGTGTTGGAAGGCTCATCATAATATATTCCTATTTTTGAATTTTTAAGCAAATTAGTATGAAAATATAAAGTAATATTTGTTTTATTGTAGAATATTTTAGTTAATGTGTATGCAAGTATTAAATTGATAAGCATATGAACACTGTATCTTTATAATATCAGAATGTACATTAGTAGGGCACTCAATTTTTGGTAAATTTAGCTTAGTTTTCAATGAAATTAGATGTGATTTTTTGAATTTATAAGACAATTTTTAATGAAATGTCGAAATAGTAAACAGGCAAATGTTTATGTCACCGTTAGGAAAGTAGGACATGGGACTCCGGTGGGTCCTCTGTAATGAGTCCAGGGCTTACTTTGTCTGCTTAGTATGGCGTTATCACCAAGGAAGCCAGAGATAGGTTTTAGCTTCTCTAAATAAAGACTTCAGTCAGTCTATCTGCTCTTACTGTGGCCACCTTTTAGATGGCATTCCTTTCTATCCCAATATTTGATGTTGACTCTATAGTCACTGTTTACCAGCCTTTTAAAGTTACTTCTGAATGTAGTTTACATAGCTATTCAAAACAAAGCTGTAACTGTGTTTTCTGTAATCACTTCAGTCCTCCGAACACACATACACACACACACACACACACACACACACACACACCACACGAGCTGGGCTTTCTGTAATCTCTAGGATTGCATCTTGTAGCACTCTGGAGAACTTACTCAATGCTCTTCACTCTACAGTTGTGGGTAGGAGAGTAATCAGGATTCTACTTTTCTTATTGAATTCTGGGTAGACTGTTGCTTTTGTTCTTTATTACAGTGGCTCCAAGAGTTTATTTGAAGAAAATGTCCTCTTGAGAAAATTTAAAGATGACCGTCTTTATACTAATATCCTAATATTTAGGAAATTGCAGCACATGGTGAACTATTAACAATCATATCTTTAAACCCAATTGTATTTTTAGGTTGAACTCTAATAAAGGGTCTCTTTTGTTTTTTATTTGTATGTACTTCTAAACAGTTCACCAGTGTTAGAGATCTAAGTGTTTATTTTAATGTGCTTTCTTGTATAAAATGTTAGCAACCCCTTGTCAGGTTCCCAGTTTTGCTTTAAAAGTTGACCGGCCATCTGTGAAGTCTTGTGCAGGAAGCCAGTGCACTCTGGAGCTTGCTTTCATAGAACCACTTAGAATGGATGTTTGTTCTGTTGTGCTATACCTGGTCTGCAGTGCTGGCCCTCGGCCATTATTATCTGTGCACCACCTACCAGAACTCCCTGAATAAGCAATTTGATGGTTTTTTTTTTTTTTTTTTTTTTTTGGACACCCCTCCTTTACCATAAGCAGTCCCTAGTTCTGGAGATCCAACCCTCTAGATTAGGAACATAAGAGACAGAGACATTGGAAACTTCTCTCTTTCATGCTGTACTGCCAGTAAGACCTAAGCAGCACTTTCCCTTTGTTTGATTTGTGAATGCTTTCTTAGTTTAAAAAAAAAAACCACATTACATTTGCAATTTCCATGGTCCAGTAGTCAGCAGAAGGAAGGAATAAATGTGTTCATTGTCTTGATAAGTGGGAAATATTACTGTGTTTGTCTTTGCTGTGATGTCTTTTTTTTCTATCACAATCAGTATGATTATCAACAGTCTTTTTAATCTGAAACTTCATAGAGCCTTTGTTGCTCTTAAATAGGGGGATATTCTTTATAGTTTTATGTTAAAACTATATAAAGTATTTGAATAAAATATAAAATATTTGACATGATTGGTATAAATTGATTCTTTTACTAGATTAACCTGAGCTACCATCAAGACATTAAGAAATGTTGAGCAGAATTGGGAAGCTTTGTTAAGGGAATCTGTTGTTTTAGTTATAGTTAGTGAAGTGTGATATTTACAAATATAATTTGGACTACTAGGTAATACATATTGTTAATATGGTATATTTTATGTATATGTGTACCTTTGCATTTTACATTTATGTAGTTCAAAAGTGATTAGCAAAATCATTGTTTTGGTCCTTTTTGTTACCTAGCAATTTGAGATTTATGCAGTGATATACATGTCCCAGAATTCACGTGTATAACTTTATTTTAGGAAATAAGAGGTCAAATATTAGCTTTTATATGTTATTAAAGTAACCATTATGTGTTATTGAAAACTAATATACTTTACCATGAATTTGAGTATTTCATTTGGATGCTCTGAAGAATAGTTATGACCAGGTTGTCACAGAAGAAGCAGTGGTATTTAGGCCGACCATTCAAAAGACTGCCAAGACCTTCAGAGTTGCTTAAAGTTGTGATGCTGCATCAGCCTTCATCGATGGCCAGGAACCTTTATATAACTTCTTTTTCTGGTTAGAGCCCCATTTATGCTATTTTTGAAGTAGTGTAGCCTCAAAATACCTACCCCCCAAAGTAAAATAACAACACACTTACCAAGCACTGACCAAAGCATTTACATAGATTTCATATAATCTTAAAAGAACAGTGGTAGGTATTCTTACTCTTATCGACAATAAGGAAGCAAAAGTACAGAGGCATTAAACCACATACTCAAGTCATAAAAGTAACAAATCATGGAGGCCAAGAATTCTACCCAGGTGGTATGAGGAAGCACCAGTATTCCTTGAATAGTTTTTATTTGTAGTTCAGGTAATAAAATTGTGCAAGAGGAGAATTCCTATTTAAAGTTTTGGAAACAATTGTAATTTTAGAAACTGTACAATAATTTTATTATTCTGCCTAAACTTACATCTTATCCCCCTAACCCACAGGAATATCGAAAACAGAAAAAAAAGTGAAATTGGAAGAAAAAACCTCCACTGCATTTGGTATGGACAGAAAGTAATCTTTAAGCAAAAGACTAGAAAGCTTGACAGAGAGGACAGCATCTGTGTCTTCTCTTCCCTGCTAGGGCTCCTTAAGGTGCCTGAGATCATCTGCTTCTGTGCTTAGCAGTTAGTCAGCTTCATATGCACTAGGTCTCCAGTGCATAGCTTGTACTTCATATTCTATAGAGAGTCTATGTTTCTCTGAGTTCTTTGCTTCTGAACGTCTCTGGTTAAAACTATGGATAGCTCTTTAAAAATAGCCTCCATCTAAGATTTTTGAGACTTAAGAGTAATGGGCAATATATTAATATGGTTATTCTTTTCATAACATTCTTCAGTATGCCTTATTAAAAGGATACTGACTTTTTCACTGTCATTTCTACCTAATGCTGAGTAAAGACTAAAAGTAATGAAATAATGGGTAATAAGTATTATTTAGATTTGCTAGTTGGAGTCACTGAAAATTGACTACATATACTTGGAAAATTGTGGGCTAACTCATTCTGAGCTGGAAAAGTAGCTTGTAGAATATCTGTTCACTTATAATTTTTGATACAATGTTCGAATATACTGTTCAAACATGTATTTATCTTCTTTAAAGTACATATGATTAAAGAAAAGAAATGCTTTTTAGAAAGAATAGAATAAAATCTTTTTCTTTCTTGTTGCCATTCATGTATGCACAGGGGAGGTATTTAAATATGTAAGGAGTTATGTATAGATTAATTTGATTAATTTTGTTTCTCTTTTCTGAAGACAAAATGCCATCCATCTTATTTAAATTTTCTAAAACATTAATAAATTATATATAGAAATGCTGATTCTCCATAGTGAGGTCTTTTTAAATTATGGAATTTAACTTCTTGGCACATAGTAGGAATTTTAGACAATTACGCGTTTAAAGATTTTAACTACTGTCTGTGTTAACTTTAAGGTGTCAGGAATTGGGATTTTTCAACACTGCTAATGAAGATCCCCTCTTATAGTCCAATAAGCTAAGCAAGAGTTCCAGACTCATGACACGAACAGTTTAATTGAATCCGTCCACTCTGGGCAGGTGACTGGAATCACTGATGAAAACATAAATGCTGCTTTGAGGGTAACCACAAAGGAGCAACTAAGAGTCACTCACAATTATTGAAGGATTTGCTTTTATTTATTTTAGGTAAAAGGAAAGAAAAGGATAAGGAGAGAAAAGAGAAGCGAGACAAAGATCACTACAAACCAAAGCAGAAGAAAAAGAAGAAGAAGAAAAAGAAATCTAAACAGCATGGTAAGTTTGCCAAGATATGTTTCCTAGTATTTTGAGATTGTTCAACTCTTGTTTTTTCCCAACAAAATAGAGGTATAATAAAATCAGCATGCTGTTGAGAACTGAGACGTTCCTGAAACTTTTCTTTGTCTTGTCATTTCAAAAACATACAACTCTGTAAAGTAAGTTGCAATGACTAGAAACTTTTATCTCTAACATATGGTGAAGTAAGTACTATGACCACAAACCCTCTAACATGATGGAGATTCCTCCCCCTCTACCTTGTATGTATATATATGCACATGGTCTTTTTTCTTTTTTTTCTGTGGTGTGTGTGTGTGTGTGTGTGTGTGTGTGTGTGTATGTGTACATGTGTATAGTCATGTACATATATGTTCACTGGTCTGTCCATGAATGTGTGGAGCACAGAGGTCAACATGGTGTCTTCATCTATAGTTCTGTTCTGTTTTTTTTTTTTTTTTTTTTTTTTTTTTTTGAGATAGCATCCTTTACTGAAATTGAAACCAAAGTTTATCATTTTACCCTAACTAGCTGTCCACGTATCCTCTGGGATCTTCTTGTCAATGCTCCCCAGCGCTGGATTTGCAGATTTACTCTATGATGTCTAGATTTTATATGCTTGATGTGCAAATACTATATCAACTGAGAATTCTACAAAGCCAAAATAAAGGAGAAATTCTAAACCCACAATTGTAATGTCCTTTAAATTCACTTTGCGGGATAATAGAAAAAGATAGCTTTTAGAAGAACCAGCAGAATTTGGTACCAATGAATACCAATGAAAACCCTAGATGCACTTAAAAGCATAAGAAAAATGGTGACAGAAGGAAGCGTAAGATGCAGAAGGCAGCGTAAACACACTGTAAATGTGTGATCAATCTAAACACTGATCTTACAAAACAGCTTGTAGGGATAAGAAAGCAAATTAATAGAAACTACAATATATAATACTAGCTTTTTAGTGAGAGGTAAATACTTACAGTTCATTACTTTGACTTCCTTGTATGATTGCTTATAAGTCCTAAGAAGTTTAGTTTGCATGTGTAGACTTCTAAGCCAGGAATGGTGGCTCACACCAGTAGTCCCAGAACTCAGTCAAGAGGCTGAGGCAGGAGGATTTATACAAGTTTGGAGTCAGTCTGAGCTAATAGTAAATTCTAGAACAATGAGAGCTATGGTGTAAGGCCCTGTCTGTGGAAAAAAAATGAAATAAAAATATTTGTTATATAAATACCAAAAAATAGTAGACTAGAGTATAGGTTCCTAAGTAGGAGTGGAAAAAACATAAATGTGAATTAACCATCTACCTCAAATTGAGCTGAAAATTAGAAAACAGTAAAGTATAAATAAGGTGTTAGAAATAAATACATCATTAGTTATACCTTATACCTCAAAGAATGAATGGCAGGACTGAGATGACAGCTCAGTCTGTATACTTCTTGCAAGTATAAAGACCTAAGGTTGTTCCCAGAGCACACACAAATATGGTAGCACACACTTGTAATCCCAGCATTGAGGAACACACAGGAGGATCTCTGGGGCTTGCTAATCAGTCACCCATTCTAGGTAAATTGGTGAGCTCTAGGAAAGGCCTATTTCAAAGGAAGTAAATAGTATCCTGAAAATGCCACTCAGGGCAGTCCACTGGCCTCATCATGCATGTGTACATGTCTGCACCCAGATACACAGCTACACACATTCATTTATAAATGAGTGAGTAGTATCTGTGTGTTGGTCAACTTTTATGGTAAGTACCTGAAAATACTTTCACCTTAAAGGAGAGAAGGTTTGTTTTAGCTCACAGTTTGAGAGGTCTGTTGCACAGCTACATTGCTTTGTAGCCTGTGGTGAGATAGAACCCTATGGCAAAGAGAATATAGTGCCAATTGCTCAGCTTGTATCAGACAGCCAAGAAGAAAGGAGAAGAAAAGATGTTGATGATAATACATATATCCTTCAAGAATATACCTCAAAGACCTTCCACTTCCAGTAGGCCACTGGTAGTGCATTTTAAGTGATAAAGTTCTCATTGGCTTTATCCATTGGTACAGTTAGTGCCTTCATGATACAATTACCCTTCAAAGGCCCACCTCTGAGATTCTAAGTGCTGGTACATTGGAAAGCAAGCCTTTAATGTGTGCATTTGTAAAGGACAACTAAGATGTAACTATAACTAATTTATTTTTAAAATTGAATTATCTAGTATGTATAAGTTATATATACAAACATAAGAATAGGTAGTAAGGAGAAATGTTGAAAATAAAAACATAAAACATGGAAAAAGCTGACAAGCAAATACCAGAAAAGTTAGGGTAGATAAGTGAATAACAAAATATTCATAAGGCTAGACGTCTAAGTATTGTCCACTTTATAGTTATCAGCTTTAGACGTAAGTTTCAGAATGTTCTCACTAAATAATATTACTATATTTTTGATAATAAATTAAGAAAAGCAAACATTCTGTCAGATGTTGTGGCACACATCTGTAGCATTTGGGAGACAGTAACAGTGGGATTACTCACTGCAAGTTACAGACCAGCCTTATCTACATGGAAAGTTCCAGGCCAACCACAGTTACATAGCAAGACCTTCTCTCAGTCACTACCACCACTGCCCCTGCCCCACTGAAACAAAGCAAGACAGAACAAAAACATATCCTATAGGAATAAGAAGTAGCCTTTTACTGTATTATAGCTGATATAATAGACCCAAACATAGCACCAAACTCAACAGTTACTGAATGAAGGTCTTGCCATAAGCAGTTTTGAAACTGACTGTGTGATACAACTTTAAACAAATCAGTGAAAAAAAATTAAACATGGATATAATTTGATCACAGTTATCTACTAGAAGCAATTTCATGAAGATAAATAGAATTACTCTATTGTTTAGAAATAATAACTTGTAGTATTCCATAGCTCATGCATCAAAGAACAAACATAAAGGGAAAATAAACAGATGTTAAGAATGTGAAAGATGATGGAAATATTAAATGTCTAAACTTGCTAGTGTAGTTGTGTTGTTTTGCTTTATTTTGGGGTGTTATGGTCTTACTCTGTAGCCTAGGCTGTCTCAAACTCTCCTCTGCCTCAGCCTCCTGAGTGCATAGGTTACAAGCATATACTACTGCACCCAGGCCTTTGAAATGATACTTGAAAGAGCAAACTATATTTTTTCTAAGATAGGCTTATAGCTGAAGAAATTAGAAAAGGAGCTGGGGAGTTGTTTCACTTGGTAGAGGGCCTACGTTCAATCTGCTGAACCCATGTAAACACTCAGATTGGTGGTACAAGTTTAGAATCTAAGTGCTAGCAAGGTGGAGACAGGTAGATCTTTGGGGCTCATTAAACAAATAGCCTAGCCTGCTTGACAAGTTCAGGCCAGTGAGCAATCCTAGTACAAACAGTAAGTATGAAAACGCAGACACCGCCTGAAGAACAATATGCAATGTTGTACTCTGTCTTTCACATGCATTTGAACATACATGTGCTACCCGCACTCAAGCATGTACATGCACAGATATGAGTAAGGTTGAAATAAGCATGAATCAATAAGAAATAAATATGAATGAAAATTAATAAGTTAAACTATGCTGGAATCTTATTTTAACCCAAAAAGTTATACTGAAAGACAGATAGTTCCTAGAAATTAAGTTCAAGGTAAATAGTCTCCAAAGCTAAAAAGAAATATAACTAATATGTTAAAACCTCCCTAAAAGAAGTTTTTCTGTTGACTTCTTTCCAAACATTGAAGGAAGGAGTTTTTGGGTGGGTGGGTGATTGGTTGGTTTGTTTTTGTTTTGTTTTGTTTTGTTTTTGTTTTTCAGTTATTTCATCTTCCTCACCTGTAGTTCCAATGTATTAGGAAGCTGATGCAGAAACGTGACTTTAGTGCAGAGATCAAAACTAGCCTCCACAACATACTGAATCTATGTTCAAAAAATAATTAAATAATTTCAAAATTGGAGAAAAATAGGGAATTTCTCATACTAGGTGTGAATAGTACCCTCCCCAAATATATATTCAGTACTAACTTCTTGTAGTCATGAACACCACTATATTTGGCAATAAGATATTCCCTGATATGATTAAAAATATCCTAGAAAGAGATATCAGGATTTAGAGAAGACACCTAAATGTAGGATTTTGAGAATCAAGTATGAGAGGCCATGTGAAGATGGATGCAAAGAATGAGATCAGATGCTTATAAGGCCAGGAGGCTTTGCTCCAACCTCAGAGGAAGCCTGGGTCTACCAGTCAATGCCTGGCTTGGGACGTTTGACTTAAACAGCTTTGATAGAATAAACTTACTTTGTTTCAAGCCATCAGATTTATGGTAATTTTTTGTGGCATCCATAGGAAACTAATATAATTCCATCCATGTCTTATGTGATTTAAATATCTGCTATCAATAAAAAGAGGAAGGATGATCACAGGTTCTCATTTCTTGTATAATTGCAAAACGTCATAGATATTATAGAACTATTCTAGCAATTCATGGGAAAGATGTAAACGTAGGTGTAGTACAAATGTGGTTGAATATCAGAAAAATCAGTTCATGAAGTTCAACACAGTAAAGGTAATGGAGAAACGTAACTACCTCTATAAATCAACTGAAACCTTTTAGTGACCCATATGCACTGATTCTGTTAAACTATGAATAGCTGATTGTAAGCTTGTTTAAAAATATTAAATAAGTGGAGAAAACTTATGTTCGTGGGTTAGATCTTTCAGTATCAAAGAGATGTCAATTAATGCTAAATAGATCTATAGAGCTAGTGCTTATTTTAGTACTGAAAAAAAGAAGAGTAAAAAGCCAAAAATACTAGTTATTCAGGAAGAAAAAGACTGAGTTACTATTCCTCTGTTGTTAATAAGGCATGGTGCTGGAGATGAAATAGCTAGTGCAGAGCAGATCTACACACTTTTATATAGAGCTGGCACTGAAGGTTAGAAGTGAAAGAGGAAGTTTTTAGTATGTGGTGTTGGAGGAATTTTTTCTCCATGTGGAGAAATTGAATTGATATGCCATGCATAAAAATTAAATTCAGGTTTATTAAAAAATAAATCTATGAAAAAACATAAAAATGAAAGATAGTGTAGGAAAATATGTTTCTATAACAGGTAGAAAAGTGTTGTTGAAGTATGTGCCCTAGAGCGAACAGTTTTAAAAGGCTATATTAAAATTTCAAACTTTAGTTCATAAAAAAAAAAAATCATGAAGAGGTAGGTGAAAAGACAACCTTCAAATTACAAGGAACAACTCTATCACATATACCTGATGAGAGATTAGCATTTAAAATATCAAACTAAACTAGGGTAGAAGGATGACTCAGCAGATAAGAGCATGCACTGTTCTTCCAAAGGACCCATACATATAATACATATAATGTAAAACAAATCTATAAAGTATCTAACTCACCACCACCACCAGGCCTCCCCACTCCCTAGGGCCTCAAGTTTCTTGAAGGTTAGGCAAGTCTTCTCCCACTGAGGCCAGACCAGGAAGTCCTCTGCTGTCTTGGGGGTGGGGGGATTGTACCAGCTAGTGTATGCTGCCTGGTTGGTGACTCAGTATCTGAGAGATCTCAGGCGTTCAGGTTAGTTGGGACTTCCTGTGGGGCTGTCTGTGCTCCTCCTCAGCTTCTTCTAGCTTTTCCCTAATTTAAGCATAGGGGTCCTCGACTTCAGCAGTCTAGTGGTTGGATGTAAGTATCTGCATCTGTCTCAGTCAGCTGCTTGCTGGGCCACTCAGGGGACAGCCATGCTAGGATCCTGTCTGTAAACACACCATAGCATCAGTAATAGTGTCAGGCCTTAGAGCCTCCCCCTGAAATGGACCCCAACATAGGCTGGTCACTGAACCACCTTTCCCTCAGTCTCTTCTCCAATTTTGTCACAATTTTTGACTATGGGATGGCAACCCCACCCCTCTACTTTATACTGGAGGTGGACTCTACAGAGTTCCCTCTGCTTACTATTAGGCATTTCATCTAAGGTCCCTTCTTTTGAGTCCTGAGAGTCTCTCGTCTCCTAGGTCTCTGGTACTTTCTGGAGGGTAATTCCACCTACCCCCACCCCAAGATTGCATATTTCCATTCATTCTGCTGGCCCTCAGAACTTCTTTCCTGTCCCCCCCCCCCCACCATACTTGACCCTGTTCCCCCTTTCCCCTCTCTTTCCCTCCCATCCAGGTTCTTCCCTCCCTCTGCCTCCCATGATTGTTTTCTTCTCCCTCCCAAGTGGGATTGAAGCATCCTCACTTGGGCCCTTCTACTTGTTAACCATCTTGAGTTATTATTATAATCTGTTGGATTATATTCTAGGTATTCTGTACTTTTTTTGACTAACATCCACTTATTAGTGAATACATACCACTTACTAATGGTTTAAGTTACCTAACTCAGGATGATATTTTCTAGTTCCATTCATTGCCTGCAAAACTCAGGATGTCCTCATTCTTACTAGCTGAGTAGTATTCCATTGTATAAATGAACTGCATTTTCTGTATCCATTCTTCCATTGTGGGACATCTGTAGTACATATTTTTTAACAACAACAACAAAAAAAGTGCCGCCCTTTGTTTACATTTTAAAGTCTGGCCTATAAGTGGCCTTTGTCCAAATAGCTGTGGCAAATACTGAAGATGCATGGAAGCCTTGCTGTTTATAAGTAAGAGTTGTTAAGTCTGGTCATCTCCAGCATCTTCAATATTATTACACTAGAGGAAAGTTATTCTGGGTTGTTTGCATTCATCTTAGAAGAGATGATCTCACAGATAATTAATTAGAATGGACTTCAAACAGGTAATAAGAGATTTCAAATGGCTGACATTTTAAAGACAGTTAGTGCTGAACAGTTCACATTATTGCTGTGTAAGTCTTATTCTAAACTGTTTGTACCTAGTATTAACACAGTAGGAGAAATTAATTTTTATTTATCACTCAATGATATTTTATATATCCTGCTTATATTTTTTGTATACCAAACAGAATCTGAGGATTTCATGTATATGAATTTAGTTTGTTAATCCTTTGAAGTGCAGTCTGATAGCTGTGTTTTATAACTAATATAGCAGAAGAAAATTTGTTTAACTCATAGCTACCAGGTAGTGAAAATCAGATTCAAGCCTACACAGTTGGCTTTGGATTCAGTTTTGTATTTTTCTTCCTTTACCCTAAAGATTGCTTCAGACTGTATTCTTGCCTTGAGTAATTTTCCCTTGCCTCTGTTGGTATACTAAAATGTCCAGTTTACCCATTCGTATAAATGCCATTAGGAAAGTGCCATTTATTTAAGTAGTTCTTTATAACCCCATGCAGTAGTGGGTAAAACTAGGCTTGGATTATCAGAACTACTTTTCCAGATAGAAAACTGGCATCATCTTCACCTTGTGGGTAGTAAGTAGCCGTTTTGGAATTTGTGAGTGACATTTTATCAGGTTTTAGCTTTGTTGTTTGTGGAGATCTATTCCGTGTGTCTGTTACTGTGAGACCAAAGGCCTCAGAGATCAATCAGAAGTAGAGCTGGAGATGCTGAAAAACCCATGGCTATAATGGACACAGTTTTCTTCAGTGAGCTTGCATGCAAGCATTGGTGTATCTAATATAAGTGATAGGACACACACATCAATGTCTACCTGGAAGGCCTGGTATTTATATAGGTGTGTTATGAAATCTGTCCCAAAGCTGGGAACGGTAGTAGTGGTACCCTCACTTGACCCTTGCAACGTAAGAGACTTTCTTCTTAATAGCCAGAGGGGTTTAAAGTGGGAATGTAGGTGAGATATAAAATGCCAAGTCATTGTATGTATTTGCTAATATAGAATAGACCAATTAAGTGTCAGCTATGTTTGTTTTGTGAATATACCTGTGCTTTCTTAAACTACTATATAATTGGCCTATTTCATTTCCTTTTGCTTGAAAAGTAGTCACTATAGGTTATAGGTTTCATTTCCTGGGCATAACATTTACAAGTGAATAACCTTTGGCAGATCATTTGTATTTTATTTCTCAGTCTCTTCTCCTCTAGAATGGTTACATCAGTTTCTATTGCTCCTGAGCAGCAGCAAGATTAATTAAGGCTATTATTATGCAGTGCTAAAGATATCCAGTGTGATAATCACCATTTCCATCCTTGCCTATGCAATAATGTAGTGTTATGCAGATGTGAAGCCATGTTATATAGAGATTGCTCCATCACGTGGCAGCAGCAGGATGGCTTTGCAGTGTTCCCACTTCCTGTCTACTGGGATGGTGGACAGAAACCTGAGCTTTACCAGACATTCCAGACTTCAAATTCTAGTCCTCTTACAGGTTGTTGGTTAAGAGTGAGGTTCCTGGAATCAGCCTACCAGGACATCTGGATCTGAATATTGGTTTTGCCAGTAACATTGGGCTGTTTTGAACTGTGTACTTAATGTCTTCTGCCGTGATTCCTTGGTTCATAAAATAGCATTAGCAGCCAAACCCTATTCACGGTAGTTCTGAGAGTATTAAGCGTTAGCACACAGAACGTAATTAAACTGTCTTCTTAGCAGTCTTTAATTGGTTTCAGGTTAGTTGTACTCTAGCTTGTATGGTGATGATTGTATAAGCTCTCATAGACACCTACTAAATACCAGTCGTTTACAAAACAGCTTCAAATTCTGGTGGTCAGGAGTCCAAGATAGTTCTCTAAGCTAAAGCTATGGCTTTTTTCTGGAGGTGTCAGCAAACAGTTCATAATCTATGCTCCTTCCTTTTCTGGCTTCAGAGGCTGCAATGAGTCTTGTCTCCAGTTTTCTCATTTTCAAAGGAGCGTTAGCCAGCCAATTCTTGCCTGGGTTGATTCCTTTGCCTTTTTTATTTGAAGTAGGCCCCCAGGATTCCACTGGGCCCCCAGAGATAGCCTGTAGCATATTCCCTGCTTTACAGCCAGCCTATATACTTAATTTAACCTGAAATGTGAATTCCCCTTCACCATGAAACTTAAGCATTTACAGGAACCAGGGACTAGGTCATAAACATACACGAAGGACTGAACTTAATACTGGTCATACTGTCATGATTGTGCTCCTATAAACATTCTCCCCCTCCCCATTACATACTCTATGACCTACTTAGTTGATGCCTTTAACTCATGCTCAGTTGAGACAATAGACACAGAAGGTGAAAAATCTGCTTTCTGTCCACATGTATGCACTTCACTGAACATGTCCATCTTCTCTTCTGTCCCAGCTAAAATGAAAGGAATGTCCTTCCCTATTGAAATCCTGAAATTTCTCAGCACTAGAAGCAGAGAGATGGTGTCTAGGTAGTTTTCTCCATCTAAAATAAAATCCCGTTTCTAACTACCTGTTATGTCTTCTCCTAGCCCTATCACAGACTCACTTTCAGCATTTGATCCATCAAATAGAAAAAACATCCTGATGCCTTCCACCACTGATCTCAGCTTCCAGTCTATTTTACTGCGTGTTTCTCCTCAGCTTCCTCTCAGCTGTCACCTTCCTAGTCAAAGTCACTGGCATATGTGTATACCACAACTATCGCCTGTGACCCATCCTCTCTTCTCCTCATCTATCTTCTACTTCCTGCTTTGCCCTACTACTGGAATGAACTTGCAGAAGTGAAATGGATCTAGGCCCCATCTTTTTCCCTTTAAAAACTTGTGAATGGCTGTTGGTTATATTAGAATAAAGCCTAAAACTTAAACAACATGAAAACTCCCTTTTACCCTGTTGCTGCTGCTCTCAGGGCAGCCTGTCCTACTTATTTCTCACACTGTGCTCCAGCAGTCATGAGCTTGCCAAATGTGCTCTGTGCTTTTGGCTCCAGAACCTGCCTCCCACCTATGCTCTTCTCTCTCTATTCCCAGACCCCTCCCTCGGTAAGCTGTATGACTTTTTCTTGCTTGTGCCTGTATGATTACCCCTGGCTAAGAACAGCAGGCCTTTGACACACCAGTTTATTTCCTTCAGAAGTTTCTTAGATGTGTATGTTTAAGATTAATTGATGAAATGATCACTATAGTTATGCTAGAGAGAAGTAGGTAAGAGTAGGAGAACCTCTTACCTTAATTGAAAGAAATAGGCTAATTCCCGTTCCCTACCTTGCTGCAGACATAGCTGTGAGTATGATGGAGGAAAATGTAGAAATGATCCTTTACCATTTCTTCATTATAAAAGTGTACTGGTACCAGTTAGCTCCTGGTAGTCCCGTGTGTCTACATTATATGGGCTTACTGATTTTGCTTGTTCTTGTCAACACATTTATCAGTTGGCTGGTCACAGATGGCAGATGAAGTGGTTGTGTGATGGTTTTGTGTATCTTCATGACTTGTGATAACTCTTGGTTTCTTGAGACTTTAGTAATGTGCTTTTCTGTTTCTTCTGTTTCAGACTATTCGGACTATGAAGACAGTTCCCTGGACTTTTTGGAAAGGTGTTCTTCTCCACTAACTAGATCTTCTGGAAGTTCTCTGGCTCCACGAAGCACATTTACAGAGAAAACTACAGCTTCTCAGTACCCGAGGGCAATTCTGTCTGTTGATCTTAGTGGTGAAAGTATGTGTGACTGTATGATAGTTTTAAAGACCTGCGATTCTCAGTGTGAAACTTTCTGCATGCCTTCTGAGTGCAATAGATGCTATATGTACCAGGTTATATTTTCTTTGTCCTGTTACTACCTGATTTTTTTCTAGGCCTAGCTTGTCTGCTAAGGGCAAAGAAAATGTTCTTCCCTTTACTATTAAAAATAGGCAACATGTGATTTTGATATCTTAATTTTCAAAAGTTTGAGGTAGGGGAGAGGATTAAGAAAAAGTCCCTCTCTTTCATCTATTCTCTTTACTAGCAGGTACAGTTTTGTTTGTTTGTTTGTTTGGTTGGTTGGTTGGTTGGTTGGTTGGTTGGTTGGTTTTTCCCATTTGGTCCAGTGGTTTGTAATCCTTGTTTGGTGCCTTTAAAATATTACAGTCTTGAATCCAACTACAGGGCAAAGAGGTAGATAACATAGGTGTATCCTGTCAAGATAGAGCAGAAGCTTGGTGGTTCTGGGAAACTTCTATTTTGGCTATCTCCAGAGCCATCAGGGCCTGCAGGTGGCTTTTGTTTGAGGCTACTGTAGGCAGGGAATGGAGCTGGAGTGATAACACCTGAGAGAGTAGGTGCTCACAGGCCTGTACCCTATTGCTCTTTGTCTATTATCCCTTGCTTGGAAAATGAAAGAGGCAGAGGATCTCAAACATAAGCATTCAACACAGCCACCTGGAGAACTTATTAAACACATTCTTAGAGCCTTGACTTCAGACTTTCTGCTGACAGATTTCCAGGTGATGGCAGCATTGATGATCTGGAAACTCTTTTAAGAACTCTGTTCTAGAAAATGTCAATGACAGCTGAGGGGTAGAAGTTTGAAGGGAGCAGATATTATAAAGCTGCTCAGAGTCATTTTCCTATGGCTTCTTCTGTACTAGTACAAGACGAACATTTATTGTGTATCCTACACAACTTCCAGCCCAGTGACCCAGTTGTTTGTCTGACAAATATGTTTTATACTTGTGAGTCAGTTATTGAAACAAAAATTTTTGGTTGACTTACTAAAATATGTATGCCAGTACCATGAAACCTGATATTTGGACCATGTATGTTTATGTTAATTGCATGCTACTTTCTTTTAGTTTAAAATCTGTTCTTACATTATTATTGCCATTCATTTATTGTCTTGCTGTGTAGCCCAGAATGACCTCAAACAATTGATCATCCGGCCTTAGTCCCCAAATGCTGGGTTTAGAAGTGTGAGCTACCATGACCAGCTAAGTAGTTGACGTTTAATTGCCTTTATCATGACCTGGTTGCACAAATCAACCATGTCATATGTTGTGTGTAAATGCCTAGTATAATGCTTGGTATATGTAATGCAGTGGTAGCTGATTAAAAGGGTATTACCATATACTACAAATAATAAAACTCATTCTTTCATGACCAAAAAGGACTAATATTTGGCAACATTCAATCAAATGTTTGCAAACTGTATAGAAACTAATAAGTTTCATTGTTAGTGTTAGCCTTAGCCATGACCTGTTAGCAAGAAAAATGGTGGCTACTCAGTATTACTTTCAGCAGTGTATGTAAACTATAAAAAATTTACATTTTTTTTGTTTGTTTTTTGTTTTGTTTTGTTTTGTTTTGTTCTAGAGGCAGGCACTCAGTTTGCATGTGTTTTCTCTGCTGAAATGCTTATACTCACTTCCTAAAGCCCCTTTTCGATAAATCACATAGTCGAAGTGGTGTGCACTTTTATGTGTTCCAGACTTGTCAGATGTGGAATTCCTGGATGACTCTTCCACAGAGAGCCTGCTTCTGAGTGGGGATGAATACAACCAAGACTTTGATTCAACTAATTTTGAGGAGTCTCAGGATGAAGATGATGCTCTTAATGAGATTGTACGGTGTATCTGTGAACTGGATGAGGAGAATGGCTTCATGATCCAGGTACTTGAGCAGCCTCTGCCCTGCAGTTCTGGATCACTGTGGGTGCTGAGCAGGTGGACCAGAGAGCTTTTCCTTTCATTAGCCATCCCTCAAAAGGTAGTTTCGAAAACATTGCCATGCTTTCAATTCTAGCAGTACTGGTTAGGAAATCTCTGCATTGAATCAAGTAGATACTTGGCTTGTGAGTATTACTGTTCACTTTAGGTAGTCTGTAACAGATTGAGGCCTTCATGCTGAAATGTTTGAAGACCCTGAAGGTGGGTCTTCCTCCACAGTGTAGAATTTGGCTACACCATGTTTTTTACTGACACTCAATAATCAGAAATGTATATTTACCCTTTGAGGAATGGAAATCAAACCCAAATGTCCAGAATTCCCAAAAGAAGAAAGAGAACTTTGTTGCAAGGGTTAGCAGCTTATAAAAGGGTGTCTCTAAGAAATCAAGGAAGCATGGCCCGCAGTTGTGTTGATTATGTAGAAAAATTAGGAGACATTGGTTACAAGATTAAAGAAAGTAACCACCTTTTTTCTTTGTTAGTGGTGTTCTCAGATAAAGGTGCTGTGAATTTAGAGCTTTACCACATGACTGTTTAAGTGTCCTTGCACAGACATTTTACAGATTTGCTTCAGTAAGTGGTTTTTTTTATGATTTATTAAGGCATATTTTAATAGATGTGATATAAAGAAGTTCTTGAAGTAGTTGAATATTTCATTGATAAAATTTATCTTAAATATGACTTTTTCTTGTGGCACATAGGACTTGAATTGGCAGGACAGGAGGGCAGGCCAGCTAGTTAAAAGGTGACAATGTGAGTCCTTGCCTTGCCTTGCCTATTCTGGTCTGCGGGTGCCGATTCTTCCAGCACTATGGGTCTCTTCTGTTCTCTGCAGTGTGAAGAGTGCCTATGCTGGCAGCACAGTGTGTGCATGGGGCTCCTGGAGGACAGCATTCCGGAGCAGTACATCTGCTACATCTGTCGGGACCCTCCGGGTGAGGCCCTCCGCCCCGTGTGGGTTGTGTGACGCGGACTCCAGAGTATGGCCACTGTGTAGAGCACCTGCACTTCTTGGTTAGCTAGACTCCTCTGCCATAACGTGGGTTGAAGATACTTTTTGACTGTTACAGCATGACTTCCATAGTAATCACCTGCACAAGCACATTTTGTAAATATATTTACATACTGACTACCTTACCAAAAGGGACATCATGACTTTCTCTTGAAGCTAGCTTTTGTCTACTCCTGAGTATTGATTTCTAGCTAGGATTATTTGTGCTGATTTGAATGGACCAGTATTCATTGCCTGCTAACCATCTGATTAGTTTTGAAAAATTTACCTAATTTATTGCAGAGTAAATGGGATTCCACAGCCTTACTTATATCTTTTATTTCCCTGATGGGAAGTCATATATTTGTGACTGAAGAGGTACCACTGAGTGGTATACTGACATGAAAAACTTTTTTGACTCTCAATCCATTGTACTTGCATTGTCATGCCTACTTCTATACTAAGTAACACATTCTGCATGTAGAATATATTTTCAGCTATCAAAGCAGAGAACAACTAGCTATTAGGCAGATGAACTGGTCTCATGCTCACTGAAAGGATAAAGGAAAAAAAATTAAGAAGCAACATAGGGGGCTGGTGAGATCGATTAACAGTTAAGAACACTGGCAACTCTTCCAGAGGTCCTGAGTTCAATTCCCAGCAACCACATGATAGCTCGTGTCCATCTATCTGTAAAGGGACATGATGCCATCTTCTGGCATCTAGGAGTGCATACAAATAGAGCACTCATATATTTAAAGATAAATAAATAATTAAAGGGGATAGGAAAGTGGTTTAGTCCATAAAATGCTTCTCTTAAGCAGGAGGACGTGTTGTGATCTCTAGTATCCGTGTAAAATGCTGGGCATACCTATAATCCCAGTAGTGTAGAAGTAGAGAGATAAGGTATCCCTGGGCCTTGCTGGAACACCAGTCTAGCCAAATCAGTGAATTCCAGATTCCATGAAAGAGCCTGTCTCAAAAGCTGAAGTAAAAAGTGGTAAAGAAACATAACTTCTGGCCTCATATGTGCAAACAAAGAACCAAGAGATTATTCAGAGCTATGTGAATATAAATGTTTTTATTATTTCTACTTATATTATAGATATTTGCTATTTATTGTATGTTTCAATAACAAATGTAGACTTTTCATTCAGTTGCATTTATTGGATACCTTTTATCTGTAAACACTGTGGAAAGATGACTGATTCAAATTATTCATCCATCTCATAGTTAAACAGACACAGGAGCATCTAATTGTAAGAGGATCCAGTATGTATTAGCATCGAGCTCTAGAATATTGTAGGGTTTTGTGAGATCATTGTCATGAAGGCAGGATCCCTACTTGTTCAACTATAGCTTTGTTTTATCTGGGTATGAGCAGAAAGTGAAAGGAAGGCATATGGTTCCTGCCAGCCATCTTGGAGGAAAAGTGGTTGGTAGATAATAATTGAAAATAGTGTATCAGGGTTCCCTTGGAAGGATGTCACCTGCCACTGACCCCGCAGTGACATTCCTTCTCCTCATATGCTGGCAAAGCAGAAGTGCTGAGAGGCTCTTGTCATGTCACCCTTCCTCAGCATACTATTTGAGTTTGGAGTCTACTTTTAGTGGTAGACCTTGTCTTGTCCACTGAGGAGAATTAGTGGGAACGAGGATCTGGATAAATAGAATCCTTTATGACTTCAATGTCAACTTCATCCGCAGGTCAGAGATGGAGTGCAAAATATCGTTATGATAAGGAATGGTTGAATAATGGAAAAATGTATGGGTTATCTTTTTTAAAAGAAAATTATTCTCATCTCAATGCCAAAAAAATAGTTTCCACACATCATCTTCTTGCTGATGTCTATGGTGTAACAGAAGTACTGCATGGATTACAGCTTAAGATTGGAATACTAAAGTAAGTGAACTGAGCCACAACACACTGCCTTGCACATTTTTAAAAAATTATTTATTTTATGTGTATCATTATTTTGACTGTTTTTATGTATATGCACCACATGGGCATGGTTCCTTCAGAGGCAAGAAGAGGGTTAATTCTTAAGAACTGGAGTTAATCACAATTATAAGCCACCATATGGGAGTTGAGAACTGAACCCAGGTCTTCTGCAAGAGCAGCAAGTGCTCTTAACCAGTGAGCCCTCTGCAGTCCCATTCTTACAAATTTGAATACAAATCTAAGAAATAAAAGCATAACATCAGTTAACCACAAATGTAAAAACTAACTAAAAAACAAATGCAGGCAAGCTTTTAAAATTATTTTATTTGGGGAAAGTTTAAAAATAAAGCTGTCTTTCTTTACAGATCATATGATAGCTTATCGAGTAGTCTTTTGGAGGTCCACAGTAGCACTTCAGAAGACAGAATATTTAAAAAGAAATCTACAGTAAGAAAATGTTGTGTGGTGGTAGTACAGACCTTTAGTCCTAACACTCAGGAGGCAGAGATAGACACAGATGGATCTTTGAGTTTGAAACCAGCCTGGTCTACACAGTGAATTCCAGGATAAACAGACAAGACTACACAAATAAATCCTGTCTTGGGGTGAGGGAAGTAAGAAATGAATAACTCTTTGGATGATGACAAGCTCTGTCTACCTGGTTCATATACTACTATTAAAAAAAAATTAGAGCTAATATTCTGTACACAGAGCTAACTGTAGCTGATATGGTGAGTCTGTTTTCAATCTCTGATCATAGTGTGAGATGAATTCATTCTATGAGTGTGTATTCTTTAACTACCTTGAGACGTACTCAGGGAGGGTAAGGAGGCAGTAGATTCGGATCACCTTTGCTGCTGTGCATCCTAACATTTTATGCCTTCAGATAGTTCTTCCTTAACGAAAGCCTATATCCTTCTAAGTAACATCTGGATAGTTCTGAGGCCTTCTAATGCCAGACCATAGTTGTTTAAAGAATAAAGGAGAGAGCCTTTTATTTTATATAATGTCCCAAGATTTGCCACATCTGCATTCTGAGGCCTCTTGTATTAGCTAGACAGCTTTATTTTATGGGAAATGTTTCTGTACCTTTTCATTTCTGCAGTGCCATTCTTCTTTGCTTCATTATTCACACTTGATAGCAGGATTCACATTAGTGAACCTCTTTCATGCTATAATAACTTCTGCCCCCAACCAAATGCCTTGGATAATTGGAATTTTATTGACACACACTTCCCTTAGTATGTTGACCAACCATTCCAGCTATACCAAAGCATAATTTCTAAATGAATTATGATTTCTTAGACATCCAGGTCTTTTAGTTTCCCTAGCAGATGCCTTTCTATCATTTCCTGATGGCTAGATTTGAGCCTGCTCTTTTTGGTACATTGCATGTGTACTGAAACTATCATTATTTTTAGGTATACCTTGGGTCTTAAAGTCTTCCTGAATTGGGATTCAGGTGTGTGTCACTAGGCCCAGCTATAGGCATAGGTTTTCAAAGGGTTAAAACACCTGTCCTCAAATGGCATGGCAGGATTCATTCCACTCTACTGTGGAGCCAAAGAACTAGGTTTTTTTTCTAGTATGCCTTCTACTATTGAGAATTTTAAGTGACTATTTTCTAGATATTAAATTGCTAGAAGTTTAAAAAACAAAGGGTTATAAACTAAAAAATTATAAATGGGTATTACTAGAAGAAAGCTAATTTGAATCTCATTTAGAAATTATTACTTTGCAGCCATCTTTGAGCTTGTAGGACATTGGTTCTCAACCTTTGGGTTGCAACCTTTTAGGGGGTCTAGCCACCCTTTCACAGGGGTTGGGTAAGACCACTAGAAAACACAGATATTCGCATTATAATTTCTAACAGTAGCAAAGTTACAGTTATGAAGTAGTACCAAATTAACTTTATGGATTGGGTCACCACAACATGAAGAACTATATTGAAGGTTCACAGCATTAGCAAGGTTGAAAACCACTACTTTAGGAGGAGTCATACCTTCTGAGTAACCTTGCACTTAATTCTGAGTAGAGCCCTGTATTGTGCTACAAACTTCACTACACATGATCTAATTCTTACTTAAAATGGAACACCCTAAGTGAGCATAGACCATAGTTGTGAGTATAAACAATGAACCTTATTTGGAGGCCAATTGTACAGCAGCTAAAATAAAAATATATTTTATTCTGCAGTTCTGTATCTGGAAAGTGATCTGACTTTCCAGATGATACACATCTATCCATAGAGAGCTGATGGGATGTACTAAACTGGCAATTAATACCATGTAACCATTAAAGTTTAAATAAAGAATATCTGTGTGTACTGATGTGGCAAAATGCCCACCGTGTGCTGCTTAGGAAAAAGAAAAAGTAAGGTGAGGCCTACTTGTAGAAAAAGAAAAAGAAATGTACCCCTCTTTTTAAAAACAACAGCAAAAAGATTTAATTGTTCTTATTTTATGTGTGAGCACCCACGTGTATGTATATACACCAAGTGTGTGCCAAAAGAGGGCACTGAGTCAGTCTTCTGAAAGTGGAGTTACAGGCAGCTGTGAGCCACCTGATGTGGTGCTGAAAACCAAACCAGCTGGGTCTTCTGGGAAAACAGAAAATGCTCTTAGCTGCTGGGTCATCTCTCCAGCCCCATATTTTCTTATTTTTTATAATTTTGTATGTATAAAAAAGTCTGTAAGATCATATGTCATTTACAATTGCTATAGTGGAATAGACTTGCTTTTTATGTGTTCAGTTGTAATTTTTTTCTCATGAATAGGGATGTCTTTTTGATTTTGATTAAAGGTTATAAAATATGTTCACATAAACTTTATATATCATATAGTGACAACAAAAATTCTATAAAGAAATGTATATTTCAAGCAGTGTCATTAATAATCAACAAAATTAAGTTCATCATTGATTTTCTGAGTATTGTATCATTCAAACTGAGAGGACTTGGATTTTGGATAAAATGTTAGAGGAGTCAACTAAAAGGACAACTTTGTCTTTGATCCTGACCCCTTCTTCACATGGTTACCAAATTTACTACAATTTTTAGCTTGTTGCCATTCTTTTCATGAAGTGCTATTTCTCCATTTTTGTTTTAAGGAATAAACATCATCCTGACCTTCGTCTCTGGGCTTATTCTGGGAAGGGGAAAGACCAAGATCAGGTAGTAGCTGGAGCAGAGAAAAAAGTAACACTTCAGGACACAGCTATCTCAGAGGGAAAGAAATATGTGCAGAACCACAAGGAACCACCCCTGAAAATGGAAGAAACGTACATAACAAGCGAACACAGCTATCAAAAGCCGCAAAGCTTTAGTCAGGACTGCCAGTCTCTCACTGACCCTGGAAGCTCAGATGATGATGATGCTAGCAGTTTTGAAGAAGATGGGGAACTCCATGTGCCAGATAAAAGCCATCTTCTGTACTCAGTAAACGATCGTGGAGTGTCAGAGAAGGTAATGGTTCTCATAAAGCAAGAGAAGAAACTGATGGAATTAAACACACCTAGTCTTCGGGCTTTGCTAATATGTAAATACCTGCTTAAAGATTTCCTTTTCCTTTCTCCACCACAAAACATCATCCATGTAAACACTGAGTTGTTATAACCCATTTAACTGCTACCCTAAAGTTTTCAGTTCCTAAGCATACTTAGATATCTCTAGAAATTAATGAGCCACATTGTATATCAAAAGGAAAATGAATTTGTGTGTAATCATTCAAGTTTATATGGAGTCATAATTTGTCTTCCTTTAATGTGTTTTGGACAGAGCATCACACTAAAGCATATGTGTCCACATATCAATCCCATTGTGCAGTAACTGGAAACATGTCTCCTGTTTGTTGGGCTTAGCATTGAGATTAAAAGGAGCCCTCAAGCTTTATTGGTTTTTCACTAGCAAGTCCACTTTTAAATTAGTTCTTTGTTGTTCTGTCTTTTTTAAATGTCAAGTAATTATCACCAGAAGTTCATAACTGAATTTGGAAAGCTTATATGTTATGAAACTTATGGTAAATTATTTTGACAAATTAATATCCTATGAAATTAGTTACCTTTGGCAAATCTAAATCGATATTTTATATGTGTATGTTTTGCATTCTCAAGTTTTTCAAAGATTCTTACCTTCTGTTATCTCATCAGTTTAACCACAACAGTAAAGGCCAGTTTGCCATTAGCTGAACTTTTAAACTAATCTTTGACAGTTAAGTTGATTTTTTTTTCCAATAATTACTTTGCTCTCACTCCATTTGTGTCACCAGTTAAAATTAATTGAGAAAGAAAATGGCTCACATCACTTAGTCATTCCAATTATGGAATGGAATTTTCATTTACTTAGCACATTTTACTAGAACCTTCTTCTCTGGATCACACTCTAGAAGGCATGGAAAATGGATATAGAGGCACCTTTATTTTAGAAAGGACACCAAATGGAATTTGATGGTGTATAAGATCTTTCTCTAAAGATTTTCTCAGAGTCAGATTGGCTTTTGCCTACCTAAGTAGTGTAATAGATTTTTCTGTATCCTTCTCATTTTGAAGTGGCATTTCATCCAGTTCTCTGTGTTTTGTTTTCTTCTGTTTTGTGCTACTTTTCCCACTGGTCCTTTGGAGAAGAATCCAGCTTCAGGGAATAAAGTATTTGTTTATAATGATAAAAAGGGCACGGAGGGCCCAGGAGACTCGCATCTTCAGTGGCAGCTAAATCTTCTCACACATATAGAAAATGTGCAGAATGAAGTCACCAGCAGGATGGACCTCATAGAAAAAGAAGTGGACGGTAATGTAGCCAAGAGCTCAGGTGTAGCTACTGTCATGTGTTTAGTGTTATGAAGAAGCTCTTTAACCAAGTTGTAGGATGCAAACTACAGATATACCACCTGACTGCTGAGTTGTCTTTTTCTTTACACTGTATTTAGCATATTCAGGATGTTGTAGGCTCAATACAAGATAACTGGATATTATCCTTAGTGATTTCTTGTCTGTTTTGTTTTATTCTTAACATGGATATTTATTAAATACTGCCTATATGCCTCATTCAATATAGAATATTTGTGAAGTGTTTGCTAGTTTCATTAAAGAATATTTTCTATAAAGTCAGTATATTCATTTCCACTTTGGCTAATATTTGTTGAGTAGAATTAACTTCTACAAGTTAAGCAAGTAAACCTTAAATTTGCATACAAATTTTCAATAGATTTTACTCACATTTTTATAAATTTTATTATCACATAGAAACTAAAAAGTAGGCAGAAAAATACCCCCTTTTTATATTTTGAAAAACTGGAATAAATTGAATTCCTGGCTTCTCAATCTCATATGCTTCTTTTGCTCTATTTTGTCCTGATCACAAAGATCATAGCCTGCCTCCAGCCTTTAGTCCTCTCTCTGTAAATTTTACACTGTACTAAGTTGATATATACTGTATTTCTACTTTTTTCTCTCTTAAGAGAGGAAGTGGATACCTATTTCAGAAGCATCTTGCATTTGTTTTTTAATTTGATTAAATAGAGTTAGTTTCTCTTAGATAGAGTTTTGAAGAAATGAAAATGTATCTTAACAATTATATACTTTTAATAGATTTTTTTAAAAGAAACAATGACAAGTGAGCATATAATTGATTAATTGAAATCTGCATAGAATTTGAGTTTACTTGAGAGGGGGGTGTCGTATTTCAATAAAGTGTAATCCTGGAAAGGGTTCTGATAAACCTCTCCCTTTTCCTTTGTTAATGAGGAAGATGACACCTGGGGAGATCAGTAGGAAAGCACTTACTTTGCAAATATGGGCACCTAAGTCCAGATTCATAAAAACCATGCAAATAAAAGCTAGGTGTGATAGTATGCACTTGGAATCCCAGCAGTGATGAGGTGGGAAGTGGAGGCATGTTAATTCCTGGTACTTTGTGGCCAACCAGCCTAGCTACTTGGCAGCATTCCTGGCCAATGAGAGACCTGATCTCCAACAAATGATAGATGGTGTCTAAGAACACCTACTTTGTCTTCTGACCATCACATGCACACACAGTCATACTCCTGCACACATACATGTGCACATGAACACAAGGAGAAGATGAAATGGAAACTGTATCTAAATTAGTAGAAAGTTTGAGCAGGCCTAAGGAACTGTTATGTTCTGTTTCAGACAAAAAGTGAAGGAGACATACTAATGAAGTGTGTGTGTGTGTGTGTGTGTGTGTGTGTGTGTGTGTGTGTGTATGCATGTTATATACATTGGGGGAAGATGTTCTGAATGAAGTGTGTTTGTATGTGTGTACATGTAGGGTAGTGGGGAATGAGGCTGGACTTGTAGTTCAGTGTTTAAACACCTGCTCTGGGTTCAATTCCCAGTATTTCAGGGGGGAAAGTGTCTGAGATAGCAGTTGAACTTTTCCCAGAAGGATTAGAACTATTGTGGATGGAGTGACTAAGTACATTGACCTTCTATAAAGGAGGAAGTGAACTCTTATTTCAGTCACCATTCCATCCTTCTAATAGATTGTCTTCTGGTTGTTCTCAATGCCATTTAAACTTTTTCCCCTCTTTTTCTAGTTCTGGAAAGTTGGCTTGATTTCACAGGGGAGTTGGAGCCACCAGATCCCCTTGCAAGACTGCCCCAACTTAAACGCCACATAAAACAACTCTTACTTGATGTGGGCAAAGTACAACAAATTGCAACTCTTTGCTCTGTATAACAACGGTAACCACTTGGTGACAAGAATGTGTCTTTCTTCAGTTGAATCACTTTTACTGCTAGGTGGACAGTCAAAAAGCTTACTGTTTGGTCATTTACTGATTTGTGACATCATTAGTATGGCCTCTTGGAAAGAAAATGAAGAACAATTATATCAAGGAAGCTAACATTAAAAATGAATGAACAAGCTGCAAATGATAATGTCATCTCTGCCAAGAATCAATGAGTATAAAGCGAGCTACACTAAAGGAATGGAATTGGCAAGATACTTATAGTTGCTTTCATGAAGCTCAAGTACCTATAGAAAGAATTATGATGTATTTATATAGGTTTTAGAAGAGATATCCATGTTTATAAACCAGCATTTGGCCAAAACCACACTGTAAGGAAATTCAAGTTCTGGAGAGTTCTACACGTTTGCTCTAAGAATTGCCTTCTAGCAGTTGGATCCAGCTGCAAAGAAACTTAGATTATTTAAACTTTTGTAGGATCATGAATTATTTTTTGGGTGATGAATGTATTTTAATCAGAAAACTGACAATGAAAGTCTCACTTTGAGGAAAATAATTGTGGAATTCTAACTTCATTATGAATGTATTTTAAGAAACCCACCAAATAATTGGAATTTATTGCGGGCATTGTGCTCTTTAAAAGTAAAGTGGCTTGCAGAAGGGCTCAATGTGCCAAATGTTGATACTGCTGGAGAGAGGATTTGAATATTGCAGGAATCCTTCCACCTGCCATATGCAATGCCACTAACCCATACAGACCTGTACGCACATGCTGGTGTGCTCTGTGTAGGTGAGTCGTGTATCCAGACTTCAGCCTACATTTCATCCTGGATACACTTGCTGTTTGCCTTTTGAAAAAAACTATAAACCTCAGCTGGGATGAGGAGTGACAAAAATATCAAAATAATCTGTGGCTGTGGATTTTTTTTTTAACTGCTAGTAGTGGAATACTGGAAAAGCTTCATTTCTGAAGACAAATTTTATTTTAAAATATAAATGTACACTCAACAAATTTTAGCTTTGTTCACAAATGGACAGATTTATGAAACCAAAGGCAACTAAGTTGCTTACTCAGCTCTTGCTGGATTTTTGAGCCTAGGTCCTACTGTCTGCCAGTCCTGGTGTGAGTTGTATGCACACCACAGTGCTCCATGTGCAGGTATGCATAAGTGAGTATGCTTGATTAAATAGTCGACATACATATGTACATAATCAACATATTTATATCACACATATCTAGTTTTATTACTATAGATTATACAAATTGGTGGTTAACATAAAATGTTACCTTTTAATAGACTGTTTTTAAAAACTAAAAGTGTATGTACAGGTTTTGAAATTTTTTTAAAAGGGGGAAGAAAAGACTGTTAAGAGGAGGCTATTTGATGACATTACACTTGAATATTTTTTGCCTCATTCTGTTTATCAGTTCTAGCAATCTGTATAAAGGCACTAAAAACTGATAGACAGTGAACTTGAATTTATCTTTGATAAGAATACATGCCACTGTACATTCAGATATTATTTAAATTTGCAAACCACACTGTTTTTTCTGTAAGGTACTGTATGTAAAATTCTATTAAAGCTGTTCCACATACCCTAAAATTTCAGCTTGCCTTTTTGCGGCCTTATGTTTTGAAGTGAGGATTAAAAGAATGTTCAAAACATTGAGAAATTTTTATTGCCTTTTGAGATTTTTCAACTGACAAATGTGCCAAAGATCATCATACATAAAATGTAGTCCTCTGTATTTACTTGTGATACCTAAACTTTGTCAAAGATCCTACTGATGAAAGCTTTAGCAGAAGTCATTGTGGGGTAGTTGCTTAAATTTGCATATTAAAGTAAAAATTAGTGCCTATAACCCATGTGTGGAGTAAATTTACTCATGTTTGTATTTCAAGATTGATACTATGTTGTTGATTTATGTTTAAAAATGATAGCTGTAAATTTTTCCATCATGGCTGAACCCTAAACGTTGAATTTGTGTCTTCTTTTCAGAAATGTAGCCAGTAATGTCCTTAGTCGAAAATAGTGGTGTTGCCTTGGTTCTTGTCATATATGCAGAAGAACTCTGCATTCAGTGATACTCAGCTTCTGAGTTCTAGTGACCTTGGTTAAAATAATGCACAGTGTTGTAGTACAGACTAATAAGTGCTCCTACACAAAGTGTGAAATGTTCCACATGTGGAGTACCAACTGGACTCTGTAAGTGCAAAGTCCATACCTTCATGTAGCAGGGTATCAGGATCACTGTCAAAATACAGGCTCACTAAAAATGCAGTATACAACATCTTCAAGATATGTGTTTAAATTGTATACAAAACAGTAGTGAAGTTCATGTTTAGACCTAAGTCTCATGCCAAGAACATGTCATGATAAAATGCAAAGACTCCAACATCTAAGAAAACACCAAATCCAAAATATTTTTCTCCCCAAGCATTTCTGATAATGAACACTAAACTTCTGTCTTAAAATTCAATCACTTTGTTAACAGCTAGGAAATTGAGTACTTCACTGATGTTGCGTTAAATGCTCCACTCTGCTTATTTGTCAATGACTGGGAATGCTAATGCTTAAGATCGTTAAAGAATATATCAGATTATGTGTACATACCCAGTTCCTATAGAACCAACCAACAATTGGTTAAGGCCCATTATCAGGTAGAGGGCAGAATCTTCTTTGAGAGAATGAATTAACTTTGGAGAAGTAAATACTTGGTGAGAAGTATCAGATAAGATTTGTTTTTCCTTTTAGTCTTACCTAAAATCATTGTATTGAAATACAGCAATGAACTGGAGAAGGTATTTTCATCAAAGATAATGTTTCATTTGCCAGATGGACAAAAGAGAATGAGCCTCGGTGGAGGGATTCCTTCTCATAATTTCTGGCAAATAGAATTTGTACTTCTTTATGGTTGTCTGTGGTTCCACTGACTGTTGAAATAATGTATGTTCTCCTTAAAGGAACTTGTTATTCTTAGAATTTCAGGTAAATCACCTATTCCTAAGTTGTTTCAACTCAATGTTCATACTAAAATGTGTATACTTTACATGTTAAAACTGAAGCATACTACTTCCTCCCCTAATAAACTGAATCTGCTGCCATTGTCACTGTCTTGGTTAATAGCATTCTATCAGTGTATGCTTTAACATAGTGAATTAGCACCTAATAGTCATTTCATCACTATATAAGTGTTTTCTCCAAGCAATAATGATGTCTTCCTCAGGCCTGTTGGAAGTCCATTTTAAGTCATGGAAGTCGGGTCAGTTTGCTTGCCTCTTTCATTCTAGCTTTGTTTTCATTCTGAGTCTTCACTTTGTCACTGCCATACTAGAGAATTACACTTAATAAGTATCTGCTCCATGCTAGACATCGCAAGGCTTCCTATGGTATATGAATTAGTTCTTTCAGACGACAGGTAAGAATGATCATTTTCTAAATAAGCATGGTAAGATTTGTGCATACGTTTGTTCAGTCCTAGCCTGGATAGGAAGTGAATTTTCATGGTCTGTGCAGCTTGTGCTCCTTGGCTATTCTTGTCATTTCAGTTTTCTACTGTAAAACTCCAAGGGAATAATTCATACTCTGTTGTGTCTGTGTGATATGGAATATGTCCAAGCTGACCTAGTTTGTTCTCACATTCATGGCAATAGAGCCTGACTGTTAGGACTGTGTTTATTTCTATCTCTGGCCTTCATATCACTTCTCTGTGTGAAAGATCTTCACTTGTCCATATATCTGTAAATTCTGGCACTTTGTCTTGAGTATCTCTTCCTAAACAAGAAGCAATTCATTGCCAAAGGCAATAGCATCAAACTGAAGAGGAATTCTGCTACTGAGTAATAACTTGCTATACTGAAACAGACACAGATTTTGTAATCTCAGATTTCCTGGTAATTTACTAATAGTATGCTAGTCTGACCTTTGGTTTACGTGTCTATAAATGACAACATACCTAACTTGGAATTTTGCTTTGAGAGTTAAATTATCAAGAAGAATATGACATGAATCAGAAATCACTCATCACTGGGTGTCATCTATGTGCAGGCCATGAAATTAACATGATTGGAGTTGGATAGAGGATAAGATCATGTTCTACAGGCTAATGGAAGCAGTAACACTTTCTTGTGAGAGCCCAGCCAAAAAGAGCAGATAAAGGAAGATAATTATACTTGAAGGTGGTAGAGCAGGGAGAATAGTTGTATATTCATTGAAACAGTGTTCTCTTAAATTAGACTGGAACATCGAGAAAATTTTAAGACATTGAAATTCCTAGTCTCTGTTCTCTCTAAAGTAGAGCTCAAGAAAAGACTTCTGACTATACTTAGTTTATTAGAAACAAGATCTAAGAAGTCAGTAGCAAGAGGGAAGTGAGGGAATGGAAGAGGGAAGGAGAAAGCAAATAAGCAGAATTAAAGACACTACTGTGAGCAATGGACCTTTGATTCTGCCTTTTTAAATCCTAAATGCAGTGTGTAATTTCCAAGTTGTAAATTTTGACATTATATCTAATCACATAGAACATTTTTAAATGCATGTATGTGGTTGAATCCGATGCATCATGGTTGTTTTGTTTTTTACCAACATTATTTTTTAAGGGGCATAGGCAGAATTTTGAGGTAACATGACAAACTAGAAGCTGCCTATATGTGTCCTTAGGAATAAGTCAGAATAAGGAGAAGTGGATGATATCTGATAGGGAATCATGGAAATCCATGTAAGTGATGATAGATGAGTTAAAAGCATGTAGGAGAAGATGGGGAGCATGCTGGGAAATTAAGTATTCAGCAGCACAACTTGGTACAGAGAAGCAGAAGTTTCATAAAAAACAAAAAAACAAACAAACAAAAAAACGTAAGCCAGGTGGCACTAATGAAGAGATAACCTATTATATGGACAGTTTACAGCCCTTACAAGCTTTAAATCCAGTTGCAGATTTTGGTAAGATGATAAATACTCTTGTAGTCAGATCAGCAGCCAAAAAGAATCTCATTCTATCATCCTTGGTGCCATCTTGAGAACTTGTTTAAAACTAACCTATCTTGGGTATCTGAAAAATGGGACAGTAACTGGTCAGCCTGAATTTAACTTGTAGCATCCCATAGGTAAATAACAACCTTAGGAGGCCATTGTGGTGAGTGCTAGCAAGCTGAAAAGCATAATGGCAGAAAGGTATGAACAAACAGTGAACTACACAGGGAAAGATAGCCCTGCCTTTGATGGGGAACAAATAACCCCAGAGTTGATAATACTGAGTCTGAGATTATTGGGAATCAACTTCTAGAACCAACTACTTCCCTTCACTGTTGAAGTCTTGAGAATTTTGAAGATCCGGAAGAGTCATGTCTAGATGACCAACTAGTTTGAAGGTGTCCAACTCAAGCCTTTGCCTCCTGTAAAGATCTTGCACAATACTTGTCATCCACATATACTTTGCAATAGGTTGATCAGAACTTAGAGATTTAAAGTGCAAATACAGTCCTGAGCCTATAGGAATCTTGACTGTAGTAGCTTCCCTCATGCACAAATAAAGGAAGCTACTTAAGTGGGCATGGCTCTGGTAGACTTCAGATGGTTGTGAAGTGCAGACTGAACAACTTCAACTTGCCTTTCCTTGACGTGTGCACCAAACAGTCTTAAATACTAGAGAAGTTAGAAATCACTCTAAAAATTCATCTTTTTTCTTTTTGCCCCCTTTCCCACCCCCTTACTTTTATCAGCCTTTACCTTATTGTCTTAAAAAGAAAAACTAGTTTCTATTTTTAGCCCCTTTCATAATTCTCCTAATTTTGTTGATGGATTGTTTCATTGTTGGCCAATCCCCTGCCTTTTTCTTCTTTGCTCTGCCACTATCACCATTTTTATTATACATTTATTATTTTGACTTCTTTTATTAAAAGAAGCTTTTCTGTAATTTTTATATGCCTCTTCTCACATTTATCTGTTTTTAGGCTTTGTTAATATTAGAAAAGTTTATTTTATTTTTTCTTTTCTAATTGTATATTTTATTCATTTTTCTCAAGCCTTTCTCATTTTTCTTTTTTCTCCATAACAGTCTCACTTTTTTGTTCTTTTTTGACATCCTTCCCTTTCCCTCTTTACACACTTATTTTTAATGCTGTTCCTTTACTATTTCCACGTTTATCTATTTTTTTCAACTTCATAGCACACCATAAGTTTTTATATTTGATGATCATTTTTGATGCATTAATAGGCTTCATTCAAGACTGAGCATATAGTTTGATAGTTACTTTAATAGTTTGCTTTTCTGAACATTGCTATAGCTTGAGCCCTCAAGAGGAACTGCTTAAAAGAAGCCCTTCAAATAAAACTGAACAGATAACCATAACAGCAAATGCACAAAGTATAACATGCAAACATGAAAAAATAGAGCAACCCAACTCCAAAATGTCATGATTCTTCAACTACTAACTCAAATACTGAATTGGGTAAAATGCTTGGTAAATATTTCCAAAGCTTGCTATTAAATGATTAATGGCCTTAAAAAATATACAAATAAGATTATTTGATCTAAGTCACCAACATAGAATGAAGAGGCAAACTGGATGAATATATATATATGTGTGTGTGTGTGTGTGTGTGTGTGTGTGTGTGTGTGTGTGTATGCATATATATATATATATATATATATATATATATATATATGTATATATGTCAATATACTCAAGGAGAGAGAATCTCAGGAATGAAGATTCAAGGAAAGAGCCCACTCACACATCAATAAGGAAAAGAAACAAACTTTTCCACAAGATCTAAGAACTCTAGAATCTATATGGGATAAAAGAACTGAGATTTTAAAAGAATATATTTGATAAAATTATAGTTAAAAATTTAGATATATAGAATAACAAGTGGGCATCTAAATACAAGGAACATTTAAAGACTCCAACATGTCCAAAGGAAAACCTCTCTAAAACATTATAATCAAGATGACAAAAATACAACATACTATTTAAAGCCTTCTCCTTGAAGACTACCTCTCAAAGTTGAATATGCAATGCAAGGTAACAAGAGAGGAAAATACTCAGTAGTCCTAATCAGCTGTGTTGCCCAGGAATCAGAACAATGACCAGCACAGTAAGATATCTCTAAACATACAATAGTGACACTTAACATCTTGACATTAGTTGACAACTGCATAATTGGACTTAAAGCCACTCAACAGAACAGAAATGCCTGCTACTTTAGCCAACTATGTGACTAGTGAGAACATACATCTTCGAGGAGAATGTACCATAGTCACTTTCCTAAGCCTAACTGCATTCTTAATTCTTATCCTTATACTGAAGGATAAATGTAGCTCTTCCCTCTCATCAAATAAACTTTTTTTTTTTTCAGCAAGCAGGCCATTACAGAAAGCAACAGGTCAGAATGCAGAGAATAACAGATTATGGTGTCCAACCATAGTTGGTAAATCTACAATACAACCCTACACTTAAGGCTCAGGGAACATTGTGAAAGAGAACACAGAAGGATTATAACAGGCGGAGGACAGGAACTATGCTGCAAGATTATCTTCTGTTTATAATAGGAAAGCTACACCTATGAAATCTCAACACTGGTTGCCTAAACAAGACTGGAACACTGACAACACCACTTGTCCTTTAGAAATAACATAGCTGTTCTACATGAACTGGCAATAGCTGTATTTACCTACAAAACACCTGCATAACATGATTAAGGCAGTTAAAAATTCTAGAATGGATGGGGGAGAAGCTCCAAAGGCCAGGGAACTATTGGCAATTGATGACTACAGTAATTCTTGAGAAAGAATTACTTTTCTTCGGGAATTTGGACACTGGTAGGTTCCCAATGGATGGCCTCATGCCTCTGTTCATAGGGTTAGCACTCATTGGACTTGATGGGTTTTAAAAAGAGGGGACAAAGTTGGGAGGAAGATGTGATAGAAAATCATGGCAGTAGTTGTAGAGGGGATTGAGGACTGGGTATGTTCAAGATATAGTGTATACATGTACCATATTTTCAAAGAATAATTTTAAAAATACATAGAAAATAGAATAATAAAATACATTTACCATATATAGTACCCCAACTTCTGAATATAAAGAAAATAAAATCACAATTCCAAAGAAGCAACAAAAATTCAATTATCTATTGTCCTCAAGACATACACCTCTTCACAGAAACAGGAAAATTAATCCCACAATTCACAGGGAAACACATCAGGTTCCCAATGATTAAGGTAATTCTTATAAAAAACAACTTGAAGTTATTACAATATTTGATTTTAAATTATATAATAGAGCTATCATAACCAAAACAGTACAGTAGTGGCACAGAAATAGACAAGTAGATTAATGGGATAAAAGAGAGGATCCAGAACTAAAACCAAACCTTTTGCCAACTAGTCTTTGACAATGATGTCAAGAGGACACAATGAAAATACTGCACCCTCTTCATGAGAACAAAAACAAGCAAAACTAAACCAAACAAACAGTAAACAGTTCTTGGGAACTGCATATTCATATTTAAATGAATAAAACTGTTTATTGCTTGCCCTGCATAAAAATTAGTTTTAAATGAATCAAAAACTTTAGCGTAAGACATGAAGAACTGAAAGTGCTAGAGAAAAATAGACAAAACACTTCAGGACCCTATGTATTGCACAGAAAATAAGCTCAGAACTTGGGGCTATATGAAATACAAAAGTTTCTGTACAGCAAAAGAAATATTCATCAGAGGCAGAATGATAGAAGACTTGCCAGAGATGCCCTGATAAGAGAAGAGGATCTTAAATTCAAGCTTATAAAGAAGATAGAGGTCTTTTAAAAGGACATGAATAAATCTCTTATGGAAATATTGGAAAATACATTCAAACAAGTACAGACATTTAAAAAGGAAGCAAATAAACATAAAGAAATACAGGAAAATACAGACAGGTGAAGGATATGAGTAAAATGGTCCAAGACCTGAAAAGGAAAATAAAAGCAATTAAACCCACAAACTAAGGTAATCCTGGAGATGGATAACCTAAGTAAAAGAACAGGAACTACAGATGTAAGTATCACCAACAGAATACAGGAGATAGAAAATACGATAGAATAAATTAATATATTCAAGGAAAATGCAAAATCTAAAAAGTATATGACATATAACATCCATGAAGTCTGGGACAACTTGAAAAGAACAAACCTAAGAATAATAGGTATAGGAGAAGAAGACTCCCAGCTCAAAGGCCCAGAATACTTCTTCAACCAAATCATAGAAAAAATGTTCCTAAGCTAAAGAAAGAGATGCCAATAAAAATACAAGAAGAACACCAAACAGATTGAACCAGAAAAGAAAATCTTCCTGTCACATAATAAACAAAAAGGTAATACGCAAAACAAAGAAATAATATTAAAAGCATAAAGGGCAAAAAATCAAGAAATATACAAAGGCAGAACTATCAGAATTAAACCTGATTTCTCATGAGACTCTAAAAGCTAGAAGGGCCTGGTTAGAGGTCTTGCAAACCTTAAGAGACCACAGATATCAGCCCAGACTACTATATTCAGCAAAACATTCAATCACCATGGATGGAAAAATCAAGATATTCCATGACAATACCAAATCCAAACCATACTTTTTCAGTAGCACAGACCTACAGAGGATACTAGAATGGAAACTCCAACCCAGGGGGGTTAACTATACTCAAGAAAACACAAGAAATAAATAATTTCACACCATTAAAACCAATAGAAGAGAAACACAGAAACATACACACACAAACAAAACCACCACCATCAAAATAAAAGGAAGTATCAATCATTGGTCATTAATATCTGTCAACATCAACAGACACAATTCCCAAGTAAAAAGACACGGGCTAACAGAATGGATGGATACACAGAATCCATCATTCTGCTGTATACAAGAAACGCATTTCACTAATAAAGTTAGTATTTCAGTAAAAGAAAGATTTTATTTCAGTAAAAAGGGCTGAAAAAGAGTTTTCTAACCAAACAAACCCAAGAAACAAGCTGGAGGAGCCATTTTAATATCTAATAAAATAGGCTTTCAACTGAAAGTAAGCAAAAGAGACAGGGAGATGCTTCATGCTCATCAAAGGAAAAAATTCACCAAGAGGATATCTCTACTCTAAACATCTATGTCTCAAATACAAGCACACCTACATTTGTAAAAGAAACATTACTAAAGCTTGAATCACACATTGAACATATTAATAGTGGGAGATCTCAACACCCCACTCCCACTAATGAACAGATCATGGAGACAAAAACTAAACAAAGAAGTAGCAAAACTAACAGAGGTTATGATTCAAATGGACTTAACAGATATCTATAGAACATTTCACCCATATAAGAATATATCTTCTTCTCAGCACCTCACAGAACCTTCTCCAATACTGACTATATAATTGGTCACAAAGTAAACCTCAACAGATACAAGAAGATTGAAATAACCCCATGCATCTTATCAGATCACCATGGTTTAAAGCTGGGCTTCACCAATAACAGAAACAACAGAAAGCCTACTCCATACTTATGGAAACTGAATGAACAACTCTGTATTAAATGATGTCTAGATCAGCGAAGAAATAAAAAAGACATTCTAGAATTCAATAAAAATGATGGCACTACATATCCAAACTTATGGGACACTGTGAAAGCAGTGTTAAAAGGAAAGTTCACTGCACTAAGTACCCTCATGAAGAAATCAGAGAGTTCTCATACTCATGAACTAAAACTACATCTGAAGGCTCTAGAAAATTAAAGAATTAAACACACCCAGGAGGAGTAGATGGGAAGAAATAATCAAACCCAGGGCCGAAATCAATCAATTATAAACAAAGAAAACAATACAAAGAGTCATCAAAACCAAGAGCTGGTTCTTTGAGAAAATCAACAAGATAGACAAACCCTTAGCCAAACTAACTAAAAGGCAAAGAGACAGTACCCAAATTAACAAAATTACAAACAAAAAAGGAGACATAACAACAGACACTGAGGAAATTCAAAGAAGCATTAGGTCTTAGTTCGAATACCTATACTCCACAGAATTGGGAAAATCTCAATGAAATGAATGATTTTCTAAGCAGATACTAATTATCAAAGCTAAATCAACATCAAATAAACCATCTGAATAGTCCTATAATTGCTAAGGAAATAAAAGCAGTTATTAAAAATCTCAAACCAAAAAAGCCCTGGGCCAGATGGTTTTAGCACAGATTTCTACCAGACTTTTAAAGAAGAAATAATTATCAATATTCCTCAAACTATTCCACAAAATAAAAACAGAAGAAACTGCTGAACTCAGGGGCCACAGTCACCCTCATACCCAAACCACACAAAGATAACAAAGAATGAGAATTTCAGACCAATTTTCTTATGAACATTGATAAAAAATAATACTGAATAAAATACTCACAAACCAAATCCAAAACTACATCAAAGACATCATCCAACATGATTATGTAGGCTTCATTCCAGAGATGCAGGGATGGTTCAATACATGAAAATCAACCTAATTTGGCCTTTGAAATTGGATTTGTGGGAGGAATGTAGAAGAATTTGAAACTGGATTTGTGGGAAGAAACTAGAAGAATTTGGAACTGGGTTTGTGGGAGGAAGGTGGAAGAATTTGGAACTTTGAACTTAAAAAGTGCTTAACTACTTTAAGCAGAAATTAATAGACCACTTTGATAGAAGCTTGGGGAACAGAAAGCTGAGAGCGCACAGACAGTGGAGTTCCAGCTCAAGAGACGTCAGAAGGGAATAGTAAATCTATTAGAAGTGGGTCTGTCCAAAACGTATGACCACATTCTGTTCTGAGAACTTTAATGAGAACATTTTTAAAAAATGATTAATTTACTTGGTGGAAATTTTTCAAGAAAGCAGAGTATTTATGTGGCATAACTAAGGATTGCTGCGTCTATGTAAGTTTACAATGAAAAAGAGCCAAGAGTTGGGACAGAAATATTTAAAAGAAGCAGTGCCCTTTGCAGAAGATAAGAGCTTGAGCAAGTTAAAAGTTGCTGCCAGAGTGTGTGAAGGAAAAGAAGCTACATAGTTAAAGAGAAAAATCTTGTTCTCCACATTTCCATAGTAGGAAATGTACAAGCCTTACTCAATAAAGGCTCCTACTTATAAATGCAGAAACTGATTTGAAAGAAGGGAACCCAAACTGTGAAAATAACTGATTGAGTCCCTCAGAACAACATCCCAGGGAGGTGTTTCCTAGAGTCAGCACACAGGGCTGATAGAATTATGGTCCAATTATGGTCTCTGATGGACATGAAGCTGTGAAGAAAACATAGTGGAGACCCCAGGATGATAAAGATTCCAGGGCTATGGGATCTTCTACTGAGGAAAGATTCAGGTATGGGGTAGACTTGCCCAAGAGAGATGTTATGTATGCTACAGGCAGCAAAGCTAGAGTCCCCTTTGGAACTTACACAACTATATCATGAACCTCAGGTGCTGGTTATGGGTCTTCATAATTTAGTTTTTTCCCTGCTAGATTTTAATATTGCTATTAGTTTGAGCATTCCTTGTTTGCCTTCCATATCCCCCTTTGGAATAGTAATGCTTTCTTTTTACCATTATATATTAGAAGTATGTAACTTGGTTTTTCATTGTAGTGGGGTTCACAGTGCCTTCAGTCTCAGAAGATAATTTAGACATTTAAATAGTGTTGGAACCATTACAGATTGTTGAGAGTTTTGAATTTTGACATAATGCATTTTCCATTATGAGATGGCCCTGAACTTCAGTGAACAAAAGATAGAAGGTTATGACCTAAACATGGAACGTTTGAGTGCCAGTTTGACAGTGAGTTGGCCTGTAATAATTTATATTGATTGTCACCATGACAAGACCAAGAACGACTGGAAGGAATCCTCTGGGCATGTGTTTGAAGGATTCCCCTGATTAGGGGTTCCTATCAGCAGGTTGGGTCCTAGACTAGTTAAAGCGGGGAAGGGAACTGATCGGCAGCATCTATTTATCTGTCTACTGCCTGATTATGATGCAGTGTGAACAGCTGCCGAATATTTCTCCCACCAACCCTTCCCTATCCCAATGGACTTCCTCTCAAACTGTAAGTAAAAATAAACGCTCTATCCTTCAAGGTGTTTTATCAGGTTATTATATCATAGCAATAGGAAAAGTAACCAATGCTTATTATGCATAATCATTCCTGATTATGTAGTTATTAAAATTATTCTCTTTTCCCCCAAATTTAGAGATTACTAGGAGTAAGAAATGAAATTGAGATGAACCCTGTAACACTGCTGAAATTGCCAATTAACCACAGGTTGGTTACATGTACCCTAAAATTTACACATGGTACATTTTCTCTTACTAATGTATATGCAGTTATAGACTTAGGATAAGCAAAGATCTCAGGAGCCATAATGGGACAAGCTAATAACTAGCTGGTGATCATCCTAAAATGGCTTGCCATGGATTATTATATAATCTGCAACAACTGAGTCCTTTTTACTCAGCAAGGCTGTAAGGGACTCATTTTAGGAAAGATTCCTGCTATTAATATGCTTTTCCTATTATTATTAAACAAATATAACAATCACTAAGTAATAGCATACCCTTTGGAGCAGATCTCTGCAGATCCACAAAAACATACTGTCCTTGTAGTGATGCTATGTAGACAAATAAGTCTTCTTAAGTCTTAATGGTGATCCTATAAGAATTCCTAAAATTATATCAATGATTAAGCTCTTTTATAGTGGGATTGCTATTAGGTCCCTTTCTGATAGTCAAATCTGCAATGAGAACTCACCAGTTTCCCAGGTGTCATCAGTTAATTGCTCTTAGATAGTAACCAGACTTTTTCCTACTCAGGGCACATTCCAAGAGGCTGTAAAACAATTAACCAAAGGTCATAAAAAGAGAATTAATGATTTATTATAGGTGCTAGTACAGGAGGTAAAATATTGGCTGAGTTTACTTACACAAAACTTCACTAATAACTTAGTTATAGTTTTAAATCTTCAGGGAACAACCTAGTTATAGTTTTAAACCTTCAGTGATCCTGTGCAGCTAAACAAAGATGATGGATGGTAAGCCAGATAATTACTCCTAATGGATATGCATGTAAACATTCTCTGTTGTAAACTTCTATTTCAATTTATGATTTGATTTTTGGTGTGACCTTGTGATGACCGTTGTAACATATGATCATGTTTTCTGAAAGACCTATAAGTACTGAGGACAAAGAGATGAGAGGCAGATAGAATAGAGATAGAATAGAATTTTTTCCCTTTCCCCAGATAGAGTAGAATTTTTCTCTTTTCCACTTATGATCTTTCCACTTTTCCCTTTAGATAGCTTTTATAGGAAACTTTTAACAACTTAGTAATAAATGCTATAACCACATCTCTAAGTGTCATTTCTTCCTGAGACTTCCAACTAGCAGGGTGAAAGTTAGAGCCCAGCAGTTCTTGCCGATATAGAACAAAGACCACATTGCCTAATCCTCGCTCTTAATCATCTATCTAACTCAGCAGTCTTTTACCCTCAAAAGGAGCAAGAAAATTTTTGGACTTTTTAGAAGTTATCATCAGCATTTCAGTACAGGTCAGAGAGCCAGAAAGCCCTGAGACCCTCAGACTTTAAAGCCATCACTAGAGTCCTACCCTGTGCCCCTGCCACTACACTCTCTGGGCCCAGAGGCTCTCGGCACAAAAAAATATCCAACAATGGATGAAGATGGGAAGAACGGACATCCTTGGTTTATTTCTTCCTAGAAAAATGCTAGTCTTGCACCACTGAGTGAGATATTATCCACAAGTTTTGGTATGTGCCTTTTTGAAACATAGATTTAAATGTCTCTTAATTCTTACTTTGGTGAGAAGTTTTTATTATAAAAGTTGGATTTTTGTAGTTGGACTATTTTGATGTTGAATTTCAAAAACTATCCATGTTTGTCTTTATCCTCATGTAAATGGTCATATCTATTTGTCTTTCATCATGATGCATTTTATGTTGTTGAAAAACATCAGAGCCATATAGTCCAAGGCAACAGCAAATATGGAGCATGGATTCAGATGGCTGCCCATGGAACTAGTGAGAGAAAAATTGTTAAGTACATTCATCTTCACTCTACTTCATGGTGCTCTGAGAAGAAATGGAAATCAAGATGCTGAAGACAGGAAATTCACCTTTAATCAGACTGATTTGGGAGGCTGTTACCATTAAAACCTCTACATTTAGAAGAAATCTATTAATTCATTTATAAGCACATCACTCTAAGAGATTATTCAAATAGTGCTAGCATATGGCCATTGTATATTTGATTTTTAAATACAAGTTAAGATATTCCTAGTTCTTGGTATAGTGAACATTTTTTTTATTCCTAGTCTGTGTGGTCTTGCAGAAAATGAATCATTAAATTGTTTGTGAGCAGGACTCCTCCATCCTTTTAGTGGGAATGGGTACAGCCTTTCTCCTGTCAGGTGGAATTGGAATTTTTTTGTTCCAGTATCCAGTGATCTGTCACTGTTGTGCATAGGAGTTCAGCCTTCCTTTGCCCTCTCTTAGTGTCCCCCTAATAGGAGACTCAGAATGTCCCCCATATGGTCCTAACTGGCACCTCAAGAAGATGTCTTGGATACTACAGGGTGTGGGGATGGTCTTGATCCTCTTCTAGACTGATTCTGATACCACACTGGTGGAAAAGGAGTGACATCTTATCGGTCCGCTGAGGGCCCCACTGATTCTAGAGAGAGGGGAGTTCTGACTGCCAGCTGGGTAGATCTCCTGACTCCTCCTGTGTTCTCAGGCCCATCTATCAAGAGCCTGGGGAACTTCTCACAGAGTAGCAAGAATGGAACCAGAGAGGGGTCCTGACCCCTCACTTGCCTTTGATGGCTCAGGGATGACTGAGTGAAATTTTTCTGTGATGGCTATTATTGCCCAAAGCTTAATTTCCGCAAGTCTCTGTCTTGCCAGGCTGGCCCCTATTCGCTTTTGAAGCTTTTCTAGTTGGTTGTTCAGCTTTTATCTGTGTCCGAAGGCATTTGTGATTTGCAAGATTTTCATGTGAGATTGAAATTAAAACTCGCGGGTTTTCTGCCACATGCTCCTCTGGTCCTAAAGTGTGTGGCTAATCTTCCGTGATCCATTCTCTTTCTGTGTCCTCTTATGTTTGTTCACAGGTGATGTCCACAGCATAAGCCACTCTTAGGAAGGACAGGAAAAAGCATCTCTACCCCATCTTTCTGGATATATAAATTGAGTGCAAAAATGTCTGTGGGCAGCAGACTCTGGGTGTGGGAAGTTCTTCCTCCTGTGAAGAAGAAAAGGAAGGATGTGGCTTTGAGTACAGGGTGGGTGTGTGGGAAAGAGGTAAAGGCTGTCCCTTGGAGGAGCATAGGCCCAGCAACACCAATACTGTGGCAGATGGAAGTAGGGAAAAGAGGGCTAGCAAGCAGTTCCCTATGAGGGTTATAGGCATCGGTGGACTCAGAAGTGAAGGTGTGTGATGTAACATCCCCCCGTGTACCATGACTGCATTTTCCTCATATCTGTAGCATATCTAATTGTACACAGAGACCCTGTATTAGGGAAAGAATGAGACAAAGGGGGAAATCTAAGCTGTTGCATTCAGAACCAAGGAGTTCCTGTGCCAATGAGAAGGAACCCTCTACTAGAGTGATGGAGGTCTTAGTCATACATGGAAGCTGATGCAGTTACTGGGGAAGCCGTGTTCTAAGTCTCAGTGGAGAAAAGTACAGCAGTGGTGAGGAGCTGAGTCATTGTGAGGAGACAGCTTCACATGGGGATACTGAAGGTCCTGCTCTGCTCTACTGCTTAGGTAGAAAAAAGCCCTCTTCTGGTGAGGCAGGACAGCTCTGGTGTAGACTGAAGGCCACTCTGTTCTGTCCAATACTGAGCTCACTCTACCCACTTCAGTGGTCTCTCAAGTGAGTTTGGGTAGAGAGCACCTGTCCCTCTCCCCTAGAGCCTCTTTATTCATGGGCTGTACCCAAAGGTCCTGAAGCACCAGATCCAGTGGAGCAAAGACACCTCAGCGAGGATCAGACCATGTCACCTACACTCCACTGCTTCTCAGGGTTAGAGCCAGGCACAGTGACTAAGCACTCAGCCAGCCTTGGCTAACCTGGGGCATGGTGAGAAGCAGGAGGAGCAGTGGGTCTGTGACAAACCTCTTCACCACTATGTTCGACTCCCTAAGGCACATCAGGTTTGAAAACTCTGCAAATGGAGTCATGCTGTACCGCACAGAGATGTGCTGCTCTAACAGAAAAGGTCCCGGTGGCCATCAGAGCAAGGGGTCACCAGGGCCCTTACAGTGTGGGCAGCAGGCTCTGGGCATGGGAAATTCTTCCTCCTGAATTTCAGGTTGTACCACAAAGCTTCTTGAAACATCTTTGCTGAAAAAAATGTCTTAGGTAGTTGTTCTTCCAAGTTGTTCTAAGGACACTGTTCTTCAGATTCTGCTATGCTCCTCCTGCACTCCACCCATGAGACATCATTCACTGGCCTCTGCCCTTTGTCCTGCCCTGAGTTCTGCATATTTGTCATTATCTCACACAATGATGCCCTTTGCACACTGGGAAAATAACAACAGCAATGGTGATGGCGTGGATGAGCCACCTTCCTCAATTCTTTGTTTTCTCTCTTGAAGAGACCCTGCCAATGAGTAGGCATGCATGGCCACTGTCTTCTCAACTTTGTTTTGAAGAAGGAACTGGGGCTCAGGAATAAGAATCACTTTCATAGATTACACAGGGGCAGCTGGGAAAGAGAGAAGCCGATCCTGACATGTGGGCCTTATGGGTAAAAGAATCCCACTTCCTGGCTCTGCTAGCTTGGCTTGGCAGGGTTAGGTCCCCAGAAAAGGGGGACTAGAGAAAGGTGTGCACATATGCATGTGTGCTCATGCATGCAAGAATAGGTATGTGAGGTATACTTGGGTTCCTTCAGTACAATTCTGCATTCAATATTAATGAGAGCAGAATTTCTCTGTTTTGTTTTCTGCCATGGCTTCATTTTCTAGAATAGTGCTTACAGATGTTAGCTCTAAAGTAATACTGAAGGGAAGGAAGAAGGAAGAAAAGAAGGAAGGAAAAAGGGAGGGAGGGAGGGAGGGAGGGAGGGAGGGAGGGAGGGAGGGAGGGAGGGAGGAAAGAAGGAAGAAAGGGAGGAAGAAGGAGAAGAGAGCAGAGGAGACAGTAAGGGGATCAGGAAGAAGATGGGGTATTTTATTTTTCACAATTTTACGACTGAACTCTGTCACCCCTAAGGGTACAGACTCCTGACATTTGCCTGTAAAGAGAAATTTTAATGTCAACTTCACATTCCTTGTCCCCATAGCCTTGAGTGGTCACCCTACTGACCACTTGAGTATTCTTACTGGGAGCAGACTCAAGTAGAGGGAGTTGCTGTGACTGGCAGAAAAAAACAAAGTGAGCCACTGCCCTGTCAAGTGTCCTTGAACAGGAGAGCACTGCTTGCCACTGTGCTATAAAGGCTCCCTTACAAAGGGACTCCGAAGAAGGGACATTGCTCCTACCCCTTCATCCCAGTAGGGGACAGGATGATGGCCCTAGTCCTGTGGGTCTCTACTTTGTTGAGCTCAGTCTGCCTGGTAGCAGCCAACATCTTTGGTAAGTTCTACAGCTGAGGCCATGAGTTTGGGGAGGGAGTTTTCAGTCATGTGGTTCAGCCAGGCTCTGGCCAGGGGGGCCCTTAAACCTGCCTGATCTCACCTAACCTCACGAATGCCCAAAGGCTAGATATTTGCTCTTTGTTGTTCAGATCAAAGAGGTTCAGAGGGGTGAGCCAAATTGCCCGAGGTCCCAGAGCTAGAAATTGATAGAGTCGAGATAAATAAGCTGGGAGAATGAGGATGTAACCCCATCACCTCCCAGGGAAGTACAGATGATCAAATGAGCTAATCCTATGCTGGCGATGGAAATAATGGTTGTCAGTAAGACCAGGAAGGTAAAGGCTGTGCCTGTGTCTGGGGTGGGAATGGGGCAGGAGGTGAGAGGCAAGCCTGCATCCTTCTTATGTGTCATTTCCCTTCAGAGTACCAGGTAGATGCACAGCCACTCCGCCCCTGTGAGCTGCAAAGGGAGAAGGCCTTTCTGAAGCAGGCTGAATATGTTCCACAGTGCTCGGAAGATGGCAGTTTCCAGTAAGACTGGCTTTATTAGGAGCTCCAGGGTCCTAAAATACCCTAAAGAACCTCTCACATTTTGTCCCTGTAATCCACAATTGTATGGATTGAGTTCCTCAGATTACTGAGCTATGCTGTCATTTGTGGGGGGAGGGCACCTTTTCCATCTTCCCACATATATACTTTGTTGGACAGACTCCCCATTGGGGGCTCTCCCCCAAATCTTGCTGAAACTTTATCTTAATTGCTTTACAACATTGTGTGTAAGACCTTTCAGTAAAGCCCAGATAGAGGTAAGGGTACTTACTCCAAGGCACCCGTCCCCCAGTTCTCTGTTGGGCAAAACGGGAACAGCCTGTTACTTGGGCAACCCTGTTTTCATAGCCTGCCTGGACTGCTAGGGCATTTTCCTCCAGAGAACTCTTCTTTGAAAGGGGCTTTTGCAGGTACCCTGACAAATCGTAGGTCCTGGGACTATATTCTTCCATGTAGAGTGAGGTTAGAGTCTAAATTTCTCTTCTCGATGGAGCAAGAGTCCTTATTCCCCTCTGCCGTGCAGTCACATGCAGGGTCCTCATCTCTAGCTATGGAATACCCACCCTGGTTCTGTATCTTATTCGAGCTTCCTGGAGGCACGATCCACTGGCTAATTCTAGTTAGAACTTCTGCTGCAGATTCAAGATTGTGAGGGAGGAGTTAAGAAGTATCCCTCCTGCTGCAGATTCAAGATTGTGAGGGAGGAGTTAAGAAGTATCCCTCCCTTTTGCCAGCTTTGTGTATGTTTCTCTCTCAAGTTTCAGGCCTGCCTTGTTTCCAGGAAAATCTTGTGTCTCCTTCACCACCTTCTACCCCAAGCCATGCTGCAACTCTCGTTGTTGCCTTCCCTGCCCTAGGAACTCACTGCATGGCCTTGTGTAATCACAACTCTGGCTTTTCTGTGACTTGCTAGCCTCTGGCCTCCGTGAGCTGGAGGCAGAATGTGCCTTCAGATAGGCATTATGGGAATCACATGATATTTCTCTCTTCAGGACGGTCCAATGTCAAAATGATGGCCAGTCTTGCTGGTGTGTAGATTCTGATGGCAGGGAAGTACCTGGCAGCAGGCAGCTGGGGAGGCCAACAGCCTGTGAGTAACAAAGGCATCCAGTGGAACAGGGGTCATTATACTGGGACACCTCACATCTAGGGACGAGCACTAGGCTTAAGTAAGTGAATTGGGCATGTCTCCCTAAGGGCTGCTAGCTTCTCATCATTGAATATGCAGAAGATCCAGTTTCCTAAAGACCACTATAAAAAAAAAAAAAAAAAAAAAAAAAAAAAAAAAAAAAAAAAAAAAAAACATATGAGACACTCAAGCCTAGTCAGTAGCTAGCAAGTGCTTCCCAAGAGCCAGCCACTGTTCCAGCACTGAGTCAATTATGACCAGTAGACATCGAAGGGTTCCAGGCAAGGTCAGCACTCAGCAAAGTTCTATCCCATGGTGAAAGCAAGGCTTAAAGGGATGCTCTTTTTCCGTAGATGATAGCTCTATCTGAGTCTTTGGTTTTATGTGACTAGCATGGCTGGTTTGGGGACCCTAACAGTCCTTCATACTCTCTGACATCATGACCTTAACCAAAGTCACCTGTTGTCTCTGATTTACACACACCCAACTCCAATATGCAAACTGAACAGAGACCCTGCTTCACCCAGGCAATGCGATAAGCTTGGTGCATGGTAGCTATTCCCTTGGAGCAAACACAAACTGGCTTTTCCTCCCACATCTGGAGGGAGGCAGCTGTCTTCTCACTTGTAGAGAGGAAGAGAAGTGCAGAGTAGTGACGCAGCTTTTCAGGTAACACAGAAATCCTGAAGTCAGATACTCTGTTAACCTTACCAGGAGCTCCTCTACAGTGCCAGGGCACTTGTGAGAGCCATCTCGCTCCAACTCAGTCTCAAGATGTCAGAGCCTTCTGAATGTTTGGCTGAATGTTCCCCGGGGAGAAAGGGTCCTCCTGGGCTCAATCTTAATCCTTCGTGCTCCCCGATAGCCCTCTGCTGATGCTTTTCTTTGTGCCCCAGGTCTGTCCTTCTGCCAGCTACACAAGCAACAGATCCTGCTGAGCAGCTACATTAACAGCACAGATGCTCTCTACCTTCCTCAGTGCCAGGATTCAGGGAACTATGCACCAGTGCAGTGTGACCTGCAGCAAGTGCAATGCTGGTGTGTGGACACAGAGGGGATGGAGGTGTACGGCACCCGCCAGCGGGGCAGGCCAACACGGTGTAAGTGTCACTGTTATGGGCACCAAAATCCCTGGGTTGAGCTACAGTTTGACTCCCCACAAATCACATGGCTCACAAAATAGAGTGCCTGGCTTTTGATGGAGAGGAAAACTGTCACAGAGGCAGTTGCATGACTTTAGGTCATTCCGCGCATACTTTTTTTTGCTGGCTGACAACTGTAAGCCCAAACACAATGCCAACAAATGCTTTGTGAGCCTTCAGTGGCCTATTTGGGGCACTAGTGGGCTTCCATGGGTCACATGGGTAGCATAAGTACCTACATATGTACCTACCCATGCATAAGAATGGAACAGCTTTGCATGAATATGTTTAGGTCCGCGGAGCTGTGAGATACGAAGCCGTCGTCTCCTCCATGGAGTAGGAGACAAGTCGCCACCCCAGTGTGCTGCAGATGGGGAGTTTATGCCTGTCCAGTGCAAGTTTGTCAACACCACAGACATGATGATTTTTGATCTGATCCACAACTACAACAGGTAAGGACCCTCAGGGGAGGGGGGCCACTCAGGTTCTCCTTGGCTCTTCAAGATTATGTTTGCATCAGGATCTGGGAGTGTCACGTGTCACGTGTAGCATGGCTCTCATCTGTCATTGACAGGCAAGTTCAGCCTGTCAGCAGCACTTTTAACAAAGCCAGCTGGGACAAGCTATTGAAATTACAATTACATGCTCTTTGTCAGTGAAGAGACACCACGGCTCTTATAAAAGGAGGCATTTAATTGGGGGCTTGCGTACGGTTTCAGAAGTTTAGCCTATTATCATCATGGTGGGAAGGATGGTGGCATGTAGGCAGATGCTGGAGCAGTAACTGAGAGCTGCATCCTGATCCATAGGCAGAGATCGAAAGAGTGAGAGAGAAAGAAGGTAGGAAGGAGAGCGAGGGAGAGCAAGGGAGAGAGGGAGAGTAAGGGAGAGAGACTGTGGAGAGCAAGGGAGAGAGACTGTGGGCTTGGCACGGGCTTTTGAATCCCCAAAGCCCACTGCCAGTGATCCACTTCCTCCAACAAGGCCACACCTCCTAATCTTTTAATAGTGTCATTCCCTGGTGATCAAATCTATGAGTCTATGGGGGCCATTCTCACTCAAACCACCACATACATGGACTCTGTGCCTCACCAGCCCACCACGTAAATGAAAACACTATGGAGAACGACGTATCTCAGTATTTATTGCATTGTTCTCCATCCTAGCAGAGAACTGAGGGGGAAAGTGACCACTCATCCAACAGGGAGAGCTGCTGATTAAATGTAATACACCACAAATATTCGTATGGATGCTCAAATATGGCACCAGAGCTGGAGAAGGTGACTTGAACAGGGTTCCGAAGTCTGTTATACTAACTCAATCTAAACGGGCAGGACAAGGGCAGAAGTTAATTACTCAAAACAAATAGCAAAAAGGTTCTTTATATGTACGCACATGTGATCCTATGATCAGATGAGCATGCTAGGTCTGGGTAAAACCAAAAGCAGAGGGTAAGGTGAAGTTATTGAGGGCCACTTGGAGATAGGGGCTGCAGTGCAAGAGTGGACAGAAGGATCCCCATCAAAGGAAAAAGAGATCATTAAAGAGCATGGGTATGATGATATGCACATACTTCTGTAAGTTCAGTATGTGTGTGCACTTGTAAAAGACTTTCCTGTTTAAATAACAAACATAAAATGAGAAGCATCTATATACTCGGACCCACATATACAGAAGGTATTTGGCCACCCTAGAGCACCCAATGATTGTAAAAGAAGGGCCATGAAGACTTTAAATGACATTAGATCATTCTGAATACAAAGAAAGAAAGAAAGAAAGAAAGAAAGAAAGAAAGAAAGAAAGAAAGAAAGGAGGAAAGAAAGAAAGAAAGAAAGCACCAGCTTGTGTGAACACTGCTATGGATTCTTTGGGAGAACCTGAGCCTCCATGTGGCCGCCTTCCAGAACAGCCAGTTTCTGTGTGAGAAAGAATGTTCCCATGTGTTGTGCCAGAAGGGTCACAGACCATGCCCCAAGTGCTGGTCCCACAGACAAACTTGATCTGAGTTGCATAATACCTTAGAAGCTTGGCAGTTTCATTAAATCACATCCTGAAAGGTTTCCACAAAGCTCAGTATCAGTGATTTCAAACCTTCAACCTAAACACAAAATGCGTAGTGTGGTTGTAAATACTGAGGTTTGGAGGTTGGATGTATTTGTCTATGTGGTCAAGAAGCTAGCTTTGAGCTACCTGCTTTGTACCAAACCCTCCTGTGTCCTAGGTCCCTCGGAGTTTGGCCACCACACTCCCCTGACAACTTTGTTTCCAGAACAATCCTGCCCCGTAGCCTTTACCTCTGCCACCTTCAGTCTTCAACTGCCTATACTTTGCAACGTTACCCGATCACTTACCGTCCCAGAGCCTCCTCAGTGTTCTCTGCAGGGAAATGGAAGCTTGTGCTAAATTTACGGGGCCAAGGTTAAGCTCTCCCAAAACTTCACTTATGAAACCACTGAGAATATGTATCATACCAACGTGATCATCTGCAGGGAATTCTCGTGCTTCACCCAGTTTTAGAAAATGTAGGTTAGATCCCCCTCCCCCACCTCCAGGCGACGACAGATTAGCTTAACTGGGAGCACAGGACCATCAGGCAGCACAACTCACCAAATGCTCACCTACTCTGTGCAATCCAGGCATCCTCAGTTCACATCCAACTGAATTCTAACTGTATCCAAGGTGTTTTACAGATTTCAGCTTTAAGACAGACATAATTAGAAAGTGTAGTCTGGAAGACTTTAAAGAGCTCACTCTGGGATACATGGTAGGCTTTAGGGGTGTATAGAAAATTGTCACTTGTCTGTTTTTATATGATTCATTTCTCTTCTCATACAGCACAAGGCACAGAGTCTTCCACATAGTGAGTCTACAACCCCAATTTAGAGATTTGGTGATTGCATTAAAGATCTTTACAGGGGGCAAGTAAGTTGAGATTGAGGCTCAGTTCACAGGTAATACCACAAGAGGGCAGTCTAGTTAAACACAAACGTTGAGAATCAAGTACTCACTGTTAATGCAAACAAAAGCAATCACTTCTGAAATGGGATCTCTCTCTCTCTCTCTCTCTCTCTCTCTCTCTCTCTCTCTCTCTCTCAAGCATATCTTTGAACAACTTCTGCTCTGGAAAGGTCATGGGAACGATTGGGTGGTTGATTATCAAAAGCCCAGGGGTAATCAGGAATTTTCTGTTACTATGTAGATCTGGCTGCCCCAGGCCCAGTGACTCCTTTGGGCCAGCGGAAGGAGCTGTAGAATCCTCATGCAATAGGCCCAGATCACCTGTGGTTGACAGATATAGGACAGCCAGGTGCAGTTGGGTTTCAGATAAGCAATGGGTAATTTGTTCTGTATGTCCTTGACATTGCCTCAAATATTTGAAGGCCTGGGAGTAGGGTGAGGATTCGAGTTGGTAGGACATTGCATAAACACCACCAGATTCCCAGACTTTAAAAAGAATGAGCCAGGGTAGGAAAGAGCAGAGTGGATAATGAGATTGCACTGAGTACCAAGTTTTGAGAGGATGATGGTGGCTCCATGTTAGGAGGGCATAGCGCTTGGGAGGCGGAGCTGTATTGGAGGCATATCTATCACACAGAACTTTGGAATGTGGGGAAGAAACATTTAGAAGCGCAGGAGAGGAGAGTCAGGGATTACTCCTTTCTGAGTAGATTTTTGAAAATAGTTTTGGGAGGGAAATCTTTGGAAATCTACTTCCTGGGTCTTAGAGATGCTGGGATTCAGGAACAGTTCTTCCCAATCCCCTGTGAGGTCTTAATATGCTTTGCTATGATTCGTGATTGAACTTGACCATTGTAGGTTTTCTCTATGAGGACAAGGCATTACTCACTATAGCAACGTGATTATCACGACGTGATAGCAAGTAGCCATTCTGGCTCCTTTGGATTGTTCGTTTTCTTTATGGCCTCGGTCTGGTCACAGCTGTGGGACTCTGTCTTACCCTGTAGAACTTGAAGCAGCCCTTATCACTAATTTCTATGCTTGCCCTGCCTGCTTAGTAGCAACAAGCCTCACCTAAAATGCCCTAGTACACCTGTTATCTTTTGGAGAGAGTCAGGAACACCTTGACATGTACTGAAGCATCATAATTGAAATAAGGGAAGACTATGAGGAAATCTTCACAGGCAGATCACCTAGTCACCTTCAAGACCACCTATGGTGGCCAATTTGACTCGTGTGCCATGTTATGCTGTGTATGGCTCTCTCCTAAAGACTATTTGCCCCAGCCCAGGAGAGAATAAATACACTGTTAATTTACTAATACGTTAGTTGTGGGTTAAGTTTCTGAAGGACTGCTCATGAGAAGAGTTAGAGAATCTAATGTTGTGGAGAGTGTTGCAAGGTACCCAGAGGCATGGATGGTACTATGGAAACAACAAGGTTCCATCCAGCCATTCAGATTCCACGGGGCTTTATTTGTAATCTAAGTCTGGCGTAGCTGAATCTGAGTGCAAACTCACAGATGCCTAAACTTGCCCCAACTCTAGGATTCTCATTTTCATTTTACTAAGCGTGTTTGTTTTATCTTCCTTCTTTCTTTGTATATTCCTAGAATGGAACAGGAGAGGTTAGTGGAAATCATGGAGAAGATAACGTGAGACAATAAAATAAAAAGTAGGGGGAAAAATTGATCCAGAACAATCTTTCATTAAAGTTATAGAAGTGTAAGGGGATTTATATTTGCCTCTGAGCTCTGGCTATAACTAGAGGAAAAAATATTTTTTAAGTCTGAGAATAACCCAGTATTTTAGGCAAACATACCCCTTTATTCTCTTAAGGATGGAAGGAGCTATGGCTCTTGGGTTCTTACCAACGGAACAGTGACAGAGCACCGTTGCCTATATAGTTTGACAACCTTTTCTGCCCAGGAAGCCAGATCTCACCTCAAGACAGTGCTCGTAAGCAGCAGCCACAAACTCAATTTCAGTGATGGATATTCTGGGTCTTGGCATGCTCTCCCTTGTTTCTTCCTCCCCTTAGACTTACCCACCTATCTATTTTTTCTCCTGCCTACTCTTTGGGTATGTTTTCTCTAGATGTTAGAGACATGTCAGTGATCCTTCTAACTAAGTCTTTCATTGTATCCTGCTCAAATGGCCAGAGGTAGCTTTAGAATGTGGCTCCAAGTTTCCTGTTTTGGAAGCCTTCTTAGGCCAAATCCATCAGACCTAGAAATGGAGATGGAACCAAGCTGTCCTTCACCGGCTCTGGCAGTTCAGTTTTAGGACTCTGCCTTTCTTTGACTGATGTAAGGTAAGGGATCTGTCATAGTGATAAGTCAACAATTCCAGTTGAAGAGGCAACAACTAAGCCATTAGAACAGTGGAAATGACTATCCTGTAGGAGGAGCCCTCAAACTCACAAGTGGAGGCATCATTTCAAAAACCTACTCACAAAGTTAGATTGTATTAAATCAAGTTGTAAATGTAACAGAAACTCAAGGTCACTGCCAGTTGTAGGTGGGGCCCCCCAAAGGACCCACTCTATTTAAGTGGACATCTTACTATTCTGGAACAACAGACAGAGACTCAGGATGCCCTTGTTCATAGACTATGAAAAAATGCCTGGCAGACTGTCTGACTGATACCTATACAGTGTTGTTACTGTTTCTGAGTAGCAGTAATAGTGACAATCACTGTGGTAGGCCAGGGCAAGAATTCTTCCACACTTATTCAAGGTTCCTTGGCCTTCTTAAAGATGAGATGAAAATAATACCACAATAATGGACAAGAAATATGGTAATAGATCTGTAATTCTAAAGCACTTTCATGTATTGGTAAAGGAAACTTGGCCTTTGGGTAATGAACCAGCCCACATCATGTTCATAACTTCCATTTGAGTTGACTAATACTTGTGTCTGCCCATGCTCAGAATCACAGAGTGCTCCTCCTACGCCCAGAGCTGACTTTTCATGGTAATGAGCATGCTGTGTGTATTTGCTGTCTTATACCTATCCCTTCTGAACGGCTCCCTTTTTGCTTGCTTATGAGTATTACTCTCCAATGTGGCAGGAATACTATGATTCTCTTCATTTCTTCACCATTTGGCATGCACATTGCTTTTCATATTCTGCTAGAAGATACTATGTAGCAAGAGAACTCTGTGCAGAGAGTGACATACTACACTAGGTTTTCAGACACAGCTTAGAAACAGGCACTTGGATGTAATAGACTAGTTACATAGGACATGAGGGACATCTCAGACCTTCTCAATGACTCTCAGTACTTTAGTCTCCTCATATGCAAAGATGGGGACCCAGCAAATGAGTTCCATGTAGCAATTGCCAGGTATGACATCATCGTAAAGACAAGCATTTCTTCAGCTGACAGACACAAATGGTGAAATCGTTTTGATTTCATGGTGTTTAATGATGGAATGGAAACATTTTCTCCTTACAGATCTCCTGCAACAGAGTCTGGCTTTTCCATTACAGGCTTTTAGAAAATTGTAAAAAGCCCTAGAAGCAGTTGCTCACACAAAATGAGACTCTTTACAGCCTGTCCCATACCTGTAAAGAAAACCTGGTCTTTGCACTCTGATTATTCTGTTGGGGAAGCCGATGTAGTGCTCATGACTTGTTTTCTCTCTGGTCCTCTGAGACATGTGTGTGGACACAAATTAGCAAAATATGGAAAATAAGGAAAAGGGATGGTTGGTAGATGACAGCTAAGTGTAGTCTACCCTTGCTTTGGCTAAGTAAACCCAGTGGGAAAGAGCTGCAAATGCGGCCGAGGACTCTGCCACATTGATTTCAATTGAAGATGGCTGGTATTTTATGAAATGGTGACCAAGCATCTTCCTCTCTGACAGGTTTCCAGATGCATTTGTGACCTTCAGTTCCTTCCGGAGCAGGTTCCCTGAAGTGTCTGGGTACTGTTACTGTGCTGATAGCCAGGGTCGGGAGCTGGCTGAGACAGGTAATCAGCCACACTTCTGGCCATGTGAAGGGATCAAGTGTAATTCTTGGGCTGTAGTGCCTAAGGCAGAAATTGCACTAGAGTTCTACATCTGGGTTAGGTTGCTTTGAGTGTGAAAGAAGACATAGCCTTAGCCAGCTTTCATCTGTGGTTAGCTGCCGAAGCTTCTGCTTGCTTGTACAGTGCCATTGCCGGCTGAAAGAGGTGCCCACCTTGCTGTGTGGCTAGTGGAAGACAGGACACGTTATCAGTCTCATTCTCTATGTAGCACTCTTCTGTGCTGTCAGATCAGCACAGCTACGACAGCAACCTTGACTTTAGAAACCATTAGAGTATTATTCCAGGCATGTCCAACCCATGGCCCAGGGACCACGTCGGGCATAATATGGCAGCCAGCATAACGAGAGATGTGACCCTACAAAAATCACAAACATATTTAAAATGTTGTCACTGTTTGTGTTATTATTATGTAAATCTGTTGCATGATTTTTGAGCATAAACTTTGTAGGTGATGACAATTTGTAATGGCTAAAGGATAGATATAGCTGGCTGGACCATATAATGCTGTTTATCTACAGAATCTACAGATTCTGACCTTTTGACATCTGTCAGCTCAGCAAAGTTAGAGCTTTATTTCCTGAGGAACCAATACCTGAAATGCTATCTACACATTCCTAGGACTGGAGTTGTTACTGGATGAAATTTATGACACCATTTTTGCTGGCTTGGACCAGGCCTCCACCTTCACTCAAAGCACCATGTATCGGATATTGCAGAGACGATTCCTGGCCATTCAATTAGTCATCTCTGGCAGATTCCGATGTAAGTAACTAGCTAGCAAGAGACATGTGCTTCTGCTGTGAAATCAGCAGAAGCTGATCTTGGGTCTTGGGGTCACTTTCATCTGCATGGTCGTTACATCAGAGTAAGTTTAGGGGTAGCTCTGGGGCATCAAATACCCATGCAGGCTGTGAACACACAGACCTCATTCACTATGAATGCCTTCTTTGCTGTGTGGTCTCTTCTAGGTCCCACTAAGTGTGAGGTGGAACAGTTTGCTGCCACCAGCTTTGGTCATCCATACATCCCCAGCTGCCACAGAGATGGTCGCTACCAAGCAGTTCAGTGCCAGACAGAAGGGATGTGCTGGTGTGTGGATGCCCAGGGGATAGAGATTCCTGGAACTCGGCAACAAGGGCAGCCACCATCTTGCGGTAAGTTTCCTCTCAGGGGTGAACGTTCTGCTCTCCTCAGAGCCTATTACTGTCTTTGTTTCTTCACATCAGTCTCTCAGGAGCTCACTAATCAACTACTGACTGAATATCCCCCAGAGGTCCTTCAAGCTGTGTATGACTGAAGGCAGTCTGCTGCTATTAACTCGAAGTGGGATTTTGGTCTTGTGTCAGATATAGTTACTTTCTCAGAAATCCTAAGGAATACCAGGGGACTCATAGATAACAAAAAAGAAGAGAGCTAAGTTGTCATGTCCTGTGGATGGAGTGTGTGCACAGGCAGCTGACACAGCACCAAGGGAAAGCTTGTTAGTACTATTTCAAGGCACTAAGGAAGATTTCATGGGTGAGGGACAGTTTCCCAGAGTCCCTGTAATAAAGGCTCTTCCTATAGGCTCTGAAGCTGCAAGGATGGCAGAGACAATGTTGGAGTAGGGAGTGCATGTTGTGACTTGACGGAAAGGCAGGATGGAGGAAGAATGTAGCCTTCCTCATAACCCAGGCTTGGGCTTCATGCTGGAGGGGAGTGAGGTTAATGTGAGGTTTATTGTGGAGAAGCCTGTTGGGCTGTGTGGGGGATATATGCCTCCCAGCAGTGTTAAGGGAGGAGCTGGGGGAAGCTTTGGACCTGAGATAAAGAAAAGTTTAAGGCCTTGCAATGGAAGTATTTGAGAGCACCACCCAGCTACATCAAAACCTAGAGAACGTTGTACCCCGAAGTCCTTGGGTGAAAACGAAGAGCCATGGCTTTCCAAGTCAAAGCAGGAGCTTTGATGAAGGCTTGGGTGGGTTTGAGCTTTCACTCTTTCTTTGTCTGATTTCGTAGCAGCACATAACAAATATGTAGAGGGCCTCAGCTCTCAGTGTAGAAGGGGAAGCGACGCTGTGCACTCACTTCCTCAGTGCCTCCTGTGAGATCAGTTACAGAGTGCAGCGGCCTTGCTGAGGGATCTGCTCAGCTTTATATGTTGCCAGCACACACACACACACACACACACACACACACACACACACACACACACAGAGACACCCTTCTACGTGTTCCAGTTCTTTCTCTGTTGCTTGGTTACAGAGGGAAATTGGCTGGCTTCCTTTTTGGCATTTGTGTGAATCCAAAGGAAAGAATTATTTTTATAAGTTGAGAGTGGGTGGTGGTTTAGAAGGTCTTCTAAGATTTGTGGATTTGTGGAAGGGAATGGAACTTGCTTACGTCCACCTATGTGAAGAGAGCCAAACTGATGCTTGAGTTATTTTTTTCTCCCAAAAACACTTTCACAGAATGTCCTGACCACACAGAGTTGACTGAGTCAGTTACCTTTTCACTAGCAATTTCACAGAAAGACCAAGAAGCCCAAGGGGTACAACAAGTGTGCCTGCTGGCTCAGCACTTTAGTATTATAATATAGAAAAGAAGAAAATAATGGAATATGCTGTGTTTTTCATGAAATATATCACAATATAGAAAATTATTACTTATATAAAGTGCAGCCAGCATTGCTGGTACTTGCCTCATTCTGAAAGAGACTATAATAAAGTGGACACCAGAGGAACTAGAGAGTCACAGGAAGAGCATATGGTGAAGCATTAAAGGCCACTGAGAATTCCAGCAAGAGAAAGCTGGGAAGCAGAAGCTTAGCAACACGAATAGCACTTTGTTAGCAAACTGGGCTTCTAAGGCTGCCAGAACCAATCACTACACAGTGGGTGCCTGTAACAGCAGAAATTTGTTCTCTCACATACTGGAATTCTTGTACTGGAATTCAGGAGTCAGGGTAGGGACAGGGTCGTCCACACTCCCTTGGGATATTATACTTGGCAGTTTGTGGCATTCCTTGGCTTCATGGCTGCATCTACTATTCTAGTCTGTGTCTTGACCCTCACATGGCCTCTTTGCTGTGTTTTTTCTTACAGAGATACCAACCATTGGACTTATAGCCCATCCTAGTCTAGATGACCTTATCTTAACTTAATTATATCTATCAAGACCTTGTTTTCAATTCACATTTAGGAACCCCCAAGTAGAGAAATGTCCTTAGGGGACACTATTCAAACCAACACAAGGGTAGCCAGGTTTTCAAAAAGCGGGCTTGTGTCTCACAGACTTGCTGTAGAAAAGCATCAGTCTGGTTTGAGGTGGCCAAGTGGTCATAGGGACAGGAATACTCACCCTCAGAACTAGCCCCAAGGGGTGGCACAAGGGAGAAGGGAAGGCAGGTATGAATACAGAAAAGGAATGGTCCAGGTGGTAATGGCCCATGCTTTTAATCCCAGCACTGGGGAGGCAGAAGTGGGTGGATCTCTGAATTTCAGGCCAGCCTTGTCTACCGAGTTCTAAGACAGCCAAGGCTACACAGAAAAAAAATCAAACAAACAGAAAACTGAATGGTCCACAATGTGGGTGTGAATCTTGGACATCTTACTATCAGAGGGATGATGACATAGTGGAGGAAGGGCCCTCAGGACCAATTGGTCAGCTAACTGTGTTTTTAACTGTTTCATGCAGCTGAAGATCAGTCGTGTGCCTCAGAAAGGCAGCAGGCCTTGTCTAGGCTCTACTTTGAAACTCCAGACTACTTTAGTCCGCAGGACATTTTGTCTTCTGAGGACAGGCTGGTACCTGTGAGTGGTGCCAGATTGGACACATCCTGCCCACCCAGAATCAAGGAGCTCTTTGTTGACTCTGAACTCCTACGTTCTATAGCTGTGGAGCGCTACCAACAGCTTTCTGAATCTAGAAGTCTACTTGGAGAAGCCATCAGAGCAATTTTCCCCTCCCGAGAGCTGGCAGGGCTTGCCCTTCAGTTCACCACCAACCCCAAGCGACTCCAGCAAAACCTCTTTGGAGGGACATTTTTGGTGAATGCTGCCCAATTTAACTTGTCAGGAGCCCTTGGTGCAAGAAGCACATTTAACTTCACTCAGTTTTTCCAGCAGTTTGGTCTCCCAGACTTCCTGGATGGAGACAGAGCTACTGATCTAGCCAAACTACTCCCTGGGAGGTTGGACTCCAGTTCTACTCCAGAAACTCTCCGTGTGCCTGAGATGACAATTGCTATGAATAAACCAGTTGTAGGCAGCTTTGGCTTCAAAGTCAATCTACAGGAGAACCAAGATGCCTTAAAATTCCTTGTTTCTCTCCTGGAACTTCCAGAATTCCTTGTCTTCTTGCAGCGTGCTGTTTCTGTGCCTGAAGATATAGCGAGGGATTTAGGAGATGTCATGGAAATGGTGTTCAGTGCTCAGGCCTGTAAACAGACACCTGGGAGGTTCTTTGTCCCATCATGCACTAGTGGAGGAAGCTATGAGGATATCCAGTGCTATGCTGGAGAATGCTGGTGTGTAGATTCCCGAGGAAAAGAACTTGATGGCTCAAGAGTCAGAGGTGGACGCCCAAGATGTCCCACCAAGTGTGAGAAGCAAAGAGCTCAGATGCAAAACCTTGCAAGCACTCAGCCTGCTGGCTCCAGATTTTTTGTTCCTACGTGTACTAGTGAGGGATATTTTCTGCCTGTTCAGTGCTTCAACTCAGAATGCTACTGTGTTGACACTGAAGGCCAGGTTATTCCTGGAACTCAAAGTACAGTTGGAGAACCCAAGCAGTGTAAGTCTGTTGGGTATTTACCTTAAAGATTCTTGAGTCTTTGTTTAGATGAGAACTTGATACATACATTGTAAGAAACCGAGTTTGCTCTTGACTTAAGAGCAAAATGGAAAAGTTACTTTAGCTAAACATTATCCACAGAAACCTGGACAGTATTAGCCATTATAATGAGCAAATAGAGATACTTGCTTGTTATTAAGAAAGTGAACCTACCTAGGCTGGGATGAAGACTCAACTGGTAAAGTGCTTGCTGCACCAGCATATGCATCTGGGTTCGCATCTCCCCAAAATCACCTTGAACAACGTGCATTTGTAACCCCAGTGCTGTGCTGGTGGGGAATAGAAACAGGTAGAGCTGGAACTTACTGACCAGCCAGTCTATCTCAATTTAAAAGCTCCAGGTTTAGTGAGAGATCCTGTCTAAAACAGTAAGACATAGAGTGAACGAGGAAGACATCAGCCTCTGGCCTCCACATATCTACACATGTGCTTAAACACACATATACACAAACATGTAACATACATATAGCAGAATGTTCCACATAAACATTTCTATGGTACTGGCCATGCCAGTAACTGGGTTAGTCACCAAGTTAGATGCCATTCATTAATTTAAGCCTTTCAAGTTGCTGAGACTGACAGTTAAACTATCACTTTGGCCTTTCTGTCTTATTCAATTTATTAAATATCTGTCCCTTGCTCTCCTCCAGGTCCCAGTGTCTGCCAGTTACAGGCTGAACAAGCTTTCCTTGGGGTAGTGGGGATTCTGCTCTCTAACTCCAGCATGGTGCCTTCCATCTCCAGTGTCTACATCCCCCAGTGCAGTGCCAGTGGCCAGTGGAGGCCTGTGCAGTGTGATGGGCCCCATGAACAGGTCTTTGAGTGGTATGAACGATGGAACACTCAGAACAGTGATGGTCAGGAACTGAGTCCAGCCACACTGCTGATGAAGATCATGAGCTACAGAGAAGTAGCTTCTAGAAACTTCAGCCTCTTTCTTCAAAGTCTCTATGATGCTGGCCAGCAAAACATCTTCCCAGTGCTAGCACAGTACCCGTCCATTCAAGATGTCCCACAGGTAGTGTTGGAGGGAGCCACAACTCAGCCTGGGGAGAACGTTTTCCTGGATCCATACATCTTTTGGCAGATCCTAAATGGCCAGCTCAGCCAATACCCAGGGCCTTACTCAGACTTTAGCATGCCTTTGGAACACTTCAACCTCAGGAGCTGCTGGTGTGTGGATGAGGCTGGTCAGGAACTGGATGGAACTCGGACTAGGCCTGGCGAGATGCCAACATGTGAGTTAACTCATGTAGAGACCCAATTTCATGTTTGCTTTGAAAAGGCTTTCTGGTGAGAAAGCCTTGGTAGGACCAGGGCATTTCTGGGAATCATGGCAACACTTATCTGTCCATTTATCCTTCAGTCCATTCACACCCACCCATCCACCCAAATACCCATCCAACTACCTATCAATTTATCCATCCATCCATCCATCCATCCATCCATCCATCCACTCACCCAACCGCCTTTCTCTATCTGTCTATCTAAGAGATAGGTGATCCAGATCAATATTTGTAGGATGAGACTGTCTAGCAGTTCTGAAAAAACTGTCTAGTGAGGAACTTGCTCAACTTATATGACTTCTGCAGGTCTCAGTTTTTTATCTATATTTTGGTGTTGAAGTTAGTTTTAATTGTCAATTTGGGACCTCCTGGAGTTATCTGGGAAGACAGTCTCATTCGAAGAAATGTCTAGATTATATTGCCTCATAGATATGTCTTCGGAAGTATTTTCGTGATTATTAATTGGTATAGTATGGCCCAGTCCACTGTAAGCGGTACCATTCCCTAGGCAAGTAGTACTAAACTATGTTAGAAAGCTAGCTAAGCATAAGTTGCTTGCTAGACAGCAAACAAAATCCTCCATGGCTCCTGCTGCACTTCTTTGGATCTGAAGGAAGTTCTTTGGTCAGAGGTAATGCTATGTGAAATATCTGTGCTTCCTTCATGTTCCTGTTGAGTTTCTGTTTTAACTTCCCTCAGTGATGGGCTGTGACCTAGAATCATAGCCAATTTAACCCTTTCTTCCTTATGTTGTTCTTTGGTGAGGGCAGTGTGTTAACATAAATGAAACTTGGACTTGACAGACTAAGGATCTTCTTAGATTGGTACCCAGATTAGGTTAGAGCCTATGAATATACTCGAACTGAGCCTGGCATTGTGTGAACATTGTATATAACAAATCCTCTGCAGGTTTCCCCATGAATGCTGATTGAATGAGGTTCAAGAAGACAAAGCAAAGAGACCTAGACTTGGTAACTGAATCTACCTATGCTCATTGTGTTGTCCTAGGTCCTGGCCCCTGTGAGGAAATGAAACGTCGTGTCCTGAAATTTATTAAGGAAATGGAAGAGATTGTCTCAGCCTCCAATGCTTCTTCATTTCCGCTGGGAGAGAGTTTCTTAGTGGCCAAGGGAATCCAGCTGACCAGTGAGGAGCTTGGCCTTCCTCCCCTTTACCCAAACCGAGAGGCTTTCTCTGAGAAGTTTCTACGTGGGAGTGAATATGCCATTCGTTTGGCTGCTCAGTCCAGTGAGTGTTGTGTTGAAGATTCTCTTGGCATCTCTTTGGGGGAAGCAAGAGCTTGTGTCTGGCTTTCTAGGACTTAACTTGGTTGCCATGAGCTGCCAGGTTCCTTGAATGGCAGAGTGGTTCTGTGACCGTAGCCAAAGCTTTACAAAAAGAATTCATGATGCTTCAGCGGAGCCCATGTGGGGCTTCACATTGTGTACTGCAGATGGCACGTGCAGCCCATGTAAAACCGTAGTCTTGTTCAAACGTTCCATGTGCTCTCAACCCTTGGCCTATCTTAAAGTTGCCTCTCACTCCCAAGTCTGCAGGGAAGGAGAAGGAAGCTGATCCTCTTTACTGAGAACCCGTTGCTCCTTTGAGCTCAGGGAATTCTGAGAGCAGGTCCCAAAGGTTTGTGTCACAGTCCTTTGGCCTACCAACAACACCACAGTGTTTTAACCTAGCCCATGACCAGGTACTCACATGCCAAGTACATGATTGGGTCATCATGTTAATTCTGTTAACGTTTAAGAAGAACAAAAATATAATATTACCCATGATTCTTTACTGAGAAGTTGAGTCTTGCTTTAATCACTAGCCCAGTGATTAAATTTCATCTGCTTGTTGTGGAACCTGGTCAGGAAGCCTAGTAGTCTAGTTCATACAGGTAGTGTCCAATACCTTGCCCACTGAACATGGAGCAACTGCAGTCAGTGCCAAGACCTAGCTCAACTGAGAGTCGATGTCCTTCCTCTGCCTACAGCCTGCTCTTGCAAGAGACTCTGACCCTGATAAGTTTTCACTGACTTCCACCTCAATAGAATCTGAGATCAATCTCTCTCTCTGAGCTTTGTCTAAGTACCAACTCTTCTCAGTTGTGTCCAGGGTTCTGGGCTGCCCTCTCCTTGAGAACATTTATATGACATCAGAGTGAATTCCCTACATAGCTGGAGGTTCTCTGTCTTCCCTAATGGTACTGGCTACTGGCTTGGGAATGGTGTCTTTGTTCTAACCTCAGAGGGTCTCACAAGTCAGTCTGTTTCACCAGACAACTGTTCTAGAAGCCAGTGCCCCACACCTTCCTCACCTTCCTTTACACAGTTTCCTGCTCATCTCTCACACTGCTGCTCTTTCTCTCTCCTTCAGGAGCCTGGCAGCTTCTCCTTTTCAAAGGAAAGCAGGGATTTTAAATCCTGTGCCTGGGTTGAGACTGATGTACTCAGGAGGAGAAATGGTCCTGCCACTCCTATAGCTCCAATCATTTTGATCAGCACTAAATGCAGAGGAGCTGCTGCTACCATAAATTGTCACTGTGTGACATGGTGACATTTTCTTCAGCAGAGCCCAATCTCGGGAAGCTCAGAATCAAGTTTAGGAAGTTCCTCTCCTGTTAGCTTCAGGCTCTGGCTCTGCAGGCCTTAGGCTAAAAAGAGGAAGACTCTAGAAAAAAAGTAGTTAAACTATTCTTTGCCTTGAAGTCTGGGGATTCTGGTCCCAGGACAAGGCGAGATTGGGGGCCACAGAGCACATTTGGCTAGTGGAACAGGGTGATGGTGTCTATAAAATGATGAGCCAGGGAGGGGTATGGGCAGCAACTCAATGTATGTCACCTACCAGTTCTTTTATTATAGCATAACATGTACCCTGGGTCAGTACGGGCTTCATTTTACTGATGAGCAAATGCAGGATCAGAGAGGTAGAATAACTTGCTCTTAAGCATATAGACAAGAGGAATGGTACCAGGAGTTACATAGAAACTTACCAGCCTTGATAGCACCATGCACAACACCAGACTACTTCAAATGTACATCCTGGTGTCTATCGGCTGTATGTTTGTCTCTTCCTGGAACCAAGAAGACCATTTGTGATATGCAACAGGATGGGAAGAACTTCCCAAGAATGCAGAAAACTACAAAGGCTACACACCAAAGGGCATAATTCTTTGGGGTACCCAGAAAGAGATACACCCTAGCCATTTGCACTAGATGCCAGACTAGGAAAGTGGGTGGGAGAGAAACCACAGCACTGTAGAAAGGTGACAGGGACCTATGGTGAGCATCTGGGAGATCCAGACTAGATGACTTTGAGCTCTGGCCACTACTTACTTCTCTTTGCCCCTCCACTCATGCATACATACATGGCAGTATTTACTTCAAAGCCTTCTCTCTCCTGTCTCTCTTTCTTTCCTTCAGTTGTTCCCTTTTTACTACTTTTATATATCCTAGACCCTTATAAATGTTAGGCAAATACTATTCCACTGAGCCACACATCTAGTTCTTTTTACAATTAAAAACAGACAAAAATACATTGAGACTGTATTTCATTAAGTTTCCCAGACTGGCCTTGAGTTCACTCTGTAGCTCTGGCTGATCTCCAACTCAAGATCCTCTTGCCTCTGTTACACCAGCATCTAGGATTACAAGTGTGCACCATCATGCTTGATGAATTATTTCTTCAGCATACAGTATGAGCCGGCTTCTGGTGTGTGTGTGTGTGTGTGTGTGTGTGTGTGTGTGTGTGTGTCTGTAAAAGATAAACATGAATATCGGTACCAAGGATTCTAAATGTGAGCCCAGAAGAGGAACACACATACAAACTAGATCAGTACATGTATGATGTATTGCCTGGGGGGGGGTGAATGCTGAGCAGAGGAGCCATGCAAGGGTGATGGATATGCTGTGTATCAGCTTCTGTGGTCAAAGCCTGCCCTCCATGTCCTCTTCTGAGGTCTTGGCCAAGTAGTCATCTGTATGCCTCAGTTTTGCCACTGGTCAGATGAAATGCTAATACCTCATAGGACCATGGGAAGGAATCAGTTAATCCTTTCCAGGTCATATCCAACCAGAAACTCTGAAAGTCCACTTGTTTCCCAAGATAACTAGGGATAGAACCCAACACAAAACCATAAAGTTACTCAAAGCATTATGAGACACATGTAACTTTTGGTTTTTTGGTAACTCAAGTGTGTAGTTCTTGAGACTGAACTTTGTAAATGACAATCTAGTGTCCCAGTGTCAAAAAGTTAACGTACCTGGTATACAGCGTACCTTTGGATATTCATGATTCTTCTCTAGAGTAAAGTGAATCCTATGGGCATGAAGCCACTCACCAGCCTAATCAACTCTTTATGAAGTTACCACACAGAGCTGTAGCAACTCCTCCAAGTGCAGTCTAGAGTTCTTTTTCACAGGGTGATCTGCTGAGTGTCTACTGGCTGCCCAAGAGGAACATTTGTCTGGTTATAAGAATGCTGTTTTATATGGGTACAAGGGTATGTTCAGAGGCATTCTCAGTGTATCTCAGGACAGAGCCCACAAGGCAGCTATCACATTCTGCTTTTTCTCTCTGCATCTCTAGCCTTGACTTTCTATCAGAGTCTCCGTGCTTCCCTGGGAGAGTCTGATGAAGCAGCCAGTCTTCCAAGGTCAGGGCCTTACATGCCACAATGCAATATTATTGGAGGTTGGGAGCCTGTTCAGTGTCATGCTGGGACAGGTAAGGAGACTTTGGGAGGGCAAATAAATATTTAGAGGAAAGATCCCATCAGTGGGAGGCAAGTGGTCCAGATTATTGACCCCTCTTTACCAACTTGGACAAACCCTTACCTTCTCAACTACTAGCTGTTTCCCCTGTGTTAGAGAAGCAGGGACCTTCAGTCAGCTTGAAGGTGAAATGGTCATTTGCTGGAAATATTAGATGCTAAACCCTGTGATTGTGGACAGTGTAAGGCAGGGGGCTGGGACAGACAGTCTACCTTGCTGGCATTGCTATGAATGCAAAACAAGTGTTGGGAGAGTCCCCAGCATGCTTTCTGCATTTATAGTTTATGGCTCTTTTCCAGGACAGTGTTGGTGTGTGGATAGGTGGGGAGAATTCATCCCAGGATCACTGATGGCACGCTCCTCACAGATGCCCCAGTGTAAGTAAAGCCCATGGGAATTTTCAATCTGACCTGTAGAATGGAGTCATTGATCCTGGACCTAGCTTGGTCATGCAACTGAGAGGGACTCTAGGGTCTAGCCTTTCAGACCAGTTTGTGAGAATACCTTGGACACATTGTTTTTAAGTCCCCAGGTTTGGGGCTTATGATGACTTTAGGCCTTCCAATGTAGTGTTTTCACTGGGGATGTACCAAAACTGGCGACAGAGCTCGTCTCTGATGACTATGTTCCAGCTCCTGGGCAGCCCCAACAACTGTAATTATATCACCATTTCATGTGTAGTCTGTCAGCCTAGCCTCTCACTGAGGGTCACTCCTGGACCATCAATGGCCCACTTGATACGTCCAAGCCAACAATACACCCCTCATGTGTCTCTGCCCATGAACTTCAGCCTGCTTTTCCTGAGGTTGTAGCTTTGTGGAACACACACCTACTGGTCTGAAGTCTGGCATTAGCTAATTCAGAGGCCCTCTTATCCACAGGCCCCACAAGCTGTGAGCTATCCCGAGCCAATGGGTTGATTTCTGCATGGAAACAGGCTGGATCCCAAAGAAATCCAGGTCCAGGAGATCTGTTCACACCAGTCTGCCGACGGGTAAGCTTCTGTACATTCTGGAAGGATTCAAGGGGGAAGGTGACACTGCCATTGCCCTCCTTTGACTGAGGGTAGACTTTGAAGAGTTCTGGTTCATTCTTAGTATAAAACTGACCGGAGATCATGAGTGTCCTGGGTTTTCTAAATGTGTGTGCCATTGCCCAGTTTGCTTAGCTTCCTAGTCCCAGTTATGTTTTGTTTTAAACAAAGGCCTAGGCCACATTCTTGTCTTATCTAGTTCTTGGATTATCTTGAGACTTCAAAGACAAATGCATCACCAAAAGCCTTTAAAGACTGATTAGTACATGTTTCCTGATGTCACCATGCTTGGTCCATTAGTTTATAACCTAAGAAGAAAGCATCATCCTGTGGCTCCTAGCTTTTTGGCTGACAGTTGTTGCCCACAGTTTATTGACTTGCTAACATAAAACCTCCAATGAATGAATTTGTGTTACTTATCATGCCTGTGCTCTCTCCCTGCAAACGGGTTGATGACCCCAGCACTTGCCATAGTTTGTCCCCAAGGTCTTTGTGAAAAGCAGATGAACCTGGCAGTATAGAAACTCATGGAGACATGTGATGCTGAGCAATGGTGTGGCCATCATGAGGTTTCATGAATGTGCTCTCTTATTGATTAATTTGTAGAGAAATTTGCCAATACAGTTAATCTATTATATTGGCTAACAAATCACCTTTCCCCAGAGACAAGTCTGCCCAATGTCCCCAGCATAGCTGTTCTCCCGAGAAAGGAGATGTAACTTCTATAACTTCTGAGGGCAGGGAGAGTGATTCTGGCATGTGAGTGACCTGAAGATTCACAGATTGAGTAGACACCCAAGACCCTCACTATCCAAACTGATATCTGTATCTCTGGCCTCCCTTCACCTCCAAAAATTGGTAGGCAACAGCTGGACCCAATTTGGTTCTCAATGAATGGAGATTCATATTGTCAATTTTAACTTTCTCACATAAAGTTCCTGAATCTTACTTCTGCATCTAGCCAGGGCCTGCCATCTGATCCCTCTTTCTCACTGTAGAATGATGAGGTCAGCCAAGTCTACCACCCCCTTTTGAGTGCTTGTGGATTCTGCGACTCACCTGAGGTGAAGGTGTTTGTGAGCCTTCTGGAAATGTTGGGTAAATGTCAATGTTTTCAGACTAGCTATAGCATAGCATAAAGCCAGGCAGTGTCAGCTAATAAGTGCAGCACTCAACACACTCAACCACTTGATGCTTTTCTCCAGCTGTCTCTGCTCTGAGAGCTTTGAGTTGCAGAAGTAGGACAGGGGACTTAATTGCTGAAGGAGTTCCTAGAGTGACTTAGTGTATAAACTGTTTGCCTTACATGCACAAAGACCTTTCCTTCATCTCCAGAACCCATCTAGCCAAGATTGAACATATAGTGCCATACTTATGTCAGTTTTGAAGAGACAGAAATAGGCAGATACCTGGGGTCCCTGGCCAGCTGACCTAACCTACTTGGTGAGTTCTAGGTCAATGTATAATCTAAAAATAGTAGGTGAATGGCTCCTGAAGAACAACTAAGGCTGTCCTTTTACCTCTATGCATACACAAATACAACCTGTGCATATCTACACACACACACACACACACACACACACACACACACACAGAGAGAGAGAGAGAGAGAGAGAGAGAGAGAGAGAGAGAGAGAGAGAGAGAGAGAGAGGTGAGGGAGAGAGAGAATCAATCTAGTTAAGTTTCCTGGCCTTTAGGTCAGGGAAACTGAGGGCTAGATAGTTGAATTGTCAGGCTAGAAATTGTCTTGCTGACACAAGACAGATTAGGAGAGAAAAAACCGACACAGAAAGGTCCTGTTTATGGGTCCCTAACAATAGGTGGGGTTTAGCTAACTGTCTTAGGGCATATCTGCATTACTACCTACAGGTACTTAGGGCTTCTTTTGTGTTCCATATTAGAAGTCCTTTCTGGAATTTGTGGAGCTGGTTCTGGACAGTGTGGAGCTAGATGGTGTGAGCATGCTGCAGCACGGCTACTATCCAGCTCTGGGATATTGCTCCACCCCTCACATCTCACAATTTTCTGTTTTCCCTGCTCTCAAATGGCACCACTTGTCCTTGCTTGATGGCCAACATTCCAGAGAGTGGCTATAAGGTTTGAATGGAACCGTGACCCCTTTGTGGACAACCTTCTTTGTTTGGAGAAATTGTCACCAGTTGTTTAGGAAGGGATAGTCTGGCAAGACTTTGTTCTACCAATAAGTGAGAGGCAAAACCTTGCTTACACTGAAAGGACCCTGGCTTTATTGCAGACAGGAGAGTATGTCAGGCAGCAGAAGTCAGAAACAGGAACTTGGTGTGTGGATCCAGCCTCAGGAGAAGGGATGGCAGCAAACGGCAGTGCTCAGTGTGAGTAACTGGTTTTCCTCCTTGTTGCCCTAAAGCCTCCCAGGTGAGTATGTGTCAGTCTCAGCCCTGCCACCTCCACAGCTAGGACACAGCTCCTGACCCAAATGTGCCCCGGTTTTCTCATCTAGAGCACAGGCACTCTTCTTCCCACCTTAAAGGGTCTCAGAAAAGTCAGTGTGGCTGGGAGTCTGCTGTGCTCTGGAACCAAGAATCACTAGCTGCTATCATTATCCAGCATCTGCCCCTGCCTACAGAGGCCCTGGCACTCTGGGGGACACTAGCTGTGCAGCTCTGAGGCATTGCGTGCTCTGCCTGGCTCTATAGCTCTGTCATGTGCTCGTGTTCCCAAGGCCAACCCTGGACTCTTTGCCATGGCTCAGGGTTCCCACATTAGACCCCCGTATGTGTGGCCACTTGGATTCCTCTCACTTTGTCATTGCTTTCACCTGAGATCTTGTACCTAGCTGTGGTTAACACTTAAAGAGAGGGCAGACTCTCAGACTTTTGTTCAGTGTGACCCAAATGCCCATCCTTCTATCCCTCTCCACTCTTCTCTAACCAGTTCTCACAGACCCCCAGCAGTTCTGGGGGGTTCTGGTTGCTGATTCAGGACTGACCCATGGCTCCATATTGCACCCTTACTACCTTTCTATCCAGTGGCTTACGTCTGAAATCTCCTGTGAGGGTCTGAGACCCTCCAGAGTAGGCACTGAGAGAAACAGAGCACAGACCCCAGTACCTTACAAGCAGCTGGCCTAGTAGGGCAGGGGTAGCAGGAAGGTAGGTAGCAGCTGCTCCTGTGCTGGGAGCAAGAGTGGAGCATACTATCCTTTACATGTCTCTGTACAGGTCCTGGCCTCTGTGATGTCCTCAAGAGCAGAGCCCTGTCCAGGAACGTCGGCCTTGGCTACACTCCAGTCTGTGAGGCATTGGATGGGGGCTTCTCCTCAGTGCAATGTGACTTGGCCCAGGGCAGTTGCTGGTGTGTCCTGAGAAGTGGAGAGGAAGTGCCAGGGACCCGTGTGGTAGGCACTCAGCCTGCCTGTGAAGGTAAGTCTTGAACTGCTGGAAGTACTGTAGGCTGAAGTCCTCAAGCTGCACTAGGGCTCTCTGAGACCCTGTGCTGATGGAACAAGAATGGGCAGAATACTAAGACAATCGATTGATGTGATAGGGAAACTAGTGTGTACACTCCCAAAAATCATAGCCTGGCCTTGAAAGTAGGAAGAGCCTTGTGCTTCGGGAATCTATTGTGGTAGATCAATAGTGTCTCCTGGTTTTGTCTATTGTCCCCAATCAGGGGAAGCATCATTTTTATTTATAATCCAGGAAGTTATTTGAATATCCGGTGCTGAGATATACATCACATGAGCACATATAAGAATAGGAAAATGTATTATTACATTTTTATAATAAACTCATTAAAAGCCTGTCATGGAGGCAATGCCCGTGAGCCCGGCACGGCTCGACAGGTGGATCACCAGTTGGAGTTCTGTGTGGGTGGACTAAAATAGCAAGACTGTGTCTAAAACAAAATAAAACAAAACCCTACAAAACCAAATACAAAGAAACAAATCTATGTTCTGGCCAAGGACTCAAAGCCAAGGGCTTAACTATGTAGCCTTGATGGCTAAAGTGTCCTGCTCCTGGGCCGTGGGTCTATACTAGGAATCTTTGGAGAGTCCAAGTTCTTGCCAGACCTACAAGCCCATCTGTCACTCATACAGGGTCAGATGGCTTGAGAAATATCCTGAGAGGGAAGCTTCATGCCATGAGGCCTGAAGTTGCCCAGGCTCAGTTCTGAGTATAAAAGTGGAAGTCGTAGAGGACAGCAGCTGTGCTGTGAGCCCTGAGGTGAAGAGGATGGTGGTCATTGGATTTGTAACATAACTGGACATGCTGCTCCAAGACTCACCTCTTCTGGGTGTCTGGTGAGACACTGAGAGATAGTGGCCTTATCCAGTGAGACGGCATAGAAGGAAAAGGAAGAACCAGGACCTGAACGAGCAGGACACAACATAACCAAGAGAAGGAGAAAGATAGGCAGGAGCTGGGCTTAAGTCTGGGTGGTGCCCATGCCTCTTGTCTCTTTCTGCTTTCAGCCCCACAGTGTCCACTACCATTCTCTGAGTCAGATGAAGCTGAAGGAGTGGTCTTCTGTGAGACAGCCTCTAGCTCAGGAGTGACCACTGTTCAACAGTGCCAGCTGCTCTGCCGCCAGGGCCTCCAGAGTGCATTTTCATCAGGGCCACTGATTTGTAGCCTGGAGAGTCAGCGCTGGGTGACACTGCCACCACCCCGAGCCTGCCAGCGTGAGTAGCAATGGGTAGACATCCTGCACTCTGTTCCCTCTCAGGGCTATTGCTAAAAAGCCTTTCAGCCACTCAAGTATAGCCTTTTCATGGTAAGTCAGGTGATGCCAGGGTTGGAGAGCTGGCCCCGTGGAGCACTGCCTCTAGAAGGAGCAGACTAGATTTTATTGGTGGCTCTCTGGAGCCAAATGACATATGGGAAAGTTGACATTATTCTAGGTTCCTTGTGGTTACTTGGATTGGAAACATATTCAGCTCGTAGATGCTCCTGCTGCTGAGTTACGGACCATAGATGATGGTTCTGTGGTTCCTGTGCACCTTACAGTGAGTCCTAACCTCTCTCCTCTTGCTTTCTATTGCAAATGCCTGGGAGGGTAGGGATCCAAGACCTCTGCCAGGTGGGCATCAGTATCTTAGGTAAAAGCAGGTCTCTTCTTGTGTGCAGCTTCTTCTGCTGCCCCTGAGAACCCAGTCAACTCAAGTAAAGACAAGGCCACCTACACATACAATAGTGTGGCAGCATGGGTTTCTGCCCAAGCCTGACTTGACGATGTCAGGCTGTGAGTAGTCCCAGCAGAACTGGACAGCTGGAATACTTGAGCTTCCTGGGGATATTGGTAGGAAAGGCATCTGATGGGACCTGAGGTGGAGACCCACATTCTGGGACTGAGCTATATCACAAGGCTCAAGCTGACTGCCAGGGTGTCCGGGGTAGGAGTAGTTGTAAGGGGTTCTCATACAGAAAAAGATTAAGATGTAGTTTGGGCAAATAAGTATCCTGTCTCTTGATTATGACAGGGGATCCCCAGCTGAAATTATGACCAAGCCGACCTTCATGGAACACTGAGCAGCATTAGAGAACATCTATCCCAAACTGGCTGAATTATGTGGGATGGTGGTGTTTATATGCAAATCAGTATGGGAGATTTTCTAGGGAGAATGTCAGAATCCCTATGAAGAGGCACCCTGATTTAGAGGCAGAAGCAGCTCTGAGCTTGCTGTGGGGGGACTAAGTGATTCAGAGTTAAAGCAGTCAACCAGAATGCCAGGGTTTGTGTGCTTACTCTAAATTAGGAGGGACTATGTATTAAGGAACATCCACAGGAAGAAATCTTACAGACCTGTCACCCCAGCCCACTGACCGCTTGTGCTTGGCTGCAGGGCCTCAGCTGTGGCAGACCATGCAAACTCAAGCACACTTCCAGCTCCTGCTCCCACCAGGAAAGATGTGCAGTGTTGACTACTCTGGCTTGCTGCAGGCCTTCCAGGTCTTCATACTGGATGAGCTGATCGCCCGTGGCTTCTGCCAGATGCAGGTATGTGCCAGCCTTTCCATCCTTGAGGGAGCCTCAGGTTGGGAAGAGGCTTTTTAGTACCTAATCCTCAGGAGCAGGATGGTGGAAGATTACAGGAACTAACTTAACCAGACACTGCCAACACATGCTGGATAGCAACAGCTTCTTGTTCTATGTTCCTAAACCAAGATGTCTCTCTCAATGCAGGTAAAGACATTTGGGACTCTGGTTTCCAGCACTGTCTGTGACAACTCCTCAATACAGGTGGGGTGTCTGACTGCAGAGCGTTTAGGAGTAAATGTCACGTGGAAGTTACAGCTTGAGGACATCTCAGTGGGTTCGCTTCCAGATTTGCAGAGCATTGGTAAGTTTACCTGCGCTGCTGCCTTGAAGAAGCCTCATGGAACCTCAAGCTCCCCCTTACAATGAAACTGGGGAAGGACTAGTCTCTTCTCATAACCACACAAGGAAAATTATGACTAGCCCTTGGAAAGAGCTAGTTGTGTACTAAAAAGCATGTAAAAGTTAGATTGCCTGGAACTGGAGTCACAGCTGGTTGTGAGCCATTCAATGTGGATGCTGAGATTTGAACTCTGGTCCTCTGCAAGAGCAGCTAGTACCCTGAAACCACTGATCCATCTCACATGGGCAGCACAAACTAAATAGTTTGATAGTTAATTACTAGATAATCAACAGGTTACCAGAAAAAAAAGCAGAAGAAATGAAATTGTGGAACTGGGTGGTGATGTGGGATGTGGGGTTAATCTGTGAAGAGTTAGGAGAAAGAGTTGCAGAGGATATGATCAAATTATGTTGTATGAATGTCTGATAGAGTTAATAGAGTTGATAACTATATATATATATATACACACACATGTAATATATATTATATATGTTATATGGTGTATATTATATATTTATTATATATTATATATTGTATATTATATAATACCCATTAGAGTTTTAGTTAAAGGGATAAATAGCATCATAAACTACAGAGAACCTACAGATTTTGTGTAGAGGTGAGATAGACACAGTATGAAGGGAGATTGGTGGATAGAGACATCTTTACTGGCTTACAATTTATCTACCACCTACTTCCACTAAAAATAAAATACCTCAACATATTGCCCCTTTAACTTCAACAGTTGTGATAGAGATGAATCAAGAGACCAGAAATGCCCAAGAAGAAAGGACAAAGTGAACTGTGTGAGAGCTACCATGAGTGTGTGCCTTTTTTCCCTGAGCTTTCTGATAGGGTGGGGAATAATCCACACATCTCTAAGTAGGATCTAGAAGTTAGTTCCTGCCACACCTCTGTCATTCAGTGGCCAGACACCCAGTAGTAACCTAGACTACCTGGAACTTGACCTCTGTTCTATGAGGTCTTTAAAAACACAAAAACAAAAATAAAAATAAAAAACATGTCTGGAGTAGAATCTTGGAGGCAGGCTACAAGTCTGTCATTCTCTTGACTTTCTGATGTCACCTTGACTTTCTGATGTCACCTTGGATCAGTGGTTTCTATTTGGATCAACCTTCATCTGAAAAAGCATGGATAATTTGGGAGTGCTTGCCGTTGTAAAAGCAGGAGGTGTTTGTCCCAGCTTCAATGTGAGAGCAATGATGTCTGCAGCTTCAGGCCAAGCCCGCATTGCCAGTGGGAGGTTGCAGCCCGAATGATTGCTGCACAGAGAGGTCTGCCCGCTTTACAAGGCACTCTTCTGCTTTCCACTTGGGAATCCATAGCCTTCCACATATTTAGCAGAATAGTAAAAGCCACATTTCCGACAGAAGGCCGTGCCTTTCTTGAGCATGGCCCTTTCATATACACTATCCCTTGGGAACCGTCCCACTTGGAAACAAAGCATTCTAGGCCTTTCGAGCAGATGTTCACACTGAGACTTAGAGGGGGGCTGTGTGTACACCTGCATAGTGCACCTCAGATTATGGTAATGCATATCCTGTACCAAAAGGGGTCACTTTGGTGCCACAAAACCTGAAGCTCAGGTTAGAGTTTTACTTGTGTATGTAGCTTTGAGCCAGCCATTCACCTTTTCTAAGCCCAGTCTGTCCTAATAAAAGAATTTGTGGGGGCTGGAGAGATGGCTCAGTGGTTAAGAGCATTGACTGCTCTTCCAGAGGTCCTGAGTTCAATTCCCAGCAACCACATGGTGGCTTACAACCATCTGTAATGAGATCTGATGCCCTCTTCTGGTGTACATTAAGACAGTTACAGTGTACTCAAAAAAAAAAAAAAAAAAAAAAAAAAAAAAAAAGAATTTGTGATGTCCATGTGTCCTTTCTGCTAGGCTATTCTAGGCAGCCACACACAAGCTATCCCCTGTACACCTCAGGAAACAATGAGATGATCTATGCCTGGTCTCTGTCTTACAGAAAGGACATTAATGGGCCAGGATCTCCTTGGGCGCTTTGCAGATCTGATCCAAAGTGGCAAGTTCCAGCTTCATCTGGACTCTAAGACATTCTCAGCAGACACTACCTTGTATTTTCTCAATGGAGACAGCTTTGTCACCTCTCCCAGGACTCAGCTTGGATGCTTGGAAGGATTCTACAGAGTCTCAACCACCAGTCAGGACCCTCTGGGCTGTGGTAAGTACTCACTGCCCTCAAGACTGAGATATGGAACCTCAGGGGCTTTCAGGAAAAGCCACTGTATTCTGGGGGGATCATCAATGCACTGGTCAATGCATATTTTCCTGACTAGTTTTAAAGGAAATTGCTCATTCGCTAACACTCATAAAGCTCACAGGAGGAAGAAGCCAGTGAGTGACATTGTCCTTTCTGTTAGTTCTTTCTCAGCTTGAATTTGATGCTGGGATCCCTCTGAAAAGAAAGCCCGTGTCTACCCTATATCCTGGCTTGACATTCCTTGGTTTTGTTTTGGCAAGATGTCATTCCTCTTAACCTTTACACAGCCATTTGACAGCCTGCTCTGCTGCTCATGGAGATGAGACCTGCTACCAGCTGACTTGGCTGGTCTTCCTCTTGCCCATGAGCATCTTTGGAGGCCATTTTCATGGGAATGCAGCTGCAAAGGGAAGGGAAGATGTGTCAGCTTCCTGTCCTTCTCTTTATAATCACTGCTGACTCATTTGCTTTTTTTTTATAGCTCAGTAACTTGAATTGCAATGTGGGTCTTCTTGGCTAAAATCAAGGTATCTTCAAGACTCATTCTTCCTCAAGGCCCTGAAGGGATCTGACTCCATCAATTTCTCAAAGCCAGCCACATTCCCTGGCCCCAGAATCCCTGTTTTGTTGTCAATCCCTGTAGTTTCTGACCCTCCCTGCTTCTGCTCCATCTGATTTAAGAGCCATTTTAATGACCTACAGCTGGATACTCCAGGAAACCTCCATGGCTGTGTGGTCCATCTATTTATATTTAAATTCCACCTATAATTCTAATTCCTGTTGGCCACATAACTAATATACAGCTTCCAGGGATAGGGATGTGGTGGTGTGTGGGTAGGGTGGCAGGATCATTGTTCTATCACCAAAAGATTCATAGGTTTTATGATGGGAAAAAGCCCTTTTCCTACATGGTGTGAGTTGGAGAGTGTTTTTCTTGAGCTAAAGAGAGATGCTTTCTATTATTTTTTCCCTATTTATATTAGTTGCATCACAGAACTACATATACTTTCTAAAATCCTAGCCAAGGGAATTTGAGCTACTTCCCAATCCCAGCACACAGTACAGAAGCACTGCTACTCCCAAACAGTATTTACTGCAGATATTACACTCTCCAGTGTGACTTTGCAATTTATTTATTCACAAGAGGCCCTGATGGCAGGGCCTTTCCCCACCAGACAGATAAAGAGATAGGAAATGTGTTAAATGGGCTTGGGCTTGTGCAGCTTGAGCAGGCTGCCTCCCCAAAAGGACTTGAAGTCACCAAATCCAGGATCAATGGGTGAGGAATCCTAGCTCCTCTTGGAAGAAAACACATATTTTGTCTTTCCGTCTACTTAGAGCTGCCCAGACAGGAAGATGAGAAGTGAGAGGGAGAGTGGATGGTGGCATTTGCTAAGTGGGAAAACACGGGGTCCCAGAGAGGGCATGCCACACATGCCAGCTACTGGGTTCTCAGACTTGACTATGCAGTGTCCTCAGCTACCTGGATGAACACCATCGGGTTGGTGTGTGAGTGTTTACATATATGTATGCTCACTGTGTTCATTTTACAACACACAGGAAATAAGGGGAGAGCTGAGAATCCAATTGCAATTTCTTCTGGGGTACTTAGTCAATAGTGACTCTGAGCTCCTATCACCAGGAGATTGGGAGATAGATGGGATGGCTTTGCCTAAAGGAGAAACCCTGTGTGGATCATGCAGGGACCTGGTATCAGAATGAGAAGGGCTTCAGCAAGCCCTTTTGAAAAATACTGAATGGTGCTTTGGGAAGAGGTCCAAGGTCAGGCTTTGCTCTATACCTTCTTACAGCCCTTTTCTGTAAAGGTCCAGAACTTGTGGCTTTCTGGGCCATACATTTGGGTCTCGAGAGTTTAACTTAGTTCCTGTAGAGAGTAGAATGTATTCTAATAACCATGGACGTACTGAAGCAGAGGGCCAGCCTCATCTGCTTTACACTTGCCGGTGAGCAGCTTTGCTTCAGTTCTCTCTGCAGTCTACCTTTCAGCTGCTGTGTCTTCTTACCTTATCACAAAGGGTTGCCCATCCCACCATCTAACCTTTCACCTCTCTTCAGACTGAAAGGTCCAGAATGAATTTACAAAGGCTGCACCAAAAGGTTTACTTGGGTTTCTTGAAGTATCTGTGAATCTGTGATTATGTCTGAGAATCCCCAGTGAATTTCTTTTATGTACAGGAACTTGCTGACATTTCAGTAAAGCTGGGTGTTTCCCCCATCCTATCCTGTGAGTGAGGTTAGGAAGCTGAGGCATACAGCTCTATATACACTTAGGATGTGGTCTTTAGACTCAGACATGCCTGGGCTTGAGTCCTGGCACCAGCAGTTTTTCATCCCTGGAAACACGGAGGTCATTTGTCCTCCCCTAAAAATCCTGAACTCCTTGATGTAGGCACATCTCTCCACTGTGACCAACCCTCAGTAAGCCTAATTTTAGTTGGAATTGCAGACACGTGATCTCGGCTCATTCTGCTTCCAGAGCTTTGATTCCCCCCTGTGCATCACACCTCTCCCTTCTCAAAAAGGGAGTGCCAGTGAAATCATACAGTCCAAGAATTAGGGTTCTCCTTCTTGGCTCTTTTCCTTCCAAAACACATCTGGAACACAGCTGTGAAGCTGTGGAGCTGTGGAGCTGTGGAGCTACAAGGCAGAACATTGTCCTGTGGAGATGAAGCAGGCTTTTTCTGTCATCTCTGAGGTCTGATGTAAGTGGTCCTTGGTTGTGCAGTGGCTTGGGTGGGTGGGGGGAGCTTCCTTTTCTTATAAATTGTATGGATGTGGTCATTCTGACTCTGGGAACTGGTGTTGCTAGGGATAATAGGGAGAAGAAGCTTTCCTTACAGTTTCCTCAGGATGTGTCTGTTCACTCTCTTGTCTCTATACATCTTGTGTCTCCTGTGGAATTCCCTGTTGTCAGCCTCCATTAGAGGGAATCACAGGGAGACTGTCAAGATTTTCCATTTTTCTTTGGTCTGACATTAATTTCCACTTACCTACAATAAGTTCATTTATTCCCCCCTCACTACAAATTCTCATAATAGAACTGGTTCCCTGTGGACTTTTTTATCTGATGGATATGCTTTGTCTTTCCCTTCCTCCTTTCCTTCCTTACCCCATTTCATCCATCTGTCGTCCACCCACACACTTTTAAGAACACACCACACCACTTTAAAAGTCTAGTTATGTGCAAACCCCATACCACAAGTGCAGAGCAGCACTTTACATGGTACCACACATGATTGGACCATAAGGCTGTGGTGTAAAGTGTCCTTTAAGGCAGCCAGAGAGGTATGTTAGGGCAGCAGGTGCTGGGTGGGGGCTGAAAAAGTGAGCAGGAATTGGTGCTAAGATAGGCAGATGGGATCAGAGTCTCTCTCTCTCTCTCTCTCTCTCTCTCTCTCTCTCTCTCTGTGTGTGTGTGTGTGTGTGTGTGTGTGCATTTATGTTGGTGTTAGGGGCACAAAAATGAAGACTATTGCAGAACTGGATGGAATAGTAAAAAAGCAATGAGTCTAAAAGCCCGCTGGCTTCATGAGACAATGTCATGGTTCCTACAGCAGAATGGAGTCTGTAGGGGAACATGGCAGGAGGTGACCCACTGAGAAAGATAGGATACTGAGAAGTACAGACACAGTCTGGACCACCAACAGAGCACCACAGAAGAATTTTGAGCTGGAGAGTGACAGAACCAGAAAGACTTGACAGGGCTTGCATGGACTTCTTAAAAGGTGAAATATTATAATGTCTCCCAAAGACACTTTTTCACTTTTAAAAAGTATGGCCTGTCATTGCTGGGGTTGAAAGAAAGACTGGCAGGAAGAGCAACATAACTTAAAGCCTTGAAAGCTCTAAACTCAAGTGATTATGTATTATATAGAGGAGGGCACTTATCACAGCTATTAGTAACTCTGGCTGGTGGATTTGAAGGTGAAAGTGAGCATTCAGGGCCATGGTATACTTCCTGGTCTTGAGAGGAGCCACTTGCTCAGGAAAGGATGATGGTCATCAAGGCTCTGCCTCATTATGATCTACAAAAGTACCCTTTAGATGGAAAACTCTTTATATCAGGGGCAGTAACAGTGGTGAAGAAGCATGCATACTTCTAAAACCAACAGGAGCCTGTGGTTTGATAGCATCTCTCCAGGTCTCACTTTCCTGTCTTTATCAGGACTCTGAGTAAAGATAGCAGAGGTGATTACATTGGCCAGGAAGCATTAGTTTCCTTTGGCCCCAAATTTACAGGTACTTACTTGAAAAAAAAATTGTTCCAACCAATCATTATCAATCTGACTCAAAGAAGTAGTGGAACTCGGTGCTCAGGGAAGGATATTCACTGCTATCGTATACTGGAAAGTACTACAGTTTCCAAGACGTGGCTGAGTTTCTGATTTACTCTGAGATAGCAAGAATGTGTGCAGACCAAGGTCGGTAACGCTCAAGACACTGACTCCATTTCACTGTGCTCCACCATGCTGTGCTTACTTTTTGTCACTTAATTATCTTGCTGCCAGAAAAGATGCTCTTCTCACAAGGCTGTGAAACAACACATGAAAACAGCTGATGCTGTACATGTCATATGTCATAATTTCACCTTCTCCCCTTCCAGGAGAATGATGTAGCAAGTGATGGATGAGCACTCCAGGCCCAACCTTCTCACCTGTGAGATGGGAATAGACACTCATTCTTAGTGTTAATCATAGAGGAATTCAAATCCAGCAATGTGGCTACTCTGGCAAGGGACCACATCCAAAAATCTAGGTTGTGTGATCTCGCTGGAATACAGACATGTCTTTACTATACACCTTTAATCCCGAACAATGAAGGTAAAGTCAGTTTGTACAAGGATGCAGCTATGTTTAAAAGTGCTGTCTAATTGGGTGGCAGACAAAGTGACGAATCAGACAGAGATTTGTCAGAATGAGTCAGAGATAGGATATATCCAACTTTCACAAGAACAAACAGAAAAGAGAGGCAACTTAAGAGAGCAGTACAGAGAGAGGGGAGAGAGAAAAAGAGAGACAGAGAGAGGGAGAGAGGGAGAGAAGGAGAGAGAGAGAGAGAGAGAAAGATAGCAGTTTTACTGGAACAGTTTTACAGAGACAGATTGTAGGTGAAGATAGGATGAGCCAGAGAATGAGAAGGAGCCAGAAGATTAGAACAGACTGCCAGATTTAGTCTGAGGCCAAGCAGAGCAATTCAGTTAGAAGCTGAGAAAAGCCAGTTTGAATCAGTCAGTTTGGCCCAGAACAGTTGAGTTGAACCAACTCAGCCAGAGTTCAGAAAAAACTAGAAAAGGATGTTTATTTGGCAGTAAACCTCTGAGATGACAGTTACACCTGGCTAATAAAAGTTACATTTACAGTCAATGCAATAATTTGTAGAACACACACAGCAGAGTGCCAGATGCACACTGGGGGCTCCAATAGAGGGAGCTCACATTTTATAGGGTAAAACTCAGTTGTTGAAGTTATTTGACAAATTATTGGCAATACAACCTTGAACAAGGAGGGAAAGGGAAAACGTCTTCCATGTTTCTCTGAGCCATCAGAGTCAGTGTGGCCAATTCCTGCATTGTTCTATAATGGATCTCATGAGGGCTTTAGTTTAAATACTTTGATATATATATATATATATATATATATATATATATATATATATAGTGTGTGTATACATGTATATATATATATATATATATATATATATATATATATATATATAGAGAGAGAGAGAGAGTTGGGATATATATATAATATATATTATATATATTATATATTATATAATATATATATATATTATATATATATATATATATATATATATATATATATATATATATATATATATATATATATATATGATTCTGGCTACCCAACTAATATGTGCACTCAGTAAATAACAATTACTTTTAGCAAAGTCCTTCCTTGTAGCCACAATCAACAAGAGAAATTAGGAGGGTATGAAGATGTTAGAGGAACAGAAAGCACTGGATACCAGCAGATCAGGAGTATAACAGTAAGATGCTGACATGACATCCAGCATGACCAATTGATGAGAGATCTTATCCATAGAATTTGGGCTTTCTGAGTCAATCAGAAACCAAAAGGCCTGAGAGCAAGAACCACTTTTAATGTAGTCCCTGGGTGCCCAATTTGCCCATCCTTGTCTAGTGTAAGCAGCACTATTAGTGACTGACCCACAGGGGCATCAGCCACAGCAGTCAAATGAGATGGTACTAAATTTCTAGAATTACTGGAATTGACTCATTGAGAAAGTACCATTTTCACAGAGTTGGCCACAAGGAAGGATGACCTTAAAAGTAAAAGTACTCATTATTTGCTGAGGGCACACATGAGTCTGGCAGTAGGATAGATTCTGTATGTTCATGACCACTCAATAATCCCCAATAAGTACTGATGACTCCATTTTACACAGGGTCATTTTTATGACTTCATAGGACCCTAAGAACTATACAGAAAGTTGGACTTCACCCAGTCTACCTACACTTTCAACTTTCCACCACATCCTTAGATTTGGGAAGCTGTGCTTGGGCCTCATCTTTTCCATTGTCTCCAGATTCATCTTCTGCCAAGCTCATCTCCTTTGCAATCTTAGCCCTGGCTTGATTTGGCCTTTCTAATGCCATTATATCTTGAGGGCTTTGTACTTGCTCTTTACACTGTTTGGTGCTTGGCCCCTTTATCACTTGAGTCTCTGGTGTTAACTTCTCAGAGGCTATTTCTCTTAAACGTGTTCCTGGCTTGTCTCTTACTTTTTTTGATCCACTTCTGAAGAAGTCTTGTGTGGATTCCTACACCTCCTGAAAGTCCTCAGCTTCTGAAGAGAAGGCCCTACCTGCTCTCTTCTTAACTGGCTCTTTAGCTTTTGAGTCGGAGGCCACCTGCTTCTCGTTAATTATACCATTTAAAATTCTGTGCTGATTTTGGTAGTCTACACATACTATAAGCCTTGTCTGTGGCCACAACACAAGTTCTCACTCTGATGTCATGTGTGTTTGTGCCCCTAGTGAAATGCCCTGAAGGAAGCTTCTTTCAGGATGGGCGATGCACTCCCTGTCCTGCTGGCACCTACCAAGAACAGGCAGGCAGCTCAGCCTGCATCTCATGCCCAAGGGGCAGAACAACCACCACCACTGGAGCTTTCAGCAAGACCTACTGTAAGTTCTTCCTGGACCACTCTGAAGGAGAAGCCTTCCCCACACAGAGCGCTGCAGCACAGCTGCCCGGTATCTGCACCAGAGATGTTTGAAGACATCTCTCTCTTCATACTAGAAACTATCTCACAGTGGTAGGATGTGGAATAGCATCTATACATACCTCACATCTCTTAGACAACAACAGGAGCCTCTCCTCCAAGTTGTGATAACCAAACACTTGTGACAACCAAATTTGAATTCAAGAATTACTGTTTCCTGAGTGTGGTGGTGGAGAGCAAGACTTTCCACTGTTGGGAACCGCTGGGTAAGCAAAAGCCATTTCTGTGAAGGCCAGGCTCCTGCAAGGCTCCAGGCCAGGCTCCTGCAAGGCTCCAGGCCAGGCTCCTGCAAGGCTCCAGGCCAGGCATGTTACTGGAAAAGTCTCATTCACTCATCTCAACTCCTCTCTAAGGTAGATAGCATGACCCGATTTTTCAGAGATGAGGTGAAGGCTCAGATAAGTGAGATTATCTAGTTGGAGTCCCACAGCTAACTCAGCTGACCTTTGAGCTTAGTTTTGCCTGATTTTGAAACTTCTGACTTTTGTAAATTAACCTTATCAGAACCAAAAGTGAAAGACTTTTCCCAACCATACTCATAACCACTGTGCAACTTATGTTCAGTCTTTTCTGATCCTGTGTTGGTCAGAACCCTGTGGATTTGGTCTCCCCATGTGTCATGAGATTTCATTTGACTGGACTACTGATTAGCCACCTAACTATTCTTGAGTTTGCCCTAGAAAGGATCCATAGTTTGTGGTAAGATCTTTTTAGATGAGTCTGTAACTATGTCAACACAGAGAAAATTTTTATTGTTCACAACGTGAATATTTTCCAAAATTTGTAAAGAAGTAATTAAAGGAAAGGAAATCACCCTCTTTGATAATGGACATTTCCTGGGAAAGAAGGGCCATGCCAATAGGATGGTAATTATGCCAGATTCAAAATAAGAGGAGTTTCCTATGTAGGAGCTTACCATTCCCTAAAACAGAAACTTCTCAGCATGCCATGTCCTTGACACCAGAGTACTATTGCCCCTTAAACACGCTACCCATGGTGGAGGTGTCCTAGCATGCTGTCCTTATGACAAAGCAGTACTTCCTGAACAGGGCATTTGTGTCATGACCTGCCGCTCATTGTGGAGAGGAAAAGATAGAAATGGAGGGGGCAACAGACCACGGTTGACGCTTGTAGCAACCAGAGCCAACTTGTTTCCTCTCTCCCCTTGCTACCATGGTGGCAGAAATCAAGCAGCTGTTCTTCTGTGAATGTCAGTCTGTCCTCTAGGAGACTGGTCGATGGTGCCACATTCCTAGTATACCATATGATGCAGGGTGGGTAGAGTGATACACATTGGTTTCTCATGGTTCTTGTGATTCAAGATCAGTGTGTCAACATGGCAGAGGTGGGGATATGGGATAGGAGGAAGAATAGAGCTGTCAAGCTCAGGTCTCTCTATCTGCTTATTTCATAGGTCTTTGTGTACTGCATGTACAGAGGCTGAGACCTTCAGGTTCCCTCTTTGCTTAAAGACATAAATTCATTCCATCATGTTCCACACTCCTGACCTCATCTTCCCATAATTGCATCCCAAAGGCCCTACCCTCAAATTCTATCACATGAAAGACTGGGGCATCAGCATATGACTCAGAACAGACACAATGTCAAGTCCATAGCAAGCAGAGGAGAAATATTTAAAGTGTAATAACACCTTCACACATACACACACACACACACACACACACACACACACACACACACACACACACACTACCTGATGTGCTGTGATGACATTTCTACGCATCTATAGAGGGTGAGGGCACTATCATAAACATCCCTCATTATTCCTCCTGAATCTAAAGCAGTATTGTTGGACTAATCTGTAGACTATGCGCCAAGTGAAGAAAGGACTTCCAGGACGAGGCAGTAGCTTGAACACAGGGATAGAGAAGTGTTCATTCCTAGATCCACCTCATACTACATTCATGGATGTCAAGAGGGGCTGTACATTTTAGACACTGGGAAATGCAGTGGGATGCAGGTCCTGCCTTCATGGAACTTCCATCAAATAGGATGCATGTTGTCACTAAACACCAATTCACAGGGAAATAGAAACACTGATCCAGCTTACCACTGTGAAGGAGAGGTTTCAATTTCAGGAAATGCTGTAGCATTAGACAAGACCAAGTTGGGTGTCTGGAGATGTTGTGGTCTGTACAGGCAGCTATTTCAAACTATCATAAGCTGGGTGAATTTTACAGGCAACAGAACTCTGTTTCTCACTATTCTGGAGTCTGGAAGCTCAGATCAAGTTGCCATCAGGTTCAATATCTACTGAAATTACCACAGATGGTGACTTTCTGAGTGTCTTAATATGGTAGATGGCCTCACTTCCTACTATGATCACAGATGGTTCTAAAATACGGGCTTCAGAGTCACTAGGAAAGGTGCTCTTGTGGTGACATAGGGTCTCAGTGGTGTTCTTTGCTGAGTGTGGGCACATTAAGAGCTTTCATCCAGAATGTCTGGGTTATCCATGTAACTGACATCACCACAGGGGTCCTGGAAGTTGGAAGAGAAGGAGGGAATCACAGAGCCCTGTAACTCATTGCTTGTCCACCTGTTGTTCTAGGTGTCACTGACTGTCAGAGGAATGAAGCCGGTCTACAGTGTGACCAGGATGGTCAGTACCAAGCCAGCCAGAAGGACAGAGACAGTGGGGAAGTTTTCTGCGTGGACAGCGAGGGGCAGAGACTACAGTGGTTGCAGGCAGAGGCTGGACTCTCAGAATCTCAGTGTCTGAGTATGTACTGGTTATTATATCCATTGTGGTTGCTGGGATGAGGGTCTTTGGGACCTACAGAAAAGAATTATGCACAGATGCCATTAGTCTCCTACTTTATTCCAAAAGTTTTTAGCCTACAAGGAAGTTGGAAGAAGAGTGAAATGGAAAGATTTCCTTCACTTACCTGTTAATATCCTGTGCTTTCTTTTTCACTGTTGAATCATTTGTAAATAAGTTTCAGATAGCATATGAACATTACCCCCTGAGTAATTTAGCAAGAAAAAGATGAATTTCCATGAAATATGACTGCTGAGGCCTCCACTCTTGTAGGAAGCTTGTGTCTGGGTAGCACTGCTCTCTCAGCTGGATGGTGAGGAACTACTGGGCATTTCTCCTTATTCCCTCATCTCCTTATGGGTGACTTAGGTTAAGTTGCTCAGCCTCTCTTATCATCAGTGTCTCTGGGCCATTTTCTTGGATATTATGAAAATCAACATCATCTTGTAATGTCAACAAATATTTGACAAACACTACCTTAGGTCCTCAGTGAGGTAGTGGATGAGACGATCCCAGGAATGTCATCAAGTTCTCCCACACATGGTGTGATAAGAGTCTGCAGAGCAGAGGAGGAAGGTGTGATGTCAGAGTGGATTAGTTCACAAAGTCCCCTTGCTGTTGGTGCAGTCCTGGATATTCACTCATCCTCAGCAGTTTCCTCATATGCAATATGAGGATCCAAGTGGGGTACCACGTACCTTAGCTCACTGTGTCCAACACAGCTGATAGATACTTCACACAGCTGGGACTCAGAAGGTGTTGCCACCTGCTTCTTCTCTGTTCATGAAGAGGTGTGGAGGGCAGGGAGCTGAAAGAATGAGCTAGGTCTCTTTGTGCTGGCCTCCCCTTTGGTCTTTAGGACTCAACTCCTCCTTTACATACATTCTCCCATCCCTTAAGGCCCTGTTCCTTGCTTCCCTCCCCCCGTGGACCAGCTGGGGTTGGGGTGAGTTTTGCTGGCCAGACTTATTAACTGTTCAAGAAGAGGGTTGGCATATGTGAGCTCACTGTGTTCCAGAATTTTACATACTCACCACATTGTACTTGAGGTACACTAAGGATAGAGATTATTTTTTTCTACAATATTTTAGCTGAGGACACAGAAACATGGACTGTCAAAGTGCTTCTCTCTAACCTAAAGCTTGGCTACAACCTAACTAGATTTAATCTCAGATGTGCCTCACTCCCTAAACCCTGTGCTTCTGGTTGTACTGATCTGTGCTTCTATTCAGAGTCCTGTATTTCCTCAGTACACAGGTGTGCATGTGTGTGTTGGGTGAGAGTGCATACACATATTTTCACTGATTCATTCACACACACACACACACACACACACACACACACACACACACACACACGGCTTTTCTGTCCTCTGGTAAAGTTAGATCAGCTAATGATAAAAACACAGACAATCTGAGTGGGAAGTGACTGTTTCCTAAGGCTCAAAGCCACTATTCCTCTTCTCCAGCAAAACAATAGCAAATCTCAAGCATTTTGGGGGGAGAATTGTACAACCCATGAAATCCAACAGAATTCTTCTTTTTAAATTTTTTTTTATTTAACACGTGTGTGCACACGCATACATGCCACTGCATTTGTGTGTAGGTCAGAGAATCATTTGATTCTCTTCCATTAAGTAGGCTCAGGAATTGAATGAGGTAATTGGGTAATACAGATGAGCCATCTCACCAGTCCTGAAACATTGTTTTTCTCAGTTGCTCTTCTTGTAGGCAGGGCTCACACCACAGGAATGAGATGGAACTGGCAGATTTTTTAAGAGACCAGGAGGTGGCTTCTTCCCAAGAGCCTGCCGAGTGTCCACAGAAGTGGTACCGCATGCACCACAGCCCTGCTGCTTATTGGCTACTCAGGGATGATCGCCTAGCTGCTTTGAGCTCTCTTTGTCCCTGCCATGGTTCAATATGAAAATGACCACACAATTTGTGAGGCATTTGCAGCTTGTTCTACTCAGGATTCAGAAGGAAAAGGATGCTTTCATCAGCAGTGTAAGAAGTGTTAAGGAGTCACAGCTCAGCTGACAGCTAGAGAGGATGTCCCCAAGGCACTGACTTCCATACCGTTTACAGTTTTCAGGGCATCTTGGCTTCTTTGGCAAGGCTGTGAGATTATTTTCTCTTTCTGGAGGTGCAAGGTATTTGTGTGTTAACAAACAGCTCTCCTGGGGTAGTGTGTCCCTTCTTACCTTGGAGAGGAGCTTTCTTCTGGGGAGGGAAAGTGAAGTCTCAGAATGTATTTTTTTCTATCAGAAAACACACAGGCTTTAGAGTTCAGCCTCCCCGTTTTTTTTCTCCATGTCTTCTTGGGTGCTTCCATTCTTTATTCCCTTCGCTACCTCTGCCTAGATCTGCATGTTACCTTCTTACATCCCAGGTCAGACATGACTTCCTCCCATATTCTCCTGTTCAGTCCAGTGACTTCTCTATGATGCTTCTACCACAGTTATTTTAAGAATTAATTTCCTCACACTGTGTCTCTTAAGTCTCTGTGGTTATACACCCCTCAGGAAAAAGGAAGGGTAAAAATGGCACCAACACTCTGGGTTCCAGCCTCATTAGAGTATGTCCTTTTGGAAGGAACTACAGCTCACTCTGACTTGATGTATTCCAGAGCACTGTGTATGTGATGACAAAATAGACTAATTGTTCCTCTTAGCTGGACGTCTACAAACTGTGTCCTACTGGTCTGCCAGGAAGGAGAATTCCTATGACTTGAGTCCCTGTGGCCAATTTCATAAGTCCTGTTACTTAGGAGTCCTCACGGAGGACAAATGTTGTTACCCATAAGTCAATTGTTTCATGATATTTATTGAATTCTTATAACCAAGACACTGGGGTTCTAAGAGGCTAAAAATGTGCCTGGTGTCACAGAGCTAGTGAGAAAAAGGTGACATCAGGATGTGATTTGAGATCTAGCTCCGGAGCTAGTATGCTTTGTCCTGGGGGCTGGTGTCTGCAGTGCCTACAGCTGCAGATCCTGAGGGTTTGATTTCTCTGTGAAGACTTGGCCAGTCTGCACCCTACATTGGCTTGGTTTACTCAGAAAATTCACCTGACCCTGCTCAGGGGAAGTTGGTCAAGTTCATCTTCTCTTAGCTTTAGATCCAGTCCTAATTCTGTCCTTGCTGACCCATGATGTGCTTTTGTGTACCATTCCATATATCTAAACAGATTTTACAATCATGCACACTCTCACGATTCCCCAGGGCTGAAGTTACATTGCTATTCCTGCACCTGTCCATGTCTATCTAGCCATCCAGCTATTCATCTGTCCACCTACCCTTCTGAATATAGTTAGTATCTCTGTCATTGTGCCAGCTTGCCATGATTCGGATATGATTGGTGCACTCCCCTTACCCTGGAGAGCAGTAGGCACACACATAGCCATGATTTGCATGGCAGGAGCCATTGTCAAATACATGCTGTTTTAACATTAACCCTCAGGCTTCCTCTACAACATTCTAAAACTCTGCATTGATACATATGCCAACAGAACATCTGAATCCCCAAAGTAAATTTACTTGCCCCTCTGCTCTGCTGGCAGTGAAGTTCTTCATAGCGACCCCAGCACTGTGAGGATCCCCATCATCCAGAATCCTTCAAGTAGAGTCTCCAAGCAGAGAGATAATTGTACTGCATTTTTAGTAGACTTTGCTACAAATGGAAGAACCTGAAAGTTTAATCTAGAGCATGAACATGTAGTCCATATCAACCGAACCTTAGTTACATTAGAGGATTCTGCTGTGGTATTCTCTAGGCTGGCACTTCTGGAGTATAAACTAAGTAGGAAGGAGTGGAAAAACGGAAAGGCAGGCAGGATTATGAAGAGCAAGGCTGAGAATGGGATGAGCTCATGGACCGGGCAACTTCAGCAACCAGAAGGGTGACTTTGTAAACTGAGAATATGTTTTATTTCTTAATTTTTAAAAGTTTTAGGACCATTTGCTTGAAAAATTGTTTTCCAGCCTTTTACTCTAGGGAAAAGTCTGTCTTTGTCACTGAGGTGGGTTTCCTGTATGCAGCAAAATGCTGGGCCCTTTTTACGTATCAATTAGCCTATGTCGTTTTTACCCCCCTTTTTATTGGATATTATATTTACATTTCAAATTTTATCCCCTTATCCTATCCCCCCCTCCTGCTTTTATGAGGGGTGGGTATTGGGTCTATCTTGTGCCTTACTGACACAAATTGGTATAGTTATGCTCTAATTGTATTTTAAGAGAAAAGTTTTATTTTAACAGGAAGGGTGATATGTAGGAGGAGCTAAGGTGAGAGGAGTAAGGAGAGGAAGAGGAGGAGTAAGGAGAGGAGGAACTAGGTGACAAGAGAGTGGGGGAACATGGAGGCAGATGTTCACATGTCTCCACCAGTCAAAGATAGTTGATATATCTAGGTTGGGTATCAGGTTACACTTCTGACTGTATTGGCATCTTGTAGTTGAGCATTACCAAACTTATAAAGCCCTTTGATTAACATTAAAAAATTGTATAAAAGCAAAAAGGAAAAGGGGGATGGGATAGAGGTTTTCTAGGGAGGGGAAATGGGAAAAGGGGATGGCATCTGAAATGTAAATAAAATATCCAATAAAAAGTTTTAAAATTTTTTTAAAAGTTTTCATACAACTATATATTACTCACAAGCAAACACCCCTTGTCCCTGCTTTCCCTTTTCTCATCCCTGAATTTCTTTTGTTGGCCTTGATGACAGTTCCACAGACTGCTTTCTACGGCAAAGCATCAGAACATTTAAGGCATGTTGTTTCTATAGTAACACTTCAGCATTTTTATGTTTCACACATGAAAGCTGAGACAAGTCTACTCAGTGTACCCTCTACTTTTTTCTCTCTCTCTCTTTTTTTTTTGCTTCTGCATTTAAAACAAGGATGTATTGATCTGTGCAGTCCAATGTAGATACAAGATTCATTTATAACGGCTTGGATGTATATGTTAACCAGCACCTACACTCAGTTTTGTAATGAAGACTGAATGTGCTTACAGGACTAGAAATAACTTTTGTGTTTTGATAGAGATGTGCAGTGTACGCACACTGGAGTCTTTGTAGTTTGGGAGACAGGTCTCTTTCCCTGACTGGCATCCTCGTGGTTTTTTGTTGTTGTTTTTTTTTGTTTGTTTTACCCGTTGTAAGGAATGCATTCCAAGCCATAAAGCTGAAGAAATTTGGATTTGTTTTTTCCCTCCTCATTCGTCTAGTTCCATGAGCAGCTGGTTCTGTGAATCTCACCAAATGAACCTCAAGTGTGTTGACGGTAGCTAGAGAAACAGATGATAACCTATCACTTAAGGAAATACAGTCTGAAAAAGGCAGGAGCCATGTGACACACCTCAAAATTTGCAAAAACTCACATGCACATGTTTGATTTGTCTTATGAAAATAGCTTGCTTTACTGTTTTAGGGGAGTATATTTTTGATGTAATCATTATGCAACATAATTAGCATTTAAAGACAGGGAAAGAGATACTTAGATGGGATAAAAATAGTTAACTGTGAGAAAAGCTGAGATGAAAGGTTCAATATAATGTTAGATCTTCCCTTTACTTCCTGAGAACAGGATAGGAGATGCAGAGAATTACATTGCTGACTGGTGGTGAGGCAGGAGACTGGAGCTCCCACCAACGGCAATTGCTCCATGTGGAGACACTTATGTGACCAAGTGTGAGGATAGGTCCAGTGACAACAACAGAACTTTCTATCCTGACATTATAATCACATGCAAATGTCCTAAACACACTTCAGGCTCTGATCTCACACGTCTGCTTAATTCCAGTGATAAGGAAATTTGAGAAAGCTCCAGAATCCAAGGTTATCTTTGATGCCAGTTCTCCTGTGATAGTCAAGTCCAGAGTCCCCAGTGCTGACTCCCCACTGGTGCAGTGCTTGGCAGGTAAGTGACTTGAGGAAATGCATGCATGGAGAGATAGGAAATTCATCATATTGAATATGATGAAATTTTTAATTAGTCAAAAACATCATAGGCAACTTGATTTATGAAATGTTTGTACAATTTCTAACTTTCTTTATCTCCTATCTACTAACTGCCAAGTGTTGGACTGAGTGTTAGAAAATTGAAATCTAGCCACTTGTGTATCATCATGCACCTGGGTAATCTGTGTGCTGAGAGGTAGGAGTAGCAAATTCTGCTCACTGAGCACTCCTCTCTATGGGGATCATCTAGGAATTTCATAACCATCCCATAGTGATCCCAAGGTACACATGAGAAGAAGATACTGGGAGTGTGAATAGTTTGTTTAATGACATGGAGTTAGCAAGCAACAGGTCTTAAAATCAAACCCAGGCTAGCAGATGTTAAGCCTGCAAGAATGGCCATGTGCCTCTTTTAAGGGCACTTTGAATAAGGATTTGCTTTGGATAATGTCTCTCTCTAGGCTAAGCTTATGCTCTGGCTTGTATTGCAAACGTAACACAAGGCAGGAAGTAGGGGCAGACATGAGGAAGCCGCCCCAGGACAGCCAACTTGGTGTGTACATATGAGGATGACTTCTTGTACAGGGCATTACACACACATCATCACCCTCTCGAACACACCATGCTTTGGAATGCAAGCCGCAGGCAAAGGAAAAGGAGTTGTAGAATCATATGGAGTAAGACTAGCAGAAAGGACAAGGCCCTTTGCTGTCACCAGGAGATACTTTATTTAAGTAGGTGCAATTCGGTGCCTAAGGCAAGGGACAACAGACAAAAGTTTGAGTGAGAATACCATGTTAGAAGTATCTGGCAAGATAGAATTTTACAGAGAAATGAGAGCAGGCTATCCCACTTACAGGAAGGCAAGATTTATAAATCAGTAGAGTTTGGATATCTTCAACCAGGAAACTTATTTCCCATGGCTTTAGAGATGGGAGCCCTGAAAGCAAGGAGTTGGCAGCATTGGTCTGTCCTCAGTGTCTCAATGGTCATCTTCTTGCTTTGTTTTCATACAGATTCCCCTGTGTATGTGTCCTGGTCTCTTCTCTCTATTAGGATATAGAGTATGGCCTCATTTCATATTATCTAATTACCTCTTTACAGACCCTAACTCCAAATAAATTATAGTCATATTCTCATGTGGTGGTGGTTATAACTTGGACATAGGAATGGGAGGCATAATTATTCCCATAATAATTATCCAGAGGCTCTTGTGGAAGGTCACATGACCTTTTAGAAGGAAAGAACATAAAATGGCTGTGGCAGGGCGAAGTATGAGCACCATCAATTAGAGAAAAGAAAGACATGTGCCATAGAAAACAGAACAGAAGGGTGGAGAAGAAAAGGAAGAAGTGGGTTAAAAGGGCACTGGACATTGTGAGCTTGGGACATAGCAGCAGTGTTGGATCTGGGTCAGCACATTAACCTGATAGTTCTGATACTTATCCAGAATGGTTGTTGCTTTGCCTGCTCTTATTCCTGAGTCTGATGTAGGGTCTTGCTTACAGTGAAAATCAAGTTAATTTGGTCAAAGGGCAGGAGTCTGTTAGGGCTAGGGACATGTTGGACTAATATCAATCATTTCTCTTGAGTTCTATTGGGACAAGCCATTTGTTGGTTGAAAGTCACTGTTTGCTTTCTAGTGCCCTGTTAATGTGGGGCATCATGGAAGAAGAGATGTGTGTGTGTGCATATGTCTCTGTCTCTCTCTATGTCTCTGTGTCTCTCTGTCTCTATGTCTCTGTCTTTCTGTCTCTGTCTGTCTCTGTCTCTGTCTCTGTCTCTGTCTCTCTCTCTGTCTCTCTCTCTCTCTCTCTCTCTCTCTCTCTCTCTCTCTCTCTCTCTGTGTGTGTGTGTGTATGTGTGCTCGAATAGTGGAGATATGTACCCAATGAGGGTAAGTACAGAGTGTGGGTTCACCCCACCCTCAGCATCATCTGAGAGCTCACAGGTGACTCTACTGTGGTACTTGCAGATTGTGCAGATGACGAGGCCTGCAGCTTCCTCACAGTGTCCACAGTGGGGTCAGAGGTGTCATGTGATTTTTATTCTTGGACAAGGGACAACTTTGCCTGCATGACTTCTGATCAGGTATGCCAAGACAGCTTCCTGTTCCTGTCTAAATCAGGTGACAGAAATCAGGTGACCCCTGTGCCTGCAGATTTTGAATCTGGGAATGGAAGCTGTGGTGGGCCAAAGCTGCAATGGAAGGCTCAGTGTAACATCTGATAATCAGGATGGTGCTTTAGCGTGGCGTAACCTCATTGTTCCCTGTTATTACTTACCTCATAAGGCAGCTTGGGTTCTCATGCTAAGGGGTTATTGTCTCCAGCCCAGAGTCCCATCTGACCCTGAGTTCTGAGCACCAGGATTGTTTCCATTGTAGACGTTAATGTGGTAGGAAGAACAACAATGTCGACCAGCCACACCCCCCCAGAGCTCCCAGGGACTAAACCATCAACCAAAGAGTACACATAGAGGGACCCATGGCTCCAGCTGCATATGGAGCAGAGGGATGGCCTTATCTGGCATCAATGGGAGGAGAGGCCCTTGGTCAGGTGAAGGCTGGATGCCCCAGTGTAGGAGAATGCTAGGGCAGGGAGGTGGGAGTAGATGGGTTGGTGGGTGGGTAGGGAAGCACCCTCATAGAATGGGGAGAGGGGGGATGGGCTATGGGGTTTGTGAACGGGAAACCAGGAAGGGGGATAACATTTGAAATGTAAATAAATATAATAATCCCTCCCAAAAAGGAAAAAAATTCTTTGTAGAACATTCAAAACAAAAACAAAATCCAACAAAATAAAACACAACACCATTGCATTAGAATAGAAGGCCATCCAGCCAAAATCAGTTCCTGGGTCCCAGGATCCCTAACGCCTGGTCTTTCAGTTTTCTTCTTCTATGTCCATTTTTAAATTCTTCTGTGTCCTCTTAGAAAAATGTCTATGTATTGAAGCCTCTTTTAGTTTTTGTGTGTGTTAACATAATAATTTTTTGTTTCTTTCCTGCCTTCCTCATGAGTTTTGCATATCTGTACCTTTTTAGCGTGGTACCCAGTCCACACTCAGGTGCATGGTAGTTTTAAGGCATCACTTTCACCCGCCACTGCATGTGGCTGTCCTCTGTGCACATGGGTCAGAGTGCTCATGAATAATGCCCTGCAGATGTAATGGAGAGGGCTTCCCCAGAGTTTTAGCAGCTTATTAGATGTAAATGAAATGCTGACAGAACACAGATGCAGATAGAGATCACTTGTGTCAATGCTATTGCCCTCCCCACAATCTCTAACTAGGCCAGCAGGAAGCTCACAGGATGTCTTGAATGGAACTTTGTTAAGGTTCCTCCCAAGGCCCTGGACTCTTAGTGCAGAAATGCAGAGGTGAGGCTTGGATGTTGGTTATGTATGATTGGTCCACCTTGTTTCAGCCTAGGACCCCATTCCCAACAGCTCTCAGCCTCCCTGGCTCTTAGGCTCCAACCCCTTTGAGATTCTGGAGTTGCAGTGCAGGAGTTCAGTCTCCTAAGTTCAGCCATCCCCTAGCATCATATGGTTCCTGCCCAATCAGGGTACAAGCTGAAGGGATCAGAGAGGGGTTTTCACTGCTCTGGGTTTCTATCTCAATTCTTTTCAGGTCTTCACAGCCCCTTCTTTTAATGTGGCCCTTCATTCCATGTTCAGACCTCCGTCTCTTCTGTAAGGAGAGCATGAAGAGCCAGTACCTTTAAGTAACCTGTATTTTAGTCTTTGCACCCTATAAATCCCTCACAGGAAACTTCATGGCTGGTAACCCTGAGGAGAGGAAAATACTATACAAAAACAACAACAACAAAAAAAAACCATGGATGAGTATGGTCAGCTTTGCTCTACCCACTCACCTGTGAAAGTGCTGGGAGCAAATCAGGAAAGAGAGCCAAGGTGACCAAGAATGGCGGGTGCTCTGGAGGTCTGGCTGAGTTTTCTAAGCTTCAGAATCTGCCGGTGGGCAGAAGACCTGCAAGGCCTCCCCTGAGCTGCCTCCTCCCTCTCTGGCCACTTCCCATCTCACTGGACAGAATTCCTGCTCTTTAATTAGAGCCCCATTCACATTCCACTCTTTCCTGAAAGATCTCGTATGATCTCCTTCTCCATAGCATGAATCACTGTCACCCGTGTAACAGACTCTTCTCCAGTTGCACATCCATGTCCAACCGCCATCACTGTTGATGGCAGTTTGCTGTTCACACGTGTGCCCCTCTATTAGGTCAGGAAACTTAGAACCAGATGTCCTCACTAATTTTCCTTATAGTCCCTCAATGGCTGTGGTCAGAGTTGGGTAAGTATGTGTTGAATTGCTTTGAACCATTAAAAATACTGCATGATAATGGGGCCCTTTTTTTCTTCCAGGATCAAGATGCTGTGAGCAGCTTGAAGGCAACCAGCTTTGGAAGCCTTAGGTGCCAGGTGAAAGTGAAGAATAGTGGCCGAGATTCTCTGGCTGTGTACGTGAAGAAAGGTAGGTTGGCAATGCTGGGGCTCCCCTTGATTGTGCTCGGAGTGGTTTCAGCATTGTGCATCTGTGAGGAGGACACTGTCCCCTCATTTCACTCCATGCATGAGACCTACTTTTTCTGGATCCCACTTGAAGCAGGCTCAACCCACCTGCCCTCTGCAGACAGACAGTGGCCTCCCCAGAGTTGCAAAAGGATTTCTGTATAACATTCATCTCAACCAACAGTTCTCGTTTTTATCCCAGTCTGCTAGGGCTGTGAGTCTCATACAGCAGGAACCAAGGAGCCAATGGTAGCACAGACACAGTGCAGACAGGCATCCAGCCTGCTTGGCCTAGGTGCATGCAACAGAGTGTAGACATGCATCCAGCCAGCTTGGCCTAAGTGCATGCAACAGAGTGTAGACATGCATCCAGCCAGCTTGGCCTAAGTGCATGCAACAGAGTGTAGACATGCATCCAGCCAGCTTGGCCTAAGTGCATGCAACAGAGTGTAGACATGCATCCAGCCAGCTTGGCCTAGGTGCATGTGTACTTCACCCTGCTGACATCTGGCATTCCAGCAGGTCCTGGCTTAGCTCCCCGCAGCCATGGCTCCCAGGCCTTCTGATTCCTTCCTCTTCTCTCATTTTGCTAAACATTACCACCAGACCACCACCCCACCATCATCTAAAGGGCTTTCTCTTCTATATCTATGCTCATGGGACCCTCTCTGGTGGCACTGTGCATGTGTGTCACCTGGGAGATGTTAGGTTTTGAGGCTGTTGATGGATTAGGACAAGATATCAAGGTCTTTTTTTTTAATGTTCGCTAATTAACCTGGTACTTCTTTTGTTGTTTTGTTTTCCCTTTTATTGAAAGTAGATCTTCTTCTCATATGATGTAATATGTATTATTATTATTATCCCTTGGGCTCCTTTTTGTTTTCTCTTTGTTCTTTTTTTACATTAATTTATTTATATTTATTTTACATTCCATTTGCAGCCCTCCTTCCTCCCAGTCCCCCCTCATGTAGCCCCTCCCCTGTCACCCTTCCCCTTTACCTCTGAGAAGGGGGTAATCTCTCCCAGGAGACCAACCCACCCTGGCACCTCAAGTCACTGTAGGACTAGGTACATCTTCTCCTACTGAGGCCAGACAAGACAGCCCAATTAGGGGAACAGGATCCATGGGCAGGCAACAGAGTTACGGTAACCCCTTCTCCAGTTGTTGGAGGAACCATATGAAGACCAAGTCGCACATCTGCTGCATATATGTACAAGGGGCCTAGGTCTAGCCCTTGTATGCTGCCTGTTTGTTTTATAACTAGAGACAGAAAGAGAGTGGATCTAGGTAGGAGGGAGGTGGGGATATACATTTCTTGATAACTCTAAGGTCTGAGACCACATGAGTAGCAAGAAACGTTCTACTATATATTGCTTATCTCAGTATTCAATGTCTGTGTTCTTTTGCCTTATGGAAACTTGACAAAAGGCCTTAGAAACACAGGCTCTCTTTAATACTCCACATGTATTTTTTTTTAAAAATCTATCATCTATCTATCTATCTATCTATCTATCTATCTATCTATCTATCATTGATCTATATGTATGTGTGAGTTGGTGCCCATATACCACAATATGCATGTGGAGGTCAATGAACAACTTGAAGTGATTCCTCTCCTTCTATATTATGGGTTCTAGAGATCAAATTCAGGTTGTCAGCGTTGGCAGAAAGATACACTAGTTACTGAGCCATCTTGCCAGCTCTTTCATAGTGTTTCTGTTGGTTCCTGAAGAGCTGGGCTGGGACCTCAGCATTCTCAAAGAAACACAGGGATAGCAGGGAGAGAATCTTGGTTCCTGGGAATAAGTGCAGATGAACAGCAGCATCCATGAGTCTCCAGTCTCATGTGGCCTATATCCCTCTGTCCTGTCATGCCTGCCTCCTGCTCATTCATTCACCTACAGGGTTAGTGAGGTAGGTGTCAACAATGTGAGGCTGTGTTCTGTGTCCTGTGGCTCCTTCCACTGTCCTGGTTCTCTGACTTGTAGCTTTTTAGTGGTTCTGAGAGGCAGGATTTCAGACTTCTGTCTTATTTCTGCCTTGGAGACAGCCTTGTGGCCTGAAACACCACAGTGCTACACACTTTGATCTCTGGAATCTTCCTGGATATTGTGGACTTTAATGTTCATACCAGTGTAGTAGGGGTCCTGTGTGAATCTGGGAGTCAGGAAGGTGGAATGAGGTAGCTCCAGTTACCCCTCAAAGCTCTCCTGGTAAGTACAGGAAGAGTGAGACTTTTATAGCTACTTTCTTCTTATGAAGTTTTCTGTTGATCAAGGACCAGTAGACAGCTAATGGAGGCAAGACCTGGGATGTTAGGGTTGGAATGAAGAGGAGTGAGGAGCGAAATGGTGTTCTCTGAGGCCCACAGGTCTAGGCACATGTGGCTAGATACTGCAGTCTCAACCTTGAGCTGGAAACAGCTGGTGTTAGATGGGTAAGCCACAGACTCAGCTGACCCTGACGCATCCTCCAGCCTCTGCAGGAACAAGTACAGTGTTTGTTTCATCCCATTCCTGTCCCAGTGGACCAGAGTGTGTGTAGGGCACCAGAGTCTCCTGGTGTTGGGTTTCTCAGATCTATAGCCAAGGCTGCTATGACTTCCGCCTCAGTGTGCAATTGTTTCTACCATCCACTCTTAAGCATAACAAAGCTTAAGGATTGTTTTCTAAAATAAAAGCCAAAACAAATAAAGTGACCCCAGCCAAAAATGTTACTTGAAAACTGTAATTTAGCCTTTTATCACACTTAAAAATACAATTGCATTCAAGTGTTTGTTGTCTTGTGCCTCCTCCTGTCTCCTGGAAGTTTATATTTGGATTACAAGGGAAAGTGAGAACCTCGTTGCTGCCAAACTAAACCAAGGGCAGAAATTGGCTTGCTATTTTATTTTGCTTTCTGTCTGTTTAAAGCCAAAATCTGTCCCCACTGAATTGGAAGGAAAAGATGGCTGGACTCAGCCTCCTGTGTTTTTTCCATTGCTGATCAGACTATTTCTCACCTCTGCTTTAACCTCAGTCCTTTCTCTAACATGGTAATAATACATTACAAATGGAAATAACATAGTTTCTAAACATCCCTTATCCCTTAAGGGCCATCATGTCCAGTTCCACCCCTCACCCTAAGCCACTTGTGTGATAGGACCAAAAAAGTGGGGGGGGGGTGGACATAGACTCCCAGCTTGCTTTGATGTCTAGCACCACCTGCTGTCTTTGCCCAGCTGAAGCCTATGGTCCTAGAACCTGTTAGAGGGGCATGTGATCCTTACCATCCTAGGAAACCAACGTTGGGAAGCTTCTGTGTGATGATGGGTTGTCCCAGCCCCGAACTGAAAGATGAGATCTGGAAAGGGGAAGCATTCTCTTACCCACTACATCCATGTAAAACTTCCTCTAAATAGGATCACTGTGACCTTTCCCAGTGTTGAGAACATGACAGCCATGTAAAGCACACAACCTTGGAATGTCCTTAACTCCTCAGTAGGCATCATAGGACTATAGGGGCTCTAGTGGCCTGGTGGCCAAAGCTGCGAATAGAACAGATCACTGAGTGACAAAAGAATGAATTGGATGACGAAAACGTTTTGCAGGGTGTGAAGTGCTCAGATTAAAATGAAGAGGGGAGGTGGGACAAAAGTGAACACAAGCTGTTTTAGCAATTTGGGAGGGAACCCTAGAAGAGATGACATTACAAGTGATACTTGAAGGATAGGAAGGATCCTCCTACGTGGCAATTTCAGGGTCCTCTGTGGCACTTGTTCTATGTGAAGGACATCCCAGTCAGCTTTGACTCTGACCTTGGTGTCAGGCAGCACTGTCCAATGGAACTACAGCCTGAGAACCTATGCAGTGAAAATAAATGACAGTCAACAGTCACACAGTCTTGCTATGCATTCAAATGGCTGTGGCAGTCAAGTTCCACTCAATGAAATCATTGTTCAGATAGTGACGTTTGGCTGATGACTACTGATGCACAGATGTAGGAGTTGCTGCGTAGATATTTTCTCCCACAGCTTAAATACAGAGGAACGGGGGATGGGACCTGCTCTAAAGGCCCAAGCAGGAAGTGATCAAGATTCAAGTTTTATGACAACTCAGGATGGTTCCTCAAAAGGGAACTGGGCATTACTGCAGGGTTGGTGGCAGCTTTCCATGCCCATACAAGCAGATGAGGCTGAGTGTGTCTGTGCTTGAAGAGAAGAGATGCTGCCATTTTGGAGTGTGTGAAACACCAGTTGGGCATAAGCCAGTATTGGGATCATTGTATACCTGTTTTGTATGTAGTTTGTCTCTGTTCAACATCTGTGAGGAGAATACTTCTCAGGCATGTAAGTAGGTAAGAAGGCAGAGGCCCAGGGGATCCAGATACTTGTACAGGAAGGAAGCTTCAGGGTCTGCCCTTGGGGCTTTCAGAATCTGAGGTTGTACCATGATGCTTTGCAGTGTCTATAGGAATAAGAATCCATGAAGACCTGAACCACCACTGGGCTAACATAAGTCAGGGCAGAGAAGGCATGGGCTCTGAGTCTCCTCTGCCACCTACCTGCTGGAGCCCTGGAAAGCCAGTTCATATCACAGACCAAGGCTCTCTCCTCAGAATAACGTGAACACAAGAATAATGCCACACATATGCACATTGTTTGTAGATTGGTGCTCTAAGTGAAACTAGAATTAGGAACAGGCAAACCCCAGAGCAAGCCACTTTTAACGAGAGGGCTATCAAAGACAATGCCCAACCTGCTGTCTCATGACAGAAAGTGGTAAGCTGAGTTCCTAAAAGATAGCTATTGTGGACAGTGTAGAATGTGACTTGAAAAGCAGATCTCAGCAGGGGCTGAGTGACAAGGGCGGGTCACGTAGTGAAGGTTTACATGGCAATGATTTGAAAGGCGAATCCTAAGACAGACTGAATGCAAGAGACTGGACAACTTAGCTGTGCAGCTGCCTTGTTTACTCTAAGTTTTTTTCTGATGTTTGATGTAAAAGATTGGGGAAATAGGATCCACTGTGACCTCTGAAAGATAGCATTCATGCTTCCTTGTCTGCTATATGTTCAAGCTTATCTATGTTACTTACATGAAGCAATAAACATGAAGTGCAATGCCATGGGGTGTATGTCCATGAAGATGGGGAATTGTTGTCACATAGAAATAATTGAAAGAAATATGCAGTTTTCTAGGTATTCACCTTAGATACCCAAAGGTGTGATGGGCGTGGTCCAGGTAAATGGCATTAAGATCCATGTCTGGTAATCACATCCTCTCTGTGCACAGTCAAGTATAGTGATTTCATGCCTAGAGAAAATCCTGTCTTGGTCCCCATGCTACCCCAGCACACACGGAGCAAATTCAGAAGACATGATTGAGATCAGGAATTTCTATCTACTCCAGAGTGTTTTGAAGTCTTTTCAGCCTTTCTTCTTTCTTTCCTTAGGCCATGAATCCACTGCAGCTGGTCAGAAGAGCTTTGAGCCAACAGGTTTTCAAAATGTGCTCTCCGGGTTGTACAGTCCTGTGGTGTTCTCAGCCTCAGGAGCCAATCTGACAGATACACACCTCTACTGTCTGCTTGCCTGTGATCGTGACTCCTGCTGTGATGGCTTCATCCTCACACAGGTCAAAGGAGGTATGGCCAATAGGAGGGTCAGGCCTATCTAGGGATATAGGACATTTGAAGACTCAGAAACACAGAGTCTACCATTGGAATTTGTTAGCATGATACTACCATACCCAAATCAAAGATGGTATTCACATACAAAGTCAGTGGCAAATCCTGGCCTCTTTTCCATGTGAAGATTGTACCACATTTTATGCCATTAAGCTGATTTATTACAGCTCTCTTCAATTTTACAAACCAGAACAGGAGCTCTGAGAATTGAAATCATTTATTTGTTCAGTGTTATATAGCTTCTGATGGGACATGGTGGTATTTTACTCAAGATGTTTTTTTTTTTTTCCCAATATCTTACTGTTAGCTGAGAATCCTGGCAAGATCACATTCGGTCAAATTGCCTTAGCTCACTCAATGGTTCTCAGCAGTGTGTATCTCTGTATTTTATAGAAGTAAGCCCAGGAACTTAGTTAGTAGGTTAGCTTAGGAGAGGATGTTGGAGTTACACTGTGGAGCAGGATCAGATCACAGCGATTCAGTCAGGTAGGATGACAGTCTCTCATGCTGCTGACAGCTCAAGGAAACAATTGTTGGAAGATGCCCATCTGAGTTCATTGCATCAGTAGTTGTAAAAAGGAAACTGATTGGTTTTTTGTTGTTTTTATTGAAACACTATCTTTCTTATCCCGTTAGAATTCACTACATACTCAAGAATGACTTTGAACTTGTGACCTTCCTCTTTCCACCGCTTCAGTGCTATTATTAAAGACATGCTCAATCATGCCAGGTTTATATGGTACTAGGGACTGAACCTGAGCTTTTTTTATGTATGCAAAGCAAGCACTACACCAATGAAGCTACATCCTCAGCCCCAGAATGAGACTGTTTAGTTGAAAAGATGGATAGAACAACTTGATTCTTCACCATCCTTTTGGTTTCAGCCATATGATTATACAATGTGGGTTCCTGTTAGTATTTAGATGGGCAAATCCTTAACTGTCCCTCGCTTGTGCATCAACACATGTCTTTCTCCATACCCATGTTTAGAAAGTCTGTCTTCAGAGACAGGATGCCTTCTTGAACTAAACATATATTCTGTGGGCGCCACTGTTTCTCCAGATGCTGTGTTACTCAGCAGACCGTGTGATCCTTCCATGTGGAAACACTGACTTCATTTTCCCTAGGATCATATATGAAGGATCGTTTTGTTCCATGGGGCAGTGAGCCTTCCAAGCCTTTCTTTCCACGACACTGTGGTTGGCAGCCTGCTTGCTATTCCCTCCAAGTCTAACTAGTCATCAGTAAATTGCCCAGCATCTTACCCACCCCTGCCCTCACATTCAGTGCCAGAATTTGGGTCCTTGTGACATGCCTAAAAACATCTGGCTGTCCGTTCCAGACTCATCTGGTACAGTGGATGGTTGGGAGTTTTAATTTAGGGGCTTTTGGCTGGACTAGCTGAGATCTGGAGACAAAATCCTGTTACACCCTTTACCACAGCATTTGAAGTCCTTTAGCTTTCTTTAAAATCCCTCCTTTCCCTTGTCCCTCCTAGCCATCTCTCACAAAAGCTGCAGCTGCCTCTAACCTCCTCTGGCTACCTACCTCTACTTCCAATGGATGGCTGTATTTTCAATGGCAAGTAGTTAGTGATATTCCTGAGGCTCCAAGCCTGCATTGTACTGGAGGCTACTGGGAAGAGGGGTTCTAGAGAACGCCCATGCCCAAAGGTTTACATAAGTGTCACTGAAGCTGGAGGGTATGATCAGCAACTAACTGGTCTTTATCATTGGAACCTGTGGTGCCAGTGGAGGAAGATGTATGGTTTTTGACCTGGGGGTCAGGGTCAAGGGTACCAAGTTTTGAATTAAGTATGTTCCTATTCCTCCCTCCCTTCCTTCCTCCCTTCCTCCCTTCCTCCCTTTCTCCCTCTCTCCTTCCCTCCCTCCTTCCCTTCCTCCCTCCCTCCCTCCCTCCCTCTCTTTTTCCCTGGTTTTTCCTCTCAATCTTGCTCTCTTGATCACTTTTTCTCCCCCCATAAACCATAGTGCTCAGACTTCTTTTGAGATCCCACATTCTTATTGTACCCAGACTGCCCTGCGGTTCTACAGCCAGCTCAATCTGATCCTCAGTGGGGCTGCTGCTGCCCCCACCCTTTCACTATTGCTCACACACTAGAACAAAACCACTTCTTCTTTTGTAGTGTCTCAGTCTCCCACTCTGTGATATGAGGGTATCTAATGAGGTCAGTGACTCTTGAACCTGGCTGTACTGCAGAGTCTTCTGCGTGCTCCTTGTGAACATTAACTCCCCAATAGCATCTCAACCCTCATGTGACAACATGACAAAGTCTACAGCTGCTGCCAGCAACTGAACATTTCTGCAATTCTCCCTGTGTAGTATAACAGTGCCACATAAGAGGACCTCTAAGGCCATCTTTGGAAAGTGAGTTGAAAGCAGGCTTTGGTGCCCCAGTGTCACTGTTCCATCCTCAGGCAGAGTCCAGGCTCCCAGAGCAGGGCCCTCATGGTTTCCCTCACACTGGCCTCATCCCTTTGACAGGGCCCACCATCTGTGGACTTCTCAGTTTGCCTGACATTCTGGTTTGCCACATCAATGACTGGAGGGATGCCTCTGATACTCAGGCCAATGCTACATGTGCTGGAGTGACATACGACCAGGGGAGCCAGCAGATTGCCTTGAGTCTGGGAGGCCAAGATGTCCTGCAGGGTAAGTAAGCCTCTACATTTCACCGTACTTCTAAGTTTCTCTTCCCACCAGTGAGGGCTCTGTTAACTTCTTAGGTGCAGTTCTACATCTGGAGAGCTTGTACCCGTATTCAGCTTCAAATTTACCAGGGTACAGCTATATCCTCCTCACACCGACCTAATCCTCTAGGCTGTGCAGGTGCCATTTATAGTACAGAAAATGGCACCCATGAAGCTGCACAGAAAGCTAATGGCTGAGTTCAGTGATGTGTGTGTGTGTGTGTGTGTGTGTGTGTGTGTGTGTGTGTGTGTGTGTGTGTATGCAGCAAAATGTTAAGTTGATTTAGCTCTCAAAGCTTCAGGCTATCTGGAGCCAAGGTCCCTTAGGAATCTAGCATGCTCAGCTGCTGGTCCATTACCCCTGGGCCAACTGGGGCTGGCCCTGGTCCAGCTGGTTTCCTCTTTGTTGGGGTTGAGTGTGCTTTTTTTTCCGGCAGGTGGCAGAGGCAGGACAGAATAAGGAAGAAGTGCAAGGCTTCTGAAAGTCTATAGACACTCATCTCTGTCTCCTTTTTGGTGCATAAACAAACCACATGGGGAAACCAGAAGCCAAAAGACGAGAAATACTGTTCCATTAGTAGGAGGTATTGCAAAGTCGCATGTAAAATGCCTGCAGAGAAGTAAGGGTGGAGGACTACAATGAGAGACTCTGGCTATTCCCTTGGGAAGTTAGTGCACCACCCTCTTCTAATCACAGGGGTACGGGGACAGGCCTGTTAGAGATGATGATGTGAAGGGGGCAGAAACTAACAGTTCCCCATCTCCTATTTTGCTGAAGCTCTTCAGACTTTTCAGAAAAATATATAAATGTTAGAGATAACAGGCCTGCCCCCTCAATCTACAGAGAAGGGTACTGAGTTTCTGAGGTTTCCCTATACGAGTCAGGCCTCCTTTTTGCCTTTTTACCTGCCTACCCATCTTAGCAGGCTCAGTAGAAAGGGCAGACTTTTTTTTCTGTCCTAAGATGCCATTTACTGGGCCAGTGCTATTCAAAAGGTTGGCCATAGTGGGGCCAGTATCACCCACAACTTGTTAGACATGCTAAGTTTCAGGCCCCCATGCCCAATAGGCCCATGAGTCTGTGTCCTGAAAAGCAGTTCTAATAATTCTTAAATCAGTTGGCAGCTAGGTTGGAAAAGAGGATAGCAATATCACTTGTCATAGAAACAAAATACCTCATAGGACTGTTAGGTCAGATAGCACCAAGGCTGAGACCTACACCTACACAGTGGTTCAAGGAATGTACTGTCATTGGAATCACTCCTGTCTTACAGCTTTTGGGAAATAGACACACAGGAATTAAGTCACTCCTAAGGAGGAGCCTGGGCCTAAAACCAGGCTCTGGGAGTCTTAGCCACTCCAGTACTGTCAGATAGGCAGGGAGAACTTTGGATGATATTGTATCACTTTTTTAAAACACTTGCTGATACCGAGACCAATATATAGTATGCATGTTATTCTTTGAAGAATTAAATATGGCTTACTAATTTTTGGATTAATGACAGAGACCTTAAAATCCAGTGTAAAAAACACACAGGCGATCTGGATGGCATACCCAACCAAAGCCTGGAAATACACTGCAGAGTCTGGCAGAATTCCAGGGAGCCTAAGTAGCTCCTTTTGAGGGTAAACAAAATCAAACAGCTTATTTGTGGGATGGCTGCCTCACAGATGGTCTTCATTACTCTGAGAGGCACCCAGGGTGAAAACAGGCATTTCAGGAAAGACATGTGATAAGTTGGCAGCAGTAAGTCACTGAACTGCTTATGCCTGAACATGTGCTTGCTGTGTGTGTCCAAAGAGCCAGGAATGTGCCCTGGCTTGGCCTCCCTGCAAAAAAGTGACAACGGAAGGCTTTTGAAGGATTTAGGCCTTTCATCTGCTTCTCTCTCTCTCTCTCTCTCTCTCTCTCTCTCTCTCTCTCTCTCTCTCTCTCTCTCTCTCTCTCCCTCTGTGTGTGTGTGTGTGTGCTTCTGCGTCTCTCTCTCTCTCTCTCTCTCTCTCTCTCTCTCTCTCTCTCTCTCTCTCTCCCTCTGTGTGTGTGTGTGTGTGTGTGCCTCTGTCTCTGACTCTCTCTGTCTCTCTGTCTCTGTCTCTGTCTCTGTCTCTCTCTCTCTCTCTCTCTCTCTCTCTCTCTCTCTCTGTGTGTGTGTGTTATGTGTTTATCAGAAGACAACTTTTTGGGGGGTATCATTCCCTAGTGCCTTCCAGTTTCTGTTTGCAACAGGGTCTCTCACTGGCCCGGGGTTTTCCTGAGGTTAGGATAGCTGGTCAGTAAAGTTTTCAGGGATCTGCTTACCTCTACCTTACATTTCACCATCACTGGAATTACAAGTCTTTGCCTGGCTTCTTAAATGGGTTTTATGGAACAAACTTAGGTCCTCACATTTTTGAGGCAAGAGTTTACCAACTGAGAGATCTCTCCAGACCAAGCTTTGGGTTTTCAGTACAGTAGGGTGTGTGTGTGTGTGTGTGTGTGTGTGTGTGTGTGTGTGTGTGTGTGTTTTAGATTGAGGCTTTTTTTTCCAAGTTCCAACTATCTGGCCACTCACTTGTATGTCCCATGGCAATCCTCAGTAGGGTGGATTTCTTTTGTTTCTCAGATAGCTGCTAATGTCAGAGTTGAGCAAATCAGAGACCTGGACCTGGCTTAGATTTGATTTGGAAAGCTAATGTGAGTAGGGTCCTAGTTGTAGGAAGCTACAACTCAATAGAACCCATGTCCTTTAAAACAGGAAACACACCGAAGTCTGCTTTGCATTATTATTTTCATGATCCTTTGTCCCACCTGCTGAGGCTAATGACCCAGGGAATGCAGGTCAAAACTCGTTGTGTTCTGTGGTTCATTAATGGCATAACTGTGGCTCACCTCTTTATGTTGAACCCCAAGTTCTTGTGCAAACTTCCCACCATGCCCCTAGAGCCACTTTCTACCACTGTGGTACCACGTATGATTTCCTGAAAGCAGAAAATGCTTTCAAGTCATCTGTGGTTATTGTAGCAAATTGCTTGGCATCTCAGACAGTTTGGAATTCCACTCCTCAGATGTCACTTCGATCCTCATTTCTGGACTTGATCTGAATGCCAGCTCACAGCAAATTCCACTTCAAAGATGGCAAAGGAGAGATGTTAAAAGGCTACTGCAGAGAGTAGCAGAGGGTTGAAGGAGGGGTGGTGTGGGCAGCCGTGACTTAGTGGTGGTCCTCACGTGATATAACCACAACCTTGGGATGTACTCTCAACCACAAAGCACAACCTACCAGGCAGATGGCAGGCATCAGGCCAGGTGCTGAGTACAGGAGCTGCCAAGTTTTCCATCACCAAAGCCAAGGCACTTCCCAGCTAGCTGAGGTGACAGGTGTGGGCATCACTAAAGCAAAACAAGTCTGCAGTTTGTCACCATCTTAGATTCGTGGGATTGTAGGACCCCTATGCTCAGTTTCTTAGCAGAAGAAAACCAAGTTCTATCTAAGTTTTCTCAACCCATCTAGGGCTGATTTCCAGTGCCCACACCAAATGAATGTTTCTATCACCAACCCCACAGAATACTAAGAAATGGTCTTGTACAATCTGAGCCCACAGCAGGTACACACAGAAAGTTTTCCCCACAAACTACCAGGCGTGGATGCTGTGTGAGAGTGCTGGCTTTCTGCTTAGACTTTGAGTCTGAGACTAAACAGGGGAAAAATGAGGAGTGTTTACCACCAAGAGGAGAGGGTATAAGAAATCTAGTTTTAGCCAGTGTGGCATCACAGGAAGAGAACTTGCCATAAAGAAGAGAAGCCCAGCTTTAGTGGGAGGGGAGATTAATGGGGGAAAGAAAAGAATATGAGGCATTATCATGGTCAAAGCACATAATAAATGTCAATGAAAATGTCTTTATAAAGCCCATCACTACATATAATGAATATGTGGCAATAAAAATGCTAAAGAATAGTTAATAGCATTAGCAATAAATTAACTAAGAAAAGCTGCCAATGAGTGGATAGGGATCAGATGTGAAGGATCTGAAGGTAACATTGTAAAGTGTTGCTAGCATTCAGTTGGAAGCTCCAGTCAGTTTTTACATTTCATGATTTATATATTTGGTGTTTGTGTGTGTGTGTGTGTGTGTGTGTGTGTGTGTGTGTGTGTGTGTGTGGCCTGAGCACCCATGCCACCATAAGCATATGAAGTCAGGGGACAACTTGACTAAGTCAATTTTCTCCTAACATGTGGGATCTGGGGATCAAATTTAGGGCATCAAACTTGGTGGCATGTGATCTTACTTACATCCTCTTGACCCCAGCTTCATTAAGGATATCAGAATCCCAGCAGTGTGTAATGTCAGGAAATACTCTCAAAATGGGACTACCCAAAAGTTTTGTTGTTTTTGTCATTGTTGTTGTTTTTTTCTTCTTTTTCATTTTGTCTTTTTTATTGGATATTTTATTTACATTTCAGATGTTATCTCCTTTCCCCATTCCCTCCCCACCAAGAAACCTCCTACCCTATCCCTCCTTTCTTCTGCTTTTATGATGATGTGTCCCCATTCACCCACCCACTCCCACCTCCCTGCCCTCAAATTCCCCCATACTGGGGCATCCAGCCTTCATGGGACCAAGGACCTCCTTTCCCACCTATGCCCAACAAGGCGATCCTCACCTACATATACAGCTGGAGTCATGGGTCCCTCCCTATGTGCTCCCAGGCTGGTGGTTTAGACCCTGGGAACTCTGCTTGGTTGGTATTGTTGCTCTCCTCATGGGGCTGCAAACCCTTTCAGCTTCTTCAGTCTTCTCTTTAACTGCTTCATTGGGAACCCCATGATCAGTTCAATGGTTAATTGTGAGCATCTGCCTCTGGATATGTCAGACTATGGCAGACCTCTAAGGCTCTAAGACCTCTATACAGGCTCCTGTCAGCATGTACTTTCTGACATCCACATCAGCGTCTATCTTTGGTGACTGCACATGGGATGGATACCCAGGTGGAGCAGTTTCAGGACAGCCCCTCCTTCAGTTTCTGCCCTACACTTTGTCTCTGTATTTGCTCTCATAGGTATTTTGTTACTCCTTCTAAGAAGGACCGAAGCGCCCACACTTTGCTTTGCCCACACATGAGCTTCATGTGGTCTGTGAGTTGTATCTTGGGTATTAGAAACTTTTGAGCTAATATCCACTTGTCCATGAATATATACCATGTGTGTTCTTTTGTGATTGGATTACCTCACTCAGGATCATATTTTCTAGTTCCATCCATTTGCCTAAGAATTTCATAAATTTATTGTTTTTAATAGCTGAGTAGTACTCCATTGTGTTAATGTACCACATTTTCTGTATCCATTCCTCTGTTGAAAGACATCTGAGTTCTTTCCAGTTTCTGGCTATTATAAATAAGGCTGCTATGAACATAGTGGAGCATATATCCTTGATATATGTTGGAGCATCTTGTGGGTATATGTCCAGGAGTGGAAAAGCTGGGTCCTCAGGTAATGCTATGTCTAATTTTCTGAGGAACTGCCAGACTGATTTCCAGAGTGGTTATACCAGCTTGCAATCCCACCAACAATGGAGGAGTGTTCCTCTTTCTCCACATCCTCACCAGCATATGCTATCACCTGAGTTTTTGATCTTAACCATTCTGACTGGTGTGAGGTGGAATCTCAGGGTTGTTTTGATTTGCATTTCCCTGATGACTAAGGATGTTGAACATTTCTTCAGGTGCTTTTTGGTCATTTGAGTTTCCTCAGTTGAGAATTCTTTGTTTAGCTCTGTACCCCATTTTAATAGGTCTATTTAATTGCCTGGAGTCTAATTTCTTGAGTTTTTGGTATATATTCGATATTAGCCCTCTATCAGATGTAGGATTGGTAAAGGTCTTTTCCCAACCTGTTGGTTGGTTGCCGTTTTGTCCTATTGACAGTATCCTTTGCCTTACAGAAGCTTTACAATTTTATGAGGTCTCATTTGTCAATTCTTGATCTTAGAGCATAAGACGTTGGTGTTCTGTTCAGGAACTTTTCCCCTGTGCCCAGTTATTCGACATTCTTCCCAACCTTCTCTTCAGTGTATCTGGTTTTATGTGAAGGTCCTTTATCCACTTGGAGTTGAGCTTTGTACAAGGAGATAAGAATGGATCAATTTGCATTCTTCTACATGCTGACCTCCAGTTGAACCAGCACCATTTTTTGAAAATGCTGTCTTTTTTTCACTGGATGGTTTTAGCTCCTTTGTCAAAGATCAAGTGACCATAGGTGTGTGGGCTCATTTCTGGATCTTCAATTCTATTTCATTGATCTTACTGCCTGTCTCTGTACCAATTCTATGCAGTTTTTATCACTATTGCTCTGTAGTACAGCTTGAGGTCAGGAATGGTGATTCCCCCAGAAGTTCTTTTATTGTTGAGAATAGTTTTTGCTATCCTGGGTTTTCTGTTATTCCAAATGAATTTGCAAATTTCTCTTTCTATCTCTATGAAGAATTGAGTTGGAATTTTGATGGAGATTGCATTGAATTTGTAGATTGCTTTTGGCAAGATGGCCATTTTTACTATATTAATCCTGCCAATCCATGAGCATGGGAGATCTTTCCATCTTCTAAAATCTTCTTCAATTTTTTTTCTTCAGAGACTTGAAGTTCTTGTGATACAGATCATTGTTGTTGTTCTTAACTGTTTTGGTTATCCTCCAGTGTCATAGGCTTGGGACCCTTCCCATATTATTCTGTTCTGTTTTTGAGCAAGATCGCTGAAGTCTGGCCAACGCTGGTTTTGCACCCAAGTGTTGGAGTGGTACTCCATGAGGCTTTGAGAGATTCTGTATGGAAAGCAGAGTTCTCAAGTCAGGAGGATCTTAAGGGGATTATGAGACAATTGTAAATGTTGGTGACCAGTGAGAACAAGCACGAACAGTCTCACCAAATGACAATCTTCTGCAGGTCTGACACTCTTGGAGGGAACTCAAGACGGCTTTAACAGCTTCCAGCAGGTCTACCTCTGGAAAGGTGAGCTCCAAGGTGGGGAAGCAAGGGTGACAGAAGTGTGACTTCTTGAGTTTAGCCCCAGTTTATTTCCACAAGGTACTCTGCTCTGTGGAGGGGATACAGACTTATGTTTTGTGGGCATGACTTTTATGGTGCAGAAGGCTCTTACGGCTCGTTAGAGGAGACGCATAGTCTAAAGAAATGCCATGTGAACACCAACATTTATGAGCGTTTTTAAAAGACTAAATTTTAATAGTTACAGTGTCACAGGCAGTCTAGTTATAGCCCTGAGAGATTGCCCAGTGTTTGGTACAGGGCCAAGCCTGCTCATCTGGGTGGCTTGATCTATCCCTGCCTTGAATTTAGTTGCTGGTTGTGAGTCATGAATGTTGTTATTTGGCTGCCTCACTATTACCAGTGATCTTATCTTCTTCCTAGATTCTGACATGGGGTCTCGGCCTGAGTCTATGGGATGTGAAAGGGGAATGGTGCCGAGGTCAGACTCTCCAGAAGGAGCAGGTATTGACTGGGAAGTGTTTATACAGCTGAGTCCGGGCTACAGAGACAAGATGGTGGTACCCAAGGTCTAATCAATGGATGAGCCTCTTATTATCATTCTTGAAACCTTGGAACCTCACAATGTATCTAATTATGCCTCCAGTCTAATTATCCCCTCATAAACACAGATTACTGCAGTGGGCAGTCAGAACAGAATGTAAAGTGACTTCATTGCCAATTCCCACTGCTGCTGAAACAGAAACAAACACAGTAACCATAGCAGGAGAAACTGGGTCCTTAAAGAGCAGAACTTAACTGAGCATGTGTCCAGGACTCCACTCATGTCAACCCTGTAGCACCTAGAGAAGTGTTACTATGTGTTAGAAAATATCAACTGTGCCAAAATGAGCAGTCTGCAGGGAGTCATGGCAGGCAAAGGAGGAGTTAATCAGGGCAGGGATTAAGGTTGAGCATAGGGAAGGTATGAGAATACCTCACTTCTAGAACCTAAAGCTGTTTTTTTTTTTTCTATAGGTGGCATTAAGAACCAGGGAGAATGGGAGAAAGAGAGAGGTACAGAGGGATAGAAGGGAAGTCTGATGACAGAAGGGGAGTATCATAGCCCACCCAGTGCTGCTATAACAAAATTACAGACTAGCTAATTTAAAAGAAATGAGTGTATTTGGCTCCTAACTGCTGGCAAATCTAGGATTGGATGCCTGCATGTAGTGAGGGCTGTCCTCTGTGCAATAACATAGTCGAAGTCATCAAAAGGGTTCAAGAGAGTAAGAGGGAAATCAGTTTACTTTTATTGCCCACCTTGCTGTACAGCAACCTTCCCACTGTGCATTAGCCTCTGACCCTGGATTCTGACATGACTTAGCTAACAGGAGTATGGCTGGCTGAAAGTTCCAAACAGAAGAATCTGGTGATGTGTCACTTTGGTTGGCAGAACTGATATCTGAGGCCACCCAGAAATGGGCTGAAATATTAGAGGGATTTTCTGCCTTAGGTAGAAAGGAGGACCAGAGGACTCAGCCTTTGTCCAAATCAAAATTCTGGGTTTACAATAGGGTTTTTAAGATTTTCTGAACTCCTTTGCCTGACCAGATTGATACCCTGTCATTTCTAGCCCTGCTCTGGCCTCAGGTCATGTAAGAATGCTTTTGTCTCTATCTGTGCTCTGTCCCCAAGTCGACTTCTTTCTGTTCCATGCTTACTAGATAGGTGTAACACTCACTTGCTTCTTCTTTTGCAGATGTGGCAACAGAACTTTTCTCCCCTGTGAACATTTCCCAGGTCATTGTCAACACAAGCCACTCACTGCCCAGCCAGCAGTACTGGCTCTTCACACACCTATTTTCAGCAGAGCAGGCAAACCTGTGGTGCCTCTCTCGTGAGTATCCTTAGAATGCAACTCTCTTCAGACCATGTTTCAACAGCACCTGAAAACTAGAGAAGTTTAAATTCATTGGTATAACTTAAGGGTCAGTACATTCTTAGCATAAAAGTGAGGCGTGAGCCCAGATTTCAGGATGGTCACATTGAAGGTAGTTTCTGCTTAGCAGCCAGAACCTATCTTCCATCCATCTATTCATCCATCCATCCATCCATCCATCCATCCATCCATCCATCCATCCAATGTAGAATATGCATTATGTCCTAGGACTTACATTTGACTGAGTGGATAAGAACCAAACCAGAATCAGCCATGCCTTTTTCTTAAAGAAGCTCATAGGTATCTTTGGCAAGACTGGCATAGGTAGAGAACAGAGTGCTCATGCACAAATCCATAGTCTCTGGTCTGCTAACTGTTAGTGCCTCTGACAAGCCATAAATAGAGACGTGGAGCTTTCACCATGTTGTCTCCTGTGTTGCTGGGTTTATGTCTGACTTCTTATCTCACTTTGGCTCTGCTTATACTCAAAGCAACAATATTATCTGTTTCCCCACTTCATAGATTCTAAGTGTTTTTGTTTAGGCTTTCATGGATATCATGGGTGTATTTGATATTTTTGCCAAGTTGACACAAGCTAGGGTCAGCTAGTTTAAGAAAATTCTTCTATTATATTGGTTCTATGAGACATTTTTCTATCCCACTGTGAGCAATGCCACTCCTGGGCTGGTGGCCCTGGGTTGTATAGGAAGACAGGCAGAATAGGTATAAAGAGTAAGCCAGTAAGCAGCATTCATTCATAGACTGCATCAGTTCTTGCCTGTAGGTTCCTGCCTTGAATCCCTTCTTGATAGACAATAAACTGTAGGTAGAATAAAGCTTGTCCTCCCTAGGTCATGTGTAGTTATGGTGTTTATCTCAGCAGTAGAAAAGTAAACTAATGCAGTAGGTCATTGCCTTGAAAGAGTCCCCAGATGATTCATCCTACTTAAGGCCTTTCATGGACTAAACACCAACTGTCCTCTTGCCTTTAGGGTGTGCCCAGGAATCAGTTTTCTGTCAACTTGCAGACATAACAGAAAGTTCACCTTTGTATTTCACCTGCTTCCTATACCCAGAAGCTCAGGTCTGTGACAATGTCATGGAATCTAATGCCAAGAACTGCAGTCAGATTCTGCCCCACCCACCAATGGCCCTCTTCCAGAGGAAAGGTTAGTACTGTGTTATTTATAATCTGGGCAGTTGATGGGCCATCACTCTATCGGGTCATAAATGGTACAATTCACTTCTTTTTCCTTTAAAAATAATGCTCTACACACACACACACACACACACACACACACACACACACACACAAATAAAATGTGACTATGAATGTTTTAAAGACAGCAAAGAGGAATACATGGGACTAATTGGATGAGGGAAAGGAAAGAGGAATATAGTATAATTATATTATAATCTCGAAAACTAATATACACATATATTTATGTTATTTATTTATATATTAATAAATATATAGAGATAGATAGTTGTACAAATAGATGATAGATAGATAGATAGATAACAGTAAGATTATCCATAGTCCTTAAGAGATGTGAAGCCATTAAAAAGGACATCAGGTGACACTTTAGAGTGGTCTGCTATGCTCTGGGGTCTCACCTCACTTGCACCAGAATTTCGTGCAACTGTGTGTACAGAGATCTCAGAAACAGTGACTTTTACACCGTTACAGTTGCTTTCTCTCTTCAAGGGCAGCGATTATGTCATTTTGTTATCATGATGGTGATGCCATTTTTCTCACCCTGTTCTCCCAGCAGCTTCTTCTTCCATCTTCTTTTCCACGGCTCCTCATGTTTGGAGGCCCTCAGTTTCTCCTCAAATGTCAGAGGCCACAGGCTGTGGAGCAGCTCTAACTGTTTTCTGAGAGCTTCTTGACTATGGGTTTCTCTTATGTATACTCTGGTTCAGTCACTTTTGGTGGGATTGCTCATATCAATACTCCTAGGCCCTTTGCCAGAGAAGTCTCATAGTGCTTGGTCTGGGTACACTCGCTAGCAAGGTAGAAGAGTATTGGCTCTCTGGGAATCCTAGACCATGCTCTTAAATTCTTTGTGGGGTTTGTGTGACTACTATCCAGGGCTGCTAAGAGACTGTCTCTTCTGCATCTTGGAAGAGATTCAGAATAAATCTTCCATTTTTGCCCTGTGGAAAGGGCACTTAGTCTACCCTTTCCCCTGGAGATGCAGGTGAGCAGAGGCAAGTCCAATCATGATTGCTTCACACAGAGGAGCAGAAGCTGCCTTCTAAGACTCCAAAGACTCCTGAGATTGTATGTTCCATTGCTATCTGACTCTCATTTCCCCATGGGCTAGAGCCTTTTAAAGAGTTACCACCATGAAGGCCTTGGTTCCATTCCAAGCACCTAATAGTGGTTCATATCTGTAACTCTACCACTCAGGAGATAGAGGCAGGGAGATCAAAAGATCAAAGACATCCTTGGCTAAATATTGAATTCACGGCTACCTTAGGCTATACCACAGCCGATCTCAAAAATCAACCAACCAAATGGAATCTCCTGAGTCTTAGTCTAGTAAGATTTGGGGAACAAATAGATGAGTTTAATCAGCCATCTTCCTAGAAGTTCAGTTTGGGTTCTACTACCCATTACCCTATACTTTCAAAAGTATAGTAGTTTTTAATTTGTTTTTCCTCTGTGCAGTTGTGCTGAATGATAGAGTGAAGAACTTTTACACTCGCCTGCCATTCCAGAAACTCACAGGGATTTCCATCAGAGACAAAATCCCCATGTCTGGAAAACTCATTTCCAATGGGTAAGTGGCCAAGTGCTTTCTCTAAGCTTATTATTAAGACTCCTAGGGTTCCACAAAAAGGTGGTGTCTCAGCCTTTAGAGACAGCAACATAACAACAATACAACCCAAAGCTAAGGATATAGATTGACAGACCAGAAATCCTCGATGAAGGCAGATGACATTAAATCCTACATTCTGTGCTAGCCTGCAGTCTGCTGAGGAAGCAGATATCCTGAGCAGTCCTGTCAGTTGATAAATGTGATCAAGATTTTCATAAACTTCTTCCTTTGGAGTCTTTCAGTGTTGAGTTTAGTGTCTGGAGAGCAAGTGAAATTTTTATCAGAGCCTTAGCTTCTAGGAAGGCTTATTTCTCACCTCTACAATCTATTGTTTACCAGAAGCTGCTATTTCTTTATTGGTGTTTTGCTAGTTGTTACAACTGAGGATGAGGTTCTCTCAGCACACTTTCATCCATCTCACTTTTCAGAATTCCCAAGGATGTATTTGCCTATCTGCATTCCCGAACCTTCCCTGGACCTCCCAAATTTGAGGACCTGGGAGGAGATTCATGAATCAAGATTTTAGGGAAAATCCCTAGTGAGTCTTTGGTATTTTAGTAGTCACTGATCCATGAATTGTTAATATGTGAAGTGCTGTTGAGTTTTGGAATTGCATCATGTTGCTGGCAACTAAGTGATATTTCTGAGAATGGAACGCAAAAGATGGCACAAGCAGCTTTGTCTTGAGATCCAGATGGACATCATCTTTTTAAGGGAGGGGATAGCAGGGTCTAAACCACCAGCTTAGGAGCACATAGGGAGGGACCCATGACTCAAGCTGTATATGTAGGGGAGGATGGCCTTGTTGGGCATAGGTGGGAGAGGAGATCTTTGGTCCCATGAAGGCTGAACACTGAGTGGGGGGGATTCGAGGGTGGGGAGGTGGGAGTGGGGGGCATAGAAGCAGGAGGAGGGGGATGGGATAAGTGGTTTCTGCGTGGTGGGGGAATGGGGTAAGGGGATAAAACTTGAAATGTAAATATAATATCCAATAAAAAAGGAAAAAAAGAGAAAAGTATAAAAAAAAAATAAGGGAGGGGATAGAAGCTAGATGTCACCATACCGGGATGAGGGTATAGAAACCAGATATGTTTTGTTGGGTGTCACCATGCTGATTTTTTTATTTACATTTCAGATGCCATCCCCTTTTCCCATTTCCCCTCCCTAGAAAACCCCTGTCCCATGCCCCTCCTTTCCTTTTTGCTTTTATACAATTTTTTAAAATGTTAATCAAAGGATTTATAAGTTTGGTAATGCTCAATCAGAAGCGTAACCCAATACCCAACCTAGATATAAAAACTATCTTAGACTGGTGGAGACATGTGAACATCTGCCTCCATGCCCCCTCTCTCTTTCTCTCTCTCATCACCTAGCTTCTCCTCTTCTTCATCTTCTCTCCTTACTCCACCTCTTCCTCTCAGTACTCCTTCCCACTTAGCTCCTCCTACATATCACTCTTCCTGTTAAAGTAAAACTTTTCTCTCAAAATACAATTAGAGCATACTTATTCCTAATTGTACCAGTGAGGTACAAGATAGTCCTAATACCCAGTCCATCATTCTGTTGACTAACCAGAACCTCTGTCATCTCTTCTAACTAAAACACTTACTTTTGATCCTGGCTTTTTTTTTTTTTTTTTTTTTTTTTTTTTGGCTTTAGAATGAATGTCAGCTGAAAACCATCTACTCAGATCTTTTCTCTCAAAGTAAATAGCCAGGGTTGGCTATGAGACTATAGTTCTTCAACCCCGTCAGAAATCCAGAATGACTGAGTTAACTGAAGTTATGGGAAGCACTAAACATAGCTTCTAAAACTTAGCCAATTTATAGAGACCGCTGAACACCTGAAAAGCCCCTATACTACTGAATGTTGGAGCATCAAATCTTCAGCCTTCTGGCCCAGAGTCATCTGACAGACCTTAGTGATGCAGGATTATTAAGGGCTGATTACTCCGTCTAGGCAGATATAATCAGTTGACTATTCTGCATGTGTGTCCTTTTCTGGACAGTAATTTGTCTGTAGATGGAGAGGGGCAATTCTTGCCTAGTGGCTGTCACCACACAACTGGAGTAACTCCAAGGATGCTCAATTTCTTCTTAGGTACTGGGACAGGAACTGGTGGGTCAGAACTTATGATATGCTACAAAAACCAATAGTCCAGGCTGGAGATTAACAGTGGGCTTTAAAACGGAGGAGGAAGCAATAGGTATAGGCAGGTAAATAACTAGGCAGGAATCTAGGGCAGTAAAGCCCAGGAGATGACTTAACATCTTCTCGGCAGAGATGCACTGGAAAACTACCAAGCAGACACAAGGTTCAACACTGGGATATGACTTGGATTTAGGAAAGAAGATCACAAATGAGTCAGGATCATGATACCAGAAAGGACCAAGAGGTTAAGGACTCTCAGGAGTCAGGAGTGATTGGTCAGATCAAGACATAGGATCAAGGCAAAGGAATATTCAGAGCTGGGTTCCAGAGCATTGGCTTGAGGCGCTAGAGCCCTTCTGCCACGAAGCTGCAGGCAAGGTCTTACAACTCCACTAGATGGATGAACAAGGATGATCCTGGAGAGGGACTGACTGAGTGAGTAAACTAATGCAGAACCTGAAGATAATGTTCCTGAGAAGAGTAGAAATTTGTCTGCAGGGAGATAGAATGAGAGTGTTGGCCAAAGCACCCACACTTTAAGTGCTTACAAAGAAATCTAATCCTCTAAGTTCTAGTGATTCCATTCATTCTGCACATCAGGATTCGGGTGCCCACAGGAAGCTTCACATATGTCTTCTCTTCTCACTGCAGGTTCTTTGAGTGTGAGCGGCTCTGTGACAGGGACCCATGCTGCACTGGCTTTGGTTTTCTAAATGTCTCCCAGCTGCAAGGTAAGACTAATGAAGGAGGCAGCCCCTGACCCCAGGCATATACATCAATCTAGAAACACTCATGTTTATAATCCTATATTGTCCTTAGCCTCTCCTCATGGCAAGGAGGATAAGTTAACCTCATGCACAGAAATGAAATGGGGGCTAGGAGAGGCAAGTGGCTCATCACCATAAAGTTTGCATTGTAGCTGTTCTGGTCTATGATCTACCCACCTCATATACAGATCTATCTGATCCCAGGGCTGCCCCTTCTTGTTTTCATACTTCATTTATATGTCTTCTACTGTACTTTCAGAGGTGTCCAGGCAGCATGATTGGCTGAACTTTAGATAAATCACATAATCTATATTGAACACTCACCCAGTCACTAACTGATAATGTGATTCTCGACAAGTCACTTATTATCTAACCAGGCCTTAGATAGAATCCTCATCTATAAACCAGACCCAGTGAAATGATACTCACAAATCCAGATCACCTCTTCTATGCATGATTAACAGGTATTCTGTTAGGGGCAGCTACTTCCTTTCCTGGACTCATAGGCTATAGCTTATAAATAGTTGGTCTGGATTTGTTGGGATGGCTGAGTCCCCACCTTGAATACAGTACAGAAGTCCTAGCATCTGTTGAGCAATGGCTTTCAATATCCTCGCTCAGTTCATATTTCCCACTGTTACACCTTCCTGGACTCCTGTGTTCTCCTGCAGGAGGAGAGGTGACCTGCTTAACTCTGAACAGCCTGGGGATTCAAACGTGCAGTGAGGAGAATGGAGCAACCTGGCGCATTTTGGACTGTGGCTCTGAGGACACTGAAGTCCACACCTATCCCTTTGGGTGGTACCAGAAGCCTGGTGAGTTACCTGCTCTTGGCAGATGTGTCTGCTGTTGACCGTATCCGAAGCCTGCATTAGGATGATGTCTTAGGATCAGGAAAAAGATTACTCAGAATTCACTGGATACTAATGACAGAAATGGATTCTATATAATTTAAGAAGAAAAGAAATGCCTCGGAGACTGCTCATTTACTTAAAGGAAAGATTATAATTAGGTCTCAGGAAAGATGAATCAAGACCAGGTTCACAGGTATAGTTAGCTAGGGTATATAGTCAACTTCTTTAGTTTGCCACTTGTGGTTGCTTTAGAGGAGCTGCTCATGGTATCTTATAGAAGCCTTACATTCAGGGTCAGGTTGCCCAGCATAGTCTATGAATAGCCCTACTGCTGGAGGGAGAAAGGGGTAGCATGAGTGGAGGGCTCAGAAAATACAGAGGTACTAGGAGAAAGGAGGCTTAACTCCCTTAGGTACTGTGGCTGGACAAGCAACAAAGTCAACAGTGTTCACTCTGCTATGATCCCTTGGTCTCCTCACGTGTTAGTTTTTATCCTCTGTAAGGATGATGAACTATATGGCAGTGCCAGGGAAGGAAGGGGGCAGCCTGCCTACATTTTTAGGCATGTAAGTTAGCATTTCAGGAAGGACAGCTTGTGTAGGTCATGAAGGCAAGTGGCTGCATCATCTAAGACTCATTTCCAGGTCTGTTTTAGGAGAACAATCTGAAATCAATGAAGAAAAGAGTAGATATTTCTGTATGTCCTCAGATAAAGTTATAGTCACATTTGATGTTAGCATCCTTCCTCCATAGGACAGGCTAAGACGCATACCACTCCTTAGCTTCTGTCAGTAGGACAAGTGACTGAGGTTCACTTATCCCATCCACCTAGGTTCTGGGTGTCTACGGTGTAGACAACTGCACAGAAACTAGAAGAGACTAGCCATCAGATTGTGTCTCAGGAGCACACTCATGAAGATGTCTCAGAGATGAAATTATTGTCTCAGGAAGTAACAGAGAAGGTGAACAGAAGATCAGTGTCCCCAACCTGACACATATGACACTTCTTTCTTAATTCCATTTTTGAGTGAATCTGTACAGTACTGGCTGTTCTTGACACTTCCCTAGAAACTAGGGTTATGTAATAGTTGCTGTAACTGAAGACTTCGAGAAGTGGAACTTCAGTCTCCATAGTCTTCATACTGTAAAACCACCATTTCCCTACCTAGTTTGGGTAATGAGAGAAAATGGACATTCTTCCTGTGCCTGCTGTGTATCAGAAACATGCTAGATCTACATGAGCCTTTGCATTTCGCATTATGGGAGCTCAGTGGAATAACTTACAAGCAACTGATTCATCAGCTGAAAAGAGTTAACATGATAGAACAGCTGCTCCTGGTGTGGTCTTTCTTGCCCAAGTCATGTTGTAACTAAAGGGTACAGTTTGTTTTCTAGTGCAGTGCTTGCCTTAGCCTTGCTTATGTATCTATGTGTTCTTTAGTTTTGTGGCAGTTAATATGGACAAGATTATTTCTAGGCTAGAAGACATCTTCCTGCTAATCACTTGATTTGTCATGATTTGAGAGGTTGCTCTGTTGGAGTTTTCTTTTCTTTCAACACCTTGAATATTTTTAGGTAAAAAAGCGGGGAGTTGTATAATGAAATTGCCTCTGTGGACTTATATTTCCATACAGAGACATCTCTAGGCATTACCTTGAGGACCAGGGAGGATAGGAGCATGCTTGCTTAATACAGTAGTCCTATATAACCCTCATAGACAGCTGGAAGCCTTAAGCTGCTTCAGAGCTATGCCCTCCTTGTCTGTCCTCTTACCTTTTCACCCCACCAGCATCTGGAAAAGTCCACTTTCCATTTTAATTTGACTACGAAAGAGTTGGACAGAAGAAGCTTAAGCAGTAATTCATTTGTTCAGAATGTGATGGAAGTCAGGCCAAGCTGTTTCAACATCTTGACAGGCTGGCAAGGATAAGAACCCAAGGTACTCCTGGTTCCAACAGGTTCCAGCTGCTCTGGTCCTTTTCATCTGACAGCCTGGAGTGCCAGGGTCTTCCAACACATATTCTGTGGTTCAGGATAGGGACTCAGGAGTCCTGATCAGAAGCCACATGGCAGACAACAAAAAGTCTTATCAAGGCTGTCACTCAACAGCAAATACTGCCACGTCGAGAACCCTGTGGTGTAACAGCCTGGCCTCTGTTCATGAGCTTTCATACTAGAGCTCAGCACTTTGGAAACACTATCTCATTAAATCCTCATTCTCCTGTCAGAGGGGAAAGGAGAGAGGCAGGGAGGCTCAAGGGTACATAGCAAATGGTTGACAGACCTGGGACCCAGTTAATTTGACCTCTTAAGTGGCTATGTCACATGGCAGAGTGAGAATGATCCTGGTTTCCTGACCTCCAGGAACTCTCTGTCTTAAAGGGATCAACAGATGTTGAGGAGGTAAACTCTTGTTGCTAGGATTCCCACCTTTAGGCTGGAGCCTTCAAAACTTTACTGGGTATCTGCTCTGGTGTTCTGTGCTGGTCACTGAGCAATGGGAGAACAGAATGTTGCTGGTTTTCAAAGGCATATCCTAGAGAGGCCAGAGTGAGCATGTGTACACTGCCTACAGAAAGTCTGATTGCCGAAAGTATGGTCAAAACAGAAAGAGAAGCCATGGTCTTTGTTTTTGTATCAACTAATCATATATCATAGCAGAGAAGACTCTGTACAGGCTAGAGAAGGTGGCCTACACACAGGCAACACTGAGTCTCAGCTTTGAAGGGTGGGCCTGCTCCTAACTGCCTTCCCTTAGCCAGTTCTTGCACAAGAGACATACTTTCACTGAGGAACTCTGATAGGGAGAAGCTGTAGGAGTTCAGACCTGCTACAGTCACAAAGAAAAGTGGCCCTTCTTAAACACTGGCTGTCTGCAGACACCATTCTGTGCATGCACATGGTATCAGGGTACTCCTAGTGGGGACAATTCTTTTCCTTTCCCCCATGCATTTTCTGACCAGAGAATTAAATCACAGCAATGCCACAGGTGTTCATCCTTTGGATGAAGAGGTAGAAGACTGTAAAAGGGAAGGAAGAACTGCTCTTTTACAGGAATTATGCCAAAGAGACTTGAGGGAAAAGTGAGTCTGAGATAAAGAGTAGATGACAGAGGAGCAGAAAGTAAATACGTGAGAAACATATGATCTTCACACCTCATGGCTTCAGCAAAGAGGGCTGCATGCCAGCCATTACATCCTGACTTGTTTACTCTCACTGTCCCCACAGAGGCTGAAACAAAGCTGAGTCCTCCCATGTCCAGGAAAAAAGTACCAGGATCACAGAAGCATCAAAACAGGTCCCCACAGATCCTGTAGTAATGGGCTTGTGGATACTACTTTCCTCAAGTTCATGCAATTTCTGGTGTTTCTTAGCACAGAAAGGTAGAAGTCTGGGGCAACATTATGAATGAAAATGAGTTGTCTGTAGACTTCCCCAGGAGCAGGACCCAGAAAAGAAACATTCTTGGTGTCCAGAAGACCAGGTGTGTATGAGTGCAGGACCCTGCGGTTACTCAGGTCCATATATCATAAGCCTAGCACTTCCTGAATGGGTAGAAACAGACCCTGATAACCCCTGCATCTTAAAGAAGATTGCCCCCTCCACCCCATTCATATGTGCACCACATAGGCTTCAGTGGGGCTACATTTGGCTTTGTTCACTAAGTCAAATGTGTCTTTTTAAAATAACAGTCACAGCTCTGGGTCCTTTCTTCTTCTAGGTAAGGTTCCTCAAAACCCGTTGAAGTTACAGACACAAAAGAGACAGAGACATTAGGAAGGGAATGACAGTCTCTCCTAGTTATCCTTGGGACCCACACAGATGGTGCCACATTTACAGAGCTCTATCCCCCATCCTCCCTCCCATCATACCAACATGCTCACACTTACCAGGCACCATGTGTTCCTACCGTTGGCCAGCAGCCAGCATTCCCTCACCATGGTGCCTTCTATCTACTCACAAGCTAATGAGGTAAGGCTTATTCTATTTCTTACACCCAGATAAGATGAGATTGGAGCTTTTTTTTTCCTCTAGAACTTCTGACACAAAATGTGTAGTCCCATCTGCAACCAAGATCCCAAGTCTCTAGACATAAGCTGGGTGTATACTGATTCTTTCAGTTCTCTTGCAAAATACCTGAAGCTTAAGTCAGAACTCAGAACCTGTGCAAAGGGTACAATCTTACAAGCTTCTCCACTACTTGCTAACTATAAGCTCAGGGCCTCCTGTTTTTCCAGGCAACTGACTGTAAGTTAAAAATTTCCATTTCTCCCCCTATTGTCCAATAGTTTGCCATAATAACTCAGGGAATACAGAAAGACCATTAGCTACTATTCATAGTTTACTAGGGCAGATTCAACTGGGACTGGGCTAGGGTGTGGCTCAGAAGTAGAGTGCTTCTCTGGCATATGTAAGTCTTGGGTTCCATCTCTACCAAGGCAAGCAAACAAAAACCAAATCTTTACAATCTAATAGCTGTGTGGAAGACAATGTGGAAAGTGGGGTAGAGGATCCCTTGCCTCTCCTGGCCGTGTGCTCACCAGCTGTGGAGCTTTCAGCAGCTGAGGAGCTCTGTACCAGGAAATAGGATGAAGTCCTGATGCTCAAATCTTACTACATGCCAGTTTCATAAATGCTTGTTGTATTCCCTGAGGTCAATACTCAAACAGACCATGGCTTGTTTCATGCCACTGGATTAGTACTGGAGGCAGATCTAGGAAGCAGTATCTACAAGTGGGTGCTGGGAGCTTTGTCTTAGTTGCCTGTCTGTCCTCAGTCCATAGGCTTCAGTTGTTTCTAGCTTTTCGGTAGAACCACACACAATACAAACAGAGCTCTCTGTAGATTTCAGCATAGATTTCTAGGACAGTGTACCCAGATAACAAGAAGTACACATTTGGATAAACACCCACAGCAGATGAACAGACTGTTCCCTAATGGCTCTACTTTTGGGTTCCCTATTCTGAGCTTCTTCTGGGAAGGGACAACAAAACAGGCTGAGACTGGAGTCCCAGATACAGACCTGGTACAAAGGGGTATGGGGGTTGTTGTTATCAATTGTGGTCATTCTTTGTGATGTTTTCAGTATGACGGTGTGTGTATTCTCAGCTCAGAGGTTGGTATAGGAAAACCTATATCAACCTCTGATATATCAAGTCTCAGAAATATCAAGTCTCAGGCTGATCTCTGGCCCCTCCTTGAGGCAACTTTAATGTCAGCGAATGTTTGGCATTTGATGTCTATAAATAATAACAAGTGGTGCCTCCAGGAGAGTGGAACAAAGGGAGAGAGACGAGGGTGTGACTGAAGGTCTGGAACCTTGAGAGGCCGGGGCTCTTACTAGTTACCACAGAACAGGGTGACTTATAAGGAGATATCTCTCACGGTTTTGGAAGTAGGAAGGCCAATTAATGGTAACATGCTGGCATCTGGAGAAGGCCTTCTCAAACTGTAACAGGATAGAGGCAATGCATGGTAAGGATTTTCTTCTCACCTAGTTCCTTAACAAGGTGAGAAGAAAATCAACACAGTAGAGACAGCAGCTTTTAAAACAGGATTGCTCCCAGGATCAGATCCAGAAGCCATGCATACCTCCCCAACCTCTCATCTACACCACACCATTTATCTATTCATGAAGGTGGGAGCCCACATCCCTGACCACCATCAAAAGTCCCACCTATAGATAGTCATAGAGGTAAATGAACTCCCACAAGAGTTTTGGAGGGAGCATTCAACTCATAGCTTGGTGTTTTGCACACCAGACCAAAGGGAACAAGATAGGAGATAGAAATATGGGGGAGCCATGATGGACTTTTGCAACCAGCATAGAAACATACTCTGACCTGAGGGACAAGAGATGGTGACATGCGTGTGCCTTTATGAGGGGGTGACCCTCTGAGTGGATAATGCCTGAGTTTTTTTGACTGCTGGCTATATTTCCTAAGCTGCAGTATCAGAACCTATGAGAGAAAGGAGTTCTGGGCTTGGTCCTCTTTAATTCATTGGAAGGAGGAAGAATAAGGGGCTATAAAGACTTGGATGTATTCAGTGAAGGGAGAGGAGGGATGAGGATAGAGCATTTCTGTGTCATCTACAGGGTGAGCAGCTCCTCACCAGGTTCTTACATCATCTTCACTATACAAATACCAAGGCCAGGCATCAAAACTAGATGACCACTCCCTGTGCACTTCTTCCTCATGATATATCATCTTCAAAGCCAAGTGTGTCTTTCCCCAAAGTCCAGTTATTCCGCCCCCCAACTCATGTAACTTGCAATTTATCATTGCCATTTATTGATCTTTTGTGCCATGTTTCTGTAGCACATATTATGTATTAGGTTGCCTGCCTCATGTAGTCCCAGTGACCTTGGTAATAGGTAGTGCTATCTTCGTAGTACAGATGTGGAAACTGAGGCAGCTTCAGAGGTTATGACAGCAGGCTTTTGTGGTGTGTGGCTGACATGAGTGAACAATGCATGCCACTCCTAGATGGAAGCTGTCAGGCAATATTGACATGAACTGAAACCTCTTTACCCTGTGTGGTAGTATCTGAAGCATGATTTTGGACAGAGCCTTCCTGGTCCAGGGTTATAAGAGAAGAAGTCATCACAAGCACCACCCCTGGCTCATGCTGACTCACACAGACCTGTGATTTCCACCACTGCCATGCACCTCTGCTGTTGTATCTGTAGCTAAAAACTGCTTTTTCTTCTTTCCAGATGTGTGGAGTGACACTCCCAGCTTCTGCCCATCTACTGCCTTGCAATCCCTTGCTGAGGAGAAAGGTAAGTTCACTGTCTACCTCATTGTTCTTGGGAGAGTTACCACCTCTCTCCATTTCCTATTTTTTCCTTTTCCTTTGTATAATGACTTAGCTTTTAAGGCATGCCACTGTTACATTCATAAATTCTAGATTTTGTAGATGAAACACACTTGCAGGTTTGCTAGACACCAGCAATGTGCCCTTTCCATAGATATAAATGACAGGAGTACACACATAACAGCTCACAGGATCGGATGGCTTTTAAGCCTGCTGTTTTCCTTGTCCTATCTTAATTATGCATAACTTTTCCAGATATTTTGTAGACTCATACAATCCCAGGCAAGGCCAAGAAAGTGGTGTTGTGGTATCAAAGTCAAAAAGCAGTTGTTTATTTATTGAGGCAAGCCAGTTATAGCTTGCAGCTACTGTTCAGAGGGTACACAAGATACTGAAGCTATGGTTTCACACCCAGGAATTCAACCAAAACAGAATCAGACCCTTCTTATGTTCTGCTGCAACATGCTTCAAGTGGCTGCGGGTAGCAGGGAAAGCAGGACTGTGAGGGATGGGGATCCTCCATGCTCTAGGGTGAGGTGAAATAATCTGGCTAATATGGAGTAAGCCTTCTGCACTGTCCTTTTTCCATTTCTCCCTGTCAAAAAATGAGAAGCACATAATAGGTCCCGGATGCCACTCAGCTAAGAGGACACATACCTTAATCCCTGTTCTACGATATAATGCCTGAGAAGTTTGAGATACCTATCATTATGTCCCTATCTGAGGAGCTAGGAAGGGGTTATTTGACACCAAGGCTATGGCTGAAATGGAAACATGTCAGCCTATGTCATCAGCCTGCTTCCCACAGACAAAACAGCTAGCTGAAAAATCACACAACAGGTATATATAGATTTTTTTTCCTTAGGATTCTGTGTTGGGTGTCTGATACACACTTTACCAGGTGCCAGTTCCCTGAAGTACTATGAGGCAGGTGTTATTATTGGTATGTCATAGGTTATAAAGGTGTAACCTCGAACTGATAGCACCCAAATCCTCACTGAAGATTCATAACTAAACCAAAATTTATTCTGAATTGTGTCACAACAGTATATAAACATTATTGGGACAGTCAAAGTGTTCCAAAGATTTGTGGTGTAGTGTAGGCACGCATGCACTCACGAACACACAAACACACACACACACACACACACACACACACACACACACAGAGTCACCTCTGTTTTACTTGCCTTTCCCATGCTGGAGGCCACCACTTTGAATTCTTGTTACACTTGTCTTTGTCTCTAAGTTGCAGACAGATCCCATTGCTACTCAGTCGATTTTAGAACCACCCCAGCCCAGCCCCCTCCCACCCCCTGCCAAGCAAGAGCTAGCCGACACACTGGCTGGCATATTCCAGTTTTATGCTTCTCTGTGTGTCCAGACATACTGCTATTTTCTCTACCATAATGTTACAAATCCCCGTTGGATAAACATTGTGGTGTGTGTATATTACCACACTGCTGCTGAGCTTTCTAAAGCACACATCATCGTGCAGGTCTCTGTGTGGTCATCTGCTTACTCTTTGCTCTCATGTGCCAGCTTTCGTGACAGTCACGGTTAAATGGTTAAATAGTTGAAGATACTATTGTGTTGACAGTGGTGGTTGTCCTATTTTTGCCAAGTCTGCTAATGTCTCTCTGGTTTGGCATATTTGGTTTTTATGAATCTTCATCATCATAAAAACGCTGGGATGAATAAGCACTCAGAGCTCCTTCTGAAGGCCAAACTGTTTACAGAGCTGATTCTCCAAAGAGGAATTTTACACCAGACAAAAGCGATATTTTAAGACTTGGCTCACGCTACCTAATTGCCTTCAAATACTTGTTCCTAGCTTTTGGCTGTGAATTAAAGTGGTTTTTTTTCATATTACGTGCTCATCATTCTTAAATATCATCATATCAAAAATAGCAAATTTTTAGAAAAACAGTGCTTGGGTATATACATGTCAAATATAGCTGCAAATGTACAAATGAAACCATAGCAAGGAGTATAATGCTTGTCCTGTTTGTGTTGCTGAGACTTAACACACCCACAGGAGAAAACAATGAAAGTAATACAGTACTGAGTGTCTCCCTCCATGTAGTCCACAGCTCTGAGAAGATGTTTCCAAGTAGAGTTGATGTCACAGTAGTTTTAAATATGCCTTCAATGAGATAGATTCAAAAGCCATCTGGACTGAGAGTCCCCCATCGACATGCAGAGTTTGGGGTTAGTACGTCAATGTGGATCAGAAACAGGGTTTGATTCTACCTTCAGTGTTTTAGCTTACCATTGTCTGATTCAGACAAGTGTGTGTGTGTGTGTGTGTGTGTGTGTGTGTGTGTGTAGCATACACACTTGAGAGTCTCATCCTTGTGTATTTTCTCTTCTGGGTGGAAAACAAGTATCAAGCATTTACAAATCATTTGATCATCACCAGGAAAATAGATAATAACATGGTTCATTTTCAAATGAGGAAACTGGGGATCTAATTGGTTAATTGCTGAGCTATGAGTCCATACCATCTGGCTTGTCCAGGAGATAGAAGAGATTTACTTTGATTGCATTTCGAGAGCAGGTTAACAGAGGTTAACTCTTGGGTATAGATCCCTGCAGAGGTCTTATCTCTTATCTTCCTGTCTCAGTTGTGTTTATTTGTTTCTGTTCTTTGTTGGCATTTCAATCATGGACCACCTCTGATTAAAATGAGGCTTACCTGAAAGCCAGACCCCAAGTAAAGTCATCATGAGTTAAGATGGTGGCTTTCCAGTGAAAAAATAAATCCTTACAAAAAGTGTATGATGTCAGTTTGAAGGGGCAGAGACCATAGAAACCGAGAAGAGTGGGGTATGCCTGCAGGAAGACTGACAGTTGGGTGCTTAGTATTCAAAACTGAGTATCTGAGGAATTAAGGGAAGTGGGAATGGCTGGGAAGTTTCTTCTGTTATCAGTGGTAAGGGATCATCCTCACACCAGGAGCACCTCCAACAAATGGTAGACATTTTTTCCATAGAGACACACTAAAGGAGATCTCTGTGGTTTCAGGTGTACCTCTCAGTGGCCACACCATAAGAAGGTGCCTTCTTCCCCTCTTTCTTTTTAGAGGAACATCGGATTTTTCACAAATGATATTAAGTGGGGAAAAACCACATAGTATACTTGTGACATGGTTCCCATTGACATAAGGTCACATATAAAAACCAATAAGACACTGAGCAGTAGCTACTGCCATTGTGTGACAGGGTAAATGTTAGAACAAAAGCCAGCTCAGATCTTGAGGCTGGCCAGGGCAAGCCTCCCTTTGCTGTCTTGACACAGCACTGCAATGCTAGGACCTCCATTTGGAAGAATTCTAATACTTGAAAATGCTCCTAGCTCTGTGAGCTAACATTTTTCCTGGAGTTGACCTGAAATGAGGAAACTAGAATAGTTTAAAATGGTTCTGTCTGCACATAAGGAACATCTTCAAATGTATTCTAGTCTAGCTTTTTAAAAGCATAGTCAACATTAGAAAGAAAAGACATGAGGAATGAATAAATCAACCCAATTAGCATATTCATGACTGCATTCTCTTATAACAGCTTTTGAGGAGAACATTTGAAATTTATTCTGTTATGCCAGGCATGGTACACATGCATGTAATCCAAGCATCTGGGGGGGGGGAGGGGTGGCTGAGGAAGAAAGATCAAGAATTTCTAGGTCAGTCTAGACTACATAGTGAGAACCTTTCTCAATAAATAATAGTACTGAGAATGATGATGATGAAGATGATGACCACAATGACAAGAAGAAATTTTTATTCTTAGCAATTTGAAGCTTACTAGATAGCACAGTAGCTATCCCAAACCTCCTTCCTCCACATTATACACATGTGTCCTAATGTTACATGATCCATCAATATATATGTTAAGGAATAGTCAAAGGAAACTTGAGAAAGGCATGTAAGTGCCAGGGCCAAGTGACACAAGTGGAGCAGCCCAGGGACACCCAGCTTGCTCTGTCCTTTATGCTAGTCCATGCTTTCTGCTCTGTTCATCTCTTCAAGGGTTCTATGTTTTTTAGAGGGATATATTGCTGTGGAATATTCTAGATGCAAATATTTTCTGCCTAAATTCTGTTCAGCTTCGGGGAAATCTGTCTTCATGGTGTGGCAGTGGCACACTTGAATCCTGAGTTTGGATAGTGTTACTGTCAAGCTGAGGCTACTGGGCTATGGTAAGGACTAGGCTGTTTGTCACCAGCTCATGGACAAGGATCCAGATCACAATGAGGCCAAAGAGTACAACCAAGCTCTACCCTGTGACCTGGATTGGAACCTCTATAACCTTTAGATGTCCCATGTTTTTTTCTTCCCAGACCTCAGTCCCTCCTACTGTGAGAAGGATTAGTTTAAGTTAAGGAAATTCTGTTAGGTTTTCTTTTATTCCTGTTCCTGTGACTTGTGTAGAGCAGGCATGTATAGATGCCTAGACCCAGAGCGTAGGCTTGGGAAAGACTCATGCAGCTGCAAATGTCAGGGGATCCTCCTCACCAACCAAAGCCTTCTGCTTCATGGAGGATATCTGGTGTGTAATGCTGTAGTTAGATTCATATTTTGTAGCAGTCAAAGGTCACAGTGTAAGAATGACCACAGATAGCCAAGACTGGCAGTAAGGAGGCTTACCTCGAGTCTGTGAGGGACATTTCCCAGACAGGCTAGAAGGTAGATTGGACATAGGAGCTGATAAAAAAAAAGATAAGGGAAAGAAAGGCCTCATCTGGAGATCACTAGCCTATTTTCCCCAGCTAGAACGTTGCTATAATGTATTGTCTATGCAGAATAAAAGGAGGCTTGGGCTGGTAAGCTATCACTGGGACAAAAGTAGCTGAGAAAACCATCCTTTGAAAGGAAGAATTGATTCCAGCTCACTGTTTCAACCTGTGATCACTTGGCTTCACTATCTTCTGGCTTGTGCTGAGATAGAAAGGAACATAAGGACATCTTTCCTTTATGCCAACAGTGGCCACTTTAAAAATAGAAGGAAAATCACATTTTTTAACAGTATCATATATTAATTTTCATAACATTCAAACTAGGAAATGAATATAGAATTTTATGATCATTACCCATGATCACCGAAGACATACTCCTGAAATTTGACAGGGAGTGTTCTAATTTAATTCAGAATAAATAACTAAGAATGTTTTTTAGGAATCAAAATACTATACAAGCACTGCTAAAAACAGATGGTAAAATGGGAAATTAGATAGCCTTGGTTTAAGTTGTGTGAGAATACATCCATCATTCAGCAAGAGATACTTGACAAAGAAGAGGTACCTACCACAGCAGGGGTTGATGCACAGTATTTAACTTTACACATACACACACACACTCACCATATATATTATACACACACACACACAAACACACTCACCATATATATATTATACACACACACATACACACACATACATATACACACACATACACACACACATTGTGGGAGTGTCTGTTTCGTCACAAATGGCTCTGGCGTCATAATTATAAATAAATGTAGAGGAATCAACAGGCATCATCTACTATTCAATCCCCACCTATCAATCCCCAAATGGCTGCCACATCCTCATTACCTGGAAGGAAGATCACCTAGGGTAGACCTTGACTCCTGCATTTGGAGATTAGGTTCCTCCCAAGCTAGCGACACCACCTGATTGGTTAACATAATAGACTTGGAAAATGATGTATTATTTACCTCTTATGTTCTTGAATAAGTGATGGTGCAATGGTGTTATGAGATCCTGGCTGATAGTAGATTAAAAAGCCACCAGGATCTTCAGCCTTCCTGCTTCAGCATGTCTCAGTGTCCTCAAAAACCTTGTTGTCAGAATGACTACAGGAAGTCTATGGCCCCAGATGCTGGCCTCTCTTAACCACAAAGGCTCACTCAGGAGGTTTCCTGTATGCTTAGGAGAGTACAGGTAGGAGTATTGGCAGGAACTTGGTCTCAGACCGTGGGGCATAACACAAGAGTTTGCTCTCACTTGGGGATAAAATTTACTCTTTAATTACAGAGACAGAGCCTAAACATGGAGTATGGACAAGGTTTCCTTCTTGGGGCCATAATTGGCTGCTGTGGTTCTGAAACCCATGATCACTTGTCTCTGAAATTTCAGCTTCCCACCATCTAAGAACACCGAAGAGTTACCACATCACAGAGATGTTTATTTGAGTTGTCTGTGAAAATAACAGCATGAAGAGCAGGCTTAAGAAAATGAAAGCCCAGAAGAGGTTGCCTGGCAACAGTTGAGCACAGAAGGACCCAGGTCCTGACTCCTCTGTCTCAAGAATAGTGTTAGAAGGCAAGGCATGAGGGATGACAGGATTGGACAATAAAACCCTCCTTGTGGCATTAGTGTTTTTCCAGGAGAGATTGGGAGAGCTTGCTTGTTCTATGCTCTGCCACTTGAGGATATGAGAAGAAAGCAGCCATCCTTGAACCAGGAAAAGGGACCAAAAACCAAGACTCATTGGTACCTAGATTGCAAGCTTTAAGTTCACAAAACTGAGAGAAACCACTGTTGAAAGAAACCACTGTTGCTATTTAAAGTGCTCAGTCTGCTGAATTGTATTACAGAGGGGTAACAGTGAGCACTTGGGGTAAGGCTGTCTCATGGTTTTATTTACCATGCTAACTTTAGTGCCATCTCACCCACCAGCACTGGTGTTAAAGACAGGTTGGAGATAGAAATTACAGGCTCTCCTTATAGCTTGTAGCGCTGTGCTCACTAAGCAAAGACCCCCCACGCACCTCAGAACAGAGCTCTGGAAAGTGACCTTGGGACCATGACCTCAGAAGCCTCATTCTTATCTGAGTTGGCCCCTTTCTGGCTTGTTTTCCTTGATGAATTCATTCACTTTACACCGTGTTTATGAAGAAGCACTAGACCCCTAACCCTTGCCACACTTTCGGTACTGGGAGGTAAAATCTGATAATGTAGACATACATTCAGTATAACACCCAAGACTGTCAGAAGGCTCTGCTAACCTAAAGTCCATACCATGAGTATAAAAACAGTAAACTTCTATGATCTTTGAAAGCATATATATATGTGTATATATATGTATATATCTACATATATATGTAGATATATACATATATCTATGTATATCTATATATATGTAGATATATACATATATGTCTACATATATATGTGTGTATATATATGTAGATATATACATATATACATATATATCTACATATATGTGTATATATGTATCTACATATATATCTACACATATATGTAGATATATATCTACATATATGTGTAGATATATATGTATATATATATCAGTTTACTGTTCTTATATATATATATTGGAAAGCAGGAAACAATTTTCTACTAACTTTCAGTGCTGTCCCTGTTGAGCTGGGCTTTTCTAGAGTCAGCAACCTTGGATGTGCATTCAGCCCATACCCCAGGATAGAGCAGTGCTGACCTCTTTAATGTTATTTCTGGACACTGACTTACAGGTACAGTCCTTCTTCAGAGCACCCCCACCCCATTGCTCAGACACATCATTGTTCTCCCCTGGCCTACCTTTACTCACAGCTTTGGTGCCAATGAAACAGGCTCCAACAAGTCTGTCTGTCCATACACAAGCCTTTCTGTCTGCTTGCTAACTCCTTGTTCCTGCTCCTTGTATCACATGCCATGTACAGAGCTTGGAGGTATCAGAAGACAGCCATGGTCCGACATAGGCTCCATAGCTGTGAAGAAAGAGTCCTCACACACTGGCAAGTGTGTTAATATCCCCGAGTCTCATTTACTTTATGTTTAAAAACATATGTCATGATTGTTTCTTCCAGGAAACAGACTGTGAGATAGACACTTGCATGAGGTGATCCTTAAACACAGAATGCTATTGACCATGTTTATATACAGAATACTGTGTAGGTTAGCACCACAGGGAGAAAGGACAGGACAGCTCAGGCCTGAGAAAAGGAGGTTTATGTTTGAGAGGAAAATAATGGCCCAACCCATCTCTCTGGCAGCAACAGCTGGTTCAACTTTTTGTGAGGTCAGAAAAGACTCCAGGTCTCTCTGCATACATTAACTTCTCCAAGCTTTAGACAGAAGGTCAATGGTAAAAACTGACTTAGTTTGGACATGAGAATTTCACTTCTATGGGGGACCTAGGTAGCCTATCATAGTGTGGTCATGAGCAACAGGCTCATGAAGTTGGATAGGTGGAATGTCTATGGAGTGTCTGGCACTCCATCTCTATGGCTATCTTGTGGTGTTCTGATCTGCATTGTGTTGCTATGTCACTGTTGCCTTGTCTCCACTTCCTCTTCATTTTTCTAAATTTATAGACAAGGACATGACTTCAGGTCCTTGCCTAATTGTCAACCTTTAAACCACTAGACTTGATTCAGAGCCTGCCCCACAGAAAAACTTAAGTAATTACAGAATGGAGAAGATAAAAAGGCATTGCGTTACACAATAAAAAAAAAGACAAAGACATAGCTTCACATAATGGAAATCTCACAGTAGCCACTGAGGTAACTTTTGGAGAAGTCTTCCACAGTCTTCTTTCTATACTTGGTGATAACCACATGTGATTGTCCCGTTTTGTCTCTCAGTTGCTTTGAACTCCTGGCAGACCCTGGCCCTATCTTCAGTGATTGTAGATCCATCCATCAAACACTTTGATGTTGCCCATATCAGCACTGCAGTCACCAGTAACTTCTCCATGGTCCAAGACTTCTGCTTACAGGGTAAGGGAATCCCCCAGAAGGGGTATAGCAGGGCCTTAGCCAAATACAGCCCTGTATAGCAACCAAAGACAAACAGGAGATTCAATCTGGCTTTGGAGTGCCTGACAGGAAACAACTAACAGAGGAGGGGAGATATAAGAGTAGCTCTTCCCTGGGCACTCTACAGTCAGTTTGCAACTGCTAGCCAGCCTTGAGCCAGTACAGAAGATCAGCAGACAGAAATGTGATTATCGTGAAGGTAAGAAAAAAAAGAGGTACATGGAGTCAGGTGGTGCCCTTAGATAACAGGTGGTCTCTCATTGAGAGAAAGTGTGTGCACCCTGGACAGGCTCCTGGGACAAAGCCAAGACCTATGGGAAAACAATAAGAAATGCCTTTAAAGCAATTTAAAGAGTGATCTATTGGCACAATCATCCTCAGATGCAAATTTCTTTAGAGTCTCTAGTCATTGGTGATATCTATATAATAACTAGATCATCACACAATTCTAATATTCCACAAAGTTTTTTCCCTTTCTGAGAGTGACTAAGTTCAGTTAAAATTTGCACACTGAGTTCTGAACCCTATTGACATACACAAATGGAGAAGTGAAGGCTATACTGCCATGTACAAGTTGTGTACTACCCTGCTCCGGACATTCAGAGACTAGGCTTTGAATAAAAGGCAGAGCTTATACAGCTCAGCCAGTCCAGAGAAGCTGCCCCATTTCCAGAGCCATTCTCAGCATTGAATATCAGAAAATAGATTAAACTGTGTTGGAAAGCACATGGCTGTACAGGAAAAGACATAGTTCAAGACAGATCCTGACGAGCACGTCACAGGCTAAGGAAGATGAGAGGAGGCCATAGGTGACAGATCTGAGGAAGGTACCAGGAGATGAAATATAGAGGGTTAAGTTGAATATGAAGCCCATGGGAACCTATGGAACTGTCTTTAAGCAAGTGAATGAAAAGAACACGTTTATGAGATGATTGAACTAACAGAAACTGGCCATTTGTGTAAAATATCTTGATGGAGGGTTAAGTTTCTACCACCACTGTTTTATTCTCAGCCCTGGCTCAGTGTACAGAATTTATGAATGAGATCTTCTATAATGAATAGAAGAGTAGATAGATAGATGGGAGGATGGACATACATGTTGATGGATGTATGGTGGGATAGGATGGTTGGATGGTGGATAACTTTGTGGATGAATGAATAAGATAGATGATTGGATATATGTATAGTAAGGTACATGGATAGATAGGTGCATGAATAAATGGATGGCTGCATGCTTGGTAGTATCAATACATAGTTGCCTGAATGAGATAGTGGCTCTGAGTCTAAGCCTCTTTTTCTTTGTGTGTTCTCCAGAATGTTCCCGTCACCAGGACTGCCTTATCACTACCCTGCAGATCCAGCCTGGGGTTGTGAGATGTGTATTCTATCCTGATATACAGAGCTGCATGCACAGTCTACGGAGCCATACTTGCTGGCTTCTGCTCCATGAAGAGGCTGCCTACATCTACCGGAAGTCGGGTGAGCCTCGGACTGAGCCTTGGACTGAGCCTTTGCAGCCATGTCTTGGGGCTGGAGATGGCTGGGAAGGATATTTGGTTGGTGGCTTGGAGGGAAGTGGTTTTGAAACTCTTAAGGAAAACTTGGCCAAAGGTTGCTGGCTAGATAGCATTCTCCTGGGTGAAATAAGGGAGGTTGGATGAATTTCCATTTCTCTATCACATTTATTCTTTGATCACAGAAATTCTTTGAATTTCATAAGATAATTAAATGTGTTGTGTTTTGTTAATGCTGTGTGGTTAGGAAAGCTCTTGCTTCATACCTTATCTTGCCTGCAGGACTGGCACCTTCTCCTCCTGTCAGAGATCAGCACTGTGTGGCACAGAGAAGTTGATGACTTCTCTGACTTCACACAGCTTGTGATGGCAGAAGGGGAGGAATCTAGGGGCAGATCTGTCTCCCACTGCCAGCCTCTACCTCAGACCCACCCCGCCTAACAAGTAGATCATAAATGCTCAGGGGGAACTAGTTTAAGCTCACTTGTGTTTAAAATCATCCAGGGTTGGAGCTATAGCTTAGTAGTAGACTGCTTATCTAGAATGCACAAGGTGGGTTCTACCCCCAGCACTGCATATAAACAAATTATTCATAGGTCATTCACAGTATATGCCAGGCATTCAGGCCACAGCCAGGGGGAAGATATAAACCTATCACCAAGGATATCTGTAAAGAGCTGTGAGCCAGGAAGCATGAGCCAGAGACTGCGTAGAAGACCTGCCCTACCAAACACACTGAGGAAATGCATGGCTATTGAGGTGCTGGCTGTACCTGTCATTCTGAAGCAGAATCACACATTTTCTCTAGAAAGCGTCATATGAAAAACATAATAGGCTTCATAACTATATACCATTATTAAAGATATTCAATGCTATTGTAGGTTCCTGGTCTTATCGTTTATCTCCAAGTTGATATTACAGCGTTGAGCTGTATTCATTTTTACCAGGATATTCAGCCAACAGTGTAGCTAATCTATGTGGGAGTTCTGAGAAATTAAGATTGGGCTTTAAGAAACAAATTAGGTGCCTCACTGTTAGTCCAGGGCTGAAGTTCTGTGGATCTTCATGTGCTGAGGAGGAGTGCGCACACCTGCACCTGTGAAACAGAGTACCGTCACCAGTCAAGGCAGTCCCGTGATTAAATAAAAGGCAGTTGGGAAGAATCCAGTATGTCTGCAAGGGTTCGAAGGGACTGCTAGCCATTTGGCATGTTTCCTGAGTTTGTGCTTGCAGACAGCCTGAGCAGGCAGCACCAGACAGCCATCAGTGGGAAGCATGCTCGATGCCCAGCTGAGGTGGTGTTTGCGCTCTTGCTCTTGCCCTAGCATATGTCCAGCCCATGGCATACAGCTACTTCCATGAAGCAGAAGAAATCTTGGCCATATTATCAGCCACAGTCCTAGACAAATACCTAAGACCCTTAATTACAGTTGTTGGGAATAATTTCAGTCAGGACTTGTGCCCGAGGCCCTACTAGAAAACCTGTCTGTCCTATTTCTGTCTGGAGCTCTAACTCATACCACAGTAGGTTTTTAACTGAGGTTGATGGTCTCTTACTGTGGGCCCAAGTGTCCCATTCTAGGCTCCCAGGTGTGGGTTAGCACCTACTCTTTGGGAACATCAGAAGAATGCAGGAGACAGTTCATAAACAGGAATCAAAAGGCCCTTGCAGGTGCTTTGTGCCTCATGGAACAGCTTCTGCTATTACTAGTCATACTTGGTGGTGTTGACACTGAATGCTAACCTTGGCCAATCCTTAACTATGGATGCAAATGAACCACTGACCTTTTAAAGTTCATTCAAACTACAGGGATATTTGTCTTCTTGCTGAATACTATCTGGAATGCCAGTTCTCACTGTCTGTCTATCCCTCTGCCCTTGCCTACTCACCAGGAATCCCTTTGATCCAATCTGATGTAACATCCACACCTTCTGTACGAATTGATTCCTTTGGCCAGCTTCGGGGTGGGTCTCAGGTCGTCAAGGTGGGCACTGCCTGGAAGCAAGTGTACCATTTCCTTGGAGTTCCATATGCTGCCCCACCCTTGGCAGACAACCGCTTCCGGGCACCAGAGGTCTTGAATTGGACAGGCTCCTGGGATGCCACCAAGCCAAGGTATGGAACAAGTGGCACTATTTTGGTGAATACCCCAGAAAATGCCTATCTTGGTCTAATCTATCATGGCATAGCCAATATTCTAGTTAAAACAAAATACGGGACTGCATTTCATTAGATAACACTAGGGTGACACAGGTGCCCAGTTTCAATGGGTCAGTGCTACTGTACTTAGAGGCAGGCCATTTGCTGAAAAACCTGTGTGTTCTGTTCCAAGCAGTTATTCTGGAACCCAATGCCAAGGAAGTGCTGCATTTATCAACGTGGCTCTGCTTAAGTCTCCTTAGCCATTTTTGTGCAGGAACTTGAGGCTGTGGGAGAATCTGGAGTAGATTCATATGAGGCAGGCCTGAAGTGCCCACATGCATCACACCAGTCTTATAGTTGTCAAAGGCAACAACATCTGATGTACACAAGGTGCTTTCTCTTTTTTTTTTCTTTTCTTGACCTCTTTCCTTCCGTTATTCTTTTTTCTTTCTTTCCGAGATAGGATCTCACTGTGTAGTTCCAGGCTGGCCATGAACTTGATGTCTTCCTAACTCAGCCTCCTGAGTACTTGAGACTATATGTGTACTGCCTGGTAACTTAATGGAATTGGAAATTCATCATCAGGGGAAGAGTAATGGGTCAATGAAAAAAATTTAAGAGTACCTGTCCCAACTAGAAGAGTGTAAGGAGCTCTCTTTCTCCTTCCCCTTTCCTGAGCTCTTCACTCAGATCTTATTTCTTTTCATCAATCCTTTCATGTTAAACATTGACACATGATGAATAATACTGTAGTATTTTATGAGAGAAGTAACTTAGTTCTTCGGAATGTAGGCACTAGGTACCTCTGCCACCTACATTCCTCCTTGGGCCTCATGGCTCTGTCCTCAAGAGAAGTGTTTTCCTTGTGCTGTGTGACTCTGGCTGTCGAGTAGGTGCCTATCCCTAGAAGTATAGGATGAGGGCTCCTGAAGCCCTGTAGTAAAGACGATGAGGATCACCTTAGTGGAGTGGCAAAGGGAGTTGTGATAGAGTCGAGTTGGCCCCACAGTAGGAAACCCCAAGCCCAGAGGCACTAATTAAAGAGCTTTTCTATACTAAGATGTATAGGCAGAAGAGGTAGGTGATCGCCCAGATCCTGGGGAGACAGTACCTAGAGAGCTTAGCACTGGCAACTCTTGGGAGATGAATCAAGTGGCCTTGGGTAGATGATACTTATGTGATTATCAGAGGAGATCCAAGATGAGCTTTTAAACAAGGGGACAGCCAATCCTCTTCTCCGATGTGGAAGGTGGGTCTTACATCTGTTCTGAGGGCAAAGTTTGTGTAATGTGATAAGAACCAAGGTCCTGCCAGCTCTCCATCACTTTCTCTGGCCTTGGTCTCTGGCAGTCATGTTTACTTCTGAATGGCAAATTTCTCCACAGGCATATGGCCAGAGAAGCTCATAGACACACTGCTACTTTCTGGCCATATCTATGACCTGGAGCTTCCTGACTGCTACAGAGTTACAGAAAAACCAGGCCTTTCACTCTGGCCACAAGAAGTGGTTTTGGAGGATAGGGAAGGACAGCAGATCCCCTTGCTATTTCTCTGAAAATTCTGTGCCTTATTTCTGCAGGGCCAGCTGCTGGCAGCCAGGTACCCGTACCCCCACACCTCCACAAATCAGTGAAGACTGTTTGTATCTCAACGTGTTTGTCCCTGAGAACCTGGTGAGTGAAGAAGCACTTGCTGTGTTGTCTGATGAATCCTTTGGCAGCACCGTTCCCACCTTCCCTGGGCTCTATGGGACCTGTGCTCCTAAACCATTATCCTTAGAGGCACTGAGCTCCCTTGTGAGGGTCAAACTTGAACAGGTGGCCCCTAGAGCTTCCCAAGAAGGCTCCCATGTAAGGTGTATGAAGATGAAGTGTTAGACTGTGATCTAACTTCCTGCATCTGCTTAAGAAGCCACTGCTGTCTTATGAATGAGTGATTGGCGAACCACAGCCCATGAGAGAAAAGGGAAGCAGGAAGACTGGTAACAACACTCAGGGAACGTGGTGTGACTGCCAGCCTTCTTCCCTCTGGCTCACTAGCTGTGAGAGTAAACTGTATCTTGGATCAGACATAGCCTGCTGGTCTCAGTGAGCACAGGCATGAATGCTCTCTTTAGCCACAGCACAGAATTATGGAGCCTTGAATAAAGGGGGTGATAAGGTTCTGTTCTGCCCAGAGCTGGTCATACTACACACCTACCATACTCAGTTAAATCCTGGAAATCACATCCCTTCTGGCTTCCACTCCATTCGTGTCTTACAGAAGGCAGCTCAGGTTCTATGACCCCCAAGGTAGCAACTTTGAGGGAGGGAAGAAAAGTAGCATGGCTCCTGCTCTCAAAGCTCCTGTGAGAATTAAATCTTCATATGTTGGTGCCGGTCTGAGACTTTATGGTCCCTTGGGAAAGGCCATAGCGCTGGGGTATTAGAGTGGCGTGGTACACTGGCACGGTAAGACCACAATTGAAGAAACGAGGGACTCAGACTGGAAGTGAAGAGAAACGACGGCCACTTGGGCATAGCTACTGACATGGTGGAAAGAGGATAAATAGGGGAAGTGGTGGCCTGTCTGCAGTGTGATTGCAGGCCTCCCAGCCCCTCTCAGAAACCTTAATCACTCTTACAGGTGAGAGGACAGGGGTGGGGGGGATCGGTCTGGAATGCTCCAAGGTCACTCAGCAGGGGAATAATTACAGCAGGCTGCTTGGGGCTAGAGTTTAGGGGTGAATGCCTCATACGAACATTTTATACATATGACCTCATCCATAAGAAGATAAAATAGGTGGATTTGCCATCTTTAAGCTAATAAGAACTAGCTGATATAAGGACATGGGTGGGCCACTGGACTGAGTGGAGAATGAGCCTTGTCTCTTGACTCTGAAACTATTGCTTCCTCCCCCACCTATCCTGCGGGTATTTTGCTGATTGTGTTAAGCCATTGTTATAGCCCCATCAAGACCTTCAGGAAGGGGAGTTGTTCCCAGCAATGTGGGACCTGTACACACAATTGACGGGTCCTGAAGAGGAGGCCCTAGTCTGTGGATGCTTTGAACTGCAATGACCACAGAGGCTGAATGAACCCCATGTTATCAATAGTGGATAACTACAGCCAACTGGATCATCCCCTTCCTGGCCTGTTACCAGTACAGCTACTCAGCTTTGGGGCAGGGTGGAGCTGGGGGTTACTCTGCCCTATTCCACAGACCCTGGGACAATGAGGCTGAGTGTCAGAGCTAGGCTTCTGTGAGGTCTAAAAAAAAAGCCTGCCTGGAGAATCCATCCTCTCACACAGTAGAGATCTTGGGATAGAGTTTCACCAAGGTAAATGCCTCAGAATATGATGAAGGAGAGACCAGGCCTTGACATTTAAGACTTGTCCCAAGGACCAGGAAGGAAGTCTTCTGAAATAGACCAGGATCAGACCAGGGAGGAAGTAGATCTCTAGGTCTGTACTGAGTGTGGATCCTACCCCTACACATTGTGAAACATCAGCAGAGCCTCCGTTCTCCTACCCATGGAATGGGGGACAGTAACTCCTTAGAGCTGACACCACAGACTTCCACAGTCAGGCAGCTTGAGCCACACTTACCTGCTTTTCTTAACATTCTCAAAGCTTGAAGTTCAAGATCAAAGGCCATGGGGATGCCCCTCTCCCTGTCACTTGTTAGGTAGCACTCGGCACGCTTCTCCCTTGTATATGCCTGTGTACAAATTCCTTCTTCTTAAATGGACACTGTTCTTATGGGATCAGAGTTCACATATAGAACCACAATCAGGTCTCCAAGTATGATGGCTTTCTGAGCTATGGGTTTAGGCATCAGTATATGAATTTGGAGGAAAAGTCATCCCCTTGGCTAGGGTTAAATGTGTACCAAGGCAGAGCCAGCAAGAAGACTAGTGTGGGCTCAGAGTCTGTTTTCAAGAATGGTGGTTGCCCCTCTTACAAGCTCAACTTCAACCTCTTCGCTTTCTCTAACCCCTTCAGGTCTCCAATGCCTCAGTTCTGGTGTTCTTCCACAATACCATGGAGATGGAAGGCAGTGGCGGGCAGCTGACCATTGATGGCTCCATCCTAGCTGCGGTTGGCAACATCATCGTAGTCACTGCTAACTACAGATTGGGGGTCTTCGGCTTCCTGAGTTCAGGTGAACTGTTGATGTGATGGGCAGGGCAATGAGCCTTCCATCACTATAAGAGATAACTAAGACCTTTTGCTTAAAAGAGGAAGTATTCTAGTTTCACTGTGAATTTTTGCTCCTAGTCATACCTTCTACTCCCAACCACTTAGGAAAAAGAGAGTCCTGGCCCAGGACAAATACCTTCTATGTTCCCTTATCTACCTACATAGACCTCTGTGATAGCAGCAGTGGACAGTGTTGGTCATCGGTGAAGAGGGTTGGGCATTGGAATCTGAAGATCTAAGGCCAGTACTGGCTCTCATGGTCAGTATGACCTTCGACCAACCTCCCTTTCTCAGTGTGTGAGATCCCTCTTCTTTAAATAGGAATAGCTTTCCTCAACTTTCAGAGCTAAGGAAGATAGTGCATTCAAGAGGTTTGTAAAGTCCTTGAGTATAGATGGGGGGGGGGGAACCTCATCACTGATTTTTAAGGATCTCCTTTTAGTCCCGGGAAGACAGGTAAAAGACAGGAGGACCAGAAAAAATGTGGGTGGGTGGGATGAGCCAGGGGGACCATTTGCTGTGAGGTCTTAAAAGACCCAGAAGAAGTCCTCGGCTGCCAGGCAGTGGTGGCGCACGCCTTTAATCCTAGCACTTGGGAGGCAGAGGCAGGCGGATTTCTGAGTTCGAGGCCAGCCTGGTCTACAGAGTGAGTTCCAGGACAGCCAGGACTACACAGAGAAACCCTGTCTCAAAAAAAACAAAAAACCAAAACAAAACAAAAAAAGAAAGAAAAAAAAAAGACGTGCTCGGCTGGCCTACTCGGCAGTCAGTAGTTAGTGCAGAGCATCTTATCTTGACAGGGATGCTACCAAAAGGCAGCTTTAGGTCTAGGCTTGGCGCAATAGGTTCAGCTGAGAGCCATGGGTGTGAATGGAGTCTTCTTTATTCTCCATCCTCTGACGGATGCTGGGTAGTGTGCGGAGCGAAGGTTGTATACAATATCGGATATTGTGCAAGTTTTTCTGCAATGCAGAGAATTGCTCAATTATTAACTTTCTCTTTTAAAAAGGAAAAATTCCTGTTGGGTTTCCTGTCCTCCAGTCAAACACAAACTGTTTCTCAGGAGCTTTAAGTGATATTCAGGGCTTAGCTGACTGAAGCTGGCCCCTGAGAGCTCTTTCCAGACATAGCTGACTTTGGCTTAAGACTTCACTAGACAGCAGAGTGACTTTCCATATGTCCTCTATCCTGGGGGGAATTAGGATTTCAGGGAGTGAAATCTTCTTTAGAATTCATACCCTTCTCAACGGGCAGACTCATTTTGACCTCTGAGGTAGGCATTTGAGGGAAAATCACTGAAGGTTCCAGAACACTCAGTCCTTTCTGACTTACATCAGTGCTACTAGATCATTTGGAGAGAAAAAAAAAAACTAAACTAAAAAGCTATCCATTGGAGGGAAAAAATTACACTTCAGAGGACTTCTGTTTACTAAACATTCTGACTGGATTTTCTCAGTCCTGAGGCAGCACTAATGCTTGTCTGCCATGCCATTTTCCAGGAGAAAAATCAAGGCTTAGAGAGGCCAAGTGCTCGCAGATCATCTACAGACAGTGGCAGACTAAGTTTTAACTTGGCTTTGCTACTCAGACAGCAGCAATGAGAAACTCTGGCTTCTTAGAATGGCTTCTCAGAGGTTTGGAAATTACTCTGGACACCTTGTTCATCATGCTTCCTCTTGTGCTGTCATTTAACCTGGAAGGCAATCCCTTGTACTTTATTCACTTGACCCTTGGTTGCAGGGTACCTCCCTCATCCCAGAGCTTCTGGGTCTGTTATATTTTGCTTCCCCTTAGATTTACCCAGGGAGAAGATTGCAGGTAGATAAGGGAAACCCATTTCCTCTACTTTGAATCCTATTGCCTTCTCTTCTGGCAAAGTACCAAGTCGGGGCCCTTGAATACTGAGTACAGGGAAGAGGGAGACAGGGTAGAAAATGGACCTCCAGGCCCTTGGTAGGATAGGAACAGAGCAGTTGTGCTCTGAACCAGGAGCCAGATGGAAGACCATCTGCCATAGTAACCACACACTGGCATGACCTCAGTCACCAGGCACTCTGGGCCTGTTAGAAGGTCTTGTATCTTCTCTAGTCAGTGAAACAGTCTCATAGTGTACAATGGGTATGCCCTCACTGCAGCTATGTCTGCTCTGAAGATAAAGTTGGCCCTGCTAAGAGCATCCTCTTGTGCTGTCATTTAACCTGGAAGATATTTTCTAGGTCTCAACATGTTCAACTGCATATCAGAACAAAAGCATAACTTTGATGCCTACTTCAGGGCAGTCCTGTTATAGACATTAAGTTGCTCATCAACAGGACTGAATGAAGCAGGTTCTGCAATCACCCTCTCTTTACACATGGAGAGAAGCAAAATGCATGGACACTAAGCAGTCTTCCCAGGGCCCCTGTTTGAGTCAAGTGTTAGAGTCAGAATTTCATCAAGGCCTGTGCCTTTCTACTTCCCACTGGAGTCCATGGACAAGACTCGGTCCTGTTGGGTCCCTCTGGAGTTGTTGAAGAAACAGATGAAAGCCATTCATGTAATAAAGGGACAGGTAGATATATACTGGGTGGTCCTGTCCAGAAGGCTGGGCACCTGGAAGTGTGAGCCAGAACAGGGAAAGAAGGCACAAACATAACAACAACATGATATCCAGAAAGTCTCCACTTGGCATTTGCCTCCCTCTGTGAGCCAGTTCTGGTGTGTGTGTGAGTGTGTGTGTGTGTGTGTGTGTGTGTGTGTGTGTGTGTGTGTACATGTATAGATGGATCAGGATCCTGAGTGCACAGTGCTACAAAGGAGCATCCCATGTGCTGAGCAGCACTGGGCCCTGCTGGAGCTGACTGACTGACTAGGAGGCGGGCCTTGAGAGCCTACAGTCAGGAGATTTGATGCCATGGCAATGAGTGGGTGAGGGTTCTGGAAATCACCACTTGCACTCTGTACTACTTGTCATAAAATTCTCAAAAGTGTTTATGGAGTTGGATTGACTTTTAAGACAAAGAGTTCTAATTGTGACTTAGGATTTCAGTTCCAACTCGATCTCACATTTGTTTCTTGCATCTAGACGATTTGTTATGCTTCAGACAAGTGAAGGCCAAGTTTGATGCAGACCCTTCACAGCACAGTGGCCGATTGCCTGCCTTTGTGTGCCTGTGGGGAATATGCACTGGGAGGTGTAGACACCAAAGAGTCTGTATATTGGGAAGTGTATGCACTGTAAGTTTGGGACCTGTGCCCTAGGGTTACCTTCTGCCCTTAGCAATTCCTGGCACAGTACCTGGCACAGAAGGAAGTCAGATTTATCCTTGTTTGATGAAGATCTTACTAAAGAACCCCAGTTCTTATTTCCCCAGAATCTAAAGACCTCCTAACATCGATATTAATCCTTATCACGAGGAGGGAAGCTGACACAGGCAGCAAGTGTCAGGAACGATCCTCTCACACTGTTCCTGGCAATGCAGGCTGTGGATGTCACTTCCTAGACCCACAGGCTTTGCTCTTACTCACTCAACACCCTGTTCTCCTGGACTCCCAGAGGTCCAGAGGAAACAAACACATTGATCTTGACAAATGGAACTCAGGAGCAATCCAGAAAAGGCCACACTGAGGGCAGTGTTTGCCAATAGCTTCACCAGACCCAGAACATGAAAAGCATTTTAAGAGAACAGAAAACTCCACAGCTGGAAGAGTAGTTTGTGTTATTTATGTACTCCGGGCTGCTGTTCTCTTCAGCTTTGCAAATATTGGCTCAGGCAATCAGCATGTAAGATTTTCCTACCTTTCCTACTTGAGAATATGGGGTCTTTCTGATACTTTCTTGTTCTACATGGAATCCCCTCAATCATATTCATACCTGTGATGTCTCATGAAGAACTTGAGCTTGAGGAAGATGTGGGCTGTGTGTATACCTGTATGCACGTGGTGATGGGTGTTGCAGAGTGCGTGTTCTTTCCTTTTCTCTTTGCTGTGACAATATATCTAACAAAAGTACCTTAAGAAAGCCAGAGTTTGCTCTGGCTCACTCTCACATTTTGAGAGTATAGCCCATCATCATGGCAAGAACTTAAGGTCGCTGATAACACTGTCCCTGCCCTCAGACACAGAGAAGTGAACACGGATGCTCTGATCATTTTCTCCTTTTCACTCAGCTCAAGAGCCCAGCTCTTGGGATGGCACCTTCCTCATTCAGTGTTGGTCCCCTCACCTCAACTAAGCCTGCCTAGAAACTTGCTCACAGTTGTACCCAGAGACTACTGTACTAGGTGATCCTAGGGCATGCCAAGCTGACAGCTTTTAAGAGCAGAGTCAGAGAAGCCAAGATCTGTGTGAACTCCGGATGATACCAGAGTGAAGCCGAGTGTTCACAGGCTGATACTGGAAGACCAAGTAGTGCAGTAAACCAACAGGGAGTCTCTGTTATTGCAACATGAAACAACCAAAGAACACTGTGGTGTCTGAAAAGAGCTAAGGAGATGTATATATTTTTGTTATTTTGTGTGTGTGTGTGTGTGTGTGTGTGTGTGTGTGTTATTTTATTTAACATGACATGCATCTTCAACAAGTAGTTATTAAATTCTGTGTTATAGGAAAGAGACATGGGTTCGGTGACACACTTCTAAAGCCACGGAAGATTAGGCACAAGAAAGACTGTTCTTCTTTGCATGTTCTGGTCTAGCCTCTGTATTATGAATTCAATTGTAGTGGGATCTAAGCCGTCAAGTGGAAATCATGGCCTTCTCTGGGCTGGAACTGAACATGTATAGCCTCTGCTCTGAGGCAGAGTGCTCATGTATACCACTCCTGCACACTGGCCTGTCCTCTAACAGATGGGAAAGCCATGGTTCAGAGAGCAGAGATGTGTCCAGTCTCCTGGCTAGTCAGTCCAAAGCTCGAAGACAAGTCAGATTAAGTTTGATTTCAAAGCCCAAGTCCTTCACAATATCCCCACCTGTGTTTATAGCTTGTGGTATTGACCAGGACAGGAGCTCAAATCCCCACAAGGAGCCTTGTTTCTGACATAGCACTGTGATTGTAACTTCTAAAGCTGTTAGGGCACACAGGCTAATGGCATCCCTCTTTTTGCAGGCTCTGATGAAGTACCTGGCAACTGGGGGCTGCTGGACCAAGTGGCAGCTCTAACCTGGGTACAGACCCACATTGGAGCATTTGGTGGGGACCCTCAACGTGTGACACTGGCAGCAGACCGTGGTGGGGCTGATGTGGCCAGCATACACCTTCTCATCAGCCAGCCTACCAGGCTCCAGCTCTTCAGGAAGGCTCTGCTTATGGTGAGTGGCATGGCTTGCTTTCAGTACGACTCAAAGATCTCCATGACTTTGGAGACTAACTGGCTGTAGTTGTTTTTCTCTCATTCCTCATGCTATTATTGCTCCTGCTCTGGCTATCACTCCAGGCATGTATGGTGCAGGAGGCTCACAGGTTTCCTGACTGCTTTCCTCTAGGGTGGAAGAGTCTACATGGGTGCATGTCCCTGTTCCCTGGAGTCTTTTGGGGGTTAAATGTTCTTGTCAATGAAGAGAACTCACTACTCAGGACTGTATCCAGTGGGTTGAGATGCCTGCTGAGTGGGAATGGTGCTGCTGCTGCTGCTGCTAATGGTTCACTGATTTAGATGGTGACAAGAAGGAAGAAATTATCTAATCGGATAAATCAGGAGCTATTCTGTCATGAATTAGCTTTTGCTTGTACAGAGAATCTGGCTGGTCTCAACACTGTGTTAGATGCTGGAGTGTCATGATAAATCAGACGCACCCCAACAGGAGGGTTGTAGGTTCCAGGGCAAGAAACACAACATACACAAGGTAGAGACTTTAGAGGATCACGAGACATTTGAAAAGAAGCCTGTGACACGGATAAGGATGATAACAGTGTGAAAGGTCCTGGACCTGCAGGGAATGTCTGAGTGAAAAGCTAAACGCTGTGGAAGCAGCAACCACAGTCAGAGCCTTAGTGACAGCGACAGTGTGCGGACAGTGTCCACAATGGTGCTTGACTGTTGTATAGCTTAGAGTTTGCCTCAGCACATGGAAACTACCAAGGGGTTTTGCTTGTGAATCTGTCCAATTATCTGCTTATCTCCTCTTATGCTCCTAGCCATTCTTAAGAGTTTGATCAGTGGCACTAAGGACATTCTAAAGCTAGGTCTTGTCAAGTAAGCTAAGCTGGACATTGGGACTCAGGGATGGAGCTGTTTCCTCCTCCTCAGTGCTGGGAGTATAAGCATATACTACTATATCCAATTTTTTACATGATTCAGATTTTATTGATTATTTAATACATGTTCTGAAGTGTGGGTGACCGTTATTCCTACGGTGGTGCAGAACTCCTTTTATCATCTCACATAGATACTCAGTACCCACTGATTGTGAGCCCTGTACTTGCTTCTCCACAAAACCACAGAAATTCTCTCTTCTCCTTCTGACTTTCTCTACTCTAGGACCTCATGCTGGTGAAAATATGGGGTGTTCATGATTTCTGTATTTCATGGAGCATACCATCTCTAAGGTCCACCAAGAATATAGTACATTTCATAAATATACTCTAGATATGAAAAATAATCCATAGTGGGGATAGACCAATGTGTGTATACATCTACCCATCTGTCAATGGACACTCATTATTTTCCTTTTGGCTACAGTACTTCTAGGAGGCTTTTAAAGAAGGCAGGAAACTGGCTTGAGATCCCATCCTGGAAAGCTCCCCTTAGAACTGAATAAGAAGAGAGTTTGAGACATGAGTATTTCAGGCATAGAAGTAGTGAGGCCTTCAGTGATCAAGGTATTGGGGAAATGTCTCAGTCAATGAACTTCAGAACATGTGTTTAAAAATCCATAAAATCTGGATCAGGTAAATAAGTTGGATATGATAGTACATGTTTATATTCCCAACACTGGGGAGGAAAAAACAGCTCCATCTCTGGATCTCACTGGCTAGCCTAGTTTACTTGGCAAAACCAAGCTAGTGTAATACCCTATGTCAAACAATTATAATACACAACAACAACTAATGGTTTGTGCTTAAGGACTGACATCCCTGGTTCTCCTCTGGCTTCCACATGTGCACGCACACAATTGTACCTACACATACAGTGACACACATGCATTCACCTGTACATGCATATGCACACACAGAAACAAGCGAAGATGAAGGACCACTTAAATTAAAACCTTGAGCATAATCCTGCATAGACCTGCTCTTGCCAGTAATTCTAAACCAGATAACTATACACTCCAGACTCATTTAGCTCTTCCGAGAGCCATACCTTTGATTATGAGGGAGGAAAATCTTGCTGTTTGGCCATAACTGGTGTTTGATGGTCTTGTCACTGTCCCTGTCACAGAGAAGAACCACTTGCCTCTCTGTTTCCTTCTTTGAGATGCAGGGAATTTTCCATTCCTTGGGCTTTTTCATACCTGTTCTATGGTTTTATTCGCAAAGAACACCCCCATCCTTTCCCCCTACCCATTCATCATTTAAAAATACCTTCCAGATTTTATCTCAGAACTAAACTTTTTCTATTGTGTCTGTTGCCCAAATATTTCCTGTACAACACCTGTCCTGATTTCCACAAGAAACTGATTATTTTCAGGGTCAAGTCAGCCTCTGTTCCATGTCCCATGTCTGGAGAAGAGTGGCTAGTGTGCCTTGCCCTCCATAGGCTCTGGGAGCCTGGCTCAGTACACCTAGCAGTAAGCAGGTGCTATGCAATGACACAGGCAGACAGTGTGCAAGTAAATAAGCAGGTAACCTAGTGTTCTCAGGGACCCAGGGATCCCTGTGAGCCAGATCCTTCCTGACATACTTTTCTTATGCTTCTTCCAGCTTGGTTTCATTTTGAAGTATATACAAGTGATGAGAGCCTGGAACATAAGTATCTTCCAGTACTTGATGTTAAATTCAGTCTTTTGTGCTCTAGGCTATTCTTCCCAGCCTCTGTCAACAACCAGACCCTTTTTAGGACCTAGAGATACTTGAATGCCTTCACTGGGCCCAGAAGGCAGACTTTTCTTTGTGGAGTTTTAAGTGTTTGGGGAATGTCAGAAACAAATGGCAGCGCATTTAAAAATAACCGCTCCGTCTGTTTTACACATTTGGAAGCAGCTTGTACAACTGCTCCCAGAAGTCCATGGGATCACGTGAGCTTATTTGGAACTGGGCAAATAGACATGCTTCAATAGATTCATGGCTCTTATAGTGCTCTTTACCAACAGATGTTTGGGGAAGGGGTGGGAGCTGCTGGCTTATTCCTAAGATCTAGTGCTCTCTGCAAACCCTGGTCTTGGGAGTGTTGACACATCCCTCCAGAGAAGCTGCTGTGCTGATAATTAATAGGCTATATTTAGTGTCCTGTACTTGACAACAGTTTCATTATCTTATCTTAGATGCCTCCCACTGACTGGCACAGGGGGACTTTTTACTTTCTAGCTGGAGGTAAGAATTCTGAGGCTTAGAGAATTTCAGCAACTTACCAAAGTACACATAGCAGAGAAGGGACTTCACAAGAAATAAAGACTTAAATCCAAGTCATCCATTATCTCTCATTATGACACTGTTCCTGTGGTAACAGAGTTTTCTCAGCATCTAAATGGGGTCACATATCCCTTTAATCCCAGCACTTGGGAGGCAGAGGCAGGTGGATCTCTGTGAATTTGAGGCCAGTGTGGTCTACAGAGTGAGTTCTAGGATAACCAGGGCTACACAGTAAAAGGCTGTCTCAAAAACAAACAAACCAACCAACAAACAAGATGTACTAAAAAGTGGTCAAACTAAGACTAGGTAGGCCTAGATAATGATCCTTGGGCAAAACCTTATATATTTTTTTTTTTGCATAAAATCCGTATGTTTAATTCTACTGCCCAATATATTAAGAATCTGTTGTGGCATAAGGCTTCGAAGGCCAGAGGGGGTGTTGGAACCCCTAGAACTAGAGTTACAGATAACTGTGAGCCAGGGCATAAGTGCTAAAAATGGATCCCAGGTTCTTTGGAAGAGCAGCCAGTGGCTCTAACCACTGAGCAATCTCTCCAGCCTCTTGCCTGACTTTACATTGTTATTTTCCTAACAAGTGTGAGTCACATTCTATCATATCCAAATATGTCCATTCTTTCTGGATTTTAATTATCTTACCAGGTTCTTAGCACTCAGCATCACTTCTGGGTTTTAGTCCACAACCAATACCCAGGAGGGTGAGAGGATTCTGACATGGTCACATGGTCTCACAGACTGTTGCCTTTGGTTGATGCTTGTCCCACAGTGGGACTGTTCTCTTCCAGTTGTTCTTGTTCTAAATGATATGGCCAATCTTAAGCATAGATATTTCTCGGCAGACTTTAAAATGACTTTATTGTCTTGTTCTAATAATTTTCCTGGGAATTTAAGTATAATTTCATAGAATTTAATCTATTGATTTTAGGGGTAGATCTACATCAATGTAATGTCTAGTATTGGTCCATGAATTAGGCTGATAACAGAATGGTGAATACAATATTTGAATGTCCTTAGATTTTTTTTCCATAGGGTTTTGGATAATTTTTCTATGGAAGTCTGTGTAATCATGAGTTGAGACCCTTAACGTGCCATAATTTGGTTGCTGTGTGAATGGCATATTAGTTTTTATGGTGTTTTCCAGTTGGTTGATACTTGTGTTCAGGAACAAGCTGATTCAGAAAGATTCCTACCTCTATCATTAATTTGAATGTCTTGCCTGCTGGGTGTATACACTAGCTTAGTTCTGTACTCTTGGAGCAAACAATGTCTCAGATGGAGTGACGTAGAGACCCAGCAACAAAACAGCCCGGAGGACAAAGCCAATATCTTCTATTTTCAGAGCATTTTATGAGAAGCTGAGTGTCTGTGATAGTCTGAATGAAAATGCCCTCCATAGACTCACACAGAGTGGCATTATTTGAAAGGATTAGGAGGTGTAGCTCTGTTGAAGATATGGTCTTTTTGGAGAAAGTGTGTCACTGAGGGTGGGCTTTGAGGTTTCAGAAGTGAGCCAAGGCTCACTCTCTCTTCCTTCTGCCTGTGGTTCTAGATATAGAATTCTCAGTTCCTCTCCAACACCATGTCTGCTTGCATGCTCCCATGCTTCCCACTATGATGATAAACAACAAACCTCTGAACTGTAAGCCAGCCCCAGTTATATGCTTCCATTTATAAGAGTTGACATGGTCATGGTACTTCTTCACAGCAATAGAAACCTTAATTAGGATAGTGTTTGTATTATACTCAGGGCAGTGGTTTCTTATAGAAGCTTCTCTACCACCCCAACATGAACTAATCCTCATCAGTAGGGCTGAGTTCAAGTAGTGGATGCTGTGGATATCAGAGGGATGGAGTGAAAAGAAGGACCCTGTTGGTCCATAGCTTGTATTAAAGGTCCTCAGTAGATGTTACCCTCAAGACTCACTGAACTCATCTTTATTCTCCATCTTTCTTGATTGTGTTGGCTAAGGATTTGCCTATTCATCTCATTCGTTACATGTTACCTATTAAACTTCTCTGTAAAATCTACATTATGCCATTATATTTAAAAGTAAATCTCTGACACCTACTCTGTGCTTTACTGTGCCTGTGGATTGTGTCGCCTTCTCTGAGCTCTTCAGTCCGAAGCTGAGTTCATTGTGTCTCAGTCTTTGCTTCTGAGATGCACTGTACTTGCAGCACCGAGATCCCCTCTTGCTATTTTATTAGCAGCACTTCACATTTTGAAATGTGAACAATGTTGGTTTCTCCAAGCTCCTCATTTTCCGAACACTGTTTCTCTTTACTCAAGAATTCTTCAAGAATTTAGATTCATGGGAATTTTTTTTCTCACCTCTTTCATGGTGGCCCACAATGCACCTTTAATGATTGTTTAATATAGTGAGGGGAAAAAAGGTAGCATTTTCAGGATGTAAGCTGTCTGCCTTCTTCCTAGACTGCTTTTTCTGTAAGAAGTATTATGTAATCGATTCTCATCTTATATTTTATTTTGCTTCAACGTGTAGCAAAAATTTTCCTTGAACTCATTTCTCTCCATGAAAATATTTCCACAAATTCATTGGTATCACCTGAATCCCATGATAGAGAATGTCTCATAAATGAACCTGTGTTTTCCTCCACAGATTTTTTTCTAGATGGGGATACACCATCCACAGCCTCCCTTCCAAGTAGAGTGTGGGCCTGGGACTGCACTGTCTACTTTTTGGGGGTACTTTCTTTATTTTTAGGCTCTACACCCTTAGAACTAGGTCCCAAAATGATGCTGGACTTTTCAACATTCACCTTGCACCTAGCATCCAGGACCTAGTGCACAGTTATCACTCTTCTACTTACATCCTTCCCAAAGCTGCTTTCCTCCCATAGCCAGGCTAAGCTCTATCCCTTCAGGGATTCTAGACTCTTCCCTCTGAATGATGCTTTAATTGTTGTAGACCCTCAGGCTCAGCCATGCAGCCCTTTGATCTCTTGGAGGCTTTAAGCCTACAGAACCCACCTGCTGACCTGTGGCCTGAACTGTGCTTCCTAAATATTTGTGTAGTTAGCTGTTGCTTCTGCCTCAGCATCCATCTAAAGAGTCATAGCTACACAGAAGATGCTATTTTCTGCACACCTCTCTTCCTCAGAAAGTGCATCTTTGTTAATGGCATCCTGCTCTGGGGCACTGGAGACCTCCACAACCACAAGCCTCGAGCAGTTAAGTTGAATAGGTATCCAGGTAACATTTGTGCAAAGAAATTCTTAGGAGACTGAATAGCTCAAATACCACAAATAATGTGAAGATAATTGTCATGGTGATCTCTAGAAGTCCACTCTCCCTCTTGATCCCTCCCATCTCACAGGAAGTGAGATGCGGATCCCAAGCCAGAACAGTATCTCTTGCTGACCATTGTGTGTGTGTCTTTCTGGTTGACCTGTTCATTCAAAACCCATAGCTATAAACTCCTGAGAGACATTTTCATGCTTCTTAACCCATAGGTCACTCGCCCAAGGTTAAATAAGTATTAGTTTTACTTTAATCAAGAATAAATACATGATTTGGCAAAGTGTAATGCTTGCTACTTAGAAGTACCCCCAAGTGCTACTCAAAGTTCCAATCACATTGACCACAACAGAAAACAGCACCGAAGATAGTGAACAGACACACATCGGGAGCCAGAGATCATGGCCTCATAGCAGAAGTCGCTGACCTTGTGTGACATTTGTTTCTCACACACTGAGCAGTATTTTTGAAATAGCCTTTGGAAAAGACCTGGAAGATCACCAGTGCCTCTAGGTGTAAAAACACCAGATCTGATGATATGTCATATCATGTCAAGGCATATGCTTGTGCCATCTGCAGGCTGAGCCCAGATATATGGAATGCATATAATGGATGACAAATCCCACATGTATTTCTCTCATCAAGCATCCTTGTGATAAAAAGAGAAGAATAAGCCATGGCTATCCTGACTCACATTCCAGCAAGATATAGGTGTGAGACAGGATGGAGGCTTCTCTTCCCTGAATGCCCTGTGGATTTTCTCTCACCTCTCACAATCATATATGGCAGCATTCAGCTTCTCCAGCCCCCCTTTCCCAGAAAGGGGCATTCTTATTCATGCAGATGCTAATCCTTCTTATAGGAAAATATACAGGATAAATTATTTCTCTAAAGCCAACCAGCTTCCTTAAAAAAATGAAACAAAACAGCAGCAAACAAACAAACACCTAAGAATTCTGATCTACTTCGTCCAACAAGCCTTGTATCCCTTGTAGATCCATGGGAATAAGAACACCTGGGTAACCTTCACTTGTCCTCAGCCCATTGTATGTGAGGGTTCCTCTTGTTTCATATTCAGGGTTACATATTGTTGTTCTTCTTATCTCTGTGCTCCAGCTGGAACTCCAGTATTAAGGAATTCCATTTATACCTTGTTTATTCCCATTTGACCTCAGGACAGTATTTCACCCAGGCATCTTCTGATTGGCATGAGGAATGGGGGTTCTAGAGTATAGAACCACAGCAGCTGGATGAGTCAAGGCTGTCGATCTGAAAAGTTTTTGCAGTAGAGCAGCCTCCTCCCTCTTCTGTTTGGCCCCTCACTACCTTATAATCTCCTGTGTCTTAGCATGACCATCTACTCCTGCCCACGTGACTTCCATACCTCTGAATGCTGAAGATTCCACTAGGCTCAGAGCTCTAAGCCCTTCTGAATACTGTTTAGTGTCACTGTTCCTTTAGAAACAGAAGAGACATAGCCCAAAGGTCTCATTGGACCTATAAAGGTAGTTTTGTTCAAGGTAGAGGTCATTCTGGAGATCTAAGAAGGCCATCTTCCCCATGTTCTTTCTCAGATGGATGCTCTCCACAGGGTCTTGGAGAAAGACATTTAGACTGCGAGCTGGAGTCAGTCTCCAAGTACTCTTGCAAGAGTGTTCTGTTATACATACACACACTCATATACACACAGTTCTCTGAAGCACTGCCACATTTCATCATGATTCAAACATGATGTGGCTCCTCAATACTGATCAGACAACAGGGAAGAGTTCCTCTGATCAGTATGTAAAGGCAGTCTCTGTGTGATTTCCCTTGATTCCTGGAAGACCTGAGGTAACCAAGGAGGAACTCTGGCCTCCTTAAGTTCCCAGATGACAGTCAAAGCCTTCATCTTTTGTGCACCAGCCAGGGCATTAATCTTCAAAGTACTGGGGTGCTGAAAAAAAGGAACTCTTGCGTTTGCTGCCAGTGTACATTAAGGAGAGACTCTTCTTCTTCCGGTCAAAGGAACTGTTGTCATCACTTGTCAGGGACAGGTAAGATGCAATGCTTTCCCGAAGACCATAGCTGAAAAGGGATTCATCCACTCTACGTGGGTTCTCTGCTCCCTCTGGACCTTCTTGCAATCTGTGCGTTAAAAGATTCAGAGAAAGAAAGTGGAAGAAGAGAGGGATGTTGGACAGAGTAGGTGATGGAGACAAAGAATGTGGAAAGATGGGAAAGACAGAAGAGGAAGAAGGGGAGGACAGAGGAGAGGAAGTTAGGTTTATGCTAGCTGGTTTTAATTTCATTTCTTGCATTTATGGGCTGTATGATTTTGAAGCCACTGTTTCTTCGTGTGGCTTAAACTTTCCATGATAAAACTTAATGATACTCTTTATGGTATTTATAAGAAATGACTGTTTCATTCCCGTCTCAGGAAATTCTTATCTCTGACTTGCTTTAAATTAATGCATGAGGTACCTGGATCTGTGACCAATTAATGAGATACCCACTGATTACATCCCACACATACACACCTGGAAACTCAATAGCTCTTGATGAAGTAAATAGAAAAACTAGTGGAAGTATTTTTTTCTTTCTCAGAGAGAATGAGTTACCTTAAGATTTGAGTGGAATGTTTAAACTTTCTAAGAAGATTCTAAATAATAAATTTATTCTAGATTTATTTATGTTTTACAGTATTGGATTCTAATAATCAGAAAGAGTAGGGTGACGTGTTCTGTTAAAAAAAAATGTGGGCTTCCCATTGAAAATGAACTTTGGCAATGTTGAAGGCTTGTGAAAACTATAGACACTATATGCTATGTGACACCAAGGTTGTATTCACCAAATTCAGAATTTGCTCTTCCTTATGGGGCCCACAGAGGCATCAGTAGTGCCAGGTGCTTGCTCATAAATTTTCTTGTTCCAGGAGTACCCACAATCTGCATGCACACACACACACACACACAAACACACACCTGGATACCCTCTTCCAGTCAAAGGTCTTCTGGCGCAAAGTTACAGGTGAACCAGGGCTGGTGCAAGGTGAAGGGTGAGCTGTTGGAGCAGGTGTGTTCTGTGCCAGGCAGGGTGTGGTGAGCACACAGCATAGACCATCAGCCACCTCTGTGAATGGAAGTAGACAACAGTCAGGAATACAAGAATGTCATAGACAGTGTGGGGAACAAAACAGAGACCCAGAACAGTACAGGACCCTGGTTATTGTTATGGGAAAACTGAAGCCAAGATGCTAAAGGGCCACAGGGCTTCACCAATGTTGCTGTGTACTGAAGGATATGAACTCTAGTCTTATTTATATATAAACAGAAAACAGATGTGGTATCAGAGTTTATCAAACTTCGGTTTGTGATACAGCTTTGATTTGATGGTGAGTTACCTCAAGTGTCTCTGAGCCTTGCTGTCTTTACTTGCAAAAAAGAAGGAAGGAGAAGACAGAAGAGAATAGTAGAGAGCCATTTGAGAGAGCGGAGACTTCATACTAGGTATACTTTTATGTAACTGTACCTGGATGGGCTCAAGAATAGAGCCACAGGTACATGCATCACAGGTTCCTCCAAAGCATAGTAGTGTGCACAGCAGGAATACACATGAAGCAAGAACAAAAGAAGGAGAGGGAGGAGGAAAAGGTTGAGAGAGTGAAATAAAGGAGACAGGTGGCAGGAACAATATCAAAGATATAGGAAGGGAGAGGAGAAAGCAAAAGCCAAAATGCAAGACAGAGAAAGCGGGCAATGTAAGACTAAGGAAATCATCTGACCCTGCACACTCTGTAAAAATGAGCTAAGCCCAATATTTTCCCCACCACCAGCACCACCATTGGGCTGTAGAGCTTCATCTCTCGTGAAGCAGCAGAATATGACTCCTGTTATTCCCATGCTTTTCTGCCCCATGCATCATGAGAAACACTGATGCTATTGTCCCAGGCACCTCAGGACTAAAAAGTCAGTGCCTCTTTACTCGGGTCAAAGGTCTTAGTTCTGGGGAGACCCAGAGGCCCAAGATGCTAAACATACAGCATGTCTCTAGCAGGACACAGTTATCTTTGCTTCAGTCCACCTATCTAGACTTTAGAGAGCATCTACATCCCCGGTTGCCTGTTTTTTATCTAATCTGTGCATCTCTGTCCTTGCCCATGAATAAAAGGAAACTGACTGAGGAAGCATCTGAAACAGTGACTTGTTGGGCTTGATAGTTCAATGGATTCTCAGATAGTGAGGGAGGACATGCCGCAGATGCAGATATGAAGCCTAGAGACACTGCAGCTCTACTTCATAGCAAGATGGATTCTGACAGTGCGGTGCTTTAGATCTACACACACACACACACACACACACACACACACACACATACATTGTGTGACATGAAGTAAACAAAGCCACTCAGTTGACATGAGCCAAAGGCTAAGCTGCCCTCACCCAGTTTATATCATTGATGGTCTATCTTAACTGTATGCAGTTAGTAATTTTATATTTCGGATACAGAACAAAACACCATGGAAACGGGAGCAAGTGTCCTGACCCGCTGACTTGGAAGCAGTAACACATGCCATAAGCAGTGTATGGCTTTGAATAGAAAATACATAACGTTGTCCTGCCTGTTGGTTGTTGTACACCATCTCATTCACCCTGGCCCCAGCAACGCTGTTCTTGATCTCATTTTCTCAGCGAGATCTGAGACTAGATACAGGAAGCATTTGGGTTCCCAGGACCTCTGAGTTGGGCAGCAGTGAGCCTCTGGCTGTAGCCCTTAAGTCCGTATGATCATCAGAAGTATCTTTCAGGAAGGTACTAGCTTAATATTACCTAAGACACTGCAGCAGCTTATTGTCCTTGAGGAAGTCCAGAAGCTCCGGTGGAGGTGGGTGTGCCTAGCCCGGCAGTATGTGGTTTCTGGTGATGAGAACTCTAGTGGGTGGCGTCAGGTTTATGTTTGCTATTGTCTATGCAAAATTTATGGTTAGCACACTTCTCATATGATTGTTATTAAGAGTCAAATACCACAAACAACCTTTAGGCATAAGCAGTTGAAGTCCAGGACTCCCTTCCTCTTTCACTTTTAGCAAGCCACTAGCTTTAAGAAGTGATGCTTGAAATTATTTTGCATCTGTAAGAATATTAGGCATGGCACAAGGACCATTGTGTTTAGCACTCACACAATGCTCCACAAGAGGCTGTACCTACCACCTTTAGGGAGGGAGAGGTCAAGGCCTTATCGAATATTCTTCACAACTTAGTTTAAACACACATCTGCCTATCCCAGCAGCCATTGCTCAATAGCGCTCTTTCTTGTAGGTCAGAGGTGTCATCTATGGCTTTCTGTCTCCTTGAAATGCCCTTCACTTCTCTTGCTAAAGACCCCAAATTCTAAAAGTTATAAATGAGATTCCCAGTACAAGGTCAAGCATCCTGAAAGGGCAAGGAGATGTTGGCAAAACAATCCCATTTTTGCCTTCCTCCACCTGGGCAGTGGAGCCAAGGAGGAAGGGGCTAACGGAAAGCAGTTGTCATTCTGTAGGTGCTCATGGCCAAGTGGCAGGCGAGAGTTCAACACTTTCCACATTCCAGCCCCACAAAGTCTCACTGTGCCCCTGACAGGTCAGAACAATTAGCATCCTCTTTGTACAGGAAGAAAGTAAGACCGAAAGAATCACACAGCCTCAGGTCTACAACTGCCATCCAGCAGACATGAGATATAGAACACAGTTTCTAAATCCCATCCCAAGAGTCTATCTTTGGAAACATAGTTAACTGCTAATCCCTCCAGTTCATGCATCATAATTCTAACAAGAAGACTGGTATTTGGGGCTCCTCAGTGTAATATATCTCCCACTAACAGCACTTTATTTCCACAAGTCATGTGATGCTCTAGCTACTTGGGGATTCCTCCCATCTTGGTGAACCTAGGAGACATATTTCTCTTCTGGGAGCTTGATGACGAACATAGACAAGACCACAATTAACTGATTGAAATGATAGGGAGAGAAAGGCAGCAGCATACCTTAGGGATAGGAAAATGGCTACTCATTCTCCTGCTATGGCTGTCTCATTGAAGTTGGGAGAGACTGGCCTTGAAGGTTGAAAAGTTTTGACAAGGAGCAAAAAAGTGAGTAGTATTATCAGAACAACACTCTTAGAGTGTCCCTACACAGACAACTTAAAGAAAGGCAAAATGTCTACAGTGTAAGGCTGTGAGTGTAGACACAGAGCATCCTGGTATGTTTTATTTATGCAGAGAGGACATTCTGCTATCCAGGCAGCATGCACAGGTGGTCTTGTTTAGCTGAGGAAATAAACTCGCATATGAAGAAGACAACATGGGTAGGATTAAAATCAATGGCTTTTCTCAGTGACCCGTGCCACTTACCAAACACTGCCATGCAGCAGCACACAGGCCTCACCCCACTGACCTTCACCAGCTCTTACCAGAATAATGAGTCACCAGGTCCTCCAGGCACTGGAAGGTGAGCCTTGGTGAGATGTAGTACCAGTTGTTGGGCAGGCGGAAGATACGGTAATGCTTCACCTGCCTGTGTCTTACTGACAGTGAGTAGAAACCTGCAAAGGAGACAGCAGTGATCAGGGGTTCCACATAAGGGTAACAAGCTGCCTCAGCCACATCTTTTAGGTTGGTTCACTGTAGAGCTTCTACATGTGGCTTGGTCAGCCCAGAGGGGATCTTACCCTTTTTGAGATAAACTCTGGGATTCTGTGCATTTGTTTAGGGAAGATACAGTGTCAGTAGCCCGTGAGGCCTTCCCAAATGCATACTTAGATGTTTTAACTACTGTCTTTCCAGCCTATGTGTCCCCAGTGTCACCACACTATGTGCTCGAAAAGGGACCCTATCTTTACGCTTCATGCTCTCTGCTTTTCAATTTAAACCAGATTTTCTTAGAAACATGGACCAAGTGGCAGTTGGGTTGTGTTCTAAATCACTGAAAAGTCTGTGAAAGAATCATTTCTCCTTCAGCATCATCAGTGAAAGAGAATCCACTGGCAGGTACCATCATCTCTTGTAGCCTTGGTGTCCCCAAGTGGAAAGTAAGACCCTTGGGCTTAAATCATGTTTGACTCCCTCCCCCTCCTGTTCCATTCTTTTCTTTCCTGCATGGCTCACTCTAGAGGCAGTGAGAAGGGATGCTACTGCTCCACTTCATTTGCTGTCAGTAAAGACCTGAGAAAGACTGTTCTTGAATACTGTATAGAGGCAGACATGAAGGCTCAGAAGCCCACACTCAGATGTGTTCAGAGTCATTTCACTGGAGATGACATCCCTGGGTACAGGCCTCAGCCTTAGCTTCCTGACTACCATAAGAGGCATGTGTATCTAGTTGCTCTTCAGTCCTATTTTTGAAATCACTCACTATGTGACTTCTTGTCATGTTGACAGAAACTAGAAGTGTGGCAAACAGGTCTGAGTTGGCAAGCAGGAAATCATCAGAACTGTGCATAGCCAATGGGAGGAGTCTTCTACCTGGCTCCACCCTCTGCAGTACTGAAGATGGGATGATTTGGGCATGAGCTGTGATGCCCTCTATTCCCTTGGTCATATAAACCTTGGAGGCTTTGAATACTCTGTGTATGTGGAGACCTTTGGAACCTAAGTATGGCTTCTGTCTCTGTGTTGCTTTTAGTGATGCAGGCTATGGAGAGGAAAGTTACTCTGGGACCTCTACAGTTATGTATTACAGTCCTTGCTTCCCCAGAGTAGACTGACATTCCCAGTATCATGTGGCTCTCGTCCTTAATGGGACCTGGGGAAAACTCACAGATACTGTGTTTTCTGTCTTGTGAATGAGAAATAGGCTGAGAACTTAAATATGTTTCCTCTATTTAAAAAAGCCTCAACCCTAGACAAAGAAATACAGGCAACTAAAGAATGCTAGGTGTGGGAGGAAGAGTCTTCCCCAGCAAAGGTTAGCCAATTTTAAGTCATCATCCCCAAAAGCATATATACAAGTAATGTATACTTGTATACTTGTAATGTATACTACATGATAATCTAAAATATTTAAATGCCAAAAAAATAAAAAAGAGAAACAATCAGTTCAGTTATCCATAGTCTATTCTCTCTCTCTCTCTCTCTCTCTCTCTCTCTCTCTATATATATATATATATATATATATATATATATATATATATATATATGTGTGTGTGTGTGTGTGTGTTATGTATATTATATGTGTATATATAAGGTATATACATACATACATACATACATACATTATCCCTAAACTCTATAAGAGACTTTCTTGTAGTGGCTAATTGTGAGTCATTCTTATCTATTTACATCCCATAAATTTTTCTATGAAGTAGCTCTTTACAGTGGGTACCCTGAGTTCAAAAGAATGAGTGTATTGGGCATGAGAGGGTACTGTAAAGTGTCTGGGTCCTGTATCTTAAAACCCTGGGAGCATACAAGCAAGGTGATAAGTACTTTCTCAGACTAATACCCTGACCTGGTAAAGGATCCAGGATGAAGAGAGGCAGTCTCCTAGCAATTCAGGCCTGCCACTACCTCCTGGGCTTGGAGGGTGACAAGGGCTTTGTTGTTTCTCTTTTTACTTACACAGGAAATCATAGTGATAAAGATCTCTGTGAGTCTACAAGCTCACACCTGCATGTCTTTATTCTCTGAGATGCCCCATTTTACCCCAGCCCAGAAGTAACTGCTGTAGAGGGCCTGTGCACAGCAAGAATATGAGAATACCATGTGCATACTATTTGAGTCTCACTATGACTTCACAAATAAGCAAACTGAGTTCAGAGAAGTAAACAGTTAGCCCAGGAACAGAGTTAGTGAGCACAAGCCAGGCCTGTCCTAATGCCACAGTCTGTGTCAAGATGCTGCCCAGGCCTGTGATTCATGTATGCTCTCAGTTGATGGAACTGTGGCCTGCTCTATCCTTATCTTCCTGTCTCAGAGTGGGTGTGACAGCAGGGAGATGACCACAGACCCAGGTGTATTTATGTGTTGGGGGGAGAAGAGGAACAAATCCATAGCAAGGTAGCTGAGAGCACCATGGGCTTTGTGGCCGTATGTTAAAAACAAACAAAGGCTCACCTTTCTTTGTTTCACTCTCTCGAATCATGAAGCTCCCAATCTTTGTGTCTGGCAGCTGCAGCAGTTCCTCTGCCTTGTCCCTGCCCAGTCCTTCAAACAGCCAGCTAAGAGTAAAGAGGACAGCCTTAAGTGGCCACAGAAAATCAAGACTTACTAACTCTAAAGTAAACACAAAGTCAAAGGCCAATTACCAGAAAGCTACTAAAATTACACAGATGAGGGAAGTCAATTGTTGTTTCATCTATTCATTCATTCATTCATTCATTCACTCATTCATTCTGTAATCTTTCAAACAAAGTGCTCTGAGTAGCCATTTGTGCCCCGTGTTACATAAGGAATGACTAAGAATATGTACTATATATGGTATTTCTTGCCCTGTTTCTTGGCACTGACTAGAGCGGGTCCTGATTTTATTACATCAGGTTGGTACACTATGTGGTGCTGTCCTGTACACTCTGCCAAGGCAACACTCCAAGCACTGCACTGTTGTGTTCCCTTATGGTGTCTAAGGTACCTAGTGTGTACTTGGTGGAGGCTTGGGAATGACAAAATGGACATGGGGAAGGACAGAGGTGCAGTGTGCTCCTACTCCTGAGGAAGTGGCACCCTTTAGGGAGGACACTCATCATGTTTGAGCATAATCATCATTACATGTTTGTATGTTTCTCACTGTTCTCACCTAACAATGGGAATGGATAACCGCTATGCTACACGGTGGCCCAACACAGCGGGGAGGATTACTTTCACAGAACAGTGACATAAAATGTACTCATAGACACTCTGCACTAAATCAATCTGTGTCCAAACTCAATGGCCTCTGCTTCCTTTTCATATTGAGCTCCGCTTGCTTCCTGCCAAGGGGGAAGTGTGTTGTTAGCAGGTGGACAGCATATGCCTCATTTAACAGGTCCTGTATTTAAGAGACAGGACCCTGGCTGTTAATCCTCAGGTTTTGCTCCCTGCATTATTTATGAAGGCACATACAAGCTGAGGTTGAAGCACACAGGCTGAGCACTCCTGAGCATCAGGATCCAGGACGCCCCTGGTGCAGAAGTGGTTCCATTTACCTGTGGCTCAGCATCACGATCGCTTTCCTTGTTAGAACCATGATCTGCCCTACTTGCAAGTTATCCAGCTATTCCCAAGTACAACAAAATGCACAATGTATTAGTCTTAATAAATATGGCAAAGATGTGTATACCCAAGCCCTTCAGAAAGTGAAAACAAAGATATCAAGACCCATGTAGGGGTATGAATTGTCTTAGTATACTGCTTGTGTATTAAGTATATGAAGTCAAACCCCTACCAAGAGGGTGATCTCCTAAACCAGTAAAACTTCTCCTCTGGCACAAAAGAGGAGCCTGTGGACTATACAGATTAGGTAATTTTTCAAAGTTATCATCAGTTGAGAGTAAAACTACATTCTGTGGGGATATGCAATTCCTTAGACATTCTCGTGTGCTTTCTTTTTCTCCATTTTTGTGTTTTGGGAAATGCTACATCTATTTGATGGGCTAACTGATCGGACCAAGTTTATGTTAGTCATCTGGCTTCTCACCACCTCAGCTCCTACAACTGCCCTATGCCTTCAATATGAAGGAACATGTTGGTCTGAGTAGTTGAGGAACGAGCAAGCCTCTGGTTTTAAGCAATGTTTAACTCCCATCTCTTTGGACATGACTCCCATAGCAACCACCTCTGTTCACCTTCCCCATTGTGAGCACAAGTGATTAAGATTACCAATAGTGAAATCAAGAGTTAGAATGTCTTCTTCCTATTAAAAGCTTATGGAGTCTGCTGGGTTCTTTACCCCTTGAACAGTGGCAGTTGTTTGCTTCATGTTTCCTCTCTGCTGTGCATGTCCTAACTGAGGTTTTGCCTTGGTATCTTGACAGAGGAGGATCTTGCAGCTTTGCAAGGCTAAGTCACATTCCCAAGGCTCCTCCATGGCATAAGGAAAGCCTGGGTGTTAGTTTGGTAGGGCCTGACACTTACTGAAGCCTCCCAGGAGGCCATGAGTCTCTTGCTTGGCTGCGAGAGTAAAGAGCCTGGTGTTCTGGCTGCTCCTCTACCAGTGACTGCCTTTATCATGGGAACACAGTTGATGCTTACAGAAGTATGTTCCCTGTACTGCCCAGCATCCACCTCATTCTTCTAGGACTTCCACTTCAGCAGTGTGAGTCTGTACCATAACCCCTGTCATCCTATACTGTGATATCTGCTAAACAACTGAGGATACACAGCGCTGAGAAACTTGTCCATAATCTCATGGTCTGGAAGTGATAAAGGCAAGATTTGAACCCACAAAGACTGAATTTTAGCCCCTGAACCAGGGTGTTTCCTGGACATCATCCTGGAGCACTGAGGTATGACAAAAACACTATGTCTGAGCAAGAAGGTCCAACTTGCTTCATTTTACTGCTGGGGAATCAAGTTTCAGAAACTGGGAAGGATTAGCCCCGAGATTGGGGTAAACCCATCCCTTTAAGCAATGCTTTCTTTGCATTCTACAGTGCTGGAGCCTCTTTATCACCGGAGTCACCCATACACATCATGGCTGAATGATACTGTTCAGATCTATACTCACCCATGGTACACTCTGGCCACACATATCCCTGGAATATAACTTTCCCGGCCAGTGCTGAGAGAAATAGCTTTCCACCAGCCCCCTTCACTGTCAGGACAAAGCAGAAAGGGGGAATACGCATGTGTAAATGGCAAAGCCAAAGATGTAGTCATCAAGCTAGCTCACTGCCACTTGGGACACTCTTCTTTCAAGATCTGTCATCACCACTTAGACCTGCATTTCTCCAGTTGAAAATTTAGGGTTCCTGTGTGTGTGTGTGTTTGTGTGTGTGTGTGTGTGTGTGTGTGTGTGTGTGTATACATAATGTGTGTAAATGTGTGTGCCATGGTATGTTGACGTTGTCACATGTGTGCATGTGGATGCCAGAAGTGAATCTTGGGTGTTGTTTCTAAGGATACTGTCCACTTTGTTTTACTTTCAATTCATTTGGGTGTATTCCTGTGTGTGTGTGTGTGTGTGTGTGTGTGTGCACATGCATTTGTACTTGTGAATGATGTTGGGGATGGAATAAATATTTACCACAGTATGCATAAAGAAATGAAAGGAAAACTCTGTATAGTTAGTTACTCCTTTACTTTCATCTTTACATAGGTCTAGGGAATCAAACTTAGGTCACCAAGCTTGCGCACCTAGCACCTTTGCATGCTGAGCCATGTTGCTGGCCCCAACTTTGTTTTAGTGATAGCACCTCTCAGTACCTTAGAAGTGGTTAAGCAGGCTAGACTGGCTGGCCAGCAGTAAGGCTTTGTCTTTTTCTTCTCAACTCTGAGATTATAGGTGTGTTCTATCCTGTCCAACTTTTGGAGAGGTTGTTCTGAGGGTTGACCTCAGGTCCCATGCATACTCAGCAAGCATTTTACCAACAGAACTATCTGAGCAGCCCAGAGATTTAGTTTTGAAAGCCTATATACCCAGCAGACATCCCTCACAAGTTATGTGTTCATAGGGGAACCTGTTTGCATGCTGACAGTTCCACCCCTTGGGGACCAACAGTTCATTTCCTCAGTTGATATGCACGATTGAAGAGTTTTGAAAACAAAAGCTTCCTATACTGGTTTATTCCCTCAGGTATAACCAAACATCCGTTTACTTGTCTAGATCAATGAGACTCTAAATCAAGGACACAGAGCCACTAGCTTGTGTAGGTCAAACCATAATTAAAGACAGTGACAGGAATGCAGGCACTGCTGTTATCACCTACAGTGCTTTTGGATTCTGCTTCTCCTTCCCAGCATGCCCTAGTGAATAACATTATCCTGCATATTCAGAGGGTGCCACTGGAGGCTATAAGGTCCTGGGAGGGCAGGTGACAAAAAGGACCAAATTTCTCACCTCCCAGCCAGACCAGCACCTGTGTAGAACTGGACAACTGACTATATCTGGAAATCTGTTGGGTTAGTCATGTTTAGGGGTGCATACATGTTTTGAGAGGCTCACTCACTCAGAAATAACACGCAGTTTCTCTCCTCTCCGGAATATTGGGGGACTGATGTCGGGAGATGGGTAGTCATTCAGCACAGCCAGGAAGTCACTTTCAAGTCCTAGAAAGCAAAAAGGACGGTTTTTACTGACCAGGTACAGGAGGCAATTGGGAACAGAGAGAGAGATGAAGTTGCTGGGGGTTTTCCTCTGAAACAATGTTTCTCAACCCCTTTGGGAGTCAAATATCAGATATCCTGCATATCGGATATTTACAGTATGATGTATAACAGTAGAAAAGTTACAGTTACAAAGAAACTAAGTTATTTTGTGAATGCAAGTCCCCACAGCATGAAGAACTGTATTAAAGGATTGCGGCCTTAGAAAAGTGGAGAACCACTGCTCTGGAGCCTCATAGCTTGTGTCTGTGAAACTCTGCTCCCACTCACCCAGGATTCCAGGCCTCCTTCCCATGAAGAGAGCCTTCAGACAGGCCTTGTGGCCACAGAACATGCTTTTATCACAACCTTACCTTGTTCCCAGTGTTCCCATCTGAAAAGAAAAGGGCAGGTCCCAAGATCTAAAAACTAGAGTCACACCATCTGGCTTTATTTCAGGGTATTCCCTGTGTCTACAAGCCTCATCATTTCCATCTTGAAAATGGGATTATAGATGAAAGAAGCTTACCCCAGAAGGCTATAAAAAGACTCATTCTTAGAGGGATTCACATGGCACTACTACTTCTTGAAGTGCTACTGACAGTCAGTGAGTTGCCACACTCATTCTCCTCAATGGTGTGGCCAGTGAGGAATTGCGTAAACTGGGGCAAATATTTCTCCCCATCCATGTACAGACAAGCAATTTCACTTAAACTAGGTGAGCCACAATAATCAGATTGATGGATGGATGGATAGATATAAATAGGTAGGTAGATAGATAGATAGATAGATAGATAGATAGATAGATAGACAGAGATAGAGACAGACAGACAGACAGACAAGGAGAGGGATGAGTTGAAAAGAAGGTATCCAACATGAAGAGTAAACAGGTGAATCTGATCAAAATAAACCATACACATTTATAATTGTTATTTAAAAATTCTTCACACTATTTCTTCAAGTGCCCTCCTTAGGCCCTGTGTGTCCCACATCTGTGGGAGAAACTATCAGGCTAATCAATTGTGAGTATCCTCCAGGGATCCTCAGTCTCTGTGTGTAAAAAGACAAAACTACAACAACGACAACACACACATGCACACACTCACACACCCTTCTTTTGGGGGGGTGGATGAGTACTATGTCATGCCTCTAATCAGCAGGGATTTTTAGTAGGGTTGAGACTGTGCATAAAATGAGAGTACTTTCTGTTGTAGGTACATTAAAATTTTAATCTCTTTGCTTGACATCTGAGACACTACATGACCTAAATTCTGCTTCCCCCTAATATGAGCTCATGTATGTATGCATGTATGTATGTATGTATGTATGTATGTATGTATGAGATTTGAATGACATTTGTACAGGGAAATGTGCTCTTTGGTTCATGAGAGTCCAGTTGGCTACAGAGATGCACTGATAAGATGCAAATCTCCTTTCTGATGCCTAGCAACATTTACTTCCATCCTTAGTGATTTTCCATAACCCATATGTGTTGATTCAGGTTAGTATTGGAGTACATTTGAGGGACACAACACACTAAAAAAGCAGCAAAGAGAGTGACCACTGTACCGGCTGGCTGAGCATCAGAAAAGATTCTTCTGGATTACATCCAACATTTATTAATTTAATGGCCCTTCATTGAGGCCCAACCATGAGCCCAGCATCAGTGAGTAAGCCCACCTCTTCCTCCTTTACAGAAGGCTACATTCTAGCTCCTAGGATCACATGAGCCACTGCATATGCGCTGGCTACAGAAAGTTTAGAAGAACCCTGGAACTTAGCTGTGCAGGCTAGGTACCTAGCAAGCCTGGTTCTGTGATGTACTGATACTCCAGCTCTGAACTCTAACAGTCTAAAAGTCCTACAGGCCAACTTTTAAATCTTTTGTGCAGATTGGACTGAGACAGACAGAGGGATGGAGGGAGGAAGGGAGGGAGGGAGGGAGGGAGGGAGGGAGGGAGGGAAAGAGAGAGAGAGAGAGAGAGAGAGAGAGAGAGAGAGAGAGAGTGTTAAATGTGAGACTAAGTAATCTGAACAGAGCTTCCAGGAGTCAGCTAAGTGCTGATTGGTGAATGACGCAGAAATCAGTTATCACAGTGAAATAGTATACGCAAATGTGTTGTTCATTTGGGGAAACTGAGTCATGGGCAATAAATAATGTAAACGTTCACAAGAGGAAACCAAAAGTGAGTGTCCTAATGAGTCACTGGAAAGGAATAAGGGTTCTCAAGAAACAGCTGGGTCAGATCAGAAAGGTTAGCTCAGTGAGACTGCTAACCTGGGCCTGTGGATGAATGAGTCTAACACTCTGCCATAACAAAATTTTTAAAAAGAGGTTCTTCTCTTCGTGGCCCAGATATCACCCAACAAATTAGAAGCAGCACTCAAGTTGGATTAGGTTTGAAGAAAAAAAGTTCTGAATTCTGATAAGTGCAGAGCCAGCCTCTGGGGCATGAACCTTAAACAATCTTGGAAGTTGCCTATAAGTGAAAGAAGTACCAGTGCAGAGTGAAGTGCTTCCCAATAGGGAAGACTGGGCCATCAAGGAGCCCAGGATAAATCTTTCCTGAAAGTCTACCCAGCTGCTGGGGCTGTCATTCAGAGTCTGGGTGCCTGAGGGTATACCACCTTTTACACCCACTCTACCAAGAACTTTCTGTTTTATAAACATGGTAGACAAGGGATGTTCTTGAGATAGAAACATGTTTTTTCCTGGCCTGATGCACCCAAATATGAAATGGCCGCTTACTCCATCAGCTGTCTCAGCTGAGAGCAACAGGCCTTTCCCAGACCTAAGAGCCTCGGCAGGCGGCAGGCGCTGTCACTCTGCCCAGTCACACTGGCTCTCTCATTACTGCCATCCACCTCAGCCACTGCAGCCTCTGGGAGAAACTTGGTGCTCTGCTAGCCTTTCCTGAGGTTTTCCTTTGAAGCAGTGTCTCACAGTTGCCCTGGCACATCTATATGACTGTCAGAGGATGCCTTTACCTGGCTGTGAGCCCCTAGAGGACTGAGCACGGGGGTATTCAGTGTCATGCAGCCCTGGGCCCAGTCTGGAGCCTGCCAGACACTTCAGGCAAATGTGTGGAAAACATCAGTGAGCAGACTCTACGTTAGGGTTCTCGGTGCTGTCCCCAGAGATTTTCAGGCAGAGAAAAACTGATTAGTATATTGCCTTATAAAAAATGGGGTTAAAATGACTCCTAAAATACGGTATCTATGACAAGAATAGACCCTTTAAATAGAGCCTGTGCCCACCATGGTGTTTGTGGCTTGATGTGGTCACACCATATACTCAAGGTTAAAACTGTGAAACATTACAAAGCCACCTTTTATAGTGTCAAAAACAAAAGGAAACAGAAAAAAAAAAAGAAAGCACAAAAGTCCATTGTGAATGCCAGCATTCCAGTGAAAAAAGAGGGATCATGGTGGTTACAGATTCACAGTTGCAGAGGCGGTTTCTTAGGGAATTTTCTTAAGAGCGATGATATTTTCACAATTATGAGAGTGAACTATCGCCAGGACAGCCTTGCACTTGGTTATCTGCCTAAGGGGTTCAGGGACATTAAATGTGCTCCTTCTCCTTATCACCAGAGACAGAACACCAAAGGACAAATTAACAGAAGACACATAGCCTAGCTTAACCTCCAGGGAACACCAGCGTGGCCATAGTGAGCAAATTTGGTTTCAGGGTCCCCGCTGTCTTCCCTGAGCTCTGACCCCTACATCCTACAGGGAAATAAATGTCTTAGGTGGGATTATATGTTTTCTCCTCAAAGACATCTTCAGCCTTCTCAGAGCCTGGGTTTATAGAAAGTTAGATGTGTAGATTTTAGTTTATTTAACAAGGGACTAAACGTTTTGACAAACTGCTGCAGACATTTTGACGTTCATTTAAGCTAGCTGTTTAGACTTACACATATAAGACTTAATTACACAGGTAGCATGTAATCTGGAAGCAAAATGAGAGGATGGTATAAACCCACTAGAACTTTACCTTGTATACAAAGTGCATTTTGATTCCTTTTTCGGAAATCCTACCAAATAATTAACAAGGTAGGAGTGGGGCTAAGAAAGGAGGGGCGTGGCCAGTATTCCGATTCACAGAATAAATGCGTGCTGGCCATGAGGAACCCAGAGCATTTGAAATCAGCTAGTCTGACCCACTTGCTACCACTTTAGATCCCCGAAGGCCTCTATGAACTAACTAGAGCTTGGCTTCTCCCCATATTAAAGCAGGACATATCAAAATGTGCCTTGGAGTGGCTTATGTGATCTTTGTGACTCAGAGGGTCATTCTCACAGAGGATAAGCATACTCGTTCACAATTAAGACCAGCTCCAGCTGGACCATCTCAGGGTTTACTGCCTCACAGGAGTGACAATGTGAGGCCATCTTACCTCCTTGGACTCATCTAAAGACAAACTCCACTTGGTAAGAGGACACAAGGAAAACTCAAATATTTGCTGATACCTGGGGAATGCGTATGAGTGGGAAACAGAATATTCAACTGTATCATGTAAGGAAAGGAACCCACGAAGCGCTTACTGGCCACATGTTACCCAACTCGAAAGGAGCAGGCCTTTGTGGCCTGTTTATTCTTTAGCATGTCACAACCGCTTCTGTTCTAATGCTAGCATGTGCTCAGTAGCCCCATTGGCGGCTGTAGAAATACCCATCCCTTCCTTCTCATATTCTACCCAGCCCTGTAGGTCACCTGTTCTTATCTGGGGGATAGGGAAGGCAAAGCTGGAGAGTTAATGACATATCCAGGGTACAGCATGAGACTGTAGGTCTATGGTCACTTTGTTTAGCTCTCTTTGCACCTTGTGTCTAGGCTCTCCTCCATCAACACTCCGTTCTCCACAGCTAACGGCCAGATTCAAGTGAGCTTTCAGGGCTGGTGCAGGCAACCCCTGTGGCTAGTGGGTGCAGGGATAAATGGCTGCGCTATTTCAACTTCTGCTTTCATACTGTTTTGAGTCATATCCAAACCCATTGGCTCCCGAAAGGTCGCCATTAGGTAGGCCTGACTTTCAGTAACTTTGTCAGTAAGCAGAGCAGCACATATGAACATAGCCAATGAGATGGAGCTGCAGGCTGGCTTGGAGGAAGGCCTACCAAGTTCTGCTGATGTATGTGAGCCAGGTCTGTGTGTCCTATCATCTACAGGTATGGATTTGATAGGGTACCTACTTGTATTTTGTAATTCATCAAGGGTAAAGTGACTCAGAAGTCAACTCTCCTTCCACATAAAGCCACCCCATGCTCCAGGAATGGGTTAGTGATGGAGAAATGGGGACCTAAGCCAAGATCGGACTGGTGGTGCTTCATTTATGAGATCTTGCAATGGCCCGAGAGTTTTTGTGGCATTGAATCTGTTAACGGGGCATAATCCCTTACTCCAGGCACATCCTCTCTCAGAGTACAGTCTACCCCTGGAATATGATGGAGTTTTTAAAAAGAGAGGGGGTGGGGGTCACTGAACACTGCACTCAGGTAATCTGCTTGTTTATCCTCACACATCCCCGAAGAGCTGGAGGGCATTAGGAGATGCACTTGACCTTCCTGGCCTCAGTTTCCTCCACTGCAAATTGAAGACTGTAATAGTGATAATGTAGCTGCGCTATTATAAAAATTAGGAGTCGCTTTGAAGGCATTTTCACGTGAGATGCTATTCTTATATGAGATGTATATGTATACGCAATGGCTCATGTCATATGCATAAAGCTCTTAGAACCATGTGTGGCACACCTCAGGCACCAAGCCACACTACAGTTATTACTGTCATAAAAATGAGACCTGAGGAGACACCATGATGACCCGGCAGGCCAGATTTTGGTTGTGTTAGATGTGAAGGCAGAACTAGCATTGGCCTGGGATCTGCTAGCTTTAGGGGCTTAAGACTTTCCAGGGCCTGGTTGGAAATACAGCTGCCTGAGATCCACCTCCCACCCGCCATCACAGTTCTGCTGGGTCTTGAGATTTATCTGTTTCCTTCCTCTCCTTACCTTGCTTAGCTGTTTTTTTATGGGTATCAGCCATGTAAATGCATGTCCAGTGGGTGTGATTTCTACCCGGGCACAGTGGGATGGGTTCTGAGCACAGCTGGTTTCTGACATGAGGTGTCACTGTAGGTCACAGTAATGCAGAGGGAAGAAACCATTTGGCAGGAGTGGAGGAGGGGATTATTACAGTAGAGTAACTAGGTTTGTCTTTATTGAGTGGAAATAATGTGTTTCCCCAACATCCTGGGAGGCCCCCGGTTTTAATTAATTCTGTGCTGTGTGCATGTGGCCCTCCCTGAGGAGGTCTGAAGTTTGCATGGACTGGGAAATTCACTATTTGCAATTCTGTGAGAAAGTTCCTAGGGTTGCCAGTTCCACTGCATTCACACTTGAGGGATGTTCACACTTGAGGGAGGCTCACACTTGACCGAAGCTCACACTTGAGGGAGGCTCACACTTGAGGAATGGCCGTACAGTTACAATCTACTGAGGTAGCCGACCTCAAGTGGATCTTAAAGCGTTCCCACCCTACAACCAGGTCACTGCTTTTTGCTCTATTGTGGTGGCAAAAGATCAAGGGTAAGTCCCTGAGGAAAGCCATAGAAGACTGGGGTATTTCCCCAAGGTCACACAGCTTCTGAAGGACACCACTTGGAGTCTTTTTCCTCTGAAATGCATACTATTCACAACAAATTGACTGTCTCTTTATGACATTAGTTCCTAGGAACCACACTGACGAAGCACATAAATGCCCAGGCATTCACTGTCCCAGCATGCTGAAGAAGGAACTCCTAAAAGCCAAGAGAATTCTTTCGTCTTGCAATCCCTAGGGTAGAACCTCCTGGCCTGACCTTTTTGTCACCCAGGTCATGAGAGGAAGCTATAGCTGCAGGCTGACCTGAAGCCTCAACAATTCAGGCAATGCCTGATGGGAGCCTATTAGAATAGCAGTAACCTGACACCTTCTCCCTCACTCAGATAGGTACATGGAGAAAGATGAAATTGAGTCAGGCCTGACAACAGAGGAAGTTTTTTAGGGTGGGGCAACTGTGTAACTATTTGGAGTATACCCTGGTACAGGCCTGGGGAATTCTTCTAAACCAGTAGTCCAAGGGTAGACCCCTGGACCTTTTTTTTAGACACAACCTCCTGCCCACACTATGGAAAAAGAAAAAAAAAATACTTTATGTCAATCAGCATCTTAAAAGTAAAAGCAAATGGGCAAGTCTTGGGAGGTTGGTGTTTTCATTGGACCTGCTCAAACATAAAGGCCCTTCTGTCCAAGACTGTATTCCTAAAATTCAGAGAGGAGAGAGAGGAAAGAAGGGAAGGAGGGAGAGGTGGAGGGAGAAAGGAGAAGAGAGAAAGGGAGGAGGGAAAGTTGGAAGCCTACGTTTTATTCCATGTAGGAAAGCTACAGTGTACACAGAGAGACAAACTCAAAGTCATGTGCTGAGGAGCAACAAACACCCTCTGCATCCTCTCCGAGGCCTTGCTCTCCGATCATGGCTCTTTCAAGAACATGTGCACATGGGACTTGAGATTTTAAGCTTAACAGTGGCTCAAAATCCATATACCCTCTGTCAAAGGAGCCTACCAGTCTCAGAATTCCCTCTCAAAATGACAACACTTTCACACCACCAAGTATCTAACCATTCCAAATGTTCATTATTAAATATTTGAAACACAAAGTGACGGACTGAGACAATGTCACACAGGTACACGCTGCTCAGTTTTAACAAGTACCACCATCCACCATGGTATAGACTTTCCTGTGGGCTATTGCAGGACTGAGATAAATATCTCTCTAGAGAAGTCAGACTTACCCTCAGTGCTGGGTAATGGCCTCTCCGAAGGGGGAGATGTGGATTTCATGCTGTTCCCCATTTCTTTCTCTCCTCGAGCTGTGGAAGGTACTCGAAGCCTGCAGAACAAGAGACACAGACGCAGGGTGAAGCACGCCCAGAGCTGCCTGAGTGGAGAGTGACCTAGTTCAGAGCTCATGGTACATCATTTCTCAGGCAGCCTGCTTCTTGAAAGGGGGCCGTTTTTTTTTTTTATGTCAAGATGCAATTCATGAGTGTTGGTGACAGAGACACAGCTCAAATTCTTTTATCAAGGGGATGACAGAGAAAAACCACAGAGAAGGAAGTTGCTAGCAAATGCTGTTGGTGGCAAAAGTTTCCATTCCTCCACACCATTGCTGAGCAGAGAAGGGGGTGCTGGAGAAGTTGAGTAGTATCTTGGGTAGCCCCAATGAAGCTGTGTTCACAGACTCTAGCCAACAGCTTTCATGGCCCAGGAATTCAGGACACACCCCATTGAGAAGGTGAAAGGCATCATGGTCTGAAGGGGTAGAGGCAGGGGGCAGGCCATGCTGGGACATTTTGGCTTGATTCTTTCTTGTCTGTTCACATTTTCACACCCATGTTAACAAAGGCTTACAAAGGCAGCTTCATGACGGAACCCTTGGCTTGGATGGAGTACGCTTTCCAGGCTGCCAAACCCATCCACCTCTACTCTAACCTTGATGATTGCAAACCCCTGCATCCTTAAGAAAACAAACCCAAAATAGAAAATGACTGGTCCTAAGCCACATCCAGGTAAAGGAGAAGCTAGCTATCTCATTTGCTTCATGCTGGGCTGGTTCTCCAGGAGCCACACACAGACTACTATGCTGTAGCTCTCTCTTATGAACTGATATCCCCTGACAAGCTGATAATATCTTCTTGCCTGCTATGGGTGGGGGCTGATTGGACAGCTTTTGGGTAGTTACCACAAAGCTGAGTTAAAGCAAGTGAAATAGTGCATAGCCTGCCTGGACATCATCATATTCATAAGCATTCAAATCCAGAGACTTTGGACACTTATTTTGAAAAGAGAAGAAAGTCTTACAGATGCTGTATCTTCCAGGATGATGGAGGCACAGAGAATGTAGCCATAAATATGGACATAGTTTTTCCCATTTCCAGGAGCAAGGAGAAGAAACTAGCCAATCTCCAAGCTGACTGGAAACACATACTCCAAACAGAAACACTCTACCTGTTCTGGGTATATAACTTGGGTCAAGATCACCTGAGTTTGAGACTCTGGCTTCAGATCACACTTTCATACTCTGTGTGTATAGCCAAGTCTCCAGGCATGGGGCCAGAGACTGCCCCTCATATGCTGAGAATAGTGCAAGTCAAAATTGTATTTTGTACCAAACCTAGACCATAAAAGTTTAGGAACCCGGCACCCTGTGCAGTATGAGGTGTTTCTCCTTGTGACCTGGTAGCTGATTGGGAACCTTAGTTCTATCCTGCTGTACATAATTATGAGAGAACCACAGATATGAGTCTGGGGAAAAATCAGAATTCAAAATTCAAAGTACAACCTCTACTGAGTACATATGGCTTTTGAGCCACAGTTAAGATTGAAATTTCAAGTCCTGTGTGCACACATTCTTGAAAGAGCCATCTTCTGACAGGAAGGCCTCTCAGAGGAGGTAGAGGGGGTCTGATCTACATGCTAATTTTCACGAATGGGGAACAGGAGTTGAAATTCCTCATCGATTAGGAAGCAAGGAGAATGATGCGGTCCAATGCCGAGAAACCATACATACCCCCGAAACAAAAATGGACCTAACAGTCTGTATTTATATATATTTTTATGTTCACATATATGATTACTCACTTATATTTCACTTGCTAATTGAAATGAGGTATATATGTGATTTTTGTTGTAACTATATTTCCCCCACTTGGAAAAGAATGTATGCCACATGACAAAGTGAAAACAGTGAAATTTCCAAGATATTGCAATGTCATAAAGTTCCTTTCTTTTGGGGAAAAAAAAGAGTTTTCAATGTTTACATGAATAGTGGGTGTATGGCTGCACTCTCAAAAAATGCTTTTAAATACAGAATGGGTAATGACATAACCTCTCCCCTGCCAGCACAGTGGACAGTGCTGGGCTTCTAACCCATACCGGACCCTGAGCCAAGGGCCTCAGGAAGGCAGGACCTACTGAGCAAAGACAGTACACGTGCCTGGCATTCAAATTCTTCCCAATTCCCTCCCAATTCTTCTCAAGTGTTTGTGAACTGTTTAAGAAACTCTTTTCCTAAAATTTAGAGAGAGAAGGAAACAGGGAAGAAGAGAGGGAGGAGAAAGGAGGAGGATAGAAAGGGATGAAGGAAAAGAGGAAGGAAGGAAAGTTGGAAACATACATTTTTTTCACCTAGGAAAACTACAGTGCACACAGAGACAAACCCAAAATCATGAGCTGAGGAGCACAGGGTGAGCAGCCTGGATCTAGGCCTGGGGCTTGGCTCTTACCTCACTTCCCTGATCCTGACGCGTTATCCTCTCCTGCCTTCTCCTGACAAAAGGGCTGAAGATCCCCCTTGAACCACCAGCTTCATGTCACCTCCATAGCCCCATAGTATTGCACCACTTCACAGAGCCTCCAGGAAGGAGTTAAGTCACCACATTGAAGCTTTTATTTGAGAAGAGTGACAATACCCAGAAGGAGGAGAGCTGGGGCCTCCCTGAGGAAATAACTGAACAATTTGATTTAATCCGTGACAGTTTTCTATAGTGGCTAGAGGTGGAGAGAGGTGCAGGAGACTAATTGCTTCTAGGAACAATAAGAAAAGGGCAGAACAGAGCTGAGTTAATTAACACTGGCTCTGCCCATCTCTGCCTCGCCCCGCCCTCCACTTTCTCTGTGGAATGCTTCCTCCTCCATGTCCAGGTGAAAGGACTGTGGTGGCTAGTCACCTCCCTCCAGTCTTGACATGAAAGCTATTTTCTGTGTACACTTTAGCCTCAGTTTCCACTTCTGAAAAATGAGACAAATAAGAGAGTAGCTATCTCCAGAGAGAGAGAGAGCCTTTTAACCCCACTTCATTCTAGCAATCCAGACTCTATGGCTCTTGGAAGATTATTAATAAGAGAAAAGAGCCATCATCATTTTTATGAAATCCCACTGGAAGGAGTACAAATTCTGTCCTCATATTCTTTGGAATGGAGGAAAGGTAGGTGGCACGTGCCAGGCTACCTTCTCACCAGCATCCCTGAGAGCAGACCCTTCTTTTTTATCATAAGAGGGTGGTCAAGAGCTGTCCCAACTTTTTTGGGATCCCATGTAGATACTGCCTCTTTCTTGACCTCAGACAGCATGCCGTCTGCTGTGACCATGCTGTCCTCTAGATGGCATTGGACAGTGCATGTCTGCCTACTGTTTGAGTGGTTGCGGGGAGAGGAGGGGACGTGTCAGTCTTTGGTGGGGCTGACATAGGAAAAAATGTTTCATGTATCTAGCAGCTCTTCTCTGCAGGTCTTTTTCCCACTCAACTTCAGCCCCGTCCACTGTAGGTCTGCATCAGTGCACGGGGTCTGATGGGGTCTCAAGCCTTCTGCTCTGATGGCATCCCACAATAGAACTATTTGTGTTTCCTACATCTGTCTGTGGATGGGGAGGTCATCTGTACCCTTTTTCAGATCAACAAAGAGAAAGAGTGTTGGGAACTTCAACCAGGGTTAAGGTAGAGGTACATCCTGGAAGTCACACAAGAGCCTTGGACACGCCAAACATGACTGTAAAACCTAAGAGCCCAACCTTTCCTGTGGCGTAAGCTATCACTTCTAAATTCACCCCTGTGGCCATCTTCTAAGGTTTGGGAGCAAGAGGCCACTAGTCAAGAGCCTCTGTGTCACCTCAAACCACAACAGTGACACATGAAACATCCACCACCAGATTATTTTTGCTCTGTCCTGCACAGGGCTAAGTACTGCAATAACTATTCCTGACATGCTCTGAGGTTTCAAGACGAGGAAGAGGTTATGCACAGGTCAAAGCAGGTCTACTGGCTCCAAAGCCCACACTCTTTCTACCTTTGGGGACTTGCGCTAGCCTCCTATTCTTCTTCCCAGCCTAAGAAGACAACAGCAAAGGAATTCTTCAGTCATGTAGCCAAAGTTGGCACTCATAAAGTTTTGAGGGGAACCATTTATTCACACAAGGGACATGAAGTCCAAGAGGCCTATTGGATAAAGCACAGTCACTACTAGAAGCTTAGGCCTGGAAACCCACTGTGTGAGGGAAAGGGGACAAGAGAGAGATCAGTGAAGGCTTAATGCTACCTCAGGTTAGGGGTAAGATGAGAAAATAATTACAGACTTGCCAGCACTCAGAACTGCAGCACCATAGGTCAGAACAGAAGAGAGAATGGCGACCATCCTATGGTATACACGTGGTCGTGCAGCATAGCCCAGGCTGGCCTAGAACATTTGATCCTTTGCCTGAGCCTCCGGTGTACTTGGATTATGGGCAGTTATCACAGTGATCAACTTCATTAAAATGAAACCAGCCTTTGCATACACTGAGTATATCAGCATAGCACATGGAACTTTCTCAGGAGTTTCCAAGGACTCTCTCTGGGTGCAAGTGATATCATAGGCAGATGCATACATTTCTGATATACACATCTCTGGAGTCTCCGCTCTTGCCTTATGTGCACGAATTTGTTTTGTACTTCAAAGCTGGTCCAGACTCAGAGAGCCCCATAGGAGGGTCTCCAGAGCAGGGTCCCCACTAGTTCAGGTCCCCACTTGCTGGCTGTTTGTCCTCAGGACACCCCTTTCTCCTCTTCTGGGCCTCCACATTCTATTCTTTCTCCCGATTTAAAATACAAAAGTATGCTCCACAAAGTTGTTTGGGAAATCAATTGTTATGCAGAAGTAAAGGAGAAACAAATGTGTTTGATAATTGGTAGCCAAAAAAAGTGCCAATGGCAGGCCCTTTGATGTGCCAGAGTCATTAACTCACTGTGCTAGTTGGGCAAATCACTTGCCCTTTCTGGGCTGCATGGCCTCATTTATCCCACCTCCACCCCCAAGGCATGACTGGTCTGCCTGAGACTTGTTCAATGATGCCTGGGGTCTGAATCTTTGCCTCAGGGAAAATAAATGCTGTCACTGGGGCTTAGTGCCCGGCCTCCTTTGAGAACCTGGCAGGATTTCCTGGGGCACCTTACCACATCCTGACCTCAATTGGCAGGTGTCTCTCCCCAAATGGGTGTAGCAAGACAAAGCAGGGCAGCCTGCCTTGTGACCCCATCATTCCTTGTTCACTGCTCAGACCTGCTGTCCATTTCTGTTTCCTGCACAGAGAGGGCTGGACCAATGAATCTGTCTCCTAGGGCACCAAGTAAAGTCAAAAGCTACACAGCTATGGTGGTACCTTGGGATCCGGCCATTGTGTGCCTAACTCATAGCCAGAGTATAAAACTCCTGCTGGAAGAATGACTTGGGGTCCTTCTGGACATGTCAATCCATATCTCATGGGCTTCAGGAGACCACAGACAGCTATGAGTGTAGTTAAAACTTACTTCAAACATAACTCTTTTTTTCTTGATTGTATGGTTTTTGAGCATAACTTATAGGCATTTCTTTACACAATGCCTTACAACATGGGAAGTATTTAACATGCCTGGTCCAATATGGTTCAAGCCTGTTGTTTTGAACACATTTTTTGAAGGAAGTTTTCTCAGGAGGAGCTTAGTATACAAAGAAGGTCAAGGCATGTTGCTGTTGACTTCCCATCTCACATGGGGATTTGTGAAATGTAAGTCCAATTATAGGAGAAGGAGCCAGAGAGAAGTTCAGGGAGATGCTAGCATGTGCACAGAAATCTGAGCCCCAACACTAGCAAAGCTGTGATTTCTTCATGACGTCACATTTCCCAGCAAAAGTTCCTTTTGCTTCTCATTCATACATGTGACTCACCATTGCTCACAAACTTACCATCAAGATAGAAATCTGAGTTCTGCTCAATGTAATATGCATAGATGGTGGTCCCATCCTTATGCGTCAGCCTGGCTAGGATCTCAGGTCAAGTCGGACTCAGACAGCTGCTCTCCCACAAGAGTCCAGGGCAACCATCACAGTTAAGGGACTGTTCTGGGTGCTGCCTCAAGCTGGACTCTGACTCTAAGCTGTTGACTGAGTGTTGGGTCATGACTGTCCCCTTGCTGACTGGTTTCTTTATTGTTTTCCTCTCTCTGCCCAAAAATATACTCTTCAAGAGGACCAGAATCAGATAAAACAAAAGCCACAGTGTGCCAGCCAGCCAGCCAGCCAGAGCCACTTGCAGTGTCCTGGCCATCTTTAGCAATTAGTGCTGAGAAATTCTCTAGTTTGAAGTGTTTGGCAACTTCTGTGATGTAAGATGTCATGTTATGACCTAGTACTGACCCCTACACACACTTTACATTCCTGGATTGTAAGCCCAGTGGACCTCCAAGCAGTACCAGCTAGCTCTGGGCAGCTGAAACCAACAGCCTAAAAAAATGACAAAAATTCATTAGCATATATTTATTATACAGTGTTATTGGTTCATACTGCATCCATTGAAGTATATCATGTGCTTGATATATTTACTTCTATTACCCTCTCCTCTCCTTTCCTTTCTCCAATTATAGTCCCCTGTACCTTCATGGCCTACATATGTGTATGGATATACATATATGGATATACATGTATATATACATATATACATGTGTGGATATACATGTATGTGAGGGGAAAAGGGAGACAACACACACATACAGAGAGAGAGAGAAAGAGAGAGAGAGAGAGAGAGAGAGAGAGAGAGAGAGAGAGAGAGAGAAAGAAAGAGTGAGAGAGACTGAGAAAGAAGAGATCTAGGTTCCACACAAGAGGAAAATTGTAATATTTGTTTTTCTGAGTCTGGCTTATTTTGCTAATATCCTAATTTCAAGTTGCATTTTCCAAAGATAGCATAATCTCATTCATCTTTACAGTTGAATAAAACTGTAGGTTGTGTGGATGAATGGATGCACATGGCATGTTCTTCACTGTTCTGTTGATGAACATCTAGGCTTGTTCCTTGTTGTCTTGAGCATTGTGTAGACTCCTGCAGTAAACATGGATATGCAGATATCCATGTTGTTTGCTGACTTGAAATCTTTGGACCCACTCTCAGGTATAGTTATACTTTTATCTTTTTAAGGATGCTCCATATTGATATACATATCAGCTGGACAGTTTTACATTCCCACCAATGAATAAACAAATCTTCTTCCTAACTATCAGTCTATATGGAAGCCCTCCTGTATGGAAGGCTTCCATAGCATGACATACATACCTCCACTGTATGGAAGGACTCCATTATGCTTAAAATACCCTGAGAGTTCAAATGACAAATGACGAACCTAAGTCAGGGAAGGGGTCAACTTTTAGGGCATACTTTTGCTCACTTTCAACTCTAATTCTGTCAGTTATGTTGATCCCAGAAAAGGAGCATGCCAGTGCTTTATGAACTTGGTTTGTTTGAGATACCTTGCAGAAGGAACGGAGGCCTGCTGTGTCTGCTGTGTCTGACCATAGGGAAACCAATTCCCACTGCACAGTGCCTTACCAGAGATCTGGTTCTTGGACTGAGAGTACTATAGACTCTGTTGTGAAATCATCTGAAGGGTGACTGGAATTCTGTCATAAAGATGAGTTAGACTAGTTTTTCCTGAATTTTACTTTCCACTCATTATATCTTTAGCACCCATAGTGGGCCAGCTAAAGTGGGCGATGGGCAAGCCACTATCCTTCCTTGAGAGACCATCTGCTACTTCATAAAAAGTAGGCAGAGCAGATGGAGGACACCCTGTGCTCATCACAGGCTGAGGCGGATGCTTATTAGTTTCAGAGGCCTAACCCATAGCAAGAGTGTTCATGCGCAAGAGTGAACATACACAGAGGGCTTCTGATGTCTCTATATTCAAAATAATATCTTCCTTGACCTCCACAAATCCGGGTGGCATGTGATGTTTAACTCAGACTTTTGCCATTTTTCAGGAAACTGAGACAAGAAAAATTGCTCAATTTATCTTGTACTAGTGAGCTGCTCAGAAGTAGGGGCAGGCAGTGAACCCAGACCTCTGCCTCCAAAGCTGGCTGCCACCTCTGATACCCTTGAGCATTAGGAAATGGCAGAGTATGGCATGAAGCAATACCACCCTCAGGACAACTTTCTGAGAATAGATACAAGTACTCTCAATTAAAAAGAAAAGTATATCCTTCATGTGTCTGGTGCCTAAATACATGCACAATAATTAGGTGTAAGGAATAAAGATGTAAATTCTGCTAGCAATGTAAAATTCTTGATCTGGTGTGAGAGATATCTGCTTTTAGGGTAGGAGAACCCCAGCCAGAAGACAATTGTCATATACCTTTGAGACTCTCTGAGTCTCTGCCACTTCATCTGCCCACCACATATACCCAGCCCTCCAGCATGGCCCAAGGCTTTCTGCTGCTTAGAGAATTGAGACTCCCCAAGGCTAACAACCGAAGTAAGACACTGTGCCCTTGAGGCCCTGTGTATAGCTGTAGTTACTGTATGTAAGGAGTTACTGTAACCAAATATGCTCTTTCCTGAGTCACTCTGGGATGGGAGGAAGTGGTTGGGACATGATGTACTTAATTCCTTTTCAGAAGCTTGGGGTAAGAGAGGAAGGAAGTTGGCCCTGTGGTATGACTCCAGTATATGTGTACTGAGGGAACAGATATATAGATAAAAGGATGGGTGAGTGGATAGATGGATAGAATGGTAGGTAGATGGGTGGATGATAGGGTAGGTGGGTTGACATATGAGTGGATAGATGAATTGGTGGGTAGAGGGATGGATAGAAAGGAAAAAAGGAATAAACAAGCAAATGAAAAAAGGAGGAGAGGAAGGAAAAAAGGAAGGAAAGGTAGATGGATGGATGGATGGATGGATGGATGGATGGATGGATGGAAAGATGGAAAGATGGATAAGTGGATGGGTTGGTAGATGATAGATGGATGGATAGACAGACGCTTATAACAAGAGGTACCCATATGTTCACCCCTCAGGGGACTAACAAACGGTTTGGTCTGATTTGCTGAAGATTCTTAATGAGACTTTTCAATCCAAGTCCACGGCAGAACTAGAGTAAATAAGTTCTTACTTAATAGGAAATAAGACATTACCACCCAGCCATCTCTCTGAGTGCAGAAGCTAGAGGAAAGTGGTCTGAAATAAGTAACGTATGAATTTAAGGACATCCTGTCATCTGCAGCTTCCCCAGCCCAGAGACACAGAGAGGTTTCTCTCTGTTGTGAACAGGTTTCATTTGTTGAGATAGACACCTACTGATGAAGCTTCCATCTGTCCAGTGGAGCAAGCAGACATTTGTCTTCAGAAAAGAGAGAAGGAGCCCCATTTCTTTGCTTTGTAGTTTGACCTCACCATATTTTCCATATTTCCAGCTAGAAATTTTCTGCTGGGAATAGCTGTATAATTGGGCAGGATTTGCCTGGCTAGGAATGGTATTAAAATGACCACTTGGCTACATGCTGCATATAATGTGCACTTCTTATAAACATCACAGAAATTGAGCTTCTTTTGGTAAAGGAAAAAATAAGCAGAATTTCAGAGAGGCAAAGGAATTCACCCAGAGTCACACAGTCCTTTGGTGGCAAACAGAAATGCCTTCCTAGGTACTCCTATCCTAGATCTATTTTAAAAAGGAGATATCCAAGTGGATTTCAGTGTGTCTGTCCCACAAATTATCAGTACACTTCTCGAGTGTGCTAAGGATCTGGAATAACATCCTGTAACTGGAAAATATGTTCCAACAGAAGTTGCTAGAACTCCCATGCCTCCCACTGCAACACAGCTCAGTTGAATAGCCTTGCAACTCAGCATCTTCTAGCAACCCTCAAAAGGACAATCTGCAAAGTCTGGGATGTGAAATACAAAGGCACCACTGTCAACAAGACCTTTGTCTGTAGTCCTTTGCACGAACCAAGACTTCCTTCTCCAGTGAAGGTGCTTAGAGCTCTTAGTTGCTTGTATCTCCCAACCAGCTAGATGACTCAAGTACCTCAGTTCAACTTTCTGAGCCTCCTTTTTCACTAGTCAAAAGCAAAGAACAGATGTAGACTGTTCAGACAGTGCTGTTCTGAAGTTTGACTGGAAGTAACTTATTATTATATTTAACACAGTCACTCTGCACAGCAGGTATCTATCTGGTCAGATTCCATTCAGAGCCCCCAGGCAGGCGGCTCTGAAGGTTCGGCCCAGATTATTCTGATACCAATTTCTCTCAACATGCAGGTACCCACTTAATATGCACTGTAGCACATTGCTTAGGAAATTCTGAATTCCCAACATTGCTTCATTTATAACATTTCATGATTTCAGAATTTATATGCATAGAACGTTGGTATTCTCTTTAGCCCTCTGTCTCCCATCTGCCTACTTCCTGTTTAGATAATTGTCAATTATCTGTATCCCTTGCCCAGGAAGATTCTAACTACCAGCCTCCGAATGGCTCTGCTACTGCCATCCAAGGCCCTCTGCAGTTTTAGACATATGGCTGGCTGACAGCCCTCAATGGGCACCAACTGTACGCCTGGGCCTATGTTGGGTGTGTGCATATGCTACCTCAGTTCATCTAAGCAACCTCTGTGTGACATAGGCACCATTGTTCCTATTCCATAGATGAGAGTACAGAGGTCTACAGTGAGTGGTTTAAATGACTTGTTCCAGGTGACTTGCTCAAGGTGACATAGCTGTCACATCCTAGCTGTTTCTTGAGTCAGACTGCCCCTGGCAGGAAAATAGGCTGCCCACCCCCGCCCCCTTGATACAGCACTGTTTCCTTTATATATACTTTCTCAGCATCCTTTAAGCACTCACTGTGCTGAGGCAGTTCTTCACCAGGACTATTTTCTGTTCAATTTCAGGGGTTCTTCTCTAGCTCCTCCAAAGCCCAGTCCTGACAGCTGTATCTCCAGAGGACTCCTAAAGTCTCTCCTGTCCCTGTCCCTGTCCCAGCCACAGTTCCCTAAGTACCTTCAGATGCAGAACATGGCCTCTCCTGGGAGTTGGCTGTAGAGGGTCAATGGGTACAGGATCACCAGCTCTCTCATCAGCTGCTGCTCCAGGTTGAGTGGGTCACACAGGCTCTGGACGAAGTGCAGGCAAAGCCCATGTTATCAAGCAGACTGCAGAGCTGTAGTTGCTAAAGGGCCTCACACTTCCTCTGCTGAAACAAGGAAGGCAAAGGCAAGGGGCTGGTAGGAGGGCAGGTTCCTGTTTTCACTAACCGCGCAAAGCAGACTTCTCTCTGCAAGGACGATGGGGAAGAGAAGGGACGTATTAATTCCTTTACAAAGCACTTGAGAATGTAACCAGATTGATTGTAAATGGCCAGGGTGTATAGAAACACACTCTTCTTCCCTCCCTCTTTCTAATTAAAAGGCAGATGAAGCTGTGAATTTGCTCATTTAATCCCCAGAGCTTACTGGGTCCAAGAAGGCTGAGGATAGCTCGCTGCAGCTTTTCTTTCCAGAGTTTCTTCATTTTTATAGCTCTCTTGTGTCACTACACAAGGGATCCAGAGTAGTCTCTGGAGCTGTGCTCTGCTATAGGCCAATGTCAGTTGCCAGGGACCGGAGACAGGGGACAGCTACTCATATGCATAGCAGAGCTGTCCCAGCAGCGTGCCTGAGCCCAGAACCTACCTCCATGAGGTACTGCTAGAAGAAATGAAAGGGGCTTTTTAGACAGAGCTTAACAGACAAAAAGGGAGTAATGGCAGACTGGGGCAAGGTGTGATCCTTGAGGGAGCCCAGATTTAAGCAGAAAGAACCAGAAGCAATCAGGTTGCCATGAAGAAGTCATTTTAACTGGAGCCTTCCATGTTCTAATCAGTCAAATGGATGAGACACCCAGGCCCACACTGCACACAGATGATTGTCACAAGGAGGTCAGTGTTCTACGACATAATGATGATAGACAGCTATATGGAAGAAGGTTCTCACTCCTAGGGAATATGTGTGCTGAGTTATCTGTAAGCGTGTATCATTCTAAAACAGTTCACTAAAACAAAGATACTCAAGACGAAGGGCGAGGGAGGGTGCAGTTAGGCAACTTCCATGAGGACTCAGATGACAGTGGATGTGCACACACTACTCTTTCAACTTTGCCCATGGTTTGAAATTAGAATATGAAGTATCTTTATATAATATCTTGTTATGTATGCAGTAAATACCATTTCATAATGTGTGAGTCTGCAGCAGGGAAACCTATGGCCATGCTGCTGGGTGGGAGAGAAGCCTATTTCTAATGAGAAAAAGGCAGGGAGCAGTGCCTACAAGCTGCTGTCTGCCATTCCCATTTCCAATGTTGAAAACCCCTCAGAGAGTTCTGTGATTTCCCACAGTCAACAGCTGGTCCCCACGGAGCCAGAATAGAGTCTGGGGCCTATGACCCAAGGACCCCACCCAACGAGTACAATGCAGAAACTCAAGAGAGTCATTTAGAAACCTTGCTGGGTGTCCTTTGCAAATATGAATTATTAACAGTGGGGCAGCATCTAAATTTAGTACTTGCTGTGTACTAGACAGACTCAGCTGGCTTGTGAAAAGCCAGCTCTGTGCAGGGCATGCTGGGAAGGTACAGGCAGATGGTGTAAGAGCTTTGTAGAAGTGGCCTCAGTGAGGAAGAGCAAGCAAGTGGAATCAACTGAAGTGGGGCTTTCCCCCACATGCACCGAGGAGTGACAGAGCTCTAGAGGGAGGGGCATTCAGAGACACACGAGTGGGGGGACAACTTTTTAGCACCAATGCAGAACCCCTCCTGCTGGAATGAATTCACTCCTATCACTGGCATTCTTTCACTTAACATGGCTGGCTTATCCAGTCACTGGGATTCAGCCAGGGATTAAGCCAGTGGCAGTTCTGGCCTCCCTGAGCCTTGCTTACCAGAGCCATTGGATGGAGACCTAGACATTTGTGGTGCTGCTCTAAAAGAGACACAGTGAGCTCTGGGGCAGTGGTCTATAGGCAGTGGTGGTTGGAAACAAGGTATATCAAGGGTCATTGAGTTGTTACTTTAGGTGTCAGATAGCCTCAGAACAAGCCAGGGTGAGAGGTTCATATAGAAGAAACTACTGTTGTGACCACGGAAGTCTGAGGGACATCAGTGGCAGAGGGAGACAAGTAATGAATAGAATCCCCGTCTTGAACTCAGACTCCACAAGGTCAAAGCCTGTGGGAGGGCAGAGGTCCTACAGAGGAAAACCATGTTAATTTGCCTCAAAGGCCTCTTCTTCTGCTCCGGAAGTGCCTTCTGTGGTCTATCTTCCAGCCTGTATCTCAGAAGTAATCCACCATTCTCCGTTAATCCACTGAGTATGAGAACACTGTCATTTATTCAGGCATGTGTTTTGAGATTCATTCACTGAGCCTTTTGTAGCGCTCCAGATGTGCCAGGCACTGTGTGTGCTCAGCGCCATGTACTAGCAACATGAGGCCATGTTCACAAGGGACACCCAGTAAAATGTCCTTCCCAGTTGCCCGGATCCAGCACAAAATGGGTCACTCCCTGATGCTGAACGTTATGTGGGACTGCAAACTTCTATGTCCATGCAGAGTAGACAGCAAGATGGCATAGATAGATCTACTCATCTTTGTCCTTGGGGAGTTTATGGTCTAGTAAAGAAGACGGGTGCATCTGCTAAAATCCATAGGCTAAAAGCAGATGTAAATAGGGTGGGAGCTGCAGCACAACTAGTAGACTCCAGGGCTCCAGCTCTACAGTGCACAGAGATTTATCAGGATAAGGCTAGATTTCATCCATAGAGTGCATGTTCCTTCAAGGTCCTTAATGCCTGGAGTCAGTACAAAAGCTAAAGATAGGAATCGGCCTTCCAGGAGCCTCAAGTTTGTGGTCAGCCAGGCTGAGCTGTATTAACAAATGACAACTACCTCTCAAGAGGTCACAATTTAGGTCCACAAAGGCACTCAGGCCATCTGTGTCAGATTTCCAGAGGGCTTTGCAAATTAATTAGCTATCAGTTACACAGATAAACTGCCACAGGGAGACAGCAAGCTGTTAGCCACAAGTGAGCCAAGGATCACTCAGTGAAGTGGGGCGGTGTGGTTTCTACCCTTGCTGTAAGGGAACAAGATCGCCTGTCGTGGGTCAGCTGCCACAGTCCCCAGCTGGAGCTGGCAGCCTTCTCACTGGAACAATTCAAAGCTCATTTCTTTGGATTCACTTCTCCTGCAGGCTTTAGACTCAGCAAGAGATATGCTGTAAAGCAATTTGGTGTTTCGTGGCCGGCATGTGAGACTATCAGTAGTTCCCAAGTCTGGGAAATTCAGGGTTTATTTTCCTTCTTTGCAAACAAATGTTGGGGAAAAATAGATGATGAGGAATCCAAGAACCGGGTAGCATCCTACCTCCTGTCGATGTATAGTCCTCCTGGGCTACCCAGAGCTCACCTGTTCCTTGTAGACCTCGGAGCTTCCCTAACTCCCTCTTTGACACTCTCGGAAGCTGTATTTGCAACGCAGGCATCAAAGTCAAGAGATGGAGTCCAGATAGCTAAAGTCAGGGCTGTATGACCTTGTGGAGACTTCCAAGTCTCTCACAGAGCATAATATACTACTTCTTGCTCATGAGGACTCATGGGGAAGTATACATAAATTTACTAGTGTGCTATAAAAATATCAAAGACCCCTTTCTGTGGACTCTAGGAAAAACCAAATTGGGTCTGATATGTGGGCACTGAAGGCAGTGAGTCTAACATAGTCATTGAACCTACCCTGAAGAGGTGGCCCACAAGTATCCACTGAATAAATGAAGGGAAAAGACTGTGGCTGGGGAACGAGAGCATTTGTATCTATTTCCTCTTAGCCTGTCTTTCCCATGTGAGACGGGTAGATAGTTCCATGTCTCAGGAGGTGCTAGTTCTGCTTTGGGATTGGCTTCGAGTTAGAGAAGTGGCCTGTGGGGAGATCTGCAAACTGTTTCCAAACCTGTGTGTGTCATCAGGCACCGTCTTTGCAGGAAGACTCCTGCGACTATCGTTCCTCATCAAAAGAAAAAAGTAGAAGCTCTTCCCCATGGCCCGCTCTGCTCAGGAGGGTTGCGGAAGTACCCTGACTCACTAGAGTCCTGTTCTGTCCTTGCTCAATTAAACTCACTAACGTGCCTCCAGGGCTTGTGTGGTTCTCAGCTCCACATGAGAGATTTATTAACTTCTAAATGTGTTAGCCTGAAAGCCACCATCTTTCCTAGATCTGACTCAGACATTTATCTGTTGAAATAGTTGTGATGGAGCCTCTGTGGGATAGTTCTGGGGAAAGCTATAGGGAGACAGGGCTGCCACTTGATCGACCCTCTAGAGCTAACCTTGAGTGAAAGAGGGGACAGGAGAAAAGCAGAACAGGGCAGCATGGTGGGGGTTCTGGTGTAGAGGGTTGTGAGAAGAAACAGCTGGCAAGGCTTTGGTGATCAAGCTAACCAGGGTTTGATATTTTCAGGAGATCCTTAAAAGCTGGAGAATTTGATACAGCTAGAGATCTGAGGGTCTTATGGGATGTTTGCTCCGCACCTCTTTCTCAATTCCTGTTTTTGTAGAATGACTACATTTTTGTCTTGTCTGGAGTTGATAATGATGGCAGTACTGGCCACTGACAGTTATCTTTGCTCTTTGACTCATTCTCTGTCCTGCTCAAATCTACTAGAACGGGCCAATGAGTAAGCCCATCTGTGTCCCCTCCTTCCAATACTGTTCCTATTCCTATTGTCCTGGGCATTTCATGAATACTCACCAGGGTCTTGTGGATCATGCGATGTGGCATTAGGAAGGATTAAGGATGGTAGGCAGGATGGTGGTGTCTGTCTGCAGCTCAACAGTTGCCATAGCAATCTATACCTGTCGGAGGTCAAATGGCTTGCTGACTTGCCTGCTACTATCAACAGAGCAGAACTCCTGGATGAGGGTATCCTCCTGGCTCCCATCATTTTTTCAGAGTCTCCTTACTTTTTGATTAGTCACTTCCTAACTCTGGATCATGTACCCACAGCAAAAGGCTGGAAGTGATTTCTCGGGATATTCATAGTCATAAACCGTTTCCATAGGTAACTCAGCAAATATGTACATGTACACATATAAACTAAAAGGTGACATTTCTTAAATAATATCAATAAATGCATACTCTAGAACCTTCACATGGGGCTGCAGTGGACTGTCTGTGGGTATCCTATTTGGAAGATGATTGCTGACAGATACAAAAGAGGAAATGGATTGTTTCTAAGCAGGAGTCTTGAAAATGTTTTGAAATCTTAAGAACAAGGCTATTATGATGTCTTCCCATGAGAAGGGCATTCATAGTAAGGGAATGCTGGGGGTTGTTGGGCCTCACAGACAGCGTTGATTAAGAGTATCTAATAAGACCAGTTTCCAGCTTTACAGTCCTGACTTGCAGACTCCATCAGTTACAAGAGGCAAGGTCAGTAAGCAGTCAGTGTGATGCAGTGTCTGTGTAGAACAACTAAATGATCACAGGGAGGAAGGAGCTGAGAAGATTGAGGGAATGAGTTTCAAAAAGAGAGAAAAGAAGCTGCCTTCCCCCAGATCTCTAAAGACCTTAAGGCCTTAATCAAGTTCTGCTACTTTGGATTCCCTGGGGCATCTTTGTACAGAAGTTGCTGGAATTAGACCTTCAATAGAGTGACTCCCAGCAGCAACAAAGACCTGTACTGGGATCTGGAAACAGCTGGCTACCTGGCTGGTGATACAGCCACTGTTCTCAGCTTCCTGAGACTGTCCCAGGAAGACCTTGGCACTGTTCTGCCCCAACACCTTCATCTCATGAGTAACCGTGCCAAATTAACTAGACAGACACCTCGGGGTGTTTCAAACAGTACAAAATGAGGCTTGGATCCATAGAAGGATTATTATCAAACTTACTGAAATCCCACCTCATGCTCTCCTAGGATGCCTGATGTTCCACTTCCTTCTGACAAGATTTTATAGTCAGAAGAAAAGCAAGTTCGAAGTTGACTTTGATATTATTTAAGTCACTGACACCCAGTCAGAACCAGCTGGATAGGTGTAAAATTATCAGTCAGGGTCAGCTCAGTATGCACTGATCCATGACTAATTGCAGCAGCAGTGGGAGACCATGGAAATAGCCATGGCTGAGATGAAACTCTAATGCTAATAGCCTCTGATAGACTAGAGCAGTGCTTCTCAACCTAACACGTGTGACGCTTTTTTACAGTCCCTCATGCTGTGGTGGCCCCCAACCATAAAATTATTTTTGTTGATACCTCATAACTGTAATCATGCTACTGTTATGAATCAGAATGTAAATATCTGTTCTTTTTAGTCTTAACACAGACTCAGTCTTGGTCTTAGGCAACCCCTATGAAAGGGTCATTCAACCCCAAAGGGATCACAACCTATAGGTTAAGAATCATTGAACTAGAGAATAGTCCATCATTTTAAAATTATAGTTTGAGCATCAATAGAAATATCAATAGTAGATATTTATATGGAGACTTTTTATAGATTACAACATTGTTTCATACCTGTGGTTTCATTTGATTTTCACAAGAATTCTCTGAATTACTGCTTAGATTATTTGAAAATATTGGTACCATTTACAGGAAGCTTGGTACACATAGGCCCTTTCATGCTGCCTTAAAAAAATTCCTCCTAACAAATAGATAAGTAACATATTTTTCTCACCCTTACTTTAAGCACCCCCCCCAAAAAAAAAAACCCTGAAGCCTCATCAGTGAGGATTAGACTTGAATTCTAGCTGATGGCCTCATAGCCCACATTTTCTTTTTTTCCCACACTTTCAATGCTTCTCTAGTGACATTGTTATATACCCATTTAACAGATGAAGAAACTAATAAACAAAGAAAGAAATTGCTGTGTTATGAGAAGGATTTCATAAGAGCCTCCAGCCTGAAAGTCCATTTTCCAATTGGACTTCCTATACCTCTTCAAAATAACAGTAATTTATACTTGCTTTCATCTGACAGAGTTGAATGTCATGATAGGAAATAAACTTCAAGGATAGATCAAACATAGAGGTACAAAAGTATGCATGTTCTTCTTGTGGAATCCATCATAACCATAGCAAGAGACTGCATGCCTGCCCAGGGTAACATTTGAAGTAAGATTCTGCTTGAGTGGGGAGCTCAGAGGCTGTCAGTGCCCTCATCCTGCTGGGAGCTGGGCTCAGACCATGAGATGAGGAAGTGAGCTCTGCCAGGGAAGTGCCAAGCCCATCTGAACACACAGACTTATGGGGACAGGATGTCTCAAACAGGCACAGGAAGCTAGAACCACAGGCTACAATTCAATGGGTCAACAGACAGCCACAGGGATGAAGAGACAGTCTTCCTCAATCGTTCATTCTGTCTCCTGTAATGTGTAGAGATTCCTGTTAGAAAAGTATATTTTCTCTACCCACTCTAGGTAACTTCTGCCTCTCTGTCCAGCATCACCTCCAGTCTCTTGGATAGGTCATTAAAGTTGTGGACAGTTCCAACAGGCTCCCAGCTGGTTTTTCTATATTCCCAAGGCCTATTGTCCTATCAGACCATGCTCTACACATATACTTCCTAGGGCAGAAAGGTTTTGCATCTTGAGTCATAGTCTTCTTGTTAAGAGACAGACAAGCAAATCTCAGATCCCAACTGTAAAACTAAGAAAATGTACGTCTTCTACAAAGCTACCCATAAGTGACATGTGGCTAGGTCTTCCTAGAAAAGTATTGAAAACTGAACAATGACAGAAAGTATTGGACCACAATTTAGCCTCCCCCTGCCACCCAGGGATCCAGCTGTCCCATTCTCCCCATAGTCTCAGGGACTGATGGATGGCTGGACTCAGGAACGAATATCAGGAAGAGGCAAGAAGGACACTTTGAAATTCTTGTTCTGAAGTCAGCTGTGAAGGGCTGTATAGGACCATGTGTGTGGAGAGAGTGTTCTTTGGCATCAGTGGAGGCAGGCTCTGGGGCTGTACTTTAAGTTCTCTTTATGATGGGGGTACAGATCCCACCTCAGCTGTCAGTAAGGTGGCATTTTTTCAAGTGTGACACCTTCATCTGGGGAGTCAGTAATTTTTAACTGCCATGCACTTAAATGTATTCTGACAGTCAGTAGATGATGGAGCCAATTAAACATGACATGTTTAACAGATGGCAAAACGTGTTTTGTCAAGTCTTTGAGACATGAAGGAAATGAGATAGGTGCAAATCCCATTCCAGAGGGGCAAAGCCCACACTAATCGTGTCTACTTCCAAACAAAAGGAATGTCCAGGAAGGGGTCACTGGGGTCTTTGAGGTTTTTGTTGGAACCTGTCCCCTCAACCAGACCTTCCTCCTATGGGTTTTTGTCTCACCTCACCACTTGTTTCTCTGGGAAGTGGCCTTCAGTGTCCTTAGGCACACCATTTACTTGTAGCTTTATTCATGTGACAAGTTCAAATGACTGCTGTCCCATGGCAAGGATCAGTCACACTATAGTGTGGAATCAGCTTTTAAAATATGGCCTAAATGCTTTTCTGATTGCAACTGCAGTAACAGTCATGGAGACAATGAAGCTGTTGAAATTATAAGGACCTGGTGAAACTATATAACTGGTCATTTATGAGTAGGTGAGGCTCTGGCAATTAGTAAAGTTGAAATAGCTATGCAATCTAGGCATTGGGGCAGGTAATAGGGTGATGAGTTGAAACAGACTGCTTATGAATCTCACCTGGATTCTGTCAACTACTAGAGCAGTGTGTTGTCATGGAAAAGCACACTGGAATAAGAATATTTGGGTCTCAGCCTCTTCTGCTGGGTACGAAGAAGCTCTTAAACATCTTTGATGCTCTTCCTGAATCTATGGAAATTCTAGGGATGAAGGGGGGCATATACAGAAGAATATCAAAATAAACAGTATTTGCTTCTCTTCTAAGAAGGGTCTGGGGTATTTAAAAGAGGTTCCATAGCTAATGGGTCTGTACTGACCAGAATGCAGTGAGGTTGTAAACGTTTGCCAAGAGACTTCAGAGGACAGTGTTCTGTCCTTGTGTCCTTCCCAGTCTGTAGTCAAGAATCTTCTTTACAAAGCCTCATGTAAGTCTGGCCTCCATTTTGCACTCCTGACTGACACAGGGGAAGAAAAATCCCATATCATCTCCCTGCTCTCTGACAACCCTTGTAAGCCTCTTGCTTATTGGCTGCCATCTGTCAGCCACTCATAATGAGAAAGAGAATTCACGAAGTGCTGTGATAAGGTGGAGCTGTTCTTAGTGGGAGGTGGTAGATCATGGGGAAGCTAAAGGCTTTTAAACTTGGACTGTTATTACAAGTCTCATACACCTCACCTCCTCCTTCTGGACTGTGTTCTCCCAATCTGTAAAGTGGGTAGGGGTTGCTAATCTGCAGAGGGTTGTTGCAGAAATCACAGGATAAAAATGTACATAAATTAATGCTCTTAAGAGGCCACTTAGGAAGGCTGAGTGCCTTTCACTTTCCATGTGAATATATGCGTATGTACACACACCACACACGTACATGCACACTTAGTAACCTTCAAGTTCTGCATACAAAAGAGCCCTTGGTTTTGGCTTGCGTCAGTTACCACTTTGTTCCTGTTAGGAGGACCACAGTAGATCACTACCATCTGACAGGCAAAGGGCACTGAGCAATAGCGAGCCACACCTTGACTCTTCCCACCCAAGTCCCATAGCCAAAGTAAAACCAAGAACGCTGATTCCAAAGAAGAAGAAAAGAGAAGTGATCTATGACTTTGTAGATTATAGTTTCAAGATGGAAGTTACATTAACTATTGTCGCATTAACTATTGTCGGTACTCATGTTTAGATTGTGCCAAAACTGAAACGCTAAAGACTACAGTAAGACTCATCATGGTCCCAGGAATCAAGCAAAGAGATGGCTTTGGGTTAAAGGCATACAAGAGAATGTTTGCAAAGACTTGGTTAGGAACTATTTTTGAAAGTCTCTTTGTTACAGTTTCTAGGTCTGTCTCCAGGTTCCTTGCCTCTCGGAAGCATGCTCCAATTCCAATGTCCATAGAATTCAGTGGCAGGTTCAGACTTGGGTGCATTTTTAGGAAAAGAAGGATATGGAGCAGTGAACAGGCTCTCTGGCTCTGATCTCCACTCAGATTCTCTGAACCACCCAGATGCCTGGGCTGGGTTCCTGCCTCAGATGCTCCCTCCAGCTCCTCCAGCTCCTCCAGCTCCTCCAGCTCCTCCAGCTCCTCCAGCTCCTCCAGCTCCTCCAACTCCTTCTCCTCCAGCTCCTCCAGCTCCTCCAGTTCCTCCAACTCCTGCTCCTCCAGCTCCTCCAGCTCCTCCAGCTCCTCCAGCTCCTCCAGCTCCTCCAGCTCCTCCAGCTCTTCCAGCTCCTCTAGCACTGAGAGTACCAAGCAGAATCCTGCCCTTTGCCCCAGTTCACTTCTGCCCTACATGTCTATAGGAAATGGGTGTGTTACATACAGCTCTAGGCCAGTGGTGGAAAAATCACTTCACTGCTCTGCCTTCAGTAGCCCACTGAATCTGGGTCCCTAAGGCACTCAGATTCAGTCATTGCTCAAAGGCCTGCTTTGTGCGCAAGCCATTTCAGCGTGACCATGTACAGATGTAGGCAGTGATATTCCTAAACACTTAAAAATCTATCCAAAATCCTGGAGGACTTCCTGTAGCTATAGATGCCTGCCCTGCACCCTAGGGCTCGTTTGCTCATGGTAACACCTCTCACCTGGCCATCATTGACTTGTCTTCTGATCTTCTCAGCATCTTCTATGCAGAGTCCTCTCCACCTCCTAGAAAACCCACTTATATCTCCATCCATTCTGTATGTTGGCTCCCTCCTTTAACACATATATAACTCTTGACAGGGATTATAGAATCTTTAGACCCCAGATTTTTTTCTTCAACATTCCCAACCTATCTGCCATCCTTGTCACTCCCAAGGAGTAATCACCTGCCAGTCCAGTGTCCCTTTCTGCTCATTTTCTCTCAAGTCCTCTGAAGTCCTGCCTCTCTGCAGAGTTCTTCAAGCATACAGATGCCCTGCACCCCCTTCCTGGAGTTCTCAATGCATAAGAATTTTAGCCTTTTTCTTGATCCCAATAGTGGAGGGTCACTCTGATGTGTAGACTGGTAAACACAGTCTGCACTTTGAAAAACCTTCTATCTCTTCTACAGCTTGGGGATGTAAGACTCTTTACATAAAATCAGACTCAAAATACTTTTAGGTGGCTCCTTCTTGAGTAGCAAATGATGGTTGAATTCACTGGCGTCCATAACTCAGTGGGAGCTGGCAGTGCTCCTCAGGGTGTCTCACTGCTGTGGAGCCACATAGCTGCTTCCTCTCAGCAGGAAGCTGGATCGCACATTGCATTGTGGAAAAGAAACCAATAGTTAATTCCATTCCTGATAATTAGCATTCACATTCACTGAGTGCTGATTACAGTACAGTTTTTTTTTTTTTTTCATCATTGTCTTGTATCTTCTTCAGAGCCCTTGATCACAGGGCCCTTCCATGGGAAATGGGAACTGACAAAATAGCAGGCCGCACTGGAACCAAAACCTCAGTCTGTTTCTAAGGCAGAGCCTTCTTACTGGGTGTTGGCCCTGCTTCTCACAGAGACAGGCCGGGGACCAAGGCCACAGACTAGCCTGCTAATGCATATCGGCTAGTGTGGAGCTGTAGGTGACTGCCTGGGATGTACCTCATGTTTGTCCTTTCCCAGCTTCACTACTGTCAACTTCCTGACACCTCTAGAGTGAGGATTCATGGGATGTTCTGAATATGATGCGCAGAAGTGCACCTAACTCTTCTGCTTTTTGTCTCTGTCTGAGCTACGGCTGCCACAGCCCATGCAACCTGGTGCTGACTGGTGAGGAGGTGGGTGTGGGTTTCCCAGCTTTTCCTTCCCTGAGGAGTTTCTACCTCACGGCAAGGATATAAGGAAAGGAGAACTGAGAAGGAGATAGAGCAGGCCTCTCTTGGGACTCTCTTCCTGCAAAAGAACATTGATCCTCAAGGCAAGGGCAACAGGGCATGCCTGGGACAGCAAGATTGCCACACAGAAAAAATGTGCCTCTGTTGCCTTGTCAGATAATCACTTCTTCAAGGACGGTTGAGAGGGAGTTTTCTTGGGCACACTGAAGTCACAGTTTCTGAACAACACCATCAGAGTGACAGAGTTGGAATTCTGGTCTAGTCCCTTTCCTCTAAGTTCAGGCTTTCCCCGCCAGGCTCTGTTCATCAAGGACCACCAGCTGTAAGTCCTAACAAATGCCCCCAAATGAGAGGACAGCCTGTTTAACTGATGATTTTCCACAGCGAAAAAGGTTTCAGAAAGATTGATCACAACAAAAAGAAAGAGGAAAGTTCTCTAAGGTATCTTACAGTGTCAGTGAAGCCCACGCCTTTACCCACTTCCTCTGCATATCAAGAACCCCAGCTATTTATAGCTGGCAGAAATACTGAAAACATCAGAGGCCCACCCTGAAATCCTCACATCTTCAGGCATTCCTGTAGGCCACTGGTTCTCAGTCTGTGGGTCATGACCTTTGGGAGGAAGGGGGTGGCAATCAAATGACCCTTTTACAGGGGTTGCCTAAAAACATCTGCACATTAGGTATTTACATTACTATGCATAATAGTAGCAAAATTACAGTTATGAAGTAGCAATAAAAGTAATTTTATAGTTGGGGGTGACCACAACAAGAGGAGCTGTATTAAGGGGTTACAGCAGTAAGAAGGTTGAGAACCACTGCTGTAGGAAGGTTGACAACCATTGCTGGGGCCACTTGCCACCATCCCACCCCCACAATACAGCACAGAATACAGGGTTGCAGTTTGAATACTTCCAGTGTGAGTACCATTCTGTTCCAAGCACATACCAAGTGTTCTTTTTTTTCAAAAACAGCTAGCCACTTGGTTTATTTATGTACAGAGCTAAATCAAGGGTGTAAAACTCACATTCACGTTAAGTCACCCAGTGCGTTTCATTACCAAGGTCACTGCACTCCAGGCCCTGGCTGGCTGCAAGTTTGACCTGCACCTCTGTTGATCCTCATGAGGAACCTAGCAGATCCTCTCTTGTTTGTAGATGCTGATGCTTAGAGGGGTCTATTTTGCACATCTTGCAGGAGGTACCAGCAGGCTGAGTTTGGTATACAAAGCACAGTAAAAGACAAAACCCCCTTCTGCTGCCTCACACTATCTTGTGTCTGCAGCCCAGGCTCTCTGGCCTTATCTGTACCATTCAGAGATGATGGAAGCACTTTGGTCATCAGGCTATATATAGCTACTAGGCTTTCAGTCCTCTTCCTCTTCCTCTTCCCCCGCCCCCTCCTGCCCGCCCTGTGGACTTTTCTGTTCCTCAGATGAGCTTCCCACTGTTTGCTTGGCCTCAGGCTCTGGTCACAGGTCCCTCTAAGGACAGAGAACCAGACATCAATATGGGATAAGTATAACACTCTCCCATCAGAAGCCTCTCAGGTATGTGTGAGAGTCTGCCTCACAGTGGCTGAGTGCTTGACCATTGCACTTAGGTCCCTGGTGTACCTCTTATTAACAATGGGCTCCTCAGAGAAGTTGGCCACTTGTGCTAGAGAAATAATCCCAGGTGTCTTTTCCTCATACTCATGCAAAGTAACCGCAGAGGCTCAGTGACAGGATTGCTGAGCTCTAGGAGCGTCTTGTCTGTTTGTCTGTCTGACCAGGAACCAACTCTCTGTACCAACTCACTCTTCTCTGTACCTTACATTCCTTTGTGTCACCTGGAACGATGGTGTCTTCCAGGAGGCCTCTATTTTCACATTCAACTACATCTTAGAATCAGGAAACCTTGCTATTAGGGAGCTCACACTAAGGAGGTAGATATAGCTGTATCTTGCACAGTGCTTTTATCCGAAGCTTTTCCAGTCCGTATTCAGAACTATCACCCCTGAGCTCAATATACTTCTTTACCCAGCACAGAGAGACCAGCACCCTCACTTCACAGATAAGGAAACCAAGTTTTGCACTGACCTGTTCAAGTTTACACAGCATGCTGTTATATGTAAATCAACCCTGACATTCATACATGTTGGATATCAAAGGATCCCAATGTGTCCACATATGGAAGCAGCTGCAGAACTCTGCTAAGACCTGAGGGTCCTAAGCAGTGGCCAAAGCTGTACAGACGCTCAGCCCAACCTCTGTTCTTTCTTTTCCAGGGAGGCTCCCCATTGTCACCGGCTGCAATTATCAGCCCAGATAGGGCCCAACAGCAAGCTGCAGCCTTGGCCAAGGAAGTTGGATGCCCTACCTCATCCATCCAGGAAGTGGTATCCTGCCTCCGCCAGAAGCCTGCCAACATTCTCAGTGATGCTCAGACCAAGGTGGGCATTGGTATGCAGGTTGGGGAGGGACAGTCTCTTGTCTTAACAAATGGAAGGCTGAGGCCTAACAAGGCGATGTGATGCACCCAGTGCATGACCCACTAAAGATGTTTGTCTCCCAAGTCCCAGTTCTTGCAGGAGCCGCAGGCTACAAAGGAACATACAAGGCTGCTGTTGAAAAACATGTTTCTCTGTCATTTGGATGTCTTGGAACCTCTAATGGAGACAGAGTTGAGAGATGAAATGAAATAGAACTTGAGAAGGGTCATGCCCCATGCTAGGACCATAGAGGCACAAGATCAGGTCACAGGCCCTTAGATCAACAGCTGGGCATCCCTTTCTACCAGTAAATGCCTTGTTCTCAGCTTGGGGTTCTGGTTGCCTCTGATGTTGGTAAAGAAGACATGAGCAGGCTTGATCCTCATGAATCTGGACCCTAAGATGTGGATGAAGTCTTGTCCTTATCCTCACCTATATGGGCTGTGCTGTTTAGTGTCACTTGCTATTGACACTGACTTTAAGCCCTTCTTCTTCTTCTTCCTGTTCCTCCTGGGAACCTCTTGTTGCTTCAGCCAAGGGACTCTGGGAGGGTCTCCTGGGGGCTAAGAATTGTTGAGGGAAGGGATATGCTGCCTAGCCACTGTCACTGTCAAAGTATGTCCTGCTTGCCTGTTGTCCTGTTCACTTGACTCTTGCTTTCCATTAGTGTCCAGCTGGAGTGAGAACCTGAGCATTCACATTTTAGATCCCACTAAGCAAAGCAATGTAAAAGTCCTACAAAAGACAGATTGTGAGGTGCTAAGAGGCAGAATTATGCGGCTCCCAAGGTAAAGAAGGACCAGGTTCCATCTTGCAGAGTTCCCTCCACAGGGGCCTTTCTGGTCTCTGTCGCTCTTTGCTACAATTGTCAACTTCAGCTGCACAGCCAACACTGAGATTGTAGTTTTCTTAAAGGAAACTAAACCACATGCAAGTCATGGCCTTCTTTCTCATCCTGCAGCTTCTGGCTGTGAGTGGCCCTTTCCACTACTGGGGTCCTGTGGTTGATGGCCAGTACCTACGTGAACTTCCATCGAGAAGGTTGAAGAGACCTTTGCCAGTGAAGGTGGATCTACTCATAGGAGGTTCTCAGGATGATGGGCTTATCGACAGGGCAAAGGCTGTGAAGGTAGGTAAAGGGAAGAAGGGTGAGGCCTCTGCAGCCTCCTGCTTGAATACTAGGTCAGGAACTACTGACTATTTCTCTGGCTGACAGAGGACTGTGTGCCATGTCTACAGGAGCCTGAAGGTAGTCATGGGGGAAGTTGGGGTAAGAACTAAGCCATTTACAAGAGATGGCTAATGCCCATAAATTGCATCTGTGAATCAATCACCACAAAGAACTTAGAGTAGAAGCTGAACAGTTCTCAGCCTCAGGGACAGCTCACCACAAGCAAAAAGTGCAGCTCTTCTACAACATGTGTGCAAGGATATTTTTCACAGCGTTAATTGTTGCAGGAAAAAGTGGGAAGAAATCCAGATGTCTGCTTGACTAAATTAAGATACGCTCCAACTGCTAAATATTATGCAGCTATTAAAAACATGAGCCTGATCTCTCTGCGTGCTTGAGGGGTGCTTGTGATAGGCTGCTGAGTACAAAGTAAAAATGTAGAGAAAAAAAATGGAGTTGAGTTAGCACTCGTGTTTAAGAAGCAAGTATACGCATGTATGCAAATGTATATATTTGTGTGTTTCTTCATGAGAGAATCATAGTGTGGACAGATACACCAAGTAGTTAACATTGACTGCCTCAGTTGTAAAACAGAATGGCTTAATCTCTGCTGCTGCTCTCTCCACAAACATGATAAGTCACATGGAATATAACCTGTTCCCTGCTGTCTGTGAGAGAGGACATGTGGTCTTTGGGTAAGAGATCCTGTCCTCGTAACACTAGCTCTGGAAACCTGCTGAATGCTCATCCTATCTCTCAGTCATGAAAGAAGGAAGAGGTACTGTCAGACTCTCAGTTTAGAGTTCGTCTCAGACAGGGAACATGAAAAGGTGAGGGCCATGCTAGCAGGTGCTTCCTACACCACCTCTAGTGGCTAAAGTTCCCTCACCAGTGACAGAGGTAGCCTCCTGCTGGTAGATATGAGCTCAGCCCAGGTCCAATTCCTCAATTATGCTAGCTGAGCATAAGAAGACTGCTTGGGGCTCGCCCTCCCTAGCACCATCCCAGTGGTGTTTTGGGAACTTCCCATCATTGCCAACAGACTAGAGGACCAAAAATCCTTCCCCAGTGCAGTAGTACTTCAATTCTCCTTGAGTTACCCAAGGTGTAGGTAAATTTTCTTTTGTTCATTCATAAAAGAACATGGTGGCATATGGCAGGAGGCTCACTGCTAAGCCAGCCCTGCTGGGAAGGTCTGCATGCCCTGGAGGCCAGAACAGAGAAGCCAGTGCACATGTTCATGCTTCTCCAGCCCACACCCACCGGGAGCTAGGCCTTGAGACATTGCTCACTGGTCACCCGTTTCTGTCTCTCTGGTCACCCGTCTCCGACTTGCTGAGTTCTTCTGTACTCTCATGTCTGGTGAGCACACCTGCTCACTGCTTGCCTAGAAGATGGGATGATAGAAGCAGTGTTTCATAGAAACCCAGAGCCCTGCTCTCTATACCAGTCTCTGATGAGAGGGAGCTTAAACCTCCAGCCTAGCTATCCATTCAGACTTTCCCCTGCTTGAGCCCAGACTGGTGCCAGAGCCAACAAACTGTTGATCATCTTTACTTAGACGCCTGTAGCTCCTCATCCTTAGTTCAGGGGCCACTCGTTCCACACTCCAACTCACATACCCACTACAATCCTCCCAGTGCACGCCCATTTTCAGGCTTAGCAATGGTGTCATCAAGATTCATCTCACTTTCTCTCAAACTACAAGCCTTCTATCGCCCAGTCCTCTCTCCAGGAATCAGAACTGTATTCTAAGCATGGCCCCCAGAGATCTGTTTACTCCCTTTTATGCCCTTCCTGGTCACTTTGAATGGCCATAGAAATTTCATGTCTTTGGTGTTCCTTAGCTAGGCTTAAGGGTGCAACGTGTGCTGTTTTTTCTCCTAGAACATGTGCTGTTCTCTCTCCTCAACCTTCACAGGTCTTATTTTATTTGGAGTCATCCCTGAGACCATAAACCCATGGAATAACCATGTCTAGCTGAGCAGGGTACACAGCAGGAGTATATAATTATACCTACTTGCTAGTGAAAGTGCTAGTGAAAGCATTTATGGTGCTCCAGGTATAGGGCTGGTTATGGTGGATATCACTACCAATTGAATTTCTGCCCTTTAAGAGGTAATGGCCAGATCAGAACATAGATAATCGACAAGCCAAGCATGTAGGGGTAGATATATGCACGCTATGCGGAGAGATGAGTATGACAGCCCTGAAGACAAGAGGTAGGGTGAGGATCGTTACCCACAGTGGCACTGCAGCTGGGTGACAAATGAGTGAGAACAGAACAGATCCCCTCCCTTGGCCTTCTGTCAGAAAAACAGGGGAAAATCCTGGATGTCTTCTGACTGTAGTCGGAAGCATTTGCATTCCCCAGAACCTGAGACTTAGTTTCTCTGTCTGCAAATTGGGAGAATTTTCAAAGAGATCCTGCTGAATATGCCCAAAGGATACAAACATACTTCACCATCAAGAAAATAGTTTGATCTGAATAAATGATAGATATTTTTATACTTAACTCATTAGTAAAATAGTTAACAGTCATGGTACCAAGAAGAAATACAAAGATCTTAGAGCCACTGAATCACCTGACCTCAGGCCAGTGTTCCAAATCACAGCAGAAGTGCACACAGACACTAAAACAGACACATGCATTTCTTCCTCATAACAGCCACAGAAATGGCAGCTGGAGACAAGCCCCCAAACACATACCATCCAGGGAAGGAATAGGTGCCTCCTAACCCTCATTCTGACCTCAGGACCAACCATTTCCTCAGCACAGACCACCAAATACACTTAGACCAAGGCAGGTGGGTAGGAAGGACTTCATCAAATCCCAAAGACTCTTACCCCTACCACCCAGGCTACCATGGTCCACCCAAGGAGTCCTCATAACACCCAGAGACATACCTGCAGAGCATGGGGGCCACACAGATGCCTGGGAAGGGAGAAAGCCTCCGCTTGCTTAGAATGATCTTATTTCGGAAGTCGAAGCATTCTATTGAAATTCTTCACTGGTCTCTGAGATGAGGAGTTAGCCCCCTCCCTTCTCCTGACTGCTGAAGTTGACAGTCTGTCTGCATTAACCAAGACTAAATTTGCATTATCAAAAGCAGTTTTATTCCAAGATTCACAGTTCTGCTTCCCCTCCAAGCATCTCTGAGGAAGACAAGAAAAATCTCAAAGCTTAGTGTAGCTTGCTTGTGCCCTGGGCTTGGCTAGGAGTTGGCCTCATTCAAGAGCAGGTGCAGTGGGGGCCTGTGGAGGGGGGCATGTCTGAGAGTTGGAAAGCTGCACCTGGCAGCCAAGTCGCTGGCATGAGCCCTGGTGCAGCAGTATCAAATCCTTGCTAGCAGCTCATAGTAAGAGGTGGATGCAGGAATCCTCTCTCTCTCTCTCTCTCTCTCTCTCTCTCTCTCTCTCTCTCTCTCTCTCTCTCTGTGTGTGTGTGTGTGTGTGTGTGTGTGTGTGTGTGTGTGTAAAAGACAGAGTGACAGGGAGAGACAGACAGACAGACATACAAACACAAAGAGAGATTGAAAGAGAGAGAGATTGAGAGAGAGAGAGAGAGTGTGTGTGTGTGGGAGGAAGGGAGGGAGGGAGAGAGAGATTTCTTGGAAAGAGGTGCCATTGCCCCAAATTCTCATGCAAGGTCTGACCCAGGAAGACAAGAATGGGAGAATGAATCTTGATTTCTAGTTTTGACCATGTGGTTTAGACAAGTTGCTTAGCCAGTCAGAGCTGACAGCACAGTGTGCCCTGTCTGCCTTTTGCACATCTAAGAATGGAGACAGCTCTCACCAGGGAGGGACTCTGTGGAAGCTCCAGTTCACAGATGCCCTACCTAACATTCTGTCATCCTATCCTCACTGAGACCCAGACCCTCAGAGCCCGACACTCCATGTCTCCTCATCTAGTGCTTTGGAGGCTCTCCCTAGAACTAAGACAGGTGGACTCACCACCCCCAAAATATTAAGAACATTATTTTATGACTGTTGACATAGAGTGCCAGTCAAGCTAGAATCACTAGTATATTGAGTATATTGTCATCACAGCATCACCATCATATGTTCTTTTGTAATTTTAAAAAGAAAACAATAGGAGAATATTTTGTGTATCTCTAAACATGTGATAGACACTTCTGCATTTGATAGAAGGTTGGCCGTTGTCTCGTAGCTCTGTAGTGATTAATGAACAGTGGCTCCTGTTTGACTTATGTAAGCACCCCCAGGGTTTTATTAAATACCTGGTTGCTGAGGTCTTCTCAGCTTTGGGAGAAAGTTCTGAGCACACAGGTAGAGCTCCTAACTGGAGCTCACTCAGATAAGAAACAATGATGCATAAGCAATTGCACTAAGAGTTTGAGAGGAGTCCTAGGGAAAGCAGAGCCAGAGGGCTGCAAAGCAAGCAGGAGAAGGTGAGACACACTTTAGGAGTGGACAATGACAGACTAACAGAGAGGTCTTTTGGATTGAGACCTGCATGGGAGAAAGGGACATACATAGAATATGGACATCTGAGAATAAGGGGGAGATAGATATAGAAGCCAGAATGGGAATGGCTGTCTGCCAGACAAGGGAGGATATATCCTGGGAACCTGGAGAGAAGTAGAGGGAGCAGAGAAAGGAGGAGGAGGAAGAGGAGAAAGAAAAGAAGGAGGAGGAGGAGGAGGAGGAGGAAGAGGAGGAAGAAGAGGAGGAGGAAGAGGAGGTAGAGGGAGGGAAGCAGAGGGAAGGGAGGTAGAGGGGGAAGGGGGAGGAGGGGGTGCTGACTGGGAGATTCCAGTGTATATTCAAGCAGTTAATGCTTGTGTTAACACACCCCTTACAAAAATAAAAACACAAGCATTCTAGCTGCCAATCAAGACCTCGATGAAGGTTGGGTTATAAGGAAGGAAGAGACCAGACTATGGTGCTGTACACATGCAGTGATCTCCTTGTCCTTTCAGGAAGACCTTGAGTGATCATCTGATCTTGGTACAGCCTGATTGGTATATGGGGCTCTGAGCTGCGAGTTCAAGAGAAACCCAGAAAGTACCATGCCACAAAGGTCCAGAAAAAGGGCTTCCCCAAAAGATATGAAGGGCTAGTGGCAAATGCTGCTGGAAGTAAAACTGCATGGGGTCAGCCCTCAGTCACAGTGCTTGCCCTGCATGGACCCTGGGCCACTGGGTAAAGGGCAGTCAGCTAAATGACGGACAGGAAGTTTGAACAGAGCACATGCCTCTCTGCCTCCTGAAGCCACCCAGGACTGGACACAGGGACCTGCTAGGGCACTTTGCTCATTTGTGAGTCTCTCCAACCCAGTCATACACAATCTCAGGGCAACACACATCAGACTCATCTTGAATCTTCAGTTTCTGACTGGCAGTAGGTTAGTCATCAGGTTTTGTTCTCCCAATAGACGAAATATCCTTAGCATCTTTAAAGCAGTGGTCACAACTCCTTACGGGTGTACCCTTTCTTAGGGGTTGCTTAACCCACATTATAATTTATAAAGGTAGCAAAATTATGGTTATGAAGTAGCAATGAAAATAACTTTATGGTTGGGGTCACCACAACACGAGGAACTATATTAAAAGATCACGGCATTATGGAAGGTTGAGAACCACTGCTCTAGAGAACCAGGAGCACCTGAACCCAGGCAAGTTCTGATGCCCTCCAGATTCTCCTGTAGGGAATCTGTTGTACTCTCTTACTCCTCGGACAGGCAGTGGCCCAACAACCCTGCAGAACCTTGTGAGGAGCCAGTGTGCAGATAGCTATAGATTAAGGGTTCTCTGAGTCCTTCCCAACAGAAGAGTGTGGTATGCTGCATCTGCCTTGGATTGGAGTAGGAACTGGAGAGGTGAAGAGGCATGTTAGCCTCAGAATAATGGGCATGTGGTGCACAACTGGGAGAGGGTCTGAGACAGAAGAAAGCACATAGAAATACCAAAGGATGAATCTGGTCTACCTCACTAGGATGAAAGCATGACAGAAAGATGGTGCCCCCCAGGTAAGCAAGAGTATGCAGAGGAGGGAGATGAATGGGACACTCACTGGTTGTGCATGGCTGGTGGCTTCCAAGAGGTGGGGACATCTGGATAAAAGGCCTGAGGTTTGGGCTGGAAGTCGATTTAAACCTTCTTAAGTTGGTCCCGCAGCACAGGTGGGCTGAGTGTCTCAGCAAGACTTCACATGTACATGAGCAAGGGAAATTCACTTCCTTCACTGTGCACATTACTGCCCTGCATGGCTGCTGGGACACAGGGGTCCTGGTACCTGGACCTCTCTGGGTCTGCCCATGGTAAGAAGTGGAAGTAAACCATGCCCTCCAAGTGTCCAGGAAATCCACTGTGGTTGTACATCCCCTAGGATCTCAGAACAAAATCTTTCCCTAGACACCACTTCTGCATCAGTTCAGGGGACTGCAAAACACAGAGACAGGGATGGCCCTCAGGGTTTTCTCCATCCCTGCTCCTCACTGCCTGTGCTGAGGGCTGAGATCTGGGCCAACAGACCCGGGAATTTGACATTTGCCACGGCTCAGCCATCAATACTTTCACAGCCCTTTGGAGATTCATAGTATCCACGCAAAGAAGTGAAGATAAATGCAAGACAGGGGCCTTGATCTATGAAGCCAGACACATGAGGCTTTTTGTATCCTGTGGTAATGTGCTTTAGGGCCTTTAGGTTTTCTCCTTTAGTTTTCTCATTGAAGCTAGTGAAACTGACAGTTAATACAAGTTTGTCTCTTGTATTAAGTGTCCTATGCCAGAGCTTGGCCAGGGTGCTTCAGACTATCCTTCTGAATTCTTACAGCAACACTGTGACCTAGACTCTAGTTAACACCAGTTTGCACCTGAGGAACCTGAGGATTGATGAGGCTACAGGCCTAGCCAAAGTTACAACACTGGGGAATGAAAAGAACTGGGAGACAAGCTTGGGTTGCTGGCTCCAGGCAGGTCCTTGTGCTGGAACCTCTTAGGTACTCTTAACCTACATCATACAGACACACAGCTTAGCCATGGGGTACTAAAGGTGACTGCCCAGGTGCCTTAATCCTTACAGAAGCAAACCAGATCTAGGATAACACCAAGCTCTGCACTTTAAAAATGTTAGAATCAAAAAAGGTGAAAAAACTATTCCAAGGCCTCTCATATCTGACAGTAGATACTTGAACCCTCTTATTGATTCCCAATTAAATGGTATTGTCATTGCCCTGGTCTATGCACCAATGTGTCAACTTCCTCCCATCTTATGTGGTCCTGTGTTTTTAGTGTAACTCTGGGTCATGGTTAAGTTAGAGCTGTGGAAAGACAGACTCCCTGCCCCCCCCCCCCATGTATGATAAGGTCTGGGCTAAATACCAGCCCATGCTGGCCATCTGTATGATGGCCCTAAGGAGGCACAGACTCTCCTGGCCTAGAATTGGAGCAGGAAGTAAGGTGATACCACACCCAGCACTGGGCTCCTAGAACACTTTGGTGCAACACTTGGGAAATGCTTAATACCAAGCTGTAAGTGACAGGAGATATGAGGTGGGTTTAGTAGCCATTTTATTATGAGCTATTTCAGGCAATCAGAACCAATAAGGATCAGTCAATTAAGTTACAACCAGTCCTTTGGAAACTTAGAAAATCATCATGATAGACAGCAGGTGAGTAGGTGAGAACCACTATTAAGGGCCTAGAATAAATGATAAATGTTATCCCAGATAACAAAGATGAAGGCAAAGTGGGCTCGTGCTATTCGTGTGTTTTATTTGGGAGTCTGTGAGATGATGCGGATATAGCGATGAGTCTCTTTTTATTGTGACCTTGGTCTCTGGTCATGATCATGTGGAAGCTGTTCAGGCCATGGATGCTCATGTACTCATGCCATGCCTAGCTGATGCTGGTGTTACCTTCGTTCTAAAACATATGCTAAGACTAAAGAAACATGGCCCTTTCAATGCCAGCCCCTCCGGTCATCCTCACTGTCTCCTGACGTTGGTGCTATGTAACTGGGACATGTCTTTGATCAACCATCCCACAAGTGGACATGCCAGGCTTCCCTATCAGCAGGGCTGGTCAGCTGTTTCACAAGAGGGAACATATACATTTGCTCACCGATATATAGCTCCTTGTGCCTTGACCCTGGGTTCCTATACTTGGAGGAGATTGTAGGGCAATGTAAACAAACCAAGGTCTTCCAACAAGTGGGGCCATGATATGCAGGAGCTCCTGGAAACATGAAAACATGTGCATCTGGAGCCTGTCCTGGAACCAGGCATCTTGGTCACATTCCCAGACCTGCATCAAAAAAAAAAAAGGCCTGCATCTTCTGTCCTTCATCTCTAGAAAGGAGGAAACTGAGACCAGAAGCGGAGTTGCTTCCCATCCCACAGTGTACTCAGATGCAAGGCAAGGCCAGGGCAGGGAGGCTGAGAGGAGAAACAAGGGATTGTTGCTCCTGGGCAGACAGGCAGCCCTTTAGGCCAGCAATGTAGCTTCTCTGACTGTCCTTCCTAAGAGGGCCTGGTTCCAGCCTTACCCATGTATCATTGGCCATTCTAAACTGCTCTGTGAGGCTTTGGACACTCATTTACACGTTCTTGTCTCCATCCACCTGGAACACAGCCCAGCAGACAGGAACCTTGACCTTATGGTCCGAGCTTCCCAGGCCAGGCAGAGTTGGCCCAGGGGAAGAGTATGTTCTTATAGCCACACGATCTGTTCATACTTTGAATGACTATGGTGGTACATAGGGTGCAAAGAAATGCCTAAATGAAATAAACCTAGCCAGATAAAACCAGAAAAAGACAGGCGTGTGGCCCAGTATCAGACAGCCATCCAGACTAAGATAGACCACACTTAATTGGGATTGCCTGCATGATCTTCCCCTAACCCTAATGGAAGGCACTCTCGTTCCCAACAGGCAAAGGGACAGCATAGACAGGTAGAACCACTTGCTTAAGGTCACACAGTAAAAAAAAAGCAGGTGAGGCTGGGACAAATGTAAGTGCTTAATGCTGTGTTTTGCTGCTTCTCAGAAGGAAAATTCTAGAATAAGGTTTGAAGATCACAGTGAGTACCTTCCAGGATATAATTGGAAAATTTTATGTCTTTTTCTATCCTCCTTCTCTCCCTCCCTCTTTCCCTTCCTCCTTCCCTCCCTCCCCCTTTTCAAAGCAATTTGAAGAGAGCCAAGGCAGAACCAACAGCAAAACAGCCTTTTACCAGGCACTGCAGAATTCACTGGGTGGCGAGGACTCAGATGCCCGCATCCTCGCTGCTGCCGTATGGTATTACTCCCTGGAGCACTCCACGGATGACTATGCCTCCTTCTCTCGGGCACTGGAGAATGCCACCCGGTAAGCTAGGCCTACCAAATAAACCAGGGCCACTCAATAAGCCAGTTCATGCAGGATGCAAATCTTCTGCCTGATGTAGGTGAGGGTTCAGAGGTGACCCAGATCCTGAAGGAGGCAATGAGACACCCCCCCCCCAGGACTTGGTGTTCCATGTGTCCTCAGCACCCCTTTCTCAATCCACCACACAGTGGCTACTCCCTGATGAGCTCTCGGAGCACCTGGGAGAGTGGCACACACACTTTCACTCTCACATGTACCTGCATACACACATGAGCATGCAGTAAAAAGAGATTGGTGTTTGCTTTCAGGGAATAAATGATACCCAGGGAAAGGGGGGTGGTGTGGGGCATCCCTACCTTTAGAGTGCTGTGACAAAGGAACGCTAGGGACAGCAGAGGTGTGGAGGTAAGTCTTTAACTTCCTTGGGGGTGAGAACAAGGCATGCTTCTCAAGAAAGAAGTGTGAACAAGTGCGAGTGGAGATGGGAGTGGGGCATATCAACAATGGGTAACAGCACCCCACGGAAAGGGCTCATATTGGCATTGGGAGCCCTGGGCTCATTCTGCTTGGGGAAGAAAAACAAACCCTTCTTAGTAGGTCTGCATTCCCACATCCCAGAGTGGACTCTGTTCCCATGTGGAGATGAATGCAGAGCTATTGACATGCCTATACTTCTGGGACTTGTGCCAAATCTTGGTGTTCGGGAAAGAGGTTCAAACCTACCAGGGGCCTATTGACCTGTGAGATGCATCACCATGGACATGTTTCAGGCTGTGGCCTGCTATAAGCCACAGCCTCACATCTATCAGTGTGGCCGATGGAGAGCTGCAGAGCACCCTTGCAGGGATGACCAGAGGATCTCTGGGGTGAAGAGCCTGATGGGTGGTGACTGCCTATGGGAAACCCGTGCCTGGCACCTCCTCCCTCAGAGTTATGTAACTGAACATCCTTCTCTGTCTTTTCCCCAGGGACTACTTTATCATCTGTCCCATGGTCGACATGGCCAGCCTCTGGGCAAGGAAAACCCGTGGAAATGTCTTCATGTACCATGTCCCCAAAAGCTATGGCCATGGCAGGTAAGGTGATCACATAGCTATAGCAAATGTGGGCAGAAAAGGATGTTTGCAAGGGTCCCTGTCACCACAAGCTGTTTCTCTGTGATGTGGGTCAGGGTTTGATTTTTATAGCACTCCATGGAAACACATGGAATCCTTTTGTGGGTGAACAGCTGAGGCAGTGTCCCTGTTCCATAGACAGAGGGCATATTGACCCAATCGGGTTGCTATAGTAAAGCACAAACGGCCCAGATTTATTGCTTACACTTGTGGAGGCTGAAGTCCAGACTTAAGATGCCAGCATCCTAGGTGTCTATTGAGAAGTGATCCCCCTGCCTCACAGAAGGTATCTTTACACAGGAAGATAAATGAGCTTCCTGGGTCTTTGATCATTCTATTCATACTAACCCCTAAAAGCTCAGCTCTTAAGACCAACACACATGAGATTAGTCTTAACCTTGTGAGTCTTGGAAGACTACAGACACCTGTGCCCATGAGTCTGAGGTTCAAGGGGTTCAATGTGTTCTCCCCTAGTCCCAAGATGAGCGGCTGGGCTAGTGCAGAGCTACGGCTGTGCTTGCCCCTCCCAACCTAGAGATCAGTTCCCACTAGACCACGTGGTTGTCTTCTTAGAGCTATATATAGTTTCCCCACACCCGCCTCTAGAGCCAAACAGTGGCCTGGAGTTGACAGAAGGAGGCTAAGTAGCCCACTGTAGCTCTAACGGAGGCACATAGAAAGAATGTTGATGGCACTTGGAAATGTGGACACAGTAGACGGAGCCTGTGGCCCAGTGGTCTGTAGCCACTGTGGCCTGGAAGCCAGATCCAGAACACATTCCTAGAATCAGCCTTGGCTGTGCCTTGCTTGCAGTGCCAGTCATGGGATTCAGTCCACTCTTGGCTCTGTGACCAGTATTTGCCTTCTTCTCGTGAAGTAGAGAGAGACCATGGAAAGGTATGAACCCCCACACCAAGGAGCCTTAAGAAGCTTATACCTTTGGTCCCAAATATTTACAGTAGCAGAGAGAGGAGGGGGAAGGAGGGAGGGAGCGAGAGAGCAGCAAACAAAGGAAAACACTAGCATGCATACATACAGTTCTAGCAGAGTCATGAGAGCATGGAGCCTGGGTTACTTTCAGAGGCTCCCCGGAGGAGGGGTCACAGGCTGCATGGCCTTGGAGCAGCAGAAATGTATTGTCTCTTGTTTGAGAGGTCTGAGAACTGAAGTGCAGATGTCAGCAGGGCTGAAATCCTCCATAGGTTTGGAAAGGTGTGCCAGGTCTTTCTAATTTCTGGTTGCCTCTGGGATTGCTTACCAGCAGAAGGCCGTCTTCTTTCTGTTCCCTATCACTTGGTAACCCTTGTGTGTGTCTATGTGTCCCTCCCCCTTCTTGCAATGACATCAGTCTTGCTTGCTCAGCGTGCATCCTAATAACCTCAGTTTAACTCAGACTAAAGAAAGGTCGTGCCTCAAGCATGGCCCCATTCTGAAGTACTGAGGTGAGAATTCCAATGTCTCTGTTGGAGGGAACACTCCAAGAACACTGGCCTCCCACAGATCATAGAGTTCTGCACCGGAGGCTTCTGGTATCAAGATCCTGAACTGGATAGTCCTTCAGGAAAGGACTCAACTGCAGCCAGTGGCACCCACCATATCCCAGGTTAACCCGGGCTTCTTTTTGTTGACTGACCTCTGTCTGTCCCACTGAGGACTTGCAGACAGGTCCCTTGTGATGATCATGGGAAGTTCCATGGACAGCCACATGCTGTGCCAGATTCTGAAGGGTCCTCATGCTCTCAATACCTCAGCCTGAGACTTTGTTCAAGGAAGGACTTTATAGGTGCTCCCAAGACAGATTGGAGCCAGAAGCCAAGCCACTGCTCATGACAGGAGGGAGACAAGCCTGCATATCTGGCATATAGGCTGGTCCTGTGGTTTGATGAAAGTGAGTGGCAGGCCTGGAGGACAGTCTACCCTGGGATTCATGGACCTTGGGTACCAGACCCCAGTGAGTTCAGCAGTATGTGGGCTCTCTCTTGATCAACCCATAGCCTGAACTCTGTAATCCTCAACACTGTCCCATCATTTCCAGAGGAAAAACACTGAGACATCTGAGGCATGGTGGCTACGTACTACAGAAGCTTTAGTGCCTGAGTGACAGGCAGAGACTCCAGCATCTACTACTAGTTAGAAACATACCCTTGACTCTTATTAGCTAATGATCTGAGGCAAGTCACGTGGACTCCTTGGTGACTCAGTTACTTTATCTGAACCAGGAGGACAGGAGCAGAGCCTCTCTCAGGGCCACTCAGTAATAGATCTGTGTGTAGACCAGGGCCTGGATAACTTTAGACCACAGGACCCCCACTGTTCTTAGCCACCATATTCTTGACAACCTCCATGCTCCTCTGTCACGACAATCACAATGTGGAACCATCAGTGGAGTAGTCACTGCAGTTAACTGAGCAGATCAACAAAAAGAAAAGAAAAAACCACCTCCATATTTCTGGCAAGTTTTATTTCTTTTTTTCAGCTCCAAAATTTCTCTCTCACAACTTCCTTCTTCCTCTTTCAACACCCCTCCCCCACCGCCATCTTCTCCCTTCCCTCTCCCTTTCCTTCCCTTTCTGTCTGCCTTGGAGCTGTCTCTTCTCTTCTCTCATTTTATTTTTGGCTCTGGCTCTGATTCTCTGTGTGTGTGTGTGTGTGTGTGTGTGTGTGCGTGCGTGCGTGCGTGCGTGTGTGTGTGTGTGTGTGTGTGTGTGTGTGTGTTGCATTCCCTGCCGTCTGTCTCTTGCCTCTGTTTAGTTAGCATACAGCAGCTTTACAGGCAAGTGGAGTAAGCAGACGCCATGCCACCCCCTTCCTGATAGAGCACTACTCAGATGTCACAAAATGACAGTGTCACACTCTCAGGCCCACTACATCATGGATAAACTGTCCTTTCTGGTAAGGGCAGGAGAGTTGTGCTGCTAGGGCTGGGGCAGAGAATTCGAAACCTGCAAAGTGAGAAAAATGGCTGCGATTCAGAGCCAGAGGTCAGAAGACATCTTCTCTTAGGCCTTCATTTTACCAGTACAGAATCAAAAGCCCAGGGAGGTGATCAAGTGTGTTCTTTTCACACAACCAGCAGCCTGAATCCTCTCCCATCTCTGAAGTCTCCTCTGCTCTCTTTCAACTGCATCCACTTCAGCCAAAACTAGTACTCATAGGTCGATACTAAGCTAAGTCCATACTAGCTATACAGCCTTGGGCAACTCACTTAGCTTCTCTGGGCCTCCTGGGAATACCTGTCCCACAGAGATGCTGAGAGGGTGATGGAGACAGGACCTGTGAAAAATTTGTTCTGAGGCTTTATATGTTCTGAGGAGAGGTATGCATACGTGTACATGTACATACATGTACATACACATACATATACACAAGGCAAACTTTGAATGGCAAGGCTGTAGATTGAGGCAAATTCACCATGGCTTTCATGCTGTCTCTTCCCTTTTATTGTCTGTTTTACATGAGCAAACTCTCTTGCCTTGATGATCCCACCTGTGAAGTCTGTATTGTTTAATCCAGTTTATCTTTGAAGTCTGGGGACTAAAGATAATACATCTTCAATAGCCAGCACCCTGCTGACCTTTAATATTTGGCAATTAGCATTAGCTTATTTTAAGGAATAAATAAAACTCTGCTAGGAAAAAATAGTAAGTAGAAATGACTTACGAAAGCAGCCACATTCCTCTTTAGACATTGGCCAGCTGTGGGAAACAGAACTGTAAATCTCAGCCTTGAGATGTTTTGAACACTGCTAGTCTGCATTCTAGACACTTCCATGCATTCCAGGGGCCCTGCCCACTCCAGACCCAAAATGCTGTCTTTTCAGCTGGCTATCTTGGTGACACTGCAAGAACTGACAAACCAAGGGAAAAAAAAAATTATAGGGCTGGATTCTTGAACTGGATCCATGGGCCCAGCCACATCCTGTGTGATCATTAAGATTATCTCTGAGGGTGGATAAAAGCCAGTCACTCTTGACACGGCCCATCCCTCCTCATGGTGTTCTCTTGTCCATTCCACAATCCTTTTCCACACTGACATGACAGATACCTGCCTGATACCAGGCAGACAACACAGAGCATGCCCACCAGCAGTGTGTGAGTTCAGGTAATTAACTCAGCAGTGCCAGAGGGGAAGAGCTGTAAGGTGCTGGGCTCAGCAGAGGAGTAGATGGAACAGAGAGTGCAGCAGTGGACAGTGAGTTAATCCCCACCCCCCAAATGGTTGTCAAGTGCCAGGGCCCAGAGGTGGGAAAGTCTATGTCTATGGATAAAGAGGGCTGGGAGCTGCAGTCTATTGAAGTTGGGGAGACTGGATGGATGGCTGTGGAAGACAGACAGGTCTTACAGGTCTTATCATTTTCATAAAGGTTTATCGAGTGTGATGGGAATATCATTTAACTCTGCGTTTTTTTTCAAAGACATGTCATCTAGAGTGATCTTTCCATTCACACCGAAAAGCATGACTCACATGATGGGACATAGAATAAAATTCCCATTGTTCAATATGGTGGTCAGTCAGTCAGAAAGATCCATACCATACTAGGTGAGCTTGTAAGAAGCCAACGGAGCAGCTCAGATCTAAGGCACGTATTTTCACGTTGAACCTGTGCACCGATGTTCACTCCCTTCTTGCTCCATCTCAAAGTTAGAGGCCTAGGTAGGAAGATGCTGTTTTCAGGTCTTCTTCTGAATTTGCTTCAAAACTGTATGTGTAACGTGCCTTCCACACTTTGATTCCTAGGCTGGGTCTCTTGAAAGTGGAATATCTGCATGATAGACAGTGAGTTTAATGGCCCCCTACAGTAGCTCTTGGCAGATACTTAGTCTGAATGCAGAGAGAGTATGTGGCCTGGGAAGTTCTGCTTTGTGCTGGTGACACTTTATGGAAGGAGTCAGATAGCAAGGTTAATCCAGCCAATCAGCTAGAAGCTATGACTGTCCCACCGAACAGTGTGCCATCAGCTCTGCTAGGCTCTGGGAATGTCAGAAACACTGCTGCACTGTGAGTAATTTCTGAGACACAGTTCTCTCCAGGGCACTGTGTCTGTAAGAACTTCCCCTGGTGAGTGGGTGGGATTGGAGTATATGAAATAAATGGGAAGCTCAACTTTAATGGGCTGCGCAGGAACACATGTGGTCTGTGAGGTCCATGGTGATGTCCTGATCTATTCAGCAGGAGAATCTATGCTTTCTCTGACCACACTTGACCAAAGAGAGACACTCACACCCCACCTCGGCATGAGCTGTGTACTTGCAAAGTGTCTCAGAAGGAAGCAAAGAGGCCATGGAAGCCAGACTTTCACTACTCCCTTTCTCTGGTTTCCTCCGGGGCTGGGGTATGCTTTATAGGCATAAGGTCAACATGCTTCTTCTCGTAGATGGAAGATCAGAATCCCTGCGGTCATAGACTCAGCCCTGAACCTGTCACATGGTTAGGGTACAGTAGGCCTTTTCCCCATATAGCCTCCTTACCCTGTAATCAGAAGGATGATGGCCTGAGCACACAAACTGTCAGAAATGCCATCACTATCTTTCCTTACTCCCCTCTTGGCTGGATGAGAGCCCAGCTCAGCCACCTTCCCACTGAGGCCATTGGTCAGAGCTCTTTGGAGACAGCCTCTGATACTGCTTCCTGATGAACTGTGTGGGTTGTGGCTCCTGGAAGTGGAGCTCATGTCTGAAGTCAGCAGTGGGCAGGCCTTCAGTGTGACCACTCTTTGGTTCCCTGGAAGGGCTTGTGTTGAGCAGGGCTGAGTGGTAACGTCAGAGGTCTCAAGTGAACCACGGAGGCTTCTGTCCTCACTGGACAGCAGTGTGGTGGCTGTATCGAAGCTCAGGCTTCTTTCTGTGGCTCATGGCCATGGCCAAAGACTCCCTGGCTTGGGCACAGCCCAAATTGCCCCAACTTCTCAGGCTTGATCTGGACTCAGCTCTTACCTCCCTCTCAACTGGAGCCTGATGCACACCAGCCAGCCTGTTGTCTGTGATGCTTTGGATTTTTCCTAGAATATGAAAATGGCTCCTTTTGATTCGCAACAAGACACATTTGCAGTATGGGTGTGAAGCCTAGAGGCATATTGCCTACTAGAGATTCACTTCAGTGATACGTATTTATTGGAACCTACAAAATGTCAGGTGCTAGGGTGGACTACATGGACAAAAGTTAACCTTGAGGCTCTGGATAAACAACTTACAGTTAACGGGCTAGTGCACAAGAGAGACTTGAAGCACACCACTTTTTATGATGTTACTCATGGAAGAACAAACAAACATCCCATGGAAATATAGGTGTCATGGCTGGAATAGGATTAAAGGGTCATCCTGAAATATCTCCAGCTCATCATTTTTTAGCAGCAGGTGAGCCTCAGCCACCACAGATGCCATGGGTCTGCCCAGTCCAGAAGTAGCCCCTTGATATAAGCCAAGTGGGATGCCACACTAAACAGGAATCTTACATGTGGTATGACATGTAAGGAGTCTGGTTTAGTTGGAGGATTGTCAGGTTTTGGTTCGTGGTTATCCCCTCATACCTCTTGCCTCTCTTTCCCTGTTTCCTCAGCCTAGAATTGCTGGCAGATGTTCAGTATGCTTTTGGACTGCCCTTCTACTCTGCCTACCAGGGCCAGTTCTCAACGGAGGAGCAGAGCCTGTCCCTGAAAGTCATGCAGTATTTCTCCAACTTCATCAGATCAGGGTATGTGGCCCACTGCTCCCGGAATCCTACGTGTTCCCTCCTACCCCCATCCCTGAATACAAAGACCACATGTTTTTTTTTAACCAGTCAACTCACCCTGTCCACAAAAGCTGCAATTCTCTGCTACCTTTTCCTTGTATTGGCCTCCCTGTTTCTAACCAAACAATCTTTGCATAGATAAATCATGAAGAAAGCTTCCAGCTTGGGTCCTTCCTTTCTCAGACACACTGGTGGCATTGGGCCCAGGTTTTTTTAGCCTCTGTACTGTTGATTCTTGGGACCAGCTAAGTTGTGTGTATGTGTTTATTCTGTAGGATGATTGGCAGTGTTCCTGGACTCTGTCCACTGGATACCAACAGTTTCTACTGTGCTGTTTACTTTACAAACAAAAGTAAAGTACCTGACAAGCAGCTTATAGGAGACAAGGCTTATTTGAGGTCCCAGCTCCAAATGGTTTAATCTTGGTTGCCTTCCATAATGGACAGTATATCAGGGAAGCAGAGGTATATGAGAAGAGATTCTTTACCTCATGGAAGACAGGGAAGAGAGAGAATGGGCGTCCGGAGGTACAAACCACATAATCCTTCATGAGTCCATTGCCCAGTGAACTATTTCCACCGTAATGCTTCACCTCCTGGAGATCCAAAACATTTCATGACAGTCTTACCATCTGGGAACGAAGTATTCCACACATGAACTTGTGGGGAACATTTTAACATTCAAAACTTAATACCCAATCCTGTTCTAGTTATGAAAATTAAAACTGTCTCTGGCAGCCAGGCATGACGGTATCACCTGTCATCCTAGCCCACAGGCTGATGCAGAAGGATTGAGATTTCCAGGCTAGCCTAGTCTATATGGAAAGACCTGGTCTCAAAAACTAAGATATTTTTAGAAAGTCTCTAAGCATTGCCCAGTGTCCCCAGAAGGACAGATCAATGGGAGTAAAGTCATTCTGTGCCCCCATGGATGTACTACTGTCAGCTGTGGTGTGCCATCCTGGCACTCTGGAGCTCCTCTAGCTCCTACGTCCTCCCCAGCAGCCTCTAACCCAGTCCTGTGGTACACCACTTCCCAGATACACAGTCCCCCACAGCCCTGGTAGTTTCTCTACTTCCTTTACCTCTTTGCATTTCCTAGAACTCTTATAGTTCCTCAGGGAAAAGAAAAACATTCTCGTACAGCTACAAGTTACTAACAACCTCCCCCACGGTAAAAGCAAATGTATTTTAAAGCACAGCAGATATAGATTTATGACGTTTGCTGTGGAAAATTGAAGGGAAAGGGACATTTCTCCTTATTAGAGTTTTAGAGAATGTTTTTCTGAGGGAGCAGCAACAGTGCCAGACTTTCTGGCCATTCAGATGAGCTAAGGGAAGCTGCTCTGGAAAGTGGGCATCTGAGCCAAGGCAGGTGGTGAGGAAGCACTCTTGCTATGAGGGTGAGGGCTGGTGGGATGGGGCATCAGCTTTAGTGAGTAAAATGAACCATAATGAGGGCATCTGGAATACAGAGACAATGTGATGCCCTTAAGACGCTTCAGGAAGAGTGAGCTAACAATGGACATAATGAATTTCCATCCTTCTTGGAAGCACAGAAACTACCATCTTTCTGGCTGATGTCTGCATCTGGGTTCATGCAACCCAAAGGAAGGCACTCACTTTTCCATGGAGAGTTTCCATGGGAAAGTTGCTTTGTGAGGACATGACAGTTTTCTCACCATGAGTAGAGAGTGGATTGTGTTTTCTATTCTCAACTCTGCTCTGAGATTAGGAGGCCGAATGACTCTGTTGACCAAACAAACTGCTATAGAATCCTATGGCCTGACAATAAATCTGCTGTTCTGATATCTCTGGAGGGCTATGGTACCTCCTTCATGGGACCTTCCTTAGTGTAAGGATAGCAAGGTGCCTCTGACCCACCTTCTTATCCAGAGCTTGAATAAACAAGGGCCTTTCAGAAACTAAGAATGGCATCCAAATCAAAGGACGCCACAGTAAAATGGGGTAGCACTAAGCACTCAGAAAGATAGGGTCACATTAGGTTCTAAGTAGTGCCATTGAGTCATGAATTGGATATGAAATGGCCTGTTAATTGTGATTTCAGAGAGCTTTTGTGGCCCAGTGCTTTATAATACCCAGCTAAAGTCCCCCTACTGGAAGCTGGACCAGTGAGTTGTCATCTGGAACTCAAAGTTGAATGATTTGCCCTTGAAGACCAGAGCACAAGTATGATGTGATACCAAGTGTTAAAAGGAAAGATGTATTTCTTCTCATTTCCCTAGAAATCCTAACTACCCACATGAGTTCTCACGGAAGACAGCTGAGTTTGCCACACCTTGGCCAGACTTTGTTCCTGGAACTGGAGGAGAGAGCTACAAGGAGCTCAGTGCCCAGCTTCCCAATCGGCGGGGACTCAAACAAGCTGACTGCTCCTTCTGGTCCAAGTACATCCAGACTCTGAAAGATGCAGGTAGCAGTATGCTAGGGACAAGAATTTGGGAGTGGTGTTGGATTCAGTGCCTACTGATTAGCTGTGTGTTATCTTACACTGTGTATATGGACGGCCACTTGGTCACTGGGTACTGGAGGAACAATCCCTTTTCATGAGGTATTCACAGTCCAAGGTGCTTTTGCTTCCAAGAGCCTAGTGTTTTGATGCAGGAGAAGCAAGAATGAGGCTCAAGAAGAGGACACTGAACAGGGACAGAAGGGCAATTGAAGCTTGAATGATGAATGGTGGCCAGCTTCTAGCCAGTAGCACTGGTACAGGAAGAGAAGTCTCTCTAACCCCGTGTAGCCTTTGCAGGGCAGCAGGAAAATCACAGAATAAGAAGTTGTGAGGTACAAGCAGGCCCTCTCACCTCCTGCTGCTGGGTTTTAGGGGTAAAATGAACCACAGTGTGACATGGAGAATGTAGAAACAATATGGCATCCTTAAGAAACTTCCAGAAGAATAAGAAAACAAATGGCACAGCCCAGTGAATGTCCTGCCTCCTTCCTGTCACTGGGGTGGATGCCTGTACCCAAGGGCCTGAATGGTTCCCAGAGGAGGAATAATTTGGGGAAGGTTCCAGAATGAGTTCAGCAGGCAGAGAGGGAAAGACAATAAATAATACATCAGAAAAGAGACTTTTGTCTAAAGTGTTTAAACTCTCAACTCTACTTTTCTCATCAAGACCAAGTGAGCTCCTTGACATCCTTAAGTATTGCTGTATCCTTAGCAGGTCCCTGTAGCCTGGGAATGAATCTAATATCTCTGGGGGCATTGCTAGGGAATGAATCTGGGGCTGTTTTCTCTTACCAAAGGTTCAGTTCTAGACCAACCTGCTCTTCTGTTCTGTTTCAGATGGAGCCAAGGATGCAAAGTTAACCAATAGTGAAAAGGAGGGCATAGAAGTGGAGCCTGGGGTAGAAGAAGACCTCTTAGACTCACTGGATCCTGTTCCCAAGAGCTACAGCAAATGACCAACCCTGAGACCTCCTGCCTTCCCTGCCAGTTCCATCCCAAACTGCCTCTCATGGTGATTGTACTATATACAACAACCATTTGCTTTCAATAAAGTGCATACAACAAAGCACTGGTTATTCTGTGCTGTGACTTCAAAGCATTTCTTGGTGACACCACATCAGGTGCCAATGTAAATCTTCTTAATGTTTGGATCCCAGGTTACTGGGTTGTCATCAATGGGAAAGCTAAATTCCTGTCCCTCTGAGCAACAAAGTCAGGCAAATAGAAAACAGTGCCATGAAAAATGAGGCTCCCTCAAAAGCACGAACTCCAAAGACAGTCTCATGTAAGGAAAGGCAAGTTCCAGAATGGAAATAGGACAGAATGTCTCTGTGTGTCTGTGTGTCTGTGTGTCTGTGGGTCTGTGGGTCTGTGTCTGTCTGTCTCTCCCCCCCCCTCTCTCACACACACACACACACACAAACACATATACGCACACACAGACTAAGTTGGAGCAGGTGGAATTCGTTAGCACTCTCTGTCATTTACATGGCACATCATAAAATGTGTTCACACCCGTCATCTCACTTGAGTTGAGATCAAACTCAGTGATGCTTTGCAGGTTGGATGGGGCTCAGCAAGGCTAGGGAAGTGTTTGGATTCATAAAAGAGTATGGGAGGGAGATGAAGTATAACTAGTCCCATGCCTTAAGTGGGACTCTGAGGCAGATAGCCCAGCATGCTTAAATGGCTTAAGGCAAGTCCTTTGGCCTAGTGGCTTACAGCCTTGGCTTTTGTTAGACTTACCTGAGGACTTACCCCAGTACCCTCGTCATACCAGGACCACATCAGGGATGAATTACATAATTTTTAGGGAGCAGACATTCAGGGATATAAGTGTACCCAAGAATGTCTACCCCTCTTACTCTCACTGGCCTTTGGTTTCTTTGTCTGCACAATGAACCACCAGACTACCCATCACTTCAGATGTCAAAGAACAAAAACTAAAGATGAATCTTAACTACTATGTAATTCAGAAGCCAGCAAACTGAGAAGACAGTGGATTAACATCATAAAAATTTGTCTTCTCTCATCTGCAGCCAGCAGGTTGTATAGGGAAAAGGGAAAACTGGGGACAAAGGCAGCTAATGATTTCTCTGGAGCTCAGTCGCCCTCGTTCAGGTGGTGAGCCACATCTCTGCGACTGTGGATGCCTTTGTCTCCCTTGCCTGCTCGTTTCCCTTACCTTTATTAGAGATTCATGTTGATGTCAATACCTCTTGAAATGTTCAGTTGGTTTCTGCTGGTGTTAGTCTAGTCCTGTTCCAAGGGCATCTGGGCTGGGAGGGTAACTAGAACAAACCCTTAACAGGGAGCTGCTAGCCACAAATCATATGTATGTGCAGATTCCTTTTTACAACATGAAGTACCAAAGTGAGACTGTCTCTCTGGGGCCTGTGCCCCTGATAGAGGCCTATTTTCTGTGGCACTGTCAACTGTTTGCCTGGCTTCCTTTCCCCGAGAGACAAGACTCTTGTTTCTCTAGTATTCAACACAGAACCCAGTGCAGGATGGGTGTTCTTTATAACACCAAATATGAAAGTTCCACCACAAGGTCCATCAGTTACACTTATGGGATGAGCAACGAGTACCAAGGTAGAAAATGGAAGGACTTTTAATCTCCTCATTACTTCCCATTTGCAATAAGCACTGTAGTGTCCCCTCTGAAGCCATGACAATCTGTTCCCTGGAACTTAAGACAGCGTGTAGAGTTATACTTGATGATCAACCAACCTTAAATAGCCCAGAATTGCCTGTGTGGATCAACTATCATCATAAGACTCATTCAAAGTAGGGTGAGGAGGCAAGAGAGGATCTGAGAGAGCCTGTCATGGAAAGAACTTGCCTCTCAGCATCTCTAGTTTTTCAGATGTAGACAAGGGATGTGGACAAGGGAATGCATACAGCTCCTAGGGGCTGGAAAAAGCAAAAGAATGATTCTGTCCCAGTGCCTCTAGAATGGAATACACCCTGATGACATGATTTCAGCCCTTTGGAGAATCATGTTGGGCTTCTGACCTACAGAATTATAAACCAATAGACCTGAAAGTTGGTAGTAATTGTTATAGCAGCTATCAAAACTTATACATAATTACACCCATTCAAATATACATCTTCTCCTGCCCTTGATCAAGCCACAGGCATAGCTAGCTCATTGTTTTCCTCATAATAAAAAGTCAACTCTGACACTGCCCCTGAAAACGGATGGCTCCAATTCTGCCACCTGGTTGGACTGAGGGATGGGCCACATGGGTGGACACTTTGACTGTGCTTATGAGCCCTGCATTGTGTAGTTGGGCACTGCAGGATGATGTCTGCTATTTTGTTCCCATCCTTTACAACATGAGGTAGAAACCACTCTGCTACAGTAATAATGTCTGCTTGGCAGATTGTCCTGCTAATTGTGGGAACTTTTTCATGTGACCAGCGAAGCATGACACAGTGTTTACAGGTCCTTGATGTTAATGGTAGACTTTGATACCTTCTATGGTGCCAGTCCATAAGAAATATAAAAAAGAGAGACTTCAAAAGACAAGCCATCAAAGCTCTGTCCCATGGTGGCTCTGGAGAAACTTGATCAGCTAACATACAATAGTCAGGATATTTGGGATACAGGAACCCAGGTCTCTGTAAGGGTAAGAGCCAGGTACCTGTCTGACCTGTGGGAGCTGTTGTAGAGCAGGAACTCCAGACTCTGCATTCCACAGTTTCTCAGAAACTGGTGCCATGGAAGTTGTGTAGCTCACCCCTATGAGCAAAGAAGACAAGACCATATGTCTCAGTAAGGCAGGCAAATATATGGAGAAGCTTATCAATTTGTTACTCCATTTGACTTGAGGTATGGGCACACCCCTCTCAATGTTCCTAGCAATGTGCCATCAACACAGTTTCTACACCTGCATAGGTACTGCCTGGGTACCTACTCTAAGCCATGGAAAGAAACCACTCCCCTCCACAGTCCCTCCCTGTTACTAGTGGATCACATACTGGATCATATTCCAGGAACTGATATGGTATGCACAAGTGATAAGGAAAAACTGTGTCCTCAACTGTTTAGAGAGAACCTCCTACTTACCATCTTATTGCTGAGCATGAATAAATGTGTATATTACTAAAATTGAATGCATTCCGGAAGGGACATGTTCAGTAAAAAATTATTTCATGACCTGATCTGCAGAGAACCATCCAAACTATCTCACCTTTCAGCAACCAAATCCCTGCTCCTTGAACATAGTAGAAGGAAACTTCAAGCTGCATTTAAGGCCCATTGTCACTCTTGATAGTGTAGTGTTGGACCTGTCCCATTGCTTTGCCTTTACATCATTTCTTGCTTCTTTGCAATCTGTGTGTCCATTTATTCCATCCTTAAATAAAAGAGGCCATGAACCTGGAAACACCCAAGCCAGCCCAACCAAGCTTTTGACTAGCCACACTGTATTTTAACTTGTCCTACAATCTCAGGTAAGTCTTCCAGGGTCTGTCTAAAATGTCCTACACCTGAAAACTAGTTAGCCCCACTGGACCCAGTAAGACTTTGTATTGTCCATAGGTCAAACAATACATACTATATCACATACTATATCACTTTCTCCTGACCCATGTCTTAGTCAGTTCTAGAGCAATTTCTATGTCAGCCACGTTATGGCAGTGTAAATGTTATTTGACATAACTGACTTCCCTTCTTTTTTTTCTTCCTTCCCTTAAGATCCTAACTCCACTTAACCAGATCTCTCCCCACCCAGGGAAAAACTGTAGACCCTCAAAGATATGTCCAGTCTGAGGCCCACAGGCCACATGCATCTCCAAATAGCTATGAATGTGGCTCAACCGATCTGTAGATGAAAACATCCTGATGAAATGTTATAAGGTTGAACACTCATGGAAGTCACTCCTCTCTCTATTGTTTCCATGGGAACTGATGCTGTGGCCTTCAGAGGCAAGAAAGCAAGTGATGGTTAGTAGAGAGAGAAACCATGGGAAGAAGCTCAGAAACAAACACAGGGACAATGGCAATTGTTAGTGTTTACAAAAATGTCACAGAGCCTGGGGCTGTGTGCCTCACAAAATGTAGTGGGGTTACATGTTTTTCCAAACCCTTTTGCTGGTCCTCCATGATAACCATTGGGATTTTATCAGCCTTCTTGTATCTCACTGGATCTCTCCTGCCTCTGACTAGAACTTCGGGTCCCCCCTTCCTTATTCTCACATATTTGCACTCAAGGAGCCTTTGGATCTAATCCTATGTCTGTTGTCAGGCCAGATGTGTGTACAGTGGGGAAGAAAGGACTCGTATCTCTTCCTGGAGGATAATGACTCCTTTGTACCTCTGACTGACAAGGTACAGCCGGAGGAAAAGCTGTTCTGTGTAGGCAGATATCAGCAAGAGATCAATCAAATTGGGAAGAGCCTGGTCTCAAGAGCAAGCAAACTGTGTAAGCCTATGCCATCTGACTCATTTGAAGGCAGCAGGTTTGGCTACACATGATATGTGTTGTCCGGAAGACCAGAAGAATGTAATGCTGAAATTTTTGCACAAGGTCCAAATGTGCCAATCTCTCCTCCTATCCTTTGGGTCCCTTCCTCACTGTAGCTTTGACTTTAAAGTCAGAACCTGTACCTTCCTGACTCTGTGTGCTAGAAGTTATCTACCGTCTCTTAGCCTGCCTTGAAAGGCATGCATCTCCACCAATCATGGGTGATCTGAAGAAAAGAGAAACTCTCCCAGAGAAGTATGTGGAGGGGCTAACACACTGAAGATGCTCAGGAGAACTTTAGGTCTGTCTGCATTGGGGGATTCTCCCAGAATGCAACATTTCCCACTGGAGTTTGTTGATGTCAGCAGTACTTTTCTTGTCTTCCCCAGCCATGTGCATGAAGGATTTCATTTGCCCCAGGACTTCTGAAGGTTTATAGTCTGAAAAGTGAAGCCTACAGCTCATTGCCCTTTGAAGGACAAACTATAAATACACTGGGTCATTAAAAAGAGGAAGGACTGCACCTGGACACCAAGAACATGTAAATTTGACCTGAACAGACTTCTAAGACCATAATCTGCTGGGCTCTCATGTCTCCTCCTGGCTTCTGAGGAACCTCAAGCCTCCAGAATGAAGACTACAAGCCACCAGTGTCCCATGCAGTGACTCTATATGTGTCCCTCTAGGAAGATCATAACCTTAGACTGAGGTAAGTCACAAGCCTTTGGCCATGATCAACCTCCCTTTCTGAAGAAAGAAATTCAGTGACCTGTAATGGAGAAGAACTAGAGGTGGCCTCAGTGGTAAGGGACATCTTCAGAAGATGTGTCTGTTCATATGGACCTTACCTGAGTCAGGAATATGGCTGTTATTGCTGAGGTTACTTTAGGCAAGACAGCATTATCATTCAAGACATCAGAGCCAGACTTGGCTCAGTGATGCAGCAGGCACACACTGTAATTTAAAAGGATTTAGAAGAAAAACTGTGACACAGATCATGGCTATATTTTCTTTTTTTAAAACCCATCGACAATATAATATGGTACGTGCCAGTCACTTTTGTTCACACATGAAATGATTAGGCAACTCAGGAATAAATTTCTGAGTATCCAATTCTGTGTGGACTATAGGTGAAAAGGCTATACCATTGACAGTACTGCCAAAAAAAAAGAGATTTGAGTTTCTTTTGTCCCTCTCCCCAATGAGAAAAGCAGTGAGATAAAGGATGTGTTCGTTACTAATGACTTTGCTTCTGTATGCCTCTCTTGACATTGTATCACATGTCTTAGGCAGACCCCAAGAGATTTCTTTATGGGATCAAGATTTTGAGTCTGGTAAGACTTATTTGGGAATAACAGAAAGGGCTCTCTGAGTACTGGGCATGTGACAATGTGTCTCACTTTTTGGCTTCTGTGCCTTTTGTCCTGTCAGTTCTGTCTCTATGATCAATTGTAGAAATCTCCACCTAAGCTATTTTCTAAGTCCCCAGTACTCAGAAGGCTTCTTCAAGAATGGTAGTGGCAGAGAGCAGAAGCCACACCACACCACACCACACCACACCACACCACACCACACCACACCACACCACTGACCTTTCCCATTCTCCTAACTTCTCACACATGGCAGAGCTATGAGAAACTGCTGATGCCACCTGGTAGGTGTGCTCATACCTGCAACTTTGTCTGCTATCTGATTGAGTGGCTCAAGCCAGTATAGTGCAGAGCAGAATTTCCAGAAGCCCTCCTGTACCTTCTGCTGAAAGCTATGACATCTGGCCTCAGCTCCAGGAAGGCAGCAAGACCATGTGAGAGGCTCCAGAGTTGCCTATTGGGCAGCTGACAGGAGTCAAGCCCAGGCACGCAGGCTCCAACCCTCCCAAGCCTTCTATCCTGCTTGTCTCCTGACCCTCCACAATGAACAGAGCCTAGGTCTACTCGGGGTTTACAGGAGTGTCTCAAAGTCTACCCTGACAATTCCAAGCAGCCCTTCATGCCTGGCCTTCACTTTACTGCATTGCCAGGAAGAAACTCCAGCTTGGCACCACTCCTGCAACCAACAGAGCAGTGTGTGGTTCCTGCGAGCCAGTCCTAAGAGAGCTTGTTCCCTGTCCCTCCTTACACCACAATAACATCTAGATCAGATGCTTGGCACAGATGTTTGGCCACAGCTCTCGTACCAGATGTCCAGGCTCAAATCCTTCTCTCAGCAGTGTAGCCTTGGGCAGGAGTCCTCAACCTTTTGGAATTAGGTGAAATGCATGTCCCCTCAGCCATGTTATGTGACTAGACAATGAATAATCGTATGTAGACGTCTGTCAGACAGCATCTGCTATGATCTGGCCCTGAGAGGATTTTGCCTACTGATGTGTCTAACCATCCACTCCTTGTTCCTGACTCTGAGACCTTTCCTTGGGGACACCATGTAAGGCTCTGCCCACTTCCCCAGCATCTGCTGCTCTGTGGAAAAGAGAGTGAAGACACTAAGAACAGGTCTGTGTTAGGGTCAGCTGAGTCTCATCTGCTCTCTGATGACCTGGTCCTCAGCCTTAAATGAAGCCCTTTAAGAAAGAGGTAATGGAAACTAGTTACCCTGTCTTGGTTATTAAGGCCATCTGATTGAGTCTGGCCACAGCTTTTTCTATTCCATCAGTGGTCCAAAGCTTTGACCTGCTTCTAAAGGAACACAAAAATAATGGCCTATGCTAACTTTAAGGCACATAAAACCACAACCAGAAGAGATGACCCTATCTTGGTTTGTTTTTATGTAAGCTTAGAACAACCTCATCACTTCTGCAGAAGCAGAGTTGGAATTGATCTTTTCGATGAGCTAGGAGGACATCTAACCACAGACTCAGGGACATTTGTTCATTGTGCTGGTTAGTTTTAACTGTCAACATGACATAACCTAGAATCGCCTGGGAAGTGTCTCAATGAGGAAATATGTGGATATGGTTGGTCTGGAGGCATGTCTGGGGAGATTTCCTGGATTGTTAATTGATATAAAAAGACTTCAGCTGACTATGGGCAACACCATTCCCTAGGCTATGCTCTAAACTGTATAAAAGTGAAGAAAACTAATAAGCAAGCAAGTGTGCAAGCAAGCAAGCAAGCAAGCAAGCAAGCAAGCAAGCAAGCAAGCAGCATGAGTGCACTTACTTCTTTCTGCTCTTAATTGTGGCTGTTACTTGACTAGTTGCTTGAGTCATGTAAAATTGTTATGGAACCTCCTCTCGCATACCTGCTGGAGTTCCTGAGCTTGATGTCCCCAAAATGATAAACTATGGCTTGAACTTGTAAACTAAACCAACCCTTCCCTCTCTTATGCTATTTCTGACATGGCATTTTATCACAGAAACCGAAATGAAACTAGAATACTCATCCACTGAGTACCTGTGTCATTTCCAAGGGGAAACTTGCTTTGAGAAGCCCTCTTACATCTGGAACATGGACAGCAAGGTGAGTGCTGGATTTCATCAGTACTGCTGGCCCTACAGGGACTTGGCTAATGCCACTGTGTGGGACATAACTTCCTTACCTAGCCCTAGGCACCTTCATCAACCACTTGCTCAGCTAAGCTCTGTCCTGAGGACAGGTGGTGTCTTGTGCATTGGCTGGCATATTTCCCACACCATCACCAGTCATCATTCAAGCATTAAAGACACAGAAATTGAAGTTAGGCATGATGGTACATACCTTTAATCCAAACCCTTGACAGGCAAAGGCAGGAGGATCTCTGTGAGGCTTGAAGCCATCCTGGTTCTACATAGTGAGCTCCAGGACAGCCACGACTACACAGACAGACCTTGTCTCAAAAGCAATCCTTCCAACTTGCCCACTATTTTCAATTATTAAAATGGGAGAAGGCAGGAAAGGCATTTGGGTTGCTGAATGCCCAAAGTCAGCACATCCGACAAGGAGCTTGAGGTGTGTCTAGGAGGTGGAGGGAAAGACAAGTGAGCACACATGAGAGCACTCACCTTCTCTTCTGCCTGGCACTTCCTTTTTCTGGCCTTCCTTTGTACCATCATTGATCCCTTTAGGGAGATGGGAAGTTTCTAGTCCTCCATAGACTGTCAGATTATCACTTGTTGTCATTGCCTACTTGGGTAGTGACTAGAAGTCAGCTCTAAGCCTCCATCCTCCAAAAAGTGGGCACTTTGGAGGCATGCAAGACATCATTGTTACTTCCTGTGGCTCTGGAGTACATAGAAGTAGTCCCCTGCCTGCCACCTTTCCGGAAATTCGTTCTTGTGGTGACCTTTTCCTTTACTAAAATCTCACAGCTCATTGCCCTTCCCAAGAACTCTGAGGGGAGTAGTGAGACAAGATGCCTGGAGTCCTGAGAGCTTCAGAGCTTTCTTCCTAGCCAGAGGCCTGCCCCCAAGCAGTGTTCTCATTGGGCTAGAACCTCCAAGCAGCCATCAGGAACTTCAGCTTCTAGCAGGACAGCCAGATTCTCCCAAGACAGCTGTCCACAACTAGCACCCCCTACGCAGCCCTACTATGCCATCCCACACTTTCACTGTGATTCCTTAGGAGAACAGACTGGATTACTCCCCTTGGAAGAAACGTGTGACAGGAAGATGATATCTACTCTTGCCAATACAGCTTTGTCAAGAAAACCAGCTCCCTGCCTGTGGCATTGCATTTCACCTTAAGCTCCCATGGTGAAGGCCAAGCAATGGGCCTGAGGCGTCCTGTGCAGCTCTTCAAGCAAGTGTTCCTCATGTTCTCTTTCCCCTAGCATTTGCTGTTTTGAACAGAGCCTGCTCAGTCAACATCAGCCCCTGTATCTGCTGCCTTCTTCCTGGAAGACCTTGCCCTCACTGATGTCTTCCCTCACCATCTGCCCAGACTTGCAGTTTAGGTAGAATTACTAAGGGCCAAGGTCATGAACACAGACCACAGAACATCAGGAAACCACTGGATGTATACTAACTAGATCATTCTGATTGCTTGGCTGTTCTGTTCCAGCCTCAAGGTCCCACTGGCTTCTGAAATCTAGAGAGAACTAATCTGTATTCTCTCTCTCTCAGTCCAGATCCTGAGTCTGGCCTTTCATCTTTCAGCCCATTAGGAAAAAGAAAATATGAAATCCTTTTATCACATAACACATCTTGTGTATAATCGGTACCTGAGTAGGGCAAGTCAGAGATGTTTGGAAGTTTGCTTTTCCAACCTCAAAGGCTAAGATGTTTTTCTAGAGAAATAACTACATAATTTCCATCTAGTTCCACCAGGAAGTTTCAGAGGGTTTGAGATAATAGCAATTCCTCAGTGTGCTTCGGTAAATTCCTATGCCCGTTTCCTGGTCCTCTCCCACTGTGATGTTGATAATGTGGGAGGCTCACGTACCAGGGAGTTTCCATGGTGTGTGACTACATACATACAGTATAGAGAAGAGGGTAAGCGAGCCAATACACTGCATATGTTGAGACAGAGACTTCTAAAGAATTCAAGATGTGGATCATCTCTCTCTGGCTCTGGCTCTGTCTCTTTGTCTGTCTTTCTGTCTGTCTCTGTCTTTGTCTCTGTCTCTGTCTCTGTCTCTGTCTCTCTCTCTCTCTCTCTCTCTCTCTCTCTCTCTCTCTCTCTCTGTGTGTGTGTGTGTGTATGTGTGTGTGTGTGTGTGTGTGTGGTGTGTGTGGTGTATGTGTATGTGTGTGTGCTTGCATAAGTGTGTTTTAATGTGTATGTATGCCCATGAGTGCATGTGTATACTGTCATAAGTTTACATATGTGTATGTGCATGTGATACATGTGTTTGTGATGTGTGTGCGCATGTTTGTGTGCATGTGTGTATGTGCATGTGCGTGTGTGCACGTTTTTTTACGAATGTACTCCTCATGCTGGTGGGGATGTGTATGCGTGTGGGAGCTTACATGTGCTGGGGTTGAGGTGGTATGTGTAGTGTTTATGCAGGCCAGAGCTAGAGGTCCTGTGGAGTGTGGGAGAGAGAAAAATGTGTGTGTGATTTAAGATTTCTCAGCCTGTCTCTTGCCAAGTGGTTTCCTCTGAAGCTCAGACTCAGCCCATATGGCCTGGGGTGGAAAATACCACCGCAGGCAGCCAGTCCCTGACTCATTCTGAAAGCCTGCAGGCTGCTGCTTACTACTGTGTGTCCCACACTCAAATCTGATCAACTCTGCCTCCAGACTGTTCCTTTGAGGACCCATATTCCTCTTGTGAAGCCTGGAAGGGAATGTGGAGACCCTGGAACACACAACTTACCTTGACTCCCTCTCTCCTGCCTGGTCTCTTCTGTGGACCTACTCTGTATTCAAAGATCTCCTAACTACAAACTCCTTAACTATTCTCAGGGCCCATAGGAAGTATCTTCAGCATCTCACAAGTCCTTTGGCTCTCTCTGTTCTCTGTCTTCTTTATCTCCCATGCTTCCTGTTCTACTTGCATAGCCTTAGATGACACATCACTTTAGAGCCCTGTAGAAATGACAATATTACCTCCAGAGACAAACTAAAATGACTAAATATAAATAAATAAATAAATAAATAAATAAATAAATAAATAAATAAAACTTTGTAGAAGTAGGTATTCGTACTGGAAGTGAACCCATGGCCTCGTGCCCAAGATTCTACCAATGAAACTTTGAGAGGATATTCAGATTCAAGTAAAATTCAGAGAAGCAATGTATACTTTCAAGAGGATAGTTGACCCTTCGTGGGCCTTAGCATGCACATTGTTCATCCCTTGCCCCAACTGACAGCAGTGCAGGAGGCCCACATCCAGGGGAGTTCCCCCACTGTTTCCATGTTGTATGAGTATTTCCTATGATATAGCAAGGTCTGAATGAGTGGGTAAAGGAGTGGGTACACTTTCTCTGCTTCCAGGCCAAGGGTTTAAATGAGTTGTAAATCCCTGTCAGTATTTCAATGTTGTAAAATATTTTTATTTCATTAAAAGAAATATTCAATGCCTACACTCCAGCTACTTCTACATACGATCTTCCACTCATGGGGGAGGGTGTATATGGAATAAGATTCCCAAGGCTTAGAAGCATTCATCCAACATGATCATCCATGTGTAAGTGGGCATTTTGGTTTTCTCACAGATAACCAACCTGTCTCCTTGTCTTCCATCTCACTGCATCCTATGAAGACTATAAAATGACTCCTTCCTCATAGTGTCTGCCCAGTGTTGGTAACCCTTCACATGCTGAGAGTGTACCTGCAAGATCTTGTCCATGGACCTGGGACTTGTATTCAAAAGGCACAGATTCTGTGAGTATCAGAAGAATGGACACTAATATTCTACTGAAATGTGGGCCAGCCACTGCCATATTTATAGCTGACAGGAAAAGTGATGGGCTAGCACCTATCGACAGTATGTCACTTCTACTATCAGTTGCTGTTCCCCATGAGGGGAATCCTCCCACCTCCTCCTGCACACCCCCATACATAGACAGTATTCACACTCATGGTTGTATTCCCAATCCACTGCCCTGAGACACCCACAGAAAGAGGTTCCCTCCCAGTACTACAGTTTCTTCTAAGCAGAGTAAATGGCCATTTCTACCTATCACTCCCTCTTCTAGAATTTTCCAGACCATAAGCATATGCAAAGATAAACCTGCTGCTGTTTTCTGCCACCTTGAGTGTCCCCTCCCAGCCCTCTGTTCTTCCTAGACCCTGACCTCTCACCCTCACTTGTCCCTGGGGCAACAAGAAACATGTTTACTGCTGGGTTCTAGCAATGCCCTATGGAAGAGTCAGGACAATTGATGCTGACCTTCCACACAGCCCTCCAAGGTGCCACTGCAGTATAAAGTTGGGCCCTCTGTGACAGGGGTGACCTCTTTTTCGGCTACTGCTCATAAGTCCCAGAGGAAATATTAGATGCATCATTAACACACTGGATCATGAATTATGCAATCAGCCGATGGGCAGACATTGAATGTGAAGTCTGTTTTAGACTCCCTTTCTATCTTTGCCAGGTGATTGCTTGCATACATTTGGTGACAGCTGGAGTCACCACAGGTGCAAGTGCAGCCTCTGCAGTAGAATCTCTCCATCTTCTGAATTCTAGGGTCAGAAGGTACAGATGGTACCTTAGTTTGTTTTCCTCTTACTGGAATAAAATTCTCCAAGAAATCAGTTCAAAGGAGAACTAGTTTATTCTGGTTCACAGTTCAAGGTCCCCAAGATTAGGGAAGTCAAGGCAGCAAGAGCTTGAAGCATCATGTCACATTGACAAAGGGAGTGAACACACACTGCTCAACCCCTCTGCTCCATTTACACTGTCCAAAATTCCAAGCAAGGAATGGTCCCACTAACCATTAAAACAGGTCTTATATTAAGTACCATTGTCAAGATAATCCCCTACAGCAGTGGTTCTCAACTTTCCTAATGCTGTGACCCTTCAATACAGCTCCTCATGTTGTGATGACCCCACAACCAAAAAATTATTTCATTGCTAATTGATAACCGTGATTTTACTACTGTTATGAATCATAATATAAATATCTAATAAGTAGGATATCTGATATGTGACCTCTGTAAACAGGGGAGTTTGATCCCCCAAAGGGGTCTAGGCCTGCAGGTTGAAAACCACTGTCCTACAGGCATGTCCCATGTCCAGCTTTTAGATGACTCTAGATTCTGTCAGGGTCACAAGATTGAAGTACATGAATGGCTTTTATCCCTATCCCCCATCTCTCTCCAGTGACAGGGCCTGGTGTCATTGTGTCTTCTAGGAATGATCTTCATGTGTTGGGATAGCAAGAGAAGACTGTTTGTGCTGGACTGTCTTGGAGTGAGCAAAGGAAGAGCTGGTCTGCAACCTGGCTCTCTAGCCTGAACCACCATTCTTCTCTGGGTTGTTAAAAGAAAATGGGGGCTGAAGAGATGGCTCGGCGGTTAAGAGCACTGACTACTCCAAAAGTCCTGAGTTCAATTCCCAGCAACCACATGGTGCCTCACAACCATCTGTAATGGGATCTGATGCCCTCTTCTGTGTCTGAAGACAGCTACAATGTACTCATATACATAAAATAAATAAATCTTTAAAAAGAGAGGGAGAGAGAGAAAATGAGTTAGAGCTTGCTCAATTTGGAGTACATCCAAGAGTTTTTGTGTTCTATATATTGTACTCTCCAGTAGAATTCTGAATGTTTTCAGGAAGTTGTTGAGGAAAAAGGCTTTTCCTCCATGTGTGTAGTGACTACTAACCATTGGGTAAGAACATGAGCCCTGGAGGAGGTAGTGTCTTAGCTAAAGTTTTAGTCCTGTGAACAGACACCATGACCAAGACAACTCTTATAAAGAACATTTAATTGAGGCTGGCTTACAGGTTAAGAGGTTCAGTTTATTATCATAAAGGCAACCTCCAGGCAGGCATGGTACAGGAGGAACTGAGAGTTCTGAAATTTCATCTGAAGGCTTCTAGCAGAACATTGACTTCCAGGCAGCTAGGATGAGGGCCTTAAAGCCCACACCCACAGTGACACACTTATTCCAACAAGGCCACACCTACTCCAACAGGGCCACACCTTCTAATAGCGTCCTTCCTTGGGACAAGCATATGCAAACCATCACAGGTAGTCTGGGTGTGTTAGAAACAGTAGATTCTTTTTTTTTCCATATATTTTATTTTATATTTTATTTACATTTAAGATGCCATCCCCTTTCCACATTTCCCCTCCCTAGAACACCCCTGTCCCATGCCCCCTTTCCTTTTTGCTTTTATATGATTTTTTTAAATGTTAATCAAAGGATTTATATGTTTGGTAATGCTCAATCAGAAGCGTAACCCAATACCCAACCTAGATATAAAAACTATCTTTGACTGGTGGAGACGTGTGAACATCTGCCTCCATGCCCCCTCTCTCGTTCTCTCTCTCATCACCTAGCTTCTCCTCTTCTTCATCTTCTCTCCTTACTCCATCTCTTCCTCTCAGTACTCCTTCCCACTTAGCTCCTCCTACATATCACTCTTCCTGTTAAAGTAAAACTTTTCTCTCAAAATAAAATTAGAGCATACTTATTCCTAATTGTACCAGTGAGGTACAAGATAGTCCTAATACCCAGTCCATCATTTAGTTGACTAACCAGAACCTCTGTCATCTCTTCTAACTAAAACACTTACTTTTGATCCTGGCCTTTTTGGCTTTAGAATGAATGTCAGCTGAAAACCATCTTCTACTCAGATCTTTTCTCTCAAAGTAAATAGCCAGGATAAGCTATGAGACTATAGTTCTTCAACCCCGTCAGAAATCCAGAATGACTGAGTTAACTGAAGTTATGGAAAGCACTAAACATAACTTCTAAAACTTAGCCAATTTATAGAGACCGCTGAACACCTGAAAAGCCCCTATACTACCGAACGCTGGAGCATCAAATCTTCAGCCTTCTGGCCCAGAATCATCTGACAGACCTTAGTGATGCAGGATTATTAAGGGCTGATTACTCTGTCTAGGCAGATATAATCAGTCGGTCGACTATTCTGCATGTGTGTCCTTTTCTGGACAGTAATTTGTCTGTAGATGGGGAGAGGCAATTTTTGCCTAGTGGCTGTCACCACACAACTGGAGTAACTCCAAGGATGCTCAATTTCTTCTTAGAATCCACGACAGGAAGCTGTCAGGAGCAGACAGGTCTCTAATCAAAATGAACATTAATATATAAATATTTGTAGCGTCAGTTCTATGGACTTCTGATGTTTTGAAAACCAACTATCCATGTAAGGCAACCTGGACTGTTGTCTGTTCACTCCTCTCAGCTATTTCTAACTAAAATATGGAAAACACCCTAACAATAAACTCAAAACCATGAATTTGCTATAGTCCCTTAACTCATAGGTTAACCGTCCCAAATCAGTTTAAAAAAGTTAAAAAAGGGCTGGGTCTAGGCCTTGTATTCCTAAATGTGTTATACAGGTGCAATGCCCATTGTACCTGGTACCATTGGCTTGTACCAATGAAAACCTTAAATTTGAAATCAAAGTAAATTTTGTACCATTTAAGAAATTATAACTTCATCTTGATAATAATTATACAGATTTCTACCAATAGGTTATGGCTATGCAATAAGTCCTAGCTAATCCCCCCTTTTCCAACAAAACCACTACTTTTCCCTAGAAAGACAGACCATTATTAACCACATTAGTCCCCAAGCCCAGGGAATAGGGGCACTGACTCTTCTTTAACTTCTTCAAGCTGATTAAGGGCGTTGAGATTTTAGAAGAGGGGTAGGGGGAAGAGTAAGTTGATAAGCCTCTGATGCTGTGTCTTCACTGAATCCAGATGGAATTCCAGGACATCGGAGGTTTGGGCAGGTCAGAAACAGTAGATTCTTTAACTCAGGAAAGTTGAGATGTGACTTACAATCCTTCAAAACCAGCTTGAGGTCACCAGTATCACAGCCGTATTTTATTGAAGGGCCTTATGTTTTCTTTAAACATGTAAATTACTTTTTGTGAACTGTAAAAGTTAGATAATTCTTTGTGGGAAGTGTTAAGTATGAAGAGAGTATAAATACAAAACTTATAGCCCCAACAATTTATACTGTTAAATAAGCACTGTAAATATTGTAACATACGTTCTCCTGGCCTTTTGTCTCCTTGTGTGGGTGTGTGTACGTTTATGAAACTTTGCTAATTCTTTACATCCACTTTACATCCTCTCCTTGTTTGTTTTCTTACATCTGTTTCCATGAGCTGTTTCGGTTTTCTGCTAAGACGTCAGTGAAGCCACCAATGAAGTTGAAACTGAAACTTTTAAAAAGGAGTCTTTTTCTCAAAAGATACATTGTGCACGAGGCACTGAGTGATTAATATATTTTATCCTTTCTCCCTTTCAGAAGAGGGATGCTCTACTTTTCCTCTTATTTTCCAAATCAGAAAACTAATGTTTGGATAAATAGTATAAATTGTTAAAATAAAAGTAGAATTGGTTGGGCCATTGCCACTGTTGTGGAGAAGGAGGTAGGTTTCATTCCCTGCACTTACATGATAGCGTACATCCACCTGAAGCTCTGGTTCAGGAGATCTTCATTGCCCTCTTCTGGCTGCTGTGGGCTCTTGTACATACATAAACTCACACAACGGGCTACACACACACACACACACACACACACACACATTGTATAATAAATACATCTTTTTAAAAAAATATTTTAGAAATTGAATTAGTGTCTGTGATTCCAGGAATCAAAAAATCAAAATCTTAACAATCTGTCCTCTCTCTCTCTCTCTCTCTCTCTCTCTCTCTCTCTCTCTCTCTCTCTCACACACACACACACACACACACACACACACACACACATTATTGCCAGACATTACTTTAGAACATACCAACAAGAACAGGCAAATGAAACATTTTCACAGTGTTCTGTTCTATTGGTGGTTGGTGGGGCAAAATTAATGAGTATAGAAATTACTAAGATGAGGATGGAAAGCTTACTGTAAATGATTCCAAGTACTGTGGACATTTTTAAAAACAGGAAGTGGAGATGGGATGCTGGAATATCAACCAGCAGGGAAGTGCCATGGTAGGCATGTGATAAAGACAAATGGCTGGAAGGTACCGAGGGTGTTGGCCATGCATTTATTTATATAGATGGTATATGGATATGAAGCACCCTACCCCCAGACTCCTGAGGTAGGTTCTGTTATTCAGAAGTAGTTGGATCACAAAGTCTCGGGCCTCATCCATGGTTTAATCCAGTGGTAGACCCATTGTGGAGCATTAGAGGAGGTGTAGTTTAGTTAGAGGAAGGAGGTTCCTGATAAGGTGGCTGGGAATGTGCTGGATAGGCTTATGTGTAAACTTGACACAAACTAGAGTTATCTGAAAGAAAGGAACCTTGAGAAAATGGGTTCATAAGATCAGCTGTAAGCAAACTTGTAGGGCATTTTTTTAATTTTAGTGATAAATTTTAGTGATAAATGGGTTTGGCCATCCTGAGCTGGTGGTTCTGGATTCTATAAGAAAGCAGGCTAAGCAAGCCATGAGAAGCAAGCCAGTAAGCAGCACTCCTTCGTGGCCTCTGCATCAGTTTCTACATCCAGTTCCAGCCCTGCTCGAGTTCCTGTTCTGACTTCTTTCAGTGATGGACTATGATCTGGAAGTGTAAGCCAAATAAACCCTTTCCTCCCTAAGTTTCTTTTGGTCCTAGTGTTTCATTGCAGCAATAGAAATCCTAGCTAGGACAGGGTATATCATCCTTGCCTCCTTTCTGACTGTCTCTCTTTTCTGGCTACCATGAGTTAAGCAATGTGGCCCCACTACCACAGTGTTTGCCTCACCACAGACACACAGTAGTGGGGTCAGCTAGTCATAAACTACAACCCTGAAACCATAAGCCCAAATCAGCTCTTCCTCCCTTGAAGTTGTCATCTTGGGCTTTTATCATAGGAACAAAAGTCTGACTAACACAACTGCAAAACACAGCAGAAACAAAGTCCCCAAGGCAGGAGGGTACTTGTCCTGTCTGAGAGCTCAAAAACAATCAGATGGCTGGGGTAGAGTGAGCTGGAGAGATGGGGAAAAGATAAGCCTTGAGACTTGGGACAAGGGTCTTGTGTCTTCCAATTTTATAGATGAGGCCAATTGAAGAAATAGAAAAGTTCATACTAGTATGAAAGTCTTGTTCTGAGGCCTTGGTCTGGTATTTCATGGTCCCAGTCATTACAGAAACCAACATGGATACTACCTTTGTTTTAACAATGGCCCTCATGAAGCAGCCTTCCACCATGACAAAGTGTCGAAGCTGGTGGACAGAGTCTGCATCTTCTCCCTGACCCATGTGCTATGATTCTGAGTCATGGTCTGTGCCTTCTCCCTGATCTCCCAGGGCGAAAGGTCATAGATACCTGTGGTTGCCTCTTGAGTTAATAACATTCTTGGATAACCCTGGTGGGTTTTCCCAGATTGCCAATGTGTATTAGTTACTGTCTCATTCCTGGAAAAAAAAAAAAGACAAAAGCTGTTTAAGGAAGGGAATGTTTATTTGGCTCAAGGTTTCTAGTTTCTGGGGATACATTCTATTATGGTGTGGAAGGCACAGCATCAGGAGAGTGAAGTGGCTAGTCCCACTGTGTTCACAGTCAGGACACAGAGAGTAATGAATGCTTGTCCTCAGCTCCTTTCTCCTATTATTCAGGCCATGGTACAGATTACATTTAGGGTAAGTTTTCACATCCAGTTAACTTAATCTAGATAACTGCTCACATGTCCAAAGATTTCTTTCCACTATGATTATAAATCTCATCAAGTCCACAATCAACATTCACCATCCAGATTAATCTAATCCCCTTATGTGAGATGTTCAAATGGTCTCCCACACACTTCCCGGAAACATGCATCTTATTCCAAGGTTGCACCTGGAAAGACTCAGACATGGACACCTTATGTGTGACTTGGGATGAGGTGGAGGATAGGCATATCCAGTGGAACTTAACACATAGTCTGTGGTGTTTGGGGAGCACGTGCCTGTGTCAGTAATGTGTGGCACACGTGGTCCCAGGCTCGAGTCCTGGTGGGGACTCGTGTCTGAGTGGCAGCTCATAAATTTAAAACCAGAAAGGAAAAAGTAAGCAGCTCCTCGTGTAAACACTGGGCAAACGGAATGATATCCTTTGCTTCCAGTCACTGGCAAGTTTCTGAAATCCTGCTTCCTTCCTCCACTGGTTAGCTGGTGAGAGTGGAGGGGGAAGACGAGTCTCTTTTTGCTCTGGGGATTTCAGGATCCCTCTCTTTTATCTGGCTCCCCTCTCATCCTAATCTTCAGAAGGTCTGAATGGAAGATGTACTGTTCTTCTGAGAGAGAGAGGTGTCCTGGAGCTTCCAGGAAAACAGCAGACCCTATCTTCACCCCATGCTCTAAACAGCTGGAAATTCACTGGAAAATGCTGGGTCACCCAATGTCCCATTCATGTCACCTCCTTTCAAAACTTGATATCATGGGAGGGAGTAAAGACCAACAACTTTCAGTTGGGTAATGGAAAGTGCGAGCTTGCCACCCACCTGGGTTCAGTCCATGGCGAAAGCATTTAATGCTCTGAGGATGGGATTCTCTGGCTTGTGAAAAAGGAGGTGTGGTAGGTTGCCTCACACCCAGGAAACCTCAGTGAACCTCAGGTGATGCCAGGAGCCAGAAGAGGCATCTGAAAGAACAAACTTTACCAGACTCACTCAGCTTCAAGTCTGGTCTCTGCTATTTCTGGGTCCTTGGGAAGTAACAAACCTGTTTGATCCTGTGCATCTGACCTCATTTAGTCTAAAAGGTAGTGTGCAGATGTCCTGGTTGTTGACCTACAGGATGTGCTTCGTGATGCTTTTCTTCTGTTCTGCAGAGCCAACTGCTTCCAAAAAGACTGAAGGGAAAGTGAGCAACTAAATAAGTAAATGACTCACACTCACCTCAGCACAGCAACGAGGTCAGGCAGCATCCAGAAGGATGCCAATAGCAGGTTTGACTTAATGATCTGGGTGCAGCCCTTTCTGAACCCTCATCACAGGGGCCATGGCCATGGACAATGAGACTCAGAATTTAGTCATCCGGATAAATGCTTGGAGTATGGAATGTTCTAAGACTGCCAAGTGCTCATCTGAAAAAGCTAAACAATGCTTATTTTATTTTTGTGATTAGAAAAATAAAGGTCACTACAGAAAACTTTTGAAATACAAAACCAAAATGAAATTAAAAAAAAAAAAAAAACTCATCCATTATTCCATCAAGCTTTGAGTATTTCTCCAGTGTCTTTTTCTTTCCTGGCCTTTCTGTGTGTGAAGGAGCATCCAATAGATGGTAAATCTTACAATCTTAATTAATCAGCTTTTTCAAATGCCTGGATTATTTCATTTCCCAAACATTCTGGGGCTACACCCTGAATCATTCAATTGTCTGCATTCTCACAGGCCCTCTGATGCCAGTGGGCATCGAATCCCAGATGTGCCATGAGAGGAGACATGGTCTCATTATGTAACCGAGGCTGACCTAAAACTTACTGGCTTGTTTGGACATAACCATCCTCTTGTCTCTGCTTCCCAATTATAAACTTACAGGTGTCCAATACCACATCTGGTTCTATAAACGAATGTGCTTTATGTTTCATTCCTCAGATGATTCAAGATAGGGTCTTATTAATTCATGTTGGCCTGTAACCCACAATCCTCCTGCTTCTGCCTACCAAATGTTAGACTTGTAAGTATATATTATGATGCCAACTCTGTTTCAGTGGTTCCAACATGAAGAAGGCTCTGCTTTGCTTCACCCCTCAGCCTAGTTAAGCACTCAAATCTCAATCTTCTCTCTGGGCCCTCTTCTTTTTTATTGAGGGCCCAGATTAATAACAAATTTTATTTAAGATACCATTTTAAAACACATACATAGAGGCAATAGATCCCATCTGTCAGAATTCACCTTGGGTTATGAAATATGTCAAAATTTGAAGTTGCAGCTACAACTACTATTTGTAGGTAGTCTGATACCTTTGTAGACTAAGGTTAGACTTTTCTGCTGTGGGCCCATCCTGACATACATGCATAATCTATGCAAGGGGAAGAAAGAAGACCTGCTGTGAGAGACTCAGCAACCATAAGCCAGTTTGTGAGAATATTGAACTCAGTGCATTTAAGGACACATTGAAAAACAATATCTCATGGCATACACATGACCCTGTGATTTTTAATCAATCTTTTAAAATAGAGTTTACACAGAACTGACCCCAGATGCCTGGGGTGTCGATGGTTTGCTGGAGTGAGCTGATTGTGGGTAGAGTTGTATATGCTGTAGACTTCAGAGGGAAGAGATGGCAAAAAGATATCCCATAGCTGTGTGAGAAGGTGAAGGGTGTGAGGGTATGACCCATACTTTATTTGCCTCCAGGTTTCCATGACCTAACAGAATCTGAAACACACTCGTGTGCCAAGTAATCTTAAGTGTGTTCATATACAATCGATAAGGGATAATTAGCAAGTGCAATTTGAAAACAAAACTAGCTGCCAGGACTACAAAATGTGTAATTAGCCTTATCTTTAATTACCAGCACCTCTGGAGGAGGCAGAAGTTCCATGCATGTTGCTTTCTTTTTTAATATTAGTGCCTACAAGGTACTTCACAGCATAATAGGTCTCCAGCTAAATTTATACTTTTTAAACCTCATCAATCTTTGGCAAGGGTGACTCTTGAAACATGATGAACAAGGCAGCTGTGGATTCTATCCTGTGACCAATTAATGCCCACTGTAATCACTAGTATGCAATAACGGGGCAACAGGGAGGAGGGCCTCAAACAGCAGTGTTAGGAAGTCTCTTGGGGAGGTCTGAAGGCAAAAGTGTGGCAAACAGCAGAAGGGCAACAGAAGGGCGTAAGGAGAGAATCAGGATATCGTATGATCTCAGATGTGAGTTGGGCTGTTTGTGGTCCCTGAAGTAAGGCTGGGGAGATGGATAGGAAGAAAGGCAGGTAGAGTTCAAGTCATCATCAACAGCAGGGACCTTTATCATCAGCTCATTATGAAGAGACTGGTATGAGGGAGTTGCAAGGTGCAATGTAATGTTTTGGAAAAAAAATGGTACCGTGGGTAAAACACCACTCAAGCTGCTGGACTCAGGTCACAGAAGGGATGCACTGAATGGTGAGTAGTTAGCATATTCCTGATTTCCTGAGAAAGCAAAGACGGTTCAGGCAACAACAATGGCAGTAGGAAGAAGAAAGAGAACAAGACTAAGACCCATTTAGGAGACAAAGTCAAGATGCTGTATTATAAGAAACAGTTCCATTTTTCTGGCTTTAGTAACCAATATGGCAAGACAAGGGGAGACAGAGTTCTCAGGTCCTACCAAGACCTCAGTTTTGGACATGATGTCCCTAGGATGTCTATGAGAGGCCACAGGACATGTGAGTCTAGGGAATGGGAGAGGCTGGGTAGGAGGAACACATGCAGACTTGCTTCCCTGTAGTGGAACTGAAGCCTCTGGAATGTATGAAGTCACTGAAGCAGAGAGAGACCCTCACAGCATTCAAAAACAACTCAGCTACTCCAAACAAAATACCCAGATCCTGGAGGATTTTGAAGTAAATGACTTGGAAGAATTTCCTCTGTGGTGTGGGATTCCACAGTCATCTTTGGCTGCAGGAGGGATATTGCTGGCCTCAGGCAGTGGTCTAGCTGACAGGACTTTCATTAAGGCAGTCTGGAAACCATGTTTCCACCCACAGTCCCATGCCAGGCCCCGTGTTCCCACCATATCCTTTTCCCTTCCTTTCATGCTGGCTTTGCATGTACACCACAGTATTTAGATCTTAAATGCTGGCTCTGCATGTACACCACAGTGTTTAGGTCCTAAAGCTCTGAAAGGAGCCTCGGGGTTCTTACAAAGCTTGACTTTCTTTCTCTTGTGTTAGAATGCTATCCTCAGCCATAGGTGCTAAGGATGAATGAGGAGAGGTGCTGATGAATTTTGCTTAGGAAAATTCAGATCCAGGATATGGTGTGGCAGTCATAGTGTCAGGCAGAATCTCCACATGGGATATTAAGGTAGCTATAGAAAGCCATGTTAGTGTAGACATCTTTCTCATGTGAGTGATGTTTGTAGAGAGCCAATTTCTCTTTACCTTGTCTCTCATATCCATCCATTCATCTCCAAATGTGTCACCAAATGTCAGCTTGCTATGTCCACTCGTCATCTCATGGTTTCTCTCACTCATTTTTCTCCAGACAAGATTCTTGATGTCTTTTTTTCTCCAATGTATTTCCATTTATTTCATCTTCCTAATTTCTACTGACAATATCATTCATCAAACTGTGGTTACCCATTCCAGTGACGTTGTGTCTTCCTCTAGTCCCTACTGCAGGGTGGGAACATGTGTTATCACTGAGTTGTTGGTTCCTCCTACCTCACATCTTTTCTTTAATCTGTTTATCTCCTTAAACACAGAAGTTATCTCCATTCCACTTCCTGGTGCCTGTTTTCTCCACAGTACATATACTTTGTATATTTACTCGCTCAGTATGCTCCTTTTATTATAAATCTTTATAAGAGTGAGTACTAATATCTACATGACAGAGTCAACACTAGGCTGTTTTGTGGTTTCCTCTACCAATGAAATTAACCCAGTGCTCTTCATGTTAGCCACAGGCAGACTTTTCAAACAAGGGCAAAAAGTGGCCACATTCCTTGATAGGTCTCACAAGAATAGTCTCCAGGATGCATTCTAAAATTCTTCTCCTCTGAAACCTCTTGAGCCAGGCCCCCACAATTCAAATCACCCTCAGCACTACTATCTTCCTACTAGTAAGTCCCATTAAGCCCCACTTAAATCATTCAACTGCTTTTCTAATTTAGAATTCCAAAGTTCACATTCCTCCAAACAAAAGCATGGTCAGGCCTATCACAGCAATACTCCAGTCCCTGGTACTAACTTTTATCTTAGGGTTTTATTGCTATAAAGAGACACTATGACCATGGCAACTCTTATTTTAAAAAAATCATTGGTGCTGGCTTACAGCTCAAAAATTAGTCCATTATTGTGATAACAGAAAGCATGGCAGTATCTAGGCAGACATGGTGGTAAAGGAGCCGAGAGTTCTACATCTGCATGAGCAAGGCTCAGGAAATGAACTATGGATCACTAGGTAGGCTTTAGCTTCTGAAAAGCCCACCTCCATTAATCCACTTCCTCCAACAAGAGCCTCAAGGCCAGATAGTGGAAGCCAAGGATGACCAGATTATCTCTGTTGACAGGCAAGAAAAGATATGTCTGTCTTCTCTACAGACTATGGACTTCTTAATGAACCATGTTCTGTTGTGTTAACATCCCTAAAATTAACCTTCAGGTCAGTCATGGAGTACCTGTCAGCCATTGATAACTTTTGACTTCTAAGACTGCTGACCCTAGAATGGCAAGTTTGTTAACCTACCATGTACTTTCCTCAGAGACAACAAGCACTTCTCTGACCTCTGTCCCCAAAATGACTGATTTATGCTCCTATTCCAGGTGGCATGTGATGCCTGAGAGTGTCTTTTCCCCCAACCCAAGGAAGATTATACTTTAACTGTGCACTTACTTGATCAGAATAAATCATGGCTAAAATATAGCCTGTGCGAAAGAAAGAAAGAAAGAAAGAAAGAAAGAAAGAAAGAAAGAAAGAAAGAAAGAAAGAAAGAGACAGAAAGACAGAAAGCATACATATGGAGGCTAGAGGTTGAGGTCCAGACTCACATTTAGCAGGGAATTAAAAAGGCAAGCCTTTAAGGCTTTCATATTTCCCATCAGGACCAATCAAAGGCAAGCACATAGCCTGACATAGTTCCTGCTTGCATACCTTTTGTTTATATCCAATCAGGGGCAAGCATCCATCTTGATGTATTTTCTACCTATGTACTTCCCATGTACATGTTTAGGGAAATGAAAACATGTGGCTTATTATCTTACATAAACAATAACCTCCTCCATCTAAGGAAGTATCTGTCCATAAGCAAGGGGCTTATGGGTTAGAGCATTTTTGTTTCATGACTGCCTTAGGCACAGTGATTAAAACTAAAAATGCAATTTTGGTTCTCACACAATCCTATAACTCCATGTCTGATATGAAAGGGTTTAGATAGTTCTACCCTTTGATCTTAGCTAGTTCCACTCTTTGTCTGCCTCTCTCCTTTACAGATATCCCATGTTTCTGGTACCTGTAACATCTTGGGATTTCTAATGCAATCTAGGGTTTACTTTCTCAGCTTCGTGCAATGGCTTCTTGCAGCCTCTTGCCCTTTTGGGACCTTCCCAGTCATACATTGCCTGGGCTTAGTGACTCTCCTTAATAATTGAGGAATATTCCATTACCCCATTACTTGTGTATCCTTTATGACTCTGAAGCTGGAATCACATAGATGTTTCTAAGTTCAGTCTTCCTTTTGAGATGGAGCCTGGTCCCCATGAATCATATTTGCAGCAACTTTAATTTGTTATTGTTTTTAGGAGCAGAAATTTCCTTAAGGTGCTTCCTTCCCCATGCTAGAAGCTTAGCTGGGTGAGTTCTTAGCCTGAGGGCATCTGTCCCTTTATTCCAAAATGGATTGGGCTTCACTTTAATCTCCTTATCTATTTCAGCTCAAACCTGGGCTCTCACATTAATCTCTTTCTGCTCTTTCTCTCTCCAAACTGTATATTTTGTGCTTCATTTTTCCCCTTGGATTTGTTTTTATTGTAACTCTATCTAGCAACTACATGACAGAATCAATGTTAGGCTATCTTGAAGGCTCCTCCTCTAAAGAAATTAGTCTATTACTTTCCAATTTATGCCCAAGAAAATTCTTAGGAAATAGACAGAAGGAAGCCACATTTTTATTTTGTCAAACCATCACAAGAATAGACTCTGGCCCAGATGTTAGGGTCCTTGCTTCTCCCTGAAGCCTCTTGAGCTGGGCCTCCACAGTTCATAGAGCTCTCAACTCTATCTCCCAAGCTCCTACTAAGACAACCCATTAAGCTCAGCTTACAGCACTCAACCAGTTTCCAGAGCCCCAGAGTCTTTCACATTCCTCCAAAGGACTACATGGCCAAGTTTTTCATAGGAATAGCTCAGTCCTGGTACCAAGTTCTGCCCTAGTTACTTTTCTATTCCTGTGATAGGACACCATAATCAAGGCAACTTACAAGAGAAAATGTTTAATTGTCCTTATGGTTTCAGAGGATTACAATCCATGATACAGGAGTCAAGTTATGATGGCAGGTAGCTAAAGAAACCATTGAGAGCTCACATCTCACAAGCAGGAGTCAGAAAGAGCCTAGTGAGACTGACAGAAGCCAACTGTGGTCTCAAAGCTGTCCCTGTGGTATACCTCCTCAGATAAAGCTATAACTCCCAGTCTTTCCCAAACATTTCTACCAACAGATGACCAAATATTCTAACACATGAGGAGAACATTCTCATTCAAACCACCATGCTATGGCTGCTGTTGCTACAGCTGCCATCTGTGGCTGCCATTATTCAGCCTCTTTAACCTTCAAGAATTCCCCAGCCATCAGCATTAGATGGAGACCGCTGAGACATTCATTCTCATAGACTGAGCAGCTACTGATTCTAACAAGTGGGCAGTTACTGAAAGGTCCAGCCCTTACCATGTAAACCAGGCTAATAAATCCCCTATGTAGTGTATATTCATTCTAGTTATGGTTTCCTCTAGAGAACCCTGGCTAACACATATATGCTGGATTCCATCTGCACCTAAGTTTCCTTTTGCTCTATGACCCAGATGCTGTCAATTTCTCTGTCTTTTTGCTATTCATTCTCACTACTCAGGACACTTCTGTACTCCCCTCCTGTTTGTTCTTCAACAAAAGACATAACGTTTCTCAAGCCTGCGCCTATTTCTGCTCTGTCCAAAGCTCTCGTCTTATAATGTCTTTGTTCTGTCTCAGGACTCAGCAACAACTCAGATGTCAGCAGTTCTGGACCACCTTCCTTTAACTTGATTGAACTTGCTGACTTGGGGCCATGTTACTATGACTTTCTATGCAGCAGCATAGACAGGACACATCATCATCTTGCTTGGGAAGATGAATATGTATTATGTGATTTTCCTCCCCGAGAGCAGATCCAGTTTGTGCTGGTCTCTGTTGTGTCCTCAATGAGAAGACAAGTACCTGGTACCTTGTAGGAATTTGATACATTCAAGGACCCAATCTCTGTTGACTGGATAGTCATAGTTACACTGATGCTGATAAGTTAGTAAAATCAGAACTTCATATTCTAGTTCTACCGTGCATCTGCTATGTGATTTGATCAGCCTACTTAACCATCCTCAGTAAAATAAGAGTAACAGCCTTCCCTTCAGGTGTCAAAGATCATTGGATTTGAAAAGCCAACTGTATTGACCACTGTCGATCCTCTCATGTGAGCTTTCCAGCAGCTTCTTTGAAGTGAGTGCTCTCTTCAGATGAGAACATTGCATCTCGGAGTAGTTGACTAACACCCAGAAAAATCACAAACAACTGATGCTTTAGATTAGAATGGGATCCCATGTCTATCTGATACTCATTAATAATACCACTCAGGCTTCCCTTTTCCTCTTGCCTTCAATTCCCAACTGGCTGTGAAAATGAGCTTGAAATCCAACTTCCTCGTTAATTTGGCCCAAGCTTGCCTTAAACTCAGGCTTGTATCTGTGAGATGAATGAGTTCTCTAGACAGTGCATTTGAGCCTGGGTTCCACCTCTGGGCCACGTGTATGAGCAAGGCTGACACTGGTTTATACCACATTCCTGAGATGTCTGTTCATCACTCACAGCAAGCAAACAAAACCACCGGAATCTGAGAAACACGGGGATAGAAGGATGGAAGCCTGAGGCCTTCTGTGGGCTTAAGGAGTCTCTAACTAGCCACAAGCTTCTCCTCATAGGCATACATGAATCTTCCATTATCTCTGAAATTACACATGGCTTGCGAGTGAGCTCATGGTGGTGAGCCATGGGAAGGACACGAGATCAGCACATTGTGAGCCACGTGAGAGGGCTGCTTCCGCCTTAATAAGAGAATACAAAGCTGGACAGAGGCTAAGAAGAAGGGGTCTTCGGGGTTAGGTGGACTTCAGCTATGGCTCTGGGTGGGCAGGAGAGGGCAGCAGCAGGGGAGGATGGTAATGACCTTCACCAGCAGTAGGGGCAGAGTGGACAGGCTAGTGAAGCCAGATGGGAATATGGTCTTGTATAGACACCAAAGTTCCTCATTCGGGACCCATCTTGCTTATCTGACATGTCTTCCACCCAGATATGAGCACTGAATCTATAATTAGTTGGGGTCCTGATCATCTACTGGGCAGTACAATGAATTTGTTAAAGGTCTAGTTGGAACCAGAATTCATCCATTCATTCATTCATTCATTCATTCATTCATTCACTCATTCTAGCATCTAATCTCCACAGAGTTCCTGTAATGTAATTTGTTTTGCCCTGAGACATCACAGTCTTAACACTGGAAACAGAGAAGCCTCCCTCCTGAACTACATGCTCAGACAGGGAGAACAACAATTTTAGTGACATAAAGTGTGTGTAATTATAGGTAAGGTTTACAGATTTGAATAAAGAGGTAGAGAGAGAGGCTGCTGCTTTTTTGTTTGTTTGTTTGTTTTGTTTTGTTTTTTTGAGACAGGGTTTCTCTGTGTAGCCTTGGCTGTCCTGGAACTCACTCTGTAGACCAGGCTGGCCTCAAACTCAGAAATCCGCCTGCCTCTGCCTCCCAAGTGCTGGGATTAAAGGCGTGCGCCACTACTGCCCAGCGAGGCTGCTGCTCTTGATGCCACAGGCTGAGTCCATCTGCTTGGATGGTATCTTAACAAAGTTGTGTAGGAAGTGGCTTTGCTGCTCATTTAACGATGGTATTTTAATCTTGGACAACAATGAGAAACAAAGATGGACTCGTGGTAGATGTGTAGCGAAGATAGAAGAGAGGCTCCAAAGATGATACATGGGCTGACAAGCTGAGACTAAACAGGAGAGAGATGGCTCTAATGGTATTAAACTACCTCTCTCTCTCTCTCTCTCTCTCTCTCTCTCTCTCTCTCTCTCTCTCTCTCGGAGGGTGGGGGTGGGATGGGTGTTGGGCGTGCACATAGAGACAGAGTCAAAGACATAGAGAGATAGAGAATTTTGGCGACCACATCTAGGTAACATGGAGAACACAGCACAAACCTGCAGTGGTCACAGAGCATAATGACTGGTCAGGGCAACATCTCTAACTGGGCAATGGTCTTTTGGAACGGATGCTTTTCCCCAGTTGGGACGCAATGTCTGACCACTCCCAGGCTCTCTACACCTCAGCCTTTTATCATGTCTTCAGACAGTTACCAGGCAGGCTTGGTTAGTTCTTGCTGTCAAGGCTGGCTCCTTAGCAGTCTTCCATGGGAGAGAACATGTCTGGTTCTTTCTCTGGCATCTATAGATGTCACCTTTGACATCTCTGGGCTCACAGCTGTGTTGTTTCATTTGCATCTCCATCTTCACAGAACTTCCTCTTTGTATGACTCTGTGCCCTCATCCCTCATCTTTTTCTAAAGAAAGCAGTGTGGGATTTAGGGCCCAACTCCAATCCAAGATAATTTTTAATACCCTAAACCAATAACATCTACAAAAATCACCATTTACAAGTTGAGATGCTTCCTGATGCTCCTCCCAGAGCGGCATAGATTTTGGTACACACAATGCACCCAGTTCGGAAGACAAGCTCAGGGATGCATTTTCAGGCTGAGAGGCAGGATATTCAGAGAGCAGAAGAGAATAGAGTGGAGAGGAATTGTAAGCCAATGTCTATTCATCCCTGACAGGACAGTGATAAAAGACTTCCCCCAAGTCTAGCCTGGTGACCGAGTGAGTTTATTGCAGTTCTTTACAGAACTCAAAAGCAGCTGCATCACAGAAAAGCCCACCCCTGCACGGATAACGATGACTCCTGGAAGCTGCATTCCTGGAACTTCCAGCATGGCTTGCAGGTGGCCTTTGGGGGCCTAACACACTCCCCTCCAGCAGTTGCCATTGTTTATAGAACCTTGGGGAGGGGCCTTGTGGCTTTCTGAGTCTGCTGAGCTTTTTAAGTCAATTGTATAAGTTGGTGCTTCTTCCTGTAGAAGGTGTTTCAAGTCAAGAACATGGCTACCCTACAAGAAGTAGGACCATCTGGGGGGAGGGGCACTGAGTGTAGGAAGGACGGGGGGGGGGGGGGTCAACAGAGGACATTGCCTGCAGGCTTTCAGAAAGACTATGAGAGATTTATTTTTGAGCCATTGCTTAGGGAGCTGGAGAGAATTTGAGAAGGGGGCGGTTGTTTCTGGGAGGGCAGAGGGAATTGTTGGCTGCTCTGATCTCCATAGGTCACTTTTTAAGCACTCCAGGAGTCACCGAAGTGCCACATCCACACGCAACAGGCAAAGGGTCTTACCCAGCACACAGCATGGTGCAGAGTCAATGGCTTCCCAGTTGCCACCAGTGTTTTTGTGTGTGGAGTAAACAGAACTAGAAACACATGGTGCTGGCTTCTCCCACACAAACAGCAGCAGCCTGGAACACTTGCAAGAGCAGCTTCTACGTTGTGCTTTGAAGCTCTGGGCCAAGTCCAGAGAAAAAAGATTCACCACATAGAGCATCCTTCTTACCACCTTGATACAGCGGTTCCCTAGCCCCAGCCTCCCTGAATCCCACTTTCCTCTTCCCCTCACTCCTGGCAGGAGACTTGCAGAGAGGGCATTGCAGAGCCTATGAGGATACATCTGAAACTCTTTAATGAGCTGTGTGGGGGGCCTGGCTACCAAACTTCAGTAGACAGAAGCTGTAGGGAATAAACGGAGAATAAGGATGGTATCCAAAAAAAATAAAATAAAATTGAGAGTTCAGGAGGAGGTACAAAGTCTTGCCCCACAGAAAGGCATTGCAAGTGATAAATATCACATGCTTTAGACTCTAATGGAACTGGTTCCAGATCCCAAGCCTACTGGAACTGAAAGCTGGAAACAAGCTGTTTCCAATGAGAGGGGCTGGCTCACCATACACAGGGCAACATGCATCTGTTTCAAACAAGGCCCCACAGATGGCACCAAAATACATAGCCTATTATGTCCCACTTAAAAAAAAATGAATGAGAAGAAAATTCTCAATCCCCCATTTTTGTATCATTCTTGATTTCCTGAGAGGGTTATCTATTATAGTATTCATTAAGTACAATAAAGGAATTAAAATATATATACTCAATGATATCTTGTCTAGTTTGAAAATTTATATAAGAACAGAAAGTATTCTTGCATGCCTTTCCATAGGCCAATAATGTTTTGCTTAAATTGGGCTTCTGAATTTTTTATTTATTTTATCAATTAATTTTCTAAGGAAAAAATGTAACAGATAAAATGTGTCTGTTAGCTGGTACATTGTATGTTTTCATATGGTAGAATCAATGAAAAGTTCCCTGTGTCTTTTGAGTTACATATAGAGTGACTGACACACAGTCACTGGAATACTGAATTTAATGAGGGTGTATTATTAAATAAGACAATGCCTGTTTTTGGGGAAAAAGTCAACAAAACAGCATGGTCTCAGCTTCTAAATATGTATGTACTATATACATATATGTAGAAATACATCTATGCATATGTTTCAACTTCTTAAAAAAAAAAAAAAAAAAGGAAGGAGCCGGGTATGTCTCAGTATAGAACATTTGTTGACTTTGTATAATGCCCTGGTTTTAATAAATGTAACTGTAAAAAAATAAAACTGACAAACAGGAGTTTGAGAGATTGCTTAGTGCTTAAGGTTTTTTACTCTTTCAGAGAACTGGAGTTGGGCTCCCAACATGGACGCTGGGCAGCTTATAACCACCCGTAGTCCAAGTTCTATGGGATCCAATAGTTCCTTCTGCCCACAACCCTCAGAACAATCATATACACATAAGACAAACGAAAACTACATATGCCTGTAGACACAAACTCACATACGTCAGAGTTAAAAGTAGCTGCTGTCTCCATGTGCGTACCTGCGGCCAGACTTCCTAAATGTGTTAGTATGCTTTTCATAAAAGCTCTTGGTGTCCAACTTTTTCAATTTTCATTACAGCTGGGGAACTGATGAACACAGGGAAGAGAGAACAACAGAAAAGTAGCAGGCTTATCTAACCCAGATCTGGAGGAGAGAAGACAGGCAGTATTGTGACCCAGAGTAAGCATAGGCTCGGGACAGTGTGGGATGGCTGCCCACACAGAGCCAGACCTGCCAGAGAGTCTGTAGAAATAAGGGGATCAGATACCTCCCCAGCAAGAGGCTGCCAACCAGCCAAAACCAGAAGCTGTCCCCAAGTGCCCTCAACTAAGGAAGGAGCTGGAGGCCAAGGTGGCAGGAAGCTTATGAAGTAGAATGTCCTTCCGAGCATAAGTCCAACATTTCATTTTACAGAACAGGAAACGGAGGCCTAGAGAGGGAAAGAACACACAGGAAAGGAATGTGAGACTGAGAGAACACAGACCCTTCTGGAAGCACAAGGATCCCGCAGTGGACAAGAGGTCAAGGATGCTGTAGTGTACAAGGTGCTCAGGGATGCCACAGTGGACAAAGGGGTCAAGGATGCTGTAGTGTACAAGGTGCTCAGGGATGCCACAGTGGACAAAGGGGTCAAGGATGCTGTAGTGTACAAGGTGCTCAGGGATGCCACGGTGGATGTGGAGCACAGGCCACTGCTCACCAGGCTGTTATTACTAACATAGCACCACTTACATGTATATCAAGATTCCAATCTGTGGAGCTTTAGGCCCAGTTCTGCCCACTTTCTCTAAGTTCTCTGAAGGCAGTGGAGCACAGATGTTGGGCTTGCCTTCCCATTCTGATGTTGGGCTTGCTTTCCCATCCTGATGTAACCACAAACTCTCTAAAGTTGTGTTTCAGCCATCCCAAATCTCCACCTTCTTATCCAGCTTCTCATCCACATAATCAGTATCTATCCATCCACCTTTCCATTCATCCAAACAGCCTTCCATCCTCACATCTATCCATACATACACACATCCACCCATCTGTCCAACAGCCAGCCATCCAGCAAGGCTTTAACTTGACCAATTCATTTTTTCATCTCTAGAAATTATTTTTCCTTTTGTCTCTTCCTCTTTGAAAAATCTTTATTACATTTCCTCTCCTGTTTTTGAAGTGAGTCATGTGCACTGTTGTGCTCATATGGAGATCAGAAGCCATCATATGGGAGTTATTTCACTCTTTCTACCATGTGGGTCCTGGGAATTGAACTCTGGTTCTCAGGCTTGGCTGCACACCTCCTTACCCACTGAGCCAGCCATCTCATTAACTCTTCTTTTCTCGTTGTTTTATCTTCTTCCCAGTTCCTTCTGACTTTGCATTCAATACATAATTGGATGTGGGCCAGACACTTAGCTCAAAGAATATAGAGAAAAGAGTCCTGCAGATTGCATGTAAATGGTCATGTGTGCAGATATTGCAACCCACAAAGAACATGTGTGCTTCATCTATGATAGCTTTTTACATTCTCATGGGAAGAGCCAAAGGATCTGCAGCAGAGAAGGTGAGCTCTCTGACTGGGGCCACAAGAGCTGTCTGTCTATGGGGAGAAAATCCTGGATGGAGGAAGGCCAAGCACTTTGAAGATGGTAGTGCGGGGTGTGATCCCTGGCTACAGCTCTGCCTTAAATGTCCATGTCAAATCTGTGAACTCAGTCACTCCTCCATCACTGTACTCCACACAGACATGCACTGCTGCAGCTGCCCAGAGGAGCACACTGCTTGGCAGTTGAAGTAGTCCTCACCCCCACTCACCACTTGGCTTGGTTGGGATGGTGGAGCTTTCCCCACAGATACTGAATCCTGATTCATCAACAACCCTCCAGATTGCTCCCACTTCCCCAGGCAGTCATGAGTCCATCACCAAAAAAAAAAAAAAAAAAAAAAAAAAAAAAAAAAAAACATGGATACAACAAGGCCCTCCCCCCACCACCACCACTTCTGCCCAATCTCCCCAGCTCTGCCATCCTCCCCCACCCATCCATGTGTGTGGTGCCTCCATTTCTTTCACTGTTACTGATCAGAACTCCTCCATATCCCCACCCTCCCAACACCTGGAGAATGGACTCACTCACATCCTGATGCCTTCTCTTCTTGTGTCAGGCCTCCTCATCACTGCCCCTTACATGTTTCTGAGGCCCAGCCTCTTGTCATACCCAGCCTCTTCACCAACTGGACTTCCCGTTGTCAATGCTCTCTCAACCATGTCCCTTCCCCTCAGCATCTATATGGAAGATTCTAAGACACCTACATATGTGCCTTTTTCTCTGACCTCTTTTCAGTCTTATCTCAGAAGGTCAGCACAGGCTTTCATAGGGTAATGAGTGTTTAGGAGACCTGTTACCTCAGAGAACCCCATCAGGCTGGGGTCTTTAAAATCCCACAAACATACAGAACCCTGTCTGCCTGAGCCACTAATCTTCCTTCCACATAGAAAGTCATCCTCTCACCTTCTACCTAAGTAAATCCTATCCATACTGTCTACCTCTGACCCCAACCAACTCCATTCAGGCTGAGTGAAAGGCCTCCCTGCATGCCCATAATTCTGTGCACTTGTCTCAACTACAAATATAGCGGACATCATTGACCTTGACTTTTGGTCAATATGTTAATGTCCTTAAAGGGCAAGACTATGGCTATTGGGAGACAATGATTCAAACATCTTTCTGTGTCTGGCATACAATGGGTGCTTAATAAGCAAGGATAGAGTCTCTCTCCACAACATTTGGAGAGCTAGAAGATAGATAAGGAGCAGCTTCTAGACTGTTATCTGCCATTGGCTAGCCAGGGAATCTGTGGTTCATGGTTTAATTTCTCTGCATCACATTTAGCTGTATGTAAGTGGAGCTGGTGTGCAGAAAGCGTTTCATTCTGTCATGAAGATTAGTAAATTAACATGTGCAAGGTGCCGTAAGTGGCACCTAGTATGTAGTGCAAGCAATAAATAGTAGGTAATAGTTGGTTCTATTATAGTAACAGGGCAATTGTATTCCTCCTCCTCCTAAGTTTGAAATCCTCTCATCTTCCTTTACCTAGAGACCAAACTCCTGTTTGTCCTGCATGGCCTAATTAGTGCTTGTTTGACTGTTGGTTTTTCTCATTGACACAAAGAAACTCTGATTTCTGTGGTGGCTTGTCCCCTTGCTTGCCTTTGGAATCTTTCTTATCAGCTCAGACCAGGTTCCTGGCTGAGCCACCAGGCACCAATGGGACAAAAATGACTCATTTTACCCAAGTGCCAGTAAGGGGCCAATAGGGATGAGCATTTGGGTCACTCTGTAAAGAGAGGAGAAATCTAAATGGTCATATTGTTTCATCATGGTGACATCCTTGTCTCTCCCCATGCCCTGGAATCTGGATGTAAGACTGGAAAGCACTCTCAAATGATGTAGCACCCATAGATTCAACTCCAGAGAATGTCACACTCCATAGAGTCATGAGGAGAAATCCCATCCTGGTCCTGTCCAAGATTCCCAGACAGTCTTGACAGGAAGACTCTGTACTGGGGGAAGGGCTGTCTGGCTCTCACAGCCTCCAGAGAGTGTGAAACCTAGTGCTCTTGCCAGATTTTTTTTTAATTATATCTGCATCCAACTGGCTGCATCAGTGCCAAAAAGAAGTATCACTTGTCACAGACCTGTTCTTTGCCCACACCACATGCTCCCTGTGCTCTGGGAGAGACTCAGTAGCTACCTGACTTCACCCAACCCCACCATGCACTCTTCCAGACTGAGTCAAGCCATATCTGGCTCTGCCTATCCCTCCTCACATCTACTTCCTGTCCCTGAAGAAATGTGAGCTGTTGATAGATTTAAGGAAATCTGGCCAGGGTACACACAGAAACCGAGCCCAGCTGCTCAAACACCCTTGAGTCATCCTGGCTTTTAAGGGTGTGGGGGTAAGAATGAGCTATTTATAGCTGGGCATGCTGCAGATGAGGTTTGAGGGTTTTTTTTTTTTAATTGGGACAAGGCAACTGGAGGTCCTGAGCAAACACCACTTACTGTGGGCACCAACAGTACACCTGGAAATTTTTCTTGGTGATGCCAGTGGGCATTTTAGGGTAACTAAAGATATGAATGAGCTAAAAGGTATGGGCCTCAGACCCACCTGTGTGGGTAACCAGTTATCTGATATGGGCTGAACAGTATCACCCATCAGACACAGATGATAAAAGTTCTACCTGTTGAGAACCGCACTAGCCCACGTTTGGGTGCCAAAAAAACGTTGAGGCCCGAGCTGCCCCACTTTGAGCGGCCAAAAATGTTGAGGCCCTCTCCACTCCATGCTTGGCGGCCACTGTATCCTGGCCCAAGCTGCCGCTCTGACCTGCGGGTCAGGGTTCAGCAAGAGAGAGAGTGAGGACGGACTCGAAGAATGGAGACCAGACAGAGTGTGATTCAATCCCGTTTATTCTTCAGTCTCTCTTCCTAATCCAAGTCCCAAGTCTTGAGTTCCTAGTTCCTAGTTCCTAGTTCCACTCCTCTTGTTCTCTTCTGAGTGTCTAATGTCTACTCCTACTCCTAGTGTCTGAATCTCTGTTACTCCAAATTGTTCTGAACTCTCCTGTCTGCCTCTCGCCTTTTATCTGTCTCACTTCTAAGCCATGCCCTTAGGTCATGCCTTTAAGTCATGCCCTTAGGTCTTGTCTCTAAATCTGATCTCTAAGTCACATCTTTAAGTCACACACCTTTAATCTCACACACCTTTAATCTCACACACCCAAGGAAAGATCCTGGGTATCTAAACCAAGATGTTATCAGAGTGTGCTCAGCTGTTGTAGGCTATTGTAATCCAAGTCTCAGGTCAGGGTATATGCAAAGCTGATAGCCGCTTTCTGCTAAAAGTCGGCTCCCAACACCTACCCACATAACTTAAGTTTCTATTACAGTCGTAAAACACCAGAACCACAAGCCACTTAGTGAGAAAAGGGTTTATTTCACCTTATATCGTACAATCTTTCCTGAAAGAAAATAAGGGCAGGAACTCATGTAGAGCCCATGAAAGAATGCTGCTTACTGGATTGCTCCTTATAGCTTGCTCAGCCTGCTCTCTTGTACAACTGAGGTCTATTTCTCCAGGAGTGACACTGCCTACAATGGGCTGGGCCCTTCCCACATCTATTATTAACAAAAAGAAAGAAAGAAAGAAAGAAAGAAAGAAAGAAAGAAAGAAAGAAAGAAAGAACAGCCAGTCCCACAAACTTGCCTATAGGCCAATGTGATAGAGGCATTTTCTCAACTGAGGTTTGTACTTCCCAGATGACTCTAGCTTTTGTCAAGTTGACATAGAAAACAAAACAAACAACAAAAAACTAGTCCTCATACCTCACAATCTGAGGATAGGGTAGGATCTCGGGACAGGTACTTAAAGGTTTCAGTGAAATGGTATCAGTGAATTGTTTCAGTAAGATGGTATCATAGGGGCTGGCCCTGACTCCAGTGTGCCTCTTAAGACCAGGGCACACACAGAGGGAAGATCTATGAAGACACAGGAGGGCAAGGCAAGGAGAGAGACGGGCCCTGTGACACCTGGATCATAAACTCAAAGACCATTACTATTAGAAAATCGACTTCTGTTATTCTTTTATTGTTTGGGCCAATAAAACCCACAGCATTTTCTACAGGTGCCCAGAAAAACCAATATGCTGTCTCCCCTCTCCCACCCAGTGCCTGAAACATGCCACCTACTTCTCTCTCCCCCCTCCCAAAAAAAAAAAAAAAAAACCTCTTCCCTCTTCTTTCTGTGGTCAATCCCTGATTCATTATGTGTCCACTCATGAACAGGAGCTGTGGGTGTCCCAGGAGGCTTGAGCGCTCGCCTGTGGAAGGGCAATCCAGTTATGTTCGGGCAGGGCTGTTAGAACTGAAGTTGCCGGGGAAAGCTCGAACTTGGTTTGGCAGGAATCTGACTTTTTTTTTCTCTCATCTTGCCATTTCCTCTCCCTCCTGGCCTACTATTTCCTCCCATTCACCCTTCTCTATTTTTTTCTTCTTCTTCCTCCCTTATACAATCAATCCTTCCTTTCCCTGTTTTCCAGTTTCTCTGAGGTGGATGTTATTTCTGCGGAGAGCAGAGGACTACAGTCTCTTGGATTTTTCCCATCATAGCTCAGTGACCACCCATGCTAAGCTCCTCTCTGGGTCCTTCTTAGTATCCATCCCCCTTTCTCATTGCTGTAGGAAGCATCTCTAATATGTGTCCTAAAACACGTACCTACCTTTTAAAATGTGTGCCTCTGACTCCCATGCACACAGCAGTGATTGTGGAGCCTTGTTTCCGATGCTCCTCCTTCCATCACATCTGGGTGGAGCTCTTGCGCAGTGTCCACTGTTCCTAATGGGATTGTGTGCTGACGCCATCCAAGGTTTACTTTCCCCTTCCTCAGGCTGCTCCAGGTCCCATTAGCATAAGCAATACTGCACGACTTTTTTCCCACTAGATGAATATAAAGTGTATTCATTTTTTGAGGTTCCGTGGATCATATTAGCCAGGGAAACAAATGAGCTAGCATTGTACCTCACACAGGTGACACTTGAGGCTCTTAAACTCCTGACCTCCTGGGGTTGACTCAAGGTCTAACCTGCACATGATTTTCTATTTGGATGTCCTCTGGACTCAGTAGGGACAGGAGCCACTTGGAGACTTGCTGACTTAGGAGCTCAGCGTGCAGACCTAGGTTTGCAATATGATTTTTTAGTGAATCTCATGAATAGGCTCCTAGAGATGCCCCCTTTAGCACTGCACTACCTCTGAGGCAGTTGGTGCCTGGCCTAAGCCCTCAGTCTGAAGTCAGATGTCTCAGTGAGGGCCCTGTAGAACTGTGGTGTGCCATTGGCATGGCTCAGGCGTTAGATATTTCTATCACAAACTAGCTTTCATCTACTCCTCTGTCCTTCTTTCCCTCATTCCCTGGAACCCCTGGCACCTAGGAGGAAGGCAGCATGCCATCCTTCGTGGCATCTGTGTAGCAGCTGCTCACCGTTCCCCGGACTGGAATGCCCATTTGCTAGCTGCTGCCAAGCCAAACCAGCCAGAAGCCAAGATGCGGCATGTGCCCAGCTCTTTCAGCAAGTCTGCAGGATCTCTGAGCCACAAGTGCTTCCTCCTGCGAGTATTCCAGAGCCCAGAGCTGAGAGCCCACTGCTCAGGAGCCCCAGCACACTCAGAGATCCAGACCCTAGTACCTTTCTGGTATTTGCCTCTGTGAGAGACAGAGGAGACTGATGCTCTTCTTGCCGTGAGGAGGGCAAGCCCAGCCTCAATGGTCAGCAACAGCACAGTTGTTTCTTGTCACACAGAACTGAGGCATGGAAAGACACATATTACCTTCAACTCAATATCACTGAAAGATGAGAAAGACAGCACAGTCATCTTTTGACAAAAGGTAAAAGAACTTTGCCCAGTATGTATGTATATTCCTGTGTGTGTGTGTGTGTGTGTGTGTGTGTGTGTGTGTGTGTGTGTGTGTGTGTCTGTAAACATGCAATTGTGGAAGCCAAAAGTCAAGGACAGGGTCTATGGTAGCTAATACTGTCAGTTCAAAGGATCTAGAAGCACTCAGGAGCAAGCCTCTGGGCATGTCTTAAGGGGAGTATCCAGGTTTGGTTAATTGAGGAGTGATTGGTTAATTGAGGAGTGAAGGCCCACCTTATCTGTGGATAGCACCATTCCATTGGCTGGGGTCTCAGACTGAATGAAAAGCCATAAGAACGCTGAGTACCAGCGTGTACCTCTTTGTGCTTCCTGACTGTGTATTCGGATTGACCAGCTCCTAAGGCTCCTGCCCCCTTATCTTCCTCATTGTGATGTGCTGGACTGTGCAGTTGTGAGCCAAAATAAACCTTTTCTTCCTCAAGCTGTTTCCCCCCAAGTAGAAACAAGTTCTCACAACACCAAGAAAGGCAATTAACACAGGTCTCTGAGCCTGGAGTTCACAGCTTATGCTAGACTGGATGATCAGTGAGTGCCAGGGTTCTACCTGTCCCCATCTCCCCCCACTCCCACCCCCACCCCCACCCTTGTTGAGATTAAAATTTCATGTCACCATAACTGGCTTTTTAACATTGGTTTTGGAGATTGAATTCGGTTCCTCATGCTTGCATAGCAAATACCTTCCCAACTAAGCTATCTATCTAGCACCACTTTTTTCTTATAATATGTAGGAAGCCGTGGTCAGTGGTTATACGTTTGCCATTCCAAGATGGCGCTGGCCTCGTGTCTTCCCAGTAGTAAACAAGTAACTGCGCAGCTGCAAAGGCAGAAAGCCTGCCAAAGTCACTGGCCAATCCCGAGGCGTAATATTGGGTGATGAGTGAACAGTCAATCAGAAGTGAACACGTCACTCTAGGATGTATCTAAGTGGTACCTCTTCTGGCTCTTTCCGTCTTTCCGCTTTACTGTTACAAGAAGTAAATCCTCGTCTGTAGTGATACCCGATTATTGTCCCTCGAGTCCTTATTCGCGGGTGAAAAGGGACTCGGGAGGTGTGCGGAACAATAATAAACATCTACCGAGTACCTACTACATGCAAGACAAGGTCAGGCCACAGAAGCATAGAAATGCTAAAGGACCAAGGCACCCCCCCCCCCCCGCTTCCAGTGGCCAACAGCAGCCATCTTGCACCTAGCTCAGATCAGGGTGACTAGAACCAAGAACCCTAGCACAGAATAAAATATTGGACAGAGCCCCAGATGGACTCCAAAGCAGATAAAAGGGGAAGGTCCCATAAAACCCAACCCCAGTATCCCTTAGCTGCAGCCATTGAAGGGATTAGGTGAGCCTCCAGACGAGGAAGACATCCTGAGCAGAGGCACTGTGAGTATAGAAGGTGGTTGTATGGTCTTCAGGGTGCATTGTCCCTTGGGTCCCAGGAAAGGAGGTGGAGCCTGGGCTCAACAGCTCGACCCAGCCACTGTCACTCAGGGCAACACTCCAGATCAGCAATGCAGCCACCAATGTGCATGCTGAAAAGCCCAGCCAGGACCTGCATAGACCTGGGCCTCTGCCACCTGCACACAGTGTGGGCTCCCAACATGTTCATGAGATGGATAAATGGCAAACAAACAGGCTGTGAGCAGATCTGATGCAGATGTCAGCCTTGGAGCCTCGGGGTACCTGGTCCTGAGACTGGGTCTGGAATCTAATGTGCATCTGGCCCTGGTCAGGCCAGCCTCGCTGCCTGGTGAAGGAATGTTGTTCTCTGTGAGCCCTTCCCCCATCTCCTCTTTGGAATTTATTTATTATTTACAGCTGCTGCAGGAGATCTGCCAGGACACCTCCTGCCTGACTGCAATTCTCTCGCCAGCCAGCGCAGATACTCTTTCTGAGATAAAGTAGAAGGCAGAGCTTTAAAAGAAACAAAGGGAGCAATCAAATGCAGTCCTTCTGTGACCTGTATATGTGTTGAGGTCTGGGGTGTGGGGCAAAGAAATGCCGTAGGTCAGCCTCCCACCCTGGGAGTATTAGCAGGACAGAGACCAAGAAGATGGATAACATTCTGTAGCCAGGGTTGAGGGAGGGGCCTGCAACTCCAAAACACACACACACACACACACACACACACACACACACACACACACACACACACACACACCTTTCTCAGGGCCAGGAGCTATAAAAAGGAAACTAGAGCACAGAGAACTCATGTGATTTCTAAAAGGCCACCCAGCTGAAAGCGTCAGGAGGCAGGAATTCAACCCAGTTCTCTTCAGGCAGCCCTGGTCCATGGGAATGGTCACATGGGAATGATGTTAGCTATGGTGATAGCCAGAGAATGAGTCCTGAGTCCCACATCCTGAGAAACTCCTAAAAGATCAGAGTCTGTCTGGGCCTGCTTTGGGGAATGGAAGGTATGCTGGGGTCTTTCGCTAGAAAGTAAGACCTGAGAGTCACGAATGACAGACACTGAGGCAGCTGTCAGGAGCCATATTCTAGGAAGAGATGGCTGGAGAATGGGGTGAAAGTGGAGGTCAAAGAGGCTATGACACCTGATCTCAACCTTAGTCAAAGTCCCACTTATACCCATGACTTGGCACCAGAATTTATATTAAGAATTTATGTACTGTTTTATACTAAGATGCATGCCAGACTTCTGTTCTCTGAGCCTCAATTTCCCCAAAGACAGTGTGTTTCAGTGGACTGTTTTGTTTTGTTTTTTTTTTTTAAAGAAACAGCTGCTGAGAAGTTGCTAGAAACATGAGCCTGCCAATCACCCCAGCTGAAGGGTGCAGAGCCGTCTGTACCCCCAGGGATGAGAAAGGATGGATGGAGCCAGAACATGGGTATTCTTTGTATTCAACGCTGCCGTCTTGAGATGTAGAATCTGGTGGTGGGACTGATGCTGGTGTAGGTGGCCTGGGGAATCTGTTCCTGACCTGTGTTTGTCAGCAGTGAGGAGACCTTGGTTTCAGGGACTCTGATATGTGAGCCTTGACATTGCCCAGAGCTTCTGAGTTGACTCTGCTTGACCACAGCACAGTGGTGGTTATGTGATGGCCCATGACATGAGACATGTCCATGCCTGCTTTCTGCCAAGTGACTATAAATGAGTCACTGGTCCCAGTCTTTGGGGAAACTCCTTTAATGTCACCTGCTACACCCTGGCTTTGCAGGGTTCCAGCTACAGGACCAGTTGAAAGAGTTCATGAGAAGAAAACAAGCTGTTGAGCAGTTAGTCTCAGGGTTCTACACCCCTGCCTGGTTTCGCATTTTGTATATATAATTCCCTTTGACTCTCAAATACCAGTTAATATGGATTGACTCCAAAGAACAAAATACCCAGATATCCATGACTAAGGCCATGAGTTGCTGATTCATCTCATATTTGGTTCAATAAGAAGATAAACTCCCAGGAACCCAGATCTTTTCATCAGTCTCAGGGGCTTGTTCTTATACCAAAATGGCTGCTTCAGCTCCAACCATCACATTTACACACCAGAGAGATGAATAGAGCTAGCTCGCTCTCTCTCTCTCTCTCTCTCTCTCTCTCTCTCTCTCTCTCTCTCTCTCTCCTCTCTCTCTGAAATGAAGTCCCTTTTAGACTTCCTTTAGAATTGGCTCAGAGATCCAATCTGAGTGACTGACTAAATCAATCATCAAAGTCACCTTTTTGAGGGTCATACATATGGGAATCACAAATGATTTCTGTGGGTACAGCCACTGTGGCTCCAAACAGACAGCATCCCCAAACAGGCAGCAGCACTGACCTGCCAGGAAACAGGAATGGGACACGCTTTGTGCACAGGATAGAGCCTTCATACTTGGTAGGAGATAGGCAGCCGTGAGCAGGTGCCATGAAGTCTGGACAGAGAAATGGTGTGCAAGAGGGAAAGAGGACCCTGGGTCAGGCACTGGCTGGCAGTATTCAGGAGATGATCTGAATTGTACATATAGTGCCAGGCTGAGGACCACTCAGGTCTTTCTGAGATGCAGGAATAGGACAGGGAGGACAGAGAGGAATTGGGGATCAACGGCTGAACAGCCACCCATGGGGAGATGCTGAGACTATGCAAGGTGGATCTGAATCCTTAAAAAATTCTCTATCTCTTTGTTAAGCAAACTTGAGATTTCTTTGACATAGATCTGGAAAGGACCAAGGCCAGGAGCCCTGTCCCACCAAGAATAAGAAATATTAAAAGACACTGAAGACAGGCTAATGGACTGAGGATCCCTGGCAAAGGAGCCAGCTGGGAGAGGAACTGCCACCAGCATCCATGGCCTTGAGGAGCAGGGCAGACCCTGCTGATAGCTCACACCTCCTGGCCTGTCAGTGATAAATTCTTGTCATTTCTGGGTGGAGTAAGAACTTTTTTGCTTGCCTCTGAGTCAGCCGTGGGAGAGACAGTGAAGAAAGGCTAGCACACGGGAAGAGCTAAGTCCTCCCCACCCCCACGTATCCCCAGAACCCTTGCAAGGCTCTCCCTGTGTCTCTACCATCTCTACTTCCAGCCCACACCCTTCTGTTTCCTCCCTCCTGCCCTGAAAGCCTGAGTCCTCCTGGAACACTGAGGATGCTGGGTGAGAATTCATTCACCTTCCCATGTGGAGTAGGTCCTGGGACTTTCCCTTTAAGAGCTGTCAGAGCGGGGAGGCTGGCCAAGCTGGGCTGGAGGTGGGGACAGAGGAAAGAAAAAGAGAGAGGGGGAGAGAAGCAGAAAAAGTTTTTTTAGAGGAAAATGCAGGGCTAGTCTGTTGGCCTGACGTCAGATGTCGATTTGACAAACCCCCCCGGGGGCTGAGGAAGGCTCTCCGATGCTCTGATGGGCCAGCCCAGTCCTGGCCCAGCTCCCTGGAGAGGTATCTGCATCCTCTGGGCTGAGCCGTAGCTCCTGTGACGCTGACTTCCAGGCATGAGGTGGCTCCTGCCCTGGACGCTGGCAGCCGTGGCAGTCCTGATGGTGGGCAACATCCTGGCCACGGTGAGTCCTGCCTAGAAGGGATCACTGAGGGGACCTGGTCCCTTTCTGCCTGGTTCTGAGCCTGAGGGGCTGGGGGGGTGGTGGTGTCAAGACAAGATGGGTTTGAATAATGAATAGAGAGAGAAGAGAGCTGCTTGGGTTGGAAGAAGGTGGTGGAGTGGGGCAGAAGGGGCATCCCTCAAGAGAGCCACGCTGTTTCCCTGATTCACAGACAATAACACTCAACAAAATAAAGGCCTGGGGATCTGCACCCCAGACTGGCCCTGTGATCTTGGGTGGGTCACTCACTCATTCAGAGCAGCATAAAATGAGGGGGTTGCTAAGAGCATCCAGAGCCTAAGACTTTGAAAACGCCAGGACTCTGAGCATCAGAACTTTCCCAAAGAGAGGTACTGGGAAACCCCAGAGGGAAAAAATGTGAAGGAACATGCCAGCTCTCAGCAAATCTCCACCAAGCAAGTAGGGTTTGGGTTTACCACCATGAGCTCCTTGTGGCCCTCCATGGTTTGTTCCTGTTCTGTCATTTCCAGAGGCATCTGGGTCTTGGAAGGAGGGACATCAGTTTGCACCCTCCAGAGACAGGGAAAAAGACACGTGGCAAAGCAGGGAAGCCTGCTGGAGCAGAGCTGGAGGTGGCTGGGCCACAGGGCAAACTGCTAGAGACAGTGAGTGATGTGGGCAGCTGAACAGAGGGGAAGCAGCTTCGGGCAGCGGGGTGAGGCAGCTACTGGGCAGCTGCTGAGTCTGAGGTCTCACATGAGGGCCAAAGACAGTGGGAGTCGCAAGGCTACTGACACTGGGACAAGGACTTCTTTAGGGGGTGCTAACACGCATATTCCATGAGTCTTGGAGTCAGAGTACAGCTTCCTGCCTGTCGACACAGAGGCTTGGTCCATTTCCACTGAAGCTCAGAACTAGACATGGCTGGGACTGGGTAACAGACACCTTTGAGATATTACATGCAGAGAGTGAACTTGTCCAGTTTGTACCTAAGTCCTCTGGCCCTTGTATGATGCTTGTTCATAATAGCATCTGACCCTACAACAAGTAAAAAATACCAGCTCTGTTCACAAAGGATAGCCAGAAGCAGAAGACCTGTCCAGGGTTGGAATGAGCAAGTGACCAGGGTCACATCCTCACCACTCAGCCCTCCCAACATACCCTAAGCTTAAAGTCCAGGAAGGAAACAAACAGGCCTGCCTCTGCCTCAGGACAGGTTGTGACTGGGTACAAGCCTGCAGGTGGCTGGGCTTAGGAGGGCAGGGTGTGGATGGAGAATTGGTGACAGGAGAGCCAGCATCAGAGTGAGGGCTCAAGACGGGAAGTTCATGGTGAGTCTTGCACTGGAGCCTGCTCTCCTGCCACCAGAGCAGCCAGGACTGGGGGATGGTGAGGGGCAGAGTCACGGCTTTTCAGGAGATATCAATAAAGAGACCCCAAGTCCAGAAGGATCTGGTAGCAGCAGCAGCAAGGAGTGCTTCCAGGAAAATTTCCCTGACTGTCCACCCCATTCTCTTAGGAGTCTCCCAGCCTCTTGTTTTCCAGGATGTCCTCAAACCCCTGTCCACTGACACAGTACCCTTGATGGTACAGAGCTGGTCTGTGCCCAGAAGTCAGTGCCTGGCTTTGTGACCAAATTCCACACATGGCATCCTCCCGGACTGATAAAGACAGAGAGTTCATGTCCAGCAAGGGACAGGGGGGCCCCATGGAAAGAGTGACGTGCATTGACCATATGGAAGTTAAAGTATGTGGGAAGAGAGCATTGCCAAGAAGTCTTTGAGGAAGTGGGCTGGGAGGGAGACGCTGTCTGGTGTGATGTAGCTAAACGGGCTGTTGGCAAGAACAGGAGGCCAGCTGGGGAGGGGGCCTTACAAAGTTGGGGAGGGAGGCAGATTCTGGGCTCACATGCAAAGCCTGGTACCTATGACGGTGTTCTGGTTGCCACTCTGTGTGAAGAACAGTTTGTTTTATCTTCTCTTTTTCTTGGAGAAAGTGGTGAGCGCCCACCTGCTGAGACAAAGGGGAGAGTGTGTGAGCCTTTCCAAGGACAGTGTATGTGGTAACACCCACCCATGTGTCATGCCTGTGTAGAGATAGAAGCCTTGCCTAAGTATCATCAACATTCACTGATGCTCAGAGAGGTTAGTCAAATTACCTGAGGCCACACAGCTAACAGTCCATGGAAATGACTTTTGAACTTGGGTGACAGCCTTCTGCTGCCCTGTGTCCTTGTATAGAAACAGATACATGTTGCCTGGATCCTAGCAACATTTGCAGGCTGGAGACATCCACCCATGTGTTAAAATAAGAGATAAAAGAGGGACCAAGCAATGTCTCCCGGGATAAATAGGCTTGGATTCAGGGTATACCACTGGCTGAATCTTCTCTCCCTATCCATGGGGTGGGGGGGCTGTTCAAGCAATTGCATGTGTGTGAGGGGGTGGAAAGAGAGCTGGGGGCGGGGGGATTCATTGTTTGGATAGGGAATGCCAACTCGTTTTCTATTCCAAGAACCTCTTACAGAATACAGGGTCTGGGCATGTGATGAAATCCTCCCTCTAATTGAAAAAGCAAGCATGACCCACAGACAGTCTCTACATACCTAGGCATTGTGCAGCTGTGAGTCAGCAGCTCCGCCCACCCCACCCCACCCCACCCCACCCCACCCCACCCCCAGATCAGAGTCTGCAGTGACTTAAACCTCTTCCTGGCTTGGCCCCACCAGGATGCTCCAGGAAAGCTGCTGAGAGTCAGTCTGGCCCACTAGGCATGGTATTTGTTCAGGGTTGGCAAGTAGGAAGGCTGCCCCATACTATTCTTGAAAGACATAAGCTCCACCTGTGGGCTGACCTCTGGTCCTGCCACAGGGTTTAGTGATAGTCCTGTTTATGAAAACTAAATGGGGAACTGCCACATAGTGCAGAAATCAACTTTCAAGCCCACTGTAGTGTCCTGCCCCATCTCCCAGGGTCTTCAAGACGCTGTCCGAAGTGTGACTTCACTAAGAACAGAGAAGGAGTTAACGTTGCAGCCAGACTACCATAGCCATAAAAGCCACTTAGGGTCAGGGGTAGGGGAAGAAGGTAACTGTAAGGTCTCAGTGTTAGGCTTTGGTATATGAGTTCTTATTGTCAGCAAACTACAGATGCCTCGCTCAGCAGCCGCAGGACGATAAGAGGCCCACTCGGTTACAGCACAAAGCTTTAGCCTCTATGTTGACCACCACATTGGAATACTGTCCACTGAGAAGACAAGAGCGTGCTGTAGTCCAGATGCTCACTATCCATTGCAGCTTCTTCTACCATGGGCCACTTGGCCTCTGGGCTTCAGCCAACCCCTCAGCCATGCTGAGTGGTGCCTTGGATTGCAGACTCCAGGGGAGAGAGTCCACAGCAGACTCTTTAATTCCTACTCTGGCTCCTGTTGACAGGATATGCTTAGACTGTGTTTTGGGTTCAAAAAATTGAAGCCAATTTCACCTGCTTCTGATTCCTTTTGATATAGCTACTAGAAAATTCTATTTGTGGCTGGCAAATGGACACAAGGGTATTGAGTTCAGTGAGAGGGCCAGGCTTACAAGGCAAATATCTTAGGGGAAAAATGTCCCTGATGCACAATTTAAAAGGACAAGTGTCCCTTTAGACATTCACATTAGATTCCAGAGATGGGGAGAGGATGAAGGGGAAGGGTAAAGAGAACACATGAGGCCTGCAGAAGCAATCCCATTATCCATCCCAGCAGCACCACTGGATCCAAGACAGGTGGAAGACCAGGATTCAGGCAGTCCTCCAACCCAGGAGTACAGGCATTATGGGAACTGGACTCAGGCCCATGTGTGTGCAGAGCAGGGCATGGAAGCATTTGCTCTCCTATGTTCAGTTCAGGGCATCTTCTAAATCTTGTTAGCTAGGTCTCCAGCCTTAAAAGGGAAGTCGGTGATCATCCTAAGAGACTGTGGAAGAGAAAGGAAGACGGGTGAGGTGACGCTGCTATCGGTAAGGGAGATGGTGATGATGTCGGTGCTGCTGCCGCTATGATAGTGGTAATGAGAGAATGGTGATGATAGAAATGGGGGTGATAATGGCATTTGTGAGGATGGTGAGGTAATGACACACACGGTGGTGACAATAGAAATATAGTGGAGGTGATGGTGATGATGATGGTGATTTTGGTGTGGATGGTAATTACGGTGGTGATGATGCTGCAGATGGTGGTGATAATGGTGATGGTGACAGTGATACTGAGGATGCCTGTAGGGTTGGGTATAACTGAAAAACTGGAGTCATGGGCAGTAGCCCCCCGAATCCACCCCCTCCCCGTTTTGACTGTAGGTCTTACAGATCATCTGCTCGCTTGTTCTGTTGGAAATCTGGGGTGCCCACATGGGGTCTGCACTGGATGGTTGAGAAAAGAAGGCACCTGCCTGAGAGACAGTTTCCGAACAACTAAAGCTTGCCTTGGATTTTTAAAACATGGACAGAATAAAGTATTCTCTGCTCTAGTACTGACATCCTGATTCTTTAGCTTCCCCTTCCCCTTCCCCTTCCCCTTCCCCTTCCCCTTCCCCTTCCCCTTCCCTTCCCCTTCCCCTTCCCCTTCCCCTTCCCCTCTGCTTCTCTATCTTCTTCCCCACTTCCTCCTCTTCCTTCTACTTCTTCCACTGAAAGGAAAAAAAAAAAAAAGGCTAGAAGGAGGTGGGAGGCAGAAGAGGGAGAAGCTGGGCCTCTGGAAGCGGATAATGAACATTCCAGGGATGTGATTTGATCTTGGCCCGCCCACCAGACTGAGGTCTGGAGGCAAGTCCAGGCGAAATTTCCACTGTTGCAGATCTGCTGGGGGCAGGGGATAGGCAGGGCAGAGTCCAGACTCTGAGAGCTCCTCCAGGGACCCTGCCTCAAGTCTATGAATGAAGAGAAGGAAAGAGGGTTGGGAACCTCCCCAGGACTAGAGAGGTCTGAGGGGGCTGGTAGGATAAAGGAATATTTAGAAAAAGCTAAATTTCAACCCTGTTTTTAAGCAAAATGATAGACTCCCTGAATTGCTGGCTGCTCTGCCATCCCAGCCTTGTCTGCTCCATGGGTCACCTCCAAGAAGTCTTCCTCACATCCCCCAAGTAGGGCTACAGATGTCTCCATAGATCTTACCTTTGTCAGGTGGAAGGGGTCACACCACTCAACTGAAGCTACGCTGGCCTCACCCCATGGAAGGCCATCCTTTGCCCATGTTCTGTATTCCTACAAAGCGTAACATCTCTCAACTCTCAAACCACGTGGTCTGCTCAACCCCAGGTCTTTGTACATGCTGTGTCCTCCACCAACCTGGCTCATGCTAGGTTCTTTCCTGCTCTGGCATGTCCCCTATTGGTCTGTCAGCCGCTGTGCTAGAACACTAGGTGCTCAGGACAGGTATTGCAGTGACTCCTAAAGCTAGGTCAGGGCTGATGACAGCTAGTTAGATTGTATGTGGGAAGGATAAACAGGAAGGGGTGACCAATTACGTATCTAAAGTGGAGATGCTTGATGGAGAGGGCCAGAGAATGTTGGACGAGGACCTGATACAGTTTCTATGTAGTCCAGGCAACAAGCTGTGACTCCCAGACTTGGTACCAAATCAAGAGTCAGGATCTCAGCTTTTACAGGCCCTGTGCTGGTCTCAGCCTCAGTGTTTCTATCTGGGAAGTGGATATGATGGTCCACTCTGCCTGATACCAGGTAAACCTGGACAGAATTCAGGAGAAGGCGGGGCTAAGCAGCCCAGGGATAAGAGTCAGCCCAATCCACAGGCCAGGCAATGGCTTATTACCCACGATGGATGGAGAAGCCCTGTTCACAGAGCCTTGTGTTCACACACGCTGTACTGGGTATGAGTGAGACTGGAGCCTAAGTTTGTTGTAGATTGGATGAGGATTCCTCTAGTTGTGGGTAGAGGATGATTTGGGGACTGTAGTCATCAAGTCTTCCAGTTCCTGCCTTTCTCACTGAAATCTACATCCATGTACATGTGCCTCCCCCCCCCCAACACACACACACCTTTTAGAAATAGAGGAAGATGAGCAGCAGTTCAAATACCTCAGGGTCTCAGTTTCCCTATTTGTGATCACCTCCCAAGGTACTTCTACCATTACCATCACCATGGCTTGACTGCTTCAGGAAAAGGACCTTGTCTTCTCCATGGACCATGGCCCCTGCCTGCCATTGCCACATCCTTAAACCCGAAGTCTATCTTTTCACACCAGTGACTGAGATTGGGGAATCTCAACCCACCTTAGCTGGGGCTATCTCTAGCTTAGACACCCTCCCTGAACTGAATAATTGACTGGTCAATTATTCTCCCTGTTTAAGATGCAGTGGAGATGCCTTCTCTTCCCAGAAACATCTTATGCTCTCACTGCTCTCTCCTTTCTCTTTACCCCCACCCTCCCTCTGCTACCACATGAGGAATCCTATCTGAGTATGAGCTGAAGGAGCAATGCCTGAGAGTTGAGATTCAGCTCCATACTAGAGGCCTCGAGCAGACCTGCCTTCCTATAGTTCATGTCACTCACTACATTAGAGAGAACTTGCCATTCTGCCTGCTCTCTGGGGTTAGCACCAAGATACAATCATCTGCTGAAAACACTCCAGATTTTCAACAGGCCGTGGAGGACACCTGCTTGTAATACTAGCACTTGGGAAGCAGAGCCCTGAGAATCAAGTACTTAATATCATCCTTGACTACATAGTGAGTTTGAGGCTAGTCTGGGCTACATTGATACCCTGTCTTAGAAAAGCCAAAATATTAAATAAATACATAAAATAAATAAATTAGAGACAGTATTGATTCAAAGAAGCCATTAGAACTGCTCTTCTAGTGGCCAGTGCCATATGAGCATGCTCTGAGGATTCATATGAAGAAATGATTTTTAAAAAGTAACCCATTTTGTTGCCATGATAATTGTATGCAGGTTGCATTTTCTAAAACTCTCTCCCACTTCATAGGCACATCAAGAATCTCAGGAAAAACACTGGAAGCCTATGACTTCCTACGTTTCTGGAATGAGCAAGCATGCACTGGTGTGTGTGTGTGTGTGTGTGTGTGTGTGTGTGTGTGTATATACAACAAAAAAAGAAAAAAGAAACAAGGTCAACAACAAAGCAACAAAGTACAGGTGATGATAAAGGCTGGGGGGGGGGGGAAACAGTGTCATTGTCCCAACTTCATGAGATTAAATTCTCACTTGAATATTTGTCTCACAATCATCACATTTCAAGTTTATATATGTTAAATTACATATTATATATTTAATGTAAGCACATATAATTTAATTATATCATATAAAATGTATGTCTATATATATTCATTATAAAATCTTTAATTATACATAATATAGTATATCTTGTATGTTATGTGATGTGGATTATAGATAGGCAGATAAATAGAAAGAAATATGAAGGATGACAGAGGTTTATTATAATTGTACTGTCAGGTTTATGTGTCAATTTGACACAAGCTGGAGTTACCACAGAGAAAGGAGGCTCCCTTGAAAACAATGCCTCCATGAGATCCAGCTGTAAGGCATTTTCTCAATTAGTGATTAAGGAGGGGGGGGGGCTCATTGTGTATGGTGCCATCCCTGGGCTGGTGGGCCTGGGTTCTATAAGAAAGCAAGCTGAGCAAGCCAGGGGAAGCAAGCCAATAAGTAACATCCCTCCATGGCCTCTGCATCAGCTCCTGCTTCCTGACCTGCTTGAGTTCCAGTCCTGACTTCCTGTGGTAACGAACAGCAATGTGGAAGTGTAAGCTGAATAAACCCTTTCTTCCCCAACTTGCTTCTTGGTCATGATGTTTGTGCAGGAATAGAAACCCTGACTAAGACAGTAACATTACTATTATTATTTTGGATTTTTTGAGATAGAGTTTCTCTGTGTAGCCCTGGATGTCATGGTACCACTCTGTAGACCAGGCTGGCCTCCAACTCAGAGATCCACCTGCCTCTGCCTCCCTAGTGCAGGGATTAAACTCATGTACCCTGATTTCTTGTGACTTTCTTAAAATTCTCCAAAAGTGCTAAAACCACTTCTGGTCCCTACATAGAAACCCTGCGATGGGTGTCACCAGAATGTGGCTGCTATAACTCCAACCCTTGGTCTTTTCACACTCTTGTCTCCTCAGAAGCAAGGGCCTAGAGCAGGTAATGATCGTGTATCATTGTACCTGGAGGTTAGCAAAGGCTCTAAGTATAATTCTCCTTCCCTTTTGAGATGGGATACTGATAGTCATTCCAGGCTAGCCCAGAACTCATGATCTTTTTATCTCTGACTCTCAGGGGCTAGGGTCATAGTCCTGTCCGCCTTGTCTTGCCTCTTTGTACATTTGAGGAGATTAAATTAGTGCTTATAGTTTGAAATGATCCTCAACTCTTGCCCCTTTTATCCTCTCCACACAAAATTGCCTTGTCCAGCCAGAGGCTTCCGAAAGAGCTTCCTTTCGACGGAAGGAAATCTGCCATCTTCCAAAGTCCTTGTTCTTACCTTCTAGTCAGCCAGAGTGAAACTTGGGGGCAACTTCACTCCATGAAAACCCTCTTGAATGAAGCCTGGGGGTCCAAGGCTGTGTTGGGAGGTGAAAGGGCCTCCCACTCATGCCTGACCCAGGTCTGCAAGTCTTAGAGCCAAGATCCTCCCACACAGTGGTCTAGAGGACCTGGTGTCCAGAAACGTCCAGGGGACACTGAAAACGTGGCACTCTCCATGGCATAAACCTCTGGACCAGAAATCGGCAACAAAGCAGTGGGACCCACAGGTTCCTGTGGTGCATGCCACAGCCTGGGCCCAGACCTACCGTGTCTTTTGTCTCCCACAGAGCCTCTCTTTTCAGCAGCTGCTTTTAAGCCCGGGTACTCCCAACATCCCCAGATCTTAGGGTGTGATCTACCATTTCTGCCTCGACACTGACCTCTGGTGGAGCATCTCAGCACAGTCACCCAAAGGCTTCAGCCAGGCTCTCCGCACCCACCACTCAACTGCTGTTCCCTGAGCATTGCCCACGTGTGTTCTCTCACAGCTGTGAGCACTCAGGTGATTTCCCCTTGCTGGGCTTCTAAACCCAGTCATTCTCTCCTCTTCCGGGGCCCTTTGGAATTAAGGATCATCCCTTTTTGTGATACAATCCTGCAGTGGTCCATGCTTTGTCTCTCAAGGGACCAGGTACCCAGTAGAGGCTTAGTGCATGGGTATGGTGGGAAGATGGGAGAACAAATGAATGAGCACGGGTGGATGAAGGTATGTATGACACAGCTAGCAGTGGCAACCACTGTGGAGGAACACCAGAGTCACACAGGACTGGCGGGCAGTGAGACCTTCAACTCTCTGAGCCTTTGTTTCTTGCACTGGGTATGGGGATAACACTAACGCCTCTTATCAGGTTGATAAAGGGCCATGCCGCCACATCCTTTCCAAAATGAGGAGGAGAGTTCAAACAAAATGACAGTCCTCAGTACCTAGCTCTGGCAGTGGTGAGGATGAGAGGCTGTCACATGAGATACCCCCACTTCCCTGTGTCTTCTCAACACTGGACCATTCATGCCCTCAGAAAAGAGACACTAGCATGTCTCCCTTATCCCCTTACCCCAGTAGGGTCCACTCCAGCCAGGCTGGGTCCTATTTTCTGATCCCACATCCCTATTGAGCACCTTTTAAAAAATGGAGTGATGCCATTATATGAAGCCCAAAGAATCACTTAGTTTCTGGGTCTATCTAGAGTGCTGGACCAGAATGCCCCACCCTTAGCCATTGCTCACCTGTAAACAGCATACTACAGATGCATATGCAGGCTGGTACGAGCATATGCAAGTTTCCCTACGGCTATGGACTTTCCTTCTCAATTCAATCAGCTTTAGCATTCCTGTAAGTTTGACCACAGAGATCAAAAAAATACTTTTACCCTGCCTATCCATTGTTCCCTTTATCCAGAAATATGGGACTCTTAGGGACATTGCTACCAAGCTATGCCTTCCTTTTTCTCTGTTTTCAAGTACCTTACCAAAGTCTCAAGGGCTAAGATGAATTTCAAATCATCACTTAACAGCATTTTGTCCTGAGGGGTAAAAGAAAGATATACACCCCAAAGCCATGTCTGCTGGCGCTGTGTAGAGCACTTGGAGGCACTTCATACTATGTGTGAAGAATATTAAAGCAGGAAGATGACCCAAGGCTCTGTTCTGTCTCTTTCCCCCATCCTGTGTTCTCAAGCCACTATTTTTACCCTCTTAAGAATCACAAGCACTACAGGCCAACTCAGCCCTGTCTAGAAGAATCCAGAGTCCAAGTGGGATCGGGTCATCTGTGTTGATGGTTACTGCCTTCAGATCTAGAAGAGTCTTGATGCCCAGTATCCCCTCCAGCAGCCTAAGTTTGGCTCTCTGGAGACAGGGATGGGCATCAGTACACTCTGACAAGGTGATTCTGGTGGGGAAGAGAGTCCCGGGAGTTCTGTTGGGTTATGCTTCTTCTGCAGGAAGTGGAGGAGGTCCCCGAGTGAGCAGGAGCAGACAGGCAGGCCTGCAGCCATGGAGCTGGGTAGGCCAGCTATGACTGAGCGTGGACTGTGCATGTGGTTTGGGAGGCATCCTGGGCATGCCACTTTCTTCTTGTCATCCTATTAACACTGTGGCATCTGCAGGATCCAGTGCCAGAAACACATTGTAAAAGGACTTTTATGTGAACAACTTCAATTCAGAAAGACCAAGCCCCCTCTCTCTCTCTCTCTCTCTCTCTCTCTCTCTCTCTCTCTCTCTCTCTCTCTCTCTGTCATTCCTAGTTAGCATTCTCCTTACCAATTCTCTGCTTTATTTTCTCCTTTCTTTGTTCTTCAGAGTACTACCCGGTCCCAGAGTACTGAGTCTGCGCAGATGCATCTGCCTACTTTGGGGTAGGTGCATAGGCTGCCTGTGATGTGTAAGAAGGTGACAGCCAGGGCTCTCTCAGAATAGGACAGGGCTCATGTAGGAATAGTAAAGACAGAATCCCAAGAAAAGTATGGGTGCAGAAAAAGGATCTTAAGGCCCTAGGACAATGTCCTAATGAAGCAAAGTGCTTCTAGGAAATTCAATGGCACCTTAAAGTGCACAAGGGGCTTTCTCCTCCCTTTGGGTCACAGAGAGATTCTTCCCATCCTCCCATTGCACCAGACACTGATCCCAGATCTTGAAAAGTTAAGTTTTGCCAGCTATCAGGCTTGCCTGCATGCTTGATGCTTCCACGGGGATGTGGATAGACTTGCTATTTGTATTCTGAGTCCAAAGCTTACCAAGTCTTGTTCTATTTGGACACCAGAGGCCCCAGAAGAAGTCCTCCCCATGGGTTTATTGCAAATAAACAGATTTATTGCGAAAAGCAGATGAGTTAATTGCTTCAAAGCCTTAGAGAAGGTACTCGAAAATTGGCTCCACAGTTATGGGCACTTGCTTCTCTTCCAGAGAAGCAGAGTTTGGCTCCCAGAATCTGTGACTAGTAGTTCATGACCAACTATGATTCTAACTCCAGGGGATCTGATACCCTCTTATGGTCTCTATGGGCATGTGAACAGACATAGAATACACACAGTTACACTAGCACACATATATACACATATATACACACTAATAATAATAATTGTTGTTGTTATCATTATTATTACTGTATAAAACAACTTTTCCTAAAGCTTTAGGCAGAGAGAATCTTGGTCCCATCCCTGACTCCCTAGATGACTTTCTACAGACCTTCTGAGATCACTTAGACTTTCTGAAGACCCAGTTCCTCACCACTCTGAGGAAAATCAGCAGTCTCGCTTTATGTTAGACAATTTATGAGCCAGTGTGTATTCATATGCTGTAAGAAACCCTCCATAAGTATTATCTGTAGAAATATCAAAAACTTGTGTGCTTATTCACACCACAAAACAGGAGAGTGGCAGGTAGGTAATCCTGTCCTTAAGAATTCAAAGTTCAGTTGAAGATATGGATATTCACTCATCACTTCTGCTGATAGGGGCTTATTGACAGCTACTATGTGCCCATCTTTGTGAAGCTTGATCTCTGTCACCATAATTGCCAGCTACTATTTTTTAATACTTTGTTCCTTCTTATTTAGTATCAGTGTGTGTATGTGGGGCAAGAAGATAGCTTTCAGGAGTTGGTTCTCTCCTTCTGCCTTGTTGAGTCGATGCCTCTTGCCATGTCTGCTGCACTACACATGTTAGGTTGGCTGGTCCATGGCTTCAGAGCAACCCTCCTCTCTCCTCCATCCATCTCACTTTAGGAGTTATGGGATTAGAACTGCATGCTGACTCACTGTTCTTCCAGAGGTCCTGAGTTCAATTCCCAGCAACCACATGGTGGCTCAGAACTGCATGCTGCCACATCTGTCCTTTATACATGGATTCCAGGGGGTAGAGTTCAGTTCATCAGATTTTTACTGGCTGAGCCATTTCACCAGCTTCTGGACAGCTCTTGGTTGCCTCCCCCAAATGATTCTTGAATATGTTTTAGCTAGTTTCTTCCATCAAGAAATTCTCCCTTCATCATGGGAAAAATACTGAATCCAACAAGTCTGAGTTCTAAATCCACGTTCAAAGGAAGTTAGGTACTACTTTAGTCATCTCACTGATCTGTAAAATACAAATAATATACCCATCTCCTTGCAGAAGATGAGGTAGTCTGAGATCTTAACTAGGTTAGTCTCAAGTGTCCTCCGGCTGGTAGCCCTCAATAGACAGACCGAGTAACTTGAGACTAGCATGAAGTAGTTCCCTTGGGGGTGAGTAAGAATGCCTCTTGCCAAGGAGAAAGCTGAGCCTCAGACAGAAAACCCTCGTGCCACAAGAATGATGGTAAACAAAGCCTTGTCATAAGGGTACGCTGTGATTTACTCCAAGCCCAGATCTTCCCCCAAGCATCTCCTGCTAAAAATCTCTCAGTGAGTGAGGCATTGAGGACTACTCTTGGCCAATGCACTCTGTAGGCATCAGCAGCCAGCCAGCCTCTGCCTCTTCACACCCACTCTGGTTTGCACACATGCTCCTGCACCCAGGACATCACATGCCACCTACTTTGCATTGTGTGCCCACTGCTCCATGTGCTTAGTCCCCTACCCTCCTTCCTTAACCGTTGGGTCCATTCTTGCTCTTCCATCATGGTTTCTACAGCTTTGCCACCTCCCTGGAGAAGTTGGCCCCACTCTGTACATCTACTACATTTCTTCTTTGGACTCCTGAAGTCAGGTATGTCTGTTTGCTTCCCCCCCATCGTGTCCTCAACACCCAAGTAAAAACTAGAAGTAAAAACTAGAGCTGTGTTGAGAAAATGAAATGAATAAGTGATGTCACTGTAGCAGTGATCACCTTGGTTACAATTACCATGGACACATCACCACTGGTTTTGCTAGTGAGGGAGCGACTCTATGCGATGCTGCTTCCTTCAACTCACCACAGAGCCTAGCACAGTGTAGGTGCTCCAAAAGTATCTGTGGACTTATTATCCAAAGCGCTGGTGTGCATTTCTCTGCCTGAACAGCCTTTCTTCTGGGGCAAAAGTTCCCTGACAGCTATCTGTGTGTCTCTGTATGTAACCGAGGGTTATTACTGGAAGTCTTACTGGCTTGTAGTCATACATTTTGGATATTAAAGCTGGGCAAGACATCAGGAATCAGGGAACTGCACATTAAATCCTGGAGGAATCTGGTGTGCAGAGGGACAGCGCTGTGCTTTTTGCTTGGGATAGCCAGAAGCCTTAATACCACTAGATGGCACCAATAGCTAAGACTTACCCAGATGCCTGAGGACCTCTAGGCAGATACCAACAAGGCTGCCTACTGATATGAGATTGCTTATTTGGAATGAAGGGAAGAGGCTGATGGTGTTCTCATAGTATGGTGCACCAGCTTATAGCTGTTCCAATGAGTGGGACAGGCTTGAGGAGGTATGCTCTAAGTGTCCCTCATATGCTAAGTCCTTGTGTTTCCACACCCAGTAGACTTTTTTCCATATAACAGCTCTTCTACCCAGACTTCAGAAGGGTTGGGATGTGTTTCCACTTAGAAACTCCCCATCTAACTTCTCAGACTCAATGTATTCTTCTTGACTCTCAAGCTTAATCCTGAGAGGAGAGACTGATTCAGAGTATGATGTCAGGTAGTCCCACAGCACTTTCATCCCTCTGCAAATTAATACCTAGAGAACCCCTCTGTGCACTGTGCACTGTGCACTGTGCACCAGGTGTCATATTCAAGCAGAGAGAGAAACAAAACCCTAACAGAAAAGCCACTGTGTCTGTCCCCAACAAGGCAGACTGTCGCTCCATGCACACTGCAAGCATCTAGTAGCCAAGAGCTCAGAGTGTCATAATAGGTGGTAGAAAGCAGGGAAATCTTTCTCAGACATAGGGAAGATGCCTTGAGGTAGTGAAAGAATGCACCAGGCTGGGCCCTAAATTAATCCTGGAAGTGATATGTCAGCCTGAAATCAAGGTATGGGTAATGCAGGCTGACCAGACTCACCCTGTATGCTTCTGGGCCTTTTTTCTTTGCATCAGTATCTATGTACTGGTGATAATCCAGGACCAGAATGTGCAGGTCAAACTAATGCACCATCTCTGATCCTTTTTAGCCACAGCTATTCCTGCCCTAAACTCCAGAGAGCTTCTTTGCACTTTCCACAGGACCCAGAGCCTTATGCTATGATTCATAACTTCTAATGCTTGTCTCCCCTATATGTTTCATAAGCTTTATGTACAGGACCTTCTCAATTTCATCTTCAAGTGTCCAAAACGTAGAGAAGACTACATGCTAGCTCTAAGACCATATGTTTAATGGTTGAAACAGCCCAGAAAGAGTGAAGGGGTGCAGGGGATTCCCTCTCCCCTTCAGGCCTCAGTTTCCTCTAGTGCAAGGTGAAGAACTCAGATAGGGTCAGGAAGGCAATATCCAGGTTGGGATATGCATGGGTTACAAAGATACAGGCATCTTCAAGGAACTGTGCTTAGATACAAAAAACAAAAAACAAAAAAACAAAAAACAAACAAAAAAAAACAAGGTCTGTAGCATTGATAAATACACACACACACACACACACACACACACACACACACACAGAGAGAGAGAGAGAGAGAGAGAGAGAGAGAGAGAGAGAGAGCCATCTGATTTCCCCAGACACAGAAGACTCCATGAGAGAAGAGTTTGAAGTCTGCAAAGCTCAAATCCAGGGCTCTTCTCTTCCATAACTCAGTGCCACCACATATACATTCAGGACCAAAGAGACACCAAGGAAAGAAGGAAGCCAGAATGGGCCAAGGTGGATGCTAGAGCCCCAGTACTGTACTAGCTAGGAGTTGTTCTGAGTTCTCTGAACTTTGAGCTCCTTAATCTTACTGGCTTCATTGAAAGAAAATCAATGTTTGTCTGTTGGTCATGTGAAAGTCAATAATTGTGAAATCTTCTAAACACAGTGAAGGTGGAAAGGCAGTTTCAGCTATTTGGGTTTGGAAACTCTGGACTCAGCAACCCCTTTTCACCTCTGCTCTTCCTCCACAGGCCCTCTCTCTAACTCCCACAACCATGATCTTCACTCCAGCCCCACTGGAGGAAACCACCACACGCCCCGAGTTCTGCAAGTGGCCATGTGAGTGCCCACAGTCCCCACCTCGCTGCCCACTGGGCGTCAGCCTGATCACAGATGGCTGTGAGTGCTGTAAGATTTGTGCCCAGCAGCTCGGGGACAACTGCACAGAGGCTGCCATCTGTGACCCACACCGGGGCCTCTACTGCGATTACAGTGGGGACCGCCCGAGGTACGCAATAGGAGTGTGTGCACGTAAGTGAGAGACTCCGTACCTTCCATCTGCCCCCACACCTTATCTCTTTCCCATGAACACCCACAATCCTTCTACAGCTGCCCAGGAACCATATTCCAACCAATCCATAGTTAGGGAACCACAGGGTGGATCATTCTGGGAAGAGAGGAATAACTGCATTCTTCTTATCCCTAAGACATTATGTCTTGCTCTCTTCCTACTAGAGACATTCCCGCCCCCAATCCCCACCCCCGGGGAAGGAGATTCTGCCAAGAAATACTCAAGCCCGGTTCTATTCTCTTGGTAGAAAAGACTCTTCAGTAGATGTCCAGTGGCCTCTCAGATGATGTGGAGTCACTGCCATATTTCAAATACTTTAATGGTCCTTTAAATTAGAAAATATATGTATACATGCTTAAGAAAAGCCATTGACTGTGAAATAACAAAACCAGCAGCCAGCACCATTTCCCAGCGACCCTGCTTTTCCAGTTACTACCATTACTTTTAACTTGTTGGCCCTTGATTGTTATGGTTATCACTACAGAGTAATGTCTTCTGCGAGATTTTACCTATACTATACTATACTATACCTTGCTATATTAATTTTAGGTCAACTATTCCTATAGGATAGTTGAAGGATTGGCTCCCCAATGCCATCAGATACCTTTGTTATCTTCCAAATGTCCTTGTCCTGATTTTTGGCTACGTAATCATGAATATTTTTTACGTTCCGACTGCGTTCACTACAGGCTGAGTAATATACATGTTTGAATTGCCAGTTTTCACTGTACCATCTGCTCCTCCTGGTGCTTCTAACTGCCTTTGTTCTCTTTGATTTGGATCCTTGTATTTGGAGGAAGACTGTTGTTGTTTGTTCTTTACAGGATCCATCCTGTGTCTGCTGTGCTTGCTGTTCATAAAGACTGTGTTTCGGGGAGCTCACTACCTCCTATTTATTTATTCTCTCTATTTATTTAGTCTGAATCCTCTGAGCATTGTCAGGCCAAGTAGTGTGAGCCAACATGAATTGACAACAGCCTGTCATATGACGTGACAGTCTATCTTCTGAATGTTCCTCCATATCTTGCAAATACAGAAACTCCGCCCCCACGAGTATTCAGCCAGGACTCCTCTGTAATGATTGATTCATATATCCCCAATATCTGTTCATATATAGTACCCAACACCTTAGATTCCCTTGCAGGGTTGTGATGAAGTTTGTGCACACAAATCCAAGTCCGTAAACCATATCTGAGCTTCCTGGTTCTTTTGTGGTCTTTCTTGTTCTTTTTTCTTTTCTTTTTTTATTTATTTAGATTTATATCTTTGGCTTTTCAAATAAATGCTCTGCTTTCCCCATCCTCCATGATTTTCCTCTTTTGCTGGAATTTTTTTTAATGCCACAAAACACCTTCAAAGAAGAGTTGCACCATAACCTGTGCATAATTACCCTATGCACAGATTAAAATGTGTTTCCTGAACATTAGCCCAGACCTGTTTAAATAAGCCCCCGAGTCACAGATAATCTCTGCTTGCTGTGCTAAGAGACATTATAAACAGTCATCTACCTTCCTCCATAACCCAGGGAGACATAGCCATCTCCCCTGTGCAGAATCCCCCATAAGACAAGGTACAGGAGACCAGCTCATAACTCCTCTCCCTGTTAGCAGGTACTTTAAGGTCATTTGAAAGGTAATTCTGTTCCCTGTGATTACACTAATCTCCAAAGCCATAATGGGATCTTACATGCCATAGACATTGTGTCATGGATCCAGAGATTTTCCTTTCTGCTCACCACCCACCCCCACCTCACCCTCACAGTTTTCAATCACAGGCCTCCCAGCAAACCACTCTAGTCCTCTAGCTCCCTGAAACTTGATGGATTTCCTTTCCATTTGTTTAGGAAAAAATTAAAATCCATAATCTAAGAAAGGATTCAGTAGGTTTGGGTACTGGGCATGAGTTCCCTGGCCATGTGGGTTTATAGACCTTGGAATAAATAGAGTAAAACAAAAATAAATAGAGTAGAGGCTCTTGGAATGTTCCTGCCTATTGGTAAGTTCCAAACGGTTCCTCCACAGAGGGATTTCCATCTCCAACTCGAACACTTGACTCTTTCATCCAGGTACAGTCTTACCCATGAACCTCACCACAGCACTCACACAGACACACATAAGGTTCATTATGTACACACACACACACATACACACATATATATGTATACATATATATAGAGAGAGGTGGGTTTGTGTGCATATCATATGTATCATATGTAAATATGTGCACATGTATACAAAATTCACTTGTGTCCCCTAAGCATTTCCCCAGAAATATGACTTAATGTCGGAATTTGTGTGGCCCAAACAGAAGAAACAAAGCAATGCATGGAAGCATAGGGAGGCTGTGAGACCCAAGAAAACAGAGCGTCTCTTGCACACAGCCCATCAGCACGTGATCAGCTTAGCTCGTGGATGGCCCTCAGGATGGGCTAAACCTGTCTGCCATCCTGAGAATTAGGCCAAGACAAGGCAAGTGAAAAACAAGCCATGAGATGTTACCACACAGGGCCCAGGGAACTCAGAAGAGCCACTGGCAAGCCAGTAAATGCCAGCTTTGGCAGTCCATGGTCACCATCCTGGGCCACCGAGGCCAAGCAGAACAGTGAGTCTAGTCTTGCCTAGTCTGCCCAGCTGTCTGGAGGAATCTAGGCTTGTGTATGATTGCTAAACACCAGAGCTACATTCAAAGAAAGTTTTAAAAAGTGCATCCAGGCCAACCTAAACACAGGGATGGGCACAGTGCCCTCAACTTCAAATAGTTCTACTATTTCTGTTGCCCAAACACTGCCCTAATCGAGCTTGAACAGACACTGGGGCAAAGAGGTCTGGCAAAGGGAACATAGTGTTTACAGGCTGATGGGCATGGGGTTTTGATCTCTGCTCTGCTTCTTGCTTCAACTGGCCTTGGACCACATACCTGAGGATCTTCATTAAGTCAGCCTTGAGCAGGGAGGGGTAAACAGGGGCATGCTGACTGTGGCTGTTGCTGGAAACCATCTCAGCCCTGTTCACTATCATCCACAATAGGGAGGTCTCATTCCAGGACCTCCCTACCTCACTTGCTAAAGGAGGGAAAGGAAACTGTAGCATGGTGCTTGGGGCTAGAAAACCTGAGCTGGAGCCCAACCCTTTTAAACCTCAGAGTCCTCAGTAAGGATAACGTGATGAAAAGTGGGGCTACAGCCTTAGAAGGAACAATGCTATGAGACTCACACCAATGCTCTTCAGTCTCCCAGGACTCCAGCTTCAAGAGCTGTCTGCTTCTCTATACCTATTCCCAACCCCAATGGTTCTGCCTACTGATCTTAGCTCACCTCTGCAAGGAAAGCCCTTGCGTGTGAAACGTTGTCACATGCTTAGATACAGTAGGAACTTGGTGGAGGCCAGCAGTCTTGGCATGTGTGTGCTTCTACCCACCCATCTGCCCTCTGACTCAGAATAATATGAAGGTGAGAGTTATAGGACACAAGCCATGTTCTTACTCCCACAAGGCCACAGATGGTGAGGGGCATGAAGGTCCCAGTAAAGGAGCATGGGGGCTTGGTAGCTGCAAGTCTTTTAACTATAAAAAGGCTGGCCAGGTCTCACCTGAATTTTCAAACAGAGTTAGAGAGGTGCTGGCTGCTTCCCCTTCATTCAAGACTAGTCCCTTGGGGAAGTAGAAAGGCTCTATGTGCATGAAGAAGGGCCCCACCTCTGCTGATGGATAATGCATGGTCATCACAGCCCTGATCTCCCCTGCGTCTGTGTAGGACAGTTTCATCAGCTGCCCATGTGTCCCCATTAACCAGTCTACAAAGATGGCATTTCCTAGGCACAACAGTACTTGACTTTGGTTGCTCACTAGACTCATATAGAAGGCTTTAAAGAATATCAATGCTGAGGAAAGCAGTGCCCCAGCATCTAGGCCTGTCTCATGCTCTGTAGCCTGGGTATCAGCATTTTTAAAGATTGCTCTGTGAGTTTCTGTAAACTGATGGAAGGAAGGATGGATTGCTTTGCCATTGACTCCAGAGTCCAGGACTGATGTCTTTATGGATGAGGGCAGAACATAAGCTTCAGTCTTCTCACTACACACACACACACACACACACACACACAGAGAGAGAGAGAGAGAGAGAGAGAGAGAGAGAGAGAGAGAGAGAGAGAGATTTATATCCTCATGCACATATCTGTCTACACAGCATAAACACATGTCTATGTAAGCAAATACATATACAAACTAGTATATGCATATGTGTATCACATTCACATGTACACATATGCACATATACATCTTCCTGACATTTGAGGGAGTGGCAAGATGACTGAGGATGCAAAACTCCAGGGCCTCCTCACATCCTGCTTCCTGTTTCCTCTTCCTCTGCCTGATCATCCTCCTTCCTCTCCCCTCATCTCCCTCTTCTTCTGGTGTCAGGTAGAAGGAAGGAGGCTGTGGCTTTGCTGTTTCCACTCTGTCATTCACCAGCAATTTGAGCCAATGAATCCCTTCCTCTCCCAGACCTCTCCTGTCCCTGTGAAGTAAACAAAGCTCTCCTGATGAAGTCATCATTGGAGACCTGAGTGAGATCATGGACCAGAAGCTGTGTCAACATTTGCCAGCACCTGCTTCCTGGCTACTCAGAAAATGGTGGCAGCAGAGAGATAGATGTACACACCCTGAAAATGCTGCTCATTGGCCAGCATGCACACCAATGTCACCTTGCTGAGACTGTTTGGCTAGACATAACAATGGAAGCAACAATATTTCGTAACAAAAATTGTGCCATGAAACACAGTCTTTGCTCTTGCCAGGTACCTTGATGCTTACTGACAGCTACCACCACCACCACCACCACCACCACCCCACCAATCCCAGAGACAGGACAGTTACTGCAATCAGTAGACTCTAAACTGCCCCTCCTCTGTGGGCATTCTTGCTGTCCCAGGATGCCCTGCCTTCAGTTGCAAATGCTATCTCCAAGGAGCACATAGCACCAGGGTTAGAATCTGACCCAGTGGTTTGCCAAGCCACAGAAGGCCAGCTTGCATAACCAACTACATAGTCATATTGTAAGGCCCACTAGAAAAAGAACTCACGATCCGTGGAGAACTGCAGACGCACCCCAAATCACTCACGAGAAACACATCTTGATGCAAACGCAAGAGGTTTACTGGCTAGCCAGGGCTGTCCTCCCTTCCAGCCCGTGCAGGGGCCTGAGGGATTCCAGCAGCCCCAAACAAAAGAAGTTTACAGCTTCTAAGGGTGAATCTACAAACCAGGTGGGGGTGGAGTTAGGGAAGGGGGAAGGCTGAGAGTGGAGTTAGGGAAGGGGGAAGGAGGGGGAACAGGTCACTAGGTCATCGATACATTTGATCTCAAATTCCTAAGATGCATGGTGTGTCACTTTATAATTGGCTATTTCGAAGTAGTTTCACACTATATATCATGAGCTCCAGTTCAAGGGGGTCAGGCTTATCTCAAACTTTTAGCATCCTGGCACCAACTGTCTCAGGGCTGTTAGTTCAAAGCGCGGCCAGGCTAATCTCGGGCCCATAGCATCCTGACACCATGAATCTTAAGATTTGTTTAGTTAGGGCCATCTGTTCAAATGGTCACCTAATTTCCTGGGACTGAGGCAACACAGTGTTTGACTTACAGGTTTTTATGTCTTTGCTTTTAAGAGTAGGGTTCAGGGGATCAACTTATGATTTTTCTATCTTTCAATATCTCATGTCTAATGAAGACTCCAACCCCAGTCTCAGCTCCTCCAGAGATGATGGAAAATCTCATTTTCTGGGACTGAGTACAGAGTTCTGGAAGTCTTTTTTGACTCCTGAGAGTCTTTGCAAATGTGTCTGGAAGCTGAGCTTTCTCATTTCTTTGGTTTGAGAAGCCACCAGGCTCTGCTTGGGTCACTGAGGTACCATCTTGTGGCCTTCTCCTACCTATTGTGTACTTAGTACCACAAGTTTTCTTGCCAAGTATATAATTCATCTCATTCATTCAAGTTACTTATTGAACACCTACTTGTGCCAAGAAGAATTATAGACACTGACAGTTCTGCATCTTTCTCTGAGACAGAAGGAAGCTGTATCTGATCTTTCCCAACACACACCCTTTTCTTTCTCCCTTCCTGCCTTCCACCCCAACCTCCCAAGCCTGCTCCACCATCAGCTCTTACACCTAAAGCTGTTCTCCCTAGTAGGAAGAATGTCATCAGCACCTGGGCTGCCCCCGTCTCTTTCTGGTCTTTGTGGAAGGAAGTCCTCTCATATCCATAGGATCTTCCTGGTCCACTTGCTCTTAGTCTACATCGACAAGTACACCCAACACTCCCTCCCTGTTTCCTTATCTCCCAACATTTATCGATAGTGGCTGTCACCGTCAAATATCACTCCTACCATCACTGGACCATCTCCCTACTTTATGATGAGATCTTCAAGGATGAGCCTACTGTCGTTTTATCCAGTACTAGGTCTTCAGCTCCATAGTCAGTACTGAGGAAGGCAGCCCACTTCATCCCTAGGTTCTGGTTTCCTGTGTATGCCTTCTTCCTTTGGACAGTCATGCATCAGTGCCAGTGTTAGGAACACTGTAGGATAAAAATGTCTGAGCTCCAGCACTAGGGTACTAGACCCTTCAGCAAGGTCTTCCATGGCTGTCCCCTGATGTCGCAAAGCACCTGTACAGTACCCCCTCTCCCTTTCTCCCTGTTGCCCCTCATCTCTTCATCTGACCCTCTTTGTCCTTGGGGTACAGCCAGCTGATACGTGGGCCAGGCCCTCTTTCCTCACATGAGTGACTTCTTGGCATAGCATCTTAGGCAGAGGGAAGCTGCACAGAAGTAGCTTGGCATGGAGCCCATGCCTCCTGACCTGACGTGTCTGCCACCTATGTTTGCAGAGGTGGTCGGTGTGGGCTGCGTCCTGGATGGCGTGCGTTACACCAATGGCGAGTCCTTCCAGCCCAACTGCAGGTACAACTGCACCTGCATTGATGGCACAGTGGGCTGCACCCCGCTGTGCCTGAGCCCCAGGCCCCCACGCCTCTGGTGCCGCCAGCCCCGGCACGTGAGAGTCCCTGGCCAATGCTGTGAACAGTGGGTGTGTGATGATGATGCAAGAAGGCCACGCCAGACTGCACTGCTGGACACCAGAGCCTTTGGTAAGTGTGGGCAGGGGCAGTGGATATCACAGAGCTCCAAAATTTCTAAAGGCCTACATAAATCAAGCCCCCAGGCCATTACCCTCTCCACAACTCAACAGTTGTATGACTTTGGAGAAGTGCTGTCTGGAACCCAGATTTCCCCACATATAAATTGTAAATGACACCATCTTTCCTGCCTAGCTTATGGGTTTCTCTCAGTTTAAAAGCCTGGCATGACATTTGCAGTCCTCTATTATCTTATTAAAGTATCCCAAGGAGTGGGTAGGGACCTAGAAAGAAGCACAGGTGGCAGGGCCTAGGGAGGAGTAGATGGACCTTTCAGATAACTCAAGGATTCTATTGCTATGGTCATATGAGCAGATAAAACTTTATCTCGGTAAGCCGGATAAGAAGTTCTGTGAGGGGGAACAGGGATGTGATTTATTCATCACTGCCTCCTAGAGCTCGATGCACTTGCCAGATATTTGGAAAATATCTAGCTGGTGTCTGCAGAGGTAGCCACATAGGTGTTTGGCTATGGGTGCCTGGATAGATGAGTGAATAGATAGCAGATTGATGATGGGTGTGCACTGCACCAGCAATTTATGGATGTGTGGATAGATGCATAGAGAAGAAATGGTGGGAGAAGGGAAGGAAAATAGATAGATGGATATAAGATGTGGGTGGAAGGATGAATGATAGCTATATCAATGGGTATATGAATGCATGCATGGAGAGTAAATGGTTATAGAATAGATATGTGGAATAAGATAAATGGATAGGTATATAGGTATATAGGTAGATAGGTAGATAGATAGATAGATAGATAGATAGATAGATAGATAGATAGATAGATAATTACAATGAATGGATGGGTGATACATGGGTAGATAAAGAATAGATATACACAGATGGTGTCTGAGTGGATGATGACGGTGGATATTTATTCATAGTTATGCTTTTGAACTAGGGCAGAGGGGACAACAGTGAGAAAAGGATAAGCAGTGCTGCAGGACACCTCAAGGCCTGGCATCTGTGCTGAGCGCGGCATAGTGGGAGGAATGCAGGGTGGCTCCTGGGGCTGGCCACTGCCCAGGAGAGAATACAACAAAGGAGCCCGTTTAGGGAGATGGTGGGCTGCTGGGCATGAGCAGGCTGAGTTTGAGGAGCCCTTAGAGAGAGAAGTGTCCAGTGAGGACAACCTCACAGAGGGAATCCCACAGGAAGAGAGCTCTGCTTAGAGCAGCTTCTGGCCTTTAATATATCCTGGGAATAGCCCATACAGTGAGATGGAAGAGGCTGGAGTAGAGGTCTGGGGAGCATGACTTTTGAGGCATGGACAAGAGAAGAGGAGGCCAGGGACTATGAAGAGATAGAATCTGGGGAAATGAGAATTCAAGAGAATCTGACACAGTGGCTACAGAATGCAGACACTGTTAGAGGAAAATGCTTCTGAGGCAGGTGACCCCAAAGGACAAAAGACTGCTTACCACTGGGCTTTGGTAGTGCTAATTTTTTTTTAAATGTCTAAGTGTGTGTGGGTTTGCTCAGAGCCTGTGCAGAGCTGTGTTCTTGGCCTTTGTGCCAGCAGCACTTAGAATTAAAAGGTTTTGGGGGGCCTGAAGGGGGGTGTTGTGTGGGAGAGCCATTACAGGCTTGACAGCATCCCCAGAGAGTCCCTTTAGATGACAGCAACACCTTCCCAAGTTGTGACCATCTGAAACAACTCCAGACCTTAACAAATGTGACTTAGGGGACAAAATCTCCCACATGAAGAAACAATGTGGTAGAGCTGAAAGCCAGTAGCAGGGGAGTTTTGGTCCCTTGTAGCTCAGGGAAGCATGACAGCTCCTCCCACTAAACCTGCCTTCAGTATAGTACAATAGTCCCTGGGTGGTGGAGGGAGGCAGAGGCTGCCTGCCTATTGTGTGACCCAGTGACCCAGTTCTTAGCCATCCCAGGCAGAGGCCCTGCAGCAGTATGGAGAAGACCCAGAAACCAAAGCCCTTTATCCTCTCATCCTCCCTGGCAAATCCCTCCCTCCTAGCCTGCTACAGGGTCCCAGCCAGCTCATCCCAGACTGCCCGATTCTGTCCTTAGATGCCTCCATTGCTTTCTCCTTTCTGTGTGTGGGTGCCCTCCCTATCTCATTCCCAAATTCACTCACCAGCAATGTTTGCTGCATACCTGCAAGCTCCAGGGACTGTACGAAGAGCTCTAGGTTACCCTAAATAGAATCCTCATCTGCCTGGTGTGTTTTTCCTCTCTTCCTCCCCCCTTTTTTTGATTACATTGTCTGTCCTTGTTCTCATTCTCTCCTGTCTTTCTTTCTCTCTCTGTCTCTCTCTCCACCTCTCTGTCTGTGTCTCTCTTTGTCTCTATCTCATTCTCCCTCTGTCTCTCTGTTTCTCCCCCACCCCTTTCTCCCCCTCCTATGAGTACAGAGGTGGGATGTCTGCCTGTCTGTCTGTTCCAGCTTTTTGTAGGCTGTTCTGCCTCACCTCCCATCTATCTGCCTGTCTCCCTCCATAGCTCACCACTCTCTCCTGCTCACCTCTGGCTAAGCATGCACTGATCAGATGCTGGGCTCTATGTTCGTAGGACCAGCTAGGGGAAATAATACAATGGGTCCATAGTTGAGTAACAGGACGGCTAGCACATAGAGGGATTCACTAAGCCAGGGATATCTGATGCACTCTCACATGCTTGACTCTGTCCTTTCAGCCCCCAGACCTAGCAATGCTGTTCTTTCTTTAATATTAGGGAACTGAGACCTATAGGTGAGAGCCAGCTCACTGGATCACACAACTTGTAAACTAGTGCAGTGCAGAGAGATGAACCCAGGAAGTGTGACACAGAAGCCTATGGCCTCTTCAGCTCCCCTTCTCTGAAATTACTGATATGGGATGTCAAGTGCTAGGATGTGTGACTCACTTTTGAACTTTCACATATATACTTCATATCTGAGGAGTTGTAGGATGGACAGTATCTTTTATTACAGATCCTGCTTAGAACTTGCAGATGCATGGCATAAACTCAGTCAAAATCTACACCCTTTTCCAGTAGCCCTAAAAGGTAGATATCCTTCTAATGTGATGACTAAAGCCCAGCAAGAACTGTGGGAAGATCACATAGCTTGTAGATGGTCACTGTATTGCTTACTTTTCTGGTTGCTATAACAAAATACTTCAGGCAATACTTAAAAGCAATTTAAGAGAGAAAGGGTTTATTTTGCTTTACATTTTAAGAAGCAATGAAGGGGCTAAAGAGGTGGCTCAGGTTTCAAGAGTGTTTGCTGCTCTTCCAAAGGATCTGAGTTTGGTTCCCAGCACTTATACCTACCTGGTGGTTCACAACTGCCTGTAACATCAGCTCCAGGGGTTCAAATGTCTACTTCTGGTCTCCACCACCAGGACAAACAAACACATGGCATACGTACACAGACATAGAAGCAGACACACAAGTAAAAATAAATGTAAAAATAAAATCCCACTTTAAGGAAAACAAACAAACAAACAAAAATACCATCCATTGTCATGGGGAAGGTAACACGGGCAGAAGGTGGTGTCTGGTCGCGTGGCATCCTTCTGGAAGGAAAAAGAGATGAATATTGATGCTCAGCTCACTTTCTCCTTTGTATTCAGTCTGGAACCCCACTCCATGTCCATAGTTAAGGTGGGTCTTCTCAGTTCACTTAACCCAATGTAGAAAATCCTTGCCAGACACACCCAGAGGTCTGTCTTCCAGGTGGTTCTAGACCCTGTCCAGTTGACAGTCAATAGTAACCATCATAGAGACCTGGGGTCTACTCAGTTCTAATGATGAGTTTTTTCTGTGATTTTATGTTGCATCTCTTGGTCAGAAAATAAAATGTTAAGCATGAGAATGCAATCCCCCTGCCTTTGTGTCTGTGGGGAGGAATAGCCCAATTCTGTCTGTCTGTCTCTGTCTCTTTGTCTTAATCATTCACCAATCTATTGGTCTCTGACTCTTTTCTAAGTCTCATAAACTCTAAATGTTTTATTTTTCATGGTAATAGTGAGGGCTGAGGGAGCTTATGGAGGCTACAGACTTAGGGGTACTCTGGTGTCCCTCTACAGCAGCTTCAGGCACAGTGGAACAACGGTATGAGAACTGCATAGCCTACACGAGCCCCTGGAGCCCCTGCTCAACCACCTGTGGCCTAGGCATCTCAACACGGATCTCTAACGTCAATGCCCGGTGCTGGCCAGAGCAGGAAAGCCGCCTCTGCAACCTGCGGCCGTGTGATGTGGACATCCTACCACACATCAAGGTAAGTCCAGAGCAGGGGTAGGTCCCTTGGTCAGGTATAAGCATGGTGAGCATATATAGCTGGCTTGAGTCTGGCCACTTAACCTTCTTGAGAGTCATTTATAAGATGGAAATAATAAAAGGAGCCTGGCAGGCCCAGGTCTGAGGTTGCTAGGCTAGTCTAGGATAGATTACACTGAAAGAAGGCTTCTGTAGTTCCCATCTTATCAGAAGCAAGGTCGCTCCAAGGAGCTATCAGGAGCCATCCAACGTGTTCTCTGTGTATCGTGACTCTGCAGTATCTGTCCCATCTTTCATCCCCTTGTCTTCCCACATCCATCGACATAGGCACAGGACAGCTACCTGGGCGATGTGAGGACTGTGAACTAGAGCTTGAAACACATAGGGTCAAATGCCCCTCTGCTGTGGCCAGTCTCCGGCTATTGTTAAGCCTCAGTTCTTTTCCCACGAATATAACATTGGTATCAATCCCTGAATCCCTCCCAGCTTTGAAAGTCTAAGATGATACAAATACAGCATCAAGAACATTGATGCTAAACTGCAAAAGGCTGATTTCAGCCCTGGGCTTTAGGTATGGGCCTTCCTTGTCTAACTCAGTATCCTCCACTCAATCCCCTTAGTGCTTGGCTCACCTGATGTCATATCAAGGAAAGAAAACTTGTCAGGGCTCATCCCTGGCTCTGTTTGTGGATGGGGCAGGGTGGGTTCTTCAGATGCTGAGAAAAGACTGCCCTGCTTCCCAGCACCATCACTAGACATGGGGCTTGCCCCTTATCCTTAATGGAGCATCTTGGATGGATACACACTTCCCTTTCTACTCTTCACACTCTGCTGTGCTGACCTTTGGTGCCAGCAGATCCTTATTGAATGTCTCCTAATTGGAAGTATGTGTGTGAAAGACCCAGTATAAGGAGCAATAAGAATAAGAATAAGAATAAGAATAAGAATAAGAATAAGAATAAGAATAAGAATAAGAATAATCTGGGCTCTAAAAAATCTATTACACGTCTGTGCCCTTCACTAGAAACTCAGATTACTCTCCCATCTCCACGATCATCTACTAAGTTCCCCCAGTTGGATAACCCGCATGCCCCATCCACCCTGGATGTGTTCTGAGCCAAGCTCTGCTATGGTGCTGATAACAGAACCTAACACTAGCATAGGGCATTTAGTAATTGCCTACTGTATACCAGCTTCAAGGTTATATTAGCGAGATACAGAAAGAAGCTCGAGTATCAAGGATCCCACAGCCCCATGGAAGGCTAGAATTGTATTTGAATAATGTCAATGATATTGAAAATGCTGTATGACAATAGTATGTGTGAGAAAGAGAGGCAGTAGGGTAGAGGGGACAGACGAGAACAAAATGTGCCTCTGCTTAATCATGGCTCAGCCGCTTGCTAGCTAGAAAGCTTGGTTAGCTAAAAGAGGCTTCTTATACTGATGACACTAACATATGGGTACCAAAAATGCAAAAAGTCGGGAGAGATGGGAAACTGCTAGCTGTGATATCTGTGCTCAGCATGGTGATGCCCTTCTGCAATCCTCAGTTTACCTGTGTCATGTGGCAAGGCCTTGTTTGTTTGGCCGATGTCCTTCCTTGCTTAAAGATTCTGTGAATCTGGAGCAAAGATGATGCTTGCAGTGCACAGTGAAGGGATTCAGTGCTTGGAGGGAGTGAGGTTGGCTATACATCATCAGTACTAACCAAGACTCCTTTCCCTTCCTGAAGGCAGGGAAGAAATGTTTAGCTGTGTACCAGCCAGAGGAGGCCACAAACTTCACTCTCGCCGGCTGTGTCAGCATACGCACCTATAGACCAAAGTACTGTGGAGTCTGTACTGACAATAGGTGTTGCATTCCCTACAAGTCCAAGACCATCAGTGTGGATTTCCAGTGTCCGGAGGGGCCGGGTTTCTCCCGGCAGGTCCTATGGATTAATGCTTGCTTCTGCAACTTGAGCTGCAGGAATCCTAACGATATCTTTGCTGACTTGGAATCTTACCCTGACTTTGCAGAGATTGCCAATTAGGTAGGTGTGTGGCTTGGGGTTCAGCTCCATGGTGTGATGCAGCCAGCCCTTTGGGGCCCAGGACTTCACAATTGAGCCTTATTTCATCTACTTCCTACTCGATTCTGAATTCCCTGATCCTGTCCCTCAGTTTCTGTTCCTGTTTTGACCATCCCAATGGCCTGCTGCTCAGGCTCAGACAATGGGTCCCTCCTTGGGGACATTCTACATCACTCCAAAGAAAACACATCTCTGAACTGTTCACAATGAAAGCCAAGCCTGACCCAGCCAGTCTGGCTCCAGCCTGTACAAGCTGTCAGAAATCCTGATGGGACTCTCCAAGGAAAAGCATCAGCTGAAGAACCAATATCATAGACTCCTTCAGATGCCAAGCCTGAGGATGTTGGGATCCTTTCAGACAGATGGATGGGACTGGGGACACAGTAGTAAGCTATCATCCCTTGCCAAATGATACTATCCTGAGTATTTTTGCCTAGAGCATACCAAACGTGCTCTCGTTCCAAAGATCTGTATATCACAAGTCACCAAACATTTTCCAGGTGAAGACAATAGTTGTACCATTTTGATTTGCAATTGAAAATCATTTTTTAAAGAAAAAAGGGAAAAGAAAAAAAAGAACCATTTTCATTAACCTGGGCAATTTCTCCCCTCATCCTGTACAGTATGAAGGGCTCAAATTGGGTTTGGGTTTGTGTTGATCAGAAATGTAATTTGAGAAGTTTTATTTTTATAATTGAGGGGTAGATGGCAGCCCCCATTCATCTCATAGGGAAGGGACAAGGCCAGCCAATCTCACAAGCCACAGCTAGTCAGGCCACTGAATCTGCTGCTGACCAAGTCCTTAGGACAATTAGCCAAATCTGGGCCTTTCTCCCTGGGATTCATGGGAGATGTTAGGGACATTAGGGTGACTTGTCTATTGTCTCAAAAAGTAATCTAAAACAGTGGAATGATGGAAGATGTCCTCATGGCCCTTAAAGATTCTTTTGAAGTCTACACCAGACCTAACATAATATATGCATCAAACAAACAAGTGGATTACCCTTCCCTGGCCTGGGTAGCCTCTAGCAAGAGTGGTAAGGCCACAATAGTTCCTGGGTCCAGGACACATCTCTTTTGTTTCAGTGACCTACTTCACAGCCTTAGTGTCTGTGAAGAAAAATAACTCAATGTTTTTAATCTGAAGACAAAAGTTGACCAGCCATTTAGAAATGGAGATCTATTTAACTGTGGTTAACACTGAAGAGTTTGTAAGCTGAAGAAAGAGATTTTTTTTTCCTAAGTGGTAGTGAGGTTGTTACCTATTTTAGTAGTGGAATGTAAAATTTCCTGTCATCATTCTCTTATTGAGTTTGTTCTACACGGTACCCATTGTTCTCAATATCTGCCACACATTTGCTCATTGAAACTTTGTGATAACACAGAGGGCTTCCCTTCATAATTTCTGTTCCTGACACTGTGAAATATAAGTTCAAAGAGGCTAAGAAATTCAAAGTCATCCATCTGGAGATTCATAGCCCAGATAGATCACCTTCATATTTCCCCTTTGCTTCTAGACCTTCCAAACATGTCAGGGCAGGAAAGTATACAGAAGTCAGCAATTTGCCCTCTTAATGTTGTCTCTCTAGCCCCTTTCATACCAGAGAAGTATGAAAGAGTATATCTAGGTACTAAAGAGCCAACCTAAACTGGACAGAAAAGGGCATGTACATCATTCCCTGTGGTCCTCCTGCCCTGCAATCAGAACCAGCTTACAGTATACGTCTTTTCATAAGATGATTCAGTTTGCCTCATACCACACATGGTGGGCATATGGGAGAACTGTACACACACACACACACACACACACACACACACACACACACACACGTGCACATGTATTCATAAGTAGGAAAGGGGACTTGGGATTTCCTCCTCCTTCCTGCAACTTCCCAAAGGCCTGGCCTTATACAAGGCAAACAGTGGTGCTCACAATGTATTTAATGATGAAGATACTTTATATATAGATACCCTTATTTTTCCTTAGAAGCCTTTTCTTCCAGAATCTCATCTTACCAGTGAAAATCCTCTCTTAAATGTGGCTTAGTAGTTTGAATAAATGTATGTTCATATGTGTATAAGAGCTTGCATGTAAAGATAAGTTACCATTGTGGATTACCAATTATGTAAATGTTATGTGTATCATGTTAGATTTTTTTAGATTGGAAAAATCTGTCTTAACTGCTAACTCTGTAAAAAAAAACTTCCATAGGAGCCATTAGCTAGGGTCTTACCAGGTATCCATTCTCATTTGGGAAACTGAGCTGAGCATCTTCAAAGGAGTTAGGGTGATCATTGGGAAGAGGAGAAAGGAGTGGCCAGAGTAACTCCATTGTTATTAAGAAATGGACCTAGCATACATAAGGACCAGAGGAACAAATGACCTTAGAACCAAGGGGAAAAGACTTGGATGTAACAGAAAGAAGCTCTTTCTAATAGTCAGAAACAGCCTGTTATGGTATGGCCTGGTTCAAGGAAAGTTAAGAATATCAATTATAGTTAAAAACAAACGTTCGTTTATCGGTAGCTTATTTGGTGCTAAGTCCTATGGTGCATTTTATCAGGTTATCAGTTAGCAGAGCCATGCTCAGTACACAACCTTTCTCCATTCAATAAATAAACTCTGAAGCTCAAAGGCACTGAGGAGCTGAGGCTGAGACACATGTTTAGTTCACTCTATCAGGGGAAGAGATCTTGACAGAACCTAAGTGATTACTACTGGAGACTCACATTTGCAAGTCTTTAGAGGCCTCAGTCCCAGTCCATCCCCAAATGCTTAGAAACTAAAGAGGCAATGAGGATGCACTAACCTTCAGTGAAGAGGTTCACTGTTGCACCAAGAGTGCATTTCTTGGGTGTGCTTACTCTTTGGACAGGGAGACCTGAGCTTGGGAACCTGCAGCTTACTAAACCTTAAGATTAGCATTTGGGGAGCTCTGAGCAAGCACCAGCCAAGACTGTTACTCGGTGCTTTACTAACACAGCTTACTTAATCCTTTCAGTGAGCCCAAGAGTCATGGCATAATCCACTGCCCATTTGAGGGCTAAGAAAGCAAAGTCTCCAGGAGTTAAGGGATTTGCCCAAGTTCTTAGCAACTGAGGCACTGCCGACAAACTCCGAAAGCCCAGGGCCATGTGACACACCCATACCATCTCTCCTGACACCTGGCCCATATTCCTGTTCCTAAACCAAAGGCTTCAGAGTCACCAGAGTCAATTCACAGGACAGTGCAGAAATTCTAATTTTGAGGGCAATTAAAGGATTGATCAAAGAAAGTAATTTCAAACGATATGATTGCAACCACCCTAATAAATTCTGATCTACATATGCATAGAGATGGTGGAGAACATTACAGCCTGTGACTATAGCGTTGACTGCTGTCAATTCTTTTTAAAGACTTGTTTTTTGACTCAAAGGAGCCACAGTGACAGCCCTGAATGGTTGAGAAGCAGAAGGTCATGATTAGCTGTGTGTCCCTGCATATGTATGTGTGTATATTTGTATGTCCATATCTATTTTCAAACTGTGATTGAGTATTTAAATATTCCGACTGCCATTTTGTAAGTGAATACACATGAAGAAATCCCTTTGAATTTCCTAATAGAAAAGAGCCAGCCCTTGGGCGGCCTGTCATGTTTTACCACATTCCTCCTTTTTCTCATGATCTGTGTAGCAGGGAATGTGTTTGTTCAACCATGATGAGTTTTTCATTGTTCAAATTCTTTGTTTACAGCTTTTCTCCTTAAAGCAATAAATCATCAGCAAAAGTGAAGTCTTCGATTTGTTTGGTGGTTTTTTTTCCCCTTCTACATTCTGTTGTTAGGAGGCAAAGATCAAGAACTGGAACTGTTCAACCAATGTGTGGGTTGGAGAAATTAACTCCCAGATATTGGATAGGGAGGGAATAAAAAATGGCTTAAATATTTAAAGATGAGCCTAGAAACATACATTCTGGAGCCCAGAGGATACCAGTGTTGGGATACAGTATTCCTGGACAGACTTGAACAAATATCTACTCATCCCAGATAGAGACTCCATCATAGACCAAAGTAGAGACAGCACCAAAGCCTAACATGATGGACCAGTTACTTACAGGAGTCTAGATTAGAGGTTATTCACAGAAATGGGTATGACATAGGGCTGCTGCATCACAGAAAATGCACACCAGCATGAGTGGCAGCTCAGGGGAGAAGGACTTTTCCTACTCGCTGTATGACTTAGATGCAGCTCAACAGGTCAGAGCGTCTCTCTTGGGCAGCTCAGTGGATTTGTCTTTTTCAGGGACCTGCTGATTGGCCTGTTTTAGGCAGTTAAATTGGCCTTTGTCTCCTTAGTAGTTCTATTTCCCTAGACAGTGCTGGAGACTTGTGTTTCTGGTTAGTTTTAGGGACTTTTTGAGTGTCCTGAGTCATTTTCTTCTTGACTCTTAACGGGTTTTTTTTTTTTTTTTGGTCTGAAGAACAAGACTGTCTTTGAGGCTTAACAAGTCTCTTTTATAACTTCTTGTATTTTAACAAGCTTTGAGCTTTGGAGAAAATGTTATGTAACAACCAGAGTTGCCAATATACCTAGCCTCAAAGATAAGCATAAATAGGAGGGGGATTTTTAGCATCCATGCCTCCATCTGAATGCTCGCTCGTTTATTTAACAGCTTGCTACATTCTTAACTAGATGTTGGGTACCTTGAGGTCAGGGCCATGACTACATAGCACAGTGTCAGGGACATGGTGGGTCTGGTGAGATGAATCGATGAACAGAGAATATCTATTACATACTGTCCTCAGTACCAAAGGGAGCAGAGAGAAGCATAAAGCAGGCTAGAAGATGTCATGGAAACAGACCTACCATTAGTGCTCAACTGGGTCTTAAAACACTGCGCTCCTTTCTGGCATGCCTCACCTCAGTTGCCTCAACTGGGGAACTCATGAAATGATAACACCTACCTCTTGGCAGAGTACACCTTGCATGTTTGATTTTTAAACAGAGGGCTAGCATAAAAGAGGTTTCACTTGGAAGCCCAAGGGACCTAAGTTTGATGCCCCCAGAGCCCACATTAAGAACAAAAATCTGACCATTGGCAACAGGTACTTATAATTCCAGTGCTTAGGGAGCAGACACAGGTGGATTCCTGGGACTCACTGGGTAGACAGCCAATTTGAATTGGCAAAACCCAGGTTCATGAGAGACTGCCTGCAAAGGACAATGTGGGTGACAACTGAGGAATGACAACTGATGTTGACTTCTGGCCTCCACATGCACTCACACACCTGTGACGTATGCAGCCATGTGCATCTCCATGAATTCTAGCTGAGTTGTTTCATAGCAAACGGGGTTGTCAGCTGGCTAATAGTAAGAATAGTAAGATGAATCAATGTACGTATCTATACATTTCATGTAGTCATTATCTGAGGAACTAAACATGAGTTGCTGTCAACACTTAGTGGTGCTGTTTTACTTTACTGAGAAATGGCTTAATCACAGAATGATCTTCATTGGTGTATTTCTGTTCAAAGTTGTAACTCTGCATATACTGATCAGCCTCTCTAAGGGAAGAAGAGTATGGTAGTCCTTTCTATACAATGGGGTATTGCTTAGCCATAAGAGCAGCCGTGCTGATGGCTATGACGGGGGATGTGAATGATTCTCTTAAGTGCTTCTAGTCCATCCTTTTCAAAGCCAACAATATCACAATGCAGATCAAGGGGAGACCTGGAAGAGTCACATGCCTTGTTTCCGTTAACACCTCTATGCTCAAGCACAGTTTTTCTTCTTCTCAGAAGGACTCTCTATCTTACCCCCATGCAGATATCTTACCCTTATGCAGATATTCATTGCCACTCCATTCACAAAAAACAGGGAATGAAAATAGCCTTAAAGCCCATCAGCAAATGAATGGAGAGGGGAAAGGTGCTACGTATGCACGGTAGAATTTTACTTATCCATAAGAAAAACAAAAAGCTGGAATTTGCTGGGTAACGAATGGAATTGGAAAATATAATGACTGAGGCTCAGATAGAGAAATGTCATGGATTTTCTCTCATGTATGAGTCTAGCTTCTAAGTGTTCATATGTGTATTTATATAGAAATTGAGTGTGTATAGATTGATTCCAGGAAACCAGAAAGAGAGCCCTGCAAGGGGAAATAAGCTTAAATGCAGAGAATTGAGGAGGGTGGCAGATATGTGTAATATGAAACTAGAAAGCAGAATGCTGGGGCTAGAAGAGGATAAGAGGGGTGAGGGTGAGGAGACTGTGGAAGACGGTGTGGAAGAAAAACAACTGAAACTAAAAAAGTATAAAAGACAGTGCAGCAAGGAAACCTGTTTTCTGAGATAATCAAAATATAAAGTAGAATTCAAAACACATTTGTAGTTGTGGTCTGGAGTCCTGTGTGTGCATCAGACTCAGGGGAAATGGATGAACTTTACTCAATATTACTCAGTATTATCTAGCTGAGACTGGAGAAAACGGGACCCAAAGAGAATTGTAAAAACATATATAGTGATTGCTAGGTAGGGTGATTGTGTCATCCTGCTCCATGGGCTACAGCATAACAACTTCTTGGGTGTACAGTACTGAGGACAGCCTGGGCAGCAGGGCAGGAAGGACTGTTTCTCAAAAAGTAAAAAGTCAGTCTATATATGTGTGTATCTATGTATGTATGTATCTATCTCACTATCTTTCATAAATCTGTAATCTATCTCCCCGAATTATCTATCTATCTATCTATCTATCTATCTATCTATCTATCTATCTATCTATCATCTATCACTTTATCATCTATCTATTTAGCATCTATCTATCATAAATCTTTCATCTATCTCCAGGTATCATCTACCTATCAATTATTTTCTATCTATCTATCTATCTATCTATCTATCTATCTATCATCTATCTGTCATCCACCTACCTATCCATACTTTAATGATATACTGTGTACTTAGAAATCCATGTCCTATTGGAATCTGGGCTCTTCCTATCATGTGTGGATTCTAAGAAAATGTTGGCACAGTCTTCTCACCATTTGGTACACTCTATAAAGCATCCCTCAGGCTCACTACTCTAAGCCTCATTATTCTGGCTATTATATAATACAAAAAAATGTGGGTTTCTTCATCCATTTCAGCAAAAAGAGCAAGAGCTGCTGCTAGAAGCAGGCTCACTGGGAATATAATAAATGGCAGCAGAGGAGAGGGAAAGTAACCCCAAACCACATCAAAGCTATTGTGTCTTGCAAGTCTGAGCAGGATCATTTAATGGAAGAACAAAGGCAGCTAGGGCCAGTGAAAACCTTTCAAGCCCACATTGCTGGTCCCTGGAGCTCACTGATATTCTGCCATCTCCAGACATTGATAGGTGAGAGTCTTGTACTTAAGATTTACAGGCAGGTAGGTAATAAACCACTGGAAATGAGTGGTCAAGCCATTCAGTCTCTCTGAGTTTTGAAAACTATTCTTTCTGGGGAGTGAAGACTCCCCTGGAGCTCACTGGCCAGCCAGTCTAGCCAAATCTATGAGTTGTCTGGGGTTCAGTAAAAGACTCTGCCTCAAAGAATATGGTGGGCAGCAATGAAGGGAGATGTCTGCCGTTGCCCTCAGGCCTTCAAGCACATGCACACCTGCACACACACAAACGTGCACACAACAAATATAATACAAATTCTTAAAAAATAAATCAGTAGTTCATGAATGTAAAAAAAACAAGATAATAAACAGAATGAAGCAGCACTCTTCGTATCTGCAAATCTCCTTGCTTCTTAGGAATCCTAGGCATGCAGAAATCACTTTTCAGAGCAGCAGTGACAATGGGTTCTATACCCATGGACTTGGCTGTCAGTCCAATGATGTCACTGTCAATTCATCAACTCAACTGCACTGATTCTTTGGAGCCCGTCTTAGTTACTTTTCTATTGCTATTATAAAACACCATCACCAAGGCTCACCTGAGATCTGTGTAATGTTTTCCTCAGCTGGAGGATGGCCACAGAAATCAAATGCCCTTTCTTATACAGGTACATTTTTATGCTCTTGGGCTAAAGGATAATCTGTGCTGTTGCTCTATTTTACTTATTTCTGAGACATGGCATCTCTTTGGCCTGGAATTCATCAAGTAGGCTAAGCTAACTGGCCAGAGCACCCCAGTGATCTTCCTATCCCTACCTCTCGAGCACTGGGATTGCAAGCATGTACCACCATAGATATTGTATGTGTGTAGATGTTTTGCCTGCATGTCTGCACCACATGTGTGTTCTGTGCCTGTGTAGAGGGTGTTGATCTAAGAACTGGAGTTACAGACACTTATAAGCCACCATGTGGCTGCTACAAGTTGAGCTGGGTGCTCTAGGATAACAGCTAATGTTCTTAAACACTAATCCTGCTACCTAGCATGTTTGTTTGTTTGTTTGTTTTAAAATGTGAGTTATGGGTAATTGAATTCAGGTTGTCACACTTGCAATGGAAGTATTTTACCAATTGAGCCATCTTCTGAGCCTTCAAGTGTCTTTGTTGTATCATATCAAGGGCCACATCACAGCATGGATTCTCAGAAGTGAAATATACCTTAGTCCCCAGCCAGGGTCATCACCTATGCTAGGGTGCCAAGGAGCCCCTTTGCTTTTCCTCCTCACTTTCTTGGAAGCAAGTTACTTAGCATGCAACATTTGCCCTCCTACAGGCTCCCAACTTTATGGCCTCCCATAAACAATCGTCTGGATGGGAAATAGATTCCTCAGATGGAGAGGCACCCTCAGACAAACTATAAGAATGTAATTTCAGGTCTCAGCTTGAACTTAAAGTTGAGATCCTTAGATTTGAGTTTCAGCTTACACTCAAACGTTAGCTGCCCCCCCCCCCCCCGAGGCACATCCCCGGAGAAGCACATTCCAAAGACTCAAACAATCATTCCAGGAAGAAAGACCCAAGATACAAGTTTATTAGAGAGATGAGCCCTTAACACAGTAAACCTGGGTAAACAGAAGCCACTTAAGCTGACCCTCTTTGTTGTAAAAGATAAGGTGCAAATCTGAGTTACTTAGAAACCAGGCCTGGGAACAGAAACCGGGCCTGGGAACGGCTGTTTGAAATCCTTTATAGTTACTGTCTAAGAAATAATTAACTGTCTGGAGGGGAGGGGTGCCTAAGCATTGTATGACCTTTCTCTTCCAGGAGGGGAGGGGTCTGGTGGAATTTTCCTCTTCAGCACCAGGTAAGCAAACATGTTTGTGGGACTGTCTCAAAAACAATAAAATGGAGAGCAATACATACAGAAGGACACCCAATGCCAACCTCAGACCACCAAATGTACACACAAGTGCGACATGCACACAACACATACATATCAAACACAGAAAGCAAACCTCTCCCATGGGATGTGAAACAGGAGTCATTTTTAGCTATATGTTTCCCTGTTCTTCCAGCTTGAAAAATAATCTCTCATCACTATAGTAACAACCTGCTACCAGGTGCCTGGTGTGTATGGCAAGGCTGACTACACACTGGACTCCTTATTACAGAAAAAGACTTGTCTGACTACTTATGTAGAAATAAGTTTAGATATATGAGGCTATATGGGTAGTTTAGATATATGAGGCTATATGGGTGCCTAAATTACGCTCACCTGTTTCTTCTTTCTTTAATATCACTACCAGAAAGTTTAGAAACCTATGTGACAGACAGTGCCATTTCTACTGGCGAGCATTATTCTGTGGTAAAGAACTCCAGAGCAAGGGGCACACAGCAGGGCCTCTGGGTGTCAAGGGTAAAGCTCCACTCCTTCCTGTTCCACAGTGTCGCACACACCATTATAGGGAAAGGAAAAGACACAAGCCACTGCAAAGTTACAAATTTATTGGTCTGGAAATAAATACAAACATCTCATTAAGAAACTGCCCTGGAAAGACATATACAGTGATTTCTTGTCAGCATTCAGTCACCCTGGCCTGGATCCCTGATCTTTCTACACAAGGTCAGTGGAAGGCTCCACAGTAGAAGTTGGCAGGTAAACTGATTCCTTGTCTCTCTCTCATGTCACCTACATGGCATGACTTTCCTCTAGCAACTCCAAGATCCTGGACCTCAGCAGGCCTTGAGGGCTGACTCCCAATGGTCAAGTGTCTCTGATCTAATCACATTTCCTATAGGAAAAGTCCAAAGTTAGCCACAGTAAGAATCAAAAGGCAGTAGTATCGAGCATGGGCATTAGGCTGGCATTGCTTAGAGAGGCCAATGCTACAAACCCAGTCAGTAGGAGGGGCAGGAGAAGGAAGCAAGTTCCCACGGAATGTACAGAATCCAAAACCAGTCCTTCCCCCACCAGAACATATCATTCTTTCTGAAGAACCAGCAGTGGGCCAGTTGAGAGACATCCAACCAACAAGTTTAAAGTCAATGTCAGATATTGATAATGGGAGACAAGGTTTGACTTGGTCACACAAGATTCCAGATCACAGGCTGGTGTTCACTGAAATCCACACCCACCAGGTTCTAGCACTTGGTCCTAACATTAGTTATCAAATTCCATGCCCATTCTATCCCCACCCTTCCCATGCCTAGAGACCTGTCCCAGATAAGGACCACTGTCACCTGCTGGGTTCTCCCTCTGCCTTAAAGAATGCAACTACAAATCAAAGCCATCTTCCCCAGGGACAAAGGTATCATCCACTCATTCCCACTGTGGAATGGGAGCCAGGAACAGTGGGGCACACAGCCTGCATAGCACGAGCTGTAACCACTGATGTCCCATATTTGCCAAATCATTTTCTCTATAGAGCCAGGAGTTTGTTACCAGTTTCCCTTGCATGGTAAAAGGTTGCCAGAAAAACAGGTTGTGGGTTTCAGCATCCAGAACTTTAAAATCAATTCCTTTAAGTGAGCTGAGAAGGCTTGTTTTTCCTCTACCTGCCCTAGCTTCTGCCTCTTTCTCTCCCTTTCTTGTTTTCCCTACTTAAAATAAGGCGCCCAACTTTCCTGCCTCTCTCTCCTTTCAAAACAGAAGTTTGTTTCCAGGAAAGAGTTTAGTGAGGAGGAAACAGGAAGTAGGCAGGCTGGCAAAACGCCTGTGAACCAGGATGCTGGATCAGCCTGGGCTTGGAGCCAGGCAGTGTTACAGCTATGTATTTCTTAGTTTTGGCAGTTTGGTGTCTGAGGGTAGAGAGAGGGTCCACCAGACCACTTGTTAGCAGAACAGAACACTGAACTGCTTCTTGCCTTTGGTCCACCACCACCCACCCTGGTCCCAGGAGGCAGCCTGAACAGCCTGGGTCTGCCACCACCAGAGTTCATTCTTACAAAAGCAGCTTTAGATTAATACCGCATTAGCGTAGGGTGGCAGGCAAGGGTTGGGGGCTAAGGGAGAAACCACCAGTCCAGGATGACTGATGCACAGACTGCTTAGCAGGACACCTCCATGGACTTGGGCCCGGCATTGTTCCCGGTGGTACCCGAGTTGGGGGTGATGTTGAGACGGGCCTCCTCACTGGTATGGGAGCGGCTACGGGACCCCTCACTGGTGTGCGAGCGGCTTCGGGGGCCCTCACTGGTATGGGAGCGGCTACGGGTGCCCTCCAGGGATGTGACACTGGAGCCGGAGGCTGTGCGGGACCGCATCAGGCGAGTCATGCTGGCAGAAGGCACTGGGAACACAGAAGACAACATGGTTAGGATACAGGAAGTCTCTACAGGACTGGGACTCTACCCCTGTGTGCCAGCCATGATACTATCCTAAGAACCCACCACTTCTTTATTGTCTTCATCCATGGACCCATCCACCATCTGTGTCACTCACAAAGGGGATAGATAGTAAGGCCCAAGATGTGGGAAAGGCATATAACAATCACACGGCAACAGATCATGAGCCATGAGCAAGAGGTCTGAACCCCAGTTTGTTATGTGCTTATTAGCTGGGTAACCACTGGATCATCACACTTGAAGCTTTCCCTATCAGGTTTGCAAAATGAAGACTTTCATGTGACCATGTAACCTCCTCTCAAGTGTACTGTCAGTAGGCAGTATAATGTGGAAGCCAGCAAGGCTGGCTGGTTCCTGCAAATCCCAAAAAGGACCCCCAGGTCTCATCACATGGTTCCTGAAGAAATGTTAGCAGTCTGTCTGTCTACCTTTCAAAAGCCTGATAGCTCTCAAACCCTAGCAAGACCAAAGCTGTGCATCCCACAGCAGATGACTGACAGAATGGGATGCAAGACAGTCCTCTTCCTATCTGAGGTTGCAGTGTTTCCCCAAATTCATGTTCACCTGAAACCTCAGAATATGACCTTGTTTGGAATACTTAGTTTAGAGATAGTTAGTTAAGATAAGGTTCTTCTGGATTCGAATGATCCCTAATCCAAAGGCCAATATCCTTAATAAGAAAACAAGAGAAGGCCAGCCCATATAGATAGAGAGATTGGTATAGTGCAGTCACAGGTCACAGAAGACCTATGATGTAGTCAGCAGAATCCAGCAGGCAAGAAAGGGCCTTGAGAAGTAAGCCTGTCCAAACCTTGACCTCATATTTGCAGTCTCTGAACTTGTGGGGAAAATGTATTCCTGATGCTTAAGAACCTTATCTGTGGGAATCTCTTAGATTACTCATTGGGGTGACTAACGCCACACCCCAGTGAAGCACTGCCCTAGATCAGACACCCAAAATTGGATTAGTCCTTGCTCAATGGAATTTGTTCCTTAAAGAATCAGTGTTGTTCATGGTTTGTCTGCCTGTCTGGCTTTCTTTCTTTCTTTCCTTCCTTTTCTTTCTGTTTTGTTGTTGTTGTTGTTGTTGTTGTTGTTGTTGTTGTTTGTTGTTGTTGTCTATTCATTTTTTTTTTTTTTGAGTAATGCTCCATTTATCCCAGGTTGGCCTCAAACTCTCTGTGTAGCTGGGAAGACCTTGAATTCAGAATCCTTCTACTTCTTCATTCCAAATGCTGAGATAACAGAAGTATGCCATCTCAGAACAGCCTATTTTTAATTCAGAAAGAATCGGGGTCAATGCACATCTGTGGCCCATGTGTTTGTTCCTGAATCTCTATTTCTCCACCCAAATCTCTGAGTCCTGATGACCTCACCAGGAAATGACAACTTCCCATGACACCAGACACACAATGGACTAGTCTTATGCGGTCAGCATCACAGGCAGGCAGTCTGTGAGCTGGAAACTTCTCTCTCGGCAATGCCTTTGGGCCTGTGTCTCTCCCTTTTATTTTCTCCTAGATCTATGGGAAGATTGTCAAACTAAACTGAGGGGACAGATGGAAGACAAATTTGGGGAACAAGTAAGGTTTTATTTCTTTTCCTCCCTGAATACACAGCCAGCAAGCTGTGATCCACACTCAGCAAGGGAAACCCAACTGCACAGGAGTTCTCTCCCACATCCACCATGGAAAGCAGGCCATGGAGGAAGGGCCACAGGTAAATGTGCTTTGTTGGAGAGAGACACCTAGCAACAGAATCTTGTCTAAGGCACTCATATCGGACTGCTTCACTCTGTCCTGCTGGGAAGCAGGCATGGTGAAGACTCACATGAAGATGATAGCTTCGCCAAATAGGCCCACCATTTCTAAATGGGTAGGTGGTGTCAGGAAGAAACAGGAAGCCAGACTTTCCCAGCTAAGAAGAATGTATGGATTGTAACTCCAAGCAGTAGGCAGGAAAAAAAACTGAGTAGGACTGCCCTGAGCCAGAGCAACAACTAGCATGTCAACCAGTGTCAATCAAGGCTGCTGCCCAGCCAAGCTCATGAGTCTTAGTAAGAGTCTGGCATTTCTGAAAATAGAGGTTGCCTGAATGACAAACTCACTCTAAGTTTGAATCCGGAAGCAACCAGTCCTTGTAGCAGGTTGCTCAACCCTTCAGTTCCCTGATATAATGATTTAGCAAAGAAGCACCCTACCTTCAATCTCAGGCACTCTGGTCTCCCTCTTACATAATACTCTGGCTCAATCAACCTTCAACCTCTCTGTGGCCTGCTTAGACCCTACCTTGTAGGATTATTGTGATGGTTAAAAGAGGAAAAAAATTACAAATATTTCATCACCATTATCATCCCCACTATTGCTACAACTGCTGGTCTCCTGTGCAAGCATGTAATCATTCTTTGTTCAGCTGTTGGTCATTGGTTTTGTTGTTGTTATTGTTGCTTGGGTTTTGGTGTGCTGTTGTCTTTGGCAGTGGTGGTGTTTAAAGAGATAGTCCTAGCTTAAAACAGTGGTTCCTGTCTGTAATCATAGCACTTGGGAGACTATGGCAAGAGGACTATTATGAGTTCAAAGACTAGCCTTGTCAATAAGAATATTGTCTCATTCTTGCACCAAATGCTTCTTAAATAGTTCTCATGTTCGGCTAAATAAATGTCAGGTGCAAAGCAACTTCTTCTGGTCGTGTGTGTGTGTGTGTGTGTGTGTGTGTGTGTGTGTGTGTATCAGACTGAACACATGATGAGGTCTTCAGAGAACATACTGTCCAGAAAGGCCAGCACCATCTTAGTTTGTGGTGTGATATATACAGTACAGTAACCAAACTGGGTACTGATCCATTTCTCATTCAGTCATGTATGGTTGTTACTACTCCTTTCTTAGACTTGCCTAGTGCTTTAGAGCTGAAGCCAGCCAAGATGACAGAGCCCTCTCCAGCCCCCACTGGCTATGACATTACCATCCCAACACCTGTCTGTGCCCAAGGTGTTATACTTACTGTATCCCATGCCCTGCACAAAGTACTTGAAGGCCTCAGCAAGCTTGGCGGGCTGTAGGAGAGAGAGAGAAGTCAGTGGTCAGACATACAGACCATCATGGGTCACCTGTACCTGCAAGCCAGAGCTTTGGCCCAAGATGGAGCCACCACATGTGAATAGGAAAAGCATAGAAGCAGACGAAAAACCAAGGATGGTTGTGGGGACCAGAATCATCTTTGGCCAGAAACAAACAGCTTAAACCTGCCTCACGGTTGAAAAAGCATGGATAACTTACAAGACTTCTGAGTCAATATTCTCAACTGCATATAAGGTCAAGCCACACTCTGTGTTCACAGCCCTGTGTCATGAGCCACATGGCTTGCTTGGGACTCTGCCCAACCATCTCCAGGAAACCTGACACCAGCCTTACAGGACCAGTACTCCCAAGTGCATGTGACATAAATGAGCAAACAGGGTAGCAGCTGCCTGGATCCATGGACCAAAACTAGTAAGTGCAGGTTGTATGGATGAACTGGAGGTTTCCATGCCAGGAACCCTTGTGCCTAAGGTGGTTCATGTCAGGTTGATGATAAAAGGGTTGAGTGAGTAAAAGGAAGGATGGTGCTAGGGGAATAGCAGAAAGAGGAAAGGGTGAAAAGAAAGGATGGGAGATAGAGAAATGGTGGGAAGGACAGTGAGATAGAGAGACGGAAGAAGGAAAGGATTATAAAAGGAGGGAGGGATGGAGAAATGGAGGGATAGAGGAGAGAAAGATGGAGAGATGGGAAGACGGCAGGAAGGAAGGAGGGAAGAAGAGATGGTGGGAAGGAAGAAGTGATGGAGGTGGAGAAAAGGACAAAGCGAGGGAAGTGGGAAAGAAACAGAGAAGGAAGGACTGGAACAAGGGACAAAGAAGGAAGTAGTATAAAAGGTCAGATTGTGCATTGACTGGTAGATAAAAACAAAGTTGAAAAACAGGAAAAAGATGGGTAGGAGAAGAAACAGAAGGAAAACAGGAATAGAAGGAAAGCTGAATAAAATAAATGGCTTTGGGTGGGCAGCTATTATCACTAGCTGGGTTAACCAGGCTATCCTTGGATAAAATATCAGGCTATGCCAAGGCCACTTCCAGAGCTGCTGTTTCCAACCAAATTGGGGGCAGGGGGTTGGGTGGGGGCAACCTTGCCCCCAACAGTATATCTGTGTCATCCCTTGACTCCAGTTCAGGAAGACACCATCCAGTGGCTCACTCTCCTTGTAAACAGAGACCATGTGGTTCCCCACCCTCCATCTGCACCAATCCTGCCACTCATCTGCAAGGATGCAGAGAACCCAAGTGACATTTGATTATGCAAAAGTTGCCCCCTGGGATCTTGTGACACTACAAACAATGGCATAGTAGGATATGAGTTGGCTGCAGAGAAAAAGGACTTTTGTGTTGAAGATGAACTGATTCTGAATGAGAAGAGTGGGCCAGCTGGGTACCATTGGCAACTGTTGCTATAGGCAATATTCCTTCCCTTCAGTCTCAGTTTCCCCTTATGAAGTTGAGCTGAGATGTCAGCACCTCCAGCCTCTGAGGAAATGCAGTGCAATCTGACCAGAGGTGAGAAAGTCTTTTGCTAACACACCTAGCCTGGGAAGGGATGGTGGGAGGGGTTACATGGGAATCAGGCTTGAAGCTCAGTTCCCGATAGTGTTTAAATAGTCTCAGTCCTGATGAGGCTAGTTCTGTCCTGGCTACAAGCCAATAAAGAGAGCAGGAAGCAAGGAGAACATGGACTGCAGGAATATGAACAAGGAAGCTGTGCAGATTCCTAAATGCAGGTCCCTACACACCTGCATACATGTGCATGGAGGCACATGAACATACATATGTGCACACATGGGCACACATGTTCAACCCTCATTTGCTTGTGTGTGTGTGTGTGTGAGAGAGAGAGAGAGAGAGAGAGAAAGAGAGAGAGAGAGAGAGAGAGAGAGAGAGAGAGAGGGAATGAACATACATTTTGGTGTCATATCGTCATATCCTCACTGTCCCTCCCTCTGCTCTGGGCTTGAGCTCCCAGTGGCCCGAGGCTAGGGCACAACAACCAAGATTCTGACTCCATAGCCAAGACAGGCCCATCTGGCAAATCTCTTAAACCTGTGGACCTCAAGGTCCTCAAATCCCCAAAAGCTGCTTGATTGGGATCGAGTGAGTTCATAACATTTATAAAGCATATTTTATATAGGATTTATGCATAAACTACCAATGGATGCCACACAGAGATCGTGGAGAAAAGGAAGCTCATGGGTCCCAAAGGCATATGCACCCCAACAGTGGAAAGCGACAGGTACTGAATAAAAAAGCCACAATTTCACTCACCTGAGAGATCTGAGGAAGGCCTCCACAGTCTGCCATCTAGGAAGGAGGGAGGCTGGTTAGCACCAAACACCCAGGCCATAGCTGTGCCAATCTGTGCTCTGTGGGACTGGCCCCCAGCATCACCCACTTGGCACACTGCTCTCGGTGGGTGCTGTTGTTGACTGTGACCCCTTGTCTTCCTTGGAAACTATTCCTCAAACCTTATACCCAGCAATAGTCCCCACAGGCCACTCCATACTAACCCCTAAGAGTATACATACAAGACTCAACTGCACCATTTTGGAAGCTAAAGTGGCTTATGGAACTTTCAAGATCCCAACCTCCAGAGTATACCCAGTGAAGAGAGACCCTTGGGAAGGAGCCTAGGCCTGGGGCACATCCCCAACATGGCTGCCACACACTAGTAGCTTTGGGTGTGTAAACAACCCTGACTGAATGCTGCGTGGGGGGGGGGGGGGGGTTTCTAGACCTCTAAGCACAAGGTAGCAATCACACTGAACTCAGGAGACTTTCCTGGAGGACATTTCCTTGGCCTTACAACCTGTCACTATCCAGAGGGATCTGATGCAAAGATATCCTTACCTCATTCTAGGGAAGGGGGACTTTTGTCCTGTGCTCCCAGTCTCTCATCCTCCAGCTACATGGGCAAAGTGTGTAGTCCCCTTGCAGCCTAGTCCCTGGGGTGGATCACTTAGCAGCTTCGGATGGACTCCAAGCTTGCTTCCTTTCTTACCCTCCCTTCCCCCTCTTCATGTTTCCTTCTCTTCCTGTCTTTCAGAGGCAGGGTCTCAATATATGGTCTGGGGCTAACCTAGAATATGCTACATAGCTGACATCCTCCTGCCTCTGCCTTTATGGCTCCAAAAACAGTTCTGTGCTTCAAGCATAGCTCAGCTCCCAAATCACATGAGGCCCCAAAATCATGACAACGGCAGCCCCACTCTTGATCATTACCTTGAGCAGGGTGGTCTTCGTCGGGTCCAATTTGGAATTGCATTCCACCTTAACAAGGAGAAAGGCCAGGTAAGTACTTGGCTCACAGCCAACTTCATGAGCGCCCTGCACTGTCCTATGACCTGAAACACCAGTGTTCCTTTGCCCATAAAGAAAGAAGGTGTGCTTTAGGTCGTTAAATGCATGTGGCTTTGGAGTCTGACCCTAACACTGACTCTGTGACCTGGAGACAACTCAGGGCACATCCAGCTCCATGGAGCAGTGCAGAAGCAGAGCAAGTAGTCATAATTCTGAGCAACAGTTTCATGTCACATATCTCCCCAGGAGTGGGAATGTCAGAAAGTAGGCATCCTCCTGAGCCTCCCTAGCAGTGCAGATGGGAACTAAAGGGTAGACTGAGGCAGAAAGCTCTGCCTGACCCGGATGCCTTGCTCTTCTGCTAAGCAGAAAGGTCTGCCTGCTACTGAGACTGGGAAAGAATCCCTAACCATGAAGCCTAGCGTTAATTCCGCCATGTAGAGGAGGTGCCCATGAAAAGCAGGAGGGCAGGGGAAGCGCGTGGCCAGGCAGTGAGAACTGGTGGCCACAGAGAGAAGCTGGTCTGAGCTCTACCCCAAGGTGATATCATATTTAAACAATGATTTCCACATTGGGAGGGTCATACAGGTGAGCACATGTGGCCTGTTGAACTGATCACTCACCACAGCATCCACGGCAGGAGAGTTGTCTCCAACCACCAGCAGAGCAGGGCACCTGCACGGGAAAGAGGGGAAGAGGAGTCAGCCCAGGATCCATCTCCAGGTTCTTAGACTTCAGACTTCAGGCTACAGCAGGATTCTAAAGGGCTCTTTAGGTTCCCTAACTCCCTCTGGACCTCTATGCCTCTAGGGTACGATCCTCTGCTTTGAACTTTGAAGAAAATGGGCTAGCAGTTGCTTATACCTTAGTATAAAATTTCAGCCCAATGATTTAGTGTCTTAATGATTTCATTTCAAAGCACCTCTGTCCAAGGAAGAAATAAAAGGAATCTTCCAGGAATTAAGATGGAAAAACAAACAAACAAAAAATGTCTGGCATAAATGACAAAGCCAGGTTCACAAGTACCCAACAGTGTGGCACACACAGGGAACTATAGAAAGACACCATCATTGGCAGTTGAATATGTTAGCTGCGACTTTTCTCCCTAGACATCCGGGACTCCCTCATATCAAGTCCTGCATCTTTCATCTATAGGCTTTGGGAAGCCATCAGTGTTGAACGTGTTTAACAAAGGCAGTCGGCCTCCTGATCCAAGGGCTCTAGCTATGATCACACATCACACACTCCCTGTCCTGACGCTGACTCCAGCTACTCAAGGGAAAAAGTTCAAGTCAGGTCCCTGGGATAGAACATAGATAGTCATCTCTACTGTAGTGTTCCACCCTAAGGTGGCATTTCTCTTACACAGCAGAAGCCCCTACCAGCAGCCCTGAGTAAAGCAAGGAAGACAACACAAGAGAAAGAAGCCACTTACTGCAGGGTGACGGTGTGGGTTCCAGGCATTGGCCGCTCAATCTCCAGGTCTCTCCGGCTGCAGGTTAATTCGCACATGGTTAGCATGAGCAAACCTACCCCAGAAGCCATTCCCGCTACACCGACCCTGCAGGTCCCACCATAAACCATTCAAGAAAAATATCCACAGGTCATCTTCATGAGGTCACAGAGCTTTCAAGACCCTCATGGCTACCTGGTGTCCATAGAAGTAGTTAAGAGCCAACAGGTCTCATCTGTTTCTAGGATACAAACTAACTTCCATCAGGTTAAGTCTTAGGCACTGTCCTAGATCAGATATATGCAAGGCTCACTGCTGGGAGTGTGGCAGTACTTCCACAAGCTTCCACTAGAAGGTTCCAGAACTTTTGACTGATGCTAATATCCTTGTGTAGTCCCTTCCCCAGGAAAGCTCTGAATAAGTACCACCTCCTTTAGCCTCAGCTGCCTCTCCTCCCAGCAGCCTCGAGGTTTCTGCATCCTCACAATGTTTCGCTCCTTTGCCCAGCTCTGCCCACAGAGGCTTTTTATTCTGAGTCAGCCTTGGGCACATGCCTCAGCTCTCCACTCTGACCACTCAGATGCGTGCCACTCATCTGGCCCCACAGTCTGGGTAGGAGCTCAGATCCCAGCAGAGCTCACTCAGTGCAAAGGGCCAAGCAGCTCCATCTCCATGGCCATTGTCCTCCCCAGGCCCCACTCTATTAACCTACAGCTACTTGGTCGGTCCTGCTCCCTGCTTTCACCCCAGGCCTGCTGCAGTACACTGATGAGGACCCTGGTAGGACCTGGCAGCTTCTGTCCCTGCACAGGGCTCTCACCTGTTGTAGGCGCTGATGAATAGGTGTAGGTTGCTGGGGTTCATGTCGTTGAGGATGTGCTGGCGGTAAGTATGCACTACCTCCACGTTGTTGTGTATCTCCTCCTGTGGTGACAGAGGGAAAGTCAGGGAAGATTTGTCACCACTCTCCAGCCTCGGGATAAGGAGGGAAGGCTCAGATGAGGCAGAGGTAGCTGAGTGAGTCCACTGCAGACTGCTGAGTGATAGCTATTGGTACCAGAGAGACCCAGCTTTCCCTCAGGTAAACTCAGGACTCCTTCTTCACAGTAGACCTCAGAGCAGCCTACCCTGTCACTTAGAGGATTAGAAGGACCCTTTGTCAGCAAGGAGCTTTAGCCATGACAAAGACATCCAGGGGAAAGTGGTCTGAGGAATCTGGTCAAATTAATAGCAGTAACTTGGGGGCATCAGAAAGCCTCAAGAGACTTGGGGACAGTCTGGGCTGCGTAATGATAACCTCAGGTTGCTCTAAGCCATTTTAGTTACAAGCCAAGGGGTTACACCAAAGAAGGGTGTTTTCTGCTGCCCTGAGACTCAGGAGGGCATCAAAGTGTTGCCACATTCATTAGCTCAGCAGCAGAGAATGCTACATCCAGTAAGCAGTGCTTCACTAAGTCTGGGCAACAGAGGGGTTTTCCAGGCATTGAACTTGGATGTGAGCCAAAAGTACAACCTCTCTCATGACTGTTGGCCTTGGAGGAGGCTAATGATGTGACACCAGACAAAAGCAGAAGCCAGGCCTGCCACGAGTACACTGCATGGATGCATGTTCTGTCTTCAGTTCATGTAAGACCCAAGCAAAAAAAGAGGCTTAGGAGACTGCATGTTGTAGTCAAACTTACAAGTTCAAATCCCAGTCATACTTCTCCTGATCTCCTGGAGACCTTACCCAAGCCATTCAACCTCTGGTCTGAATTTCTTCAGTTCAAACTGGAGTGACTATCATGTTTACCCATGGTCACAGAGTTCCTGAACAGACTCTATGAGCTAACCCTTGGAAAGTACTGGGGATAGAGCCTCACACAGACAAAGAGCTGATCCCACAGACACTTACACTGCAGACTTCACTGCTAACAACCCCAAACTATTACAAATGAAGACCCAACACAGGTCAATAGGAAACCAATGGTATGTCCATTCAGTGGAATATTACACAATACCGAATCTATTATAGTGTCCAAGAAATGTGAATAGATTCTAAAAAATCACGCTAAGGGAGAGAAGCCATGGAAAAGAGAGCAGTACAGAATTCACTTCATGGAGAAAAAGCAGAGGACAGGGTGCCTGGGAGGATTGAGAAGAGGATGGCTCAAAGTGCAGTGAAATAGAGGGGAGAGGTGAAGGACATTTCCGTTATTTCAGTTGCCACGATGACTGGTGGATTTGTTCAAATATGCAGTATACTGTGCTTCAACAAAAACAGTTTATCATGAAGCCCCACCCCTGGTGAGGAGCTATTGGCTGTTGATGGAGGCTGGAGGGGAAGAGGGGAATCAGTTTTCATCAAGGAATGTGCCCCAGGCAGGTTGTCCATGCTTTGATGAATAGCCCTATACACTTGTTCATACCAGCAGCACCAGCAGGGTTTTGTAATTTAACACACACACACACACACACACACACACACACACACACACACACACACGAAATCAGGAAGGAAAGCTGGGAGGAGCTAGAGGGGAAGAACTCAGGTACATTTGTTCAGAAGACACCGTACGCATATATAAGATTCTCAAAGTAGGAGAGGCAAAGAGAAACTATATGAATGGCTTGCTGGCTATGTATGAGTCAATACTTCACAAAAATTCACAGACTTCAGCCTGGGTCACCCCTTGATTGTATCTCACTTGTACCACATGCTCATGTGGTACTGAGTGTCACATGGTTAGTTGCTCAGTGAGGACACAGGACACAGGTCTACACCACTCACCTTGCCAAAGAGGTGGGACACCACCATGTCTGGAAGGGCTTGGGTCCATCCTGAGATCTGTGGAGGGTAAACCAAGAAAGAAAAATCAGCAACAAGGACTCATCAGCAGAGAGGAGAGTCAGTCAGCCTAGGGCCCTGGAGGCAGAGTGATAACCACCTGGCTCCCTGGGCTTCATCCAGGTCTCCATGACAGCCTAGTAGAACTTGACTCTGGGATGTGTCTCATAGGTCAGTTTAGTAAAGGCTTGGTTCTACTGGGAGATAGCAGGGAACGTTTAAGAGGTTGAAGCCCACAGAAAGCCTTCAGACCATTGGGGTAGTCTCTTATTTTTAATCCCAGCCTGTGGCTGGCCTACTGCCATAGCATATTGTCCTGTCATTGGGCCAAGATCATAGACCAAATACTCTAAACTGAGGAGCCCCGAGTAAGCCTTTCCTCAGCAAAAGTTGGTTATCTCAGACATCTTGGGCATCACAGATCTGCTGTGTAGCAGTTCAACTCCTGTTTTCAGTCTCCTCCTGGACCTACAGCCCAAGGCAGGCCAGGCCTGGCTTTCTATCCAGTTCCTTCTCATCAGATTTGATATGGAAGAGACATAGAGCAAGTGGGGTGGAGCCACAACCTAGCTATCAAGCTTCCCCTGCTTGCAATGCTCAAAGTCCTCATCACAAAGGCCCCATCGCCCTCACACATGGTGATCTCCCCATCTACAGATCAGGGTCCACTCAGTCCTGGTTACTCCTCCTACACCAACCCCTAGCTTCTCCCTCCAGCCAGTTTCTGGTGTATGAATTCCCTGAAATCTCTGAATTCACTAATGACTTCCCACACCCCCTCCAAAGAGACTGTATACAGCAGGATCTGAAAGCAGAGTATACAACTGGTTTTCAATAAATGTTCAGATCATGACATAACATCCAAGCCACTAGATATACAATAGGAGCTGTATAAATGCACATGGAATCTGTAGGTGCTCTATAGATATTAGGCAGATAGCACAGGTAGATCCGCTTGGGTAGAGATGGGCGAGGGAGATGAACACTTGACCTGGGGTCCTGGACTGACCCAGTGGCCACTTGCAGCTGCGGAGCACTGGAGATGGGATGGGGGCTGACGGCCCTAGATCTCAGATCTCTTGTCTATAACTGAAGGCATTAGGAACCATGTCATCAGGCCATATAGTAGAGCCCCCACAGTAAAGATCCTGTAAGTCACTAGGTATCAAAGGCTGTGACACTCATTCTTGGCACACTAATGGCCCTAGATATGCAAGCTGTGTTTCAAGGCCAGAGGAACTGAACATGGGGAATTCATTAAAACCACAGCCTATCTCTCAGCTGGAGGCCAGTGCCCCAGCCCTCCTTGTTTGGCTTAAAACAGTGGATCAGCAGCCAAGTGGGCCCAAATGGAATGTCCCTTTCTCAGCTGGAAAATAAAATAAAAGCCAGGCAGAATTCTCCATTCCTGGCTGCCCTACAGGGATGAACAGGGCTCCCAAAATCTATCAAGACTTTAGGGAGAAAGAAACACAGCATCTAGCAGACAGGAAGGGGTGGGTGCAGGCCACACACCATTTTCCCCAAAAGCTGCCCAAACTCAGAAAACTAACCCAGTGAGAGACTAGTCACATCAGCTGGTGTGGCTTTGATCAGAAGTTTCTCCCTATCCTTGGCACATGATGGGGACTTTACAGAAAAAAGAAAGCAATCCTAACCAAAAAAAAAAAAAAAAAAAAAAAAAAAAAAAAAAAAAAAAAAAAAAAAAAAAAAGACTCAACAGGATCAACAGGGTCCCTTGGGAGAGCAACCAAGGCCAAACCACTAAGACCTTTAGAGCAGCAAATGGTTGCTAGCCTAAGTAGGGCTGAGGAAGGCTGCTCTTTTGGACAGTAAGGAAAGTAGGCCCAAGAAGGGGCAGCCCTGAGTAGAGGCTGGGACCCTACCAACCTGCTCTCCCTGGCCTTACCTTGGAGGCAGCCCAGTCCATCCAGCCTTCAGCACAGGGGTTCACATTCATGAGCACGAGGCCCTCCACCATCTCAGGGTTGTTGAGCTGTAATCAGAGACACAACATGACATATACGGAGGGCTTTAAGCCAGCAACCGTGGGACCCGAGAGGAGATGTTAATGGTTCCCTGCATAGTCCGTGCAGAACTGAGGTTCTCAATCATTCAAAAATTGATTAGGTCCTCAAGAGAACAGGAGGAAGAAGCTAGAGAGAAAGGAAGAATGGACTTGCATGTCCCCTCACCTCACAGAACCTCAGCTTGCCCAGATGCCCAGTGTGCAACAGCCCAGCCTCAACTAAGTGAGAAGGGCACAAAAATGCCCTGTGGCTCTATCACCTACAATTCCTATGTATTCAGGACTCCAAGACCATGCTAGCATCTAGTTGAGACTAATGCCCAGGCCGATTTGTACTTTGATGCCCGAGCACCATCAAGCTGCTACACTTACTAAGCATCAAAATGCCTTGGGTGGAAGGGTATAAGCCACTTTAAGATAACTGGTAAAAGACAAGAAGGATGCCCACAGTGCTAGCAGTGGTCACTGCCACACTAGCATGTGTCTGATTCTGATTTAGACTTAATTCTGGATCCCAGAGGACCTGCGTCACAAAACTCAGAGATAAAACAATGCAGGATCAGAGGATTTTTTGACTGGGAAGCCATCCACATTTCCGGTTCAAGAAACAGGACCAGTGAGCAAAAGGCCCATTTAGTGTGGCATTTCAGCACCAAAATGACCAAAGCTGTTAGTATGAAGACATGCATGGGGTACATGTCATAAATGACCCAAGTGATTCTTGGGAAAGGAAAGTACAGCTTATTTCTTTTTCCTGTTTGGGTTTTGGGGTTTGTTTATTTGGTTTTTTTGTGGGGCTTTTTTTCAAAGTGTGTGTGTGTGTGTGTGTGTGTGTGTGTCTTACTTACATACTCGATTGTCCAAGTATACAGGCCCAGAATATCCATGCAAAAGCCAGTGCAAGGCAAAGGTATCTATCTCTGTTGCTCTCCACTGTGTTCCCTTGAGACAGGGTCTCTCATCAAATAGGAAGCTGCCTTTTAGGCTAGGCTGGCTGGCCAGACACTTTTCCAGATGCCCCTGTCTCTATGTCTCTGGCATGCTGAAGTCACAGGCACCTGCAGCTATGCCTGTCTTTTACATGGGTTCTGGGGATTCAAACTCCAGTCCTCAACTCTCTATGCTTGCACAGCACACTTTCCCACTCAGCTAGCTCCCCAGCCCCTAAATAATTTTTAATGTAATCTTACAAACTGCCAAAGAACTTACTGCAAAGCGGGTCAGGATGTAAGCACCAGCTCCTGTCCCCATGCCAATGACACTTTTGAGCCTGGAAACAAAATGAAGACTCGGGTCACCAAAGGGAGATGTGATAGAGCCCCTGCCCACCTCTATAAACTTCCCTCACTCCTAAGAGCTCCACCCCTTGGATGTCACTATGGACAAGCTTGCCCATGCCATGAGAGGCAGGCTGCCCTGATATGCCCTCCAGGTCCAGGGCTGTGACCTTGGAAGCCTCGTCCCTCTTGCTCCTTTACCCCTGACTGTTGCCAGCCCAGGCTCTGAGACATCTAGTATTTACAGGAAGGGCCATTAAGAAGTTGCCTCACCCCACTTCCAAGCTTTAGTCTGGATTCTGAAACTTGGTGAAACTTGAGAAGAAATTGGGCCAGAACCATGGGCTTTAACCCTAGGAGAGGCTAAAGTGAGGGAGAAAGGGGAGCCTGCAAGGGCAGAATGATGGTCTGGAAATAGAAGCCAAGATCTCAGAGAACACTATTCCAGAATGTTCCATAGGATCAGGAGGCAAGGACAGAATGTGCATTGGGGCCACTCAAGAAGCAAGGCCACAGTCACAGAACACGGAACAGAATGTCAAGCTGGAGAAACAGTGGGTACAAGCTGTGGCAAGTTCCTTTCCAGACCCTTCTGAGAACTCCAACCTGTACTTTAGCAGTGAGGCCAAGGAAGAGAAGAAGGCCAGTAGCTGCCCTTCCCTGACAACCTTGGAAGAGAGGGTCCCTTGCTCTTACCCAAACTGGTGAAGGACTCCAGGAAGCATTTCAGCCAGCTGATCCATTGAGGGGTACATGTACCTGTGGGGTATACGGGGAGGCAGATGTTGAGAACCCAGACCCTGGGAGAAACAAATTGCCAATACCAGGATATTCTGAAAGCTCAAGGTACCAGCTGGCCCTTCCACACACAGACACTACAACCTCACCCCTCAGCATCTACTATGTAAGCACAACCCATCCTCCCCCTGTAGCTTCCTCTGAGCTGGGAAGGGACAGTGATAGGCTGGGAGGACATAGAAGCAAGGAGTTCTACTCTGCTCAGTTGTTCAGGAAGAGTTTCCTAGAGGAAGTGATGCTGAGCTAGAGCCCAGTGGGGAAATGGATCCTAGACAGAGAACACATGTGGAGGAGCCTGGAAGAGCTGGATGACATGACTTTACTTAACTGGAGACACCTTTAGGAGAAAGGAGAGGCAAAGACATGGGCTCTCAGCTTGGAGCTAAAGCCTCCCAGGTACAATAATGGAAAAACCATCTAACTATGAAGGCTTTGGTTTCCTGTTAGCTTCCTGGAGCTGGGTATTAAAAAAAAAAAAAAAAAAAAAAAGACTCCAAAGAGGAGGAGACAGTCATCTATCCACAATCCTGCTTTGATAGCCCCAAGACAAGGGGTGTCACCCAGGCTCTACCCTAGAGAGCAGGGAGAAGTCACATCCTGTTCCAACAGTGTTCTACCTTAGGCACACTGAAGTCACCAGTCGGGAGCACACACCTCACTCGCATCTTAATCTACAAATACACTTCACATGTTTCTCTAAGGGAGGCAAGGTCTAGGAACACGGTGAGTAAGAGACTCCGCATGGAGGTGAGAGAGTTCAGACCACAGCTGTCTGAATGGGTCCATCAAGGCCCTCCAAACCCATGTCCTTCCTGACCCCTGCTCCCAACCTAGTTGGTAGGAAAAGACCCTCACCCTTTCCCCAGGGTCCTCAGGTGAGCCTGCCCGCTCACTGGAGAGGAGGCCTTCTTAACAGATCTCGGAGCCTCAGACTCAGTCAACTATGACAGGGGAAAGGGTGGGCACTCGCTTGGAGGTATCCACGCTAGAGAACTACACCAGCAGAAGCAACTGTGGATCTGGGTGCAGCATGACACACAAATCCCCGGAACCTGTGAATACTTGAACCCACCTTCACCCATATGCTTCTTGTCTGCCTAGGTCCCCCTCGGGTGGGGTGGGGTGGGGGTTTTTTTTTCTCTGTCTTGCACAACATAGGGGGTTAGGGGGGAGAAGTTTTGATTAGGCCAAATGTATGGGGGGGAGGGGAGGAGGCAGATGTATCCCCCACCTCGCCCTCTGTGTCTGGAAATAAACTGTGCAATGCCCCCAACAACAACAACAACAACAACAACAACAAAAAGAGAGACTCCACATGACGCCCCCATCTTTCAGACTAAGTGGAGTCTCAAGGTGACTTAGTGGAGAAAGCCCTGGTTTTGTCAGCTGGTTAACGGTTAACTGTACCCCACTGTTGAACAAGCTCTTTACACCTGGGCCTGTCCCTGAGAAGCCAGGTGTCCCTTCTCTTCTTTGATGATAAAAGTTAATAATTAAGAACTGAGATCAGTAATAAAAGAGTATTATCTGTCTGTAAATGGTCGTGGGGACACCATGGAAAGCCTATACACCCAGAGAAAGGGCTGTCCCTGAATATTGTATCCAGCATCGAGTGTTAGAGAGACCTCCTGCATGAGACCTTGTAAGAGTCAGCAAGCCCAACCCCCACAGCTACACGGACTATGTGAGATGCACAGCATAAATGTGTGCACATGCATGCTCTCTGTGTGTCTCTCTGTCTGTCTCTGTCTCTGTCTCTGTCTCTGTCTCTTTCTGTTTCACACACACACACAAATGGAAAACAAACTACTAGTTTAAAAGTGTTAAGTTACATTCACTTGTAGCCATAAAAATAGTTGAAATAAAATATATTAGCTTGGCATTTATTTATTTATTTATTTATCAGAAATTTAAGATTATTTTGCTATGACTTAAAGCTAACCTCAAACTAGTGATCTTCCTGCTTCTGCTTCCCAAGTACTGGGGTCCAGGCATGCATCACTGTGCTCATCTTAGAGACTGTAATGCTCGTCTTTTACTGTGGGTAATTTTGTTTAACCCAGATTGGCATTTCCTCCTCTACTTGTACCCCACCTGCTCATGGGGTGAATGTCTTTGCTCTTACCCCACTGGGAAGGAAGGGGCACCATCCTGTTGGCCAGGGGCATCAACATGGCAGACAGCAAAATGTTGTGTGATCTCCTGCATATCCTCAGAGTTGAAGAGAGGGTTGTAGCAGGTCTTGTCTGCAGGACACACCAAGAGGCAAATGAGAAAGACGTTAGATATACACTCATTTATTCCTTCACTTAGCAGCAGCAGAGGGGCTCCCAAGAGAGTGTGCATCTCTGTGAGTTCAAAGCCAGCCTGGTCTACACCCAGGGAGTTCTAGACAAGTTTCACTATATAATGAGACCCTATATTAGAAATTAATAGTACCCCCTCCTGCCAGACTGCCCTCTGGTGATAGAGGGGAAAAGTTATAGAACTAAAGTCTAGTACAGTGTAGAACTAGTCCCTAAGCTCTTTGGGTCCTCAGTTTGCAGCCAGTGGGGGCTTGAGGGTCTGGCTCTGCCTCCTCTCTAGCAAGGTTGCCATGGGGATAGTACAAGATGTATTTACTCCTGAACTTCTCTGGGTCCCTCAGGCTGTAGGTTCTGGGACACCTTTTAAGGCACACATAATTTTCAAACAAGAAGAGCATTAGGTAAAGCAAGAAGCATCTACCTGTGTCTCCAAGGATGAGTCTCCCATTGCTAAGAGGCTGAGGCAAAGACAGATAGCTATGTAGTTAAGGCTGTTCTTGAACTCCTGATCTTCTTACCACTACCTGTGTGACTGCTGAGATTAGAGAGGAATGTACCACTACTACCACACTTGACTTTCGTTTGTTTGCTTGCTTGCTTTCTGTAGCTCAGGCTGACTTGTAACTTACTATGTAGACTAGGTTGGTCTTCAACTCACAGCAATCCTTCTGGCCTTGGCTTCCCAAGTGCCGGGAGGACAAGCCATCAAGCCTGACTTACTTCCTGTCAACTAAAAATCCACTGCTGAACATTCACTGCAACATTGTATAGAACACAGTTAAGTGCAAAGAGCCCAAATCCCCATCCTCCAGTGTGGTTTGAATAAGAATGGCCCCTCATAGGCTCATGTATGTGAAGACTCAGTCATCAGGGAGTGACACTATTTGAAAAGATTAGAAGGATTAGGTATGGCTTTGTTGGAAGAATTGTGTAATGGGGGAGGGAGGGGCAGAGTTTGAGGTTTCAAAAGCCCATGCCTGGCCCAGTCTTCTCCCTGCTTGCAGATCAGAATGTAGTTCTCAGGCACTTCTCCAGTACCTGCCTGCCTCCATGCTTTCTGCCATGATGATGGACTAAACCTCTAAAATTGAAAACACGCCTGCAGTCAAATGCTTTCTTTGGTAAGAGTTGCCTTGGTCATGATGTCTGTTCACAACAGTAGAATAGCGACTAAGACAGAAACTGGTACTGGAAGTGGGATATTGCTTTGACAGGCCGAAACATGCTGTCTGTTGGAGAGAAAAAAAATGAAAGACCAAGTGTGGTTTCCATTCAGTAGGATCTTATTCACCAACAAGACAGTGAAGTATTGACAAAGGCTACAACACATATCAGTTTTGAAAACATGGACAAAGCCAGTCATGAGCCAATCATGAGGGGCCATACATTGGAGAACTGTACTTATATGAGGCCCTGGAGATATATAGGAGACAAGATGTCCTCAGCAGGGCTGGGGAGTGTGGAAGACCAGGGCAGTGGAGAAAGAGAACAAGGCTTCTTTTCAGAATGACTACAGTATCAAAGGCCATTGCACGTGTTAGTTTCTAAGTCATTGTAACACGTGTTAGGCAGCAGAGGGTCTTGCTTCCTGTCCCCAGAGCAGCCAATACTAATAGCAGAGTATGTTTCAGATTTTTCCAGGCTGAGATGGTAAACAAGTCTCCAAAGCAGAAAGAGCTGCTGATTTCCTCCAGCCCTTCCTAAGCATTCCAGCTCCCCAAACTCACGGTTCATGCCGATGTCGTGATACGTGAGGATGACAGGACGGTTGCCCTTGGGGGTCCCACACAAGGTGACATGCAAGGAGCCATGTAGGGTCTCAATGTCCTGCTCCTGAGGAGAGACCACAGACAGAGGATCATCACATGGGATTCACAGTGTCAATGTGGCTGACTCACTGACTATGGACATTTCCCATGCTCCCAGTTGTATTCTGAAGATAACTCAAGTACATACCTCCTTTAGTTCCCCAGATCTCTGTACTGGCAACAGAAGATATATGAGACCAGAAGAGAATGGGAAGAAAGGCAAAGGGAAAGGAAAGGGAAGGGAGGAGAAAAGGAGGACGAAAGTGAAAAAGGAAGAGAGAGGGGAAGAAGGAGAGAGGACAGGGAGAGGAAGAAGAAAGAGAGAAGGGAAAGGGAAATAGGAAAAGGTAAGGGGAGCAAAGCTGTGTCAGGACAGAGAAGACAGGACCCCGGTAGGTTATGCACCACAGTCCAGGGACAGGTGACCCCAGTCACACTTCCTGCAAAGTACTCTGTTGTCTGCATCTGGCTTGAGCTTCCTTGATTTCTTGTTCCCTTGTCTTGCCTATCCCATGGGTAATAGGTATTTGCTTATTTGAGACTTCCTACAAGTCACTCTCCATTTCAAAGAACAATTTCAGTTTCCTGTGGGAACATACAATCCAGTGGCTTGAATAAAAATGGCCCCCATAGGCTCACATATTTGAATGCTTAGTCAGCAGAGAAGGGAACTCTAATAGGGTTAGAAGTAGGAGGTGTGGCCTTGTTGGAAGAAGTATGTCTCGACGGTTGGGCTTTGAGGTTTTCAGAAGCCCATACCTGGCCCAGTGTTCACCTTTCTTTCTCCTCCCCCACCACAGCCTGTGGATCGATATAGATCTCAGCTACTTCTCCACCACCATTTATGCTGCCATGCTCCTTGCCATGATATAACTGAAACTGTGAGCAAGCTGCAATTAAATGCTTTTTTTTTCCTAAATAGTTACCTTAGTAGTGGCATCCCTTCACAACAATAGAACAGCGACTGAGACACACATACATACACAAACTCCGACTCCCTTGACCCACTCTGTTTCACAGACTGAGGCCAAATCCCACATTGCACCTCTCAAATGCCAGGCATTAGTAGGTGATACCAACCTGAGTTAACATCACTCACTGTGGAAGTGGGCTGGGCTTAACCTAGCAAAGTTTAACTAGCAGGCATCATCATATCACCAATAGGCAAATATTTGCCTGAATTAAACCATCATCCCAGGGATGATAAAGGCAGAAAGGAGGCATTAGTCTCAGCATGGCATTCACCTCCTGGGACTGTCAGTGTAGTGGGCCAAAAACTTTCCAGTCTGGATTGAGCAGAGAACATGCAATGGTCCCCCTAAATTCCTTCTTCTGTTCTACTCTTATGCCAGTTCTCAGTAATCCACAGTCAGACCCCACCCCCCATGCATGCTTGTGAGAGCAAGGAACATGTCTTTTTCTTCCACCCTCAAAAAGACAGGCTCCATCTCAGTTCTGAGTCCTCAGCTCCCTGCAGGCCGATTTTCCCTGCCAACATTATATGCAGATGGTTGTGAACCTCTATGACCCTCTGTGACCCTGCCTTTGGCCCTTGGTGCCTGTCCTCTTTGCTGTCACTCTAGACTTCTGAGGACCCAAGACACACACACGTTCCGGGAGCGATTTCCTCATCTGAGGGCAACAACTTCCTTCTGTGATGTGGCTGGCTCTTGGCTGCCATCCCCAGGTCTGCTGGGGACACTGAGGCCTTCCTTGTAGGTCATTTCTCTCCAGATCCTTCATCTCTTGCAAAAAGCCCTGAAGGGCTGTGTGACACCTCCAGCTACAACTGGTGTTCAGAGTCATGCAAGTGACACAGAGGCACAGAAAATTGCAGGTACCAAAAACATCCTCCCAGAATCTAGGACCCATATATGTCTCATGAGGTGGGAGACAAGGGTGGCACCCATAGTCTAATGTGAGAGAAAAAGGGACTGGGAGGACCATACACTCAGGAGCCCTAACCTGTCACAGGAGCAACCTCCATCCTACAAGACTTGAGGTGGTGAGAATAAGGCTCTAAAGCCCATGAGGACAGGGATTCCCCGACTGGGGCACTATTGCAGCACAGACACTTGTGCACATACAACACTGCACATGGGTGTATTTGCACACCAGTGCTCACGCCTGTAAGAAAAATAGCAGAACGAATGTTCATAGTAGGAGAGCGGCTGGGAACGGGCCCAGCAATGCACATGGATGCGGAAGCACAGCAGTAAACATGGATGGACGAACAAGATGGTACACATAGATCTACTCGAATAGATGTACTGGTAAGGCAGTGCACATAAATATATTATCACAACGTTGCACATGGACATGGATACACATACGAGTCTTAAGTAGGAGTGCACACTGATGTCCTAGTCAACAGTACACATGGATGTCTGCATGTGCGCAGAAGTGCACATGGATGTACTAGTATAGAACACACAGACAAAAGAATGCACATGGATTCACTAGTACAAAACAGAAGGAATGAACCCTCCTTCCAGGGTCCCACCTCCAACGTATAGTCTCTGAATGCTATATATTTGCTATGTGCATATACTGGGAATGGAACCCAGAGCTTTACTAGGCAAGTGCTTTACCACTGAGCTACAGGCCTAGTCTCCAGTGCGGCATCTCACCAAGGCTTCCCCCTGGGTTGTAGTGTGCACATCTATAACCTCAGCACTGAGGAAGGTAAGGCAGCAGGATGGAGAGTTTGAGGACAGCCTGGGCTACATACTGTCTCAAACACACATGAGCACATAAACTCAAGAGCTGTCCCTGTCCCCATAAGGATGGAGAGATGTAGGGAGGTCCTAACCCTGAAGACTTTTGAAGCAAGCAAGCCCAGAACCCTCCCTTCTCTCTGAAATATGGGTTTGAACCTGTGACAGAGCCCATAAGGGAGTGATGATACAGCAAGCATGGGGCCATTGGCATGGGCGCAGGCAGGCACAGACAGACACCAGAAGACACAGTCAAGCATAGGTAGGCACTGGCAAGCACAGGCAGGGATACCCAGCTTCTTGAACCCCTAGTACAGGTCTCCTGAGGTATATGCCTTATTGGTCCCTAAAATGAGTCCCCTGGGATACAAAGCCCATCCCTGTCTCCCTCCCCCCGCTTCCCTTCAGGCTTGGCACCTCTTTCCTGCACAGACCAAGCGCTGGAAAAATCCATAAGACAGGAGCAACAGCCCAGCCCTGTACGATGCGGGTCATCTGCTGTCCCTGGAGCCACCATGGGAACAATGGTTTATTGTGGGGCTACATTCTTTATTGTCTTGGGGCTAACCCACATGGCTCCATCTAAAAATAGGACAAGCCAGGCTCTTTGTGGATACTACCCTTCAAATCCTTGTTCCGCTCCATAAGCCTTCTGGGCCTCATCTCTAAATAGAAAGAGCAGTATATCCCCAACCTAGGAGCCTGATCAGCTCCAGTGAAACGAGGTACAAGAAGTAGGCATCAAGCATGGGAGTTACTGAGGTCAGCCACCCTGTCTGGCTCTCTACCCTCCAGGAGGCCCTGAAGGGAACATCTGTTCATTTTCCAGAGAGCCCTGTGTGCACTAACGTGTTCCCATGGAAACCAAATCAGATGAAGCCATTTAAACAAGCAGAGCCTAGGGAGAATACATTAGACCAGTGTTTCTCAACCTGTGGGTCGGGACTATTTTGACATTGCATATCAAATATTTACATTGTGACTCAAGAATAGCACAATCATAGTTGTCAAGTAGGAACAAAATTATCTTATAGTTGGGGGTCACCACAACATGAGAAACTGTATTAAAGGGTCACAGCATTAGAAAAGTTGAGAACCACTAAATTAGACATTGAAGACCTAACAGTAAATGGAAGCCAACCAGCCTGGAGCCAGAAGTGACAGAGAATATCTGAGTCCCTCCCCAAACTACTTGTAGAGGAGACTCTGTCTCTGGATGTAGGAGCTGAATCAGCTTTAACACCCATCTTATCACTGTGGGATTTCCCTAGAGTTATACCTTAGATGTTAACACAGGGAGGGCAAGGCATCCTTACCAGGCTGGCAAGAGACTCATATATGGCCATCTGGGGAGAGCACAGAGCAGTTTCCAGAAGACATTCTGTGCTCAATAGTACCTCTGGGCATCTTCAAATAGATCTCTCTGCAAAGATAGGTTCCACTGTGTGTGACCTAGTAAGGAGGCCCTGGAACAGATGTGCATCCAGTGGTGCAGAAGGGTAGGACTGGACCATCTTAAAGGCATCTGGCAGTTTTAATAATCTTAAATTCCAGAATTGCAGTTAAAGGAAATAAGCTCAAATCTCAAACACTCCCACAACTTCTGCTCATCAAACTTAGAGAGACAGAGCTGTTACCCTCTCAGGACAGCTGCCCCTGCAGGACCAGATCAAACTCATCTTCTATCTGTCCTGAAGCACTGCAGGCTGGCAGCCACCAGCTGAAACACTAAGGGATCCAGCGGCCCTTTAGCAAAGGGACATGTATCAATATGAGTTAGAACGGTGCGCATCTCAGACAAGGAGATACCCCAAGGTGACACAGGCAGGGAGAGATAAGGCCCATACCACTTGCTCAGGCAGTCAAACTATCTCCAAACAGGGGTTATCCCTCTTCTTGATAGGAGAGTCTTTTGTGGTTAGCACTGAGCATTGAGGCACATATTTCTACTGCTTGAAACTAACGTGTAGAAATCTTACACCCTTAAGACCATGGAAAAAAGGAAGAGTCATCTAGGTTCATTGAAAATGCCAAAGTAGGAACTGTTCCCCATGTAGCACACAGACCGCCCTCAGGTGGGCATGGCTAAGCAGCTGGGTTCCTCAAGTCAACTCCCATGAGATGGGAAAAATAGGAAGTGGATGAAGATACTGAGTGGTCATCAAGAAGGCATGGACATTCTAAGCCTCACATTACCTCCTCCATCCAAGGACCAAACAAGAGATCAATGGAGTGGTACAAACCATGTGATTGTCCAGACAGACCAAAGAGGTACAGCAGAGGCGAGTCACAGTCTTATGGACAGGTGGTCCCTATGTCTGAACTATAGGAAAGGTCTGCAGGGGAGAGTCCCAGCTAGGATTGGACCAGTGGGGCCACCTTACAGATGCTGTCCTGGTTTCATCAGCCATGAGCAGAGACAATGAGTTGTTAGCACAGGTTCCTAAAGACTCACCGAGAGGATAGAAAAATCTCAGGGCTCCTGCCCGGCTTGCCCATGGACTTCATAGGAGACAAGTAGCACCATTTTACCAGACCCTGAACTTTGAGATTACAATGCCATGTAAAATTAGCCAGTCACCAAAATGTAGCTGCTGTGTAGGCCCATTTACACAAGGTGCTTGAAAACAACAAACTCCTTCAGAGAAGGTGAAATGATGATGAGAGGGCCTTGGGGAGAGGGAACGTGGACTTTTTAAATCTATGCATTGATTGCCACCAAACTGCACACTTAAAAATGGTGAATATGTCAACTATTCTGTGTGTTTTACCACAATGAAAATCGGAGGAAAGACACAATAGATGGTGGGATATGTTCTGTGATGCTATAGCTCCAGGACCATTATCCTCTCTAAAATACAAAGTCACTTCAACAAATAAAGAAACTATGCCACTGACTGGGTTGATAACCAGAAAGGAGCAGATGGTATTAGACTCCCATTTTCTCTGGGCCCACATTCAGTCTTAACTCTGAGAAAAGATAACTTCTTTACCAATCATACATTAAGCAGGAAGGCATAGTGAGCAAAGAAAGCAAGTCACCAGACCCTAATCAGGGAGAGGCTTGTGGGGTGTAGCCCTCTCTGCACAGGTGGGCCCCAGGGCTGCCAGTTACATCTCTCTGCTCAGCCCACACAGCCAACTGAATATTCAAAGCCTCAGGGGTCAGTTTCATGGCTCTTATTACCCTGGGACAAGAGGGCACAGTAATTAGAAGCAAGATGGGGTGTCACAGTCTTAGCCACCACTGATGTATAATGTCTGTTCTTACTCTGTCCCTCTATGTCTCCAGCAGGACAGATCAGGACTGAACAAGATAAACCAAAGTCCTCAGGATATTCCACTGACTTCCAGCTCACCACAGTACATGCACATCCCTGAGTCCTAGACAGTGAGATGGACGATGTGGAGTTCTGGCTATTGCACAGGAAGCAAGGAGACCAAACCCCCAGGCTCAGGACCTAGAAACAGTGAGCCAGAAATGTGCATTTCCTCTAATGAAGCAAGAACTAGACCTGGTGTGACACCCAGCACAACCACCTCCACCTCATTGTCTCCATGTGAGCCTGTGGACATGATGCTTCCCATGGTCGTTGAGGTGTTAAACGGGGTACTGGCTAGGAAGCCCTTAGTATGATATCTTGTATATGGGAACAGGCAGTGACTTTATCACAACCACCCAGACATCTGTGGGTCTGAGACAGGAAGGTATAGGCAGGGACACTGCCTCCTATAGCGAACACAGGGTGGCCTCTGGCAAGCCACTCTCCAGAGCTGTCTCTCCCTTTCTCAACAAGAACGTAGGTGGTCCTGGAAGTACCACAAACCCTGCTCTCCTTGCTAATAAAATGATTCCCCTATATCCTCAACCTCCTGATAGACAAAGAACCAGGTCACAGGGAGTCAAACAGATTATCTAGTCAGGCAATGGAAGGGATAAAGTAACAAGGAGTCCTCAGTGGACCGTCAATACTCCAAACCCCTTTCTAGATACTTTCCACCCAAGGAGTTGCCCCCACCCCATTCATGGTCCCTCTTCTGCTTCTACACATGGGGCCAGGGAGCCTATCTGCTTATTTGTCTTCCATATCTGGTGGGATCCAGGCCACATGCAGACTACCCTACTAATCGGGGGGGAGAGGGGCTTCTGATGTTCCCACCCATGGTCCTTAGAAGCATGTTTCTAGCCTGACCTCATGTAGATAGGAACATGTCAATAAAGAAGCTGGTGGCTAAAAAGTCAAGTCCCTGAACTTTAAAAGCCACTTCTGCCCACTTGTGCCTCTGCTATGCTTTCTTGCAGACCTCAGCCTTTGCTTTTTAAGCCACTACTGGAAGTTCTACTCATATCAAACTGTTAAAGATGGGAGGCATGGTAGGGCAGATAGTTCCACTGTAGCCCCAGGCTGGTGTCCTAGCAACACCGTCCCCACCTAGACAACCTAGAAGCTCCCATTAAGAGATGACCACAGAACCCATCACTACTTGGTCTTCAGACTTGAGATTAAGTGGTGATGAGAAGTTTGTAACCAGGACTCTTGTGGAGAGTGGCAGAATACATCTCACAGTTAAATTAAAGCATTGAATTTAATTAGACTCAGCATGCTTGTAAGCAGTGCCTAGTAGACAGTTAACTACTGGAACTTTGTTATGTTCATTGGATGAAGCTTACTCAGCAAGGTGAAGTAACTTGCCAAAGGCACACAGCTTGTCAGGTTAGTTAGAACTAACAGCATTGTCAAGTCTTAAAATGGTCAGTTTCTTCGGGATGCGGAGGTCTGAGCTATGATATAACCTCAGGTAAGTCTCTGGGTACCTCTGTTTCCCCCATAGAATGCAGGGATGCTATCCCTACTGGAAATTTATAGAGACAGACTAAGGACAGCCAGGACAGTGAGAGCTGCACTGAGTGTCAAGGAGACTCTTCTAGGACACTAGGCTAAGCTGCTGCCAAACAGGAGCCCAGACATAGAAACCACAACCTGCTGCTCCAGGAAGCCTCACTGTGCCTGGGGCTGCAGGCTTATGAGGCCATGGGCTCCACTCTCCAATGGAAGCAAGTGTCATTTCTGAATAGCCTTTAGATGGTCATTGGCCCTTGCCTCAGGGATTCCTCTCTAGGGCCAAGATGAGTGTATACTTGTATGGTTAAATCCCACAGAGTCTCCTGCACAAGTGTGGGCTTGCCCACCTACCTCTGCTTTGGAGATAAGGACAAGTCCCTGCTTTACAGGGTTCTTGGGGTTCAGAGAGATATCTCTGTACTGTGAAGGTGCTACCTTTCTTAGTGGACTCCAAGGGCTGGTACACAGCAATGGCTTAGTATTTGATTCCTGTTGCCAGCTACCAGGATAAGCTGTCCCCAAAGAGCAACAGACAGAAGCTATGGCCTCTGACCCACGCTGGGAGTCTCTGGAGCCCCACGGTCAGAGTGGCCAGTAGCCCTCAAAGCCCACCTCATGCCTTTAGACCTGTGATGGAAATAAGCAAACTTTTAGCCCTTGTTCTAATTTGTTTCTTTACCTTCCAGAATCAAGACCAGAACCCCACCACTACGTGGAAGGATAAGTGTGCATCAAAGCTGCATGCCTTTATTCCACCTTCCAGACTACTCCTGCCTGGGGATGATGGCACAGGACACTGGAGAGAGCAGGGTTTCTTCACTCTCTATAAGACAAAGCTGGAAACACATCCTGTCTGGCCCTCCGTCTGGCTCTGAATGGACTGGACACTACAACCTTATGCCTAGAATCCCAGTTTCAGATTTCCTGACACAGCCAAGATTATTATGTGTTCATGTCATATGGTCACATGTCCACTGGACATCTGTTATTTCCCATAAACATCTCAGCTCTCCAGGGCCATATGACAATATGTCTGTCTGCCCTCCTGGGGGCTGGTCAGTTCTTTCCTCCCTGGCTAGAACTCAGACTAGCTCCTTCCAGGAGAAGCTGTGAAGTGTAGGAATGGGCTGAGACCACTCCCTGATCTCTGCTGACTCCACATTTTAAAAAGCAATCTACTTCATGCCAATGGAAAGAAGAAAGGAAGGGAATAGGTAGACCAATGGATAAGAAAGAAGACCACATTTCCTACTTGCCTGAACATCGAACTCTTGCAGGAGACCAGTGATGCTCTGTGGAGAGATGAGAGCCATGGTTACATGGTTAGAGACAAACATCAATCAATACTCATGGTCTTTTCCATTGCCTGAATCTGAACCCTGCTCAGTGGGCTTCCCTTAGTCCTTGCAAAGAGAGACTGTTTTATCTCAGGGAACAGCAGCCTGGTAGAAAATTGATCCATCTGCTAGATTGTTTTCCAAAAACACTTGGCCAAAAGAGGTCTAAAGACAGAAGCAGGGTACAAGCTTAGGTGACAGAGCACTGCAGGTGGCTAGGTAGTCCATACATACACCATGTGCAAGCCGTTACTCCTGACTCTAATGGGACCATGTCTCTTTTGCTCTTGCAGTTTTCTCATGGCTGCCAATGCCTGTGTTCTGGATTAAAATCCAGTCTTTTGTGGAGAAAAGAAGGTAGTGAAAACCTCAGTGCCTTTCCCTCAAGCTACACACAATAAATTTCAGCCCAAACAGTCTTCATCTTTAACAACCTTCTGTGACAGGAAAGGTAGGAATGGGTCTTGACTCCAAGGAAGCCAGGGCAGTGTGGTTCACAGAGGACCTGGACCCTCACTCTTCTAGTCAGCATCTGTTTTCTGCCCGACTCAGAGACTGAATCCAATAGAAAGCTGGGCCCCAGCCAGAGCCTCCAGTACAGAGGATGGATCAGCAGTGCCAAATGCCCAAGAGGCTAGGAAAACAAAGAATGGTACAGAGGACCACAGGGGCTGGAACACTGTAAATCAATCATAACAGATGCCCTGTTACAGGGGTTGTGACTGAGTGGGCAATAGACAAGAGCATCAAGACTCACTAAATGCAGATAGAAATAAAGGGGACCAATACCTGTGTGTGCTCTCTCTCTCTCTCTCTCTCTCTCTCTCTCTCTCTCTCTCTCTCTGTGTGTGTGTGTGTGTGTGTGTGTGTGTGTGTGTATGTTCCATACATTTGCTTATATGCTATGCTCTTGTTCACACATGTGCATGCTGTGTACACATGAACATGTGATGATTTAACCTGAAGTAGCTCTACTTACCTCCCCTTTCTCCACCAGAGGCTTCACCTCGGCGAGGTCCACGTCATGTAGCTCTCGGGACATTTCCGTGCTATCACAGACCTACCAGGGGGAAAAGGCCAGGAGGTCAGCACTTCCAGTGAGAAAACTTGCCTGGAAAAAGCTAACACACACATGGAACAGATAGGAAGGCCAGGCCTCCCCACCGTCCCCAGCTTTACCCACCCATGCCCATGTGTGGGCTACCAGGAGGCCCTCGTTCCCCTGAAACAGGTTCACAGTTACAGCTACAACAAAGCAGATGCATGGAGAACCAAAAGCAGGTATCAAACCTAGTCCATACCCACCAAGCACACGCTGATGCTTCTTGATACATAGAAGGAGATCCCTCTGCTGATCCCAAAGCCAGATATCCCCAGATTAACAATCAAAGGGACCAAAAGGCCCCTTGATGCCACCATGTACAGATGCTATATGTACCTCTGAGCAAGACTCTGAGCTGCCTGACTACAGTGGAGAGAACAGGACAGAAACAAACAAATGCAGTCTGAAGGTCTGACAGACACTAAACACTCAGCAGGCTGTGAGAAAAAGCCCCTACAGTGAATGGTACTTTCTGAGCCAAACCCCAAAAGGGCAAGCATGGGTAGCAACAGGAATCTCTTTAGCTGGCACTAGGACACAAACCTCATAAGACCAAGAGATAAGAGCTACAGAAATGGACAGGTGCAGAGCTCAGAAGAGCTGGGAATTGTGGCCTAAAGAGCTCCTAGGGAAAAAAGGGGGCATGAAATGATGCCTATAGATCTGGGAGATAAACACACATTTTTTTTCTGGATCCACAGTCCAGTTGAAAAAGTAAATGTCCATAGAGAAGAGTAGGGCCTAAGGAATGCCAGAGAACCGAAGTGTGGCAGGTGGCACACAGAGGCCAAAGTAAGTGGAGAATGCCAAGAGATGGGCCCAGGATATAGCTTCTGACTACCTACAGGCAAAATGTGAGTTAGATTTCCAGGTATTCAAGGCTTTATAGGTACTGCAACAATGGAAGCTAAAGTCTCAAAACTTCCTGTAAGTCAGTTGCCAAAGCCCACAGGAGCCCTGTGACCCTCATCTACAAGTCAGTCTGCAAGAGCAGGCCACTCTGATGCAGACCCATGCCAACACATGGCATGCAGTGGGTAGACAGGGTGTACTAGTCTGGGGCCCCAGCGTGACTCTCCCCAATAGATGACCATCTCACAAGAATGTCTTTATGCAGCCTTTTGGGTCTGGGATCCAGAACATTTCAAAAACAAAGTCAGTTTTATATCTGTGAACATTCCTGGGCCACTGCCAGCTCGGAGGCAGCAGGCATGAAAGGCTACGCTCTGAGAGTCTTGCTAATTCAGCATGTTGATAGTCCCGAGACCTTAGCCGTGGGACACCTCGCCTACGCAGCCTAGAGAGACCTTCCAGAAGCCCTGGGCTCTGGCATCACCACCTCTCATGCTGAGAGTGGAGGATTTTACATTTCCACAGGGATGCTGAACACACTCTGCTCAGCCAAGAGCCCTGGGTGAAGCGGAGGTCGTCGACTTTCCCACAGTGTGGGTTCCAGCAAGCCCTCTTCAACCCTTGGCTATGAGTCCCTTCAGGTAGTGCCCCTGCCTTGTGCTTCTACAATTTCTACCTCTAGCAGTTACCTGACTCCCCCCCCCCCCCCCGCCCCGGCTTGGTCACTGTCCCACAGAGCAAATGCCCTGCAAAACTCCTGTGCTTTTACAAAGACACATAACATGTAGACCAGCTAAGTTTGGTTAATTCTCCTCAGCTTTTAGAAACCATCAACTTCACTGGAACATGATGCCATGTTCAGAACTAAAGAAGATCAAGTAAAGTCTCAGTTACATCACTGAATTTCCCACCTTACACTGTGTCTCTCCCTACAACCACAGGATGAGAAAGGCTGAAAGATAGTACAGTCTCCTGACACCTCAAGCACGTGTCAATCTGCTTTTTGGAGGCAGAGGGCCTTCTTCTAACAGGCCTTCTGCCAACTCAAGGCCTTATGGAAGACCAATGAATGGCACAGGCTGTAGTCTCCATTATGATCGATTCCCAGATGCACTTCTGCATATTTCAAGACCTTTTTGGTTGTCATGAATGGACTGCTATCAGGGTGCATCGTGATGAGTAGAAGCCAAGGACACGACAGTGCACAGGACAGCCCCACAGCAAAGACCACCTGACCCACTCTGATAACTGTGGAAGCTGGGACATCCTTTTCTGGGTGAAGATTAAGAAGCTGCTGAGAAGAGACCACATCACATCTGTTCCATCTAGGTCACTGTCAGTAACAAAGACTGTGCAGTAACCATAACTGCAGATTCCTGGGCTACAATGGGCTACTTCTGTTCTGTGTATTCATCAGGTGCTAGGACCCAGAGGATTGCCCTTCCACATATACTCTCCTGACACGATGAATAGGGGCCCAGTCCCTAACTGGCTTTGGCAGCCTAGCAAAAGCACCTTCCATTCCATGCACTTTTATACAAAGATAATCGCACTGGGACATTCAGTGTAGAAAAACAGATTAAGTAGCAAAAACAGGTGTATCTCGGATGCAGCCAGGGCTACAGGTATGGCCATTCTAGAGGCCCTTGCCTTCCTCCCCAACCACCACACCCATTCTGCTTTGCATCTCCAAAGCCAGCAGCAAGAGTACCAGGAGCAGTGCGCAAGATGCATGATGTAGTCTTGGTTCCTTACTGAAGAACACTATTAAGCATCCATGCAGGATCAGGAACAAAAACACCTGGTGTGTTGTGGAGAATTTACTATGTGATGGGTCTAGGCATAAAAAGCCATGACTGCTCCCAGGACCTCAGTCTCAAGGTTTGTGGGTGGCTCTCAGGCTCCCTCTGTGGCCATGTGGCACATTTGTCTGTCTTACATGGCCTCCAGGAGCATGGAAAGAAAAAAAAAAAAAAACTGACTTAACAGTGTGCTTTAGTACTGACATTCAGACCCTTAAGCATTCTATAATGTCAGGGAATACCCTGGCTTTGGACAACCACACCTTCAAACTGTGACAACTACAAATGCCTGCTCTCACTGCCAAATGTCCCCACGGATGCAAAATCAAACCTGTCTGAGATTGGTTGAGCTTAGTGGTTCCTGGTATGAAAAGAACATCCAGAAAATTCCGTCTGTTAAACACAATTCGTTAATCCAGTACACATTCACATCCACACGCTCTTGCCCCAAGTCTAATAATGGCTTCCACTCACACAGCCAGCTGCAGGGATTAGAGGAGGAGGGCAGATCCACTACAGAGGTGGAGCCCCAGGTCATGCCACCAGCAGGCAGCCTGGCTGCTATTGCTTCTTCCTGTCCCACCTGCCTGCTCCCGGAATTCAGAGAAAATTGCAAGAGGAGTGTAGGCCACCTGGCGCTAAGTAGCAGGGTGTGAGCAGATTCTAGTATTACAGTCAGCCCGGAATCATCTGAAAATTGTCTCTGTGTGCACATCTGTGTGTACAGGGTGCCAGGGCTCCCAGCAAGCAGCAGATTAAACTGAAGAACGCAAAGGACCTGCAAACAGCTGTTTAATGAACCAGTGTCCCTTCCTTCCTGTGGTGCCAGGGAGTCCCTGGGGCACTGTGAGGACACAGCCTGTGCTTGACACATTGCTAGTCCCAGAGTGGCCCAGTGGGGAAGAGGATGTGAAAAAAAAAAAAAAAAAACCGCTCAGCAAACTCCAAACAGGTCTCTCCAGCCCTCAGTGCGGCACCAGAAGGACCCTCTAACATCAGTGATGTCAGATCATGAGTGACAAGGCTCAAGAAGACTAAGCAAACACATCTTGGTCATCAGTGAACAAGAATTCAAGGGCTCCCAGCCAAGTCAAGTCAACATGTGGAGGAGCAGGGAGAAATGCAACCCTGGGCCTCAAAGAGCAATGGCTGGAGTCTCCTATGGCAACCCAAGACCATGTGAGAATCATCAGCTAGTCCATGACGGAAGAGGGGACAGAATCTGGAATTCTCAAGAAGCCTCAGAAAGGTAGTTGAACATGGCTTGGGAGTTCCCAGCATGGGAATCAGGTCACCTTCTAGCCTCATGACTCGAAGTCATAACCCCTATGAGCCTCCGTGTTGTTCACTTGCAAAGAATTGCAGGATTCCCAACAAACTATGCAGACATGGGGACCCAGGTAGGAAGGCACAGCTCTGAGACCAAAGTGCACTATGCATAGTGCTCAGCTCTGGCCAAATGGCCACGCCTCACCCCCTTCCCCTTCGGATCTCAGACCCCTCTATGCTGACACTGGGCTGCCTAGTTCTGTCATTTCCTCGGAGCTGCAGCTGCTCTGTGGAAAGCAGCCCTCTGCTTGCCCTCTTGGGCAACCTCTCCTGGGCCGCTTGAATTCCTGTGGGATGAAACAAAAGAGACACCCAGCAAAGATGCATTCGTGAACTGTTCTGGGACTTCAAGGACCCAGTGTCCCAGGAAGAGCGTCCATGGAGACTGGACACCACAGTAAATCCCATAAGTCACTTCCATGACCCCACACCCATTTTTGTGCTCAATGAAGTTCTAGGGAGGGGCATTGCCAACTTCATAGAAAGGCAACAGGAGCCCAGTAAATGTCTCTTATGACTCCCCAAATGTTCCGTGTCTCCATCCTCTAGCCTAGAGAAGGATAGCCAGGCACCTCACTCTGTTGTTGGAGGTAGACAACAGGCTCCAAGAGTCCTTTAGAGAAGCAGAGAAAGGAAAACCAGAGGGGACCGCAGCTGGCTCACCACTCACTGTTATGTCAACAGCTGGCCCAGACTCTACCCTTCAGGTAGCAGTCACAGAAGCATGGGTATTTTTAGCAGCTTGTCCCTTACAGTGCATTCACTGGGTGGGAGTCAGTGTGTGCTACCAATGGTAGCATAGTAACCCTTTAAAGTCACAACCCCAGGGGGATCTGGAGGGCAGTATCACTTCTGTGTGAACCCAGAAAAACTACCTTGAGACATTCCCAAGTTCCCCCACATGACTGTTGGGACATTCCCGTCAGTTCAAAAAGACTCTGAAATCACTCTGTGAAGCCCTTGCCCAGCTCCCTTGGTGTTTTCTGAACTTTTAGGAGCAAAGATTTTGGGAAGGGCAAGGCGGTGGAGCCCTGGGGTGATTTCCTTATGTAATCTACCTCACAAAGAGTGCTGTGGGCTGGCTGGATCCGAGAAAGCTCTACCCTTAGGGGAAGTATAAAATGAGAATGTAAAATCTCAGAGATATTAAAAGGCCAAAAGGCAGTACAATCATCTTTCTTAGAGATTTCCAAAGGGTAGTTCCTCCAGGGGCCTTAGGGCGCCACAGAATTCTAGGCATTGCTCCATATTGGAAAAACGGGACAAGGGTCACAAGGAGAAAGTCACCTGTTGTCAGGCAACCAAAGCTGCATCACCCCTGAGCATCTGTGGGGACTGGAACTTTGGGGTTTTAGATTGAGCCTAGTATATTGTCAAGGGTTCTATCACTAAACTATGTTTCCTGCCATCCTTCTATATTTTTTTCTTCTGAGACAATTTCAGGTTGCTCAGGCTGGCCTTGAACTCGCAATCCTCCTGCCTCAACATCCCAAGTAGCAGGGACTACAGGGCTGCACTACCTGCCCCAACTGAAAGGGGGATTTGTGTATTCAATCAGAACCCCCTGAGCTCTGAGCCCTGAGGCAGGCAGAGTAGCTGGCTGCCTAGAACGTAACAGCAGGAAGCGGGAGTGCCAGGAATGTGCCCACACTGATCTTCCCAAAGTGCTCAGTGGTGTCTTGGCACCAGAGGTCTGGCAGTTAGTGGTTTGGCACATGACTGTCTGAGGGACAAGCCAGTAACGGGAAGTCTGAAGAAGGACATTGGTCGCACTAGAGGAAGTATTCTGTGAATCCGTGGGATGGGTTTAAGCTATGCTGGTGAGGCTGAGACAATTTATTGACATCACACAGACAGTGTTAGCCTAGGACAGAAATGGATCTTCATACAGAGCCCTTTGTCCCTAAGATCAGACTGCATGCTGGCCACCCTAATAAGATCCTTCCCCAAAATGGCTCTGTCTCTTCCACACTTCAGAACAGCCCCTCCAGTCATTCCTGTACAGATGGGCTGGTTTATCTCCCTCACCAGTGGAGATTTCCTTTGGACAGATATGGATAGAGTACTCGATAAGTGCCAGGCCCTGGGAAGGGACATGGGAAAGCAGACAGAAGATAGAACAGTGTGATCCCACAGGCCAAATGAGAATGGGGAAAGCACTCGGCCCAGCTGCCAGCCATGGAGAGGCCATGGAAAAGTCTAGAAGGGCCGAGGCTGGCTAGCTGAAAAAGGTTCAGAGTCATATGTCTCTTAAGAAGTCCTAACATATCGGTATTTGGAGAGGTCTCCTCAAGAACCATCTCAGTAGCAAGAGCTGCTGGAGACAGAAACCATCAAAGAGGGAGGCTGGCCTGCACCCTGTCTTTCTAGGCAGAAAACTGCAAAGTGAAGATTTAAAGGTTTCTTCTGATAGAAGGAAAGGGAGAAGCTATACCAGATGAACCGCAAGCCTCCAGGTTCATAAGCCTTTCTTTCTACCTCCTTGGGTAGGAAAGAGCTAGCCAGACTGATAGCTTGAGAAAGCAGGGGTAGGCGTTTGAGCATAGAGGTCTACTAAACAGAGAGGACAGTAAGAAACCCTTGGTTCAAAGAGCCTGTTTGTGGGCCTGACTCTGTAAGCATGCTCTTATTCTGAGGTGCCAAGACAGACTTCCTCACATTCTCCCTCGGTGCCTGAGCTCCCCTCCACAGCACCCACCCCAGAGAATTCAGCTCCATGCCAGCATCCGAACGTGACCCTCCACCTCTGCAGTCAGCTTCCTGTTGGGCCCCAGTGTCTCGTTCTGCTCTTGTACAAACCGGCTTCTAACAAAACAACTGGAAGCCAAGTTTAGCAGCTTCATCTTCCATGGCGAGAAAAAGCAAGTGAGAAGGGCTAGCCTAGGGTCAGATGTGACTAAGAAGGCCCACAGCCTGCAGTGAGTTCACCAGGTTGACCGACCACCCAATCCCAGAGCTGGTCCCAGAGGATCTATGTGTCCTGAAAGGGACAAGGTTAGAAGTGATTGGGAATGAAACCATTTGTTCCAGATCCACTTACCTGATTCTAGACTGGTGCCCAGCCCAGCCTGTTTTCTAACCTGAGAACTAAGACTGTCTCCTACCTCCATTGTATGAGGCAATATGCTAGACCACGTGGCAATCTACGTAGACAAGAGCTGTGTACAAAGCAACTATTAACTTCTGGACCGAGGGAGCCAAGAAGGCATAGCAGGTTTGCCCTCCTCCTCTCTAGTTGTTCCGTGAAACTTCCACACAGTGCTCCGCATGTGCTGACCACTGGCCTCACTTCACATGGATTCCACAAAGCAAGCTCCACACACGCAGATGGGATTGAGTTATTCTACCTTTACAGAAGAGAAAAACTAAGGTCCAAAGCCTGTGATGCTCTCTCCGTGTTCCGTTCTGCCACCCAGCTTTCTTCAAGCACCTGGATATGGTGTTATGCTAGAACACAAAGGTTTTGAGGGCTGACTCGAAAGGTCCTGTCTGGTTCTCCCACTTTTAGCCGTATGGTTTTATATGAGCCTTTGGTTTTCTCGTCCACTCAATAGGGATGATACAGCCCAGGTAGCATCTCTGTGGAGATTGAAGGTAGCAAAAGAACGCGCTGATGCTCTGTCTATCCTGTCCCAGACTTTCTTCCTGTCCCATACTCAGCCTGCTCTGACTACACCCTCGGTGCCAGTCATTAACGCTGGCTTGCCCCAGAAGGTGCGGGGGGCCTTTGAGGCACACCTTAGATGACTCGTCTGGAGCTAGGTCATAAGGGATGCCCTGCAGCTTTGGGACATCAGAAGAACACATTGCCTTCTTTTTGTTCCCTGCTGGGGCTAGTTCAGGCCACCAGGGGTCAATGCACCCAGGGATCAGTTGGGGGGTGGGTGGGTACTTAACTCAGAAAAACACCAGATAGAGGGACTGTGACCTTGCCTCTTTCTCACTGAACTGACTTTGCTTCCACTTCAGCACCCGATTTAAACACTTTCAAAACAAACAACAAAAACAAAGAAAAGAAAAACATTTAATACTCTGCCTTTCCCTTCTAGTGGCCTCGCCTGAAACTTGGTAAAAAAGAAAAGTTCCTATTCAGATTCTGTAGCATTCAGGCAAAAATCACGTTCAGTCCTAACCAAGAGACTTCTGAGAGGGGACTCTGAACAGAGTCCTGGCTTTGGCTGACCTCAACACAGACTCTGTGTGTCTCTGATCTGAGTTCTCATTTCTAAAGTGGCAAAAAGACAAGAAAGAATGATGTATGAGTTTGAATTTTCTTTTCAAATAGCCCAACCAGTAGCTAGCAATTTCTGGTTTGCCTTCACCAAGAGAAAGCTTACCAGGGCAGGAGACTCTATAATGGACAAAGGAACCAAGCAATACCTCCAGCCATAGGATTGTATCAGATGCCTACCTCCGTCAGGGTAAAAAGCAGATCTCTCCCAGTCGTTTTCAATGTATGTTTGAGCTCTTCCTATGGGCCAGGCTACTGTTGCTGGTATGGTAGAAAAAGTCCTCCTTCCTCAGGTTCCTGGTACTGGCCATGGGGAGACCAAGCACCACCAAGCTAAGAAGGCACTGCTGGGATTAGCTGCCTGACAGCATCTACTGTAGAGACTAACCTGGACCTCTTCCAACCCTTCCTGAAAAGCCTCCCTTACTTCTTTCAGCCCCTACTTGGTACCATTTTGGCCTGGGGCAGGTTGAGCCACACCCATACAACAGTGGTCTGGCCCTTCCCTGCCACTGACCAGAAGGTTGGCAAGTCCCTTGAAGATGCTCTTGGAGGCTTTCCTCGACACCTAGGCTTCTCTCATTCACACATGTGAAATAGATAAATTGCTAGGATTTCTAACAGTAAGAAGCAACCTGAAAGATTTGCCCTGAAACTCACTGCACCCATTGGTTCACTTGGGCTGGTGTAGGAGAACACTGAAGGGGGGGGGGGGGGAGGGGAGAGAGAATTGGCCGACCTGAATTTCTCAGGACTCAAATAAGCTGATCTGCCCAGGAAGTCTGTGAGGGAGAGCTAAAGGCTGTTCTAGGACACGGACCACTGGACTTCTCTCCCCCCCCCCTCCCGCCCTGCTGTCCTCCCACGTTAAAGCCCAAGGGGCGGTGCATGGGGATCCGTGATGACTGCCAGCATGGGCGACAGACAGGGGAAGAAGGAAGGTGGCAGAGTAAGGAAGCCATCCACAAATCCTAGCGTCAGCTACTAATTTGACAGAGGCGGTGACAGCATGTTTCCCCGGAACCTGCTGCAGTCTGCACACCCCTCCTGAATCTCCCCTACAGGCTGAATCAGAGACCGCGATGGGTCTCCCGGGAACGGACGAGCAGTTCCAGCTGCTCTCCGGGCTGGAACAGCAGGGAGAACCGCCTGGGAGAAAGAAAGGAGGTGGGGGGTAGGCGGAGGCGAAAATGACGACACTCGGAGCTACAGCCAACTCCGGGGCTGCCAGATGCCCGCGCGACCCTGGAGGCACAAACCACCTCTCCCGCTCAGCTACAGTGCCAACCCGGTACTACCTAGAGGGCCGCACCCTGCCTGGGCTGCTCTCGCCGCCGACACTCGCTGTGGCGCGTGCAGCACGCGCCGGGACACACCCCGGACTCTCCCCTAGCACACACATGTTCTCTCACACGCACAGCTTGGAGAGCTCCGGGCTCTGCGACTGGATGGGAACCTGGGCTCGGATCACACTGGTTCGAGACCAGGCTCAAGAGTAGTCACACCCTCGCTCCCTTCTCCACAATCCCCGCCAAGTCTGCTCACCCTTACTCATCCCCTGGATACACGCGCTACAGTCGCTCTTTCCCTAGTCATCCCATCACCCATCCACACCCCTTTACACGCGCGAGCGCACACACAAAGTGTCCCCTTGGGCCCAGTGGACAGAGGAGTCAGCTGTGGCTCAGGGTTAACGCCAGGTATTCCTAGGCTTTCCGCCCCAACTTCAACCCTCTAAACCCACTTCCCCAGTTAGAGAGAAAGCGAGACCCAACACGTCTTTTTCTGCCTTATAGTAATCGAAACCCGCTCCAGTGATGCCAGCGATCTCTCCGGCGCTGGCGCCCGCGTCACCGAAGACCACCAGTTGTGGTCTTCGCAAGGGCCACAAAACACGGGCGGGGAGTCCAGTAGCACCCCGAAGACAAGCTTTCCTGAGGGTCCTTGTCTCGTCCCGGAGGAAGAAGGCGTCCGGAGGGCTTACCTAATGAGCAAGCAAGCACGGAAAGGATCCAACAACGAGGTTGGAGGTGCAGCGCCCCGCGGGAGGTGCAGAAAGAGACGAAGATGGGTGAGCAATCTGCCTGCAGCGCGAGAGGGTAGACTGGCAAGGTTTGTTTATGTCCGTGCCGTAGGGCGATTTTATAGGCGCCTGGGCCACGCCCCCGGGCCTCGCCCCTCCCAGACCCTCTGCTCCCAGCGCAGCAGGGGACGGGGACACACCCCTTTTCCCCCTCCCGCCTCGCGCTGCACCCAGGCTGGGCTGGGCGGGGCCGGCTGGAGCCGCCGCCTGTTGCGCAAGCCTTTGCAGGGGCGCGTATGGAGAGACTGCCAGGCCCGGCCTGCGGCTCCCTCCCTGTGATCTCCTCTCGGGACCGCGGCGTGTGCAGCGGACGTGTGTGCACCGAGTGGTAGTGTGTGTTCCCGTGCGTGCTCGTGCGTGTGCATGCGGACTTCCTTGTGTCTCTCTGCGCGACCGCGTGTCCCCCCATAGCCTAGGAGTTTCCTAAGCGTCTTCCTGCGCCACACCCTTCTGGGCGGCACCCCCCACTTCCTCCGGGTCTCCACGTAGTCACTCCGGAGCCCCATTTACAGACTAGACGCCAGACTTTCTCTCCAGGTTCCTTTCAGTGTTGCTTAGCTCCCCTCATTCTTGCTGATCCTGGCGCCCCACAATTCCCTTCCTACTCCTGCTGCTTCAGCCTGCCTGGTCTGCTGTGAACATTCTACAGACTGCCTTTTGTGGTCCCCAGAACTTGCATAGTGTTCGCGTTCCAACCATGGACCTCCCTTCTGTCGTGATGATCTAAAACCTTGCCCTGCTTGCTTGTTACCAGGTTCTCAGCCTTGGCCTACACCTGAGACTCTCCAGGGAGCTTTTCTTAAGCAGGTGGATATCCTGGCTGCACCCCAAAGCGGCTTAGTCAGAGTCGCCGGGAGTGTGCACCAACACTGGGGCTTTGAGAAAAAAACGCTCCTCAATGGGTGCAGCAAGGTGGCTCATCTGGTAAAGACACTTGGCCTGCCAAACCTGAGGACCTACAATCCATGCCCAGAAACCACAAAGTGGAAAGAAAGAACACACTGCCACAAATTTTCCTCGGACCCCACTCTCCCCATCCCTGCTAAATAAATAAATACTGCCCGGGTTAGCTCTGATGTGAAGGCATGTTGAGAAATAATCTCAGGACCCAGCACCAAGAAAACATCATTTTATAGAGAGACTGAGTCACACCTAAGGCCCAGTCCAGCCACCTGCTCAACCTTTATGGTTCAAGTGGTCTTCCCCTCCCCCTCCTACTAAACCTCAAGGCTCAGTACCCACTCTTCTTTTCCCTCCAGTGTGCCTCTAGATACCCTGCCCCTCATTCTCTCGGTCTATGGATATCTAGGAAGCTGCTTTAGGAGCCTAGCCTGTGCTAAGGGGCCAGGGAAGAAGGAAGTAAAAGGGTGCTTTCTCTTGAGAACACAGCAAAATCGAGCCCCAAGATTTCAGTTTCCCAAGACATCCATACAAGATGGCTAAGCTGAGCTTACTCGATCTGTAGTTGTCCTGAGCACCTACTATGTTCAAGAACTGCCTGGCCCCTAAGGCCATGAGAGAGAACACTGACCTCTTTGGGAGCTATCTCGTTTTTTGATTAACAACACTCTTAGACTAAGCAGTCTGTTGCCTCATTAATTAATTTCCCCAGAAATGTTTGTTTCAACAAACATTTATTGAGTACCTACTGTTTGCTACCTGTCAAAGAGTGTGCCAAATTTGAGATGCTGACAGAATTGCCAACTTTTCCAACAAATGTAGCCTCGGTGTAGGGTGGGAGGCGGGAGAGCGGGGGAGAAGGTACTTTGCCAGGAGAAGCCATTTCCTGTCTCTTTGAGGAAGTCTTCCTTCAGGACAGAGCATAGAGAACAACCCAGATCTGCAACTGAAACCCTGCGTATGTTGCCTGTGGGACCTGGGTCTGTGTTGAGGAAGTCAGACCTTCTAGGTAACCTGTAGCCCTGAATTTTCAGCTGGACAAGTTGAACCATTGTAATTCCACCCTTATTTCCAGCCCTCAGGAGGCTGCAGGAGGATTGCCAAGACCAGCATGGGCTATGTAGGAAGGAAAACCCTGTCTCAAACCAACAGAAAGGAAACCAGGTCAGGAGGGTAGAAGAGAGAAAGGCAGAGAGAAGAAGACGACTTTGACCTTTGGTGCAGAATTTATAGAGCAGTAGCCTTCTAAACGCACATCCAAGTTCTGAGTGAGGTCCACTTGAAACTCCACCTACCCTAAGTTGCCATAAGCCAAAACAGAGATGTTTCCCTTCCTGATACAACTGAATGTCCCGTTGAGTACGGGTGGAGCAAATTCGCGTGGCTATAACACCTATGAATAGGTAAGAGACTGCCTTAGTGAAACTCTGAATGCATACCCCAGATGGAAGATGCTTGCTCTCAACAGAGGTCACACACCCAGGGGGGAGCTGAGCCCCGCCTGAACACCCACCTCCCCAGCCCATGCCAGCTGAGGCAGCAGAGTCTGTTGAGCTGAATGTGGCTGTGACTGCATTGAGCTGTTAGAATAATTCCTCTTTCTCTCTGGTCAGCAATAGAATTGGATTTGCTTAGCAAATACGCACAGGCTGCCAACCCTGCACAGGGTGAGATTAGATTTTCTAGACTAATGTGCGCTGGAAATTTCTATTCTGCAACACCTTAGATCTCTAAATGGCCACAGGACACAACCTCCTTTCCTGTAGACTGTGGATACTGGGGATTGAGAGAGACCTCAGAGTTAGCTGGTCTCATGGAGAAGAATATGGAGATCTGTGGTATCTTGTATACCTGCATTTCTATCTTGGGGTCCTCAGAAATTACCCCATTTTCCATGGCAAAGAGCTATGGGCTGCTGAGAAATCTATGAAAGACAACTGGCTTCACACTGGGAAAAACAGAAGCTGTTCTCCAAGTACAGAAAGAAGTGGCATTTGGTTCACTAGAAAGGTAATGTCCCCTGGCTCCTGGCTTACAGGAACTTGCTAAAACTGCCAAAAACTATGTCTCATAAGCTGAGGGAAATAAAGCCACAGAGTTTATTCTCCCTCAGTTCCAGAAAACAGAGGACAGCATCAGGGCACACAATGGTATCTATTCCTTGGGAAGCTTGATCTGGTCTTGTCTGTGATCTGATGTTACTAAAGGTCCTTGGTTTCCCTTGGCTTGTAGGGACATTACAAGTTATCCTTCCCTCTGACTTTGGGCTTTCTCTTCTTACGTGTTTTTCCACAATGACCTCTATGGTAGTTATGTAATGATTCTTGCAATGTGTGTATATGTGCATATATACGATGTGTGCAGGTATGTCTACCACCATGAGTGTGTGCTCATGGGCACAAGTGCCTGAGAAGCTAGAAGAGAATATAGGATGGAATGGCTTGACTTGGATCTCTCCAGTCCCAGAGGACACCTTAGTGGAGACAATTGTCTCCTTTCATCTTTTTGTCGATTCTAGAAATTCAACTCAGGTTGTCAAGCTTACATTATTGAGTGGTATCTGCCTTTATCCACTGAGCCAGCTTGCTGGCCCTATCTATGGCGGCTAGTTCTGATTTTTTTCACTCTGCTGAATAGCAAACTGCCAAATAGATAGCCTCTGAGTCTGTCTGTGAGATATTTTGAAATTATTTGACAAGAGACTCTTCCCAAGTTTGGCTTGCTTCTTGTTTCTTGCTGGCCAGCGAGCTGGTCCCGCTGTTTCTGTTCCTGCTAGCTTTCACTGAAGCTGGAAGTCAGCTTCTTAGGTATTCCAGTGCAGCCTGCAGAGCAGAGCTCACCCGGAGTCCTACATGCCTCATCAACAGACTAGAACGTGTGGGTGAGGCATCCAGCTGGGTAGACTGGGTACCTTCTGAGTTCTCAGCCCCTCCAGCAGGCAGCCAGCCATTTTGTAATGCTTATTTAATCAGTCTGCTCCTCTATACTAATGCAAACCCATTTTAACTAATCATCAGAAAACAAAAACCAAACCACACACACACACACACACACACACACACACACACACACACACACACACTCGGACTGTTTCCCAATGAAGTACTGTTTGCAAAGTCTGGGAAGGAATACCTTTGGAGGTTACTGTTCAACTCATCATATGGTTAACGTGAGTTTAGCAAGAGGATTCCAGGGAGACCTGCTCGGTAGTCTGCTCAGGTAACCTTGAGGTGGTCATAGCCTATGGCCAGCTATCACTCAAAAAATAATAACTTGTGCCTCATATAAGCTTCCTGGCTCTTGTTTTCTGTCAAGACTGACACCCTGTCCCCTTCTGGGGCAATGGGGCCACCCCTAGAAACCCAACTGTTACTCTCCCCTGCTACTCACTTAACTTCTCTAGACACTAAGTTACCATTTTCTTTGCAAATATCTTCTTCATTACAGCCCTGTCCCCCTAACAAGCTGTTGCTCCACCCACACCTTCCTCCAGCCACATGTCCCTCGCTCACTCCCCTATCCACACCTGAAGTCAAGAATTCCCTACTTCCTGCCCCTCCCTCCTTGAAGTGAGACATATGAGCATGACATGGTAGGTGAAAGGTGACTGGAAATGACCCACCTTCTAGGTAGGAAAGGTCATAGCCACCCTCTGAGTGCTGAGACTACACTCTTCCACTCTCTTTACTTCCTCCTCTGCCACCAAGGCCAGCAAGAGTTCAGATGTTAAGGTGTCTGCCCCTGGGATCCCAGCTCAGAGGGAAGAATCTTGAAGCAGAGCCCCAGCCCACACAAAATAGACATGCCAGGTGGTGTCTTCTTCTGGTGACTCAGACAAAGACAGGGACAAGAGAACTTTTAGCTGTGCATGGTGCCTCAGAACTGAAATCCCAGCACTGGGAAAGCTGAGGTGGGAGGACTGTTGTGAGCTCGAGGCTAGCCTGGTCTATTTGGTAAAATCCTACGATCTTCCTCTTCCTCTTCTTCCTTCTTCTTTTTCTCTTCCTCCTCTTCTTCCTCCTCTCCCTCCTCCTCCTCTTCTTCTTCTCCTTCATTAATTATATATCCACTTTACATCCTGATTACAGCTCCCCTCCTCTACTCCCAGTTCCACCCTCATAAATCCCTCCCCCTAGCACCCTGTCTCCTTCTCCTCAGAGAAGGGGAAGCTCTTCATGGGTACCAACCAGCCCTGACACATCAAATTTCAGGAAGACTAAGCACATACTCTCCCACTGAGGACAGACAAGGCAGTCCAGCTAGGAGAGGGGATCCAGAGACAGTCCTATATATATTATATTATATTATATTATATTATATTATATTATATTATATTCCTATAGCCTTAGCTGACCCTATCTGACCTATTAATCTTTCTCCAGAGCTCAAAGCATCATGAGGGTTCCCCCAGCAAACCTCCATCTATCGCTATCAATAAGACTTTTATTTAATCCGACACCTGTCTATTGATAATTTACAACGCACCATGCTCAGTATAGGTTGCTTAGAATAACGGGATTAGCAAACATATGTATTTCTTGCCCTTATGAGAGCCATATGAAACCATGGCATGGCTATCAGAAAAGCAATTGCTGTGAATCTTTTGAGGTAAGACTCCAATGCCTTAGGCAAAACGAGCCAAGCATTGATCCTCCCATGGAGATGGAAGGAAAGACTTCTGGAAAGCAACACCTGAAACAGAAGCTGGATAAAAACAGGTGGCTATGGCCTTACCACTTCTGATCCCGTCAGGGCTCAAAGTCATTATGTCTTCTTATTAATTACAATTCTTTAGTGCACAATTCACTTGAGTGTAATTTTAAATGTCCTGGGATGGGGGGAGGAGGGGGGAGTTGTTGTTGTTTATCAGTCTTGTTCTCAGCAGTAAAGTCAGGGTTGGATCTTTCTAAGCCTCTGTCTCTGTAGGAGTCTCTCAGTCTCAGATTCTCTTTACTTGGTATTGCCTTTGTTCTCAGGCACAAACTTCACTGATTAAATTACTCTTACTTTCGGTGATTCAAAATCACTTAGAGACTTCTCTATTGCTTATGAAGGTAGAGCCCCAGGCTTTGCGAGCTCAGAGGAACCTGCTTTTTAGCTTGACACCCACTTATCCAGAGCTTGCTGGCTTTATGCTCTTCCTACCTTCCTGGCCTGGCTCCTCCTCCAACAACTGTTCCTTCTATCTGAGCATGACTGCCTGCCCCCAGCCAGGCGTGGCAGTAACTTTACACCTCTGCCTTATGCCTCTATAGGGTGGAGCTTGCTCTTGAACAGAGTGGCTCCTCCACCCTGGAAATGTGTCAACATATGTGAGGTGAGCATTCAGTGATGTGGGTTACTAATGGATCGTGGGGCGGGGGGAGGGGGCGGGGATGCAGGGACAGACCAGACGGAAAGAAAAAGGAAGAAAGGGTAAAAGAAGAGAGAGAGAGAATGGGAAGAAAATAATAGAAGGAGTAGGGAAGGAGAAAGGAAGGAGGGAAAGAAAGAAGGAAGGAGAAGGGAAAATAAAAGGATGAGAAGGGGAAAGGAAAAGAGAGAAGGAAGAAAGGAAGGAAGGGAAGGTGGTGGGGTGGTGCTCTTGAGTCTCCTAATACCTACAATTGGCTTAGTGCTCCCCTTGGTCATCCAGGCTCCTAGGGCACTGAGGCTCCTTGGCACTTCCCAAGCTTCAGCCTGTTCTTTGCCTCCAAGGTGGGCTTTACTGTATGCTCCTAGAGTCACATGAGCAAATGCATGTCTTCTTAAGCATGGTTTAGCCTACCCTGACTCATCTCCCACCTGGCTCCAGAGGCAAGGTTACCTGCTCACTCGCCTCTGGGGCCTGGCTCAAGAAACACAAAAGGATTTCACAGCAAACCATAAAACACAACTCCCCAACCTGATCACAAGGCAAATGTCACCTGGCCGCTTGCCTCCAGGTAAAGCCCATATCAGGTAGACCTGTCCTTTGCTAGATTAGGTAGTAAATTTCCATCTTGGTCAGTAGGCATCCTGTCTGATGTTCTTAGAACTGAAGAGTCTGGTGTCTTCCTACTTTCTTTTTTCCTTACAGTGTCTTCATTCTATTTTATTTTATTTTATTTTATTTTATTTTATTTTATTTTATTTTATCTTATTTTATTTTGTCTATCTTTGTGTATGTCCCTGTGAATGTGGCTAGTAAGCACCAGGGTCTGCCTGTCTCTGCTTCCCAGCACATGACACTATACCCAGATTTTTTTTTTTAAGTGTGACTTCTGGGGATCAAACTCAGATCCTATGCTTGCAAGGCAAAGGCTTCAGTGACTGAGCTATCCCTCCAGCATACCTTGCCATGCTTTCTGAAGCTCCGTGTGAATGGTTGTTAGGGTCACTATTGCCAGGAGCCTCCTAAGCCCCAGCTCAACATCTTCCTCACACAGGGATGGTGATACTTACCTTACCAGGGAATTCAGGCAGTGTATGCTTTTGACTACAGACAAAGAGAAGAGGGTTCTGTACAAATTGTCCATACTGAGCAATAAAAGCAAAGTACCTACTCTGTCAGCCACATGTGAAATTCGGCTGACATTCTGTGTCCAGGACATGGTGCTGAGGCCCATGGCAACCCTGAACCTAGGCAAAAATTGAAGTGACCAGAGGAGAAACCATGAAGCCTTTATCTCAAAACCCAACAGAAATGTACTAGAGTGGGTGGAGAGGCTCAGTTGTCTTCTCTGTAAGTTCTGGGTAGCCTCTCTGCTGGTAGTCCATTGTGAAGACATAGACACTTCTCTAAGATGACCAGGGCTTTTGTGTGATCTCTCTGCCAGGGAAATGGTACAGCGACCAGAGGGATCACAGTTTCTAAGCATCCATTTGGGGATGTAATCAGGTGAGTGACCCAAATAGCAAAATTCAACCAACAATCTTGTTGATGGCAGTGGGAGCCAAGCCACTGGCCACCAAGAAGAAAAAAATGTGGGTGCCAGGCACTGCCTTCCCATGTCCTGCTAGGGCCATGCCCAAGGGAGGAGGGCCTCATCTGCCTAGAACACATGACTGTCCCTACTTTATTGCAGGTCTAAGCTCATATTTGTACAGGCAGAAAGTGACTTTGCCTTTAGCACACAGAATGTCAATAGAGCATGCCTTAATCTAGTGTCCCATAAACCAGGAAGCACAAAAAAAAAAAAAAAAAAAAAAAAAAAAAGTGGTAAGTTCATCTTAACAGGTTTAAGGGTTCTAGAAGGAAATGTTTTGTGTACAGTTATCAGCAAATACTACATACATACTTTTACACATATACATATGTGCATGAATGTAAGCCTATACTCATACACAAATGCAGTGTACACATTCATACATTTGAAAAATAAACCACAACAAAATATAAAACATAAAACACACTGTAAAATATGAAACAAACCCTCATGCAGCAATAATCTTTATTAAATTTTTGAGTTTCTCTTTCAAGAGATTGTCTTATGCCTTTGCATGTGTGTTTGTGAGTAAATTTATTACACTTTTATAATATTTTAATTACTTCTTAGAGAAGTAATTAAATCTTAACGCAACTTAACCATATTCACCCCCAACTCCTCCAGACAAACATCTAATTGAGTAGATTTTTATTTTTTTATTGAGACAGAAACTCATGCAACTGAGGGTAGCCTTGAACTTTGTATCCTTTTGGGTGTAAGTGTCCTGTGCTGAGATTGCAGGCATGTAATCCTGCACCCCAAATTTATGCAGTGCTGGGATCAAACCCAGGGGTTTGTGTGTGAAAAGCTCTCTCATATATATATATATATATATATATATATATATATATATATATAGTAACTGCCCCCCCCGTAACCACACATGAAGAACACATTTATATTTAACAAATCTTACCCACACATTCTTTCTACCTGTTATAAAATAGTCCATATATAGAACAAAAACAAAATGCATCACACTTAGGTGTAATGAGAGATTTAGGTGCGAAACATCCAGGATACAGCACCCTCTTGGGGGAGAGATAAGACAGTAAATCCACCTGCTTCCACACTGTTGGCAGACACTGTCAGAACCTTGAGACCTCCCTAAAGACACACAGAGTCTGTCCATCCCATGGATGATAGGTCACAGCTCAATCCATGTCTCTTGCCATCAGACCCATCCTACTCCTTAGACCTTTGGTTGGTTTTGGGTCTGTGCTGGCAGACCTAGCCCTGTGTGCCTTCACAGACATTTCCAAAAAGTAACTAGTAACCTCTTGAGGTAGAATCATAAAAAGAGAATCTCTGGGCCGAAGCTTCTATATAACTTTTGAGACATTGTTGAACACAGGCTTCCAAAAGCCCTCAGAGGGATAGGCCTGCCAGCTGCTGTGTCCCTGTCTCCACCCAGGTGCCTGCTTGCTTGAGAGGGGAAAGCTAGAATCTGCCTTTGGACTCAGTGCACTTAATTCTTTGCTGGAGAAGTTCAATGGGGATACTTACTTACTTCATGTGTTTATAGTTGACCCTCATGGCTCACAAATGAGAGGCCCTGCTACCAAGTCATTCAATCTCAAGAGCTGCTCCTATCTCTGTGAACCAACGCCCTATTCCATGCCTCTTCCCAGTCCACACATGGAAGCTATTACCCAGATGGGAGATTAGACAGGACTTAGACATCAAGTCACTGATTCGGCCAGTGAGGAGCTGTGGAAATGGGCCACACTGCTCCCTTCTCCGAACAAACAAGGGGCTAGCCAAGGAGGAAATCATCAAAGTAGGTAATAATTATGGCCTTAGCTGTTACTAATAAACCAGAACTCATTAATAAACCAGTACCTGTGTCAGATCTAGTGGCTGCTGGATGCAGTATTAGGGAGCCGGGATGCTGTGCTGCTGACTTCTGCAAGCACCCGATGATACAAGAACTGTAGTCCTCAGACATAAGGGAACAGGCTGAGAGGGGATAGGTAGGTGATTTGCAGGAGGCCTCCTAGCTAATTTCTAGAACCTGCTTTCTGGGAAGATAGTTATCATCAGCATCTCTAACTGTCATTTGGAATGATTGTCACTAAATAGCATCTAGAATGTTTTCCCAGAAAGTTCTCAGATAATCTTGCTCTACCCCACCCCACCTTCAGTGTCCTTATTAGTTAGCACAAACATCTAGAACTGGAGGACTGTTCCTCATTAGAAGGCCTCTCCCATGCTCAGGCACAATTTAGCCAGCTCCCCAAGACAAGATGCTGCTTGTCTCTCCTTTGGTCACTCTGTTCATTAAGCCTCTGGGCTCACCCCGGCTCCTACACTCAGCCCTAGTGTCCTCAGGACAGTTCCCTCTTGGATGGGAACCCAGGTCTAAGCTAAAGGGCTTTCAGGAGCAAAAGATGCATGGAATTGCCATAACTAAATGTCTGCCAGGGACTCCAAACACTTAACACACACAGGAAGCAGCCTGACCACCAAGGAAGAATTGCAACAGCACCCTTACTTAGATAGGGAAGCTAAGCTACAGACAGCGTAGGTCTTGGACTACCAGAGGTTCTGTGGTATAAAAATAGTTTATATAACACACAGTACCTAGGAAGCTATAAGCTGTCTGCATGTTGCCATTGTAATCTTTACACCTTTCCAAGAAGCAAATTTCCTTTTGTTTGTTTGTTTGTTTGTTTGTTTTTGTTTGTTTAATCATCCCTACTTTATGAATGGAAATTCCAGGGCTGGGGGTAAAAAAGTCATTTGCTCAGGAAGTCCCAGATAGTAAGTAAAGCTGGAATTAGAAGCCAGGCATTCTGCAAGCTACCTGCCAAACGTGTCATATGCTCCTCCAACCCCATACTCTTGTCACCAAATCCTCAAGTGTGCAGGTGACTCTGAGCACGTTCTTGTAGGCAGTGTTGGTGGGTGGGAACAACCTTGAAGCCTATACTCTCTCTGCCACTGGAGGAACCTGACACCCACAGAGCGTACACCTGGCCCCAGGTGAAAGGTCTTATGACTAAATCTGGTCCTACCAGTACTCAGGCTGCTCCTCCCTCCTTCCTGGCCCCCAGGCAGCTGTGGGCCTGGATTCTGAAGGAGTGATACAGGCTTAATCATCAGGTGACTAACCCTGGTAGACTTCTTTGAGCTGCTTATTAATAGAATGGAGTTGTGTGTGCTCGGGGATCGTCTGGCTGTTTGGGAAGTAAAGCTGGCTCACTACCCAAATTTATGTTAGCTGGATAAATCAGGCTTTGAGCCATCCCCCTTGGTCCTTTTCCAGTGGAAGACTTGACATGACACCCTCAGAATACCTCACTTCCACAGCAAATCAACGATTTCACCTGCCCCTTCCTGCTGAATGATTTCATCAGTTCCCAGGCAGCTGAAGCTTCTAAAGGAGCCATTGAGTCCAAAGCCTAGGAGCCCCTGACCATACTGTCCACGTAGGTAGACTTCAGTTATATTGTCTTTGTAATGGATAGACCAAAAGAAAAATTGCCACAAAGTGCATCATCAGCCATCAGTAATGGGTGTGAGTTGGTGGCTGTCAGGCTGGAGCTGCTGCCGCAGGCCCCTGAGAACCCTGTTCTTTTACTTATTTATTTATTTTTACTTCGGTTTTTTTTTTTTTTTTTGAGATTATAATATAAAGACATCATCTCCCCCTTTCCTTTCCTCTCTCCAAATATTTAAATACAGCCCTCCTTGCGCTCTTTCAAATTCATAGCCTCTTTTTTGTCTTATCATTAATTCTTATCACATGTATACATATATACATATATGTTCCTAAAGACAACCTCAGTCTGCATAATATTACTTGTCATATATTTTCAGGGATAGACATTTAGCACTGGATAACAATTGGTGTGCTCTTCCCTGGGGAAGACTGTTTCTCTTGCTCTCAGCATTTCTTGGCTGCCTGTAGTTCTTCGGGTAGGGCTGAGGCCTCGTGGGTTTTCTCCTTGCCACTTGAGCAAGTCTGTTGTGCTTTATGAGCTGGTGTTTAGGCAGTCAATCATGTTGGTGAGGTTCTATGAGTGTCGCTTCTTGACACTGTTAGGAGACACAATCCCCCTGCACGCTTCCTGGCCCTCAGGCACTTACAGTCTCTCCTCCCCTTCACCTTTTAATGTGAATGCCTTTTCTTGGTGTCTCCTATGTCCCTCAGTGAAGGTCAATAACAGATCTCTGAGGGATGATGACGCAGTGCCGTGTTCAACAGTGGAGATCATCGTATTTTTAGTAGAATCTTTGAGAAGAGACCTCCACCCAAAGATTAGAGTTACAGAGCCCCAACCAAGACACAGCCCTTGCTGGCTTTTGTTTCAGTAAAACCAGAGGCATGAAAGATTTGTGCCAAGAATACCAGAATAGAAGGAAGGAAAAGGAAAGCGGAGACAGAACCACCCTGTTCTGGGATGGGGCAGGTCCCCAGGTGCTATGAACAGCTGGGTCATTTTCCCTTCCACAGCAAAGTAGAAGAGGCTTGCTATGTCCCTGGGCCCCTCTCCTTGTCTCCTGAGACCCCCAGGAAGCACCCTTGAGGATCCTTGGATACTTCCTTCCCTGTTGCATAGTCCTGGGTCCTTAAACACGAGCAGGAGAGCTGGAGTGCGCCTCTGTGACTCAGACAGAATTTGCCACGGAGACAGCAAAACGTGGACACAAATCCACACCAACTTCAAGGAAACAAAGAAATGGAGGTTGTCTGATTGTGCCTTTTGTTGATGAAGGTGGTGGTAGTATAATTCTGGAGCCTGGGTAATTTATGAAACAAAAAGATTATCTTGGCTCAGAATTCTGGAGGCTTTGGGAGTAAGGGGGGGGGCATAAACAGTGCCTGCATCTGGGTAGAGACTGGTGCTGCCTTGATCTGTGGGTACACAGACATAGAAGAGTGTACCCTGCTTCCTACAAAATGCCAGTAATTCATTCTTAAGGTTCTGTTTTGAGATGGTGCAAGTCTTTGGCTGCTATGAGTAGCTGAGATCCGCCTCAATTCCATGATAGAGGACTTGAGGGTAACTCTGGGTCCTTGGGAGGGGAAGGTACCAGACAAAGCATCTCTCACTAGGCTCCTCGTCAAACATTGTATTCAATACTGAAGACTAGGCATAGGCTTGCATGATATAAGCCACTCACACTATAGCAGACAGTTTTTAAACATCAGGCTTGGAGGCCTGAGTTTCGCATCCCCCACACCTGTAACAGTGCTCTTCACCCCTGTATAAGACAACCACCAATACATGAGGTCCACAAAGACAGGGGAGACTTAAGAATGTATGTGCTGCAGGAGGGAATATTGTTCTTCATGGCTCTACATGAGCTGCCTCATGCAACAGCCAGCTGCCATGTGCTTACCTCAGATAAAATGAAAAGAGGGGTCATATGGCCCCATAGTCCAGGTATCCCCTGGCTGCTGGTCTAGTCAAAACACATTGCCGTCATCAAAGAAAAGTTCTACAAATTTACTGATTCAAAGGCCCAGAGAATTCTAACTAGAATGACTGAGAGCAATTTCTTAGTAAGGTCTTCAGGATAGGGAGGCGGATCCGAACAAAATACTCTATTCTATTAGACAAAGGTGAAAGTCAGCTCCTGTTTTCAGGGGCAGTTTTATTTCCAACAGTTTGGGTTGAAGAAGAAGCCTAAAGAAAATGAGGTTGGGTAAACGTTACATGAGGGAAGAAAAGTCTGTGTAAATCATTTCCTGGAGTAGGAGGTCTAGGCCACTGTGTTCTCAGAGATTGTTCCTTCCACAGGGACATTATTATGGGTGGAGTCTCTACTGTCCAGGTATCTCTGAAGACTTTTTGGAACAACATCCCATGGTCAGTTCACTTTCTGTTCTAAGGTCTGCTGTACCTAAACAAGGCTCTTGGAGAAAAGCCTGCTGGTCAGGAGAATGTGCCTACATCCTCAGCCTGCATGCTTGTTAACTCTGTCAGCTTGAGTCACCAGCCTAGAGTCACCTGAGACTGTTTATATTGTGTTGACTTGTGGGCACGTCTGGGAGGAAGTATCTTAACTAAATTCATTGATGTGATATAGGAAGACCTAGTCCACTATGGGAGGCCTCACTCCCTAGACAGAAGGTCCTAAACCTCTAGAAAAGTGGAGAAATTGAGCTGAGCATAAGCAAACAAGGAAGCAACACAGAAATGAACTGTGTCCATTTCTCTCTGCTCTTGACTGTGGATGTTATGAACAGCTGTCTCGGGCTTCTGCAGCTGTGGCTTCTCAGAGATACAGAAGTGGTGCTGTGACCTGGAAGAGTGAGTTAAAAGAAACTCTTCCCTAAGCTGTTTGTTGTCAGGATTTTTTTTTTTTTTTTTTTTTTTTTTTTTTTAATATGGCAGCAGAATGTAACTGTTAGGCTGCATCCCATAGAAACTTAGTAAATGTTGGCTTGAAATGGCTGCCTATGGCTTCCATCACGGCTCACTGCAAAACCCCATCTTCTCTAGGAACTCCCAGCTTTGGACACAATCCGTTCCACGGTTTCCAGATGGTCCTCTTAGCAGACTAGTGGCAAGAAGCTGACAATAGAGCAGTCCAGAGCTGAGCAGAATTCCACAGCTGGCTTTGTAGTTATAAATCAGGGAGCTGTGTGATCAATGACCAGAAATGAAGAAGGGAGGATTTAGGTAGAAAATTAATACCCTATACAGACCAAGAAAAGACCCATGTTGGGATTTGGAGTGGAAAGACCTTTGTGTCCTAAAGTTTTTCTTACCAGTATCTGAAAATGGTGGGGAAGGTGACTGCAGAATAATCGGCATGGGCCTTTAATCAGGATACTGAGAATCCTGTGTCAAGTGCAAGAAAAGCCTTTTAGAGAGCACTCCTATAGTTCAGAGTAAAAAGGAGCCCAGGCCCTGAGGGGAGCTGGACCCTGGTGGGTAGGCTGACCCTGAAAGATCAGAAGGTCACCTGGTTTAGAGGTAGATCTCTTTCTAAACAATACCCAGCCTCAGTGTGCTGTGGTCTCAACCTCAGAAACAACTCATCTGCTTCTCTGGGTACAGGCTCTGAGTGCCTTACCAGCTGAGCACCACAGGTAGCTAGCTGCCAGCTCCTTGGGCAGGGCCAGTACTGTGCACTGGCTTGCCTGTGTGTTCCCTCACGTCCCCCTCGTCTGCCTCGTTCCCCACACAGTCTGCACAGCCTCCTGACATGCATATAACCTCTGGCCTGAAGCCAGGAGCTTCTGGTTTGGCTGCCTGCTGGGCGGGTTGACTGTTAGCATCCCTGCCCCCACCCTCAAAAGAAACCTGTCATTTCCGCACAGAAGCATCCACTAACAGTTTAGTTCTGGTTTTAAACATTTGTAGTTCAAGGGCCTGGGTAGCTAGTTCGGTCAGAAAAGTACTTGTAGGAGCGTGGTTGCCCATGCTTGTAATCCCAGCACTGAGAAGGTAGAAACAGGCAGATCCCTGGGACTCACTGACTTGATGAGCCCAGGCCAATAAAAGAGAAACTGTGTCTCAACAAACAAGGTGCATGGTATCTGATAAACAATACCTGATGTTTTCCTCTGGCCTCCACATGCACATGCACATACATGCAAACACACACACACAGAGAGAGAGAGAGAGAGAGAGAGAGAGAGAGAGAGAGAGAGAGAGAGAGAGAGAGGCGAGAGAGATGAATACACACATAGACACACAGCTTACTCTACTATGCAGGGATTTTAGCCCGATCTCTTCCATTGAACACTGAAGCAGCCTTCATTCACTCGTTATTCATTCAGTCAAGCAAGACAATTCTCCAATGGGGTCCACTACTATGAGCAAAGTATTCTTACCCTACCAAATACCAGAGAAAGGGACTACAGGGTGGGACTTGAGTGGATCAGGATGCCAAGCTGGGTGCTATCAATTGGCATAATCATAGTGTGTGACCACTGTAGTGGTCTCTTTTGGGTATCTTTGGAAACACTGAAATATTGTAAGAATATGTTTTTGTTTAAATCATATTCTTATATGGATATGAATTAAGGGATATGGGGTTGCTTCGGATCATCCACGGCAGCAAACTATGATTTGCCTTATGCTCTAGTAGGGGCAGGATTTTGCCAGCAGCAGATAGTTTCTGTGACTGTGTGACATTTGGAATTCTGGGGACTTTTCAGAGAATATATAAATGCTAGAGCCCTGATATATGTGTTGCTGGTTAGTGGTTGGTTACTGTCTTGTTGAGATTTGTCAAGTACTTGTGTGAGAAGAAGAAGAGGAGGAGGAGGAAGAGGAGGAAGAACTTAGATATCCTGACAGCTAAGATCAAACTTTCCCCCCAAGGAACTAGATGCCCCTAATCAGTAGGAAGTAGCCTAATGATAACACCACCCCCTTTCCCCTCTATCTTATTTCTCTCCTATCAAGTGGAGGATGAAAGGGTAGAATAAGGGTAGAAGAAAGAAGAACCCAGAAAGTAGCCAAAAGTCCAGCTACAGCCTACAGAGGCTAGACCCTGTACCAAAACCTTCCATACCGGAGTCTAAGAACAGTCTGAGAAGGGTGATATTGTTACGATTCTGATTGTACACCAGAAAAGTGTCACACCGCTTGTCAGCTCCTAGGGCAAGGTTTACTAAGTATTTCCAGTAGTGGCTTAATCCTCAGAATGTATTTTCTGCAGTTCTTAAGGTTAGAGTGCAAGCTTAAGGCTTCAGCAGTGCTGGTACCTCTTGAGGCTTAAGGATAGCCCTCACTTCTTGAATCTTCAAATGTCTTTGCTCTGTACGTGACAGTATCCAAATGTCACCCTTTATATAGCCCAATCCTATTAGATTAGCTCACCCCACTAACTTCATTTTAACAGGATTTACTTTTGAAATAGCCCCCAAGCAGTCACAGACTGAGATCCTGGGAATTAGACTTCATCACATGAATTTAAGGGACACAGTTCAGCTTATATCACAGAGAGCAGAAGGTAGAGCCCAGATTTCAATCCAGGTTGGAGCCCCCAATGTCCATGTCACAGAGAGTTCCTCCACAGGGTAACAGAGTCACAGAGGTCTGTGACCCTGGACCTAGAGAAGGGTGCCTGTGCTGGCTAGTTTTTATGTCAACTGGACACAAACTAGAAATGATTTTGGAAGAAGGAACCCCAACTGAGAAATTTTTTCCACCAAATTGTCCTATTGGAAAGCCTATAGTGCACTTTCATGCTTGGTAATTGATGTGGGAGGTCCTAGCACACTGTGAATGATACTACTCCTGAACGAGTGGTCCTCAGAACTAGAAGGAAGCAGACTGAGTAAGCCATGAACAGATAGCAAGTAAACAGCATCTTTCATGGTCTCTGCATCAGTTCCTGACTCCATGTACCTGCCTTAAGTTCCTGCCCTGAGCTCCCTGGATGATGAACTATAAACTACAAGATGCAATAAACCAAGTTGATTTCTCCCCCAAGTTGATTTTGGTCTTGATATTTCATTACAGCAATAGAAACCCCAAGACAGTAAGTAGTCAAAGCAAAGGCTGCCAGGAGTTGTAGGTTTCTGTGAATAGTGGTGCCCCTCAGAGTTCCCCAACACCCCCCCCCATGTCTGAGTATTTGAAACTCCCATGCTGTGATGCTCAAATTGATATCTTGGTATCTTTTTTCATGATCAAGGAGGTCAGTGACCTTCCACTCTGCTCCTTAGCAGCAGAAAAGCAGACAAGATGTTTAAAAGACAAGGTTCTTTTCCACCCAAACCTGGTAGCCACTTCCCCAGGGACTCTGAGGCCCAACTATGGTCAATAACTGTTATCTCTAAGAGGAAGAACAGATGGCACCTCTTCCCTTTCCTTAGGGCTCAGAGACATCCTGATAAGGTCTAGCTGAGCATCCTACTGGCGAGCATGTCTATAACAGAGTCCCAATGCTGTGACGGCCAGCCCTAGGCTTCTTGAGGAGTTGTGGACCACCAAAGCTACAAAACCAGTGCTCATTCAGGACAGAAGCTGGTCACTCTGGATTCCAGGCCGGGGACCCAGAAGAGTAAAGGTAAGTCCTTCACGTAGATTTGTTTTAAGAATAATGAGTACATTCGTAAAAATGGGCTGATGAATTCCTAGCATAAGCCCATGTTTTGGGATCCATATCACATAGGAAAAAGTCACTAACCTCCATTCATTCTCCTGCCCCTGGAGACATTTGACTTTTAAGCTCATGTGAAGCTAAAATAAACATGCTTCTTGGTTCCCTTACAATGTGGGTATGTTTTGACTAATTAATTAGAAATGGTTGAAGGCTTCTAGGAAATATACTTAAAGGAAAAGAATGCATCTATTAATCCACTTCCTGCTTAATTCTGGCAAAGATAGGCTGCATTGGCTGGAGCCTTCATAGCCATAACAGACCGTGAAGTGATTTTAGGTAGCAAATCAGTACAACAGAAGGCAGCAGAGAGGGAATCTAGGTCCTTGGTCTGATGAGGCACACAGCCATCATGGGCAGCTCCTCTTGGCATATGAAACACAGGAAAGGAGTAATTTCCATATAGTTTAAACTGCTGTTATTTTGGAGTTGTTTCTGTAAAGTGCAGTTTTATAACCTGAAGTCTTCTGGGGAATTAGCATGGCTTCCAAGTGGCATGGGAGCCAAATAGCCATGGGCTCAGACTAGGTGCATGCGTGTTCTTGCTATGGTGTGTCTTCTTTTTCTCTTTTTTTCCTCTGCTCTTGCTGAGCTAGCCAGGCAGTCTCCCTGGGATTCCTGGCTGCGGCTCTGGGACGAGGCTTTGGCTTTCCCCACAGATGGGTGGGTGGTTCCTGCTAAAGCTGGAGAAGCCTGTGTTTTGTGGCTTTTCTGAAGTCGTCCCAGGCCAGGAACACGTTCATCACGCCCTCACCTTTGCAAGCCCTTTCTGCATGCAGGGACAGGGCTGCTGCTGACTCAGGCTTCCTGGCCACTGGGTTGCTTATTAGAGCAATAGAGCAGCAGTGTTGGGGCTTGCATCTGTCCACTCACCCTGGACAAGGAGAAGGAACAGCGGAGGGCCTGAGCAGGCTCACCTTCAGAGCAGAGGGCCAGCTTTCCCTTGGACTTTGTACTGGTTATTCTTCCCGCTGCCCATGTATTAAAGCTGCCCAAGTTCCCACATTCATTTGGATAGGGAATATTTTAATAGCTTGTCCAACAGATGCTGTACAACGATATGCAGGAAAGCAGAGGGAACCATGTAAGTTTGTCATCCCAGCAAGTGGGAGGCTAAGACAGGAGGATCAGAGGTCTAGGCCAGCCTAGGCTATATAGCAAGTTCTAGTCAGCCTGAGGGAGATCCTGTCTCAAAGTAATAATAGTAATATAACAATAATTATAATAAATTATAAATTATATAGCAATAGTTATAATAAGATACACACAAAATGTTGTATTATTACTAGTCTTATTCTTATTCTTGCCCTCCCATTTGAGTTTCCAGCCCCCACCATAGTAGCCACTGTCATTAGTTTTGCACAGTCCTTTCCTGAGTGTTCTACAAAAAAAAACCAAACTCATATCTATACAGATTGTCCACCTCTATTAGGTGGAAGTTAGCATATGGTTGCTCAGATCCACATCCCTTATTTCCTGAAAACAACTCCCTAGAGTTCAAGCTGTTCAAGCTGAGCATGGCTTCAGTGTTTGGGCTATTTGAGTATATTCCCCTGAATAGATATGCTAGAATCATTTCACCTCTTGACAGACATCACCCGTGTCTAGCTTTTTCTGCAAACGATACTGTAAGTAAGGTGAACGGGCGGCTCTGTGGGATCTAAGGGAATGCACACATTTACAACTTGGCCAGTGCCGATGGTCCTGGCGGATGACAAGACAGGCCAATTTGTTTTGTTTCATTTTCTGGAAATGTGGTCTTTTCTGGGTTAGCAGTTCATGGTGATATCTGCTCGGGAGCAGGGCAGAGCCAGCTGTCAGATGTCTTCTTCTATGGCTAACTGCCTTGAAAAAGGAACTCCCACTGAACTGGAAACACGCTGTTCTGGCTGGGGTAGCTGGACAGGGAGCTCTCAGGATCTGCTAGGATTCTAGACAGGCATAGCTTCTTAATACAGATGCTGAGAATTGGAATTAAGATCCCCAAGTTTTTTTACCCATTGTGCTGTTCTTGTAGCTTCTTCCTGGGTTTTAAATGGGGTTATTGGCTCATAAAACCCTCACAGGTTATAAAGTTTCCATTCAGACCAGTGTTTCAAAGAGTTCATCCCAATTTACACTTTCACCAGCACTTGGCCAATACCTATCCAACTTTACCACGAAAATACACCATCAAGGTATTTCTAATTAATCTTCCGGGTAAAAAGTAACATCATACTCTTGTTTTAACTTGTTTTTTTTTTTTTTTTTTTTTTTTTTTTTTTTTTTTTAATATCTTGTATCAAGCTATAGATACCTTTTATATTTTAAACACTCATTTGATTTTTACATCTTTCTTCTTTAGGTAGCTCAGGCTAACCTAGAACCTCTGAGCCCCCTACAGTGACCTTCTAAGTGCTAGGATTATCAATCTGTGCTACCATGCCTGGTTTTGCTTTGCAAACTTTCAACTCATGTCCTCAGCCACTCTTCTTTTGAGTTATTCTTTTTCCTGTTTATTACCACAAGCTCTTTGCATATTAGGGAAATTAAAATATTAGTGTAAAATATGAATTGTGAATACTTATTCCAGCTTGTTTATCTATGATTTGCTAATGGTTCTTGGTTTGCTGCTGGATTTTGTTTTGCTGTGTAATACATTAAGGGATTTTTTTTTTTAATAATAAAATTTATCAAGTGAATGTTTTATGAGTATTGGATTGGAAGCTACTGGGGTTGGAAAATGTTTTACAAGTTTCCTCTCAAAAGCCCATTTTGTAGCAATGTGAATGGAGCCTCCCAAGAGGTCCTTAGGTCCCTGGGGGTGTGCTACATGAAGAGAATGCTCTGCTGATTCAAGAACTGGCCATTCCCTCTTGTCCATGCTCCCTCTTCCACCATGTGAGCTCACCACACCCATCCTTTTGGCTGTCTGAAGTTAGCCTGTCTCAGGTATGCCATGGGATATAGTCGAGTGCATCCTCCTGTAGGATTTGACGTTCCTCGTTTTCTTTGCTTCATCTACTTGTAATGGCTAGCTTGTTACCATCCCCCCTTCCTTCCCTTTTTCCTAAGATTGACTTATCTTTATGTTATGTTTACCAGTGTTTGCGGCATGTACATCTGTGTACCCTGTGCCTGATACCTACAGAAACCAGAAGAGTGTGGGACACTCTTTAGAACTGGAGTGACAAATGGTTGTGAGGTGCCAGTTGGGTGTTGGAAATCAAATCCAAACTCTGCAAGAGCAACCAGTGCTCTTAACCACTGAGCCAGGGCTCCAGCCTTCCCCCACTATCTTTTCTGTTCCTTTGTCTTTTCCCTGGTGGCCTAAGAGTCTACCTTTATTTTTACACTAAGGAATGTTCTTAGTTCTAGTTGCACTTTCTATTTTGTTACGTTAGTTGATTTCTGTATCAACATCATGACAATTTAATTAACAATGCACTGATCATCAAAGTTCATGATATACTTAAATACCTGCCATTATTATTTCTTTAGATTTTAGAAGCCTTGAATCTATGATAAGGATGACCTGAACTTCAGACCTTCCTGTCTCCTACCTCTAATGTGCTAGCATTCCAGGTATGGGCCATGGGAATGGCTTCTTGTATTGAAGGAGATTCCTCAAGAGTTTGAGACCCCTTCTCTACCCCTGCCACATCTCTAATCCCGCTGCCCTGTGTTTCCATATCCCCCATCTCCAACAAACCCATATGCATATTCTACCACTGAACTCTACCTCATCCCAGTTAGCTTTATAATAATAAGTCTACTTCCAGCCATCTTTCCCAAACTTGGATTACTTTGAAAACAAACCTTATGCATTACATCATTTGGTCTGTAGACATTTCATTATTAATCATTAAAAATTATGTATTCTGGGTGGGGAAGTGACTCAATGAGTCAAATACTGGCCTTGAAAATGTGAAGACCCTGAGTTTGTTCATTAGAACCCACAGAGAAAGCCATGGAGGCAGGAATAGTGAATCCCTGAGGCTTGCTAACTCAGCAGCACGCGCGCGCGCGCAAATACACACACACACACACACACACACACACACACTCGTAGTCCTTTTAGTGCTAGCAGTGAACTCACTATTCCTCTGCGTCAGTCTCTGAGTGCCCAAATTACAGACATCATCTTGCCAAGTCTTCCTTTCAAACACAACTACAATCACATCAAATGCACCAGTGTATTTATTATGACCAGATAATTAGTCAATATCAACCTTTCTCCAGTTGTCACATGGATATTTATATATTTTTGCTCCTTTTGTCCCGCAAATCAGAGTCCAAATAGTCTAGACAATTGACACTGCTGGAAGTACAGTGCAAGTGTGTTAATCACACATTTTCCTAAATTCTGCATCCTTCCCCATCTATTTTTCTTTAATGTTGTCTATTGAATAAATTCAGTCCTGCCTCCTAGTTGATTCCTATAGCCTGGTTTTACTTGTTTAATCTCGGGAATCATTTACTACTGTCTCATCTCCAGGCATTTCCTTGGTTCTTTTTTTTTTTTTTTTTTTTTTTTTCATTCTAGTGGGTGGGTGAAGTTCAACTGGGATGTGAGACAATGCTAGAAACACCTCAAAGATCCCTATACGTAGTCACATGTCAAATGTATTTGGCCGTTGAGTAACGTCTCTCTAAGTTCTTTTCATTTACTGTTTTAAAAACAAGTAAACAAACAAACTCCACTATTTATGTTCTATTTATTTAGCTTTTCTATAGCAGTTATTTATTTTATTGTTTTGAGTAAGTATAATTGGATTTCCCTCTCTTGATTTCTGCTTTTACACTCGGGTTACTTCATAATTGTTCTGTGTTTAGCTGTTGTTTTGCTAATTCAGTGTTTCTCAACTTGTGGATCTCAGCCCCTTTGGAGTCAAACAACCCTTTTATAGGAGTCAAATATCACATATCTTGCACAGCAGATATTTACATTAGTATTCACGACAGTAGCAAAATTACAGTTATGAAGTAGCACCAATAATAATTTTATAGTTGTGGTCACCACAACATGAGGAACTGTGTTAAAGGGACACAGCATTAGGAAGGCTGAGAACCACTGCTTTAACTTGATTTCCCATGCCTAGTTTTTTATCTCCAATTTCTGCGACCTGAGTCTATGAGGTCCTTCTGTTGGCATTTAGTCTAGGCTCTGCCCCACAGTTACCTGGCAACAGCCCAGTGTGCCTGACTCCCTGTAAAAGGGGCTGCTTACCTTCTTCTTTCTCTCTTGCTCCTGCTCCTCCTCTCTCCATTCCCCTCCCCCCATCTCTCTTCCCATGCTCATGGTTGCCTCTACTCTTTCTTTGCCTTTCTCTGTCTCTACTCCCTCAACTCTCCTCCCCATGCTCTGAATAAACTCTATTCTATACCATAACATCCTGTGGCTGGTCCCTCAGAGGGAAGGAATGTCTCAGCATGGGCCCTCAGAGGCACCCCTTTCCCCACACTTGACTGAACACCCACCAAACATATTCCTTCTCTCCTTATGTTTTTATAAAACACAGTATCTTCTCTGAGCACTGGTCATTTTCAGCCACATGCTCCGATGTGCTTTTCTCTGGATATTCTGCTGTGTGGACTTGGCTTTGCCTTTTCCACAGAGTTGTTTCAAACAGATGGCCTGGTAGAGAATCTAAGTTCTGTGGTTTAGAAATGGCTTGTTTCCAGAAAAGTCATGTTGAGACTGAATTCCTCAATGTAGAGATAGTGAGAGGCCTGAGCTAGTGGGAGGTGTGGGCTAAGCCCTCCTTAAAGGAATGGGTTATCTGTCACTAGCGTTCTGCTTTCTCTTCTCTCTATGCACATGCCTACTCCCCTCACTACAAGCCAAGTGGATGCTAGCACCACTATGCCCTTCAGATTCTCCACGTTCAGAACCATAAACCAAAATAAGCCTCTTTTCTTTTACCCGGACTCAAGTATGCTCTTCTAGTGATAGAAAATAGACTGAGGCACCAACTGAAAGGGCCTTTTGGTTTTGATGGTTTTCATCATCATCATTATCATTATCAACCTTATCATTATTATTCTGAGATAGATTTTTCAGATATCCCAAGCTGGCTTAAGCTTACTATGTAGCTGAGGGTGACTGAACTTCCGATCCTCCTGTCTTTTCTTCCCAAGTGCAAGAGTTGAAGATTTATGCAGTGCTGGAGAATCAAACCCATGTTTTTTGGTAAGCTGAATCTTTACCAACAGAGCCACGTGTCCAACTCTTGGTTCATATGATTAATTTCTAGTTTCAATGTGGTCAGAAAATAATTCATATGATTTTCATGTTTGTTAAGATTTTATTTCTGGCACAGTACATTCCATTTCAGCAGATTACTGAAAAACACAAAATAAAAAAGCATTTCTGTTTTTCAGATGCAACATTTAAAAATCTGTGCTAAGCTGGGCAGTGGTGGTGCATGCCTTTAATCCCAGCACTTGGGAGGCAGAGGCAGGTGGATTTCTGAGTTCGAGGCCAGACTGGTCTACAGAGTGAGTTTCAGGACAGCCAGGGCTACACAGAGAAACCCTATCTCAAAACAAAAACAAAAACAAAAACAAAAACAACAAAAAACAAAAACAAACAAACAAACAAACAAAATCTATGCTAAAAATAGGCTTTCAGTTACCTTTTAAGCTTATTTTATCATAATTTTTTTAAACCAGGTGCTAGGTCAATGAAAGTGAATTAAAATCTCTGAATAACACATGTAGTTTTGTCTCTTTCTTCTTTTAGATAATAAGTTTCAGTTTAATAACAGTACTACTGTTCTGCTTTGACAATATTCATGGCTGTTTCACTTCACTTATAAATGGTAGTGCTTGATATTATGTTTTTCCCAATTTGTCCCCTTTGTCCCATTTAATACTGTTTCACCAGAATTCCACATTGCCCCAGAACAAAATTTTAGTCATTGTTTTTTCTCTCGCTTTTTGTCTTCATGCTATCTGCTTTGATATTTTCAATGCACTTTATTTTGAATAGCTCTGCAGAGCTGAGTTTTTTCTTTGTGATTAAATCTGAGAATGTTTCTCTTTAACACACAAGATCAAAATGTAGCATTTAGTATTGATTTTGTCTATGGTTATATGTAATGTTCTATTTTAGCAGTAAGAATTGTACTATATGGTCTGTTTTAACATATGTAGTTCTTATATGAATGGAAAATTATCTATTGTTGTTATTATTATTTTGCTTTTAGAGAAAAGGTCCCATGTAGTCCCAGATGCCATCAAAATTCATTATGTAATTCTGTGTGGCCTTGAACTTCTGGTCACTCTGCCACTAACTCTTAAGTTTTGGGATTATGGGTGTGCACCGTAGTACCTAGATTGCAAAATTAGTATCTTTATCATAATAACCACCTTCATATTTGTACTTCAGTCGTCTTTGTTCATGCTTGGATGTCAGAATGAAACTCACGTGCCTCCTTATTTCACTACAGATTTTATCTGAGGGTAGTATCTATCTCAAGCTACTACATTTATTTAAATATTCTGAAATCATTAGTTGATTGGTCTGCTTTAAACAGTAACTCTTAGATTCTCAGATTTTGGATAAAGAAGTTACCACCCCAAAAGCTTCCCACACCAGCTTTTCTTGTCATATTTGTATCCAGCTCTGTCAGATCAACTACAGATTTTAGTCTCATTTCACCAGTTTAGTCTAGCTGATGCCCATCATTAATCATGTGACCATACTCCTCAGTGATATGCTGATTATATGAAATGAAGTTATCTATCAGTAGTTTCCCAAAGGACTAACTCATGAGAACTATATTTGTATCTATTTAAACCTAACTATGATTAAGTAAGGTCAGTTTAGCTGGGTATAAATCCTTGATTCACACTTTCTTTTCCTCAGGTAATATATTGTAGATTCACAGTCTTCTGGCACTGATGTGCACCTGTGACCAACATAAATTTATCTGATCACCTTTATATGTGATTGGGGTTATTTGTTCATCTGCCCAAATAATTCTTTTATCTTTACTTCAGTAGCTTCATAGACATATTAATATTGAATACTTCTGTATGTTTTCCCTGGGACAGAATACTTTCTTTGGATATATAACAATGGAAGAAAAACAAGTAAGGCCATCTTATTGTCTACAACATGGATTTGAGAATTCTATAATAGGAAGTGGTTGTGAAACTTCAAGAGCTACTCTGTTGGAAGGCATGCCCTGATACCATTTAAAAGTTTAGGTAAGTGGAGCTTCTATTGCCATTATTATTGCTACTACATGAAAACTAGTGGAAAGAGTTTTTGTCTGTGCTGAATACAAAACAACTCTAGACATGGGTATGACACATGGTTTATCCTCAAATATCACCATATGGGGAACTCAATACCCACCTCCTCAATTTGACACAGGTGGCCAAGGTGGTAACTGTGGTGGTAAGAATCACCTCTTGTATCAACTCTCTGCAGTATGACCTCTATTGGAAGACACGCCCCCTCCCATCTTCCTATCAAGTCTGGTATTTATTCATCATGGCCCACAGCATCAATGTATGGTCCTTGATGGCTTATAGGTGACTTGATTTCCCTGTAAGTCTGGGTATTCAGAAGGTCAGGCCATGTCTGTTTTTATCACTACTGAGTCCTTTGTGCATGAAATGCAGCCTGGATCATCACACCACCTGGTAAATATTTTTGCACATGTGTGAATAAGCATGTATGCACTTGCACCCTGGTTTAAAAGCAACACAAAACTATTTAGAGCAGTGCTATAGTCACAGCCCTCTGCTGTTCATAGAGGGAGTCCTTGCAGATACAGAAGTAGGAAGTGGTCTTATGAGGTAAGGTGAAAGCAGAACAGAGCATTGATTGCTGGGTAAATGAGTCTTAGGAGGGATGGAGGACACTCACTACAGCCTGCAGCCCTTGGCCTTCTCTGTTTCTGCAGAATCCACAAAGGTCCCTTAGGTAGAGCATATATCTGAATTTATCAGGACTTGAATTCTGGAACCTGGAGCTCAAGAGAACCAATCATGGTTTTGCATAGAGATGACAGAAAGGTGCCTGCTATTCCGAGTATCTTATTGGAACTTAATGGCCCAGTATGGGAGGGAATCATGAGGGGTACGTACTTAGGGGCACTCCATTACTCAACAGTTCAACTTAAATTGGCTATGGGTTGCCTGGGCATCTCCATAAGTGTCACAACTGACATGTGATATGAACACTCAGTTGTCTGTCCCCACCATTTCTCCCATCTCTCCATTTGTCTCTGGCCAGGGTAGAGCAAATCCAGAGTCTTGAATAGAGAAATAACAGTTGCCAAGGTGCCAGGCCTTGGCACTAAGAGACACCAGGGACTCAACAGGGTATCTTGTTGGCCAGTACTCTTCTGGAAAGATGGGTGTCACCACCTTTCCCTACTTCCAAGAGACCTAGGGTTCAGTCCCATTGTTCAGTAGGGAACCAGGAATGTTACCTCAGGCTGATTCCACACTTCTGTAGAAAGTCAGGGTCTAGAAATCTTCTTCTAAAAGCTTCTCATCCTTGCTGCAGAATTTTCTAGTCCTTGAGTACTCTGACCTCACTCTTTGGAAAGCTGAATTCTTCCACTCTTATGGACTGAAAGCCACAGGGTGAGGGGACCACTCTAAGAAACTGGGACACTCAGGGTCTCAGTGAAGGTGTCAAGGACAGATGCATACCTCCTGCTCAAAAAAGGGGGGGGGCAGCAAAACACATCTTCCAAGCTTGGGACAGGGGACACATCCATTCCTTGGTCAGCTAGTCATCATTCACATTGAATACCAGCTACTAAAAGACTTATGTTGGCAATACAGAGCATGTCATGGAACTTATCCAGGGACAAATGATGACATCATAAGCAAATTGTCATTGGATGCTCCTACATGCTAGAAGGGAATGGGATGAGAAGGGGTAGTGGGGCATCCTTGCAGTATTAGCTGAGATGCTGAAAAACCACCAAATGGAGACCCGATAGGAAGGAGGAGCTGGCACTGATCTGGATATGGTCTCTGCATAGAAAGATGGCTCACAGGAAGCTCCTGGAGAGCAAAAGGGAGTCAATGGTAGGGTCAGAGCATAGTGATAAGAAGCAGGCATCTGAGTTGAAAGGGATGTCCTCCCCAAGGCCTGAGATGAGACTCAAGAGCTAAAACCCCCTACCCAAGTGACTAGTACTGGTTCCTCCTAATGGACTGTACACACAGAAGGAAGTGAACAAAACTGAAAGGAAATTTGGAAGTGTCATTTGCTCTGGTATCTAGTTCAGAACCTGGTGCTTAATAAGTGCTCAAGAAGCATGAGCACCAGCCACTCTGACTCATGAATAGTTTCCATACTTCTTGTGCCATGCAGAACCCTGAAGATAGTAGATACTTGCAGTGTCCAGTGCTGAGCACAGCCCTGAAGACAGTGGGCACTCCCAGTGCCCAGTGTCAAGCACAGCTCTGCAGTGACTGGATATTCCCATTGTCCAGTACCAAATACAACCCTGCAGACAGTGGACACTGAAGCATCTGATAGTGTCTTAGTTAGGGTTTTACTGCTGTGAACAGACACCATGACGAAGGCAAATCTTAGAAAGAACATTTATTTGAGGCTGGCTTACAGGTTCAGAGGTTCAGTCCATTATCATCAAGGTGGGAGCATGCCAGAGTCCAGGCAGGCAGGGTATAGGAGAAGCTGAGAGTTCTACATCTTCATCTGAAGGCTGCTAGTAGAAGACTGGCTTTCAGGCAGCTAGGATGAAGGTTTAAAGCCACACCCAAAGTGATACACCTACTTCAACAACACTGTACCTACTTCAACAGGGTCATACCTTCTAATAGTGCCACTCCCTGGGCCAAGCATATACAAACCATAACATATATCGAGGTGAACATTTTTTTTGTCTACATGAGCTCAACAACATTCTGTAACCTCACCATGCCTCAGTTTCCTCATCAGTGAAATGAGAATAATATTATTCCCCCAGAGTCCTTGTCAGGAATCAGTGGGTTATAGCATATGAGAGACACAGGAGACTGCCTCACACATAGTAAATATACAGGTGTTAGGAGCTACATTTACTCTTACTGTTTACCTCAGCCTTCTTGTTTGTGGAGTGCTCTGCTGTGAGTTACACGAAAACACGTAGGTCACTCACATGTACACCCCATCCCCCCCCCTACATCCTTCACTTATTATACAACAACGTACCTGTCACTCTACCTAAAAATTTCCATCCATGTTCATGTGAGAAAACCAATTGTTATGGTGCTCTGAGCCAAGGACCTAAGTTAGAGAAACTCAGAAGGGATTTTGCATGCGGTTCTGTGCTTTGTGCAGTGGTAGCAGAATATCTCAGGCTGACTAAATTATAAGGAAAAGATGTCTCATAATACATTTCTCAAAATACATACCTCATCATTCTGGAAACCAAAGTCAGAGAACTGGTTGAGGGACTTTTCAAAGCATCCAACATGTTGGAGGACACCACATGGTCAAAACAATGAGTCACTGTCTCGTGACAATGACATCAACCTATTCGTAGGATCAGTCTTCATGATCTTGATCACATTAAATTTCCTACTGATCAACACTGATGTATTGACCACAGGATTTCAGCACATAAGCTTTGGGAGACCCACAAGTCATAACAGCACGGTACTAAGAGTGCCTGGGATTTCCAGGAAGCAAATTCTGGAGATGAGAGAAGCTCATGCTCCACTCTTTTAGAAAACCACATAACTCAGGGGGATGCCATGCAAGAACTGACTCATGCAAGCACACCCAAGTCGGCGTGTTTATAATGGATTTGGGGCAGTTCTGATTTGGGTGTTAGTAACCTGACTTCTAATTGCATCTTCCAACATGGCCATACTGGAGCATCTGAAGACTCAAATATGTGTGCATTGCAAATCTTTTGGCTTCTATTGATCTTTACATGTCAAAGCATGAGCATGCTATATGTCATCTTAAGACTACATGCATAAGAAGATCATACTTGAAAATTATGGTTGCCATCAAAGACATATTAAGGGACATGGAGTAAGTGACTAGTGTTAAGTTTTCTCCAGGAAATAGATGGGCCAGTAGAGGAAGCTTGCCTTTTAGAAGGACTGGGTGGGGTTTCAGCCAGGTAACACCCCTTAGAGGAGTTACTCCACCCAGTTGCCTCCCTGACCTTTGAACTACTCTTTCATCTGCCCTAATAGGCAACATCCACTCTTCTTAGCTTTGTTTGGTATATATTTCTTGGGAAATATATATATCTGAGTTGTCATAGACCTTGTAGATAGGTAGGTAGCCATGGTGGATAGTACCAACTTAGATAAGAACAAGTGAATCATAGGCGGAGTATATATTTCAGTGGGATTTTGGGTAACATTTTCATGTGTGTATATCACATACTTTGGTCTCTCCCCTAGCTCCCTTCTCGCCTCCAGCTGGTCCCTGCCTCAATTCCCAAATACCTACCCATCTGCTTTCGTGCCTTTTTTTGTTTCTAGAATCCATGCATGAAACAAAACAAAAATGGAATATTCATTTATCCTTCTTAATGCAATGATTTATAGTTCCCCTCATTCTCCTGCAAGTGTCAAGAGTTCATCCTTGTTCATGGCAAAATAAAACTCCATTGGAATACATACAGGATTCTCAGCATCTGCTCGTCTGTTGATAGGCATCTAAGCTGGTTCTCTATCTAGGCTATAGTAAATGATGCAGGAAAAAGCATGAGTGGGAATGCATCCTTTGGTGTATTGACTTAGAGTCCTCTGGGTATGTACTTAAGAGTGATAGAATTGAGTCAAATGCTATTTTTCCAATTTCCATAGTGACTATACTAATTTATACTTTACCAGCAATGTGAAAAGAGCCACCTTCATCCTTGCCAACTTTTGTTGTTTGATTTCTTGATGAAAACACCTCTTAGCTGGTTTCCCTCTAAAGCAGTGTTTCTCAACCTGTGGGTCGCAACTCCTTTGGGGCTTGAATGGCCCATTTGTAGTGGTCACCTAAGACCATAGTTAACATAGATGTTTACATTGTGATACATAACAGTAGCAAAATTATAGTTATGAAGTGCCAACCAAAATAATTTTATGGTTAGTGGTCACCACAACATGAGTAACTATATTAAAGGGTTCCAGCATTAGGAAAGTTGACGACTGGAAACTCTTTAAGAGTAAAAGACACAAGGCTAAGACGTGAAAGACCTACTTGAATCCTCTCCTTATTGGCACTGTGTTTCTCTGGACCTTTTTCTCTTCTGTCAATGTGAGAGAAGCATGCCTGGAGATCCCTATAGTCTATAGAAACACAAGGCAGCAGAGCAAGGAGTGCTGAGACCACAGCCACTGAGAGAATAATTCAGGCTGGGCCCAGAAACCAAGGCAGATTAGAAAGAGGCTCTGGTCTGCCCACCAACCCACCCCATGATGCTCACTGTTTGTTTTCTGACCCTCAGTTTTTCCAAGTCCAAAGCAGACATGGGCAAAGGTAACTAATGAGAGGTAAACTGAGGCCCCTCTACCCTCAGAAGCCCTAAAAAATTCATTAAAGTCACGTTTACTGAGAAAGAAAATGCTTTCATGCAGAGGAGACTTTTTTGAAGGCTGCATTTTTATGAGTTGACTTGCGTGAATAAAGAATTCGGAAATCTAACACCCTATGATGTCTGAGAGGGTGAATAGGGATGAGATTCACACTTGCATCTATGGACCATATAGCTGATAGCCTTTTCAGGGAGGCTGGGCACCCTCCAATCCTCTGAGTAAAGGTGGAGGAAGGAGAGAGCCAGCACTTTTCTCTGAGCTGAACCTTGTGCTATCCATCTCTTGACTGTCCACAGTCTACAATCCACACCTTTCGCTTCCCGGACCACCCTCACCGGCTAGCGAGGATAGATGCCTGCATTTCTTGAATTCCAGGACTGCTGAAGATATGCCTTGTAATCTTTTTATTTGGGGGGGGGGGGGGTAATAAATCTTATGGGTATAAATTCGTTGTCTTCTACTCATACCTGGAAGTTGGTTGTTCCAAGTAAGAAACTGAATTACTCTAGGACTCTTCTGCAGGAATTCAGGAGCAGTCACAGATACGTTATTGACTGGGACCTTTTGGTGATCTGAATATGTGTGGCCCATAGGAAGTGGTACTATTAGGAGGTGTGGCCCTATTGGAGGAGGTGTGGCCTTGTTAGAAGTATGTCACCATGGAGGTGGGGACTTGAAGTCCTGCTTATACACTGAAGGCCTGAAATCAGCCATAGGTCTAAAGTCAGCAATAGCCATGACATACATGCCTGCTAACACAAAGTCTTGGGTCTCTGTGGAAATACACTGAAATAGATGGCTAAGCTATTGTAAACAAGCAGCTTTGGTGGAAATTTATCAGCCTGAGTTGTCATAGACCTTGTAGATAGGTAGGTAGCCATGGTGGATAGTACCAACTTAGATAAGAACAAGTGAATCATAGGCGGAGTCATAGTGAACTGTCCCCTGAACCTTCACCCAGCTGACACTCTGTTCTAGAAGATATCTGTTCTCCCCCTGAACACCTATGCTTCTGCATCATCCCCTTCCCCACATCCTGCCTTTTTGTGTATATAACCCCTGTGTGAAAAAGTAAAAATAACGGTTTGATCAGCCTATAGACAAGCCGTGTTTCTTTGTGTTCGCCTGTCCCCCATCTTCTCTTTTAGGTGATCCCCCTGCCCCTGTTTAATGCCCTGCTGGACAGAACACTAGAGATTTAGTTTATTATTATCATGGCCCAAGGCATGGTAGCATGCAGGCAGATATGGTACTGGAGAAGCAGCTGAGTTCTACATCTAGATCTGCAGGCAGTAGGAAGAGAAAGACACTGGGCCTGACTTGAGCTATGAAACCTCAAAGCCCACCCCCCAGTAACACACTTCCTCCAACAAGACCACAGATCTTATTCCTTTCAAGGAGTTCCACTCTCTGGCAACTAAGCTTTCAAGTCTATGAGCCTATGGGAGCCATTCTTATTCAAATCACCACACACACACATCCACAGATACCCAGTTTGTTTTCTTCATTCTGTTTGTTCAGTCTGGGATTACAGCACACATTTAAGGAGTCCTCCCATGTTGACCTGATCTAGGGGCTCACTCATAGACATACCCAGAAGGTTTTTGTTCTTGTTGTTGTTCCTGTTTCATTTTGTTTTGTTTTTAACACAGTAATTCTAAATCAAATCAACTTGAGAGTCAAGATGAACCATTAGGGAATCTAACAAAGAATGTGAATGTTCTTTGTAGCATCTCAGGACCAGATGTCATAGTGTCCTAGCAACACTGGGGGAAGCTAGGCCCATCAAAGCCCATTACTCTAAGGGTTTTTATTTATAACAGTGTCTAGAAATGAAGTGCTTCTATTGAAGAGCCAGTCCCATCTCCTTATCTCCCCTTTCCTTCCTGGCGAATAACTGCCACCATGCTGTTGCATGAGTCCTGGTAAGTGGAGGAGCCAATGAATGAATTTTTAAAATCCTGGTAAGATAATTTGGTAATTTGAAATGTTTTAATAAGCTATTTTTATATATTATAGCCTTAAGCCTCAAAATCTTAACACAAGTTTCTAAGTCCCAATTTCACTCTTCAGAGATTGATTCCCATGAAATGTTTCTCCTGTTTTCAGACATTTTCCTTTTAGATGTTTTACACAATTGAAGAAATGCTGTACAAATTGCTCAAGGGAGGGGAGGGGAGATAAAATGAAAAATCAAAAGATTTATTCACGCTGAAGAGAAACCAGAATATAAAACAAGTAATTGCTTAGTTTTAATACTTTCAACAATATAGTAAATATAAGGAAGAGTTTTGTACCATAAACACACACACATGCATATACACGCACACACACACACACACACACACACACACACACACACACACACATCTGGGTGATGGTGGTGCACAGCAGATGCAGAAAGTCAGGCAGATCTCGAGTTTGAGGCCATCCTGATCTAAAGAGTGAGTTCCAGGACAGTCAGGGCCACACCTGACTAGAAACCCTGTCTCAAACAAAAACAAAATTATATAATACAAACACATACACACACAGTTTATAACCAAGTTCCTATTAAAGTCAACAGTGATGCATATTACGGTTACTACTAGGGCCAGCTAGTTTCCATCCTGTCATCCACTGTTACTATTTCATTCACTTTTGGACCCTGTGACTCCTTTGGATGACAGCAATGGGGAGTCGTTGTGAGTTTATCTACATCATGTGGATTGTATTTATTTAATGATGAATGTGTCATGCTTATTGTTTCCAAAGACAAAGACACTTCAAAGGCAGGGGCTAGGACACAGGAGGCCACTGCTCAGTGCAACATCCTTAGTGCATTTGTGGAGAAATGAGTAGACAGATATTTGAACTATCACATTTCTTCCCAGCTGATTCTAGTTGGTGTCAAGTTGACGATTAGAAGTAACCATTACAGCAGCTTGGTCAGTAGAGTGATTGCCCAGGATACACTAAGCCCTGGGCCCCACTCTCAGCTCAGCATAAATGGGGCCTAGTGGTACATGCTTGTAATCCCAGCACTCAGGATGTGAAGATAAGAGGAAAAGAATCAAGGTCATCCTACACTATATAGTGAGTGCAAAGACAGGTTGGACCACACACACACACACGTTCTCACACACATAACCTTAGTAGTATATATCAGACTATTCCACGGCAGCAGCAAATATACTCTGAACTCTTGGAGTCTTGACACAATGAAAGTTTCCTCCGTATGACGTAGGTCAGACAACAATCCAGGATGACTCTCTTCTGGGAAGTCACACCAGCTTCTTTCTATCCGCAAATTTTGATTTTCTCATCATGTGGCCACCAAGTTCTTAAAAGAAAAGAGATAAGGAAGGGACAGAGGAAAGAATGGAAGGAGGAAAGGAGAGAGTGATGGAGAGAGGAGAGAGAGAGAGAGAGAGAGAGAGAGAGAGAGAGAGAGAGAGAGAATTTTCCAGGACCTTTTACACTCAGGCTGAGAAGTGGCACGTAGAACTCCAAGCCATGTGTGCTGGCCAGTGCTCCTGTGACCTCAGCAGGACTGTGCTGGAGGTGAGCAGCACTATTCTGCTGTGTGTCCGGAAGAGGAAATAACATGCTGAGCACAGAGTATTGTGTTTGCTCTATGGAACTGGACTATAAATCTATAAACACAGAAAGTAAAAACATCATTAGAAAGTGACTTGGTGTATGAGTAATTTCTTGTTGTTGTGTATCTTGCAAGTAATTTACTGGTATATCAGCCAAACACGGAAGAACATTTTTAAAACAAGGGAAAATGTCTTTTTATGTTCTGTGTCTTTGCCAATTTAACACATACTGATTTGGGCTGAGGATGGAGCTCAGTTGACGAAGTGCTTACATAGTATGTATAAGGCCTTGGGCTCAAGCTCTGGTACTAAAGGAAGGAGCGTGGTGACATGCATGGGCTGTAGCCCCAGCACTTGGGAGCGGAAAGCAAGAACATCAGGAGCAAAGTCGTCCTTGGCTACACAGTGAGTTCAAGGCAGAGCTGCATAAGACCCCGTCTCCAAAAATAAGAAGACAAAGAGAAGGAGGAAAGAAGAAAAGGAGAGGAGAACAGAAGAAGGGAGGGAGGAAGCAAGGCAGGCAGGCAGGCAGGCAGGCAGGCAGGCAGGAAGGAAGGAGGCAGGCAGGCAAAAACAAGAGCACACCCATTTTGAAGTTCATAAGACTAAGTAGTAGAGGCCAGAGGTGGCTAGCCCCAATGTGGATCAAATGACACCAAGTTAAAGTCAAATCTTAGTTTTCTCTGATTCCAACGTTTCTCTGATTCCAGCTGTCCCTAGCTTCCTAACCAAATCATTTTGTTTTCAAGAAACATGGCTGGTAGCTTTGGACCTATCCCTCACACCCCACCTACCCACAGCCCAGCCCATCTGCCACACATCACCCCCCAGCTCACCACAACCCCACCTCCCCACCGCAATGCACACCCACCCTTTCCTTATTTGCTTAGATGGCATTCCTGATGATCAGAGTTTACTCTTTCCACAGCATGGATGTCAGGGCCTGGTGTGGCAAGTAGAACTATGGCAAGCAAGAAATCCACAGTAAACAACGAGAACAAGCAGATCTCATGCTCCCAAGAGGGCAAATGTGATGCCAAGCCCCACATAGGCCAGATAGTGAATGGAAGAGAAGCTGAAGCCAAGGGTTGAGACACTGAGCTCAGCAAAGCTATGCAGATTAGCCTGCTATTATGTCACCAGGCCACCAGTGCAGCAGGCAGATGAGTGAAGGTTGACTTTGGGGTACACTGTTCAAGCTGGTTGGAGGGACTGCCACAATGGAAGAAGGAGGCACTACTCACCGACCACTCACTGATAAAACTTCTGTTCAGAAAAAAAAAAAAAAGCAAACAAACTAACAAAAAAATGTGACACTTTTGTTTGCATTACAATGACCCCATGCAGAAAACTGGAATCTCTCCTCATGTTCCACCAAGGCCTGCAAATGTGGGGTCATCAGCATAAGTGGGTTCCCTGGGAAGGGAGATGGTTCCTCAGGTTTTTTTTTTTTGATGGTCTTTCCCTCTGAGCCTGCTCAAGTGGACTGGGACATTGACTGTCTTCCCCTAATCTCAGGAGGAAGGACTGGCACTTTGGAAGCCACTTCTGAGGAGTGTGACATAATTTGTGCCAACCATATCAAGGGCCTGCTGAATAGGAGAAATTAACATGGGGCCTTGGTCATTATACCCACCTCAGAGGTTAAAGGGAAGGGATTGGGTGCTCAAGTCATTGGAATACTCAGGTTCTTAGAGCTTGTTGCTTCTCTTTGTCATTCAGCCTGACCATAGGATGTTGATAGATATTGGTCCAGATTTTCAATGACTAGTCTATGGCTACCCATTCCTTTCATTATTTTATAACAGTGCAGGAGTGGTCTTCCTATACATGGTAAGCTGAATGGTATAGAGTTGGACTCAATGATACAGTTGTCATGGTGACTTGCCTTCGTCCAAATCCATATGACCTAACCCCTGGGGCTTCAGAATGGAACTACACTGGGAAATAGGTCTTCACCATTAAAATGGTCTCATCTGATCCATGCCGGTCTCATAGTGAGTGATGTCCTAGGGAGAAATGGAAGTCAAGACAGAGATGTATAGATGGAAGGCCACAGGAAATCACCAGAGAGGATCCTTTCTGCAAATCAAGGAGAAAGAGCTCAGCCCGGAGGCCCTAGATCTTGGGCTTCTAGCCTCCAGAGTTACAAGAGAATATTTGTTATTGTGGAAGTCTGCGATACTTGTCTGTTGAGGTCCAAGCAAAGCAATATGGCATTGTGTTAGATCCCCATGGCTGTACAAACAACTCTGAGTGTGCGGATAACTGTGTGTGTGAAGGCCAAAGGTCAGCTGATGCTCGTTGTCTGTCTCAGTCATCCTCTACCTTGTTTTGTGAGACAGGGTTTTCTCACTGAACCTGGAGCTCACTCATTTAGCTATACTCCGTCTACTCACCACAGCACTAAGGTTATAGCCACGCATGGTTTCACTTCACCTTTCTGTGGGTCTGAGATGAGCACTTAGCTCCTTGTTCTTGTATAGCAAGCACTATACTTTGAGCCATCTTTCTGAGTCTGGGCAGAACAAAAGCTTCTATCTATGGGATGCCCCATGCAGTGTGTAAAGTGTCCTGCATGGCCGGGCCCAGCTTGCACAACCTCTCTGACCTCTCTGTTGCCCTGCAGGGTCATCTTCTCCATTGACTATGCTCATACATTTAAAGACCTGGTCGATGTTTAGGGCATGGCTTAGAAACTGGGGCATAGACCATTATCGATCGGTAGAGATGAGGCAGGCAAGGTCATGGGGAGTTCATTTATCCATTCACCCAGTTATTCATTCAGTCAAGAAACTGGTTCTGAGCCAGTGATTATTGACCTAGAGGTTGGAAGATAAATGAGTCTTTGTCCCTATGCTGAGGTACTCGCCATCACACACCTGAAGATATGGTGCTGGCTACCCACCCTATGTTTGCTGTCTAGAGTGACCCATGACTTGGAGGATTAAAAAGCCAGTACCTTACTAATCCAGGCAGGGAGAGAAGGGAAAGGGCAGAGGGATACCCAGTGGGGTATTTATCACAATGCTGGTGTTTGTTCTTGTATTCTCTCCCCACCAGGGTCTCACTAGGTTAATCTGAAATTTGGAGCTCTCTTGCCTCAGCCTTCAGAGTGCTGAGATTACAGACAAGTGTCACTTACGCTGGGCTAGGAATGCTGATCTTTCCTGGGGCTCTTGTTTGTGACAAAGAGGTGCAGGATACAGCAGCTTTATCTCCCAAGGTTGCCAGAGCCTCTGCTGTGCTTGCTTTTACCAATGGGGAGTCATGCAGAGCAAAGCGAGGCAAAATTCTTCAACAAGGAAATGGTGTGGTGCTGGCCGGTGGCTCAGTGTACTTTGCCAGCGGGTGTGAAGCCCTGAGTTTGAAACCCAGCACCTGAGGATTAGATATGAGATCCAAACCCAACACCCACACAGGAGCCAAGCCACATCATCAGGCTTCATTACTTTTGTCAGAGAAGGCCTGGACCATCCAGATAGGACACTGCAGTACGTGGATGCGGGAGAAGAACCTGGAAGGGGCTGAGACCCAGAGCCTTTGGTTTCACTGCACCGCCGTTCTTAGTTCCCAAAGAGGTTAGGGAACTTGTGGTGGTGTGGGGGAAATTGGGAACAAGCTATTCTTCCTTATGAGACTGGCCTGATGCACCCTGGGAATTCTTGCAGCCAAAGCCATCTGGCCATTGGCAGTAGAGGTGGGAGGTGGGAGCCAGAGTCTATGTACCTATTTTCTATTTTTCTCTTCTAGTTAAATACAAACTAAATAACAAAAGTGCTGCTGAGGCTCTCAGGACACGTGGTACCAGCAGCTGGGTGGGTGTGCTGGGCTCCGGTGAAACTCCTCAGTAGAAGAGGCCACAGCGGGGGAATGTTTAACCAGGCAGGGAACAGGGAGGTCTGTACTCCCCAGAGCCCAAGCCCCAACAGTGACCTTGGGCATTCCAGAAAATGCTGAGCACGGTTTCTGCTGCTCTGATTTTCCTCCACTGTCTAACCCAGGCCTGGGCTTCAGTCAGATCCTTTTCCCTTTCTTCCCATAGCAAGGGTCCCCAAGAGATGCTGCAGGGACCTTACAAATCCAGGACAGAAATATTTGTAGGTAGGGTCACTCTTTCGGAGATGGAGACACTGAGCAGAGATGGGGGTCCATATTTAGCAAGACTGTGTCACCTTAGTCAAGGAGGTATAGAAAGCAAAAGCCTGGCTCCTGGTCCCTGTCCTCCCTGACTACCAGCCCTGCTGCTGTCCCACCAATAGAAATGACCTTCACAGAAGACCCTTGGGACTTCTGTTGCAACATGGAGCTGGTTCAGGACTAGGTTCCTATTTGAAGATGGTATTATCCTCTGTGTCTTCATTAGAAGGCAAGGAAGATCCTGCTTCTTGTCTCTTTGTAATCAGGATAACTCCACCCTGATTCCCTGCCATCATGTCTTCATGGCAGGAGTTTCTGTAAGCTTCTCTGCAATCCCAGGCACAAGCTAGGAAATGGACTTCATCTCTTGATGCAGCACATACTCTGTCTCCAGATTCATCTTTCTGTGATTATTTGAGGGGAAGTGCAGGAGAGAGTTCAGCCTGTGCAAAGGCCCCAAAGCAGGAGTGTCCAAAGTCAGTACTAGGAACCTGAAGGAGGTTACAATGACCTCAGTGGAGATCACAGTGAAGGACATGGCAGGGCATTGGTTGATATAGCTGCTGTAAGTCTGATAGTCCATTCACACGTATATCATCTAAGTGTGTGCTTGAGACCACAATTGCACTATTTTCTTCTCTGCATATGTCTTAGTGCTCTATTGCAGCAAAGAGAAACTATGACCATGGCAACTCTTATAAAGGCAAGTATTTAATTGGGGCTTGCTTACATTTCCAGAGGCTTAGTTAGTCCATCATCTGTGGGGCAGAAGAATGGTGACAGGCAAGCAGATGTGAGGCAGCCAAGAGTTATACATCTGGGTCTACAGGCAACAGGAAGAGAAAGACATTGGGTCTGACTTGAACATTTGAAACCCCAAAGCCTACCCCCAGTGACCCACTTCTTCCAACAAGGCAACACCTACTCCAATAAGGCGACAACTCCTAATCCAAGAAGCACCACTCCCTAATGACCAAGCATTTAAATATATGAACACATGGGAGCCATTCCTATTCAAACCATCACAACATACATGTTGTATGGTAAGATTCAATCAATCAATAAACTGCATACAATAGGAGACTGACAACAGGAAATAATGGAATAGAACAATTGAGACAATATATCAGATAATTCAATGGCTGGTTTTACTACATTTGCACTTTGTTGTAGCCGTTGTTAACACAACGAAGGTAGCTGGCAGATGATCACTGTCAGGACTCGGCACTCCACCTGATAACAGAGATGATCTCTAAGTGATGGGGTCTACTGTATACACTGAGTGACTAATGCCTGTGGACATAGTCAGCAGGCAACTAATGGGGGTTAGAACATTTGGGGTAAATGATTAACAGCATCTGTGTATGGATTGTGGATGTCCTAGACAGAGCTGATTATACCCCAGATGGGACAGGTCAGTGAGCGGGTACAAGATTTCATCATGCTACACAGAACAGGGCAGCACTGAAAACTTACCAATTGTTTGCTTCCAGAATCTTCTATTTAATGTCTTTAAAACACAGAGACTGTGAATAATCAAAGCTACAGAAAGCAAACCTGTTGGAAGGGATCACTGTGCCATAGACATGGACCTTACTTAAGCAAGAGAACTGTGCCTTCTCTTGAAGCTGGTTTCTTCTGAGACCTCCAACCATGGCACACCAATGGCTCTTCTGTCCCTGTGTCCTCCTCTGTACCCATCAGTATTTTAGTCTTCTCTTGTTATGATAGCATTCAGAATGGACTTGGACCACTCTCACTTTCCTCTAATTGACTCTTAAAGATCCTTTTTCCAAAGGCAATCATGTTCTGAGGTGTGATTGGGGTTTCAGCACATAAATCTTGGGGATACAGCTCTGCCCATACAGACAGGTCATAGCAGAGTGACTTGATACATTATTCTAAATTGAACTGAAGCCAGCGGAGGAGAGGCACAGAAGAACGACATACTATTTCTAAAAGATTCTCTTCATTGATGTTTTGACTAGCGTCCAAGGAAGTCTTTCTGAACTAAAGAAAAGGCCCCAAGAGTAGACCACAGGGAGATCTTGATGAGGGAGCATGGTGGGGTATTGTTGGCAGGAAAATATCTGGTGTTTGGTATTTTGAAAATACAAATGGCAGTCAGGGCTGATGGGTGACTGACTAGTCAGAGAATGTGGGAGAAAAAAAATGGCCAAGGTCACATAGTCTTAGCACAGTCTTCCCCCTTAGTGGTTTTGGGGACAGCACTTCACATCTATAGGAAGACTAAGGAGACATGGTTGCCTGCTACCAGTGAACCCAGACATAACAGATCCTTAGGGGGTGCTCATGGTATTGTCACAGCAAGTGAATCTCCTCTAGTCTAAGGACGATTGGTTCAGCCCTGTGGGATGCCTTCTGGGCCTTGGAATCTATGCAATACCCAGGAGTTTATCTGATTACAAACTGCAGTTGCCCCTCAAACTGTATCCTTTGGCATGCTTCAATCACCTCTCTTTGGGTCATGTGTGGCACTCCATACCCGGTCCCATGCTCTGTGATGAGATAGCATACAGTTGGAGGCTGCAGTCCTGGCTCTGGCTGTGTGATCCTGGCCCATCCCTTTACCTCTGATGATAAGATGAGGATGGTCATGACCGACCCATGGGCTGCTGTGAAATGGAGATAAACCTCTGTAATGGTTAACTAGGGACAGAACATTTTATCAGCCATTAGCCATTATCTAAATTCTACATGTGACCAAAGTGAAAGGTACTGACCCTTTCCTCACTCCCCCTCCCCAAGGCCTCTCACAGGCTGGGAGATAGTACAGTTCTGCACAGCACGCTGTTTGCTGCACAACAGCTGCCTCCAGCTAAAGCCTTCAGGACCAGCTTGACTCACTTTGGGGACTCTCATTACTACAGTTCACAGTTGTCTTCTCTATAAGGAACACACTCTGCCACATGATGGCATCCTGAAGAGTCACATCCTTTCTTGCAACCCTAGGCCAAGTCATAGGCTTCCATCAACCCCACTTCCAAGTCACGGACTGCTGTCAACCTCTCTTCCTAGGACCTCATCAACATCTCATCGATGCCCAGCCACTTGCTCCATTCCATCATCATGGCCACCCAGGACAAGAGGCTCAGGTTGATGTTGACTCCAGGTATTGAATAAGATCAAAATCTCAGAGTTGCAAATCATTCTGAGTTCGTCTGTTACATCCCAGTGATATCCAAACAGCTCCCTCCTGCCCCCATCCAGAAAAGCTACTCAGGCTGAGCACCAGGGTGCTAGCACCGGGAAATGGAGAAAGAACAGGCATGGGTATTCACTCCCTCTGCTTCCTGCCACTGTGATGGAAGCTGCTCTGCCTGCCACACTGCTCTGCAGTGAAGGTTGAGCCTTCTGAAACTTTGAGCCACATTAATATACCCCTTTGAAGCTGCTTACTCAAGTTATTTCACTAGTGTTAGGAAAATAAATATTACACAGAGGCTCATAAACATACATGTGTTTCTTTCTCTACTTTGTGCCCCACCCCATAAGCCCCATAAATTAACACACAGAGACACACACACTAGTGCACACATACACACCCACACACATACACACAAATACACATGCGCACAAGCATGCGTGTGTGAATGCACCGATGTTTTCAGTAAAAGTCTAGTTGTCGATTCTCACTTGATAGGAAGAAGTTAGCCTTTTCATCTACACTAAATCAGGGACAGAAGGGACTGAGACAGAGAGCGTGGATGCTCTGGGTTTAAAGCAGCAGCTCTGCAGCTATCCCTGTCTTCTGGCTTCAGATGCTGTGGATCTGAGTTCTGGTCCTCATGCTCCCACTATAGGCAACCCACTTAGGCAACCGAGCCATCTCCCCAGTCTCTGCCTCTCTGCCTAGATTGTTGGTTGGAGTGTTGGGATGGAGTAGACGCTTCCTTGTACACATGTGGAGATGAAACCCTTTTAGTGACAATGCAAATCAATCCGTGACAGTGATAGCACCCCTCTAATCCTCTGTGGTTGCCTGTTCCTAGAGAGACAGTCAGTCACTCACTGCCACTTGGGCTGGGGTCTCTCGCCTTGACCAGTCTTGGAGCAGCTGCCGGTATGCTCCACCACATGGCAGCCCTGGCAGTCAGCTGCCCTGGGTCAAATCTGGAATGTGTTGTTCTGCTGTGTAATTAACAGTATTCGCTTTTAGGGCCTGACTTGGGACTGGGTGCCAAGAGCATTCCTGAGGGGTCAGAGGGAACATGTTTACTGCGGCAGGAAGTTCCTGCCGGGAGTGCTTGGTTTGTACTCTCAGGCTCAGATGCTCAAGCAAGCCTCCCTGGGCCCTGTTGTGTGCCAGGCCTGGAGAGCCACAGAGGGGGTGGGGGTAGCATGAGCTGTAAGAGGACAGCTGTGGGAGGATCCGTGATATCAGGAGTCTGGGGCTTGGGGGATAGGAACAAGTGGGTGACTCCTCGGACCCTGAGCACCACTGTGCATCCCCTTTATGCTGGAGTGTGAGCCATTTGCTAAGATACTCTTCCAATCCAAAGAGCATTTTTAAAAGCAAAAGTAGCTCACTCTTTCAAAACTACAAAATGCTGCGAAACGTATGCGCTCAGCAACAAAGGGTCCTCAAAAATCACCCACTTGGTCTGTGAACATTTATTTTTCTAGCATTTTCTCCCAGATTTCAGAATAACAGCACCCATGAAACTTTATAGCACTGGGGTTGCACTCGAGCCTCGTACGAAAGCCTGTGGGTATACTCCTCACTATGTTGATGGGCACACCTGCCCATTGAACACATCAAGGGACTGGTCACTCAAGATGTGACCACTCCAAAAAGGAAGGAAGGGTTGAGTCCTCATTCACAAGGAGACACGTGGATCCTTTTCTGAGCACTTGCTTGACCCAATGGCAGAGAGTTCAATAACTTAGCATCTTCATTAGAAGCCAAAATTTGTTCCGAGTCCACCCTCTGCTGCTATCAACAGGACAAGTAGTACTGAGTGTGGTATCCTTGCCTATACCCCAGCCCCAGGTAGGCAGAGGCAGGAGGATTCCGGAGTTCAAGGCCAGCCTTGAGTCCTTGAGACTTTGTTTCAACAAAGCCAGTCAACCAAACAAACACAAGAAGAAGAAGCTGTGGTTAGACAGTGTCTGTCAACTTCCCACAATCAAGAGTCAGCTGAGAAGAAAGCCTCATTTGAAGAATTGCTTAGATCAAGTTAGTTTGTAGCTTGTGTGAGGGAGTTTTTTGATTGTCAGTTAAGGTGGGATAATCCACTCATGGACTGGGACCTGTTCGGTATTGATGAAACTTAGCTGAATACAAAAAAGCCAGCAAGCAAAGATGCTTTTATCCTGTCTCTGCCTTTGACTATGGGTGCTGGCAACTAGCTGCTTGAGTTCCTTGCCTGAAATGATGGGAAGAGCTGCATTTGGGGATCAAAGACTTCTACCCTCCATCCCAGTGACTCACAACATTCCCCTGCCCACTGTTCTCCTGTGGTACAGGGCTTTGTTCATGTCTGCCACTTGTAGCCGGAGGATCCCAGGGGATGCTATTCCTATGGCAGCAGTGATGCTGCATCAGAAGCACGTGGAGACTGGAGGGAGAAGGGCTGTGAGGAAGTACTCACAGAAGAACATGCATGGTCTGTCCCCTAAGCTGCAGTGGCTCCACCTGCTGAGGTGTAGAGTCTACCCCCTAACTCTTCGCACTGCCCAGGACACAGCCCCATGCCCTAGGAGCCAGCCCCCCTAGGCAAGGCTTTCCCCAGTGTTTAGCTCAGTCCTTCCTACAGGTGCTTTGATCCAACCTGAGTTTTAAATGCCTTAGTTGCTGAGTCCAGCATGGCCATGTAAAAGATAATATAACATGGTTTCCTGCTTCTAGAACAGAGCCAGCAGGGTGTGGGCCCCCAGGAGTGTTGATGGCTGCTGTGGATGTAAGGCTTGTTTGTATAATACTGTACATATTTTCAGGTTCCTCCGAAGAATGTCCTCCTTGCTAACATTAATGTCCCTATGATAATTAAAAATAGCAGGAGTCCAGGAGTCAAGGACATGTCTATGTCTTTAGAAAAATAATAAATGCTGGGAAACTTCAGGACAGCCTTTAAGGCTCTGGAAAAGAACTCTAAAATCGTGAGTTTAAAAATGCATAATTTCTCTACTATGCAAAAATATAAGGATTCAATGTGAATTGTATAAGGAACTTCATAGATCAAAAGGAACAAATGAATCAACTTGTCAGAAAGACACAAAGACAGGCAGATACAAATTCAGGCAGATTCCTGAGTTCAAGAGTAACCTGGCACAGAGGGAATTTAGGTCCAGGAGTGGTTGGAATGATAATTTCAGGGCAGGACCCCACCCAGCTATCTTATTGTCTGTGGTTATGCTTGCTGTCTTTTCCTAAGAGTCAAGGGGCTAAGGTCATGGAACGCTGATTCCTGGGATGGTCAAGAGGGAACCTGAAGTAAATAACTTGATATATAAATAAAAACCTGGGCTTTTGGTCTGCTTGATATAAGCTAGCAGAAAGCAATTGCAGTTCCTTTTTAGAATTTTTCCCTAGCAAGGGCAGAGCTACCTGCAGATCTCTGGAGAGTGACCACAGCTCTTTTAGAATTTTTCGTAGCACTTTTAGAATTTTTTTGGCTTTTTTATTTTGATCAGAAAACCCAACAATTACTTTTAGAATTGTACTAACAGGATTTCTGCCTTGGTAGGAAGTTTAAAGAATTTTTTAAAGCAGCTTTTCTGAACAGAGAGCTTTTAGAATTTTTACTATCAGAGAAAGCTGTCTCAACCAGAGAGCTGTATCGAGCAGAAATCTAACTGTATCAAACAGAGACTTTTTTTTTTAGATTAGCAAGAAAAAGCTGTCTAGATCAGAGCAGAACACAGAGCAACCTGGAAAGCCATGTCGCACAGAATATAGGCCATCAGTTCATAACCCACGATTTGACTTTGAGTAGTTTGGTTTTGCTGCTCCACGAAACCCATTCGTTCAGAAACCTGGAGCTAGCTGAGGCTGGTCCTTGGCACTTGGTTACTTTTATTCTTGTTGGGAAAGTGAACATTTTCTGACAGCAGAGGTTGGGGTAACACAAGATACACAGGGTAGAGGCACAAGCAGTGAAAGTATGTGGTGAAAAGACTGTAAGGTTCAGTCTCCAGCTCTGCATCACTGCTGCAGTACCCATGAAATGAAGGGGACACTCCACCTCTGTGAGTTTGTCCTTCTAGGTAGTCTTACTATTTATGCATGCCTACTTTACCCACTTGTCACTAGACAGCCATGTGACCCACCCCTGAGTCCTTAGAACAGTATTTTAGTCACTATTCCTGTTGCTGGAGGGAAAACAAAAACACAAGAATCCTGACCAATGTAATTTAAGGGAAAAAGGTTTATCTGGCTCACTGTCCAAGGATGCAGTCCATCAGAATGGAAAGTCAAAGCAGAAGGAATTTGAGTAGCTCTGTGTCACCATCAGGAGACAGAGATGCTTGCCTTACTTTCTCTTTTTGTATGCAGTTAGTTGTGTCCTAACCTACAATGCAGTGGCTCCCACTTTCTGTGTGTCTTTCTATCTTTTTATCTAGAAACCTAATCTAGATAATCCCTCACAGGCATCCATAAATGCTAAATAATGCCTCAACAGTATGTTTGGAAGCTTGTCTCCTAGTGTACTGGCTGGTTTTGTGTGTAAACTTGACACAAGCTGGAGTTATCACAGAGAAAGGAGCTTCAGTTGAGAAAATGCCTCCATGAGATTCAGCTGTGAGGTACTTTCTCAATTAGTGATCAAGGCGGGAGGGGCCCATTGTGGGTGGTGCCATCCCTGGGCTAGTAGTCTTGGGTTCTATAAGAAAGCAAGCTGAGCAAGCCAGGGGAAACAAGCCAGTAAGTAACATCCCTCCATGGCCTCTGCATCAGCTCTTGCTTCCTGACCTACTTGAGTTCCAGTCCTGACTTCCTGTGGTAACGAACAGCAATGTGGAAGTGTGAGCTGAATAAACCCCTTCCTCCCCAACTTGCTTCTTGGTCATGATGTTTGTGCAGGAATAGAAACCCTGACTGAGACACCTCCTGTGAAGCTGATACTCAACAAGTCTTTGAGTACCCCAAGAACGAGTACAGTCAGGGAGCAGCAGGGGGTGATGGGTAGAATCTCTGGAAAGAACATTCAACAAGGAAAACAAGAAGGCAGAGCCCCACAAGCAGCCCAGCCTACATTCCTTGTCTTTCCCTAGGGGCAGGAGACTCATTGCACAAGGTGGCTTTGTGCCATAAAACTTGGGGCCAATGGGCCCCTTAACCTCCTGCCCTGTTGCACATTTCCCAGTCTCAGCATCCTTCAGATGTTTCAGCCTGGTAGGAGCAAGAAACACTATCGCTGTCTCCTCTAGACCTGAGAGACCAATTGCATGTTGCCAGTCAGAGCTGTGGGCTTTGGTGACCTACAGAAGCTGTGGTAATAAAGTCTACAAAAGACACAGACCCTTACCAGAGCCAGGTGCTTCCCTGGCTGCACACATTCTTGAGGTGTTCAAGAGGGTGCATAGGAGATGGAAGTTGCCTGAGGGAGATACAACTTTTCAAAACTGCCAGCCACGCTGGGCTGGATTTTAGGGATGCAGCTGCCTGTTACTCGTGTGACTCACCTCTTACCCATGCTCCTGTAAATAAGCCATTACCTTTGGTCCTTGATATTAGCTCACCATCCACACTCCAGTAGTAACCCTCACCCACACTCCTGTGAATAACCATGATAATTCACTGCTTCACCAAGCTGAATTTGGGTAGACTCATTTTGTCAGTCTGTCAGTGCCCTATCTAAAGGGAATCTTCAAGTTTCCCCTGAAAAAGTCACACAAGTATTAAGGCCTCACTAGGCCCAGAAACTAGGTTAGAAGAACAAGTTTGGGACCAGGTTTGAAGCCATGTTTATTGACAGGTTACCTTCTCAGTCGCCAGTGAAATAAACCAATTCAAATCAGATTGTATTAAAGCCAGATTTACTGGGAAACTGCTCTTGGGCAGATGAGTTCACTGGCCCCAAGGCCAGGGAAGTCACTATGGGGAAAGAGGGTGGGGGTGGGGAGTGGGGGAGGTAGAGAGAAAGAGAGAAGCACCCACAGAAAAAGAAAAGGAGAAAAAGAGAGACATACCAGAATGTATGGATTATGTAGGGAGGAGCCTCTGGGGGAAGGGCAGTCTAGCCCCTGGGCTGGAAAGTTCACAGTTGGAGGCAGAGTGCCAGGTAGGGACTGAGGGTTGCTGGAAGACCCTGGGAAGCCAGGTCTGCTTTGGTGTGTAAAATATGCGCCTCAATCTCTTGTCCTGGGTCTGAAACCAAACATTCAGGCTATGGCCCCTCTCCTAGAGTCTCAGTGCCATTTGACTATGTTTGTCTGGAGAATTTAGAAATTGTGCAAAGGACCTGGCTTGGATCCTTCACTGGATAGACAGTGATAATAAACGTTCTCTGAGTTTGCTTGAAGGGGGTTGTGAAACAGTGGTATACCACACACCGACTCTCCAGTCTCGTGATGACCATCACATGAGCCACTCTGATCCCAGGCTCCTGCAAAGGCAAGACCTAACCACTTCCGTCCATCTGGCTGCCATCCGTCCCGCAGACACAATGTTTATATTAATACTCCAAAGTAGGGCTGGTCCCAGCGTCTGAATCCCCAGGTCCCCTGTGACCACTGCCTGCAGCTGTTGTGCTGGGGCTATAGGTTATTTCTGCTGACTGCTGAGGGGTCTCTCTCTCTCTCTCTCTCTCTCTCTCTCTCTCTCTGTGTGTGTGTGTGTGTAGTGTGTGTGTATGTGTGTGTCACTCTCTGTCTCTCTGTCTCTCTTTGTCTCTCTGTGTGAGTGAGTATGTGTGTCTGGTGTGTCTGTGTGTGTCTGTGTGTGTAGGAGGGTGGCATCCTGTTCCCCAAGCCTGTTCGATGATCTCCACTTATGATATGAGTGAAGGTCTCCCCAGCAACAACCTTTAAGGTGTCATATGCTTCCGCTGGCCTCTACAGTCACCTACAATGTTCCCATTTCTTAAATTGCCTCTAAAGGAATTCAGTTTGGGGATGGTGCAAAACAAGGCAGAAAATGTTAGTTTCTATAAAATTGTTGTTCCTCATCCCCATGGGTCCTTCCCTCCACCGTGGACTGTTGTGAGGTCCATTATAACCACAGGACCCTGGTTCTGGTTCTGGACTAAAAGATCTAGGGAAAGCCACCCAATGTTTCTGAGGATTGATATCTTCACTTGGTAAAGACATATATCCATCTAGATGCCAAGGATTAATAAGATAGAAAAAGCTGGGGCCTGGAGAGATGTCTCAGTGGTTAAGAGTATTGACTGCTCTTCCAGAGGTTCTGAGTTCAATTCCCAGCAACCACATGGTGGCTCACAACCATCTGTAATGGGATCTGATGACCTCTTCTGGTGTGTCTGAAGACAGCAACAGTATACTCACATACATAAAACAAATAAATCCAAAAAAAAAAAAAAAAGAAGAAATTAAGAAAGAAAGAAAAGAAAGAAAAGAAAGAAAGAAAGAAAGGGAAAAGGAAAAGGAAAAGGAAAAGAAAAGCCATGCCGGCAAGCGGACAATGTTTGATTTGAATTCTTTTTTCTTTCTCATTGCTAGAGATAATTGTATTGGAAGGCATGCCTCAGAGGAGTGGCTGCCTGTGAGTATCTGGCTCCACCACACCTCTTATTGGTTAGTACATCTGTGTTTAGGAGCTGAAGAGAAGGAAGCCCAAGGCAAAAACCTAACCTTCCACATTTCTTGGGCACCACTAACCTAGCTAGTGGTGTGTAGACAGTGAAATGCCAATGCCATACAGTGCTTCTTAGTGAGTGTCACAAGGACCAAGACAGTGTCGTAGAACTAGGGCCATTAATAGCCATAGAGATGGAATGAAGTTGAATCTCACCTCGATTTCTAGAAAGTTCTCAGGTTCTACTGAGTCTAAATCCTTACAAGAATGTAATTGCATGATGCCTGCTGGGTGATACCCACGCCTATTCCACTTGGGCTATAGCCGCAATGCAGTGTACTGTCTCTGAACTCATGTGGCCCTGCCAGGTGCTAGTTCTGAAGAGATGCTGGACAGAACTCACTACTCTGAACTTGACCACATCTCTGCTCTACTGGGTTCATGGTCCAGAGGAAGGTAGAATGGATATTGTCATACAATGTCACAATGCCCATTTTCCCTGGATATTGGAATGCAGCTGACCCTTAAGGTAGACTTGCCACTAGCTTCACCCTGGTTTTTACTGGAACCCTAAAGTGCCAAGGCAGGGAGGGTTTCTGCCACCTTTCTAGTAAATGGAGGGTTAGGCTGTGTGGGGGTTGAGATACAGGGTCAGCTGCTCCAACCATAACCAAATTAACAATGCTGAAAAAGACAGGAGTTCCTGTCTATATCGGTCTGGCCCAGACGCCTGCTCAAAGGGTTGCTAAGCTCTTCCCAATACTCCAGTAGTCCTGGCTTAGGGTGTGGTAAGGATGACTCACTGGGGCCACCCAGCACGTGATCCCTGAACACTTTGCAAAGAACAGTGATTGATCTTGTGGTCACTGGAGTCTCAGACACAAATAGAACTTCTCACTTCTGTTCAGGAGCCACAGCTTGCGGCTTAGCCTCGTGGCCTATAGGTTCTGGCTGCAACAAGGCCTGGACCTGCATTCCTGTGTCCCATGTTCAGTTTAACATGAGCCATCAATGACCAGAGACTGGCACCTTCTATCTCATCCTTGTTTTTAAAAAAAAAAAAAAAGAAAAAAAAAAGAAAAAGAAAAAAAAAACCCTGTTCTTTCTAAAACGTCATTCTCTGTCACCTTGCTTTCTTTCTTGTAAGTGGGAGAAACGTATAGATATAACCGTTTAGAATTCAGGCTATTTGCTCTCAAGTCTAACTTAATTCAGATTCACTCTCAGTGGATAAGGCTTTATAAAACAGTAATTAGCCAGGCAGTGGTGGCACACGCCTTTAATCCCAGCACTTGGGAGGCAGAGGCAGGCGGGTTTCTGAGTTCGAGGCCAGCCTGGTCTACAGAGTGAGTTCCAGGACAGCCAGGACTACACAGAGAAACCCTGCCTCGAAAAACCAAAAAAATAAAACAAAATAAAATAAAACAGTAATTAATGTTGGGATTCAGAGTGATAGCCTAGTGGTTAAGAGTCCATATTACTTTTCCTGAGGACCTAAGTTAACATCCCAGTACTCATGTCATGTGGCTTCCAACTGTCTATGACCTTAGCTCCAAGGGAATGGAAGCCTCTGGCCTCTACAAGAACCTGTGCTCGAATACACATATCCACAGACAGAGATATAAGTTAAAATGGTTTTTTTTTTTTTTTTTAAATTGTGGTATCAGGGTTGATGGTTCAGCAGTTCAGAGCACTGGCTGCTCTCATGGAAGACCAAAGTTCAGTTAAGTCCTCACGAGGCAGCTCACAAATTTCTATAACTGCAGTACCAAGAAATCTGATATTCTCTTCTGCCCTTTGTGGACATCAGTCATGTGCATGGTTCACAGACATACATACAGGCAATACATTTATACATATAAAATTTTTTTGAAATACTGATTATCAGGCCCCAGTTCCCTCCAGAAAACCTAGTTTAAGATATCTGAGATACATTCCATCAGAGAAGCTTCTTTGGCAGTATATGGGTGTTAACAGAGACCCACAACTGGTCAACATGAAGAGAACGAGGGACTGTAGAGTGCTCAGCTCTAAATGGGACATTTATCTCATACTCCCTACCCACAATGAGCAGGGATCACCACAAAATAGGGGCAAAATCCAAATGCAGTCTAGCCAAAATCCTAATGTAGATAGGGGAGGGGCTTATGAAGGCACACCCTAAGCTATTAGCAATTTGTGGCTTCTGGTGAGGGAGAGTCAGTTTTTTTCAGTTTTTTTCCAGTAGGATATCCATAGTCCAGTAGATAGCTCTATACCCATGTATGTATAGATAGTACTAAGTGAATTCGGTTGGAGGGGGGGAGGGAGAGAGAGAGAAGGAGAGATTGAGATCATGCAGTTGAGAGGAAAGGTGATTGGAAGGTCAGGGGAGGGGTTAAAGGGGAGGGAATGGGAGAATAGATGTGATAAAGCACATTATATACATGTAAAATTTTTTTCAAAAATAATTAAAAACATATTCAAGGTGAACTTGTATATTGGTTACTCTTGTGTTGCCATAACCAAAGTTGACATAAACACATAATTATTTGGGCTCATGGTTTCAGAGGGTTTGGTTTATCACGCCAGGAAAGGCATGGAGAAGAAAAGTAGTTGGTATCCTGTTAGTGATGACACAGAGAGAAAGTAATGCTGCCTCTCAGCTGGATTTCTCTGTTTTCTTTTCTTTTTCTTTTTTTTTTTTTTTAATACTCTGGGTCCTCAGCTCATGGGAAGGTGCTGCTTACATTCAACATGGGTCTTTCCTTTGAATTATTTTCCTGGAAATGGCCTCTCAGACACACTTAGAGGTATGCCTCATTGCTTTACATTTTTGTTTGTTTGTTTGTTTGTTTGTCTCTTGTTGCTGTGATAAAACACCTTGTTAGAAGCAGCTTAAGGTAGAAAGGGTTTACTTGTCTCACTACACTACTCCAGGTTACACTCAGTCTATCATTGCTAGGAAGTCAAGGCAGCAGGAACTTGAAGCATCCTGTCACATAACACCCAGTCAAAAGCAGATAGCAATCCATGAGTGTGTAGATGCTCAGCTCACTTCCTCCACTTAGTCCCCTACTCAGTTCAGGATCCCCTGCTTAGAGAATAATGCTATCACAGAGGCCAGAGTTTCCCACTGCAACAAGCTTAATTAAGGCAGTCTCTCAAACACAAGCTTATAGGCTATCCCAAAGTAGACTGTCCATCCCTGAGACTCTTCCAGTTGATTCTAGATTGTGTCAAGGAAACAATTAAATCTAATCCTTCGCTCACCAATCTGCTAGGTGGTTCCTAGCAAATTCAAACAATTTGATGAAGAAGATTGTCCATCCAAGTTTGGGAGCAAAGCCCTGGGAGATGCTGATGATTCCCAGGTCAGGTGAGAGGGGCAGAAAAACAGGCAAAGAGAAGGATGTACAGTCACCAGTATTCCTTTTGTTTTGAACTTAAAAGAATGCTGATTTTAGTCACCTGATCTTTGTGTATTTGGGACAGTTGTGATGGCATAGGACACATAGTGGCAATGGGTGACAGTCACCTCATGGTAACTGGGAAAACAGAGAGAGAGAGAGAGAGAGAGAGACTGGCACCAGATTTGTTAGCTAGGGACATACAGATGATGTCTCAGTAAGGGTCCTGTCAGAATCTGTGAAGAGGGGCAAGGCTGCATACTGCACAAACAGCAGCTGATTATAATTCCAACATTATATTCTTACATCTCTCTTGTCTTGTTTAGGTTCTTGTCTAGTACCTGGAAGAGCTCCTTGGAATTCTTTGAACATCAGATGTATCACTGGAATCTTTGTCTGCATGGAAAACTGGACACAATTACTTCTGTCTTTGTCTTTTTATATAAGAACACAGGTCATATTGAGTCAAGGTCTCATCCCACTTTAGTGTGATGTTATCTTAAACAGTTATGTTTGGAAACATCTCTAGTCATACTCTAAGCTACGAGGGGTTAGAACTTCTGCCATATCTTTATAAGGGGATATAATTTAACTCTCATCAGTTAGCCAGGCATCATTCCTGTGTGCAGTAACTGATGCCTGCGATCATGCTGTGACCTCAGACAACGACAAGGTCTGCCGTTGCTGAAGGGGCTCAGAGTAAATGACTGTCTCACACAGTGCTCCTGGCAAAGAAGACTATATGCCTATCCCGAAGGTAAATCAGGAAGACAGCATGTGCTAGAACCTACCACATGAGTTAACTGGGAGTTGGCTCTCTTGGTTTGCTTGCTTTTAGTTTACACTCTGTACTAATACTTGGGTCAAGGGCATTCTGTTTTACTCTTCTGAGGTATGAAATTACATTCCTGGCCCCAAAGTTTGCATATGCCTGGCTCATCATGGGGCTACCATTGGATATGAAAGATGTAAGATACAGCCAAGGTTGCTGCTGACAGCCTTTATGTGATCAAAAAGAACAAGGCTCAGGTTGAAGCCAACACAAGGAAAGATAGGACAGAGATGGAAGACAACAAACCTTGTTGACATCCATAGAGGTGCTGGACCAAGACTTTTTGAAGTCTTTCCTAATTCCCAAATTTTCATCCCTTTTAACTAATGAATTCTCTCTGTAATTTGGTTCAGATATATGTAGGTGTTGTCTCTTGCAACTAAACCATTGTAACTGGTTTGGGAAGTTACAGCAGCATCCAGAAACAAAGGTGGAATGGGCCAGAGACAGTCTTAAGTGGACACAGCAACCCATAAGCATCCATGAATAGCGTGACTAAATGGAGGTCACATAAGTCATAGCCTCTGAGCTTTAACAGGGATTGTGTCTGTCGATATCTGACACTTTAACAAAATACTTAGGACAATTAACTTAAAAGAATGCTGATCTGTAGTCACCTGACCTTTGTGGATTTGGGACAGTTGTGATGGCATAGGACACATAGTGGCAATGGATGACAGTCACCTCATGGCAACTGGGAACACACACACACACACACACACACGAGAGAGAGAGAGAGGGAGAGAGAGAGAGAGAGAGAGAGAGAGAGAGAGAGAGAGAGAGAGAGAGAGAACCATGATCCCACTGTCTACTGTCCCCTTCCTTCCACTAGACGCCATCTTCTGAAGTTCTAATGGCACCAGGAGCTGGAGACCACGCCTTCCACATGTAGCCTTTGGGGGTCATGCAAGAGCCCATCTAGAGCCGAGGCAGAAAGTGTAGGATACATAGTTCTTTGCTCATTCGTGTCACGCTTTGTGTCCCTTCTCCCTTTTTCCTTTTCTACAGTTACTGTCATCAGCTGCCTTTCTGTTCCTTGTCCAAAATGCTAGAACCTTCTTATTATGATACAGGTGCCTGGAATTAGTCCTAGCTTCTCTGAGCCCTGCAAGTGGGGTGAAAAGCAAACCATTATGTAATTGTCTCACACCCGACATCATAGGCTCATTATAAAGGAGATGAAGTTCTCTCTTCCCCCACATCATCATTGGCTCCTCTGCACTCCCGGTCATTTTGCTGAACAATAGCTAGGTATTTTTCGTGCCCGTATTCTTCTCCCACACAAAGACATCTTTTCTCTGATAATGCACAAGCTTTGTAAGTAAGTCTTTACTGAGGATAATTTCGTCACTATGGATCGCCTGTTCAGTTGTTAAAATCTCAGACCAAGAGGGAGATGGCTGTCAGTAAAGTCAGCTTTGCAAGCATGAGGCCCTGAGTTTGAGCCTTAGAACATACAAGAAAACGGTGGTGTGTGTGTGTGTGGGGGGGGGGGGGGGCAGAGAGAAGGTTCCGAGATAAAGGTGCTTGTTTTGAAGCCCGAGCAGCTGAGTTCACACTCGGGACCCGAATCGTGGAGGGAGAGAACTTGTTCTCACTGTTTGTTCTCTGAGTTTCACAGGTTACTATGACATGGGCACAGCCTCATGCACAAATAAATCTTAGAAAAAAAGAGTAGCCTGAGGCTGTAAATTCTGTTACAGTTTGGTGGAAGTATAAAGTAAAGTAAACCCAAGATGGGTATGTGAATAGTTGTGTGGTTTTGGGAACCCCCTCAGCCTCTCTGGACCACAGCTCTTACTAAGGAATTGAGAAAACAATTGTGTTTAGGCCAATAAATAGCCAGTCAGTGATATCCAAGTCAAAATCCCTGATGCTGTATAAAGGGTTCTGTGCAGATGTGATTAACCTTGTGGAAAGAATGTATGCTAGGTGGACCAGGAGCCTCTAATGGTAACTCTGAGTAGCTTTCTAAGTCAGAAAGAGATTTGGTGCAGATAGAAAATCACAAGGGTAAGGGAGATATCTCAGTGAATAAAAAGCACATGTTGTGCAAACCTGATAACTTGAGTTAAATCAAAAAGAAAAAAAAAAAAAGAGGAAGCTGTCCTCTGGTCTCCAAAATCATAACATGGCACATACCTGCAGTCCTTCTCACACATATCATCATATACACATGCATATCTGCCATACACACAACCAGAAAAGGAAAACAAGGATGGGGAGTACAGGTTAAATGGCCAAGGCCTGGGCATGATTGTCAGGGGAGGCTGAGGAGAAGAAAGGAAGGTAGTGTGACCACAGAGGCAGACACAAGAATGTGGCTTGTCACAGCAAATGCCACCATATCTGCAAGAGACAGAGGGTGTATTCTGTCCTGCAGATGACTTGGTCTGAGCTCAATGAATTTGATTTTCAGACTTCTGGCTTCCAGACTGTGAGAGAGTAAAGTTCTAGTGTGGACAGACTGCTCTCAGGTTGCTGTGATACTGCACGTGTACTGGAACCTAATATGATAATAATCAACACCCTTGGGGGTTGGTTCTCTCTCCAGAGCCTCCTCCTCCAAAGAAAGTTGTACAATGCTTGGTGGAAATTCAGATTCTGGGGTCCAAGTCCAGAGCGCCCCCCCTCCCCCCCCAGCCAGAGTCACCAGCAGAGGTCCTAGGCAGCTACATGTGATCTAATCTCTAACTTTGGCTGTAGCATCAAGGTCGCCTCCCCTTTGGGCCTGAGGCACATCAATGGGGAGGATGAAAGAGAATGAAAAGGAAATTGCCCAATGAGGATAGTTGTTTGAGTCTAATACCCAAGCATAGGCAACTTCGCTCATCCATACCTTCTTCTATGTGTGCTAAAACAGCATGCATATATGTAAATACTCAAACCACCCTGCTCTCATAGGAAAAGGAAGACAGCCTGCGCGTTTGACTGAATGGATCATCTAAGAGTGTGTGCTCAGATAAGCATGTGAGGACATAAGCTGGCTCCCTTGGTCCCCAAGTACTCACATGGCACAGAGATATTACACAGAGCTGATGCCACTCCAGGGCTTGCTTACATGCCCATGGATAATAATGCAAAGAGGACATATTTCCCTATACAATGTGCTATGCTGCAGTCACAGGATGCTCTGGCAGGACAGACTTACAGAGCATCAGCTGTGAGCCAGGCTCGCATACTTAAAGGCTCGGATACTTAAAGCAGCAATGGAGTAGAATAAATCATGGTTCTTGTGGAGTCCACCACATTTTAAGTTGCAACCAGGCTACGTGGTCAGTGAACAAAAAAGTAACCAGCTTGTTCCTTGGACAGCAGCATGATGGAGAAAGAAAAGAACAGGGAAGGAGATCCTTGGTCCCATGGTCCCATGAAGGCTGAGTGGGGAGGAATTCAAGGGTGGGGAGGGGGAGTGGGGGTAGATGGGGGCACATCCTTGTGGAGGCAGGAGGGGGGATGGAATAGGTTTCTGGGTGGTGGGGGGAATGGGGTAAGGGGATAAAATCTGAAATGTAAACATAACATCCAATAAAAAAATATGAAAATAAAAAAGAAAAGAGTTTAGTTTGGCTTCCAGTTTCAAAGGGATACGTGTCCGTGATGGTGGAGAGGATGTAGAGCAACAAGAGGCAGATGTGGCAGCAGGAGCTGTAAGCTGAAAAGTTCACATCTTCAGTTGCAAGTAGGAAGCCGAGGGAATAAGCTGGAAATGATGTAAGGATTTTCATCTCAAAGCCCACTCCCAGTGACATACTGTCTCCAGACTGTACCACCTAAACATCCCCAGACAGCACCACTAACTGCAGACTAAGTGTTCAAATGCCTGAGACTATATTGGGGGCAATTTCTCATTTAAACAGCCACAGATAGGAAAAGGTACTTTCCTCCAGCTGTGAGAATCACATGTGTACACAGTCCTAAAGCATCCTTGGAGGTTTTAGACCACAAGAGCAGTGGGATTTAACTGGCAGACTTCCAGAGAGAAGTGGTTGGGGGGGTGGGGGTGGAGCACATCAGATAGACCAAGGAAAGCAAGGGAAGCAACTCTCAGCAAAGAGAACAGCAGGCGCAAAGGTTGTGAGTTAGAAAGTATTTGGCGTGTTGGAGGACTGCAAGAAGCCAGCAAGGCTGGAGTAGAGTTCGCGAGTTGAGGTGTGAGCAGATGAGGCCACAGAGGATGTGTGTGTTGGTAAGAGCATTGATGAGTTCATGGCATGGGTATACACAGACCTTTGGGGACCACCAAAAGGACTAGGATTTAGCCCTGAGAAGATGCAATGGCTACCAGTTGCCTGGATCTGTCAAGGGGATTGGATCCCTGGAATGTGGGTTTGTCCAAACTAAAGTCAGAAAATGTGCTGGGTAAGAATGGAGCAGAGTGGGTACTGTGGCAGGTCCCCACACCCAGTGTGGGGTGATGCATTTTGTCCCAGTGAGATAGCCAGATTAGTAGGATACAGCCCTGTAAAGTCTATGTGGTGTTTGTCTCAACTCCACCCTCTGAGCAGCTCAGAAGCCTCCCAAGGTTAATTGTTATTACAGGAGAGGACACAAATACAGCAGAAGCATAATTTAAATTCTAAAAGGTAAGCCTCCCCTGATGTCTCATGCTTGGTTATGTCCCTAAAGTGCTGTTTAGTCCCCAGGGTCCCAGACAGAAACAAAGGGCTGAGAACAAGGGGCTGAGTCATTGAACTGGAATCCAATCTAGAATTCCCTTGGCCAGAATTCTGGTTTTATTTCTGCTCAGTTGCAGCTGGGACTTTACATTCAGGACCTGAAATGGCAGCATAGCAACAGCCAGGACATCCAGACCCTACCAGCCTCTTAGCACTATTGATTTCCTTATCTTCGCGAGTGATAATGGCTGTTTGAGGAGGTCCCACCAGCCTACAAAAAGATGCTGTACTTCCAGGATATTGGTGCAGCATAGACCTGTTTTCTGTGCCTGCAATCTAGCTGGCCAGTCATTTCCAAAGTGTCCATCTGAAGGCTGGACCTTAGGAGAGATCAGCGGCTTAACCTTGAAGTAGCGAAGGAGATGCCACAGGTTATACACACCACAGACAATACATGGCACTTATTAGATGAACTAGCATCTAATTTCCCACAGAACAGGGTGCAAGGGTGATTAGTGTAGGTTCAAAGCCGGCCCTGTCCCTGCCTGAGGGAGGAGGACGATAATGAGGAAGACCATCCTGGGGACATGAAAAGGCAGCTGGGTTAGGATATAAAACACATTCTGATGAGCAGAAAGTTCTAGTTTGGCCAGAGAATAAGCTAGGAGAAAAGAGGTGGAGGTAGAGGAGGCAACAAGGAAACTGCTTCCAGTTTCAGGAAGCTTCTGGAAATTTCTCTGAGTGAAATATACCCAACCAAGAGGTCCCAAGAAGAGCCTTTCTTTGCTCCATTTCTCCATGATTAGCTCTCACCCCACCTGGCCCATCCCACACAGACCCAACACATCCCGCACACAGCACAGGTGCTTCCCCTTCAGCTCTTAAGCCCTTTTCCACAGTCAAGTTGGCTCCTGACTTTCTCACCTTTACCAGGAAGGCCAGCTGTGGTTCTCAAGTACAGACTTGCACCCTTTTACCTGATTCCAGCAGGACAGTTCACGATGCTGGGTGGCCTACACCATATTCTTCCAGTGGGAATTGGGACTCTGAGAAGAACACATGCACAGCCCGGGAAGTCAGGGTTCCTAATAGTGTCCCTCATCTCTTGAGGACATCAGCCTTTAAATGCTTTCTGAACACCCTGCATCAACAAAGGCCAGGGCTGACTTTTCAGCAGCTCACCTCTTACTGTCTGTTTAACCAGTGGTCCTGAGTTCATCTCTGTGTCCCCCTTTCCTCATCCCTGATGAGATGTGCAGATAAAACATGTGGCATGCTCCGGATGTTGTTGAGTAGTCCCTGTCATAACTCTTTAATTTACAAAGAAATGCAAAGGCTCTGGACCGTTCTGAGTTCTCTTTGATGTCTTATCTCATGGTCCTTGGGGATTAGGAGCCACTTCACCTGCCGAGAGACAGTGGGTCCCATTAGAAAGTGGACATCTCTACATCAGAGAGTTTACAGCACAACTCTGCATGTGCGGATGACACACAGAGCACCTTGCAAACTTGTCCTGGTCTCAATAGAGTCCAGCTAACCCTCTTTGGCAGTGATTCTCAACCTACCTAATGTTTTGACCTTTTAATACAATTCTTCATGCTATGGTGAACCCCTAACCATAAAATTATTTTCATTGCTACTTCATAATTGCAATTTTGATACTGTTGTGAATCATAATATAAATATCTGATATGCAAGATATCTGATACGAAACCCTGGTGAAAAGGTCATTCGAACTCCAAAGAAGTTATGACCCACAGGTTGAGAACCACTGTTAATGTGGCAGAGACAGCAGCACATAGGGCCAACCTCAAAAGAACAGACTAGCAGGGAGGCCACAGTTTCTAATCTCTGGTCATTCTAGACCGTCTCATGCTCTCCATACCCCTGATCTCTCTTGGGCTGTTCTTCCCTGCAACACAGATCCAGATCCTTCAGTGACTTCCTGGAAGTTTCCCCAGGCTCCAGTGACTTCTGGATTTTCCTAAGCCCCCCTGACATTCCACAATGAGGACTTACGTTCTTAGTACCTAACACCATCATTACCAATGGAGCAGAGCCACCCGAGAGCCTGCCTTATCACTGCCTGGACACCAAAATTATAGTCATTTAGGTTTCTGCTACTTGCCTCACCTGGAGTCTTCACTCTGTTTTTAAAACCATTTCACCCTGCCAGGCACTACTTTTCCCAGAGCCAGCTAAGTGGAAACGTTAAGGTGATTTTAAATCACAGGTTGGGAACACACAGCACAGCTGCTGAGGAGAGAGCTAGGGAACTGAAAAAGGAAGATGAGGAGCAGCAGAAAAGAGAGGAGGAGGGAGATCAAGAGGGAGAGGGAAGAAAGGAAGGGTGAGAGAGTGATTGAAGGAGGGAGGGAGGATAGGGGGAAGAAAGGACCAGGGATAGAAGAAAAAAGAAAGGTTAAAATGCATCACATCAACAGGGCCTACCGTGGCTGACTATAGCCCACAGCCAGCCTAGCAATCTAGTTGTAGGAAGTACATACTAGACTTCAGCAAGTGGTCCCATTGGAAAATCACCCTATGGAGGGTGCAGGGAGTCTTAGGAGCTGTTCCCAGGAGATCAATGACCCTGCAGGTCAGAGCTAGTCACCCTGGGAGCAGCTCCAGATCAAGAACCGATCTAACTCCAGGAATGGCATTGATAGGAACTAGGTGGGTGATGGTGGACAAGCAACAGAGCCTCCGGTTTCTGTTCTGTGAAACAACACTGGTCATCTTCAAAGACAAGACAGGGATGTCTTGTGTGAAAGGCTAGTCAGCATAAGAACCAGGCAGGAGCCAGGAATGTGGGCAAAACTCTGGAAGGAAGAAGGAGTACAGCTAGGGACCAGGTCCCCCACTTGCATGACAGGTGCAGTTCACTGGGGGACCCCAGGACTATGAAGCTCCATGTTTCACAATGGAGCAGGTGAGGGGGGCATGCACAACTCAAGCAAGGCCAGGGATCTAGGATGACTGTGGAGAAGTCTGCAAGTGGGAATGTGGGCCTCAGTCACAGCCTTTCTCCTGAGCCCAGAATCTTCCCATGAATGGAATTACAGGCACATGTTCCTAAGGTTTCTTTTCTCTCAACTCAGACAGTCTCCAGTCCCAGGGAAATATGGCAACTCCTGTGACCAAAGTGTGGAAGGTCTAGAATATATAGGCATGACCATATTCAGACACCATGATTACACACTATCTTGAGAATACCCCATGAGTACACGCACATATACATACATATGTTTTATTTGCGTGTACATACCTGCATGTGTACATGCATGTTGTGTGTATGTATATAGAGTATATGTATGAATGCTTACATATACATGCACAGTGTGTGTGCATGCACGTGCTGTGCACATGTATGTCACATGACATGCTTTACTTCCTCTTTGCTGTCCTCAGAGTCAGGCACACTGCCCTCAAGCAGTCACAGGGTTTGCAGCAGCCTTGGCTTGTACCCCATGGGCAACCGATCCCAAGAGAGCAGAATGCCACCTTCTACAAACTCAGCAAAGCCTTGGGGACCCTCACTGGGCTGATGGTTACATAACTGCAGATGGCTGCTCCCAGGGGTCAGAGTCAAGGCTGAACTGTGTCCATGCCTCTCCCCTAAATAGAAGTTTGTGTTCTCACCCGAGAATAGGAATGTGTTACCTTATATAGTAAAAGGACTTTAAACAAGCTTGTTTAAATTAAGGGTCCTGAGATGAGGGCATTGCCCTGAGTCACCCTGATGGCAGCAGTGTGAGGAACTCTGAGGGAAGAGGAGAGATGACCACAGGTTCAGATGGCAGATGGAGGAAGAACACAGAGTGATGGAAGCATGCAGGGGCCACCAGAAGCTGGAAGCATTTGGTAAGTGGATTTCTGTAGCAGGAAGGGTGGGACCATCTCTTTGTAAATGCAGGGAAAGGGGGTCACAGCCACAAAAGTATCTCCTGCAGGAGGACCTAATTGAGGGCTGCCTGAGAAGCCAAGGATTGCTGGAGCAGACAATCCCAGCCAATCGGGAACTGCTGTTTAGAAGAGATGCTTTCTTGGGACCAATGGGGGATGAGTGGAGGGTATTGAAGGAGCTTGCAGCTGTGTTCAGATGAGCCTGCTGCCGTTTCTGTCACCTGCTCCTGGAATTTGTGTCGTTGACTCTGACCCACCTCACCTCCAACCCCCAAGGGCAGGTAGGGTTGGGCAGCAAGTAGTCCAGGGCACAGACAACAGATCTCCATGGAGCCTGTGAAAAGGTACTAACACCCCTCTTTTTTTTTCTAGAAGCATCCTCCTCAGTCAGCTGACTCTTCCAGAGCAGTGAGGTAATACATCTTCTGCATGAGTTTCAGTCACTCACAATGTGGTAGAATGATGTAAAGATGAGTAAGCCCTGCTCACTGGGCCCTTTTGCATACCTTTGAGAGCCTCTGATGGCCTAAATAAGAGGTGGTAGGCCCTAGGGCAGAGGGAAGCTCTTTTACCAGACAAAGGGCTGAGCACTGGCCAATGGGAAGGAGGCTGAAGAGAGTCATCGTATGCTTTCTTTAGATGAGGTTCAAGAGCCGATGAGACATCAGTGGGAGGGAAGCCTTTTTAAAAGAGAGACTATGATGTAGCCCAGGTTGGCCTCCTTGCTATTAAATAGCTGAGGATGATGACCTTGATGTTCTCATCCTCCTGCTTCTACCTTTCAAGTATGGGGATAGCACAATTCCATGACTGGGCTTAGTTTATGTGACACTGGGGATCAAACTCAGGGCTTTGGCCGTGCCGGGCAAGCACTCTAGCAACTGAGCTACTTCCCAAATCCAAGAAACTGGGTAATCTCTGGGACTGGCTATCAACCAGGGAGGAATGGGAGTGTGCCTTGGTCTCTAAATGGATCCGAGATGCCCACAAATGTCAAATAGTCTTCCATCTTCCATCACCCTTAAGTTCTTTTCTCTGTGCCAGCCATCCCCTAGTGAAACAGATGACAGTGCGGGGCAGCGGCGGGGGGGGGTGCGACAAGGCTCTCTCAGCTAGCAGCTCCCTGTCTTAGTTCTCTGCCCTCCCCAAGCTGCTGATTGAATGTTCAGCGACTTCCTGTGCAAAGGAGACTGGGATATACCTTAGGTGTGCAGCATGGTGGAACTGTTGAACTGTTTTGTAGCCACCTGCACTGGTCCGGTAGAGTGTTCCTCATCCGCTCTGCCTCCTACGAGATGGAGCTGAGCAGAATCCTTTCCTGCAGCTTAGGGGAGGGAAGATCACCTGTAGGCTGCCTCTCTGACAGCCATCCTCTATTCTGTAGCTTATGGGCTGAGGAATGTGGATCTCCTTTTCAGTTCTGTTAGAACCTCTGTTCCCTCAGTGCCTTTCTCACCTCCTTGGGAACCTTCCTAGTGCACTTACTTAAGGTGTGAACATCCTTTCCCCCTAACCCCATCAAAGCATCAAACCTCATCTCACGCTTGGGGCAAAGGGAGGGTCCCACAGACTTTCTTGTGAAGACCCTGATACTCACCCCTCTATTCATTCATACAACACTTCCTGTGGAAGAAGTGAGGGCCCAGGCCAGGGTCAAGACAATTAGGCAAGTAAGTCAAGGAATAGAATGATGAGTACCCTAGCTCGATGGGAGCATGTTCTGTGTCATACAGAAGGGGAGGCAGTGCTCCCATATCCTTTTGGCTGAGCACCCACGTGGCAGAGAAGGAGCATAAAGAGGAATTACCAGCCTCTAAATCCTACTAGTGGGAAAAAAAGGGTCACTGGCAGGCTATCTTCTCCTCCACGCTGGGGAGCCTCCTTCCCACCGAGAGTGTTTTGTCTTCTGCATGGCTTGTGTGCCGGGTCCCCAGAGAGAGGCAGAGACAGCTTAGGCATGTTTGAAGGTCTGCAAGCACCCACAGGAAGAACAAGAGCGGAGAGCCTCGCCCCTGTCTCCCGTTTCCAGGAGCCCTGTGATAGAGACTTTCTCTCTTGAGGATCCAACTCTAGAAAGAGCAGGGGGCGCGGTGTGGGTTCAGCTCCAGAACCTCAAAGGGACCCCTAACTGGTACTCTGGGATGGGTGTGTTCTTCCCTCTGTCTCTGTTTCACAGCTGCCTTTCCAGGCTGGAGAAGTAGAAGGCGGGACTGAAGATCCAGAAGGGCGGTTATTCTGTCAGCCACACCCACTTCAAGACAGACGTGCAGCAGCTCACACCCTCCCAGAAATCACTAGGTCGGAAGTAGACTGAGCTTGGCCAGATCCACAATGGGCGGTACGGGGAGGGGGGGTGGGGGGGGGCTGGAACGTGCAGCCTGACACCTGCACCCTAGAAGTTTATACCAGGCAGCTGCTTTCTTCTCAGCAGGGGCTTGGGAAGCTCCTCCCCTCTCAAGCCTCTCCCTCTCTTCAAGCTTAATCACTTGCTTTAGGGCCATTGAGCTGAAGCCCCTGCAAAGTGAAAGTAACCTTCTGCCCTGTCTGTGGTTCTGCATAGTTTGTGAGGAAACTGCTTCTCTCCCCACTCCATGCTGCTTCCCCACCCCACCCAACCCCGTGCGGCTGGGTGGGGTGTTGGGGTGAATCACTGGCAGTCTCAGATCCCTTTTGCCCATTTTAGAGAAAGGAAGCTGAGGTAAAGAAAAGGGAGGTGACAATTCCGGGAGAAACATCATAATCTTGACATGTGGCAAAGGAATTGAATTTGTAACTTCATTTCAATCAAATCTATTACATTCCAGAAACTGAACTACCATAACTGCTACGTAGGTACATTTCAGGATATACAGGGTCTCACACCCTTCTTCTCAAGTTCAGGTGAGTCAAGATATTTATGTAAATTTACACAGCCAGGAAGTGGCAAGGCCTGAGAATTGGAAACCAGCAGAGCTGGGATTTGAAGCCTAGCATTCTGAGATTGGATTCTGGAAGCTTCTTCAATGAATGAACTGCTGTCAAAGGTATGGGATGTGCTGCTTTTGCTCAGGTCTGGCTCTCCTCACTCGGTGCTTAGACTGCCTTTGCCTCTGGGTACTAGGATGCCCCTGGGGAATGGTGGGCTTAAGACTCTGTCTGCCAGGTAGAGGAACTTCTTGGGTTGAGGCCAGAGAAGGTAGACCAGGGGCTGAGGTCTAGATAACCAGTCAGGAAGAGAGCTACCCAGAGCTCCACATGCTGCACAGAGGAAATAATCAGGACTAGTCATGAGACTTGGGGAGAGGCTAGGCTGTACACTACTGGCTCAACAAGGTGTGTGTTTGGGGTGGAATTGGGGTCAAAGCTAAGAACTCCGGAATGTGATCGCTCTGCCGTTCTTCCAGGGAAGGGCCCCACACAGAATGTAGCTGAAAGCAAGGGTTCCTGTGGGGAGCTGAAGATGCATGGGAAAACCCCCACCCACCTTCCAGGACATCCAGGTTCCAGCATGACTGAGCATTCGGTGGCCAGAAAGTGATGGGCCCACTGCTTAGTTCTTAAAACTGCAGCAGACAATAGTACACCTACCTTGTTTCAATGATTTCAACAAGGTTTCAATGAAAGTCACAACCACAAAGAAAATGCTAGGTGGGTACCTTTGCCTTCTGTCCTGTCCAGTTTTCAGAAAGAGTAAGTTCTCTAGAGGGGAAACAGTTTCTGTTTTTAAATACTTATTTGCTTTGGAGAAAGCTAAAAATAGTTTTAGGAAGCTGAAGAGATAACTCAGTGGGTACTAGTGCTTGTTGTATATCCATAAAGACCTGAGTTCAAATCTCCAGCAGGGTGCAGGTGCACAGGACACCTTAAGTCCCCACAACCAGTGCTCCCCTCTGGCCTCTCCATGGGGATACCTCCATGCAGCAACCCCCTACACACACACACACACACACACACACACACACACACACACACACACTATTTCAGCCTAGTGAAGTGACTCTTGAACTCAGCAGGTAGAAGGAGAAAGTCCAGAAATTCAAGGCCATCTTTAACTACATAACAAGTTTGAGGCCAGAGCTACAGGAGATCTTGTCTGTACTCCCAGACCAAAAAGGAAAGCAACAGGAAAGAGACATATTTAGAAGAGGTGCAGACCTCAGGGGGAAGCCACCCACGCTCCTCCTTGCATACCCTCCCGGGTTCCCTAATTCACCACTAACACCATCTCATAGTTACTTTTGTATAAAATGTGAGTTTATTTTACTGGCAATCTCTCTTTTCCCTTCAGAAAATAGGCTTCCGGAGAAGGAATGTTCTGGACTCTTGCTAACCATAGAAACCGCAGGACTCAGATGGTATCTGGTACATAGTAGGCAGTCGTTAAATTTCTGTTTGATGAGTGAGTGACAGCTGTCACAGTAATGATAAGGCTGAATGGAGCTGGCCAAAGATAGAACGGTAGGTCAGGAGTCTGGGGAGCCCCGCACAGACAGTGTCAAAGAAAGGGTCACCTAGTGAAGAGAACAGCCTGCTAAGTCATATCAACCATGATGGCTTGGTAGCTGTGGTAGCTGTTGGCACCAGGGGCTTCCTGGGTTTTTCTGTGTACCTAACACCTATCTCTGCTTCTCTTCACTCTGCTCTTCAGCCCCACTCAGGGCCTGTTTGCACTGGAAAAAAAATGGGTCATTGGTTCTGTTAATCCCACCACTCGAGAATAAAACCACTACCACAATTTAAAGCCAAATTTGAAGCAAGCTTTAAAATACATGCCTGGAAGATGGACTCTGGCCAGGTCCACCCTTGAGTTCCCAAGAAAATGGTCACAAGTCACATTTTGCTGGGACTTAAAAGGTAAAACCCACAATTTACCACATTTCCCACCAGCTCCAATCAGAAACAAGTATCCATCTCGATGTATTTCTTTCCCTTGTACCTTCTGCCACATGTGATCAAGCACATCTGGTGCAGACTGGTCAAACAAACGTAGGACCAACAGGAATATATTCTTCACTGCAAACAGAACTCGTCTTATAACCTGCAAGGCACATTTCCCTTGTTTTGGTCTCATGGTTTCTCATTGCAGAGATCTGGAACCTTTCAGAATCAGAGTGAAAGGGCACGCCAAGAGGCAGAGCATAGTAGTGCTGCCTGCTGTTGGTGGATGCAGAGGCCTCTAGGCACAGCTCAGGGCACCTCCGGCCAGTTGAGCCAGACCCCCTCCATAAGTGAGTCTCTGTGTTGGTCAGTGTTCCAGAGCCAGGCACGGTGGCCATGTTAAATCCTCTAACATCACATTCTAACTCAGTGATCTTGGACCAGGAGATTCCCTATTCAGATTTTGGCTTTCTACAATGTTCAGGCACACATGAGCACACATACATGCACACACACACACACACACACACACACACACACACACGTTTTTGCCTTATGTGGTTAATATGAATATTCATAATTTGCAAAATTCTCCTTTCTAGATTTAGCCTGTTTCATATTGAATCTGGAATCTGGAATGTTCCCCGCAAACGTTCATGTGTTGAAAACTTGGTCAGCAGATGCGAGTGTCATTCAGAGGTTGGTGGGAATGTCAAGATGTCTGTCTCATTGGAAGTAGGTAAGTCCTTGAAAGGAATCTCTCTGTCTCTCTGTCTCTGTCTCTGTCTCTCTCTCTGTCTCTCTCACTCTCTGTGTGTGTTTGCACAAATGGAGGTTGGAGGATACCTTAGTTAGGGTTTTACTGCTATGAACAGACACCATGACCAAGGCAACTCTTATCAGGACAACATTTAATTGGGGCTGGCTTAACAGGTTCAGAGGTTCAGTCCATTATCATCAAGGTGGGAACATGGCAGCATCTAGGCAGGCATGGTGCAGGAGGAGCTGAGAATTCTACATCTCCATCTGAAGGCTGCTAGGAGAAGACTGGCTTCCAGGCAGCTAGGACTAGGGTTTTAAAGCCCACACCCACAGTGACACACCTACTCCAACAAAGCCACACCTCCAAATAGTGCCAGTCCCTTGGCCAAGCATATGCAAACCATCACAGAGGATAACCTCAGATGTTGCTCTTAACCTTTCAATTTATCTGAGACAGCCTTTTCTCCCTTGTTGTATGACCCACAGCTTAAAGGGATTATCTCTACCTCCCACATCCTTGTAGGAGTGCTGGGATTAACAGTATAAACTACTACATTGGATTTTATATAGGTTTGGGGGATTAGAACTCAGATCTTCACAGTTGTTGTTAATCCCACTGGTCAAGAATAAGACCACTACCACAGTGTTTGAGCCAAATCTGAAACAAGCTTTAACTAAACACCAGACAGGATGATGGACTTTGGCAAAGTTCATTCCTTGGTTACCAGAAAATGACAACGAGTTTAGCTTTCCAGAGTGGGGAGGGAATGTGTAAGGATCCATGCGGAGGCCAGAGGTTGATATCCAGTGTCTTGTATGGCTCTTCACCTCTTTTTTCTTTTTTTCTGGAGCTCAACAATTCAGTGAGATTATCTGCCAGAAAGTGCCAGGGGTCCTCCTGTCTTGGATTCCTCAGATTTACAATTACAGGGCTGCCACACCCAGCTTTTTTGTGGATGCTGTGCCTAACTGAGGTCCTCATACTTGTACAGTGAGCCCCTCTGAGTCATCTTCCCCGAGACTCATGTGTTTATGTCCCAGCCACAGTTATACTCCCTGACACACAAATGGGCCATCACAACCCTTTTTCTCTTTATATCAGTGGTTCTCAACCTTTCCAATGCTGCAACCCTTTAATACAGTTCCTTATACTTTGGTGACCCCCAACCATAACATTATTTCATTGCTACTTCATAACTGTATCCTGCCATGTGACCCATAGCTAGAATGACTACTACCAGTGCTGACAAATGCCCTGGTGGCCCATTATCTTCCTGGCAACCAGGAGGACAGAGAGGGTCCAATCATGTCACCCCTGAATCCTCAATAATGATACAGGTGTAGTAGATTTAAATCTCGAGGCTGCCACTTTACAGCTGTGTATCTCTGATGAAATGAGTACACCTCTCTTGAGTTTGGATCATGAGGAAGAGGGGTGCTGAGAGGCAGGAGTACTCGCTGACTCAGTGTGGTCCAGCCTGAGTCGGGGAACTGGAGCAAATCGCCAAATTGATAGTATCCCAGCCCTCCCCCCCCCGCCCCACCCCCCCCCCTGTTGTTTTGTCCCTTCCATGGTCTAAGCAACTTTCTCAACCCATCATAGGGAGGCTCAGAGACACAGTGCTCCAGAAAATATTTAGATGGAAACTGAGCCTGGGTCCTTGGGTGCAGGGTTTATTTTGGAAACAATCGCCTCAGCTGGGAGGAGGGGACTGTACCCTGAGGCTGACTCTGAGCCCCAGAGTTCAGGTCCTCCAGCCCTGCCTCTGTAAATAAGGGTAGAGCAGGCTTGATGACCTGCCCCTCCCCCACCCTGGCTCCGTCCAAGTTGTTTCCCAGAAAAGCTAAATGTCAGGATCTAGAGCACCAACCCAAATCCAGCCCCGTGTGTGTTTTTGTAGCTCGGGAGAACTAGGAATGGTTTTTATACTTCTGAAAAAATCAAAAGAACAATATTGTCTAACATTTGAAAAATGACATAGAATTCAAATGTTGGTGTCCATAAATAACATTTTACTGGAATCCAGCCAGGAGCACTCATTTACATGTTGTCTACAGCAGCTCTTTGGCTCCCCAACTCTCTGGCTTTTCCTGGAAAACCCAGCTACTTCTTGCCCTGGAGCCATTTCAGTAGACCAGTCACCTGCATAAGGGCCTATGGTGTGAGCTCCCTCGCCCCAGCCCCACCTCTGTGTGAACACAGCACCTGAGAAAACAACTTAGGGAGAAAAGATTTATTTTGGCCCATGGTTTCAGACTATTTAGTCCATGCTGAACCTCTGGGTGTTGAAGAAGGTGAGGGAGGAGCTTCCTTCTTTACCTCTAGGCTGAGAGGAGGCAGAGAGAACAGCACCAGGAGGGGTCACTCCCAGAACATCTTCAGCAACCAGGAAGGAAGTTTCAGGCCTCACCCCCCCAACCCCCAACCCAATAGATTGTTTGAATTTTTAATCAAGTCAGAGCCTTCCTGGTGCAATCGTCTCTAGATGAACACTCCTCATGGACGAAGAGCTGTACCTCACTAATCTTCTAGGGTCTCCCGATTCCTTCCAATTGACTAGGAAAAATAAACATTACACCCTATTTCACAGGAAGTCACTTCTGAGGGCCGAGGGCCGGTGGAGAGAGGAGACCTCAAAACAAGAGTCTTGGGGGAAGTGGGGGTAAACCCAGTACAGCTTCTAACATTACCTCACCAGATGAAGAGCGACTGCAGGAAGTCAGGAATCTGGAGCATTGTAGTGACTTTAATAACTGTAACCCTTATGTTCATTAATAAGTGCTGTTAGCATGTTAGGATGAAGCCTTGGCTCTAAGGGTACAGAAACACTTGAATTCATTATGCCTTAGGGCAGTAACCATGCTAGGGACAGTTGGACAGCCCATCCACTACACAACCTCAGGACATGCTATTTCTTTCTGTTAGTTGTTAGAACAGACCACTCCAGACCACACGGTTCCAAGGGGAGGAGGTTTATTCAGGAGATAGGGCAAAGATGGGGAGAAGAAGGTGGAAGGATAAGAGAGAAGAGAAGTAGAGGCCAGTCATGACCACGTGGAGAGAGAGGAAGAGGGGGACAGGACAGAGAGGCAAGAGGGTAAGAGAGTAAGAGATTAAGAGATTAAGAGAGTGAGGAGGGGGCAAGCAGCCCCTTTTATAGTGGGCCAGGCCTACCTGGCAGTTGCCAGGTAACTGTGGAGGTGGAGTTTAGACAGAATACGAACACTTTTACTGTTATCCATATCTGTATCAATAAGGATAATTTTCTATAGCTGGACATCCCAGTCTCCAAAGGCACAGAGTGGCCATAGGTGACACTGCATATTAGGCCCTCCCCTCCCGTTTTTTTTTAAGGATGGACGTGGACCTTGACACATAGTAGGCACTCAACTAAGTCAAGCTGAGAAAATGAAAATAAGCATCTCTCTTGGACCTTACTTACACTGGAGCATGAAGAGCTCGAGGGTTGTGTGCTCTCTGGATCAGTCACTCAAGTGACTGAAGTTATTTAGCTGAGCAAAATAAACAACTTACTCACTGCTTAAGGTCTTTGTCCCTTCCTTCTAAACAAGTTTTCATCACGTGACTTGGAACTGGGACAAAACATTATTTATTGAATGGCCATGATTTGTTCCTGCTCCCGTGCCACCTTTCCTTGGTGTGCTTGTGGAGTAGACTGTTCTAGAAAGAGTAACTTTTCTACTACCTCCAGCTACTTCTGTTATCTGTGGTGCCACGCTCTGCTGGGACTGCTATTACACAGGAAAATGGCTTAGCCCAGGCCACAGGTCGTTGGTTACCCAAAGTTGTTTTTACCCCATCCTCTCCCTCCCTGGATGGGTGGACTCATTTTCTCTATCTGAGCCATCCGGATTCATTCATCTTTGGGGATTCCAGCCAAAAATATGGAGGAAGAGAAAGTTGGTTGGAGAAGGGAAAGAAAGACCTCATCCAGACCAGGTGCAAATAGCTCTTAGCCTTGATCCTTGGGGATAGGCAGCTGCTTTATCCCAACAGGTGCAAGGAAGTGTCACCCACATAGCAGAATCAGGGTGGAGGTGGCTGTGGGGAAAGGTCCTACAGGGCTTCCTGGGTTGCAGGGCCATAGGAAGCCCTGGGCTCCACTCTGGGGCTTGAATGGCTTTTTCTCTCTGAAAACAAATGCTGGCCTTGTTCGAAGGTTTGTTTGTGTCTTTGCTTCCCCCAAGCACTTTCTGTTCTCCTCCCCCAGGCTCAGCCCAGGCAGGCCACTGTGAGAGCCTAAGCTTCCAGAATTTCCGGAGCTTGCTCCTCAACTCAAGCCAAGGGCACGGAGCCCCTGGGGGCCAAAAGAGGAGAAAGGGCTTTCCCTTTCCAGGTGCAGACTGTCCCTAGCTTCCCTAGTTCTAGAGTTTCTAGGTCTGGCGTTGCTACAGAAGCAGATCCACGCACTCTATAGTCAACAGTGAATACTCCATTTCAGTGCAGCATTCAACAGTGACATGGGTGATTAAATTAAAAAAAAAATAAAAAATAAAAAGGCTTTGTACAAGATGACTGCCTACCGAACGTGAGTGCTCACTGTTCTGAGTGCAGTTAAGCTGGGTGGGCCAGGTCCATTGATTGATTGCACCGCCACCTAAGTACTTTGACCGTACAAAAGGCATGTCAGAAGCTAATGCCATCATAAACGGAAGATCTTAGAAAAGAAAATCCTCTCTGCAGAGTAAGGCCAGTACTTAGGGAGTCAGCTTCAAGGCCAGGCACCATACTGGGCTTCACGTCATGTCTCAAAGCAGACATAATTCATTTATTTATAACACAGCCACATCCAGACCCTTTTTCAGGCCCAGCCAGAAAGAAAATCATGAGTTGTAGCACACATTGCGTTCCCAGCTCTACAGCTGGATTTGAACCCAGGCCTGTGTGGACTAGCTCCACCCCTGCACCTTAGATCAAGACTCGTCATGTTAGTCTCTCAATCTGTCTCCTAACTGGAACTTATTTTCCTGTTCTGGCAAATGAAAGTGTCAGCACTTCCTGTCTTCTGAGTCTGCCCCCAGAAGACAATTCCCATCCTAAGGTATCTGTGGGGCCCCACCCTGCGTGTCTTCTCATCAGCTGAGAAGGTACTGATGGCATTTTCAATTCAGAGATGGGTAGTCACTGAACCTTGGAGAAGTTAGCAAACTTGACTAGAGCATCACACTGCTGAGAACTGAAGCTGGCCCAGGATCTGCTTTTCTTGTAAATGTACTACACCACAGTCCACACTGAACTGAGGAACAGCCTGGAGGTAAGACTACTGAGTTGTGTGTGTGTGTGTGTGTGTGTGTGTGTGTGTAGTGATGGTGGTGGTCAGTGTACACCTGTGGACTCTGAAGGTGAAGAAGGCCATGTAACAAGTACAAGGACTAGAGACTGGGAAGGACCTCACACAAAAATAAAGCCAGAAGATGAGGAAGGCATTGCAGAGGTACAGAACTTGGAGGTGGAGGCCACTGTTCACTGTACAGAGCCTGCAGGGTAGAAAGGCCATCATACAGGTGCACAACTTGAAGGCTGGGCAAGCTATGGCTCAGGTGTATAGCCTAAAGGGGAGACATTCCACAGCTGCAGAGCTCAGAGGGGGTGAAGTTGCTCAAGTGTAGAGTACTAAGACCAGAAAGACTGTTACACAAGGATGGAGCCGGGAGGGGAGGTATGCATTTGTACAAGGTGAGAGTTTGAAGGTGGGCCCGCCACACAGACACAGAGCCTTAAAGGGAGCACTACACAAATGCCAAAGCTGCAGGCAGGGGTGGGGCTAAAGCTGGGAGGCCTTTGCTTAGGCACAAAGTAAGAAGAAAGTACTGTATCAGTTCAGAGCCTACGATGGAAGCAACTACTGAAGAAGCTGGAGGTTGGGAAAACATTACAGTCTTGAAGAACAAGGAGGCAGGTAATTCCTCTTGCAGAGGTAGACAGCCTAGAGGCTGGAGAAGGCCAGTCTTCACATATAGAGACTATGGAGCCCTGGGGGTAGCCATGAGCATATAGAGGTTGCTCTCCTGCAGAAGATGGTGGAACGCTAGCTGGTTAAGGCATCAAGTGAAGAGCTGACGCACTTGGATGGCTTGCAGACATTTAGGCCACTTGAGAAGGTTCCAGTGTCAGTTCCTCAAACGACCTTCCTGTGGAAGATCCTCTACCACAGCCACATAGCTGGCATCTCTGCATGACTCAGAAGCCACACATCCTCCTGAAGGCATGTGTGGGCAGTTTGATATGAGCCTGCAATAGTGAACACTGGAAACTCTTCCCACATCTCTGTTGGGCCCCTTTTGCATGTTTCCTACATAGGCCCACCTCATTGCCTCCCACCAGTTTCTTCCCAGTGGCACTTTCCTAACCTTACTCTGTCTCCCTCATACGAGAGCCATGGAGTTATGTGTTCTTCCTTCACTGGGGTGTGTGAAAGAAAACAGTACTAGACAAGGCAGAAACTCCAGTTTCTAACCATATTCTGGGGCCCCCCCAGACTGAGCCAAGGCAAAGCAATCCAGGTGGGAAGGGTCTTCAGTCCGGGGGAAAGATTATTCAAAGGGAATTATGGTGTTTGTTTGTTTGTTGTTTTTGGTTGTTGAGACAAGGTTTCTCTGTGTAGCCCTGGCTGTCCTAGTCTCCCTGTAGACCCGGCTGGCCTCAAACTCAGAGCTCACCTGCCTCTACCTCCTGAGTGCTGGGAATAAAGATATGGGCCACCATATCCAGCTTCAAAGGGTATTGGGTTAATACAGGCCCTTTGACACAGTTTCTCATGTTGTGATGACCCCTGACCATATTTTCATTGATACTTCATAGCTATAAATTTGCTACTGTTATGAATCATAAATATCTGTGTTTGCTGATGGTCTTAGGTGACCCCTGTGAAAGGTGGTTGAGGACTGCTGTGTGGAGAGAGGGATGGAGGATGTAGGGAGAGAACATGTATGACCAAGGGACGCCATTTAGCCTAGGAGTGCTGTAACAAAATGCCTGGAAGTAGGTTATTCATATAGCGAGGATTTGTTTTTCTTATGGTCTAGAGACTGGGAATTCTAAGGACATGGTACTGACACGTGGATGCCAACCTTTCTGTTACAAGATAGTATAGCAGAGTGTACACATAAGATACCACCTGTGATGGTTTGTGTATGCTCAGCCCAGGGAGTGGCACTATTAGAAGGTTAGAATGGGTATGGCTCTGTTGGAGTAGGTGTCATTGTGGATGTGGGCTTTAAGACCCACATCCTAGCTGCCCTGGATGTCAATATTCTGCTAGCAGCCTTCTGGTGAAGATGGAGAACTCTCAGCTCCTCTTGTATCGTGTCTGCCTGGATGCTGCCATGTTCCTGCCTTGATGATAATGGACTGAACCTCTGAACCAGTTAAGCCAGCCCCCAATTAAATGTTGTCCTTATAAGAGTTGCCTTGGTCATGGTGTCTGTTCATAGCAATAAAACCCTAACTAAGACAACCTGTGCCAGCTCAGGTCTCTATTGTTTTTTTATAAAACCTCCAATACCATCATGGCGTCTCTACCTTCACAATCTCATTTATCTCCAATTGTCACACAAAAGATCCATCTCTAATCGTCACTGTCGTATGAATTTAAGTCTTTAACATATTAAATCTGGGGGATACATTCAAACCATAGCAGAGGGTACAGAGACTCTAGAGTCACCTAATCACCTCACCTTTTAACTGTGAACATCTTGGTGCTGGAGACCACAAGTCTGATCTCAGTGTGGTCCGTGTGTGACACTTGGTCACAATGAGTCACATCCTCTTGATTCTCAGCCTTGGGATGACATGAGACCCCGCAGTAACTCTTCCTTTCCCTTTTCTCTCTTGGAATAGCTGGCAAAAAAAAAAAAAAAAAAAAAAAAAAAAAAAAAAAAAAAAAAAAAAAAACAACAACAAAAAAAAAAACAAACCCACAAGCCCTGGTTGCCTTTCCCTTCCAACATTCCAAGGCAGTCTGCTTGATTTGGCCATTGCCAGGATGGACCTCTCATAAAACACTATCATCACTGTGATAAAAGAAGCGTTTTTTTTTTTTTTTTTTAAAAATAAGCGTTGTTTGGGCTTACAGCTTAAGGGCATGCAGTCCATCATTGCCAGGAAGGCACATCTGTGAAACATGGCAGCAGCACCACACAGCTACCCATTCACACTGAGTGAAGCAGGAAGCAGAGATGGGACAGGAAGCAGGGCTTGAGTATATAATCTTAAAGGCTCCCCAACCCTGTGGCCCTAATCTCAGAAGGATTATACAACTTCTCAGAACAGTGTCATCAGCTGGAGACCAAATATTCATAGGCATAAGCTTAGGAGGGACACATCACATTCAATCTGAATAGCTACCCAGGAGCAAAATAACAATGAAGTCTATAGAAGTAACAGCTCAGGAAACAGCGGGTAAGGATCACTCAAACTGGACCCTACCTCAGTTTCAGAGGCCAGGGGACCTGGGCACACCACAGATCCTCTGGTTTCATAGACTTATAGACAGAGAAAAGGGAGAATACTATTGATATAGATGGTATTTTCAAGGGAGAAAGTTAAAAATAAATAATGAGGTAAGTGACTCTCACCCAGTGGACATGGTCAGCAGCTATTGGCTTTTCCCTCCTGTGTGTTCATGTGTGCTGCCAGACTCAACCAGCAACATTATGTCCTGGGTGGTACCCTGATAAATGAGGCCCAGATAGGCTCCCTTGTTCCTTCCATCGTGTGAAATGGAGCAGGGAGATATGCAACTCTGTTGGCCACTTGTGTTTGGACCTCTGAGCCCCCAGAATAATGAGTGATACATTTTCTTATTGCCCATAAATTATCCAGCTTAAGGTATTTTATTCCAACAAAAGATTAGATTAATACATGTTCCAGGAATGCATAGATTCCCACAAGGTCCTCAAGCCAACTGGGCCCCTAGCTTGGTTCCCAGCTTCTATTTGGCTGCCTATACTTGGCTTTAAGACAAGAAGCCTTTGAACAATGTAATGGACTGAGGGGAAGAAGGCCTGAAGCTTTATATGGCTTTCACCCCTAACTACCAGGGTGACCTGGGCAAGTGTTGGTGAGCCCCATTGAGCTTTAGGGTCTGCTTGGTAAGATACCAAGGATACAAATACACATTTACCTTCCTGAAGGTTTCAACAAATCACTATCCAAGACTGTCCAGTGTTGACTCATAGAATGTTCTGGAAGGAACAATTAATTCTATTGGTGGAAGGTCACCAAGACTAAAGGAAAACACAAGGGCTTGAGCTTTTACTTATGCTTCACTGGGGAAGGAATAGTCTGTCTCCATTCTACCCTGCACACAGCAGGCTGACCTTTGCTTTGCATGGCCTCAGTCTCTTTACTGACAGGCATCCTAGGGCCTAGAACATTCCATGGTCAATGACTGTCAACTTGACCCCATGCAAGGAACTGAAGCAGATATCTGCCCACTGGTGAGTCAGGGTGGCCTAGGACTGGCTCAGGGGCTTCTATAGCATTGGAGGAACCTGGTGTGAACACATTGGAAAGCATACTTATTTGCATATGCATAGTGACTAATCTTAGTTGAAAGCTTATTCTATGCCAGGGTCTTTGTGTACTTACATTATTTCATTTGCTGACTTTGGGATTCAGTGACACTTTTGCATAAATTGGTACTAATTAGCTGTAGTTAAGTGTGCCTAAGAACTGAGAGCTTACTTGGTGTGAAGCAAGACTTAAATAGTGTACGTGTCATGCCATGTGTACACATGGCTTGTATATCCCTCTGAGTAACTCTGCCTGTCTTAGTCACAGGTTACCATTAGTGTATCAGTTTGAGTGCTGTAACAGAGTCCCCAAATAACAATAGCTTAGGTAGTAGAGAAATTTAAATAATGCAAAAATACTAATAACTATTCCAAGACATAGTTGAGTAGGTAAGCCAGGGCTCATATAGTGAGCCAGAGCCCAGGTTCTGTATCTACTTCTATCCTTGTCAATTACATCACATGCTACTATGTGGTTGCTTGGAATTGAACTCAATCTCTCTTGAAGAATTGTCAGTGATCTTAACTGCTGAGCCATCTCTGCACATCTTTAATCCCAGCACTCTCGGGAGGCAAAGAAAGGTGTATCTCTGTGAGTTCCAGACCATACTGGTCAACAAAGTGAGTTCCAAGACAGCCAGGGCTACACAGAGAAACCCTGTCTCAAAAAAAAAAAAAAAAATGGGAGAGAGAGAGAGAGAGAGAGATAGAGAGAGAGAGAGAGAGAGAGAGGAGAGAGAGAACAGAAGAGGTTATGAGTACTGCCCTCTGCGTAGTGGTGACCTTGCTCTCCTGTGACCCTGAAGTGCTCTGTGCATTCACAGAGTCCACGTAGTACCAGTGTGAGGTCTCCTGAGCCTGGCGTGGGTGTGAAGATGCTCACAGCTATAACAGAGTAATTAATTCCAAGTGAGTGGGTAGTGTGTGTTGAGGGATGGGGAATGTTCTCCTCCCCCACTGGCACAGCACTTGTTCCCATATGGGGACCACATAAACACAGCTCGTCACTCACTCCACATGCCAGCTAGGATGACTGACATGTGCTGGAGTATGCTGTAGAATTTAAATGAGTTCATCTCTGCATGTTGGCAGCATTTTATAGTTTTGTAACATTGTAATGCTGTGGTTTGAATATGCCCCTCAAATTCATATGTTGGACACTTTCTACTCAAGGCAATGGTGCTGAGGTTCGAGCTATGAAACGGGGCTCAGTCTTGAGAGTCTTGTCCTTGTGAATGGATCTATTTTGTCAGAACTGATGAGTTTGCTATAAAAGTGATTTCTTCTGCCTCCCACCATGGGCTGACTCTTCAAGCCTTTGCCAAGGTCAGTTCCTTGACCCAGGACGTCCCAGTCTCCACAGTGATGAGAAATGATGGATTTTCTTTATAATTTAGCCTCTCCTCCCACCATCATACAGCAGCACAAGGGAATTAAGCAGATAGGAGTGAAAGGTAGGGACGGTGTTTACGAATGGATTCTTTGAAGACAGATACCACTGTAGCAAGCCAGAGAAACTCTGTGTCCTCTGCTTGTGTGCATTCCTACCCACTTACCCCTGCTGCAGCAATCAGGTGTCCGAATGATGCAAGCACTTGGCAGAAATCCATCCTCTATCAGCTCGTCCAGCCTTTTAACATCATGGCATGACGTCATCCGTACACTTCATGCTCAAGACCAATGTGACTGAATTACCACAGGGAAAAGGAAAATCACAAACAAATCTTGTAATGCTTTTAAGTAAGTTTGTGTTGAGCCTCCCTCAAAGCTGTTCTGGGACTCATGGGGCTCACAGGCTGTAGGTTGCACTTGCCTGAGGCTGTGGAGTGTTCACCAAGAGACAACAGCTGTTACTCTTACAGTTACAGGTGCTCCATTTCTCAAGGGCTCAAGGAGACAAACTCCAGGGAGGGAAAAAGGTGAATGGAAAATTTAGAGGCAAATAGAATGCAGAAATACATCAAACAAGGAATAAAATTAATAAAGATCCAGGCTCAGTGAATGAAGTATTTTCCCTATAAGTCAGAAGTGCATGTGTGTATGCATGTGTGTATGTGTGTATGTGTGTATGTGTGCATGTGTACATGTGTGCATGTGTGCATGTGTGCGTGTGTGCGTGTGTGCGTGTGTGCGTGTGTGCATGTGTGCATGTGTGTATGTGTGTATGTGTGTATGTGTGTATGTGTGTATGTGTGTATGTGTGTATGTGTGCATGTGGAGTTCTTGGTTCTCTTTCCAATGGTTCCTTTGCCTTGATCACATGTTGGTTTTTTTTTTTTCCAATGCACAACGCAACTCCCAAGACCCACCAATCTCTCTGCTCTGTATCTTTATTCCTCATCCACGTGGATACCCCAGCCTCCCCGTATGCCTAGGTCTTGCATCAGGAATCTACTGAACTTCTCTGTTCTTCCTCTGGCCTCTCACACTGTAAATCCATTCTCTGGAGGGCTCCTAACTGCAGCAAGGAACATCCCGTCCCCCTGCCCTAAGCCTGGGTGTGATGTGTGTGTGTGTGTGTGTGTGTGTATGTATGTATGTACCAGAGGACAACCTCAGCTTTTGTTTCTCAGGCTTATATTCACTTTATATTTAAAAGACAAGACCTACTGTCCTAGAGTTCACCAAGTCACCAAGTAAGCTAAGCTACTTGCCCAGGGAGCCCTAGGGATTCACCTGTCTCCATCATGCCTTTACTAACAGAACCATCTCTGCAGTCTCTGTCCAACTCTCTGTGAGTTTTTATGACACATGTTTGGAAAACAAGGACAAAACAGACAAGATGGGTCAAAGAAGTCATTTTGATTCCAAACCGTAATCTGCTTCCAGATACCAGCCAGCTGCTCTGTCCTGTGTTCCATGTCTATGCTACTTCTCTACTCTTCCATTCTGCTACTTCCCTGGGCAATGTCCAGCCTAAATTAATCTTTCTCTACCCAGGGAGCTTCTCACCCTACCCACTCCTTCTTCTCCTCTTCCAGGTCCCCTGCTACACTTTGAACCTTTCCTTCATATCTTATCAGCATGCTCCTATAACAGTCACTTATGTAGCTATGAGTTTCCTTCTGCTGTAGATTTAGACCTTTGCCTTGTTGGCATAAGTATTATGTATATGCATTAAGTATAAGTATTGACATTATGTATGAGAGGCATGGGGGGAAAATTCAGAATATTCAGTCCTTTGGAGGAGGACCTAGCCACAAGGATCAGTATATATTATTTTTTTTATTTTTGTTTTTGTTTTTAGAGACAGGGTTTCTCTGTGTAAGCCTGGCTGTCCTGGAACTCACTCTGTAGACCAGGCTGGCCTCGAACTCAGAGGTCCACCTGCCTCTGGCTCCCAAGTGCTGGGATTAAAGGTGTGCGCCACCACCGCCCGGCCAATATTATCTTACTAATCTTGAGATGTCTTAGTAACTTCAGCTTTTGGATAGATAAACTTGAGGCTAAGCAGGGTAGAATGACTTGCCCAGAACCAGGTACACTGATCGAGCATACATTCACATTCAATCCTGGCTCTGAATGATGCATAGGACTGTCTTTTTTGCCACTAGAGTATGTGCTGCACAGAATCTCCATCTGCATCCCCGGTGACGTAAAATGTAGCCTATTACTCCCTGTGAGCACCGAGGCCCTGAGACTCAGAGGTAGATGAAGTATGATAATGACTTCCAGGGAGAAGGTGCTGAGCAAAATGGTCAGAGTTCACACCCTGAGTTACACTGACACAGTTCTAGCCCCTGTCATGTGACACCCATGCTCTATGCTTGAGCGGGTAGCTAGCACAGCTCTCCTGATCCTAGTTTCAAGTTCCAAACTAGAAAAGCCATTATCTTCTCTCCCAGGGAGTGTGATGAGGTCAAAAAAAAAAAGTTGTAAACAAGAGGGAGACCCATGGTATCTCTGTGCTGAGAGACCCAGGGTCCAATCTAAATTTCAACCTCTCTCCAGCATTAACAAGATATTTTCAACACTTGCTGGGTGAAAGCAGGAAATGTCAATCAAACGTGAAGTTTTAAATGCCATCAAGAGTCTAACAGTATGAAAATGCTCAGGGGTTTTTTTTTTTTTTCCTTCCTTAACCACTTATCAACATCCAGATCCAGGAAGCTTTCACACTAATCAATAACAGATAATCAACACTTGCTGTTGCCAGCAGCAGAGGCATCAGAATTCTCTGGCATAGATTGCAGAACAGTAATGACAAAAAGTAAAAAATGCTTAACAGGGCTTTGGAGATGGCTGGGTGGATAAAATACTTGCTGTGCTAGGGTGGGGATCTGGGGTCAGATCCCCAGGAATCACGTAAAGTTGGGCTTTGGTAATGTTTGTCTCTTATCCCTTCATTCCATTATCGAGATGAGAGCTAGAGATAGGAGAATCCAGGAAGTTTGTGAGTTAGCTAAGCCAGTGTACACAACATTGGGCAACAACAGCAGCGGCAGCAACAACAATAAGATCCCATCTCTAACAAGGTAGAAGGCAACGACCGACACCCAAGATTTTCTCTGATCTCTCTGTCATGACATTCATGCTGTGTGGCCCATAAGCAATTCTACTCCCACACCTGCACACAGATACACACATGTCCACACAAAGACAGAGTTTTTTTTTTTTTTTTTTTTTTTAACGTTTTAACAAGCAATGACAGGCAAAAGAATAGAGACTCTTTCAAGGAAGCAATTTTCTAATGAGATAGAATATACAGGGAAGAAACAAATGGAAATTTAGAACCGAATGATGCCACAACTGAGCATAAAAGGATGGACTCAATCTCAGAGCAAGGGTGGGTGTAGTGTGTCTGTCTGTATGTGCACATGTGTAATGTACATATATGTGTAGTGTCCATGTGCATGTGTGTGCATATACAGTGTGCGTATAGGAGTTTGTGTATGTGTGTAGTGTCCACCTGTGGAGCCCAAAGGTTGTCATCATCTCCCTCCCTCAAGTACTTTCCACCTTAGTTTTGGGGAGAGAATCTCCCCTTTTACTTTTGGGAGAGGATCCAGAGCTCAAAATTGCTTGGTCAGAAAGTCCCAGGATCCTCTAGTTTCCACAGTGCTAGGGTAACAGGTGTGCCCTGCCATGTCTGAATTTTATAAGTGGGTGCTGGAGATCAATCTCAGTTCTTTGTGCTTGCACAACAAATAATGACTTAGTCATCTTCCAAGCCCAGGGATAACATGTTAACCTCAAGGTTACTCTCCCCTATTTTCAGAAGTATGCTAAAGGACCCGCAAACCTTAGAAGCCTGTGACTGTCTCTGCATCCTGAGCATGCAGACCCAGACCTGACTCCATGGCTTGCTTGAGTCTTAATGAAATCTGGTTGCCTGTGAGGCCATTCTTGACAGAAAAAGCACTCGAAGCAGGAAACTCCTCCACCTGTGTCAATTTGCAGGGCCCATGGTGCCAATTCCTGAGGTGGGGACATTATTTCTAGTTCAAGCTGGTTGATCGTGGGGTCATTAGAAGGCCTTATCTAACAATGGTCCCTCCTCTAGGGGGATGCTAGCCCGCAGGGAACAATTTGGAAGATACCACCTGCAGGAGTGACCATCCCAGAACCTCAAATTAGAACCCCATTTTTCATCCTGGAAAACTGAGACACCAAGTAGGAAGGGATTAGCTCAGGGCCTGTTTGAGTGAGTGGTGTCAGAATGAAATCTAGGTCTTTGGGTTAGACTTTCTCACCTTCAATTCAGAAATGTGTTACTGCTTGGACTTTCAGTTTTGGGTACTCATCCTGACCTAGATAAAAGAAAGATGACAAGAAGCTATTGCTACTTTGTATTTATTCAGAAAATAGTTTCTTAGCTCCATATTTTCATTAAGGTTCATAGTATATGTTGTTTGTGTAGAGTGAACCACTCCAAATCCCAGTGGCCTAAGGTCGTAGACTTTGGAAATGTCCATAACCACAGGTCAGTGGGTGGTTGTAGACAACAACATCGTGTCAGGCTTGGCTGATCTTGGTTGAGTTTTCTGCTACATCAGCTGAAGGTATCTAAGAGTCTTATTTTCTAGGAGCAGGCTGTACCCTACTCTAAGTTACTCCATATTGTATAAAACAGTGGATTTTCAGGGTGTGGCATGACATAGGAAACTCCATTTTAGAAGCAGCTTTTGACTCCATTTTGAAGAAAACAGAAGACTGAATCTTCTGGGGGGCATGACACAAATATGCCCATCAGTACCCATGCTTCACAAACTGATGAATAACTTATTTCTGAGAGTAGAAAGGGGGCCCTCTATACATTTATCAGTGTAAAATGAGAATGTAAAGACATGTGGGCATAATAAAACCCTCACAGATGAACCAGGGCTGAGGACATTTCAGATACACTAGACCAAAGAAAGAGTGGAACTGCCTTCCCTGAACCTATAAAATGGTAGATATTCAACAGCACATGCCCCAGCCTGATACTTGGTGTATATCAAGGACCAACAAAGAACATCTGTCTGTCCTTGGAGCTTTAGCTTGGGCTCTGCTACTGACTCAGACTACCTGACTGCCTGCTTTCCAAGACTAACTCATCCGGGTCTCAGTAGAGGTCTCTTTCAATGCTAGACTTAGGTACCGCATCTAACAGTTCAGATTCTGTTAACATTTTTATCAGCACTTCTGAGGTGCTATAAATTTTAAAACTTGTGTTTATTCTGTAAATCACATGTATGCATATTTATATCCACATACATAAATTATGTATATATGAGAGATTTATTGCACAATATTTGGCGTGTGATATGATAGTCAATATTAGTGGTTTAAAATTGGAATCAAAGAATTTGGATTCATCTTGGCCAGATCACCAAGGTAGGTAGGGTTATCTAGTAAATGGCTACCATTGAAACTTCAGTACCTTGAAAATTTACTAGTATTCAATACATTTAGACATTGTGGAAAAATACAACTGTGGTGAATTGAATAAAATGTATCCCCTGTAGGCTCACAGGTTTGAACCCTGGGCCACAGCTGGTACTGTGTGGGGAAGCACATCACATTACTGTGGGCAGACACTGAGAGTTTATAGTCCTGCCCAACTTCTCGTTCACTTTCTCTGCTTCCTGTCTGTGACTTCCTGTCTCTTAGCTTCCTTATTAGGCTACCTGCTGCTGTGCATCTCTCCCTCAGTTGTGGACCCTCTCTCTGGCACCACAAACCAAAATATACTCTTCATTTCATAAGTTTCTTTTAATCATGGTGTTTTATCAAAACCATGAACCATTAACTAAGACTGAAAACCACTGGACCTTGTACTGTATCTTACTGTTATTCAACACGTTCTGACCTTGTGGAAAGACACAACCATGGTTGTTTATGCTTCTGACTGAATGTGCTCATGGCACTCAGGTGGTGGAGGTGTCAAGGTGACTGGACCACATCTCCTTTTCTCCAATAGACTAGCCCAGCCTTCATGTTGGACAGGCTCTGAGGGAAACAAGTGGACACTTGACCTCACAAGCAACAGGAAGTACCAAGCCTCCTCCAAGTTGGGGAGCACATTCCATCTCTTGATCATCAGCTACAAAACTGCACTGCTAAGAGGTCCAGATTCAGTGATAACCAGGTCACTATGGCAATTTATCCTTGAGCTGCTTCTAATAACTTTGCTTCTCTTTCTCTCTGGCTCTTCATGGCTGTGAGAGATGCCTTGGTCAGTAAGATGAAGCCTGCCACTTTTGGGTGAGGCCTTGGGTATGATTCTCCATGACTCCTTCTTTTGTCTATGGAGAACAAGGCCAGAAAGGGGGTTTCTATGAGCCCAAGACCCCAAGGGTCTATGATATTCAGACTCTCCACTTCCCACATGTTTCTCACATCTTTTTCCATGTAGCGTTAGAAGTCCATTAATAGAAAGCTATTTCCTTCTGGTCAAAAAAATTTAAAAAAAAAAAAAAAATGGAATCTGTCTTTGGTCTTTGGTGAATATGTAACATTCCAAACTATGCAAACATAAGAATGTATGCATCTTGGCCTGTCAATCTTCTGACTAAGAGGCTGTGCCTGGGGAAGGCAGATTTAGCTAATACTATGCTAAAGAGATGCAAGGAATAATTATGCTTTTAATGAGACGACGTGCTTTTTCTTCCCATAAGCCACGCTGCAATGGTGCCACTGAGATGGAGCTGCCATGAGGCCTTCCTAAGACTGCTTGCTTATCTGTACACTCTGAAAGATGTTATTTTTCTTCTTCTTTTTTCTTCCTTGCATTTCCTGGCCAGACCTTAAGAGTGCTTTTTCTGGTACCTCTGGGATTTGTTTTGTTTTTGTTTTTCTTCACTATTTCTCTGAGGCTGTTTCCCTTTGCCACACGGCTGCTTACCAAACCTCAGTGCCTAACTTAAAAAGACAGTTCTCTAGCTTCCTCTTCCCTATCTTTCTCCTCTCAGCAGCTGCTGGGGTGTAGAATTTGTCTGCTCTGTTGTTTCTCATTTAAACACTAGTAAAATTGTACCCGAACCTTTTCAGAGACCATTCTTAAAGACTAAGAAACCTGAGAGGAGACCCCAGTTTCTTAGTAAAATGTAACACCCCAAAATTTCTGTTAGCAACATGACAAAGAATCCTTTATTGTTTGAAGTCTCTGAGATCTGGGGATACTTGTCATAGCCACATAACTTATCGTATCCTGACTGATATAAACCCTGACCTTTTACCACTCACCACTCACTCACTGGCTGTGAAGGTTAAAAAGGAAAGGAAAATCCTTGTCTTTTTCAGCTGTCATCCTCATGAAAACAAACAAAATAGAAAGTCGATGAGCAAACTAACATGCATTCAAAATGAGATTGATATGGTAAAAAATATCAGTACGACCTGTGGACTGTGCAACTTTGTCACTGGTTCAAGGTCAAGTCTCTGGAGGAAACATTTCAACCAAGACAAGAAGGTAGAAGGAAGGTCTCAGCCTTGTAAGAATAAGAACAGCATTCTGGAGAAGGATTGGCACAAGATGAGGCCTGAAATGGGCAAGGCCTGGTTCATTGGAGGAGGTCCGAGGAGGCAAGTGTGGCAGGAAGAAGTGGGAGACTATCCTCCCTCCGAGGATGAGGGTATAGGTAGGGAGGATGTCAGACCACCAAGCTTTGGAGGTGTGAGGGGTATTGGGGCTTATAGAGGACTCCGTGGGGCTCCACTGCCTAGTGACATGGGGTGCAAGAAGCTTTATATATTTGTAGGGGGAACAGGACTGGTAGGGCTTTGCATCTTTGGCATAAACACAGATTCCAAGACTTGATCCTGGCATAAGGAATCTCCTAAAGGGAATGTGACTTCCCCACACTGTTTACAACATAGTGCAGCTAAGTTTTCTCTCTTCCTCTCCAAGACTAGAGGCCAGGTTGGGGGCTGGGCAGAAGGTATCTTAGCAAATCCTAGTCCTGCCTGGAGCCCTCAGAGACTGAGGGACATGTGTAACCAGTTTCTTGCCTTTAGACACTCACTTCAGGCCAGGGAAGAGCAAATGTAGGCCACAATAGCTGCAGGGACAAAGAAGATCTTGGCCAACTGGACCCCAATGAACCACTGGGCCAGAATCCACTACCATATTTTTGAACCATATTTGAAGAAGGCTTTTTAAAATATTGGTCAGGACAATGGACACTGGCTAGGTCTCTGGTGGTTTGAATAGGTATGGCCCCCATAGATTCATGTGTTTGAATGCTTAGCCATAGGGAGTGGCACTATCAGGTGATGTGGCATTGTTAGAAGAAGTGCATCACTGTGGAAGCAAGGCTTTGAGGTCATATGTGTTCAAGCTACCTCAAGTGACACAGTCTCCTTTTGCCGCCTGTTAATCAAGATGTAGAACTCTCAGCTCCGTTGCCACCACTACGTTGGCCTCTATGCTGCCAAGCTTTTCACTATGATGATATTGGACTAAACCTCTGAAACCGTAAGCCAGATCCAATTAAATGTTTTCCTTTATAAGGGTTGTCTTGGTCATGGTGTCTCTTCACTGCAATGAAACCCTATCTAAGATAAGATTCCCAGACAATGGCTGCGAGTTATGTTAGCCTGGTGCTTATAAAGGCAAAGTCGACAAGGCTGTGTACTTCTCACCTTTGCCCTGTTGGGAGCAAGCATACATCCTGACTCACTTCCTGCCTACATACCTCCTCCTCTATATGGTCAAGCACATCCTGTACAGTTGGGGCAACCAATCTTGTTTATAGAAGTGAAAACATGTGGTTATCTTATATGACCGACAGCCCCCAGCATTCCAGGAAGTTGTCTGTTCTGGCTTAAGCCTTAGGCCTTCCTTCCTACAAGCCTGTTAGCAGGTAAGGGGAACCTAGCCCAAGAGGCTCAGCCTACCTGCTTTGGCTTCTTCAAGCTGTTAGCTCAGTGGTTCATAGAAGATGCAAGTGGTCTGGAGTGGGTAAGCCCTGGCTCACTGGGGAAGTGAGAGTTGGCCAGTGTGGCAGGAAGAAGTGGGAGATGATTCTTCCAGGATGAGGATATAAGGTGAGTCAGACCATGAGCTTTCAAACTATATAAGAGAGCTGAGCCTCCTATATATTTCCAGTGTGTACACACACTCCAGGTCTTCAATGACCTATACTATATGCATGCATAGCAAACATATATTTCTTACACAGATGCAACATATAGCATCTTTGTACACTCCTTTCACACACTTTCCACATGTCCCACACCACATACCAACACCACTGAGAGCATACTATCATATACCATACACACTATGCCACATACCTCACACACCCCACACTGCAGTTGCTTGTCATGTCCTCCATGTGATATACATTACATGAAACATACACTCTCATCATACACATATCATATGCATTTCACACACCCCAGATTTCCACGAGCACAAGTTCCACACAAGCCACTTCGTGCTATATACCATATCATGCCATGCCATATCATACATGAATACATAGATATGTGTACCATACATATCTCCCACATGTATTACATGTAGCACACATTACACCCACATCACTATTGACTACTAGTACTATACACAAACACACGCTTCTGTTTATCTCAGGTGTAGCAGGAGCAATGGAAAAATCAAGGTACCTACAAGGGCCTGGGGAGAGTGCTGAGGAGGACTGCCCAGAGTGGGTATAGGAGATTTCTGAGAGTTTCCTTCCCCATGGAAAGCAGTATATGTTTAAAAACACAGTTTTGACCAGAGCCTGTGTTAGCATCAGAGGATACAATAAGAGATGCCCCAGTGTCAGGAGCACATTTTCTTCCAGTCATAAAGGCTAAGAGTCTAAGATCAAGGTGTCCAGAGGGTGGCTGTGAGGAGCATCTACTGTCTTGTCCACAGCTTCTGATGGCTGTGCTTGGCTGGTAGACATACCCCTTGGATTGCTACCTCCATTTTCATAAAGTGCTTCATCCTCTGTCTTCTCTTGATTCTAGTAAGAGTTCAGGAAGCTTAGAGTGACACATCTTGTAACCATTAATTAAATCAGTAAAGATGTCATTTCCGAATGACAGCTCTGGGAGGATTTCCTCAAACCATATCAAGGTCCAAAGGCCTTTCTCAACTTCCAGAGAAAGTCTTTGAAGAGGAAGGATCCCTGCAACTCTGGCTCAATCAGTTAACCCTGTGCACTCATCATATCCCACCCAAATGGTTAGGGCAGCAGGGTCCCTGCAGAGTGACATGTTCAGGGCCTATCACCTTGGAGAACTTCATGGTTGCCTGAGTTACTTTTGCTGTGATACAACACTGTGACCAAAAGTAACTTGGGGGAAGAAAACAGTTATTTTATCTTGTAACTCTCAGGTCACAGTCCATCACCGAGAAAAATCAGGGCAGGAACTCAAGGTAGGAACCTGGAGACAGGAACTGAAGCAGAAGCGAGGAGGAGGGTTATATACTCTAAATTCTGCCACACTGCTTATTGGCTTGGTCCTCATGGTTCACTGGGACTCCTTTCTTATACAGCCTGCCCAGGGATGGTACTGCTGGGTCTTCTCACATTAATTGTTAATCAAGACAATACTATACAGTCTTGCCTATAGACTAATCTTAGAGAGTCATTTGCTCATAGCTTTTCCTGGCTATATCTAGGTTTGTGTCAAACTGACCAAAAGTAACTACCATAGGACTTGAGAGGTGGCTGAGTTCTTCTTTGCCACCTTGTCACACTGACTCATGCTTCCACACCAGGAATCAGGCTGTGTGCCCTCAAGATTGATTTGTCCGTCCTGAGTCCTTAAGTGAGACAGGAAGCACATCTTATATCATTGCCATTTTTATAATTGGGGAAACTGGGGCTAGCAGACAATTCTTACCTACTCACACCCAGTTGTTGGGTCAACAAGGATGAAACCCAGATCCAAGGCACTCAAATCTTTTCACAGACTCTAGCAAGGCTCCTTTGTTTTGACTTGTCTGTCTCTTATTTTCCATGAAATTCAAAGCTGGGTGGGTAAAGAAAGGAATTTGATAAACTTCTTCAGCCTGGAGTTCTTCCCAGAGGCCTGGGGGCAGAGAACCAAGTTCTGCTGACACACCCTCTCTGCCTGAAAGGTTTTTAAACAGCCATCCCAGGGGCCCTCTGAGTTCCAATTTATGGGACAGCATAGGGGCAGCCTAGAGTGTATTTTGGTTCTGAGAACTCTCTCCAAGATCCATGTACTCCTGACTGCACAGCCCAGGTCTTCCTAGATTCTGAGGGCAAAGACTTGTGAGAGAAGAGCCTGCCTGGACCATCAAGTGGATCCCAGGATGTAAAGTGGCTTCTGCCAAACCACAGAGGCCCCTACAGCCCACCCACAAACAGTTTTCAAAACAGCGGTGGCCTTGGGATCAAGGGTGATGAGCAGAGACTGGAGAAAGGTGCTCTCCTTCTTTTCCAGACCCAAAGAATCCCTCTCCTTTGCCCTAGTGTATGTGCAGCAGCTTGAACTTCCAAACAAGAACTTCTCCCCTGGATCAAGAACTCAGCTCAGCCCAACAAGGACTCCACCCCAGGAGACCTCAGCTGCTGAGCAAAACAAGAGTCCACATAACACGTTGGTTTTTATTGTTTCCTTTCCAAAACTCCAAAGCACATCCAGCAACAGCCCAGATTTGCTCCTCGATGATGAAGGGCTTTTGACCTGGGACACCTCCACAAAGCAGCTCTTCTCTGCAAGCAGTAAGAGCACCTGTAAGAGAAGCCAGGCTCCAAGTCTTGTCACTCACTGCCTTTCTGTATGATGAGCCTGGTCCAAAGGTGCTTATGAGTGAGGGAGGTCCATCCTCAATGACCTTCAGGCCTGCTTATTAAATAGATGTCTACCAACTGTAACTCTGGTTCTTTGGTCGTCCAGGAATTTCTCATCGGTAAGTAATTGCTCAGATATGTACTTCGCAGGTGATCTTGTATAAAGTGCTAGACTCTTAAAATAGTTTCCTTTATTTTTATTTTATGCATATAGATGTTTGCCTGCATGCACATCTATGCACCATATGTGTGCAGTGTGCTCAAGAGGCCAGACGGTGTTGAATGCCTTGGGACTGGAGTTACAGACGATTGCGAGCTGCCATATGGGTACTGGGAATTGAACCTAGGTCTCCTGGAAAAGTAGCTGAATGAAAAAAAAAATGAAATAAAAGGAGGACATGGCTACTCCTAAAGTATGGCGAAGATTTTTATTGTAGATCTAAAAAAGAAAACAGGCAGAGAGATGAGACCAGGCTGAACATGACCTAAACCATGAGAAGAGAAAAGGGGAAGGCAGGCAAGAGAGGAGCTGCTGACCAAAAGAGGTGAGAGGCTGCCAGGAGCAAGACACCAGTGTAGCCAAAATGGCTGAGTTATATAGGGATCAGGCTGGGGGAAAGAAAGCAAAATCCCAGCCCTTGGGAGAGAGAGGTTTAGGGTAAGGGTGAGGTGAGAAGTTCTGGGAGGAGCCACAGGTACTGAGTGAGACTTATCTTGGGTTTGAGACCTAACAGTAGCCAGTGCTCTTAACTGCTGAGCCATCTGTCCAGCCCTCAAATGGTACAGTCTTTTCAGTGTTTGCTTTGTATACTTAGGAATTTTGAGGGTTGATGCATACATATTTTTGTTTTACTCTCACGGTGAGTTGATCGCTTACTGTACAGAGCCTTCTGTAGCTTATGACAGTTTTATTTTGTCTTGTTGTAATAGTCTTGGTATATAATCCAGGCTGACCTCAGACTTATGAAGACCTACTGTCAGAGCCACAGGTGTTGTTGCATTGGCTTACAGCTCAGCATCCCGTATGAAAGTCAGTGGCTCTTTGATAGTGGAGACCTTGTGCCTCCCCTGACACCTTGCAAGCACCATGCCAAGCATGGAGCAGGAGCTCTGTGCATTCTCCTGAATGAATACTGTTTGTTGGTGAGTATGTTAACATTTATCAAACACTTGCATTTGGGTCAGGTGCTATGTGAATGCATATTGCTTCTGGCTTAGGTACTGCTCTATCGCTGTGAAGAGACACGGTGATCAAAGAAACTTAGAAAAGAAAGCATTTACTTGAGGGATTGTTTATAGTTTTAGAGGGTTATTCCATTCCATCATGGTGGGGTACATGGTAGCAGGGAGGCAGAGTAAGTGCTGAGCAGTAGCTGAGAACCTACATCTGATCTGTAAGTTACAAGGCAGAGAGAGAGTGCAAGAGAGCGAAGGACGGGTGGGGAGGGGGTGGGGGGGTGGGGGTAGGGGGAGAGACTGACTGGACATGGCAGGTGTGATTGGAAGGCTTTTAAACCTCAAATCACACCTTCAGTGACACACCTCCCCCAGCAAGGCCACATCTCCTCCAACAAGGCCACACCTCCTCCAACAAGGCCACACCTCCTAATTCCTCCTAAATAATTCACCAGCTGGGAAGCAGACTTTCAAATCCCTGATCCTATGGGGATCGCTCTCATTCAAACTATCACAGCTTCCATTATTTCTTTTAATTCTTCCCATCAACTGATGAAGTTAGGATAATGACTAATGATTGCTTGGCTCCAGGGGGATAAAGGGGATTTTCAGACTCTAAGCTGGGAATAGCAGACCAGTAGTCCAATCCAAGGTGCCCACATCCAGTTTGAGCTTTTACCACTCCATTATTGCCTCGGTTCATATCTCATCTTGTTCACAAAGCAGAACCCTCCAAAGGACGAACAATCCAGATCAAAAGGAAATTGTTTATCTCTCCTTTGGAAGAAGCCTGAGACAAGCAAAAGAGACAAACACGGCAGTGGAGTCAGCTCCCCTGGACCACAGAATTCTCTTCTTTGTGCTCCACCCTAGGGAGAAGCTGCCTCTTTAAAGCTTCACAGCCAAGATTCCTACTACAGTTCTAGGGAAAAAACAAGAAACAGCAAAACAAAACACCCGAATTCCAGGTCCCTAGGGGTGGGAGACAGGTAAGGGCTGAGTACTTTTTGACTTTGAGGCAACTTTTTGAAGCCTATACATGTTCACATATTCTCTTTGTGTATGTCTGTGCTGGATAGTTTTATATGTTAACTTGACACAAGCTAGAGTTATTAGAGAGGAGGGAATTCCTTGAGAAAATGCCTCCATAAGATCCAGCTGTAGGTTATTTCTTAATTAGTGATTGATGGGGTAGGGCCCAGCCGCCCATTGTGGGTGGCATCACTTCTGAACAAATGGTCCTGGGTTCTATTAAAAAAAAAAAAAAACAAAACAAGCAAACAAACAAAACAGGCTGAGCAAGCCATGAAAAGCAAGCCAGTAAGCAGCATCCGTCTGTGGCTTCTGCATCAGTTCTTGCCTCCAGGATTCTACCCTGTTTGTGTTCCTCTTCTGACTTCCTTCTTTGATAAACAATGATGTGGGCATGTAAGCTTTTGTTGTTGTTGTTGTTTTGTGTTTGTTTGTTTGTTTGCTTTGTTTTTCGAGACAGGGTTTCTCTGTGTAGCCCTAGCTGTCCTGGAACTCACTCTGTAGACCAGGCTGGCCTCGAACTCAGAAATCCGCCTGCCTCTGCCTCCCAAGTGGTGGGATTAAAGGCATGCACCACCACCGCCCAGCTGCATGTAAGCTTAATAAAGTTACCTTTGGTGATATTGTTTTATTTTAGCAATAGTAACCCTAACCAAGACAATGTACATATACATGCTTATATGCAGGTGCATGGTGTGTGTGTGTGTGTGTGTGTGTGTGTGTGAGAGAGAGAGAGAGAGAGTGTGTGTGTGTACATGCATGTGGAGACCAGAGAATAACCTTTGCTGTCTTTCCTTACTCACCATTTGTTTTGGTGGTTGGTAGTTTTTATTTGGTTTTGCGATTATTGAGACAGTCTCTCACTGGCCTGGAACTTATGAAGAGCAAGGTTGGCTGGTTGGTCAGGGAACTGCAGCAATCAATCTTCTTCTACCTCCCCAGTGCTGGAATAACAACCATGCACTGCCTCAGCCATATTATTTTACATGGGTTCTGGGAGTTAGACTCAGCTCCTCATGCTTGCAAGGCAAGCCTTTTTCTGACCTAGCTCTCTGCAGCCTTTACATACAACAGTTTCTATAGTGGCACAGTAAACCTAGCAGCACAGAAAATATACAACTATGATACCAATTTCTCTGAAGCAGGAGTCCAAGCATAATTTAGCTGCCTTTAGAGTCTTAGGAGGCTGCAAACCCAGTGACAATAGGCACAGACCTCTTTGGAAAATGAGGGGAGACTTGCTTCCAAGTTTACTTTCAGGCTAGGGCTGTTAAGAGGATCTCTTTCCTGTATCTGAAGGAGCAAGGACACCAACAAGCTATCTGTTCGTTAAAGCTGTTCCAGATCCTAGTCCTACCATGTGGCTTCTTCAACAAGATTGTTAGCATTCTGTCTAAACACCCCACAGTTACCTGGCAACAGCCAGGTAGGCCTGACCCACTATAAAAGGGGGTGCTTGCTCTCCTCCACCCTCTCTTGCTCTCTTGTTCTTCTTTTGCCCTCTTGGGCTCTTTCCTTCCCCCTCGCTCCCCCATTCCCTTCCCCCTTTCTCCATGGTTCATGGCTGGCCTCTATTTCTTCTCTTCTCTTCTCTTCTCTTCTCTTCTCTTCTCTTCTCTTCTCTTCTCTTCTCTTCTCTTCTCTTCTCTTCTCTCTCTCTCTCTCTCTCTCTCTCTCTCTCTCTCTCTGCCCCTCTCTGCCTCTAATCCCTCTTAACTCCCCTCCCCATGTCTCAAATAAACTCTATTCTATACCATACTGTCGTCATCATCATCATCGTGTGGCTGGTCCTTCGGGGGGAAGGGATGCTTCAACATGGGCCCACTGAGACATCTCTGTCCCTCATACCTGACTACCCATCCATAGAACATATTCTCTCTTTTTATCTTTTTATAATCACATCAAAGATTATCTGTGGCATCCAGTGGGCAGGAAAGAAGAGCCCCTGACAAGATGACTCCTGAATTTACCAGATGTTTTAGTTGGATGGTTCTAACAGACTCCCGTGACATCTCATTGGAGATGAGACGCTTTTACTCTGCTCCCATTGGCTGAGACCTATGTGGTTCCATTAGACACAGGGAACATTGAGACTGCAGTTCTTCAGTTGTTCAGTGATGTCCATTTAGAAGGAAAGCTCTGCTGCTCATACACAGCTTGGGAGTCACAATATCCACAACTGGGAGTCACCTCCAATTGTTCTGATTGTCCTGCTGTTACCTGTGACAAAAAAAAAAAAAAAAAACAGAAACCTAAAGAAAGGATAGGAACAGCTTCTCTCTCTCTCTTAGGTTGTCTGTTGTAATAATCTTAGTTAAAAAATAAGACTAAAACATGCTTCCTGTTCTTGAGAAGTTTCCTGTATATGTGTACGTAGACACATTCATTCCTCAGAGCATGTATGTCTATCAGAGAATATCTTGCAGAAGTTGGTTCTCTCCTCTAGCATGCGGTTTTCGGGAGTCGAACTCAGTTCTCCAGGCTTGGTGGCAAGCACCTTTTTCTGTTGAGCCATCCTGCCAGCCCTTTTTCTTTCAGGTGGCTTTGTTTCAGGTTCACTCTGTGCTTTATTGTAAATTTTCACTACTCGGGAGTCAGTATGAGGGCTTGGGATCCTAAGGAAACACTTCAAGGTATTAATAATAGAATAGCCATGGGTGCAGTGTGGTCACTAGATAGTTTGGTGTAATGATTGACATTTGCTACAACTTAGAAGCCCAGCTGTTGTGTATTTAGCAGAAGAGAAAAGGCTAAACAACATGTGGGAATAGTGGCTGCCATAAAGTTTTTTTTTTTTTATTTTTTTTTTATTTTTTTTTATGATGTGTATTTAGAAAAAGAGGTCCTCTCAACACACTAAAATTTTAAAGAAATAGAAAGGACAGGAATGTGCATACAACGAAGACTTCAATAATATAAAAATGTGCGATGGAAATAACCTGAAGGATAGATGATAAAAACATGGGCAGTGCATATCTTCAGCTAACGAGACTCGGGAGGTAAGATCTCTGATTAGGAAGGGGAGCCTCAGTATTTTTGCCTTTTTTTTCATTTTTGCATTCTCTACTTTAATAAGCAGACACCACTTCCAGCATCATAAAAAGATGCAGACATGTGTTTCTCCACAAGCACTAACAGGGACCACAGTCTCACCTGGTTAGAAGGCCATGGTGAGGCACAGCTGAAATGGCAGCCAGCTCCACGGCTCCTTCAGTCTCACAGAACATGAACATTCATCTTGGGAAATGTTGGACTGGTAAGGATGCCCGAATCCTTTACTCTAGCCACAGTTTCTAGTGTTAGGTTCAAACAAACCCCTGGACAAGGCTCACTCAGTACCTGTGGTCTTCCTAGCATTTCTCTCCCAGTTGGTCCCCTACCCTAAACCCCTCCAGCCTGGCGTCCAGGATGGTCAGGGGTTGAGGAGTTAGATGGGATCTGGGGAAAGGGAACTTGCACCTTTGGGCCCACAGAGTTTCCAGGCAAGGAGAACAGCAACCCCAACGAAAACCATTGCATCCCGCCTGCAGCTGATGCTGCTATTGTCCTATTCTTGCAATAAAATGTCCACAGAGATGGACACAACAGATTAACATAGAGGCTACCTACCCCAGCATTCCCTAATGTGCTTTAAATCAGGCCTGCAAGCTCACTTAGTTGCCTCTGTATTCTGGTAATGGGAGACCCCAGCATGCTGGACTTCTGCAGAATAAAACACAGTTTGCTGTTACATACTATTTGAGTCTGGGGTATCATTCTTTGGTGAATCAGTGAGCCTTATAGGAGGAGGGAAGGAGGGGTGGAAGGAGGAAGGGAAGAAGGGAAAGAAGGAGGAGGGAAGGATGGAGAAAGGAGGGAAGAGGGAAGGAAACATGGGTTTACTTCAGTTCAAAATCTGACATTATAGTCTGTCATGGCAGGGGAGGCTCTGCAGCAGGCGCAGGAGGCAGCTGGTTACACTTTATCTACAGTCAGGAAGCAGAAAGAGAAAAAGGTCTGCACTCAGTTCACTTTCTCCTTTTCATTCGGTTCCTTACTCTAGTCCATGATACTCCCCACATTTAAGGCTGATCTTTCTACCTCAACTAATCTAACCTAGAAATTCCATTACAGACATACATTAAGGTTTGTTTCCATGGCGATTCTAAATCCTATTAAGTTAACAGTCAAGTTGACATCACTGGGCCCACACATGGACCAGTTGGGAGAAGCAGGAGGTAGTAGATTTAGGCTTAGCTTTCTTGGCCACCCACTCCAGCATGGTGCTGGAGCCTCATTGGTAATCTGTCCATCCCCAACATGGACATGCCTGCTTTCCTTCCTCTTGTCTACAGTTCTCTAAGTCATTTCTAGAATAATAAATCTTTTCAGGTTTCTTTTTAGTGTCCAATTCTTGGGAAACCCAACCTAAGGCATGATGTCTCTACCTGCCTTTGCTACAGTCTCTGGAAGACTCTTTGCTCCCCCTGCATCTTACTCCAGGGACACAGCAAAGCAGTCATCAACAGTTTGAGCATGGAGGTGGAAGAGCTACAGGAGAGAGGCTGAAGATGGCCAGTGAGTCCATTGAGATGCTGAAGCACTTCAAAAGAAGAGAGAGGATCACAACACTGGCACAGAAAGTAGGCTCCCCCCCAAGTTAGTACTGAGAATATCAATGGCAAAGTATGAAGAATCCAGGAGGTCATAAAGGACACCAGAGGAATATGAAGGGTACAGAGTTCCTCACCATGCACAATGGGAAATTAACAGACACATCTTGATCTTAGACCAGGTAGGAGCCCTGGAAATTCTCGACCTCTTTATTTTATGATACACAGTCAATCATGCAAGCTGGACAATAATTGTCCATTTATATTTCATCTAAGCTGTCTGTTCATTCCATTAGTCTGTGTCAGCTAGAGATTTATCAGTGTCACACCATCTTTTCTTCATGGATACTAAATAAAGTTCACGCTCTTTACTGTGGCATATAATTTGCTTCATGACCAGCATTCCTCTCTTCTGCCTAGATTATTTTATCATGGAAAGCCTCCTCTGACTCTATACCTTATATTTATGTATCTACATACTCTAAGGTGCACTTCTGTTGAATCCCCTGCCACAGCCTCATCTGGCATCTGACCCCTTTGTGCTTTTGCCTCCTTTACCTAGGACTTTTTCTTTCTCCATTTTGCTCCTTTCTCTCTGCACAGAATTTCACCTCTGCATCTCAACTCTTTAGTTTGCTTCTTTGCTTACCTGTTTGTTTCACTAGCAGCCTGTAAGGTCCCCGAGAAGCTCAGAGTAAGGTACCGTCACTGAAAAAGAGTAATAATAATATTACACAATAAACATATATTCAAATGTGAGTGTGCTATGTGTCTTCATCCCCAAAGCCTGTAGACACAGTGCTTTATGTGAAGAGGGGACCTTGAAAGCTTGAAAACAGAGAGAATCTTAAGAGAGGGATATGGTCCTTTGCAGATGGTACTGAGGCAGTCTCAAAGGTCCCTATAATAATACAGAAGCAGGAGACAGGAAAGTCAGACGAGATGCGACATTGAGTGCTGGGTCTCAGACATATGACTGCTGATGCTGTGAATGGATGAAAGGCCACAGTCTAAGGCAGGGACTTGAAGCTTGAAGAAGTAAGGAGATAATCATCTCCTTGGGGTCCAGAAAGAGCAAAGTCAGCTGAAACATGATTTCAGCCCGGAAAGTCCACTATAAGGCTGTAAGAATATACACTAGGTTTGGTTCTTTTTGATGTTGTGTCTGTGTGTTCATGATGTATGTGCATGTGTATGGATGTCTACATGTGTGTATATATTGGTATGTGTGCATGTGTGTGCATGCATATATACACATACAGTCATTTTGTGTGTGTGTGTGTGTGTGTGTGTGTGTGCCCATCCCCAAGATACTGATCTTTGGTGTCATTCCTCAAAAACTTCCCATGCTTTTTTTGATACAAGGTCTCTAACTGGCCCAGTGCTCACAAGTATCCTAGTAGACTAGGCTATGCTTGCTAGTAAATCCTAGAGATCCACCTCTTTCAGCCTCCTCAACATTTGAGTTGTAAGTGTATACCATCATGCCAGCTCTTTTGTACTGGTTCTGGGAATTGAACTCATGTCCACATGCTTACAAGGGAAACACTTTAGAACCTGAGCCATACCCCAGCTCTTGTTTTAAGACACAAAATCTGTGGTTTGTCTTGGGAGCCCCAGGATGGCATATGGTAGCAGCTAGCCCTTCCTCCTCCTTACACTGGCTTCACTCCAGTTCCTAGGACAGACAGAAGCAAAGCAACCTCATGTCTGGAAGCAGTTGGACTCCAGTGTCTTGCTTTTGTCTCCTCCGAGTGAAAGGCTGTTGGAGGCCTGCCTCTCTATGGCTCAGACACCCGGTGCTAGGTAACAAAGAATGCAGAGTGGTCTTACTTCTTTCTCCAGTCCAGATCCCAGAGACAGGAAATCTGTTTCCCCTGCCACTTCTGTGGTTAGCTAAGAATACAGGCTGGTAGGGGTATGGTAGCCTAGCCTGTAATCCCAGAGATAGGGTCGTATGCAGAATCAGGAAGATCAGGAAATCATGGCCAATGTTGACTACTTTGTGAGTTCAGGCCAGCCTGGGATATATGGGATCTAGGCTCAAATAAAGAGAGCAGTGTGGAGGGGCAGATGTTCAGGCTTACCAGAAGCTCCAAAACCCAGCCTGCTGCACCACCACCTCCGTCTTTTGAGATGCACCCCTGCCTGCACCTTTTGCTCAAATAGCTCCAACCTCCCACTAAGAAAAAAAGGTTGATCATTGGGCCATCATTAGGGTGCCAAGTCAGCCTCCTGCACCAGTCAGGTGGGCTGTGGCTTTCCCAGAAGTCTTTGTGCTGTGCCAGATTCTCCTGGAATCCACCTGTTCATGCTGCCAAGTAGATTCTTGTTTTCTCTGGTCTCCTCCAGGAGAGAAAATGGTGTGGGGTAGAATGTGGGGAGAGGTTGTACTGGAGCTAGGGGCAGGCGTCCAGGCATGACTGCCAAGGCAACTCCAGAGTCAGCACTCACTGGAGGTCTGCACCCTCGGCTCTAGATGGTACAAAGTTCCCTAGGAGGAGACAACAGGCTCCTGAGAGAAGAGGGAAAGCAACACCCCTTAGCTGCCTACCAAATTCTCAAATCTGTAAAACTTTTTGATAGCCACTGTTTTGAAGGTCCTGAGACATATTTTCTAAATGTCAGTTTAGCCTTATGCATTCCTCTAAAACTCTGTTCTATTCTCTATACACCAGATAAGAAAACAAACAAACAAATATACCAAACCGAAGACAACAAAACTGAAAAGCAACCCATTTGGATCATGATTCATGGTGAGAAAATATTCTTATAGGATTGTTTCTAAGAGTAAAAATTAAGAAACAATACTAACCAAATGGCAGGAGATGAGATAAATGAATTTTAGTAACTCTGTATTCTAGTAGGCTAAACTGGCTATAAGCTGAAGGTTTCATGACATTTAAAATAGGATGACAGGACACAGAAGGCAAACGTATGAGACTATGTGATTCAGCAAGGAAACATGAGCACGTGATGTACACACACACACACACACACACACACACACACACACACACACACACTTTCCAAAGAATGCTCCAGACACTCGGCACAGTTGTCTTTAAGGCTGAGGTATAGTTTGTAAGTTTCTAAGATTTAATTATCTGTGTTGTCTAACACATTAGTTTATGTGTTTTTTTTCTTTTCCTCCTCCTCTTCTTCTTCTTCTTCTTCTTCTTCTTCTTCTTCTTCTTCTTCTTCTTCTTCTTCTTCTTCTTCTTCTTCTTCTTCTTCTTCTTCTTCTTCTTCTTCTTCTTTTTTTTTTCCAGGACAGGGTTTTTCTGTATAGCCCTGGCTTTCTTGGAACTCACTCTGCAGACTAGGCTGGCCTCAAACTCTGTCTGTTTCTGCTTCCCAAGTCTTGGGATTAAAGATATGTACCATCATCACACTTGGATATATGTTATATACGTTACATTTGAAAAAAAAAAAACTTTTGTTTTTTTGAGACAAGGTTTAGCTCTGTAGCCTGGGCGAGTTATAAACTCACACAAGTTCCCTTGGCATCACTAGTGCTGAGATTATAGAAGTGTGACACTATACTTGGATAAAGTGGTTTTTAAAATATTTGTTTGTTTAGTGTGTGTGTGCATGTGTGAGTGCATGCGTGTGTGTGTGTGTGTGTGTGTGTGTGTGTGTGTACATGCCATGGTGCATGTGTGAAACTCAAAGGGCAACTTGTGACAGTTAGTTCTCTCCTTCTACCATGTGGATTCTGGGGACTAAACTTGGGTTGTCAGCCTTGGCATGCAGAACCTTTACCAGCTGGGCCATCTTGCTGACTCAAAGTAATTTTCTTTTTGATGAAATAAAGTCAAAGGATGTGAAGTCAGCTTGTGTCCTATGCCGAGGATGGAGAAGAAGAGAGAAGAAAGCTTATGGCAGTGGAAATCAACTGAGTCCTGGTTGAACCAGCCACCAGAAACATTCTTGTGGAAACTTCTAGGGGTGTCATGACCAGCTAGGGAACAAGTTCAGCCATGGACCAATAATACCAAGTTGGCCTGACCTTTCACTTTGACAACATCCCTCACCTTTTTTTTTTCTTGAGATGCCCTGACTCTCTGAGTCCCCTGCATGGATGCCCCTGAGCTCACTGGAAAGGATGTTCACTTTTGGGTCCTTAGATGGTACCCAGAAAATCTGATGTATTTTCTTTCCATTCCGACACATGTCCCTCATGCTCCTGGTTAACACTGTTCCCTGAGCAGATATGAGAATATCCCTCCAGATGGATTCTGGGATTCTTAGAGGAAATTCAATTGTGGCTCCAAAACTAGTAGAGAGAATAGGGGTTGGGTTCATGGCTAGCTGGCTCAGGACTGGGGTTTCTCTGTAAAGAGGAGAGCATGTATTCTCAGCCCAAAGTCTCCAGGGAGTTGGGGCTCATCAAGCTGTGTTTATAAAAAGGCAGGTGGAAGCCTCAGGACCCTGGTTATTCATTACACTTTATGAAATGCTGATATCTCAAACCCTCATAAATAGGCTAAGGGGTGGTGAGTCACTCAAAGGCCAAACCAGACAAATGAGAGCTTTACTGATTAACCAGCCTTGCAGCAACCTGCCAGCTGCCTAGCAGCATGGACGAAGCTAGGGCCCAGGCCTTGCCAAGGTGGCCAAGGGTCAGAGTCTGCCCTTGTTCTATGGCTCTTGATCATCAGGAAACTAAACGTTGCCCTTGGATTTTGGCAACTCCTGGACTCTCTTATAATCTTAAAAGCCCAGAGGAGCTGTCCTTGAGCTCTGCCTTCCTGGACTCTATTGAGGCCCACTGTGGAGTCATGGACACTATTCATCTCCTAGTGACCACATATGGGGGGACTTTTTCATCTTCCCTTACACTGGGGCTAGGGTCTCACCTTGAACTTCTACTCTGCACCCTTAGCTGAATCAAAGTTGAGGGTACAGTTAAATATTCTTGGGTACCCTAGGGCAGATCTAAAAATCCTCTCTGCTCAAAGTGTTCAAGGACAGTCTTTGTGCTAGAAAGAGACAAAGATGACCTCTGAGGGACATGACCCACTAGGGACACAATGTTCCAGAGATACTGTCTTGGTTGATAGTTGGATGAGGTTAGAGTTTAAAATGTAAAATATCTCTCTGAATACTTGGTTCCAGGCTGGCGACGTTATTACAGAAGGATGTTGAACCTCCCAGCTATAGAACCTGACCGGTGGATATAGGCAGCTGGAAGCCTGATCTTAAGCAGTGGAGCCTTGGCTTATTGATATAGTGAAAAGTCTTCATTATAGGCTCCCAACATCACAAACTCCACTGAACCTTTCCACCAGGATGATCTGTACCCATGCACTAAAAATACATCCTGTCTTTAAGTTGCTGCCACTGTCATGTAAGTTGGTAGACACTGGGCCTGCCTCAGAAATCCAGAATAACCTCCCATATCAAGATTATTAATTCATTCATGTAGCCAAGTCCCTTTGGTGATGCTGGATGAACTCCTCCTTTATTCTGGGGATGAGAAAATAGACATCTTTGGAGCTAAGTTCTGACTGCAATGGTTAACTGATGGATCCTTTGTTCTAAGGGTTTTCCATTAGTTCTAAGATGACAGTGTTTCATATTCTTTGCCTTCGATTTCTCTCTAGGGCTGGCAGAACAAGTCCTGAAACTTTTAACTTAGCTTGACAAGGTAGGAAGACCTTATCCTATAAGGCTTTGGCTCCTTGATAGAACCCTTTGGATACCTCCCACATCAGGAAGGATGAGGATCCTGGCGATCCTTGGCTTCTCTCTTGGTTTGAGTTTAAACTAGACTTAACTAAGACAAGGCCAACTGATGCCACCTTTGTACCCACTTCATGGACACAAAAGGGCCCAATGCCATCTCATCTCTATGACTTTTGTGAGAACAGTCTGAAATGTTGGTTGGGTAATTTAAACACCAGCAATGTTGTCCTGGCCCCTTGGAATCAAGCTTACATTTTTGAAACAGACACTGGTCCACACTGACTCCCACACAGTAGGTCTTTCAGCAGGTTCTGGGAGCACATCCACTTAAGAACCAGAGTCTCTCCTGGAAGGATGTATGATACCAGGCTGTAGAGAAAATCTCTAGTGTACTGCATGGTTGCATCACTTGTCAATATGAAAACCTATGACCTATAGGAAAGGGTAGAATAGAAGGTGGCATATGTGGTAGGTAGAAAGGATTCTGGGAGAGAGCTAAATGCAGGAGGATTAGCCAGGGGACATGGAGGAGGTCAGAAACTTAGGATCTGAGTAGAGGTAGCCAGCCATGTAGTAGAATTTAGATTAGAATAAATGGGATTTTAAGTTATAATCTAATCAGGAAACAGCCAAAACTTATGGCCTAGGTATTTGTTAATGTTTTTGAGTCTCAGATTTGTTATTCCGGGAACCTGGGGCCAGGAGGAAAAACTCAGTTTTTACACCAGGCCCTCTTATATCTCACCCCAACTCATCCTTCTTGCTTGTGAGGCAGCAGCTGCACTTGCCTAGTTTCTGTCCCTCAAACATATTGAATATGGCTCCCATTTTGGAATATATATTTGCTTTCTATCCTGCCCAGAGCACTCTGTCTCAGCCACTGGACCAGCTGACTCCTAATTATCCTCATCTTTTTACCCAAACTCCTCTCCTCCTCCTTGGCTTCAGTAAGAGTTACTTTTCCTACTGGTTCTCTATCTGCATTCATTCTCAATTTCTTTCCTGTACTTATTATGTTTCTTCTTTTTCTGAACCTGGCTTGCTCCATATCCAAGATATGTGTTCAGAGGGCTGTGGCCTGGGACTTCTTTAGCCCCTGGTGAATGATGTAGCATATCTCTACTCCTAGTTTATAACTTTGTGATCTTTCCAGCTCACCCTAATCAAACAAGGTGCCAAGCATTAGGGACAACTATGGCTTTCTACCAAAGGAGAAGTCATAAGAGTTAGAGCTTGAACCCTCAACCCAATGCAAGATCTCTGATAGATTCCCCATGACCCAATTATACAGTTGTCTGTTTGGTACTCTTTTTGGCTTATTCATTGCCTATCTTTACCTCTGAAATACAATATACATTCTGGAGGAGAGAGCGTGACCATCATGGTCTTCTTAGTACTAAGCATGGTCTCTGGCCTGTTGTAGATGTAGATCCAAAGCTTGTTGAGTAAACAAGTAAGTCCAATGGCCCAACTTCCCTTTCCAAGCTCTGTGGATGGCCACCCCCACTCCAGAGTCCCATCTCTACAAATCCCCAGATATTTAGGCTGAAGGGCTTGGAGACCTACCGTTCTTATTTTCATTCTGTTGAAAATTCAAGAGCTTTCATTCTATCTTCATATTACAGTAAGTCAACCATCTTTATTCTTTTCTGTCACACACATATTACCACACACAGACACACATGGGGACATACATACACAGACAGACAGACAGACAGACAGACAGACAGACACACACACACACACACACACACACACACACACACACACACACGGCTTCCTGAGGCCTTTTTGTACAGGAAATTCAGCTCAAGTTCAGGGAAGGGTGTTCACCACACAGCAATGCCTACTGCTGCCAAATGAAATCAACAACCAGTTTTCAGTTTCCAGAGCTGTTTGACTCCACTCCCTGACTGTCCTAGGTATTTTAACTGCCATTTCCTTCCAGTATTGTTATTCCTGCGGGCTACTTTTCTGTTCTTCCTTTTCCTCTTTGGCTTCCCTTCTACCCCCTTGATACCAACTACAGCTTTTGTCAAGATGAATGGAGCTCTGTCTCCCATCGTGTACTCTCTTCTAGAGCTCAGCTCTGCCACCCTCTTCTTTGAAGAAGGGACTACCCATGGCCTCTAAGACATGGCAGCTTCTCCCTTGTCTACTGAAATGCTGCTGCTGTGTCTTCAGTATATCTTCAAGATGTGTGATTGGAAACTTAGGCTGTGGTATGACAGTATGGAGAGAATGGGGCTGCCCTTGCCAGTGACCAATGCCATGACCGAAGATTGGGTTACTTATTTTCCCCTGATACAAGGATGAGTTTGGCTTGTTCCTTTTCCTCCTCCACTGATTTCCTCTTCACCTTTCTTTCCAACCCCCCCCCCGCCCCCCATCTCTCTTTCTTGTTCTCTTCCTTGCCTGCCTTCAGCCATGGGGTAAAATATTTAGGAAGAAACTCACCAGGTCTAACCAGATTTGATCTCTTAACTTTTGAATTTCCAATTTCTTCCCAGGCTGGTAAGAGAACAAATCTTTATTTTATTACTTGCATGTATTTTGTATAGGTATGCATGCACGTTTCTATTTATGTATTTATTTAGTGTGTGTGTGAGAGAGAGAAAGACAGAGAGACAGAGACACTGAGAGAGACAGACACACAGAGAGAATTTGCTTGTCAGTTCTCTCATCCTTTCATCATGTGGGTTCTGGGAATTGAACTCGGGCTTAGCAGGAAGAGTCCTTTACTTGCTGAGCCATCTTGCTGGCTCAAACCTGTTTTTAATAAATGCGCTAGTCTCCGGTATTCTGTTATGGTGACATAAAACAGATCAAAACCACTTTGTTTTGAACACCAGAGCTGACATGTCAGAGCCCAGTTCTGGCTGTGATATTGGATGGAAGTTCTGGCCACATGACGCTCTCTGATAGATGTCCTGGTCACAAGCCCCAGCCAAAGCTCTATCTGTAAAAAAGGGTGAGTGAAGACACAGTTGGATAAATTATTTGGCTCATGCAACAAGCTGAGGCCCCAGACATCATGGGGCATCCCTACGGGGCCCTGTCCTATTTCCTGACCTACAGAATTTGTGAGCATAATGAAATTGTCATTTGACGTCACTAGCTCTTTGGAACATTTTTGCTTTACAGTAAAACAGAAGCCAAGCGGTCCCTTCCCTGTTCTCCACAGGCAGGATGACCATTACTTTTCTGAAGCAGAGCTGTGTGGTCATTTCTCTTTTGTTCTCTGAGTCCTGCCCTAAGAGTCTCACATACTGCCCCATCGTGAGTTATCAAGATGTTTCCCCAAACAAAACCCTCCCAGGGGTGCCTCTGTTGCCAGCAATTAAAATAGCTGACTTTTTTTTTTTCTGTATGCCAAGGTTTTGAGTCCTTGGCACAGACACCGGGACACTCAATTACTGTTGGTTTTTATAATTCCTGCTTTTCTTTGAAGTTGAGAAGCAGAAGGGTGAATAGGAGAGAGCAGGCTGAGGGAAAGGGCCAGGGCTAGAACTGCAGGAATACATGACTGCCTCACACCAGGCTACAACTCTGTCTGGCATGATTCAGTCATAGAAGAGCTCTCATAGAAACACAATACAAATGAGCAGATACAACTTGCTCCAGGCTCTGAGATGCCTTAGGTGCAAGCTTGCCGGATAAAATGGAGTTGGCAGTTCAATCAACGATCCCTCCACCTCAAGAAAAGTATGTCCTATGCAAATTTGAGAATGATTTTTTTGTTGTTGTTGTTTTGGTTTTTCGAGACGGGTTTCTCTGTATAGCCTTGGCTGTCCTGGAACTCACTCTGTAGACCAGGCTGGCCTTGAACTCAGAAATCCACCTGCCTCTGCCTCCCAAGTGCTAGGATCAAAGATGTGCACCACCACTGCCCGGGGAGAATGATTTTTTTACCAAGAAAAAAAAAATAATTTCAGATTTGCTCTTTCTCTCAATGCAAATGTAACCATAACAGGGCTTCCTGTATTTTCATTTGCTAATTTTGGTAATGCTACTCTGGGAAACCAGGGAGGTTAGAGCAACAGGGTGCTTCCTTCCCTAGGTTACAGGATGGGTGGTGCCTGAGTTCAGGGGACAAGGCTGTCCTGTTAAGTGACTCAGGCAGGCTCTGCCTGTCAAAAGCCAGGATGGAGGAAGCCCCATCCATCTCTACTATGGAGGTACTGCCTGGGCTAGCTCCTGGAGCTTAACTCCATTCCAGCTTCTTGCTGTTCTTGCTACCCCCTAGTATTTGAGTCCAGCAGGAGCCACTGGCAAAGAATCTTTGGAAATGTAATTTGTCAAAGTGACTCCTGTGGGATCAGCAGGGCACAACAAAGGCACTATCTCTACACTCTATATTTTATTATATTAATAAAAGCTATTACACTAGATGTCTAAACCACTTCTTCAATTCTCATGGTGTTTGCAACACTGCATTAAGCAATCTTAACACATTCTTTCAAATTCTTCTTCATACTCATCAGGACTTTGAGGCTCAGAGAGATTAAGAAATTTGCTGTAGCCGGGCAGTGGTGGCGCACGCCTTTAATCCCAGCACTTGGGAGGCAGAGGCAGGCGGATTTCTGAGTTCGAGGTCAGCCTGGTCTACAGAGTGAGTTCCAGGACAGCCAGGGCTACACAGAGAAACCTTGTCTCGAAAAACCAAAAAAAAAAAAAAAAAATTGCTGTAATGTGTATGCAGATGTTGAGGTAGTACCAGCCCTTCTTATACCAACAACATAGTGACTGAGTAGAGGAAAAGCAGAAGACAGGGATCTACTGACAGCACCAATTGCCACACATGGAGGGTCTAGAAAGGATGTTATCATAATCCTGGACCACATACTTTATCTTCTAGTGCACCAGAAATGGCCTTCTATTCCTATTCTTCATAAAAGCATCAAACTTATAAGCTCTTCCTTCCTGATTCTCAATAGACATGTGCTGGCAGCTATGTCTATTTTAGGAAACAACAGGGAGTCTAGTAAATCTAGAACTGGAGTCAGATGTCCAGTTAGCATCCTGGCTGTCAGTTACCAGCTCTGGACACTGGACGAGCTTCTAAGGTTGTCTGTGTCCCCAGTTTCTCGTGGACACAATGGAGCTTCTGGCATTACAAGGATCACACTCATGGTGATGATGGTGTCCACATCACAGTCAGGCCCACCAAATGCAGTCCTACTTTCATACAAGGTTCAGGGTTGTCTGTGGAATGAGCTGACAGCTGCCCTGCTTGCTGATATGAACGGTGGATCAATCCATAGCAATCCAGGGCCAGTGCCAGGGCCAGGAACACAGCCTGTACCCTTAAAATATTGATCCCTATTATATTCAGTATAGAACCATCTGCATTGAGGGTTATGCACTGGGACTCCAGGACACAAAGCTGAATGTCCCATGTCACTTCATGAGGTAAGCATGTCGTACTGAACGTTTCTTCAGCTACTATCATGAGCCTCTACAAAGGACAGAAGGAACCAATTCTTACTGGCAGGAAGATTGACATACCCATCAGACCAAGGATGGGCCAGTCTTGTAGAAGATATGGGAACAGCATTAGAAACAGAGCAGAAAGGACAAGGACTGGGCAGAGAGCAGGCATACAGTGGTGCAAGCGCTGAGTTGTATCGTATAGTGAGGGGAAGACGAGAAAGCAAGATGGCACGAGGCACAGACACCAGAGAGCTCAGCAAGAGGCATTTGCTGTGAGCCTACTAGGAATGATGGCTTGTCTTCAGTAGCAGAGGTTGCTTTGCTTAGAGATGATTTTGGATTGGGTGGCTGGGAGAAGACTCCCTCCTGCCCTTGGTATCCCTTCTCTACTCCCAACACATTGCAGCCCCTCCTCAGCCTGCACTTGACTCTTCCTCTGATCCCATACTCCCAAATAGCTTCCAGTCTTGCAGGGTACTGCATTCCAGAGCTCCCAGCCTTGTCCATCTCCTTCCAAATAAATCTGACCTCTGTCTCCCATCCTCAGGACCCACCCTGCTGTGCTCTGTGGTTAGCTAAGCAGTCCACCTAGAGGTCTCTGGCATCCCAGCTTGCAGAATTCCTTCTAGGTTCGTTTTGTATTGAACAGAGAACATCACAGTCTCATGAAGGCTATCAGAGTTGTTTGCTGTGAGCCCGTGGACACAATCACTTTCTACATCTTCCTAATGAAGAACTTGTGCCCTCTCCTTTTTGGCTCTCAGCAGGGTTTTAGGAAATAACATGGGTTATGGATGCCGAAGTACACAGGAAAAGTCAGAACTTGGAATACTCTACAGAATTCCTGAGCACACTGTGGTCTAGCACAAAGGACTCTTTTGTTCCAGGCAGCAACATCAAGAGGACATTCTGTAGGAGGTCGCTGTCTAAAATTCCCCTTGGACCTGAGCCTCTGGCAGTGGCCTTTCTCCTCCATTCCACTTAAGGCATAGGATCCAATCTTGCAGGGTGCTGAATTCCAGAACCCTAGAATCAGAACAAGAAATATCTTCAGAAACCCCCACTATGTGTCAGCACCCGGCATGCCTACTACCATACAGTCATAGGTCCAATAGCTTATAGCTTTGTTGGGGGTTGAGAGGAGGGGTGAGGCTTGGGAGATGGCTCAGCAGCTAAGACCCCCAGCTTCCTTCTAGAGACCCAGGGTCGGTCCCCAGAACCTACATGGCAGCTCACAACCATTTGTAATTCTAGTTTCAGGGTATCCAAATGCCCCTTTTTATAGCCTCAGTTGGCACAAGCACATATGCGGTACCCAGACATACATGCAGGGAAAACACTTGTATATATAATAAAATAATAATAAAGAGTTTTTTTTTAAAAGGAGGAGCCCAGTGTGAGGAAGTCATTGGAGACATGCTATTGAAGCAGATGTTGTAAACCCACCCCCTGTCCCCATCCCTGTTTGTTCTAGGCAACATAAGGTAAATGGTTTCTATCCCCCCCAAAGGTCCTTGGTACAGTGTTCTGCCTTGTCACAGTTAAAGGTCCATAAATTGAAATCTCTGAAAAACTATGAGCCAAAATAAACTTTTTTTTTTCCTGATTGAAATTATGCATCTCAGGCATTTTGTAATAGCAACATAAAGCATACTGGTGTTTAAGGTCCAGATGAAATCCTAGCGTGGCATTACAGCTTTCTAGTGGGTTGCGAATAACACCCTTTGTGTTTGTTTTGGGTGCCAATACTTCCTCTCACCTACATATATACCTATTTAACTTCTAAAAACGGATGCTTTTCTCCACTTAGCCAGCTCTTTCTGAACACCTACTAGATGTCAGGCATTGAACTAGGCCATGACGATACATGGAGGGCTTCCAGAGGAGACAAAGAATAGAAATATGATTATGAGAATTTGGGGGAGGGGACATTTTTTGCAAGGCTAATGGTCATGCTGGGGGCTCTGAAAACCTGGTGGAGATGGAACAGTGTGGCTGATCCTCCTGATAAAAATGAAGAGGACAGAATGATATTCCAGAGATTCAAAAGCCTGTTCGTGTCTCTAAGAGTCATAGCAATTAGTCCTGCAGGCTGAAAGACAGGTGCTGCAAGATGGGCGGCTTTTCCCACCATAGCTTGGGTCTAATTGGGTATGTGGGCAGAAGGAGGAGGATTTTTGTTCAGCGCTAATCTTCTAGGACAGCTACCATCGACAATGACTACGTGCGTTAGGACATCCGAGTGTCTGCTGTCCACACCATAGTGGCTCCACAAGTGGCTATATTTTCCACCTTTATTCAGTGAGTTCAGCTCACAAAGGGAGGCTGGCTTGTGTACCAGGAAGTCCATTTCCAGGACGTGCAATGCAATCTCAGCTCTATTTTTGGAAGGCTTCTGAGTTCCGAGTTCGTCAGAAGCTCACTCAAAGCCTCTGCAGGCCAACAGACAGTGGGAGGATCTAGCTTCTCCTTGCAAAGTTTCTGGATCTGACTTTTAGTCCTCTTCCATCCCTAAGGCCTGTTGCAAAGAATGCTTATCCTGGACTCCACAGCTAAGGCTTAGAAGGATCCCAACCCGTTGAATACAGGCCTTGACTTGATGGTTAGGTATCCTTTGAGCTTCCATCACTGGCCAAGAAATGTTGATGGTTGGCCCCCAGGCTCTCCCCTAGTCAGGAGAAACTAGAGAGTCTGAGTGTCATCCTTCTATCCCTGCAGAGACCCTGTGAGGCTTAACAGACCTGTTAGCGTCCTAGGGCCTTATTTGCTTTCCATTCTCTGGGAGAAGGAGCAGCATGCTGCCTATGAAGGAGAGCCATTTATCAAACTAGAAGAAAACTCTGAGATGTCACCGTTTGTTATCTTACTGCTTTGAAAGTTCAGCACACAATCAGCCACTTGGAAACATAATCCCGACCAGCACTAGTGCATTTGTGAAGTGTCATTGCCACATCTACCTAGTTGTAAGAAACTTCCCACCAGCCATGCAAAATAAAATCCTCTACCCGTTAGGCAGTTCTTTACCACAGCCCTCCCCCAACCTCCTAACCTCTCCTTACCTTCAGCCCCTGGAAACCTCTGTTCTGTCTTTTCATTTTGCAAGACAGCATCTCATGTAGTCCGGGCTGGCTTCAACCTTGCTGTATAGCCCTGAATCTCCTGCCTCCATTTGCCAAGCACCTGGTCACAGGTGTTTTCACCTGTGACTGGCTTATACCATGTTGGAGTTCCGACCTACAACGTTGTACCTGCTAGGCAGACATTCTACCAATTGAACTATGTCTTCAAGCCTTGTTCTGCCTTTGGTTTGTGTGACTTTACAGATTGTGGACACGAAGGGGTCATAGAGCAGGCAACTGGATCAGGCTTCTGTCCCTCAGCACCATGCTCTTGGTGGTTGTCCACACTGAAGTGTGAGGCTTGAGTAACTTTCGTGACTGAATAGGATGCCACTATGTAGAAGGAGCAGCCATTCCACCCTCCATTCTGCTGCTGCTGAACGTGGGGGTTGCTCTCTCATTTCACCCGTCAGGAGTATTGCTGCTATGGGTGGGTGGGGGGTATTTGCCAACTTGCTTGCAACTATCTGCGATGCATATCTAGGAACGGGATTGCTGGGTCATGGGCTAACTTGGCTTAACTTTTTGAGGATCTGCCAAACTATTTTCCTCAGCAGCCGTGCCATTTCATCCCGGCAGCAAGGCCCAGGTGTGCCAGCTTACCCATTTCTCATCAGCACTGGTTCTTTTCCACTGTGCTGATTCCAACCATGTTGGCTGGCGTGTGTGGAGGATCTCCAACGGGTCATTGTGAGCTTGCTTTTTCCTAGTGGTGAATGTTATTGAGGACCTTTTCTTGTATTTGTTGTTCATTTATATGTCTCCTTTGGAGAATCATCTAAGCAAATAACCTCTTCACTTGGAATGGTGGCAGTGGTGGTGGTGGGGGGCAGCAGAGGTGCTGCATTTTTGCTGCATTTCACAGTGGATATACATGACAGAGGAAAACCCCCCAGTAGGCTCTTGCCTTCCACCAAGTTTGAGACAAGGCCTCCTGCTGTTTACCACCGCACAGTGTATGGCAGGCTAGTTGGCTTGCAAACTTACCAGGAGTCTCCTATTTCCACTGTAGGGGGGCAGGAGTAGAGAGACACAAACTAATTCATCAGACATGTACTGAGAATCTGAGCTTGAGACTTTCTTGTACAGGGATCAGTTTACCCACTGAGCCATCTCCCCAGCCGACTTTCTCTGCTTTCAAACTGGATTGCTTGATTTTGTTGTTGTTGTTAAGTTGCAAGGGCACTTTATGTATTCTGGGAAATGGGCCTTTTGAGGGGGATATTATTTTCTCCCATTCTGTAGATCTTTTAAAGGATTTGTTTTGGGGACTGGAAGGATGGCTCACTCGGAAGAAGAGTTTGATACAAGCCTGTCGACCTGAGCTAAATTGATGTATTTCATGGTGGAAGGAGAGAACTGACTTCTCAAGATTGTCCTTGGCCTCCACATGTGAGCAGAGGCACTTGCATGATTTTCTGACCCTCCTTGTGGAGGTGTGGGTTAATGTGTGAGCATATTGCATAAACATGCACATATACACTCTATTTTTAATGCTAATATAAAATTATTAAGGAGAGCTGAAGAGAATCACTGGTATCTTCTGTCACCACATCTCTGGTCTTTATTTAGGACACTTGACACATGCTAGCCAATATCTGAATATTGTCACAAGTTTTTCTATTTATTCCAGAGATTTAACTATTCTTCCTTCAAAGAGGCAGAAACAGAGTGGCAGGGAGACTTTGCATGTGACTTTTCTATCTACCTGGACACTCCTCTCTGACCTGACCTGGCTCCATTCCTCACTTAAGCAATCACTTGGCAATGTCCTAGGATACGTTACATGGTGGTTATAATACGTGACAAACCAGGTCTCTTGGATTTATGACTCCTGTTCAAATAAAACTTTGTCTTTTGTCTAGCATCTGCCCAGTGCTTCTCCAACCTCTAATAACCCTCATTGTACCCTCTGCTTCTGTTTCAGTGTCTGCAGATTCCATACCGAGGTGAGCTCATGCATGATCTGTCCTCCTGACTCATTTCATTGAAGACAGCATCCTTCAGGTTCATCATACGAAGCTGACAGAATTTCCTACTTTTTTTGGAGGCTGACAGAACTCTGTGTTGTGTTCCTGCTTCCTCACCCACTCATATGTGGGGAGGGTCACCAATATTTATTCCATCTCTTGACTGAACAGTGTTGAGGTGCACACAGGGTGCAGAGATTCTGACATGATTTTTTTTTTCCTTGCGATATACTCAGAATAGGAAGCACTGGATCACGCGGAAGTTCTATTTTTAGTTGTTTTGAAGACTGCACATTGTTTTTCACAGTAACTATACTGATTTACATTCTCACCCACAGGAGTGCACTGGCCATGGCTTTTTCTTGGGTTGTTGTGAAACACAATGAAAGTTTATGCATGGGGCTAGAATGGTCACGATGATGCACTGAGGGAGTGGTGACAGAGCTCCATTTTCTATGTACCCTGCTACTATTCATGGTGGGAGGAGGGTCCTTTTTCACATTTAACTTTAAGCTTAGGCATCTCTTTTGGTACACTGCTGTGTAAAAGACGGCCCCAAATAGGATTCTCATTTCCCCAGCTCAGAAGCTGATACTTGAGGCAGGTCTGAATGAGGAGGGCTCTTCTCTGCTCCACAGGATACAAACTGGGGCAGCTCTCTGGGAGTACAGAATACCCTCTCATCTATGTTCATGTGGTTGCCTAGTTGTTTTTACCCCGGGTTCCTGTTTATACCACAGTGTCTGCAGGCTGTGGTGCTTCCTTCAGTGTAGTGTGTCTGAAAGTTATGGAACCAAGAATTTGGAACTTCCATGGTTTGGAGAGCTGATTTAAATAGCACAATGATTTCTGCCATTTTGCTAATGGTGAGGGGAAACTTAAGAGGAGGAATAGCAGAGAAGCCGAGGTTGGTTTTGATGTTCTTCACTGGCTGTTAGAGGATAAGATAGGAACGAGATCGTAAATGTGCATGGGGTGAGAAGAAGTCCATTCCTGTAGTACTCCTGCCTTGTGCATATGTGTGTTTGGTCAAGAAATATGAGAGAAAGTAGAGACATTCTGGATCCCATGTGTACAAAAGCCTAGTGCAAGTGAGCTGAAGCCTGGTCAATGAGAAGATGGTTATCTAGTGTAGTTGCGGCAGCCGATGACTGATGAACACTGGCTTGGGTTTTAGACCAACTGTCTGAATACAGCATTGAGAATGGATGGGTGAGTGATGAGACAGAGAGCAGAGAAAGGAACTGATGATGAATGGACTGGAAGATAGAGATATCTTGAACACACACTGAGGGAATAGGGCGGTGGAAAGTATGGTTATGAACCATGTCTCTTTTAGAAGCAGAAGGCCTGGCTGATGTTGGATAGGTGAGGGGAGGAGGTGGCTTGGTGAGACTTCTCAGGTCTCTACTTTGAGATCTGGGCACACCTGTCCTGTAATGGAGAATCACAGATAATCAGGGATAACAGAGGGAGAGAAGAGGAGATGTGTGGTTAGGATCTGTGGAGTTGAAGAGAGTAAACAAGCTACAATACATCTTAGAAGGCAGAAGAATATGGAGCCCTAAGTGAGGAGAGTTTGTCTCCACAGGTCGAGCTGTGTTCGTGACAAGTAGAAGGGAGAGTCTTGGGCAGTCTAGGTACATGAATGTGGTATTGGGAGATGAGGGACCTGCAAGGTGTTCTAGAAGAATGTAAACCAGGACAGAGGCAAGCCATGGGAAGTACAAGAAGGCTTCTGGCCCTTCAGCCTGGAAGGCTCTATCCTCTGGTGAAGTCTGATGGTGACCCTAGCGTCCAGCTTCGTGTATCCAGCCTTCTGTGGACTACACAGTCACCTCTGCATTCCCAACTCAGTCTGTTTCTGCAAAATAAACCTCTTGGAAGCCCCAGCCTTCCTTACCTGGCTGATGTTCTGATGATGCACCAGCCCAGGGCCTCCTCTCCCAGGTGACTCTGTGTGGAACAAGACTTAGAGAGGTTAGTTCCCCTGGCCTTGATGGCAGAGCAGTTCTCTTCTCACCATTTGTGTAATCTGGTTCCACTCTTCTCCCTGGGAGTTTGGTGTTGAGGTAGCCCACACAGTTTCAGATACCTTGATGGTGTGTACCTTTTTTTTTTTTTTTTTTTTTTTTTTTTTTTTTTTTTTTTTTTTATAGCTATTCCAGGGTACTGGGGTAGAAGAAGGGCAGACTGTTCAGGCTCAGAGTCTGAGCACCTGGTTCTCACTGAGGTCTGTCACTGCTTAGCTGAGCTGTGTGGCTCAACTCTTGGAATGCTAGATATGTGTAAAATGTGTATGTCAGTGAGGCTGCCTGCCCTGAGTCATGTGAGAAGCAGGTGCAGGGCAGCCTGAGACCTGGCTGATATGTTTATGCTCTCAATACAGGCTAACATTCACCCTATCTAAACAGAGTATTATTGGCAGCCAACATGATTCTGAGTCACCTGCCAACCAGGTACCTGATACTTTGCTAGATGCTGGGCATGCAGAATGAAAATCACCTCTAGTGTCTCTGCCTTTCCTGGACCTCTGGGAGTGGAATGACAGGGTTGGATGGAACCATGAGATGCAAAAATTTTGCTCAAGCCTTCCAGTGTGTACTTTAGGAACTAAAGTGCTAAAGTCAGTACACAGAAGCAGCCACCCCGAAGTCCCTGGGAATGGACAAAGTTTGGATTTCTGGGCAATCTGTGACATTTTCATTGTATTTTTCCTGATGTTCAAGGTACCAGTCAGCATCTCCACCACGTCCTCTCTGCCTTTGCTTGCATACAACTACAACTGGGGTGAGCTGCCTCAATCTCTATTCTCTGATGCTGGGCATCTTGTCCCCTAGGATGCCTCTCTATGGCCTGCCCTGCTGCTTGCATCTTTTAAGCCTTCTGATCAGCTTTAGCCCAGGGTTGACCAGAGCGGACCTGCTGAGTTGTCACAAATTGGCTGCAAGTCTAGGACAGGATCTCTGACATCAAGGAAAGATTTTGGCAGAGGTGGCCAGTTGCCCTCGAGGAGTCTGGAAATTCTATCTCACCATTCATTTTTCCATTATGATGTTGTTTGGGCAATGAAACTCCTGCTGGTCAATGAACCTAGCATGGAAGTGATGGGTATCAGATCTAACTGGAGACATTTGAGAGGTTATGAGCCATTACTAGCTTCTTGTGCAGTGACCTTGAAGGCTATGTGCTGAAGGAGACGAAGTTGGTAATGTCTTTCATGACAAGCTGGGTCTTTCATGACATGCTGGGTCACCACACGAGGGAAAGCCCAAAACTCCTGAAACTGTCCCTAAAAGAAACTAGCCTTGTTCTATGTTAGTGGGACTTGAGGCTTATTTGTTTTTGCAGTATTAGCCTGACCCAGCCTGACAGATACACAATCAGCTCTGGTCTTTGCTCTTGGCTGAGGAGTTATGAACAGGGTGACCAGAGGCAAAGACCATTATAGTCGTAGGTATTGTGCGGACACCAATGCTGTCTCCGTCTCTTACAAGAATTTAGGGAGGAACATGATAAGTGCTAGGCACATAGAAAATCTCAGAAAATGGCTAGTACAATGCTTCGTGTCTATCATGTCATTTAATACCCTTTTACAATTAATATAGCATGATTCAGAGAGATCAAGCTCTGTCATAGGCATACAGTTCAGAAATAATAGAGAACCAAGAACAAGTTTCAGGGCTGGGGGTTCCAGTGGACCCGGATTTCATATGAACCTTGGGGAGAGAACATTTATTATCCTGTCCACAGTGGCTAGGGACTTTGACTGTCCCCTACTGTGCCCAGACCTGTTTTCTTGACTCAGTTGTACTCAGTTGAGTGACAGAGACAGTGATTTTATCTGAAAGGTGTTGGGCTTGCTCATATCTAAGGTAAAGTCCTCTGAAGGTCTGACTTTGTTCACAGGTGTGTGCCTTTTCTCTCGTGGCTTTCAAAAGCTTCTGCATATCAGCTAAACTCAATCAGACGTGATCTTGACTAAGGTGGCTCTGTTGCACCCTCTGGTGGCCACCACCACTGAACACTCTGGCTAGCATTGTAAACCAAGGGCTCAGAAGGAACTTGGTAGCCCTGGGCTGGTCCTGCTTTACTGGCTCAAACCATTGTGTAGGGCTCATGTCTAGAATTCTTCTGCTAGGAACACCACCTAGAGTCCTTGTCCCCGAGGTCCCAAATGTCATGATCAGTGTTCAGGACCCAGTGACCCAGACCTCATTTTTGATGTGTTTGCTAGCTCCACCCTGTGACGCACTACAAGTCTCCCTGAGTCTGTTTCTCTTCCTCAAGGTGGTATGCCTCATCAAATTAATGCATATGAGGCCATAAGCAATGCACTTTCTTGTTTTTATGGGTGTAACTGCTGTCTGGTTATCTGTCTGTCACCATGGCTTCCAACCTCCTGGCAGAGTCCTATTCTTGCCCACAGCCAGCTGCAGTGCCCATTGCCTTGGTGTTCCTGTGTTAGATGAAGCAGATACTAAGCCTGCATTTTCTCATTGCACAAACTATGGCATCCATTTTACTTTATAAAGGCCCATTTGTGGATGCATTAGGCTTTGACTATAGATTCCTAGGACCCATGGGTAACCTTGGTCCAACCAGAGCTCTTGTTTCTTCATGGGTGGAAGAAACCACCCATCCATGGATAGACCCAAATCAACTTGAGCTCCTTGCTTGGGACAATGTTTCTACAAAGCTAGTCCAAAGGCTGGAAAGTATGAAGGAAGAGTGTCTCAGAGTCCAGAGGCAGCCGAGGAGCCCCCGAGAGGAGGCTGTGCCTAGCAGCTTGAGGTTGAGAAGCTCTTAGCCTGTGGAACTTTCTATTTCAACAGAATTTATAAAACCCTGATCTGAGAGCTCAAAGCAGACACCAAGATCTTTTGTTTTAGATCTGCCACGGGCCAGGAGGACACCTGTGCTGAGCTGATGAGGACCTGAGAGAAATGGCTTGACTTCCTGATTGTGGCCACACCTGCAGTGTCCAGGGAACCCACAGTCCTGACCTTTGCCCCTTTCCCATCCATTTTGTTGTCCAATGACACCATCCAGGAGAGGACTCCACCATCACTTTCCCTCATGAGAGCTTCTGGTGCAGTCTCTCTGCCATAAGCAACCCAGCCAATTCTCCTCAGCAGCCTGACCCCACCACCTGGCTGCCTGTGTGCCCCTGTTCCTGGTGAACTGCAGGTGGGTTGATGTAGTTTGACTCAGCTTGAACCTTTGTACGCTTATCCTCCATGTCCCACTGTATTCCTGTACATCCCTGAAGAGCGGTGGCCTCTCTAGCTCTTTCTTCTATCTCTTGCACAGTTGTCTCTCCTTAGATCATTCCTTCATCTGTGCAGCTGTGATCCAGACTTAGGGCTTCAGGACCTGCAGCCTGACCAGGCCCCACTCCTGTGACCAAAGAGCTTGAACACAAATCCTCAACCCTGCTTCAGGGCCCAGTTGAAGTGATGGAGAAGCTAAGTCAGCAAACAGTGGAGGCTAAGTATGTTCTCTTCTGCTATAGACTAGAGTATAAGGCTTAGCATTACAAGGAGCTATGGATGGTCCTCTTCGTCATCTTGACCATTTAAAGTGTTTATTTAGGTGTGTGTATGTGAGTGTGTGTATGGCGTGTATGTGTGTGTATATATATATGTGTGTGTGTGTGTATGTGTACACGTGTGTGTTATTGTTATTGTGTATGTATGTGTGTATTGTGTGTATGTATATATGTATGTGTGTACATGTGTGTGTATTGTATGTGTATATTGTGTGTATGTGTATGTATATATGTGTGTGTGTGTGTGTGTGTGTATACACCTTATTCTGCAGTACTGAAGCTGAAAGGTTGTGCAATATTCAATGTGAGAACCAGGAACAGCCAGTCTCTGTGAAATGAGTGAGAATTTAGACAACTGAATTTAGCAATGTAGGTGGAAGAGGGTTCACTTTACTTTCTTGTTCTTGTTCAGGCCCTGGACAGTCCCTGTGTAGGATCTGAGAGATAGGGAACTGAGGAGAAAGAAATTCCTATGGTGGCAGGAGTGTGTGGACTACATCCTCAGAGGTACTTGTGGTGAGTAAATGAGGCTGAAGCAGAGGCCAGCCCCTCCCCAGCAGCCCTTGCTTAGCCTTCTCAGCATGGGGGTGCTGGGCCTCTAAAGTCCACTACCAACTTAGTAAGGGATGGGCCTCTGAGGACACAGTTATCCCTGTGGATCAGGGGACTTGATCTATCTCTTTGATGATTTCAAAATCCATTGATGCTGAAATACCTTATATCAAACACAGGAGCAGCCTGGAGGACTCTCTGGATTCTCCAAGACATTGTGGTCAGATGGGATGTCCCGAGGGCTGGATGCTGTTCAAGGGCACTCTATGTCCAGATGTCCTTACACCCTTACAGCTATTTTGCTAATGTACATTCCAGGAACTCAGGTTTGAGATGGGGTATGAGGAGATAGATGTACAGGGGACAAAGGAAGGAAGCCAGGCATGGTTCCTCAGGGACCAATTACAGCATGCTGCCACCATGTGGCTGCTTGTCCATGGTGCAACTGAAACCATAAGCCAGAACTGAGGGATGAAGTGTGTGTGTTTTGGTATGGTATGTATGTATCTGTGTGTTTGTAAATGATGTTGTAGTGTGTGTGTGTGTGTGTGAGATGCTATGTATTGTGCATGGTGGTTTTGGTATACTGTATATGTGTAGTATGCATGTTGCGTTATGATGTTTTTATGTGCGATGTCTATGTTGATTGAGTGTACGTGTATATGTGTGATGTGTTATATGTACATGTATGTTTTACATATGTGTTGTGTCTATGTATACTGTGTGTATGTAGTATATTGCGTGCATTGTCTGCGTTGTGTATTCACAGAGGTTATATGTGTCTGCAGTTTGTATGTATATTGTGTGTGTGCTTTAATAGTGAATGAGCATGACGTCTCGTGGAGAAACAGATGTGATAGAAGAAAAGGAATTCTGGAGATGAAGAAGCCTCCTGGAGAAGACACATGGTGAAGCCTGTCACTGACGATAGGAGGCAGGGATGGAGGCACAGGGAGCAAGGGTAAAGTCAGACAGGGCTGGAGCCTAGCCACCCTTCCTGGTGTTGCTGAAGTGTATCTGCTCAGTGCTGGGTTCCTTGCTAAGCCCGTTACTGGTGCTAACTCAGTTTTTAATGCAGGTGTATACTCGGGTGTGTCACTATCCCGGCTTTATCATGGAGGTCAGGCACAGGGCCACTCAGCAACCTGCACAGGTTCACAGGCAGTGTGGGGCTACTGCCTGGCTCTAGGGCCACATCTGTACACGTTGTCTTGGACCAGCAAGGACAATTGAGGTAGCATATAAACTGTAAAATTCTGTACCAGCCATGAGGGAGGGACTCACAGGCACACACCAACTTCACATGGCAAAGTTCCATTCTAAGGCTTCTGGAAATATTTATTTAAAAATCCAAGGAAGAGTGCTTGTGTCATTCAGCTCTGGCCTGTGTTCCTCCCAGGGTGTGGCTATCTCCTCTGTGTACACTGGGTCTCAGCCAAGCAAACATCAGAGCCACTGGCCCTGTGTCCACTTGGGCCTCCTGGGATGTTTTGTTTCTGATCTCAGGCCCCTCTGAAGATTGGCAAGGTCAAGTCCATGTGATGGACAGGAGCGGAGGTTAGGCAACTCACAGTAGTCCCACGGCAGGGAATGGCTTCACTCTGTCTCCTGAGCCCCCTTCTAACAGGAAGGAGGGCAACATCCCAGGAGACCCTAGGAGATGATGCATCCAGTCATTTCAGGACTTAACAGAACCCTCGGAGAGCAACTGCACCAAAGCAGAACTCTGAACACACCCAAACAATAAAATAGCTCTGTTTATTCACTTTCATTCGGATCATTGGAAATACTCAACAATAAATAAAACGGAGCAGAGGCAGATTCACTAACGTCATTGGAAAGGCATTCAGACCAATCAGGAGGATTACACGATGTGGGCAGGAGAAAGCAAAGTTTAAATGGGCAATGCTGGGCCATAGGAGGCAAGGCAGGGAAAGCTTTTGGGCGGAAAGTGCTTGGCAGACTTTGGTTCTGAAGCGGACTGGGGACAGGACTAAAGCGGTGGTGCCTGGAGATGCAGGAGGGACCCATGTCTACCTACTAGAGTGGGTTGAGCAAGGCCAGGCTCTGGGGAAATGGTTAAAGTGATTGTGCAAGGGTGGGGGAGGGGCAGGCATCACCCATGTTCACCTAGTAGGGTGTGCAAAATCTGGATTAGGCTCTGGAGACAGGGTTAAAGCAGTTTCTTTCCATGGGGCAGAACCTGGGTAGGAGGAGCCAAGGTAAAAGCTAAGTGAGAAGAGAGGTTGGGGAGGTAAGGGTGGGCTCCAGGCCAGGACTGGCTGATGACGCATTTACTACACTCTGAGGCTGAAGGCATGGGGCACTGACCTGCTGGTCTCTGCTTTCTCTTCACCCTCCGGTGCTTTTTTTAGAGGTATTAGGTAACACCTGGGGCACAGGAGAGGGTGACAAAGAGGAGAGCTGATGCTATCTGAAAATTGGCTAGCCAGGCCTTGGTGGCTGAGCTGCCTAGAGCCAATCTTTCTTACCTCATAGCCACGTGGCTATGATGGAATCTGTGGCTCCAGCTGCCAGCTCCTGAGGGCATGCAGCTGTCATTCTATCCTCTGGGCGGGGTTACCAAGGGCTTCCCCTACCCTGCATTCTGGGAGCTACTTTGACAGGTGAAGCCACCCTCTGGGTTATCAGTATCCACTGTGGTCCTTTCCACCTCTGAAAGGGAGGCCACATTCCCAGGTGCGATGGGCCTCTAGCAGACCCCTGTGGCCACGGTGGAGACTGTGGCACTATCTGTATCCTTCTATGGTCTCCAGACCTTTAGACCATCAGTCCCTAGATAGTTGCTGGTCTCCCCATTCTATCACTTTTTGGGGTCTGTTCCACTAACTCCACCCATATGGCTTCTTGGATGATGTCTGATTCCCAAAAGCCAGCCTAAAGGCATCAACATCAAGATTTTCCTCTTTGGCTTGTTCCTTCCAGGAACCAAGGGCTACAGATCTGCTTCTCTCTCCCCTAACAGAGGCCGAGGGGAATGGAAGCCTGCCACCAGTGCAAGAAACACCAGCCTCCTGGTTCACTGCAGGTAGTAGTCTGGGGTGCTGATGAGAACCCCCACTCTCCAATTCCCTTGGACTTAGTAGACTCCTGTGCACTGGAAGCCAGCCTTTCCTCTCTGCCTGGAGCGCAGGAGCAGCATTTCTGTCAGCAGGCAGCCTAGTCTCTTTGGGGAAGGCCCTTCCTGTTCTCAGCCACCTACACCCATGGAAAGCTCCAGTTACCTTAAACTAATTGGTGCACTTAATTGTGGCCACAACTGATTGTATTTTATTCAGTTAAGAGCGCACTGCTAAGCCAGTGAAACACAGGGGAAGGATGAGGCTTATGGGAAAGAGAACCATTGGCTGGAGGAGAGACAGAGGGAGGGAGAGAGGAAGGTAGGGGGAGGATGGGAAGAGGAGTGGGAGGAGCCAATGGAGACCAGTAGAGCTTCTTGAGCAGCAGTCAGCTAGAAATGGCTGCATTCTCGCTGCAGGCACTTGCTCTCCTGCAGTAGAACCCAGCTACACCTGAACCCTCACCCCTAAGCCAATGTCCAATACTTTTGATTTGATGTAGGGATTGACCCACAAACATCTTCTGAATTCCTCAAACTGGGACCTTTGAGAAGGTCTCTCCACAGCAAGGACCTAACAGCAGTCCAGCCTTTTCAGCTGAGGGTTTCAGGTCAGAAAGATTTTTAAAGTGAAACATACTGATCCCTCATGAAGAGCCTGAATTCTGAGTCATTAAAAATTAAACAAAAAGCAATTCCAAAGCCACTCACAGGACAGACTCCTAGAGAACGGCAATCTTAGTGTCTGCTCTTTGGTGATGCTTGTGAACAGCCCAAAGTCGAGAGGGGCTCCTGAGCTCTTAGTTGCAGAGGGGAACCTGAGCAGGGGGAGATCTCCCAACCCTCAAGATACCTCTCTCATAATCTGCCTTGATGAAGTTGTTGTGGTCTTTAGGGAATAGTTTTCAACAGAAACAGGTTTCTCTTATTAAACATCTGTAAGGAGGTAACAGTAACCTCCAAGTGACTGTTCTCCTCCCTTTGCAACGAGGAAGGAAGAAAACAAGTCACCTGTACGAGAAAGGGAGGTGACATGGATTCTACAAAGGATTGTCAGCGCCACAGGATCTGCCTACCAGCAAGCCCCAAGTCCAGATGTCTCAACATATACATCCAGGATGCTTTCCCTTCTGTGCCTGCTCCCACTTGCCAGGCAAAGCAACAAAACACACTATGATCAGCTGTGGGGAAGAGTGTGCACAGGGTCAGCTGAATTAACAAATCAATAAATAATCAGGATTTCTGTGGAGGAAGGAGGGGGGAACAGACAGAATTGAGGAGAAGAGGTACATGCATTTTAGTTGTAGTTCTAGAGTGTCTCCAGTACGACCCCAAATGTGTCCAAGAAGGTAAGGATTTGGCTCAGTGTTCAGGACCCAGGGGAGGATGCTGGTTGTTAGTGGTCCTGAACCCAGCAGTCTGAAGAAATAGAAGCGAGCACCAATCCCATGCCTGGCATACTCTGGGTGGTGCGGAGTATCATCTGAAAAAAGATTTTGAGCTATGCAGCAAAGCGGGGTGCTGGTGGAGATCCCCTTAATCCAGTTGGGGATTTTGCTTCATGGCAGCCAATGCATGCATTTCTTTCTCAAGTTCAAAGGCACATGGAAGTAGTCAGACCTGCTCTGGCCATCAGTATCACGACGGAGGGGAATCACACAGAATGATGACAAGGGTTTCATTCCTGTCAGTGATACACAGCCAGGTTTCCGTGGAAGACCTCTGGAGACAGAAACTTTGCCTAGCCATCATCAGTGACCTTTTTGAAGAAAGGGATAATGGGCATGTCATATCAAGCGACAGGCTAGGTTTCATGCAAAGGAGAATGGTACCTCTGCTGGTGTAGCCCAGTGTGGCTCTGCTCTGCAGATGACTGTCCCAAACATTCCCAGCCAGAGTCTGAGTTGAGCATGAGGCCTACAGATCAGTGGCAGTCTCTAAAATGACTTCCTGGAAAAGTTCACTCTTTTGAATACGAGAATCTGCAGGATTTATTTTCCCCATCCTCATCCTCCAGTCCAACCCAGAAGACAAAATAACTGTGGTTGTTTGGAGGCTAGACCTTCCCTGGTATCTGCCCCCTTTTCCTCCCACTAGGAGACAGCAATGGGGAAGTGCTCCCACCTTAGGCAGGCCTGAGACTTGCTCTGTATCCTGGGAGAGTCAGACAACTTTGCTAAGTAGATGATACCAAAATGAGGGTGCAAGAGGCTGCCAGAAAGCCTGGGAACACCCCAAGGTCAGCCCTGGAAGCTTCTGGAACACACTGGCTCCAGGGAGATGCTGGGGCTGCAAGCTGAGAGGTGTGATGTGTTGTGTCCATCCTTCATGAGTCACAGCATCATCTCCCCTTGAAGATGCGGATTTTGTTGATGGCTGCCAGGGTAGTTGTGATGTTGTACTCGAAGTCGCCATCATGAACCCCCGTCTTTCGGAATGCACCCGCTGATGGGTTGTTTTCCCAGTAATGGTGCCAATTTCCTTTGCTGTCTGCCCCAAAGCCATATAAGTCCACCTGTGGGGCAAAGCCAAGATGAGACCCAGATGGCAAGACCATGGTAGTAGGGTGGGGGAAATACAAAAGGTAGCCTGTGTTTATCCCTGAAATTTTATGTTAAAAATTAATGATTCATAGAAACTTTCTTCAGAAAGCCAAGTCAAGCCAAGTAAGGCTCAAGTTCAACTCCAGCCCAAAGGCACTTTGGGGTGACTTCATGTGGGTGGTCCTGAGGTAGGCAGGGCCTCTACTGGAGCCCTTAGGAGTCTTGGAGAGAAGATTGGGAAAAGGGCTTGGAAGACAGGCAAATCTTCCCTCATCCAAGCTGACTCTTGATACATCAGATCATTTCAGAACCTCATTTTCTCATCTGGAAAGGAGGCCAACATGCATGACCACAGAAGGTAGGTGACAGGTTCTAAACCCTTCCTTCTGAGGCCAACATCTGAGGCTGGGGCCCATGCATGCATGACAAACACAAATGGCTACTTATTGTGCACCTAACACGGGGCTCACAAGTCAAAATGCAGGCAGACATACTTTCTTTAGTTGCCACCTAGCAGGTACATCAGGTTCCTGGGGGCATCAGGGACATGCCCATCAGGTCTCAACCCTTTCAACTTATGAAATTCATAAAAAGAATGTCACTTAAAGAGTCAGGGGTTACATTCAGGACCCCTAGGGCACCGAGGAGAGGCCACAGACCCAAGGTGATAGGAGGTTCTTTCCAAGAGGGAATATTTGACTTGGGTCTTAGCTAGTGAGTAGAGGGTGACAAGTATGTTGTCACTCTGATGAGCATTAAATGAAGGACACAGCATCTAGCTCCAGGGTGGAGGATAGATGAAGCTAGAGATGGGTGTGCACAACAGCTGGGACAGCACAGTTCAATGGCATTCAGTTTCTCAGCACAGGCTTGCCTTGGAGCAGGGATCTTTGGGTGGACTGGAGATAAGAGATGGGACCAATATCTTTGAAGTCCCACTCCGGTTCTCGAAGTTGGTGGATAGTGGAAACCCCGTAGGCCTGGATGGCTTCCTAGCAATGTGTGTGAGACAGGTGCCAGGGACCCATGAGGAGACATGGTGGGAGATGGTCTTCTTCCCTCTCCCCTACCCTGGACTCCCCTGGAAACATGGGGTGATAACCTTTGTTCCTGCAACCTGCAGGAAGGTGGTATGGCATACCTCATCACAGATATGAATGGAGAAGATGACTGAGAGGATACCGGTTGATGGATATCGTCCATGGCCCTGAAGCCAGTTGTCAAAGACATACTTGATGAAAGCTGGGTGGTAGATCAGGATCTGCAGGGAGAATGGACTGGGTGAGTACAGTCGGCAAAAGACACAAAGCATCTAGTGGGTGCCATACTGCTGTGGCCATAAGAACATGGTTATGAGGGGCTCTGACAAATATCCTTGCATTTATGGACCTAGTGCTGGGGACACTATAGATATCCTGCTGAGAGGGAGGGCTGAAGAGTGATGTGGGCCACAAGCAAGAGCCAGCACAGAGGAGCATCACAGCACTGGAGGAAGCCTTGACTGGGACAATGGTGCTGAAATAAAAATCCCATGGGGACAGGGAGTGTGACCCAAGACTCCAGAAGTGTTCCAGGAAGCAGTGTGAGGGATCATGACAGTGTCACGCTGCATTAAAAACATACCCATGGGCCACCTGTTCTGCCTGGCACTGACTGGAAACTCTGACCTAAGGCAAACTACATGCAAGGCTTTCCTCTCCTGGTACGAAGACACCAAGGCTCAGAGAGGCTAAGCAGCATGTTCAGTGTTACATATCCAGGGAGGTCTCCCTGTGACAGGCATGGCCTTGTCCTTGTCCCCTGTGGCTGCCTTGGGGACAGTGAAGGGGACTTTGGGAGCAGCAGAGGGTTTAGGTAGTCTTATATTGCCCCTTATGGAAGGAATGACATGACAGGTTTACAGGTCTCTGGAGGGATTTTCATTTCTCAGCCTTCCTTCATGGTATTGCGGTCATCGCAGAGAGACCCACCCTGTAAGATGCCCGTGGCTTCTTCCTGAGACTGTGGTGCCCAAGGCCAAGGACAGCATGTGTCAGGTACAGAGGGACTTCATCTAGTCCTAGCATGATCAAGGTAGCATGACCAAGCTATGTCCCTGGGCAAGTTACTGCCCCTCTCTGAGCCTCAAGTATGATAGTGTATACAAAAGTCCAGTGTGGTGGGTTTTATATAAAAGTTCCTGCTTTTGCCTATGAATGGGCCAGAGTAGTACAAAGACATTCCGGAAAGGACAGGGTGAGGAGAGAAAAAGGTGAGGGTGGCTTTGAGGAGCTCCTAGAAACAACTACCAAAAAACCCACCAAAGCTTATAGTGCCCCTGCCCTCCAGGGGCTTGGGAGATCTGGATGCCTGGGTGCTACCCTGGGTTGGCTGTAATAGGTCTGGGTACTCCTAAAGGGTCACGTCTGTGGCAAGTTTCTAGGTGGTACTTCTGCTCTGAAGATACACTTTGAAGACCTGTCCTTAGCAGCTTCACAACTGCACCAAGCCAGGGTCTGGGCACTCTGTGTAGCCCAGGGTACCACCACAGCACCAAATCTTGGAAAAGAAAGCAAAGCAGAGTAAGAGGGTCCCAAGCTACCTCTTACCTTCTCTTGTTTTACTTTGATCTTCGGGGGCACGGGGACATAGGTGCTGCAGATAGGAAAGAGGAGGCATTTAATGTGGAAAGTGACACAGCCAGGGTGGTACAGGTAGGGAGGCTTAGGCCCCTAGAGGCTATCTTCCTGTCCCAGCATAGCTCCTTCTGCAGCAGCTCTGGAGAGTCACCAGAGGGCGACCCTGGCTGGTTTGAGAATGTTCTATGGCTAGCTGGGGCAGAATGGAGACTTGCTACAAGCACAGCCTTTCAGAGGCCTAGGGATATTTGTCTCCATTTTCCAGAGTCAAAACATCTGTGCTCATTAGTGGGGCTCAGGCTGATGCCGGGGAAATGACAGGGGTGACCTATGGCTGTCTCTGGCTCATGCAAGCAGACACAGGCTGCAGCATCAAGGTTTAAAATCCACTACCACATGGAATATAACTGGTGCAACTTAGGCTCTCCATGCGGTGGAGTATCAGGGGAGACCTTGAGCATGTCGCCTGGCCCAACCTCCTGCTGAGCCCTTCCCTGTACCCTGGAGGCACAGAGTTCTTGGAACCCGCAATTCTTGACTCTTGGCTCTGCTCCTGAGAGACCAGGGCTAGGACTAGGAGTTATATGGACATCTGGAAATGAAAGCCACTCCCCTTTGAGAAAAGTCAGAGACCAAGGAATTAGACCCAGATGGTTGCATGGGCTCTGGGTCAAGTTCAGTGTTGGGCAAGTGGTTTGGCCCAGCCATGGTTGCTCCCTGGAGGCCAGAGCTAATGAGAAGCACTGCTGGAAGGACCAAATGAGACGCTGAATTCCAAATGATAGGCGCCATGCCTGGGGAGCAGATGGCAGCACTTACCATTGGAGAGCCAATCATTGACTTATCCACAAAGTATGTGCTCAGAGGCTCCCGCCTGTTCTACGCTGTAGTCTGCAGCAAAGGGGCTCCCAGCACTGAGGAGCAGCATGGAGCTACCACATGCTGAGTCCTTTTCTGGGGTTTATCTAAGAGATTCCAGAGAGTTTGAGGGAAGCAAACTATAACACAATGTTTGGAGTACCAACGCTAGGAGGTGAGGGGACCAGTCAGGTAGGACTTGTCGTATATGTCCTACGTGACAGCCTAGCAGGAGTGAGACGTGGTAGGAGACAGATGGACACAGGGCAGACACTAGAGGAACTTACTGAGTGATGGTGCCTGTGGTGGTGGCGCTAATGACCCACTGCAGGTCGATGGTCTTGAAGGGAACCAGGACCATGTTGACATCCTCTCCCAGCTCCCGGAAGCTCTCAGGATACACAAGATGGTGGGTGGTCCTGCTCCCAACATCTGCCTCAAAGCCCGCTGTGGGTGCCTTGTTCATCCTGGGAGGGGAGAAAAATAAGGCACATGGTAAGGATGCTAGAGTTGGAGTCACCTGTGTGGTAACTGCAGGTGAATCCCTTGTTCCCTAGGCTTCAGTTTCTCCATGTGTACAGTGGGAACCTTGGAGACACAGGCCAGACAGGTTTGGCTGAGAAGCTACTTGGGAGGCTGAGCCTGGAGGATGATAAGTTCAAGTCCAGCCTGAGATGTGGGAAAGAACTAGGTCCGAGGAAGACAGATTGCCTAGCATGCACATCCAAATTCCATCCCTAATCCAGCAAAACAAGGGCCAAGGCATCTATCTATCTATCTATCTATCTATCTATCTATCTATCTATCTATAAAAGAAAGTTGGGTGGGTCTTGCTCTCCTATCAGTGACCACCTTTGTCATGGGTAACCTAGTAGGTGCGCCTTTTTTGTTTGTTTGTTTGTTTGTTATCTAGAGCTCAGCTAAGCTGTCTTCCAAACGATAGCTTTGAACTCAGGTCTGCCTGATCCCCAGCCTGACTCAGCCTCTCATCATGGCCACTCCCACAGGATACTAGGCACATGAGAGCCAGGAAAGGGGCCTATGGGCATGAAGCCAAAGACAAAGGAATAATGTTCTACGTTCTAGAAGGTACCCGGGGGATACTGAGTCCCACCTCTAATTATGCTCTCTGTCCCAGAATAACTCTGAGTATGGATTATGATAAACTCAAGGAAGATAACGTACTCTTTCAAGATGCCAATTTCACTTGGGGACAGAGGAAGCAGAGTTGACATTAAATGCTTCTGGTTCAGGGTCTAGATTGAAAGCTGAGGGTGATTTTGAGTCATAGAATCAGACTTCAAATCAGTTTTTACCACTCAATAGACTTTAGGTACCAAGTCGCCAGCCCGTTGGAAATCTCTATAAACCCCTCTTTATTACATGCCACCTTGCTAGAGAAAGATGAAGAAACTAAGACCCAAAGGTCAGTCAGTACTAGAGCTGCAGGCCTTGAACTTTGGCCTTCTGAGCTAAACCAAGGTATTTCACACAGCTCTGAGGAGCCTTGGGCTCAGGTCCAGTGCTCACCTCAGCACAAAGTCGTGGTTGTCGATATCAGGCCCATATGAGGAATCCTTCAGGTTACCAGAGTTTCCTACAACTGCACAGCGTCGGCAACCCACCAACCTCTTGTTCAACATGGGGTCCACATTCCCCGGCACCAGGCGGAACAGTTCCTTGATGGTGTCGCTCAGGTTGTTGGGTTTCCTCTCCCTCTGGAGCCTCTGGGGCAGAGAACAGAGGGAATGGCCAGATTGGCTCCATTGCCTCTGACTGAGCAGGCTAGCTCCCTGGCTACCAAACCTAGCTACTAAGTGTGAAGGCACAGGTGACTGCCACCCCCAATCCAGGACAAGAGACAGGAAGAAAACTCATTTATCCATTCTACAGGTACTCTCTGGACACCTTCTGAGAGACCAGGACTTGAGCTGACCTTTGGGCATGTAGGAAGGGACCGAAGCCAATCTCTAGACTGAGGACCACTGTATTTACTGAATCCCACACTCACACCACCTGCTAATATCTAGTCTTACTATTGGTGTCAGGGGAGGCCAACCTTCCCAGGAGAGGATACCAGAGACACAGGGAAACTTTGGTAAGTGGGGGCAGAGACTGGGTGTTACGGTCGTGGGTCAAAGGCTGCCACAAATGGTCAGCAGCAGTTGTAGCAGTAACAAGAGGTGGGGGAAGACTTTTGGCCTCCAGGACTCTGACCTGTAACCACCACTGGTGTCTTAAGCACCAGGTTCATGGTGATTGTGATGGGAGCCACAGGAGGGGGAAAAAAAAAACAGTAATAGATGGTTAACAAACATGCTGAGTAAAGGGTTGGTGGGGGAAAAAAAACCCCGATACTCAGAATGCTGCCAGATGCTTGGCAGGTCCCCAGGACTCTCCCAACCCTTCACCCAGACCCTATTCTGCTCACCAGCCACCACCGGTATGTGTCCTCCTCCATCAGAGCATTGTGGGCTGTCAGCAGTGGCTGCATGGTCTTGTTGAAGCGCTGGTCGAACCAATATGAGACCTTGCCCTGGCTGATGCAGTGTCTGCAGGTGCACGGCTGTGACTTGATGAACTTGCGGAAGTTCTCTGAGAGTTCCAGGACCATCTGCTTGGGGAACCAGGCACTGGGCACACTGGTGTTGGAGTAGTTCAAGACACAGGAAGTGAGGAAGATGAAGAGCAGGAAGAAGGTGAGGTACTTGAGGGTCCTCTTCCTCATGTTCACCATCTCCACCCTTTGCTGGGACCTCTGTGTTGATGGGAGGGTGGAAGAGTGGAGAGAGACCCCTCCTAGAGCTGAGTAGAAACACAGGAGCAGGCAGCAGGAAAAGGAGCCTGCGGGGAGGTCTCAGATGCAGCTAGGGAAAACTTCAGCCTGTTGGAGACAAGCCTAGGTTTGTGTTCTGGACATCCCCGTGTGGCATAAGAGGGCAGTCTGCAACGCAATCTTGGCTGTATTGGTAAACAGCGTGGTCTACCTCTTCTGCGTCCCAAGCAAAGTCAAGAATGTGGCTTGACGACACTTGAGTGAAGCCTGGGAAGAGCAATGTACTCCCCAAATCAAAAGGGATCAAGCTTAGTTAATCTTCAGCCTGGGCGAACTCCTGGACAATCTGAAAAAGGGTCTTGGCGCAGGATGTGAAGCGGCTTAGCCACCCTCCTCCAGAAAGTGAGGCTGAGGACAATCTTCAATTCGAGCTGTGTCTCCTAGGCTGTCACTGGGAATGGGGACTTAAAGGATGTTTCCTGAAAGGCACAGGGGTCCCTGAACATCTGTGTAGAAGGGAGGAAGAAAGAAAGGTGAAATTTGGTGACCTTGTTATAGGAAATTATTTTTCTCTCCAGTGTCTGCCAAAAGCCTCAGGGGCTCTCTGTGGGCTACAGGCAGTTTGATACCATTTGCTTGTTTTTCTTGCTTCAGGCCTGAACTTTACCTCCTCATCCCCCTGAGTTTGTCACTGCTGTGCTCTTACTCTTGTCGCCATGGACAAAGTCACTCTGGCTGCCATGCTTTGCCCAGCACCCTGAAGCCACATACCCGGAAATCATGAAACAAAGTCAATCCAACCTCTCTCAAGTTGTTTCCAGGCTGGTATGTTGTCACAGCCCCAAACCAAACCAAACCAAACAAACATCAAAGGACCCCAAACAACAGCCAGACTTCGAAGCTTAGGTTTTTCGTTTCTCAGTTGCTGTTTCCTGCTTCTTAAACTATGAACCTCTGCAACGTACACATGAGCAAATACCCTGCAATGAGGGATAATGGTTAAGAACTTAAGTCACTTACCCCGTGATTTCCTTTGCAATGGACACAGCCATTGGATATAGTGTTGTATATAGTGTCTGATAACTTAATCTATCTCTCTACCCTTTCAATCATATCTCCGTTTGGCTCACTGCACTCCGTGCAGGACACAGGCACCTTTATCTCCATTTTATCTCGTCTCTTCAGCCTACTTCATTTCTCATCTCTCAGGTATCCTCACCCTTCAGGCCTTGGCTGTTTCTACCTGGAGTTCTTTGCTTTGCAGTCACTCTCAGACGTGGGGGGGAGAAAGGGTCTTACCTGTGTTAGACCCTGTGTCAGACTGTAGCCTCCCTAGGCTCCAGTGAGCTCCAGTGTATCTCCCCTCTTTGTAACCTGAGCTGGTGGCTAGGCAGAAAAAGGCAAAGTAATAACTGGGGCCTCAACAGCCCCTGCCCTGTCCAGAAGGGCCCAGAAACAGTTTGTTTATTATCTCTATGTCAGACATTCTTTTGACGGCAGCCTTGACATTTGGCCAAATCTTGTCCTTCTCAGCACTGGAAAGTAGACCATCTCCAGGCCTCTGAGTTCTGGCTCACTGAAACCAGAAACTCAGAAACCAGAGAGTAAGACCCAGGCCAGTGGAATGCCTCCAACATGCTATAAAGAAGGGAGAGCCTTCCTCAAACTGTTGACCAGCTCAAAGCACCGAGTGTAAATACTACATGAGTCATGGCCGTTTCTATTCCTTGAATCCCAGGTGCTTCCTGTGTACAATGTAGCCCAACAAGATGGCTGGACTGTCTCAAGGGCAAGGCTACTACTTAAAAGACCAAATGATACCAGGCATTAAAGAATACAAGCCAGGAACTCACTGTCTCAGTTCCTCCACGTGGTGGCACCCGACCTGACTCTTCAGTGCTTTCTGAGGACCCTGGGGAAAGGGGTCCTAACACATGGTGTGTGTGTGTGTGTGTGTGTGTTAGGGGTCCCAGAACCAGAGATACAGCAAACAGTCAAGCAGTGAGGCTGATCCAGTGAGCTAGCAGCTAGTTGTGACTCCCCAGGGACTCTCACAGTGGCTTTACTTCCACTTTCCATCTGCCTGTCCCCCTGATTCCCTTCCCCTATGCTTAGAAGCACAGATGTACTGCACTTTGGAGCCTGTGAGAGTAACAATTCCCGCCCACCCCCCCAGGAGAGGATCATCACTCTCATAACACTGGACCCCAGGGTTGAGTGAGACCAACATGTTCTTTGTACTTTTCAATTCAGGGTCCCAACTGCCACCTGTTAGGGCTCTGAGCAGCCCCCGTGTACTGGGCTATAACTAGAGCAAATCGTAGTCAGTTAGACCTAGTGAATGTTGAGCCTATCTTTTCTAGGTGAGAGGCCCTGTGTAAGTCACTCTCTCTGGTGGGTCTGCTCCTGGCATCTAACGAGCAAGGAAATAAGTTATCTTCACCACCAATGCACAGGTGATGGGATTGTGGCTTAGCAGGGAAGCCTCTGAACTGAATTCACACTCCCAGGAACTGAACCATGAGTTTGAACCTGCTCCTCCTTATCAAATATGGTGCTTTCTCAGACTTGGAAATGAAAAGCTTAGACAACCCACCCCCACCCCCGCCCTTCCTTTCCTGTTTCTGGCACATCTACTCTGAGCTAAGCAAGAATATCCAGGAAGAAGATGCTGGCTCAGAAAGTTACGTCCCCTGAGCAGGATCTGGGGTTTCTGTGTTCTCGTGCAGGGGTGTGCCTCACTTCTGCTTTAATCCCTCATTTGGAGAACCCATGGCCCAGTGAGTCAGAGCTGGAAAGCTCCTGCCTGGAGCTCAACTGTGGAGGGAAATGCAGCTTGCTCTGGGCTCCTGTGCCATCTATAACCAGCAGCTGAGGACTTCCCAGAGCTTCTTGCTGCTGACACTAGGTGACTAACTTCCTCCCTGATGACGTTCCTCAGTACAACTGGCTGGGGAACCTGGGGACTGGACATGTTGAAATCTTCCAGGTGAATTCTAGAACCTTGTAGTTAAATTCAAAGCCAGGTACTAGGGAGGTATCTGTTTTTAAAATGGCTGATTCCTACTTAAAGGTGTCATTGCTATATACCAGCGGAGAACTTTCAGAGACCTGGACCCCAGTTTGGGTCACTGTCTACCACAGTGGGGAGTTTACCTACCCTCCTCCATATCCCCTCCCCCTCCGGTAAGGCAAGGCTTGGGCCTCAAAAAATCTCAGTTTTGAGTTTTCATTGCTTAGACAGCTCTGCAGTCAGTTAGTCGATGTCTGGGTTGGTAGAACAGGGAGAGGCAAGGCCTTTCTTCTGCCCTACCTTAGTGGTGGTGGCTGTAGTTGTCTTCAGACTGCCCTACAGGACCTGCCTTCTCTACCTTAAGGCTGAAGGTAGACGTGTTCTGTGCTGCCTTCCTGAAGCTTTCTGGTTTCAGGGTCTAAATGCCTGAGGTCACACACCTCCTTTTCTTCAACTTTGCAAATGACTAGTCTCCGAGGAACACCCATTTTCCCTCCATATTCTCAGACAGGATGCTCAGTGCTCGCCTTACAGAGCCCTAGGACATTTCCAACCAAGCCTGGCAGTCCAAATGACTCTCTATTTTGCCTCTACTTGGCTGGCCCATCCCAGACAGAGCTACCACCTACCAAAACAGCCTTTGTGCATAGTATATATTCGGGTGTGATGGATACTTTTCCTTGTCAAGTTGACTAGATTTAGAATTACTGTGGAAGTACAATAAATCTTATGAATGTGGAAGGAGGTAGCTGGAGAAATGGCTCAGAAGTTAAGACGACTTACTGTTCCTATAGAGGATCAGCATTTGAATCCCAGAAGCCACACTGGACACCATACACATGCCTGTATGTAATCCCAGTTCTGAGGAATCTATGCCCACTTCTGACCTCTACAGGCACCAGCACACGTACATGAACACACACACACACACACACACACACACACACACACACACACACTGGTTTTTCTTTTAAAAAAAAAAAAAGGATTTCTCTGAAAGAGGTTGTCTATAAAAACTTAACTGAGCTGGGAAGATCTATCCTGAATCTAGGTGTCATCATACTGGACTGAATACGGAGAAAGTCAGCTGAGTGTTAGCAGTCATTACTCTCTGCTTCCTGACTGTGGGTGCAATGTGCCCAATCACTCCCCTATCCTCCCACTGTGCTACTCTTGCCAAGGTGATCTGAACCCCAGCTGTGAGCCAAAACAAACCCTCTAATGATGGAGGGAAAAGTGGATCATGTATTGGAATGCTTGGATCCCAGTTGGCAGCACTGTTTGGAGAAGTTAGAGAATCGTTAGGAGGTTGAGGGTTGCTGGAGGAAGTATGTTAGTGCTCTTGCACATGCTGCTTTTGGTCAGAGTTCTTTATGATAACAACATAAAGCAACTAATGTACCCCCTTCCTTCCTTAAGTTCCTTCTGCCAGACATTGTGTCGTAGCAGGAGAAAAGCAACCGATACGTGAGGTTCAAGCAGCCTCTCAGGAACTTTCTGGAACCTTGTTTTATAGAGGAGGAAGTTGGGCTCTGAGAGGCTGACCTTCACAAGCCACCTGGGACTGGTAGAAACATTTGGCCCCACTCGACAGAATGCAAGGTGAAAGCCTTGAGTAAAGGAGTTAGTTCAGGGTTAAGGCTAGGAAGGGCTCTGTTGGTTCCTAAGTCAGCCCTTCAGTGACATGCAGTCTTGCCTATCCCATGGAAACTGCAACACTCTTCTGAACATAGTAGACATGGTGATTTGAATGAGAATGTCCTCCATAGGCTCCGGTATCTGAACATTTGGTCCCCAGGTGGCAGCACTATTTGGCAGGCTTAGAAGATACCTCCTTGCTGGAGGAGGTGGGCTTTGAGAGCTTAAGGCTTCACCCAAATCCTAGTTCACTATGCCGGCTCTTTGCTCGTAGTTCAAGGCATGAGTCCCCAGTTTCTGCTTCAGCTGCTATGCCTGCCACCTGCTGCCTCTGCTCCACCTTCCTGGACTTTAACTGTTTAGAATCATAATCCCAAATAAACTCTTCTTCTATCCGTTACCTTGGTCACATTGTTTTATCTCAGCAACAGAAAAGTAACTAACACACCTGTGTGTGTCATCGTCACCAGTAGATAATGAAGCCACAGTCTGGGCCAGAGCCAGGAAGTATCATGAGAGTCCTTGTGTTGAATCACTCAGAGAGGCCAGCGCCTCCTGAGAGGCCTCTCCAAAGACTTAAGTGACTCTGAAATGGCTGGCCAGTGACAGCTTAAGAAAGGCTACTTGGAACAAATGGCTCTGAAGACAGCTGAGGCTTTGTAAGGATGGGGATGAAGGGTAAGAATGAGGTTCATCTCAGCATGTAGTAGTGGCAATGGAAATACTAGTCAGAATTCTGGAGACTTGGGTGTCCCGTAGGGTGCCTGAGCCAGTGGACACTGCCTGGCCTTGGAGTATTTAGAAATGTGGACTCGAGATGAAAGCAAAGGGGATCCACAGCCAATGTGTGAGAGTCACCAGGGCTACAGTGACATGCAAGGCTAGAGTATAGAGGGAGCTTGTGACACTCTAAGGAGACTGGAGAACAGCTTTATCTCATCTCAGAGACTGAGGAAGTCTATCTCTTTAGAGGCCCCAGGTTCCATGATCCATCCCATACACTCATCTATCTCTTCATAACCAAGAGGTGCTAGAGAATGGGAGAACCCGTGGCTACCCTTGCAAGTCTCTTTTCAGACTCTCTGCCCTGTCCCTCTTGCTGATTTCCTTACTGGGACAATGGGGGAGCAAAAACTCCCTTGAAACAACAGAGAGCTGAGAGCGATTCAGGACAGGGTTTAGAGACTCCGTGAGAAGCCTGATTAACCAGGATTAGAGTCACATGGGGGATGGTCAGGTTGTGTTTTCATATTCTCAGCAGAACAAAAGGAATTTAAGTCCACAAATCTTCTTATGTGAATGGAAGGACGATGCTCAACTTGAAATGTTTGACAACTTGCAAACAGCACGATAAATGAATGATACTGAGAACCCTGGGGAATCTTGCTGTCTGGGTACCCAGGTACATGCGGGTCCTCAAAGGAAAAAGCATCCTTGATTTGGATGGTATAGCAAGCACAGCACAGGAAAGGATGCCCAGGAACCTCCACCCCACTGCAGTGTCCCCTGGAACTGTCAGTGGCTCCCAAAGAGCTCATGTGAGTAAGATGTGTCAGCCAGGCTGCTCAGAACTAAGCTTCAAAAAGCTAATAGGTGACTCATAGGGTTCTTTCTTCATTGTCCCTTTATTTTCATAGGAATACTTTAATTCTGATTACAACGGCATTAGATGGTTCTGGTAGAGGCTAGGACTCCCTCTCGTGTGCCTGGGATGGGCACTCAGACTATGGTACAGAGCCAGCATTCACCAGCAGGTACCTCTGAGAGTCCCCCCTTCCCCCCATATGGAAGGTTTGGGCATGTCCCTGCGTGCAGTGGGGTCTTAGGCGAAGCTGCCTAGCCCCTGAGGCGAACAAAAGCTCATCAGAAAGAGCCACTTGACAGTTCACTGCACCCAAGCTGTCTGTTGGTATCTCTCTTAAACTCAGGAAATGAGGGGCAATGCCCTAGGCAAAGGACAATTGAGCAATCCTCTTGGAGAACCAGGCTGGGGTATCAGGCTGTAATAGAAACGTGGGGACCAGCAGTGTAGAAGCAAAGAGCTTATAAGCAGCAGCCAGGAGAGAAGTGCTACTGTTAATGTCTCCCTATGTGTACCCTTGTCGAAGAAGCTTGAGCACAGTGATGCAGGCCTATGCTGTGGAAGACAGCACGGGGGCTCTCTTTGGTATATAGCCTGCTCTGTTGAGTGGCTCTGGGAACTTCAGCCTTGTAGCTCAGAGCTCATTTTTTTCTTAGTATCCTGGGGCCATGGAGATAGTAAGGGATGAGGACATAATTCATTGTTAGTGACAAGCCTCCTGTCAAAGCCGGACATGACTCCTGGGTCATGCTGCCAATGCCTGTGATGGATACCATATGCTGGGGGCCAGAGGCGTTCTGATAGCACCATGCTACCTGATGGATTCCTGGTGCAGTGGGTGGTCACAGAGGCACTTCCTCATCAATCATTACATGATCACAAGGCTTCAGGTTTCATGGAAAAAAAAAATCTCACTAAGAGAACAGGCCCTAGGTCTGAGGTCAACTTCAGGACCAGAACCTGCCATCTTTCTCCATGTAGGAGACAACATAACCATCTCTTCACTGTCTGCTAGAACAGATTGAGAAAATGCAGGCCTTGCTTCCAGGAGGGTGTTAACATGCCTGCCCCTTCTCTGGTCCCTGTGCCGCAGGCAGAGTTCAGGGTGCTCTATTCTGCTCTATCCAATCAACCTGTCAATGTGTCCACTTTACCCATTAGGATAATGGAGCTCAGAAAGGGAGAATTCACTTGTTCCAGTATGGAACGTTTTATAGCTTAGAGTTAAGCTAAAAGGCAGGCTAGCCATCATGGCTGCAGATTCTGCTGGGTTTCTTCTTGGGGTAGAATAGCTTCCTGTCCCAGGAAGTCTGTGTGAAAAAGGGAGGGAGGGTCATCCCACCCAGTTTCGCACTTCTGAAAGTGACCACAGATGCTATCCTCTCCGTTTAACTGAGAAAGCATGCATGGAGGAGAGAGGTGTCCTGAGCTAGTACCAGTTATGGCTGGAGGTTCAGCGGGAACAGACCCTGGCAAGTAGGCATTTAATACAGACTTTCCCACCCACCCCCCCACCCCCCCATGCAGCCAGTTCTGAGTCTGGGGAAGGGGTGAGAGGACTGGATTGCACATCTCTTGCTGCCTGTCTAAGGACCTCTTTATAGGGAACACAGAGTTTTAAGAGCACTGTCTTTTGGTCTATTCGCTTTAAAATATACAGGTGTCCTTTTAGCTCCTCCCTAAGCACTTGTGGAGAAAGGCAGGTCTGGGAATGTCTGGCTGCTCCCCTTGGCTCTCAGAGAGATGCCAGGGCTGGAATGTAGGAGGGCACGGATGTTCTAGGCAAGGGGCAACGCACACAGATTGGGATTAGAAACATCTCCTGAACCTTGCTTTCAGACTTGGTCAGACAGTGCCTTCTGCATGGTCTTTTCCATACGATGTCTTAGTTAGACAATTTAAGGTACAAATGTTTCCTAAGAACACTAACACGGGCACGGGGCACACCTATGTGAGGGAGGGTATCATATATTGTATATAACAAAGCACAGTTCTAAATAAGGGCGGGCCCGTAACACTTCCTTTTGTCCATTTTTGACCGTTATCACCTTCCCTCTTTTAATCCATCCTTCCCTTTGTCAGGAAACAAATCAACAGGTAGAAAAAGTGGACTTCGAATATGTGCGTGAGTGTGTGTTTATGGGTGAGCGTGAGTGTGTGTGCATGTGAGTGTGTGTGCTGTACTCTGGAGTTCAGATCAAACATTATCATTTTCAGTAAAGAAAAGGAAAAATCAAACCCTGAGAGGGTGACTATGAGGGTGAACTGCTTTTCCTATGAATGCAGATAGAAACCATTTGCAAGGTGCATTGTATGTATCTTATACAGCTTACTGATTATGCAGCAGGGCCTTCTTCTTGACCCAAAAGTGTCATGCACTCTGCAGGGTCTGAAGTCACTTGCAGCCTGAATGGTTAGTTCCCAAACAAAACAGAATCCGGCCCCAGACCCCTGTTTTTTTGCTTTCTGTGCTGCTCTTTCCTCCAAAAACTCCTCAGCTCCCCCACACCTGGAATAGAATCCGAGCCCACATCACCTCCACAAGATCCTACCTGAGTGACCTGCTGAGCTACAATAATGACTACCTTGGCAAGACATGCCATCAGTGCAACAGTGGCACCACAGCCATGAGGGTACCAATCACTCTCTGATTGGATTTAGGGTCCACTCACACATAAGCTCTCATGCCTGTCCAAGAATCCACACTGAAGGAGGGCAGAGGGAAAGAATGTTCATATTATTTTACAAGATAGACATAGTATCAAACTACTTTCTAAATACTTGTTTTATATTCCTAGATTAGTATACCACTCAGCCTTCATCAAAGAAGCTTCTTTTTGAAGTAGATGGTGGTTGATAGAAAAACCCACAACTGGTGGAATATAAAGAATAAGCGATGGTGGAGTATTTCATCTATATCACACATACACCCACACTCACGTGCACATGCACAAGTACACACACAAACACATATACTCACACAAACATGCACAGGCACAGGAACACACACACAAGCGCACACACACATTTATAACATAACAAAATGTATTATCTGCATCACATCCCCTCCTTTTAAAGGTTAGGGTATGTTGCAAAAGAGGGAATTTAAAAAAAGCAAAAAGCAAAAACAAAAACTAAAAACAACAAAAGTTGCACAGGATCCAGCCAGCCAGTTAATATAGCACTGTGTGTGGCTGTGTGTGGATGTGTGGGGTGGGTTGCACACATAAGGCCTACACCTCTAGCTGAGAATCTATTGATACTTGGTGGCCAATTGGGAAGGAAGGGTCAGTTGTTTTCAGTGGCCTCTGGTAGGTTGACCATGCTTCAGCAGACAGCCTTACACCCATAAGGGCAAAACTAACTGAACATAAATTGCTATAATTAAAAAAAAATATCAAAAGATGACATGAAGTTGGGAGGTGTGGGAAGAGTTAGAGGGGAGTGGAGTAGATATAATAAAAATATACACATATGTTAAATTCTCAGAGAATAAATAAAATATATTTATACTTAAACACACCTTGAATTCCCATGAAGGCATCAGTTCCATCGTTACTAAAGTATTTGCGTTGTCTCTACCATGTCTCTGCTGTGACACGTATTGGGATGACTGGCACATGAGGAAAAGGCCTTGCCCTGGGAAAATGTATTTTTTGTCACCAGGTAAAACACGCAGTGACTAAGAAACATTAAAAAAAAAAATCCCACCCAAGCTGGCTCTCTTCCTTGTCTGTCTCTACAGAAGACCCCAAGAGACTACTCAAGGCAACAGGCCAAGGAACTTGCACAAGCTGTCTGCCCGGTCCAGGGACTCTTCCCTGACACATCCATTCAAATCAGGATGGTGGGTGGGGGCAGATGACACCTCCTTGGACAGATCATAAACTGTCCCTATGGACTGTGCATCTTCACATTCTAGACCACACAGAGATCAGCGAACATCACGAGTTGTGCAAAGCTGAAAGGGTGGGCCTGAAGCTAAGTCTCCACCAGGTCCTCATTTCTGACCCCTGCACCCCAGCTCTGTCTCTCATTGCTGCCACTCTGCTCCTAGAATAGAGACCAGGAATACCTTTCATAATCACCTGGACAGCAGGGACCATGCATGTGCATTTTACAAATAAGGAAACCGAAGCTGAGATATATCTAGTGATTTTTTTTTCTTTACCAGTCATTCAGTCTTTACATAGTAACTGTTTTTTCTAGTGCCGCCATGGTTGGAGGACTTCCTTCCCATCTCTTGTGTTCTCAGGGGTCGTGCTGACACTCCTACAAGGCCAGGCTACAGGGCTCTGCACCCATCTGTTACAAATGGTGGCACTCTACACTTGAGGTTCCTGTCTCAGAGTGCAATCCACTGTATAGGCAGGCATTGGTTCAGGCCTTTATTTGCCTCTCAGAACTTAGTGAAGAAAGACCAGAGCCCTACATCCTCTGAAGCCTCCAGGAAGCAGGGACTGGGTAGCACATTCCCTCACAAATGAGATAAAAGTCAATGCTACCCACATGTCCAAATATTTTCATTAATAAAATTACTCAAGGTATACATCAGTGACAGAGTTGATCTCTATCCCTGACTCTTCTTAGCCAGAGCACCCTATGTCTCAGCACTGCCTTCTTCTGAAGCTTTGAGGTTTCCAGCCTCCCTCAGGGTCTTTGGGATGTTTGCATTATTAGATAGAAGGCACCTGAAACAAATTGACCTGACTGAAAAATAAAATTAGCCCTATCAACAGGACCAAGGTAAGCCAACAGATTCTGGGCAGCTATTGGGGAGGAAGAACACACAAGACAGCGAGTGGGAGATTTCTAAACATTTACCTTGTGGAGACTGTGAGAATAAATTAGCCAAGAACTCTCTGCAGTACAGGCCATGGGGAAAGGCTGTTAGGATGAAGGGTCCTCACAAAGAGCATCCTGTTAGAGACATCTTTGTTCTGCCCCCATTCTGACATATGACATATTTTTCTTGTTTCCTGCCCCCATCCAATACCACAGGCCCTTCCAGATGACAGACAGAGGAAAATAAAGAGGAGTGGAGGCTGTGGTGGTGAGGGAGGGGGAAAAATGAACACACAGATTAGTCAAGCTGAAAGAGGGCAGTGGGGTACCCAGTACACTCCCTGCCTCAGGGCCTTTGTACACACTACTGTCTACACAACAGTCTCTTTATCCCAGAGTCTACAAGGAGGGTCTGACCCTCCTGTAACCAGGCTCTGAGTCTGTACTGGAGACAGGGTTCTTGACCTTCGTGAGGATCTGTTTCATATCAGGTATGTGGGATCAGGATAATCCAATGATGTTCAGTGAAGCAGGCTTGCTGGCAAAGCCACAGCCTGCCCCTGGGGCAGGGTATGGCAGGGCTGGGTTGCATCCCACCAGGCTGGAGTTTTGGCCTGTTCCTTATGAAATACTTACAGTCCCTCCCAGCCTGGATCCAGGCAGAATGGCTTTCTGATTTTTTTCTGAAAAAGAATTTCTCTTTCCAGGTGACTGAAATCCAGTTCATAGAAGGTTTAATAATTCCTTCTGGGCTCCCAGGAAAGAGCTCCTCAACTCTTCCCAGAAATGAGTTTCACCCTGTGCATCCCTAGGCCACAGACGGTCTGAGGACACAAGGCTAGCCCAAAGCTCCACCCTGCAAGCCTTTGGCAGGAATGCCAGGGTTTGCAGTTTGCAGGGTATTTCTTTGATAAGAGCCAGGGGCCTGGAAACAAAATCCTGGATTGCTTCTAGGACGCTTGTTCCCCTGCTCACTACTCCAGACCTCAGAGACAAGCTTTGTCACATCCGTGGATTGAAGAAACACTCCAATGGCATCAGCCCCCTGCTTTAACATCTTGAGGTTCACAGAGAAGATGGAACCAGCCTAGGGATGTCCACCAGTCTGTGGTGATGCTGAGGCTAGGAGTTGAGGTCCTTGGCTGTCTGACCAGCTGTAGGAAGTGTACAGGGGGTGCCTGGTAGGTGCCAACATCACCACATGTTGGAAAAGAAGTCCTAGATAGAAGCCATGTCTGTCAGCTGCCTCTACACCCCTCTAGCTCCAGCCTCTGACTGCTGGGCCTCCCTCTCTGAGGCCAGCATCCCCACATCGACCCAGCCTTGTTTTATGAATAGAGCCTTCTGCTTCACTTGGAATTATTTGCCTGGCTTAGTGATGTACAGAGGGTTTACAGTCCTATCTCTGAAATGCATTTTGAGGACAAATGCAAAGCAACAAAATGAAGTCGTTTCAAATTTCACTGAGGACAGTGCACTAAGGACCAGCAAACAGCTCCTGGAAGAGACACCCTTGTCCTGTTCTTATTAGATTGTCTGAGTTTTCTTGTTCCCTCTGAATCCTAAAGGCACTTGGAGATGTCAGACAGAGGAAGATACAGAGGAATGGTTGCTGTGCTGATGGGTAGAGGGGAGACTGAACACACGGAGAGTCAAGGTGGAAGCCTGCAAGGGGGACCAAGCACATTCCCTGCCTCAGGGCCTTGCACACAATGTTGTTTTTAGAGCAGTCTTTTTACCCCAGAGTCTTATTCATCATTGCATTCATCTGTGCAGGCACACATGCATGTTCAAGCAGAGGTACCCACGTGAAGGCCAGAGGTCAATGACAGATGTCATTTTTGTCAGGACCCATCCACCTTGTGTTTTGAGACAGGGACCTGGGATCACCCATTAGGCTATGCTGGCTGGCCGGTGAACTCCCGGGGTCTGCTTGTCTTAGTGTCCCTGGTGCTGACAGAGCAAGCATATGTCACTGTACCCAGCTTTTGAAAACGTAATATAGGAATCAAACTTGGGTCTTCATATTTATGAGGCAGGACTTTACTGACATAACTGCTCACTGACTTTGTGACTCAGCCCAACAGTCCTCTTGACCACCTCTTAACGCCATCTTGCTTCACTCCCTGGCTCTGTAGCATCCCCACCCACCACCACCTCCTGCCTTAACCATGAGATGACAGACACTGTAGCTCAACTGACTTGTTTCTCTGTGTGTCCCCTGATGACTTGTCCCCTGCTGATCTGTGGGACTGGAGCTCACTAGTCTGCCTTGTCCTGGGCCCTAGTTATGAACAGAGACTTGGAACATGGAGCGCACTCAGGGCTGGGAACCATGTTCTTCCTGCCTATGCCCCACAAGGGCTGAGAGATCTCAGATTTCTCAGGTGCTGAGTGAGATCTCAGGGGGAAGAGAAGCTGGTCACATAGTAGTGTTCACCTGGAGCGAGCAGCCTACAGCCTTGAGACCTTAAGCCCGGAGTTTGTTTTTTCTCGTTAGCCCTTGGTGAGCAAACCATTGTATCCAGGGAGGGTCTTCCTTTGGCTTTGCAAAAACCAATTTGCAAAAACCAAACAAGTAAAACAACCAAGCAGTGTAACTATACAACCAACCACCCAAGACTGTGTCACCGGGGTTAAGATGTATCTATGGGCACCTCTGTGGGCTGAGGTAGGATGAGGTAGGATGCAGTGAAATCATGAGGAGGCACCTGGTCCCTGTGTGAGCTCAGGGTCCTGCTTCTTAGAGACCTGGGTCCTCAGAGGGCAATTTTTGGACATGGATTCCTGTCAGTCACCCAGGACTCATTCCTCATACCAGAATACTAGAGCTCTGGAGTATCCTAACCACATACCAGCCCCCTGCCCTCCCTGCATCTCAGTTAAAGGCCCCCAAACTCTTTTTGATAAAACCACAGTTCTGCATGAGGTCATATCACAAAAGCCACAGCCCAGTCTTTAGTGGAGGATACAGTCAGCCCAACACCACCCCAGACAATCAGAACAGAGTCTCTAGAGTTGAGAATGGAGTGCTTACCAGGGTACCACATCAGTGGAGATCCATAATCTCTCGGAGTCTCAGTTTCTCCATCTGGAAAACAGAAATAAGGGCTCAGCTTCACTATCAAGAGGACAGAAGCTTGTAGGACAACAAGAGGGTCCCTATAGTTTGCCCAGCTCGGCCTTACACAGCAGACACAAACTTGTGAAGTGGAGTGATGGCCTTCTTAACCCTTTGGTGCCAGGGGATAACACAAAAACCTAAAACAGCACTGGGCAGAGCTAGAGAGCCAAATGTCTCGACTTCCTATCCAAAACCGAAACACCAAAGTGTGGGAGACCAGGCCTTTAAGAACACTTTCAGCTGGGCGGTGGTGGCGCACGCCTTTAATCCCAGCACCTGGGAGGCAGAGGCAGGCGGATTTCTGAGTTTGAGGCCAGCCTGGTCTACAGAGTGAGTTCCAGGACAGCCAGGGCTACACAGAGAAACCCTGTCTCAAAAAGCCAAAAAAAAAAAAAAAAAAAAAAAAAAAAAAGATCACTTTCAGCTCCAAAATATTAAATGTGGAGCATTTGCCCCAGAGTCTGAACTACCTGGGGATGCTGATGGGTCCAGCTCCTCCCACTCCTGGGGGATGAGTAGGGCAGGAAGCGGAGCAGGGAATAGCCCCTTCCTGTGGGCCCACCAATACAGGAAAAGCCCTGCACACATCCTAACCTCCAGGGCACAGCAGCCTCACAGGGAGGGGGCAGCAGGAAGAATGTGAGCTTCACTTGAAGCATGAGGTCACAGCCTGGGCTGGAGATAAGGGTTTTAGGTGAAAGGCCATGGCCTCTGACTCAGGCGCCTGCTGCAAGTCACGCAAGGGTCTCAGAATTGGCCATGCAGACACTGGTTGTCCTTTTGGGTAAGAGGTTTATTAGGTGGGTTGGGAACACTACAGAAACCCGCATAGGAGGGAGGAGGGGCTCTTAGGGGTTTCAGAGGTCAGGGAGAGACTCTCCTGCCATGTAGTTAGTTGATGAGTAGCTCGTGCAGCATTCAGCTTGTCTCTGATTCCCAGGGTCAGAGGAAGGCAGAAGTTCCACCCTTGAGTTAATGTGTGTCTATCAGGAGGGACATGTGACACATGGTCCCTTTGTTTAGAGTCTCAACAATCTTCCTCTAAGTAAGAAAGAAAGAATCGAACTCACAGACAGGTAGACTGTCCCGTCCTGGTACCTATTATTTAGCAGTGGGGATTACAAAGTCAGCTGAGTGTGGAGGCTGCTGCAGGTGAAGATGGCTTCAAAGGCCCTGGCCCAAAGTTAACTTAACAGTCTTAGATGGCGCTGGGGCAGGAGGCAGAAAGAAGTTTTGAGTCTATACCATTCTTTTTGGGGGAAGGAAACAGATAGCTTGTAGTTTGTAGAGGGAAGAACTTGAATCTGAGAATGAGGGAGACCTGATGGTTGCTTGAGCTTGTGCCCTGAGTTCTGAGAGGGATGGACACATCACCGAACATCGTGTAGTGAATAATGCTCCTCCCTTGGGTTATTCCTCCTGCCAAAAGAAAAGAACTCTCTGAGAGGCCAGGCCCTTCCTTCCCTTTCACTAGAATACTTCCGTGGCCTTGAACCTGGGTTAGCTCAGGGCTGCCATCAATAGTGGATGATCCAGAACCCAGGATGTTCACGATACATGTGTGCTTAGGGACACTGGCTATGGATCCAGATGCCTGGGGCTGGCATTCAGTGGCTCCACACCTTCAGTGAGTCACAGCATGTGGTTACCCCTCAATTCCCCCATCTATAACGAACGCCAGTAGTGCTTACCTCCCACGGTTAGGTTGCTGGGATGATTCAGAGACCAAACTAAAGACAGCACTTAAGACGTGTATTATAAATGCTATCTAAAGGCTGGGGACCATCCTTGTCACCATCATGGTCATAACCACAACCAACATCACCACTACCACAATCATCACAAACATTACTACTGTACTGTACAAATAGTTATTCCCTGCCTCGTACTCATCGCTACTATAACCACCACAATCAAAATTATCATCCTCATCACAAACATGAATATCAACTCCTCATATCACCGTCATTACCATCGCCATCGAGTTATTATCAGAAACTTCGCCGCCATCACTATCATGATAGGAAAGAACACCATCATCATTGTGGTGACCATCTGTCTCAGCTTCTTTTCTGATGCTAGGACAAAATGCCCTTACTAAAGCAACTTAAGGAGAAAGGCTTTGTCTGGATCACAGTTCCAAATGACTGCCCATCATTGAGAGGAAGTCAAGGCAGCAGAAAAATTGAAGGGGCTGGTTATATCACAGTCAGTCAAGAGCTGAGGGCAAGACATTAATGGATGCATGCCTGTGGTCAGTTTGCCTTCTCTAAAGTTCAGGATCCCTCTCAAGTAACCCCCACCTTCTCATTCCTTTATACCCCATTTCAGCCATGTGCTCTCTTCTCCCCACCCTCTTCTCTCTGTCTGTCTGTCTCTCTCTTACTCATCTTCCTCTTGGTTATCTCCTCTCCTTCTTTCCCCCACCCCTCATGGTCTGCTCCACTCTGCTGGCCACGTTTAGCTTACTACTTTCTCTCCCTACTCTCTACTCCTCCCAATGCCTCTGGCTATTTTCCTCCTCATATCTACAATTAAAACCTTCCCCTCAGCCACAACTCAGAGTAGCCATGTCCTCAACTTTATCCATCTGGTGCCTGAATGAAATGAAAGGAGGACCACTCCTAGGTATAGCTGAGAAGAAGGTTTTACTGTAGATATGAGGGCGGGCACAGCCAAAGGCATCTGGAAGAGTCCACACTGAGCAGGGCCAGCAGAATTCATGGGGCCATGAGAGGAGAGAGAAAGGAAGAGCGAGAGAGGAAGAGACGAGAGGGAGACAAAAGAAGGCTAAGAAGGCAACGAGAACTAAGATAGCACATAGCCAAAATGGTGAGATACACAGGAAAGGGAAGCTAGGGAAGAGAGGCAGAGCTTGGGGGCTAGAGACATTTAGAGTAGGGGTGGGCGTGAGTTCTGAGAGGAGCCTGCCTCTGTAACAGGTACTTTTGAGGCTGAGAGACACTGGTGACCAGAGTCTGCTTCGATATAATAATAGGTACCTCCAGTTTCTTTGAGACCTAACAGTGTAGAAACCCTCAGTTTATAATCTGGTGCTGGATCTTATCTACTCCCCTGCCTAGGGAATGGTGCCATTCACAGCGAGCTGATCTTTCTACTTCAATTAGGATTATCAAGTTAATCTCCTGTAGACAAGCCCTCAGAACAACTTAATCTATACCTCCTTATCAGGCGATTCTATACTATAGAAAATTGATTATCCATCTTGAACCCTGTCATCACCATCGAGGTAACTATCACCGTCACCATGACAGCTATCATCACTACCACGGTCACCACTGTCATCACCCTCACCACCATCATTACTATTAGTCACCACCATCATTGTCACTTGCTCTTGGCCACATGGTGCACACTTCCCATGTTCTTGTGCTTCCTTCCCAGATAAGGAAGTTGAGGTTGAGAAAGAAAAACAGAAATCAGTCATTGTTATAATAGTTAATAATAGTGTGCTATGGGGAGGCCAACAATGTGATGCTTCCCCAACTGCTGAGGTGGGTCATGTACTCAACAGCCTCAAGTCCCACAAGACTACATGTGTCACCAGAAAACATAAAAGGGTAGAGTCATACCCAGGCAGCAAAGAAAGGCTGTGCGGGAGGGAGATCTGCAAGTCTGGAGGAATGCTCACCAGATCCAGAACTTAACACCTTGATTTTGGACTTCTGGCCTTCAGAACTCATTTCTGTAAGCTTGCTAACAGGATGCTATTTTGCTAAGGTTACCCCCAGCAAGGGAATGTACAGATCTAGCTATAAACCCACCTTAAGATGGGAAGCTGAGATGCAAGGTAGTAAATCATGATGCCGATAGTCACACTACAGCCTAGTGACAGAGGTACAGGTAAGACCTGGGCATCCAGCTACACAGTCAACTGGCTGGTAGACAAAGGTACTGTGCAAATATTTATTTCCGGCCTCTTATCCCATCCACCTTATGAGAGGGCAATACACGATCGATCTACCAATGTCAAACAGCCATGCCACCTGCTCTGGAAATAATGTGTGCCATCTCTGGCAGAAGGTACAAATGTATGGTCCTTTCAGGTATCATAGAAGATAGTCATGTCCCAGTTGGTGACTGGTCTCAGCCTGATGAAAGCTGAGAAAACTCCCAGAGCAGCATTGAGGTACAGCCCCAGATAGCATTCACTTGCCACGTGAGCAAAATCCTTTCCTAGAATTAAGCAGTAGGTATTGTTTGTATGCAGCAAAGCTGAAAGACCCAGAGCACTAGCCACTTCCTACCAAGCATTTGATTTTGTAAAAATCTACCCACTGTGACGTTTAACACCTCAGCAGTCATAAATAAAGTCACTTTACTTCTCTGACCCTCTGTCCTCACCTGCAGAAGAAGGCTGGTGTTAGTAATTACTCCAAGATCACAGAAGAGAGATGACACAAAATTACCCTTCAGAACTTTATTAGGGGAGCCTTTTAATCATGGGCAGCCATGGTGGGGCCTTGAAGTAGGAGAGAAAGAAAGAACAGCCATACAGAACATGATAGGGAGGGCTCCTGACTGAAACAGCCTTGAATTCCTGAGAATGAGGTAGGGTTTATGTTCTTAAATTAAGAGAGCTGCCACAGGGTGTGGCCTGATTCTAGGAGAGAGAGGGAGAGGGATAGTAGAGGGTCTATGTTCTAATGCAAGGCAGACCTGTGTTCTAAAGCAATTACTAGAATCACTTGAGAGACACATAAACACTGTGCCTGACAAAGGAGAGCCGGGGGTTAGACAGATTGGGATGACTGACATATGAGGGTTGAAGACAGGCACAAGGGGCTGGATCTAAATTGATATTGCTTTCGCACAGGCTTATAGTAGCTCCTCTGGGGACCACTAGGTCAGAAGTTCACATTGCACTTGGATGGGGTGAGGCCCCTACTCCTTGAAACATCTTTTTTTTCTGGCTAGCCCAGGAATTTGGAGATCCGCCAAGCTTCATTCTGCTGCCTTCTGCTCACGTAGGTGGAGCAAGTCCCTCCCCTATACCCCTATGCTGTCTTCAGACCAATGTCAAGTGTCACCACTCTCAAGAGTGGGCTGCTAGAAGTTTACACAACACACCAAGTTCTGAGTCACTTCCAAACTCTTCCTTTGCCTGGGAAAAAAAGCTGCCACACTTGGCGTCTCTAAAACAATCCACAGGACCCAAGGGACCTTGGGTATCTGAATCCCAGCCAAAGAAATAAACACCTGAAACCTGCCTGTCCAGTGAAGTGATCCCAAGGGTCACTGGATTCACTTACAACCCAAAGAAAGCCCAGCACTGGGTCCTGATCAACAAATACTGCTTACTCCTTTGCTGCTCAAGTTTCCTGCCATATCATATAGGAGTTGCTTCACCTTAGAAATCCCTTCCTTTCTGGCCCACTACCCCAGAAAGCTGGTCCTCCTCCCCCAACATGGGGGCCGTATCTGCGCAGTACATCAGAATAAAGGCTAGCCCCAACAGGAGCTCTGCAGCTCCTTCTGCCTGGCCCTGCTCCTGGACCCCTCTGGAAACACTTTTTAGGTAGTCCACATGCTCTGAACTCCTGCCTCAAGTTCTTTTGGGAGAAACCAAGACACAGTGTGAGACAGGTCTGAGTTGTGAGCATCAGGAAAAAAAAAGCCCTCCGATGTGATGCCCTTCCAAGTTCAGAGAATCTGTGGAGAGCAAGATCCTCTGCACAAACCTGGTCCAGTCCTCTGGCTTCATATGCTGCGTCAGAAGCCTGCAGTCACTTGGCAAAAAATGACCAGGTTCTCATGCCAGGCCCCATTCCTCATTCTGATAATGGCACTGTAAACAAGATGAAGTCTTGGTTGCTTGTTGAGTCTAATCATACAAATCAGTAAACAGTTAACAGGTTTGTAGGAAAGATTTGAGTCTTTGAGGCAAGTGGAGGCTGGGGCCCCCTGCTGTGATGGACAAGCCTGAAACTCTGGTCTCTTGTCCAGATGCTAATGTCTTTGCAGCATCTGCCAGCAGGCTGATCATTAGCTGGCATGACAGGTTCTCCCAGTGCTTCAAAGCTACTGGCTTCATGTAGCTAATTCTAATTAAAATTCAACCTTAGAATGAAAACATAGCTCCTCAGTTGTACTAATCAATGAACCAATTAGCACTACTAATTCAATAAGGTAATTTGATCAAAATTAAATAGAAAAAGAGTCCCCTGATGGTTGCAAACTTCGGGTGCTTATTAGCCTGGTGGCTGGTGGCTACTGCCACAACCCCTGCTGCTTACTGTATGACTCACTGTCACAAGGAAATTTCTAGCTCCAGTAGAGAGTACAGACCAGGGAAGTCCTAGTAGAGTTTCAGCTGAATGCCTTAGATAAAATCCCTGTCCTATTGCTTCCTGGCTATGTGGCCTTTTGTAGAGGACTAGCTCTCTCTGGGTTGTTTCTTCACCTTTAAGAATGGAGCAGGATTGACACCTTGAGTTCTGATAAATACCTTCTGAGTTACTGAGGAGGTCTGAGGGCAGGGACTGGGGAGGGGCCCCATAAGAGCATCTTGCTGAGCTCCAGACATTCAGGAAGCACAGGGAGCAGAGACTAGAAAGATTGAGGGACCGAGAACCTCCAGGTGGAAGGGACCTGCAATGCATGGTGGGAATTGGCAGCAAGCAGAGCAGAAGGAACATCTCTGTAGGTTGGTTAAAATAAGCTATCCCTTGCCAGGTCCACGGACATTCACCCATTAAATTACTGAAGGACAAAGTCTTTTCACACACCTACTTTCATGTCCCATCTGTCCTTGAGAAGCTGAACACCCTGGAGTTCCCAGGCCAAGCCCATCTTTTTTGCTAGATGTTGTTATGCCAATATAGAGTAAGTCCCAGGAAGAAACTATGGGGGTGCGGGGGGCTCCTGTTTACCCTTTAAGGCAGTTCTCAACCTCTGAATTGCAACCCCTTTGGGGACTAAACGATCTTTTCACAGGGGTGCCTAAGACCATTGGAAAACATGGATATTTGCATTATGATTCATAACAGTAGCAAAATTACAGTAATGAAAATAATTTTATGGTTGGGGAGGTCACCACAACATGAGGAACCATAAAGGGGTCTCAGCATTAGGGAGGTTGAGAACCATTGCTCTAAGGACTTCTTTGGGCTTCAGGTGAGGATCCATGATGGACTTGAGCCAGGAAGCAGCTCATCATCACCTTCATCTCATATCAGCAAAAGGCTGGCCATAGAAATGTGTGCACCTGCAGGGCCTGAGAAAGTTGACGGGAGATTTTGAGCTGAGCTGTGAAGGGACTCACTGTTCTCAGAGGACAAGATTTAGAGTGTCATGGTGGTCTCTTTCAATAGGCACTTAGAGGCTGCTTTTGTTAAAATGTTCTTCACTTGGGCCCACATGCAGGGAAAAGCCAGGCCCATTTACTTGCATTTTGCAATGGCCTCTTTTACTTTGGGTCACTCCATGACCTCTGACGCTCAGCATGTTAATTATTCAAGGAGCATCCATCCAGAAACCAGTGACTTCTAAGCTCTCTATTTCATTCCCCTTTAAGAACTTGGGTCCAGACTTGGGGTGGTTTGAATGACTATAGTCCCAAAAAGCTCACAGGGAGTGGCACAATGAGGAGATGTGGCCTTGTTGGAAGAAGTATGTCAAGTCAATGGGGGCAGGCTTTGAGGTCTCAAATGATCTAGCCAGGACAGTGTCTCAAGGTCTCTTCTTGTTGCCTGCATCAAGATGTAGCACTCTCTGCTACCCCTCTACCGCCATGCCTATGAAGCATGCTGCCATGCCTCCAACCACAATGTTAATGGACTAAACCTCCAAACTGTAAGCCAGCCCCAATTAAATGTTGTCCTTTATAACAGTTGCTATGGTCATGGTGTCAATTCGCAGCAATAAAACCCTAACTAAGACAGGACTTTAGCTCCTTTAGTACAAGAATTATCTAGCATTCTTGAACCCTTGGGTTGATCTTTATCATTCCCCAAACAGGGCATGGTGGTCCACACTCAACCTCTACGTAAATGGAGATAGGATCACCTGAAGTTCAAGGACACCTTAGCCTACAAAGCCAAGTTCAATGACAGCCTGGGATGATTGAGATTTATTCTCAAGCAAAACAAAACAAATGGAAGCAAAAAAGATAAGTCATGGCCCTAACCCTGCAATTCCCTTGAGTTCCAGGAATAGCAAGGCCTGTAGGCAGACAGCCCACCCTCAAGATGAGAACAACTGTCTATGAAGGAGAGGCTGCATCCAGGAGCAATTCATCTGGAAAAACAGATTGGTCCCCTTGGGCAAGGACGGGGAAGGCAGTGAAGACAGAGATTAATAACTTATTGATCACCTTGCATGACTGAAGCTGAGACAATGAGGAGTGAGACTAAATCTTAAACAGGAGTGATGCTCATACCAGGACCCCTGATGGAAGCCAACTTGGGAGTCACTGGGCTCTTCCAAGATGCATTGATGAAATCTCTGCATTTCGGCCTTTTTCATCTCCTTCATAGATATGTCTGGATGGGGTTGACTTGAGACTGCTGAACCTGCTGGGGATGGGGCTTTGAGCGTAAAGTTGCAGTTGCTCTCTGAGATGAGGAAAGCAATTGGCATAAGATTACAGCAGTAAGGGTGATGTGCAAATCTGCCTAGGTTTTCATCAGTACAGATGGGCACAGAGATGCTCCCCGGGGATGTGGGCATCAGGTAGGCTTCACAAGCTGAAATAGTGAAAGGGCAGGGATTAGAGTGTGGACAGAGCATGAAGTGGTCAGCTCCTAGGTCTTTATCTCTAAGTTCTGACAGTGAGCTTTCCAATTGGGATTTGAAGGGATAAACCTAAGTGCCAATCAGCATAGCAGAGAAAGGGTGAGGAAGTGTAAGCCTTTCCATTTTCTAATGCAACCTCCAGCATCCTCTCAAGCTCCTGGATGTCTTGGGCAGAGTGCACTCATCTCAAGAATTCAAAAAGATCCACAAACACTTTTTGTGAATTCTTGTCAATACAACATTTGCTAGGACAGAAAAGCAAGGCTGGGGGCATTGAGGGAGAGCTCACATGGGGATAAGAGTGTCTGGCATCTTAAATTCTTGCAAAAACCGCAAAAAAAAAAAAAAAAAAAAAAAAAAGATTAGAATGGAAACTTTCTGGTTCACCTATCAGCAGATGGGTGCTTATACTTACTGATCACCTATTGCATGCTCATCTTAAAAGGATGAGCCATAGTTAGGTGACTTCATGACATTTCAAATTTTCACAGGCAAGAAATGAAGCTCCTTGTTTTGGATCACACAGCTCTGAGAGGGCAGCAGTACCAGTTCCTGAATTCAGGTCTCCTGGATCTAGAGCTGATGCTTACAGGCATATATGACCCTAAGCTGCCTCACTTCACCCTGGACTCAGACTTTTGGTGCCTTCTGACTCTCAGTCTCCTCCATTGTAACAAGAGGTCCTGGAGATCAGAAAGGAGACAGGGGTCCCTAGATGGGGAGCATGCAGGCTCCACCCCGCTCTTCAAGTCTGGTTCTGTGGTGTATTACCAGGTTACAAAGCATGGCGAAGGCAATGGGGAAACAGTCACACAGATAGTCTCTACAAAGTCAAACTGGATATTCCATTTGACAACAAAAATTGGTCAAACAGCCCCTGCAGAGATGCACAAACATCTCTGAAGCTGCATCAGAGGGAGAGGAGGTGCTCTGCAAGCTGTAAAATCTTCCTATGTTCTTCAAATATAGACTGACAGGGTACCTGTTGTATAGCAGTTTCCTGTGAGATCGGAACATTCCATTCCTCCATAGAAGTTCAATAAGATGGGAAGTAAAGGACTCAAAATAGCTTCAGGAAGTCCTTGACACTGGCCAGATTCTCTAGGCCCCTTTGTCCCCTGGAGTATATAAACACTAAAGACCTCATCTTTGACTCAGACCTTTGGTGGGGATGACAGTCTCCTCCATTGTAACAAGAGGGCATGGAAACCAGAAAGGAAGGATTCCTCCAAGATGGGGTCCAGGCAAGTTTTACTCAATTCTTAAGCTTGCTTCTCTGGTATGTCATCAGGTCACTAAGCATGACAGAAGCCTCTGAAAAGCCAAATTGGGTCACTCTTAGATAAGGCCACCCCACTGGAAGAAGCAGAGGCTAGCAGACCTACCTGGAGCTGAGCCATCAGAAAAGGACACTCCAAACTGCTGAGCTGCCTGCAGGCTATGCAGTGTGCTCCAGGTTCCCAGCTTTTATGGCTGTCATCTCTTCTGCTTTGGCAATGGAACTGTCATTGAAACATTTCCGTTCCTATAAGTAACCCCTCATCCAGATTCCTGCAGTAACACCAATAAAACTCACTGAGACACCAAGTGGGACTTTAGTTGTCTCCACACTTGGGTCTGTTGATGGTTCCCTGCTGTGCATGCTGTGTCTGTCTCACAGCAGTATATTCATGGATGAAGGGCATGGAGGGGCTGATGGCTTCCATGGAAGGAAGATGGGATCCTTTTCTTATCTTCCCTAGACATATCACACCTGTCTGTACCCTGTATTGACCCCTACAGATGTAACACTTCGATCTTGTTGCTTCTCAACTTCCTAACCCCTCTATCATCCCCTGGGGCACACAGAATGCTCAGCTTGAGGCTATCCCTCCCACAGCCTCCTGGAGGGACCATGCTCCCTCTGCTGGACCTATGCTCTGGCCAGCAAAAAGACAGTAGTACCACAGGGTACATCAAGAACTCTGCCACCACCGAGGCCTCCTATGACTACCTTCTGCATGGATTCAAGGCCCAGATGAGAAACTTGGGAAAGCTCCTACAGGGATCTCCTTCCCTCCCATGAATCTCCGGCCTGTAGAATTCTAAGGTTGGGAGGAACTTGAACCAAAGCAGCCAAATTAACTCAGCACTACTTGTTACACTCTCTTCCAGGAAGGCTGGTGACTCACAGGAGGTCTAAGCTGTGAATAGAGACACATCTCTGCTGTGATGCATACGAGCCCAGAAGCCCAAGAGAGACCACAAAACCAGTCAAGTCTAAAAACTCATCTTTGCTCAGCTGTGTTACGTGTCAAGGACTTCCTAGTTTCCAAGAAAACTCTCCCTGCTCCTTAAACCCTCAGCTTGAAGGTGGAGAGCTGAAGTTGAGAGAGGTGGAGGCCTCTGGTTAAGACTATACAACCTGTATGTGGTGGAAAAGACTTTCATCTCAGGCACGTGAGACTTTAGAGGCAGGCTTGTAACCGGACTTCAGCCTGTTATGCCAGGGGAGAGCAGCTGAATCTAATCTGTCCAGGTAACTTGTGAAGGGCAAGAAGTGGGTGGAGTGGGAGGGAAGCTCAGGCCAGATGGAAGGTGGAGAAGGTAAAGAGCCTTCCTCAGCTATTGGAAAAAGGCAAATGAAGACAGATGGTGACATCCTGTGACACAGATTGGTTTGGTGGAAATGAGAAGGCATTGGGATGCCATGTGCAGGCTGTGATGTGTTCCTGTTTTTTAATCTGTCCCAATGAGATGGGGGCAGGCATTAGCCATGCTGAAGAACCCTCTGGAAGTACTATAAGACATGCTTCATACAGGCTTGTGAAATGTCCCAGCAATTTCCCACTTGGGAGAATCCCAGAGCTGCCCAAATTACTGAGCAGTTTCCTGGAGGCTGTCATATGTGTTTAAAGAAGAAAACATACTATACTTTTAGGACAACACTTACAGTGTCACATGAATATACTGCTATGATACCATTTACAATAGCATAGGACTCCTGCTATGGCATCATCTGCCATGGCATTAAAATGGCAGGACTCAAGAAATAACTGGTTTGATGACATAGCAGAGAAGCAGGCTTAGAAGCTAGGTGAAACCTGCATGGACCTCATCTTGGAGGAATCCCTGTCTCCTTCCTAGTCTTCATGACCTCTTGTTTCAATGGAGAAGGTGGTCAGTGGCACAAAGGTCTGAGTCAAAAGTAAAGTCTTTAGTGTTTACATACTCCAGGGAACAAAGGGGCCTAGTGAATCTGGTCAGTTTCAGGAACTTTCTGAAAGTCCCTGGCCACTACCCTTTGTCAGTAATACTATCTGAGAAGGCACAGGGACACACTTCTAGAACTGAAAAACTGAAATAGCAGAAGTACTGTGTACTGGTTCCTTTTGCATGTCAACTCAACTTGACACAAGCAGGAGTCATCAGAGAGAAAGGAGCCTCAGTTAAGGAAATGGCTCCATGAGATCCAGCTGTAAGGCATTTTCTTAGTGATCAATGGGGAAGGGCCCAGTCTATTGTGGGTGGTGCCATCCCTGGGATGTTAGTCCTGCATTTTATAAGGCAGGGTGAGCAAGCCATGGGGAGCAGGCCAGTAAGCAGCATTTCTCTATGGCCTCTGCATCAGCTCCTGACTCTAGGTTTCAGTCCTGTTTGAGTTCCTGTCTTGACTTCCTCCAATGATGGATTGGAGGTGTTATACTAATGAACCTTTTCATCCCCGACTTGCTTTTTGGTGTTTCATTGCAACAGTAGAAACCCTAACTGAGGCCAACTGTTAACACTAGCTATCACATTTGGGACCTGGGTGTGGGTCTCCACAACTTCACCTATTCATTCTACATTCATTCTATCCATGATGACTGAACCCTTGCATTTGGGTCAAGTGATGTCCTAGGTAGAGGAAGACCACAGCAGGAACAAACCCGACCACAAAGAGAAATTCTAAGGGCAGCAGAGAGCAAATGAAGGCAGGAATGCATGACAGGTTCAATGTCTTTAAGGTTCTTGAAGAAGAATGCAGAATTGGACTGAAGACAGGGTTCATAGAGTTAGGTTCCCACTGGTACTGTTTTGTGGTTATTCTTTAGGACTTTTATCTTGCTGGAGGTGGCCCCTTTTCTGGCATAGAAGCTTCTGTGCACAGACATGCCAGTTCAGCCCTTCCAAGAGCTCTGAGTCATCTTAGCCCCAAGACAAACTTGATCTGATCATAAGGATTCATACAGCTGCCAAGTCATCTGTGTAGGATGCTGAGTTAGATGCCAACCATCTCTGCCTTTGCTGAGCCAGGAGCATCTAGGCTTTGGTTCCTGCTCAGGATAAAGAGCCACAAGCCCCTGCCAGGATGCCTGGTCCTCGCCAAGTCTGCTCTACCAGAGCCTTCCATCTGGCACGAAAGAATAGTCACCCAGACAGAAAAAGCCTAGAAAAAGGCTGTCTCCTTCCATCCTGAAAACCTCCTAAGAATCTATTCCAGGAAAAAAAGCTCAATGTATCATCATCTTTGTGTGCAGAGATGTTTATCATCTTGTCATTTTTTTTGTGAGGGCCATGCCAGAGTGCTTCAACACCCTGCTGCAAGGAAAGCATCAGTATGGGGTGAGGTGGTGCGTGGTGCAAGCTGTGATCCCAGCACTTAGGAGGCAGAGGTGGGAGGATTAGGATTTGAAGGCTAGCCTCAACTAGAGAATTTGAGGTGAACCAGGGATATGTAAGATTCTATCTGACAACAAAGAAGTCATCAGGTAAGTCACTGGTACAAGTACGCTATCAGATAAACTATGCAGTATTCCATATGCAGTATCCTCACACCTCAGAGCACACCTGAAGTTTCCAATGGCACTGGAATTATCTGCTGTACTGTGTAATCAGGGAACATGAAAAAAAATATAACTGAAGCAGAACTCTAGGGAGTAAAAGAGCCTTAAACACTGGGACAGATAGATATTTCCTGGGAGGGGCAGCCCATGGGAATCTGGGTGTCTATCTGTTTTGTTTTTTGTTTTTTGAGCTCTCATGGTTTTCTTACCTTTCCAAGATTTTCCTTTCGTGACCACATAGCAATTTCATGACTGGAAAATATAACCATCTAACTAATTTAGAACACTGCAAACTGGTGGTGTCCAGTGCTGGGCAGGGGTTGGGGGCTGGAGGAGTCCCCACTCTCAGGATCTTGACCTGAGATCTCTAGAAACTGAGTAGCAGAGTAGAGGTAGCCTAGAAACCACTTCCTGAGGACCAGCTTGAAGTCAACGGGAGCACAGAGCAGTGAAGGACACCCAAGGAAGGACCAGTATGTGAGAAAGCTGTCCCCAGCAACACTTACAAATCAAACCCAAATCACCGAGGCTGCCTTGTGACAGTGGCTGGAGGATGGTGCATTGCATCAGGGAGACCAACCCAACTGTTGTCTCTAAATTCCAAACCCAAACACACCGGAGTCTGTGCCTCCCAGATCACATAGGTCCCTTCTTTAGTACAAAGTCCTTTCTACTTTAAGATTATTTCCGTTAGGTCTTTGTCATAGCTAGGGCAAGCAAAGATGGCTAACGACCATAAATTAGCTAAAAGCAGGTGCCAAGAGGGCATCAGAGAGGTTCAGGTTTCTTTTTCTTGGAGCTTGGCATCTGATGTGTGGGTATTTGAACACAACCTTGGGCCAACTTGTAAAGCAAATGGCTCACAGGCAGCACATAGCTGAGCGGTGATGTTCTGGAAGGCCACCAGGCTGGGGGACTTGAAGGGAAGATAAAGGGTACTTGGAGTGGATACAGCTTTGAGTGGTAGACTAGAAAGCATAACCATCCAGTCTGAGGTCCTCACAGTGTGCCTGGCCATGGAAAAAAAGCCTTGAATTGGAAGGCTGGCCCAGCTCGAGGCATTAACCTCTGTGTAACACTTATCTTCGAACACACACACACACACACACACACCTTCTCAGCTCTGTATCTAGAAAGCCCAGATCCTCACCCCGAGTAACTGTTCGTTATCACCCAGGGCATGCAGGCTGCTCTAGAGTAAGAGGTGGGACGGTAGAGAGAAGTGATGAGGACTGTTAAGGCTCCCTAGTCATCTGAGCCACAGAATTCCCATGGGAAGCCTCCACATTGAGTTTGGCTGATTGCAAGGTTTGATTCAAGCTGCCCATGGCTTCTTTTCTACCCAGACTTCTGTCTTGTTACAAAGCATCTCCAAGGGACTGGGGCCTAATGGCTGGTTGTGAGTTCTTTGAGATACAATTAAAAATCAGAAGCAGCAGAGACTACCTTGAAGGCCTGCAATTACAGGCAAATGCCAAGACTCTGGGTAAAAATAGCCCACAGGAGTTTCCTAGACTAAGAATTCGCAAGGCTAAGAGCATGCATAGAATTGGGCTCTTACATGAATTCTCCAGCTTAGTACAGACAATGGAGTCCCCTTGGGCTGAGAGAACTACACAGAGGAGAATGGGAGATGCAGGAAGCCATGCGTGTTGAGGGTCAGGGATCAGCCACTGCGGTCCTGTAGCCCAACATGAGCTCAGCTCTCAGAGCAACCCAGGCGATCAGACTCTGACTCCCCATTGGCCAGCCATGATAACAGAAGGTCAGAGAGGTATGAAGACTCACTAAATCCCACAGTAGCATTGTCTTGATCCTGGGGTTGATGATTTGAGGCCCAGCCAGGCTCACTCAGACGAGCATGTATAGTCTGTCATCTGTGTTTTAGCAAAGGGTGGGTTATTTCACTCTCCACAGAGAGAAAAAAAGGTGAGATTTTTTTCTGTTTGTCCCCAGTTGAAGTTTCTCACTCTGTGAATATTGTGGCATAGAGAATGGGCACGGAGGTGGGCGAGTTCCTTGAGGCTCTGAGTACTTTCTGGGGTATATCAGCTTGCTGCTATGAGCAAGGATATTGATGTCAGATCGCCAGGTACAAATCCCAGCTTTCCCTCAGCTTCTGTGTGACCTCACACGAGCAACTTTCCTGGGACTCAGTTTCCTCTCGGACAAAAGAGGATTAAAAACTATGGCATTTGCCTCACTAGTTGAGATGACAGCTAAATGAGTGGGTGTATACAGAGCCCTTTGTAGCATGTGGCACACACAGGCACTACAGAGTGAATAGTAGGAACCACCGCCCATGCCAATGCAGAGCCAGGCTGTACTCAGGCAGGAATAGCTTGTCTCTGGGAGCTGTAGCACCTCTCAGGCCCAGTCCTGTAGCTACCCCCCAGAGATTTCAATCCTAATGGTCCTGAGCAAGACTGGGAAGTTGTAAATCCAGGGCCATTGCCAGAAGTATGGCATTCCCAAACATAGGAGGGCTTGAGAGCTAAGGTCGAATGCCCCTAACCAGCCAGCTTGGGTCACTAGGCCAACCCCTGCCGCAACTCTTTGAATGTTTGCAGGGTTTAATAGTGCACATGAGGAGGGGCTTTAGCTTAACTCCAAGCCTAGAAAGCCACAATGATCCCTCCTCTTAATACCGCAAGCATACAAAGCCACAAGTGTCCCCTCTACAGCTTTTATATTAACTGGGCTAGTAGTCACTAGGCATGGTACCCACAGGGAAGTATTTACTGGTTCACTCTGCCATTTACACGTTCAATTTGGGGGAACAGACTGTAGTCCCTGTGCAAGGCACTGACAGTGCTGTGCTGTCAGCAGCATGGTCTAGGGCCTGGAGTGATGGGGACATAAATCATTAGTAAGCAGAGGCACACTGGGTCACACAGGCTAAGTATGGCCCGCTACCTATGTTTGTGAAGCGGGTGTCTGTTACCGAGACACAGCCACACCCAGTTGTCTCTGTGTTGCTGTGGCTACTTCTAATCCACCGTGGCAGAACTAAGTAATCAGGAGAGGTCTGGCTAGCAAAACTTAGTCTATTTACTGTACTGTCTTTCACCATAACCCTACTCTGAAGCATACATAAAAGCTGTAGTGTGCATCTGCCCCCTCTAGCCAGGATCCTACGTAGGACAGGACAGCCCAGTTCACTGAGGCTTTAAGGGCCTGCTGTGATCTAGTTAGAGCCAGTGGATCACTTGCTAGGTGAAAGGAGAGGAGTAGGGCTTCTTGAGGCTTTAAGGGCCTGCTGTGATCTAGTTAGAGCCAGTGGATCACTTGCTAGGTGAAAGGAGAGGAGTAGGGCTTCTGGGCAGTGAGGCTAGCCCGTGCAAACAGAACAATGCAGATTGAGATACTGATGCTTTTGGGGGCCTGCTGGAGACAAGATGGGGCCACAGAGGACTAAGCATATGTCAGGAAAGACTTGACACCCTGTACTCAGGCTCTAAAGCTGCTAGACATAGGACACCTAAGAATGGTTCTCTATGTCTCTCTGGCCACAGGGAGGCAGGGGATATTGGTGAAGTGGGCATGGGCTACATTTTCTGAGGTAGAACTTGTAGAATCTAACATCTACAGGGGGAATCTAACAGGAAAATAGCAGCTGGCACATAGCTGGTTCTCATGATGGAGAGAGATAGATGCATCTGGGGATAAGGGAACAAAAGTCCTTGAGGGGACTGTACTCGGGAAGGGCCCTGAGGGTTGAGAGTTGGGGAGCAGCTCCAGAATGAAGTTGGAATTTATAAAAATCAGGATTTCCTACTGTTAGCTGAATTTTTGAATAAACACAGGGGGCAGGCACTCCAGCACAGGCCTTCATAATATGTCTTCAGGCAACTGTCACTTCAGGATCTCTGCAATGGCCTCTGGGGACCTCCCTTCCTCCTCCCAAGGTGCAGCTATGTCAGAATAGGAAGGGCAGATTTGGCTTCAGGTTCTAAGGCGTCTCAAGGGTGGAGGCACGTGTACCTTGGTTCAACTCCTACTCTGGGCATTTGGGCAGAGAGCCCCGGGGAAGGTATTCCAAGCTGAGCCTCTGTGGGCTCTGTGCTGGCCCTGGGCTTCCCTGAGATGATTCCTAGGTATCTAGGTGCTGCAGAAACAGCAGCAAAATGTAGGAGACAAAAGTCACAGCTGTCACCAGCCTAAAGAGGGACTTCAGGGAATCAGAGTGGAGCGGGTGGCTCTTAACAGCTGGTCCCTCATTCTTATCCCACCTTTGCAACTACATTCTGTATAGCACCTCTGAACACACTGGTGGCTGCCCCCCTGTGTCCCTCATTTTGGGTGCAGAGGCAGGAGAAACTGGTTACTAAATATTCTAAATCCCAGAAATGAGAAGAAGAGAGTGATTTGCTGGAGTGGCTTGTGGGATTTGTTTAAATTGGCTTTAGTATGTACACAGGACATTTAATATATTTATAAATGCATATGATACACATAACACAATGGTATAATGTAGTGCATACTACATAGTGCTTTCGTGGATGTACATACACGTACACATATATTACATGAATGAAGTAAGTATATACATATATGTGCATGCAAACAATGTGAATGTGTGTGTAGAATTATATGCACACATACATGTTCTACTTGCCCCTTGGAGTTTTATAACTATTAGCTTTCTAACTCTCATAATAATCCTCTAAGAAGTTCTTGTTAGGCCAGTTTATAGAGAAAAGAAGTGAGGCACAAGAAAACCTTCAATAGCTGGGTGTGTACATTGCAGCTGGATGAGGAATATGGCCCCTCCTCATCAAACCCAAGAGAGCCCATGTACCTGATGTTCTTCTATCCATTCCCAGAACTGCAAAGGAGAGGAGTGGGGGAGGGGAGGAAGCTCAGCGTATGCTCCATGTCGAGTTCTTCAGGGATCACCACGGCCCCTCTGTGGAGTTCACAGTCAGAACCATTCTCCTCTAACACCAGGCTTCCTCCCTCAGGGGCAGACGACATCTGATTTCATGACAGACCGAAGCAAAGGCAGAGACGGACACTTGGAAGGTATCTTTCAAGCCAAACCCTGCCAATCAGCCCAGCAATACCACTCTCCTCACTCACTAGATTTCTGTCGAAGCATTTCTCATTGAAATGCTTCAGGAAGCATTTCTCATTGAAATGCTTCAGGAAGCATTTCTCATTGAAATGCTTCAGGCATCACCTGATTACCAATTATTACTATTTTTGGACCATAAAAATCAACATTTCAAGAATTCCTTGGTGTTTTCATCCACTACAGTGTACATGAACAGGTTTGAATTATGTGAGTGATCTAGTTGGGACCATCCAGAAACAGAGTGGAGGGGCATCCTAGGATGAGAGAGCAATGTGAAATGTTGGTGTGCAGCCATGCCACATGCCAGGCACACTATTTCTCAAGGGGACCTTTTCACTAGTGTCTAAAGCTGTCTTCCCTGCCATATGCAAGCCCATCCCTGGGGCAGTGCAGTGTGCCTAGAAAGTGCAAGAAAGTTCCTGCTGCTAGAACAAGAGAGAGTTTCCGGTCCCCCTTCACATCTCCCGTGTGTGTGTGTGTGTGTGTGTGTGTGTGTGTGTGTGTGTCCCTTGTTGTACCTTCCTTCCCTGGCCCACTCCCACATCCAGACCACGGATAGCTGTTGAAGTGTGGCTTATGCTATGAAGTTCTTCTGGATTTCAGGACATTTAGAAGAGCCAAGGCTATCTGGATTCCACCCAGGCTGGAATCTTGGAAGCCCCGGAGTTTAGTTGGAATGTGGACATTCCACCTATCATGGCCCAAAGGCACTCTCAATTTCTTGGAGCCCCAAAGTACCACCACCGCCACCATGAGGTACAAATGGCCTGCAGGCTTGGCAGACACTTGGAGCAAACACCACGAGCCATGCTTGTTCTATTTTTGCCCTGTAGATTATCAACAACCCAAGATGACCCTAGGCGGGTCACAGTCCAGCGTAGCTCATTAACTGCTAGCAAAATCCTGCCCCGCTCACATGCTAGCCCCTGACGAGTGCAAGATTGGAGAGTGGGTTCTCATCATATCAGAAACAAGCTCCCTTGACCCTGTGTCCTGCCTCTTCTTTGCTTGACATCTCCTTGCTCCTGTTCCTCCACGACCTGGATACTGAGCCCTGCAGGAAAGAGATCCACTTGCCTGTTACATGATCCCACCATGCTGTAGGATCTCCTTGGTTTTTGCCCTGTCCCTCTCCCAGCCTCTTGGGATCATCTTCCAGCTCCTGTTCCCAATCTTCCTGGCTTCCTTCCCCCAGCAAGGTCACAATTGCAAACAGGTGGGAGACATTCGCAACGCAGTTCCACTTGCCCTTGGAAACTCATCCCAGGAACACAGTACAAATGAAGGGGAAAAGCTCTCAACATCACATGGCTGGTAACAGTAACCACGGTGATCAGGTATATTGATGTACATGATATACAAATATGCAGCAATAAAGGGATGGAAACTTCCAGGTTCTACTGTTGTTTGCTGGAATATTACACAACCACCATGCAGTGCAATGATTGTTCATGGTGATTCCTGGAACCCTTTTAGAGTGTTTCTTCTTGACTCATGCGCAGGCTTGAAGACGGGGAAGAGACGGTCTCTGACCCCTAGTCAGAGTACACTGCCCATCTGTAGAGGCTGCTAAGTGCAGAGAGGTGATTCTCTTCTAAAGGACAAAGAGAAACAGCAAGTCTGTGTTTCCAGCCTTAAAGGTCCCTTTCCTGCTTTTTTTTCCCCCCCTGATGGCCAGTACTCTCAGCACAGAGGGTAATTTTAGTGCTTAGGAAAAGTGTTTACACAAAAACCATTGAGCAACATAGTGACGTGTCTTCCTCGAACAGCCTCTTGGACGTGCTGTGGGATGTAACACAAAGGCTTGCCAAATGGATCTCAGGCAGGCTGGCTCTGTTACTCTCCCTTCCCCTTACTCCTCCTCACCCAGCCATTGACTTCAGAAAGGGCTGAAGACTACTTGGGTGTGTTTGCTTAATAAAGTGGGAGACAGGCAGATGTGTAAGTGGTAGCTATTTGAGCCAGTATTCAGAAAGAGCAGAAGTTCCCAAAGTCCAGAGACCTCAAGGCCACAGATACAGGATCTTCAGTTTCTGTTGCCCTAAAATTAGATCTGAGGTGGTGTCACAGGGTGGCAGGGACCTGAGGAGGCTGAAGACAGAAGACAGATCCCCAGGAGTCCTGCCTGACCCCGACCCACTCAGCTAGCTGTACTCTGAGTTTTGTGCTTCTGGATCGAGCAGGTGGGCGAGCCTGTAGCTCTGAGAGCAGTGTCGGGAATAGCCTGGCTTTGGATTGCATTTTCTAGTGCATTGGGAATGCCTAGACTTACCTGGTCCATCACCTTCCTCAGTGGAAAGGAAAAGCTGTACTTGGTGCAGGCAGGAGCTCACAAAGGAAACACCAGCCCTGTGCCTCCAGAATCCTACATAGCACAGGGCTATGTAGGGATGGCCAGGGTGACAATGACATGCAATGGGGAGTTGGGATAAGAGATGCCAAAGGAGATGGCCTGGTTGAAGACTGGGGTAAATATGGAAATGGGAGGGGGTGGTTCCAAGAAGACATGCACTGAGTTTTGAAGTAGAGAAGACAATTGACTCATGATGAGGCAAGGAATGAGATGTTCCAGCAAGGAAGAACATATGCAAACCACGGGGCCATGAAGTCCCAGAGGCATGGCAGGTTTCCTTTTGGAGTGGTCATAAGAGCTATGACATGACAGCTGTAACCTTACCCACAGCCACCCTGTTGTTGTGGACTCAAGTCTCAAGTACACACACACACACACACACACACACACACACACACACACACTCACACACACACACACACAAGCCACACCTATGTTGAAGATTTAGCAGACTTGACTAGTGCTCAGTAATTGTGGGTAGCTGAACTGAAAATATCATGGCCCCAGGCTGAGGGTGTAGCTCAGTTGGTAGGTCAGTTGGTAGGTTGCTTACTTAGCATTTCCTGGCTTCAGTCCCTAACACAGCAGAAGTGGTGTTGAAGACTTGTAACCTGAGCACTGGGGAAGCAGAGGTAGGAAGAACAGAAGTTCAAGGTTATCCTTAGCTACATAGCAAGTTCAAGGCCAGCTCGGCTATATAAGACCCTGACTCATAAACTATTATTATGGGTTATTTTTAAGTCTTTTTAATATCCATTATCCAATACCTTTGTCTCTGACCTAACTTTTTTTTAACTTCAAGTGAGACCTGAGTATGTATTAACATACGACTAGCTCTCACCAACTTAAAAGCTAAGCATGTCATCAGATCACCTCTGAAATCTATAGCAGAGACACCCTATCCCACTTTGCTGTAACTTGCTCACCTGATGTTCCCACTGAAGTTTTGGGTAAATGAATTGTTTTCTGACTTTCTTTTGTTCTGTGACTGTAGAGTCCACGTTAGCCGTAAATGGGGGAAACACATTATTAGGGCCAACCTGAGTCTGTGTTCCTGATCCATGGCCACTTATATTTGGCTCAGAATAAATTTTCCTTCCTTCTGGAGCAAGACCTGCACTTGGATCAATATGTACTGATGATTCTTCTGTTTCATACTGGCTGTCAGAGTGTGCTCTATCTAGAAAAACTCTGAGTGATTTTCTATATATTAACTAATACAGGCTATCATTAGCTATTCTGTCCACTTCACAGGTAAGGGAACTGAGGACAGGATAACTTGGTGAGTATCAGAAGCGTGATTTGCTGCCAGGCCACAGCAATCACTGTTCTGAAGATTGACTGCTTTTCGATTAGCGGGAGGGGTGATATTGGGAGAACTTAGAATGAAGCTGGGAACTCTGAGGAGACTTTGAGTATTGCCCTTCCTCCCACAGAACTTGACTGCTATACCAGGGCCATCATGGACATGAACTTTAGAAGGAGGAAAGACACAAATAGAAGTCACGCCTGAAACCAAGATTGTCTGTAGAACCTGTAAATGCCTGAATACCTCCAACCAGCTGTGTGTGGCTAGACCAAAAGCTGGTCATTCGTGAAGAGTGAAGAACTCTGTGTAGTGTTGGCTTCTAAAAGTGTCTGCAAAATTTCCATTCCCCTGGTTATGCCCCCTCATCTCGTGATACTAGGCCTGGCCACTGTGGTTGACTGAAAATATCCATTGTCCATGAAGGAAAGTGTTGCATCCAAGGGAGATTGATATGCATTACATCTGGGACAACAGCGAAGAAGCAAGTAATAGCAGAGAGCTTATAACAACCTGGGCAGTGAGCAATCCCAAGTGCAGCAACACTCCTGGTCCTGACCTTTAAACGCCACTGTCTCCTCAGGATTGGAACAATGGAACAGGTGCTCATGAACGTGGGTAAATGAGCCTGCTGTACCAAGCACAGCCGAAGGTACACAAGCCGGAGAGACAACCCTACATCACCAACCCTCACTATTCATTGTTTTCTATACAAAAACGAGACTTTCCCCCTTAGCATCTAATACCTGGAACATTCCATCCAGTGTTCTAGAGAAAACTCTACATGGACCCAGTGTGAGCGATTCCATTCTTAGTTGTACCCACATTTAACCCTGCTCCTGAACTTGTCCATTCAAGCTAGTTTCTCAGGAATTAGACGCTATGAAAATTAGGAGCAGGGATCCTGAAGAGGCAATAGAGCTGGTGGGCAAGGCTCTGGAAACACAGTGAAGACCATCTCAGAGAGCCATGTACCTGTGGGCATATTACTAAACCACCCCGTGCCTCTATTCCATAAAAGGCTTAATCAGTTTGGAGTTATTGCTAAGAAAACACTATACAAAGCCACTTACTTAAAACAAAATGCAAGCTCTTGATAAGTGGAGTGCACCTAGCTTGTAGGTTAGCTATTTCCCATAGTGGCTGGCTGGCCATGTGCTCTAAGAAATGAGCTCTAGCTAAGCCTTTGAAGGTACTCCTACATGCTCCAGCCACACGCAGCTCAGGCCTTTTGTAGTTCAGCTGGTGCTTGGGAATGCAGCCTGGAAGTGGGATTCCCTAGGTCAGTGTCGTAGTTACTGTTCTATTTCTAGGAACAAACACCATGACCAAGGTGACTCCTATGAAACAAAAGCATTTAACTGAGGGCTTGATCAGAGTTTTTAAGGGTTAGTTTATGATCATCATGGCAAGACAGGCATGGTGCTGGAGCAGTAGCCAAGAGCTTTACAGCCTGATCTAAGGCAACATGGAGAGAGAGAGAGAGACAGAGACAGAGACAGAGACAGAGACAGAGACAGAGAGACAGAGACACTGGGTCTAGGCTTTTGAAGCCTCAAAGCCCACCACTAGCAACATATGGCCTCCAACAAGGCCACACCTCCTGATTCTTCTAATCCTTCTCAAACAGTTCCACACCCTGGTGACTAAGCCCGTCAATATAGGACTCCCTTAAACCACCACAGTTGGCCTAAAGATTGTATAGACTGTGTCTTTGAGCATCCCAGCAGCATGAAAGGAACAAGAGACTTCAACCTATTTCCATCAGCCAGAAAACAAAACCAGGAACACCCATGTTGCCAAACACCACCATGGATGTTCCTGTCCTTCCCAATGGTCTTCCTTCTGAGTATGTGTCTAGGCATAAGCGGATGACCTGTTCCCCACCTAAAAGTTCTAGAGACCCAGGAGATAAAGCCAAATAATCCCTGAGCTATAAATCCACTAGAGACCAGCCCTCACCCAGGAGAATGGTACCCTGTCAAGAAACCCACTTATCAAGGCTTATATTAAATCTATGACAATACATTATTTATTTACAGAGAACTCCAAACTGCACATGCCAGAGGCTCCACAAAGCCAAAACTACACCCTGTGTCTGCCAATGACTGGCGAATCTCTTTTTTTCCTGCGTGGGCTACCAGCAGCATCCCAGAGGTATGGGGGCTGTTTACTCCTTTCACCTTCCATGCCCAGCAAAGCCCCAGGGCTGGAGGTACCCATGAGTGCCTGCCAAGAAATGGAGGATGGGATGTACAAACAGAAACAAAAGCTATCTTCTTTTTTTCTATTCAGTCGTCTACTAGGTTCACTCATTAAATCGCCCTTACCAGCTAATCCTTCGCTACCTGACAGCCTTGCCAACATGCAAAGACTCTCCCTTGCTTGTGTCTCCCCCTCTTCCAGGGAAGGGACACATGCTCTTGACACTGTCCCTCTCTTTTCAAAGGCTATCAACAAAGAAAATTCCCCAAGCTCCTCTCCACCCAGGTCAGTATCTGGGGGCCACCAACATGACCTCTTATCTCAGCTACTGAGAGCCTCGCCTGCAAACTGTCTCTGGTCTGGCTGATAACACAGCCTGTTGTTTTTAGAGGAAATAACTTAGTGCTGAGAGCTTCCATTCACATGACTCTGCCTAAATGCACAGAGGCAGGGACAGTCCCAGCTCTCTACAGGACCATAGCTCCTACTAAGGAGGAAACATGCCCGTCATGAGTTGTGACCAACAGTTCTCTCTTCCCTCCAACTCTTTCTTACGTATCAGCAGTGGGGTTGGGCTCCTCACAGACACTTGAACAGACCTCTGGTGCACCCACAATTGCAATGTTTCATACCCTGGTGCCTTTGCCCACTATCTCGCCTCTTTGATGCATACTTCTTTCTCTCCCTTAGTCACTCCAGGCCAGGACATGAACTCTTTGGGTCACCATCTAGAATAGCTGTGTTTAAATTAAAGCTTCCTTACTAATGCAATGCAGTTCAGCTAGGTAAATCCAGGACATGAGAAGAAAGTTCTCAAGCATTCCTCCCATTCTGAGCTCAGGACACTAGGCCATGTGCTGTGTTCTCACATGCATGTATATTCACACATTGCCAGGTATTATCAGTGTACTTTTTTTTTAATATAAGACTGTGTGTGTCTGATGTGGATCATATATATGTCTCATGGGGAGCAAGGAAGAGGTGTCCATCAACAAGGTCCAGCTGGCCACTGCCAGGGCCGGAGACCTGTAGCCATGGGAACAAGCCCTTTCCTATTGCTAAAGTTTGGAGGTGAAATGTCTTCATCGTATAGTATTACGTGCTTAAATAATTTATCCCCAGCTGGTGACCCCATTTGGGACTGTAGAACTCTCTGAAGATAAAACTTGACTGTAAGAAGTGAGCTCTCTCTCCTCTCTCTCTCTCTCTCTCTCTCTCTCTCTCTCTCTCTCTCTCTCTCTCTCTGTTTATAGGTTATAGCTCAGCTCTAGTTCCTGCCATAACCCTCTCTCCAGCTTCTAGGGCTATCTGATCTGCCCAGATGTGAGCAAGCTTCTGCTGCTATAGCTGAAGCCATTCCTATCCACCATGTCTTCACAATCATGCTGGGTAGCATCCCCTTAAACCAGAAACCAAAATAAATCTATTTTCCCTAAGCTAACTTTTGTCAGGTATTTGATCACAGCAAGGAGGGATGGATCTGTGATGCCCACCCTCTGCTCTGGACCTTCTGCTTCCTTTTATGGTACATTCCTGGCCCTTTCAATCTGAGGACAGCAGTCAAGACAGGTGCTCACTGGGAGTAGCTGCTTTCCACAACAGTGCATTGTGGCATGATTTTATTAGTGCTTCAGGATAAGGGTCTAATACAGGCTCTTTGGTAGCTGGAGTGGCACCCAGCCATTTAGTAGCAAGATAGGCTTGAACTTCACGGATGTTCTAGCATCATCAGTGAGAACCCAAGATGCAGTCACTATACAGGCCAGTCAGTCAACTTGAGCATGTCTCTGGGGAGTGTTTCTAGGTTAATGAATTGTGGGAATGTGTACCCTAACTCTTCTGGTACCTACGCATGGATAGGATCCTGAACTCAATCAGAAGGAGAAAGTGAGCTGTGTACTAGCATTCATCTCTCGCTGCTTCCTGATTGTGGATGCCATGTGTCCAGCTGCTTCATACTCCCCGGACTATAACATCTCTGTCACGCTGGGCTCACTATACCTCAAACTGGGAGCCAGAATAAACTTGTCCTGTCTTAAATTGCTTTTTGTCAGTAAGAAGCAGCCAATAGACTTAGTTTAGTATTACTCTGGATGATGTGCATAGATGCGGATGTGTGTTTATACGCATACAAATATGTGTGTTTGTCTTACACAAACACATACATCTTCCCTAGCACTGTATTCAGAATGTAGGATAGCAATGCATATACTCAGGACTTCTTTGTGCCTGGCACACTGTTCTCCCTTGAGAGGCGTCAAGGCACTGACAGACGCTGATTCCACACAACCATCAGCCATCTTCAGATCTAGCTGCATAAGACGCAAAGCAAGTGAGTCTCACCAGGCTTGTTCCCAAGAGCCAGCATGTGACACTTGACCTACAATGTAGTAGTGTCAGGCCAGGCCGTACTTGTATTGACAGCCAGTCACGTGTCATGGAAGAACTTTCACAACTCAAGGGTCTCTTCTCAATTTTTAGGAGAACTGCAAAATTCTCTATCAGAAGCCTGCTCTGTACTTCACAGGGAGAAGAATGGTTCCCCTCTGCAGGAGCTGCTCCACATGGCAGGCAGGCCATGCTACAAAGAGTCTAAGAAAACAGGGCAACACCCCCTCATTTTGCTACATAACCCACAGAAGAGTCTGGAAAACAGTACATGTCTCATCCTCTGTGCAATCCCTCAACATCATTCCAAAGGATGGAAAGAACAGCATCTTTTTTCTCATCCCTCAATGCAACCCACAGTACAGCCCTGTGGGAGAGTCTGGAAAAGACAGCACATCACATGGGGAAAAAAATAGTCGCTTACCTCAGGAAGCTGAGCCACAGTCTGCCCCTGGCTCACAGATACAACTGCCTGGCCCCACAGCGCTGAGCCTTGCTCAGCACAGACCCAACAGGTGCCAGTTGCTCCTTGATAGCATCGCTAGCTCGGCAAAGTCAAGCCTGAAAATGGAGAGCAGAGAGAAAGTACAAGTTAGTTTGGGCATTAATCCCATCCCAGGCCTTTTTGAGATAATCAAGACAATGACAAGGAATCCGCCTACTATCCGGTTCACGCAAACATTCACACTGTACAGGAGGTTCCAACAGCACCACTGTCCCATGTACAGACAGAACAACAACCAACTATAACTCCTGCTTGCTAGGGGTGAGAGTCAGACAACTGCCCAGAAAATGCAGTGTGATGGGACACAGGACATAAGGGACACTTGGGAGAACAAAGGAGGAAGTGACTGAGTCATTCTGAGAGAAGGACGTGAAAGGAAAGAGGTGAGAGCTGATAACCACGACTACCCATCAGACATCACTTTAATAAATGCAAAAGTCTTGAGGGAAGTGTCCCCAAGGGCAAGGAAAAACAATGTCCCCATGAAAATTTAAGAGGATTATTGGATAGTGAACAACAGTGGAGAGTCACTGGTCTCCTCTGGCTGGTCCCCAGCTCTGCAATGCATTCATGAAGTCACCAAGGTCATAGATTCTCAAAGATTCCCAAATTACGGATTTGAAGAGCATGCAAATTAGCATAGCACAGAAGGGCAGCAGAGAACAGGAAACAGACTGCACTGTCCCATGGAGGGGAACCATTCTTCTCCCTGTGAAGCACAGAGCAGGCTTCTGATAGAGAACTTTGCAGGACCATCAGTGCAGAGGGGTCCCAATTTCCCTGTACTATCTGTACTCTAAGCAGTTCTGCTTTCTCTCACAAGTTGAGTCCAGTTCTTCACCTTTTAATCCTGTGACTGACTCTGCAGGAGTAAAACAGCAGATGGAGCACAAAAGCTCAAACCCGGACTACAGTATGGATTGGGTGTAGCTTAGCAGCAGAGCACATATTTATAGCATTCAGGAGGTCTCAGGTTCCACCTCTAGGATTACATACACCCCAAACAGTACTCATGCAACAAATCTACTTCCTAATCGCTGCAGGGACTCATTCTGGTACCACAGTCACTGGCTTGGACAGCCCTATGGAGGATGCAAAACATCACGGAGGTCTTGAGTTTCCCTAGCCCAGGTAAGCACCGGATTTGCTTGTGTGACTATCCAATAGGACAAGTCCTAGCTAAACGAAGTAGAACAGAAGTATGCATCTACCCAGAGTCAGGAAGATGAGAGCAGTGGGCTGGATCAAGCTCTGGGATCTGGACTATACAATTTGTAAGGAAGGACTGCTAACTAACATACTCACCCTGGTACCTCTCCATGGCAGTCCATCGCAAATTAGGAAAGAAGCCGGCCTATGAATGACAGCAAATATATAGGGTTGGCAAATGGAGGAGGGAGATGCAAGAGCTGTTTCAGGTGAAGAATTGGCAGATAAGAGATCAACAGGAGACAGCTTTGTCTAAAGGCTTAGGTCTGGCTTTGGAAACCACACATGGTGTTGACTATAAACGGTCTGTTAGGAGTTGCTGATGGGGCAGGATGTTTATAGGGAAGATACATGAAAGGGATGTAAACAGAAGGACTCCGATTCTCAGTATGGAAAAAATAAAACCCTTTCCTTCCAGTCCTATCTTAAGTGAGCTGTAAGGGAGGGGGTACCAGTCCCAGCATCCTTTACTCTCTATCACCATCTCCACTGCAGAAGTCTCACCCCTCATCAACAGCTGAAGCAGGCCTTGACTAACAGCTGAAAGGACCTTGCTTACCAGCAACAACTGGAGGAGAAGGAGAGAGAGGAGAAGAAGAAGAAGGAGAAGGAGAAGGAGGAGGAGGAGGAGGAGGAGGAGGAGGAGGAGGAGGAGGAGGAGGAGGAGAAGGAGAAGGAGAAGGAGAAGGAGAAGGAGAAGGAGAAGGAGAAGGAAGGAGAAGGAGGAGAAGGAGAAGTAGGAGAAGAAGGAGAAGGAGAAGAAGAGTGAAATGACGACAAAAAGGGAGGAGGAAGCGGAGGAAGAGGAATTGTGATTAACATTAACTTTCTTCATATGGCACATTAGTGGCTCTGGTTACCAAGCCAGGAAAGTATTTTGTGGAAGTCCAGATGCCAAGAACTATAGTGGCAAGGTCTTTCCCATCTGAGAGTCAGCGGCAGGATCCTGAGAAGTGCTCTTGGCACTGGAATGAGAGGGATGAGTATAAATCAGGGAGGATGGTCATGTCAGCCATTGAAGTGAGGACGTCAGGTTAAGTTCTTAAGGTCAGCAAGGCCTATTACAGCTGCTGCTGAGAGAGTCAGAACTTCCTCCAGCAGCTGCTAAAAGGTAAGACTCTTCCAGCTGTTATGGAAAGTAAAGGCCTCCTCTAGCTGTTAAGAAGGAAGAGCCTCCAGTTGTTGGGAAGAGTAAGAGTAAAGCCCTCCACCACTTTTTGCCTATTCACTCTTCGATGCAGCACATGTTTTTAATACCAGACACCCCCCCCCCCCCCAGTCTGTTGTCATTGCTCTCCCTAGAATGAGCCCCTTAGTGAAGAAGGGGCTACATTTTTCCAGCTGGGTTTCCCAACCCACCCTTGTCGCCTATTGTACAATACTGCATTTTATAGACAATACTGAGGAGTCACTTGGTGATTGTTTAATGAATGAAAGAGCAAGAGATGAAGCTCTGAGTATCGATGGAAATAGGGCTGGCTCCTAATTCAGTATAAGCCAGTACTTGAGTTCGGGTTTGTAAAAGTTATATTTACTGAATAGTTGAAAACTATCATGATAGAAAGGACCACGCACACATATATGCATCCCTAGAGATAATATGTTGATTGCTCTATATCTTAAGGCATCAGGCGGGAAACTAAGGATTACTTTAACATGAAACCCTGCTCCCTATTGCATTTCACTCTATACTCTAGCACTGTAAAAACCAAGTGAAGACTAGATATCTCACTGTAGCAATGCAAGCAACCCTGAACCAATTCTTCCTTGATCTGGACATGGCTGGTTGGAATCTGAAATATTTCCTGAATGCTTTTGGGTCAAAGGCTCTGTTGTCAGCTGAGGAGCCTCAGGGAATTGACTGGATCTCAAGGGCCCTAACTTCATCCATGGATACATCTACCGATGGGTTGCTAATTTGATAGCCTTACTGGGAAATGGTGGAAAGTAGGTTATGGGGCACTGGTAGGAGGAAGGAGGTCACTAGCAGTTGTACCATTCTCTTCCTCTTCCTCAGCTTCCTGGTAGCCTAGAGCTGAGTGGCCTCCTTTGTCCCATTATCCCACAGGTTCTGCCCCACCACAGGCCCACTGCCATGCAGCCAAGCTACAATGGATGGAAAGCTCAGAAACTGGACCAAACTAACCCTCTCAACTCATGTGGTTCTCAGATACTTCCCCGGAGGGGTGACAAAGAAAATCTTTCTTTTGGCATCTGTACTCAGCTCGCCTCCTGCAGCTTCAGGTGCTCAATTTTGAAGTCACAGCATTGAACTCTCAAACACAGAGAAGGACCGCTGCTGGTGCCAAGAACATCCAGTTCATTACTGTGACTTCCCATGCCTTGCATTTTTTAAACACAAGTCCCTCAAAACCTTTGCTGAAAGGCCACCTTGCACCTCTGTTCCCATCAAGCCCCGATGCCATGCTTCTATTTGAGGCTGATGGTTCCACAGGGGCTTCCAACCTAGATGACAACTAAATTCTCACCATTGAAACACCATGCTGGGTGTTCACACACTACAAACCAAAAAAATCAGACATAATAGTCATTCTCTGTGGGTCCAGGAACAACTTCCCAAGACCACAAATAGGAAATCCAAATTCCAAATGGTGGTTCCCATAAGGCTTAATAGTGGTCCCTCTGTTACCTAGTTGGTCCGCAGGGTCTATGGAGTGAGTGTAGACTCCATGTTGTCAATTTGTTCCAAGCAACTCACCTGTTCACTTGTTCATGCTGTCCATCCATCCCCCAAGCAGCATGAGTACCAACCGACACCCTCAGTGAGAAGCTGCTGGGTTCCAACCAGGATACTCAGAGACAAGAAATACATTTACCAATTAGCTGGAACATGGATTAAGGCAAATTCCAGCTAAACAAATCATGGTTATGCTCGTCTGTGTTCTTATTTCCCCTGCTCTGGATCCACAAGTCATTCTTTCTTTGACCCTATTAGCCCATCCACCATTCACAGCTCCAAGAGCCATCAGACAGGCCTTCCTACTGTACAATATTATACAGGAAATCTCAGAAGAGACTGTTCTCCAATTTTGTTCCTTCTCAGGTTAGGGCAGTGAACAAGAAATAAAACTCAACATCATTCCTGGAGAGACAGAGTCGGTTTGCTTAATAAATCATAGCTTTTACCCTTTTTAGGAGAAAATGACTGTCTGAATGTAGATTGTCCCGCTACTATCACTGCATTTATAAATTATAGGACTCTTTCTTTACTCAGGAGCCCATGGGCACACCATGTTCTGACACAGCATGGATGCTTCTAGGTGCACCACAGGGAAGAGCAGTCCAGTCAACTGTGATTTTACAAAAAGTAGCTTTTCTCAGAGTTACTCATGGATATGATGCACAATGTGTCTGCCTCAATACAGCTGGGCTGTGTTGGGAAGTAGATGAATTAACAAGAGTGTGGAGACAGTGAGGGTGGCATGGAGAGCAAAATGCTTTCTGCACAAGGCTCAAGACCTAAATTTGGTTCCTCAGACCCCATATAAAATCTAGGCACCATAGTGTGTGCCTGTAACCCAAGTGCTAAAAAGAGACAGGGGGGTCTGCAGGGCTTGTTGGTCAGCCAGATTAGCTGAAACAGTGAGTTGCAGATTCAGTGTGTGACTGTCTCCAAAATTAGGGAGTAGATGGATTAAGGATCAACCTCAGACCTTTACATACGTACACACATGAATGCACAAACAAAATAAAAAATTTAAAGAATAAAAATTATAAAAAGAACACGAAATCACTTTGGTAAAACTAAATAAAACAGAAGTAAGAATAGCAGGTTGTATCTTTAGGTGCTGACTGGCACTTTGTTAAACTACTCTTCTGTGTACGTGCATGCATGTACTGTCAGTTTTTATCACTTTGAGCACAAATATTGTGATGTTTTGAATAGGCATGGTCCCCACAGACTCATGTGTTTGAATGTTTGGCCCATAGGGAGGGGCACTATTAGGAGGTGTGGCCTTGTTGGAGTGGGTGTGGCCTTGTTGGAGTAGGTGTGGCCTTGTTGGAGGAAGTGTGTCACTGTGGAGCTGGGCTTTGAGATCTCATATGCTCCAGCTATGCTCAGTGTGCTCCTTCTGCTGCCTGCAGATCAAGATATAGAACTCTCAGCTCCTCTATCACCATGCCTGCCTTCACACTGTTATGATTCCCACCATGATGATGATGGACTGGATCTCTGAAACTGTAAGCCAGCCCCAATTCAATGTTTTCCTTTATAAGAGTTGCCTTAGTCCTGGTGTCTCTTCACAGCAATAAAACCCTAAGACAAATATATATGGAGGTTTGGGATTAAGCAACTTGGTGATATGACTAGCACATCCTGAGGTCTGAAATAGAAACTAACACAAAGCTAAACTCACTGGTCAGGACCAGAACCAGCACAACTTACTTCATGTGAACATTTATAAGGCTTGGTTGGGCTGTGTCACACACTGTACTTTGCTCCAGTGAAGCTAACAGCAGACTCTTGGGTGCTACCTTGCAGGAGTGGACTGTATAGGGAAGGGACACAGACTCATATACAAGGAGCTACATTAATTACCCTTTACCCCGTGGGACTATGAATGTGCAAGTGGGTAGTTTCCGAACTAAAATACTGTTCCAAACATGACATTCCCGGATAAGGGGATCAACATGAAGAGTGCCTGGCTGAAGCTAACTACAAAAGGGATAACTGAATGAGAAATAAGACCAGAGAGAAGCTAACAGGGGTTAGTGTAGGTACCTAGAAAAGTCAGTGTAGTTGCCACAGGCTGATGCCAAGGGTACAGTCCCAGAGAGCAGGAGGATGGCTTGCTTCTGTATGTGAAAGCAACACTCTCACATGAATCTGGACATGAACTCAGGAAATTATAGACTTGTCAGCTTACGAGTGCTGTTTACTCACTTGAAGCCTTCCTGTGTGAAAGAAGATCCACACATTGGACACCTCATGGTGATGTGTATTTTTCAATCTGAAAGTCAAATGCTGAGGTTTGGCTACTCTGAGCAAGAAATATTATCACTAACAACAGTAGCTATGGTTGAGTCTGGCCAGGGATCCTGGCGCCACACTAAGAACTTCATGTGCATAATTTCTCTCCACCTTCTTTATATAACTTCTTGTCCAGCCTTATTTCACAGACGTGGACACTGGGGATCTGAAGTAGTTCCCTAATTTACTCAAGGCCTCACAGAAATGGATGGAGGTGAAATTCATAGCCAGGGTTCCCTTTGATAGGATACTCCAACATTCACGTTCAGATCTGAGCCTTACCCCAATTTCAATTGCAGAGACAGATCTACAGAAACATGACTGTGTAGTGAACTTGCCTTGTCCCCCAGCCCATGACCTCTACCTTGAGTAAGGTGCATCACCACCTAATCATTCTGATGATACTGGCTTTTGGTGCTAGGCAAGTAGGCAGAGTCTATTTGGCCAGGCAACCCACCTAAGAGAACACAGAAATAGCCCACTTATTCCCTTCCTTCAGCAACAGAGTAGGATCCTAGCCTTAGTGCCTGAATCTCTAGACGCTGTTTTGACTATCCTCAGTCTGTCCCTACTTCTTAAGCCTAACTTTTCTGTCTCCAAGATGGAATTGGTGGTTGACAATGGCCATAAGGAAGAAAGGATGCATGCTCTTCCCTATTGTCCCTGGACCGCAGGCAGATGGTCTTGTCCCTTGGTACCTGGGCCTCCTCCTCCATTGGGGATGTAGATGGGGCTACAGAAAGTCCCTGACGTCAGGTAGGACATTCTGCGCATTTTCAGGGTAGACAGAATTGGTTGTCAGCAGAGGTGGTCAACAGCCTGAATGGTTCTTCTCTGGGCATCAGATGCAGATCAGTGCAAGTTTGCATCATCTCCTGAGGACTTGGAGGCCGTGTGTGTGTGTGTGTGTGTGTGTGTGTGTGTTTGTGTGTTTATGTAATGGGAAGTATTTTCTAGCTAACCTCTTCTTTAATGGAGGTTTGTGAACCTGATTTTGTAATTGGGGGAAGATGGAAGATGGAATGAAGGAAAAGAGAAACGGGGAGGTAGAGAAGAAAAACCTCACCTATGACCATGAAATCCTTGGACCCAGCTTGTGGTGCAGGTCACCAGGAGTGCCTCTAACAACCACTCTGTTTTTGGTTCTCAGTAGTATCTCAGTGTACATGCTGTGGGAGAGGATGACTGTTAGTTTCTGATATTTATCTGATTGAAGGAACGAGGTGAAGAGAGGCAGAGAGACGCAAGGACATAAACAGGCAACTCAATATAGCAAGAGATGGAGATACTGAGGTACTGCCACACTGTCTCTTTCAAAACAAGTATGTTAGAAGGAGACATGACTCGTTGGTAGAGAAGACATATAATAGTCCCCATTGCTTCTCCTGCCCTTGAAACTTGGGTTTTGACAAGTTTCCATACCTTAGCCTCTCACTGTCAGCACATCAATAACACTGGCGTCCCCAACCCTACCCAGAAAAAGAAATGAACCAGACACCCAAACAGTACACTCCCTAGTAGGTGTGTAGATGGATAAGGAGCAGAGAGAAGCTGGCTGAAATACACAAAGGCCAACACAGACTTGCTTAGGGTGTGCAGGCATCTTCTGAAAGTGGTCAGTGGTGTGGCAGCCTGGCACCCACAGTGAGGCTTGCTCCTTGGCCCACACTGATGCCTGAGACAGGGACACAAGACTACTGCTAAAGGAGCGGAACAAGCACAATTCAGGGCCCCAGCCTGAGCTGAATAAAGTGCAGGCCCAGAGACCATTTTGCATTTTTTCATCTGCCTCTAATGTCCAGCACTTTCTGATGTCCCAAAAACAGACAAAGCTCCTGAATGAAATTCAGATGGCTCAAGAGAGCTCCAGCCTGTTCTGGAAAGACCCCCTCCCCAAGTCAAAAGATGCAGGAGGAATGATTTTTCTACCCTATGGTACCTCTGTGGTCAGAGGGGTCTCTACATGCAGTGTACAAGCCCAGTCAGGATATCCACAGGGAGTCTAGCCAGGGAAATGGCATCAAAGTGACGAAGCAAGAGGGTCCCAACAGGCCTTACAATGCTGAATGAGGGTGTCCTTCAGAGCATTGTGTTAGCAACCCTTTGCAAACACTTTCAGAGCAGTGACGCCCTTGACATTCACTTAGCACCTTCTGGAAGATAGGTACTATGAAGACCTCTGTCTTACAGAGGAGGAAAACGGAAGCACAGAACAGCTAAACAACTCGTTCCAGGTCACACAGCGCTTTAGCAGATGAGCTGGTAAATCAGTGCGTGACTCAGCAGATGAATAATTGAAGAACTGGGGAGAAGAAGGTTGAACAAGGGCACCCACTAAGATTTCATAACTCCATTCCATGCTATCTTAGCGCGCAACCTCTGTAGCGTATGTACTATCACTGGATCGCCTCATGGCATCCTCACCCACGCCAAGCAACAGTTACGATGATTCCATAGCCCAAGGCTTAAAAGGAAACCTCCCTCACTGCACTCCGGGGATGCTTTCCAGTCATGCCAGTTGTTCATAGTCCAAACTCACTCTGGAGCCTTCAGGGCTTCCTCTGTTTTGTGGGTTTGGCAGGGCATAGGGATTGGTTTCATTTGTAAAATCCTATATGTACTCTGGGCTCACAACTGCCTCCTTCAGCGTGTTCCAGGTTGCAGGTAGAGACAGGCAAACAGCAAAAGGCTTCATGTCGGAGCCAGTGCTGTCACTACAGAAGATAGATTTTCTTTCTTTTTCATTTAGTTTCCCTCCTCCCCTCTGTGTGTGTGTGTGTGTGTGTGTGTGTGTGTGTGTGTGTGTGTTTGGGCGCACACCCGCGTGTGCATGTGTTGGGATTGTGTCGAATGCAAGTGTGCACATGATATGGCATATGTGTGGAAATCAGAGGACAACTTTTCTCTGGGAGTCAGTTCTCTCCTTCCAAGTAGTTCCTGGAGATGGAACAGGTCTTCAGGCTTGCTTGGCAAGCACTTATACCTGCTGCCAGCTCCCAAAATGTATTTTTTTCCTTAATCCGAAGTTCCTATGAGGTGGGTGGGCAAGGACAACTAACAGCACATCTTATCTTCTCACTTCATTTTTAATTTCCCTTTTGGCCAAAAGACCACATTTTTACATTGAAGATTAGCCTTTGAAACTCCCAGCTCTGCATCCCACAGAGCAGCTCTTGGCTCTGGCAGCTAATATGTTTCCCAAGCAACAGCCTTTATCCCTCTGACCCTCTGCCAGGTGGTGGGATTAGCAGATCTTCCACTAAAGGAACAAGGCACCTTCCTGCCTTTTGTGAAGATGTTATTAACAGGCAGGTTTTCAAAATCATAGGCTTTCATTCCTCAGTTCACTTGAAGCAAGTTGGCCTCCCAAAGCGCCCATCTAGGCAGCCAGGGGAAATTCTCAGGCTGGCTTGCCAACTAGGTGCTTAATTTTGCTGCTAAGTTCTGTCTCATCTTGAGAGACTCGCGATGGCTTTGAGCATCACTTGGTCCCCAGGCACCATACGCACTCTAGATTCAGTGCATGGGCAGCACCAGGAAAAAAGAATCCCATCAGAGACATGGGATGGGGATCTTCGTGAAGATGGAAAATTCACGTGAGTTTAGAATCAACCGAGACAACTAATGAAGCCTGATTGGAATGTGACTCTTGGGTCACACTGAAGTCAAGCACCAATCTCCCAGATGGTGAGGCTGCTGGTCTTAGACTCAGGAGAGAGGAAGTGAGGAGTCCTAGGACCTCCTACTGACAAGATCCTTAAAGCATCCAGTCCACAGCCATTAGTGAGCATGGCTCAGATGGGGTAAATGTCGGGGCTAGGCTGGGAGCTGATGCCCTGTCAGATGTAGTTCTGCTTTCCCATAGTCCCCAGTGCTCCACAATGCAAAGTTGTAGTTGTGGGGTACAGAATAATGTTCTAAGCACATGCATGTGGTCAGGGTCTTGGGCTCTAGAAGTGCCTGTAAATTCCAACTCTGCCACTTCTAGCTATGGGATTCACCTACATCAGTGTCTTAACCTTGCTGACTCTCAGCTTCCAGTATCAGTCAAATGGGATTAGAATAAAAATACAGAGACCACCCAGGCTGCTGTGGGGATGAAGGTACAATGTTAGGGAGGTCAGATTCTCCTACCAGGGAGCCTGCTTGCAGGGTTGAATGATCATGGCTCTCTGTGGTCAAGTGGGAGCCCAGACACCTTGTCTCCCTACTTTGAAGAAAAAAAAAAAGATGCAGATCTAAGACAAGCCAGATGGCTCAGGATGTAAATCCACTTGACACCAAGTCTGGCCACCTGAGTGACATCCCCAGGACCCTCCCAGCTGAGGAAGAGAACAGAGACCCAAAAGTTGTCCATTGACCTTCACAAAAGTGCCTTTATACACTGATGTCTCAGTCCCTGGAGCTGCAAAGTAGGAAGAACTTTCATCTCTACTGTGACACTTAGAAGGTGACCCAGCTACAGATACTCAATCAGATACTCAATGCCAACAGGCTGCCTGTTCCCAAGACATCTCAGTTCTCAGATCCTGGAGGCTCTTTCAGGTCCTGTCATAGCCAGAGTTCACCAAAGCAGCATAGAGGGCCAAGTCCTTCATTCCAAGACCAATGAAATCAAGAGATTGATTTGAAGCTCCCATCTCTGCTTCTGAGGCTCTAAAGAAAGAGTTGTACTTTTAATTTTTTTTTTCCCCACTGATCCTTTTATTTTTGAAAACATAAATAGCCAGTTAGATGAATTGCTGTCTTTCATGTGGAGTTGTTCTGGGCCTGCTGAGTATGAAACAATATTTTGGAGTCATTCCATCTTCTCAGAAAAGACATAGGTTTGCTTTGGTTGTTTTTTTGTTTGTTTGTTTTTGTTTTGTTTTAATGGATGATAGATTTTCCTCAGGAGCTCTTGACTAACTAAACATACATGGAGATAGCTACTTGGCTCCATAAGTTTCTTGTACATTCAAATGGATTTCTGTTGTTTTCTTGTAATGAAGCCAAATCTATCACAACACAATCTATGAGGGTTCTTTTTTTTATTTTTTTTTTATTTTTATTTTTTAAGAGTTATTTATTTATTATATATGAGTACACTGTAGCTGTCTTCAGACACACCAGAAGAGCACATCAGATCTCATTACAGATGGTTGTGAGCCATCATGTGGTTGCTGGGATTTGAACTCAGGACCTCTGGAAATAAAGTCAGTGCTCTTAACCACTGAGCCATCTCTCCAGCCCCCCCCTTTTTTTTTTTTTAAAAAAACTGTGTCCAGTAACATTTAGGGAATGTATTTTCTCTGTGAATGCTACTTGTCCATTCCTAAAGACACTTTTTAGTTCCACCAAGTCACTTGGAACTAATGTTATATTCAAATTTTATGATGGTTTATTATTTATTTTTGAGAAAGTATCTTACTATATAACCTTGACTGGCTTTAAACTCAGAGATCTACCTGCCTCTGCCTCCCAACTACTGAGATTAAGTCATGTGCCATGAGGTCAAATTGATTTTGATTTTTTTTTTAACCCTTAATTTATATTCTCTTTAAAACTTTCAAGTTATAGATAGGAGAGTGGCTCAGCAATTAAGAGCACGCACATATTGCTCTTCCAGAGGACCTGTGTTAATTCCCAGTAACCACATCAGAAGGCTCACAACCACCAGTAACTCCAGCTCCAGAGGATAAAAAATACTTTTATACTTACATGGTTGAATAACTTCAGTATTTTAGAGGAGAAAACAAAACAAAATGAAACACACATAAAAAAAATCAGAAAAAAAGTTCCAAATAACCCCAAATTAATCAGAAGGCACTTATACAAATATTTCCAGTCTTTTGAAAGGCCATGGTGAGGCACTGCCTATCCCCACTAATCTGTCCAGAAGCTTTCTCAGAAATAAAAGACCAACATTTAGAAAGCTAGACAGAGGACTTAGTGGGACTTGCTTTGCAGAGAGAAGGATCTGAGTGTGAGTCCCCAGTACCGACATAAAAAGCCAAACATGACTGCACAAGCCTGTAATCTCAGAATTGGGGTTCAGAGATAACTGGATCCCAAGAGTTTGCTGGCTAGACATCCTTGACCAAAGAGTCTCTGGCTTAGTGAGGGACCCTGTCTCAAGGCAATAAGGTAGAGAAAAATACCGTATCTTGCTCTCATTTCTGAATGCACACTGCATACATATATCACTGTGTATGTTATTTGTATATCATGAGTGTCCATCCACTCATATGCGTGCACCAGACTCATACACAAACCCATATACACAAAACCCCTAGCATTTGCTGGACAATTATTTCTAAAACTCTATTTATTTATTAATGTATTAATTTATTATTTATTTATTTATTTATTTATTATGTACACAGTGTTGTGTCTGCACATATGCCTGCACACCAGAAGAGAGTGCCAAATCTCATTATAGATGGTTGTGAACCACCATGTGGTTGCTGGGAACCAAACTCAGGCCTTCTGGAAGCAGCAGTCAGTGCTCTCAACCTCTGAGCCATGTCTCCAGCCCCCTGGGCAATTCATATAACCCACAATTCATGGTGAATTTATGAACAAGTAAAGTTGTTTTGACAGCAATTCTACAAAGTTTCTCTGTGTGACAAAAGAGAAAACTGAGTCAGGCGGCAGGAGAGTGACCTGGTGGCTGAGTTGAGCATCTAGTTGAGGTGCCTTGAGATCCAAGCAGTCTTCAATCCTTTCCATTGAGATGTGAGTAGAGACAAGCTGAAGGTCTGCAGGGTTTGGATGTGGCTTCAGTGGGTCCTCTAAGGATACAAGTGTTGGAAGCTTCATCCCCAGTAAACAACATTAAGGGAAGGCGGGACCTTTAAGGGGTGGGACCTAGTGAGAGGATACCAGACTAGCCAATCCTCACCCTGGTCTGCCTTTTGACTGCTGAGTCACCAGAAGAATCTCTCCTTGGGGTATACCACCCTTCATGCCATTTGCTAGAACCTGAGCCAGAGGACCTCATTGGGGCCTATGCCATGCTGCTTGAATTCTTAACTCCCAATATGGTAAATAAAACCCTTTTCTCTACAATTACTCAGCCACAGACATTTTGGTGTATCAACAGAAAACTAATAAAGGACCTCGCTACCATCTTATCTTTGACACACATAGGGGCAATCGGGTAAAATTGGTTAAACCAGTATTTCTAAGAACTCTGTAGCCCCCACCTACGGTATCCACCCTCTGCCTTTTCATTGACAGGAGGGTAATCTTTGGACTGACATATGGCTGCCTCAGGCTGTGGCAGAATCAGAGTAGATAACAAGTGTGGGTTGGATCTTACCAGTCTACCCAGCTTGCCCTCTCCACCTGACTCCTCCCAATTTCCTCCTCAGGAGGCTACACTGAAGAACCCTCCTGCTTCCCTGACCTAAGCCCCAGCTGCATCCCTGGGTGCTGGGTGGCTGTATTTCCAGAGGCTTGAGTTTGTGCATAGCAGGTTGGATTAGGGCAAAGTGCTTGAGTTGGTCCTTCTTCTCCCGGTCTCCATGGTCTCTTCCCAGGGCCTCTGCACATGTGTAAGCCGTGCTATCCTGGATCTCAGCCTCTTCCTGTGGCTCCTTTCCAGAGGTGACGAAGGTACTGTGTCACTTCCTGCTGATTACCCCAAGTGCTACCACAACCCCTGTAAGAGGGGTAAGTCCTTTATTCAACCTTTATTCAACTTGAATTTCCTGTCTACACTCAAAATGTCAAGATGTTTCAAACACACACTTTGGGGCACACACTAAACACTTAGTAATAAGTAGAGGCTACTGAAATCCTTCTCAGAGAGGCGAATAAGGCACGCTTACATAAACCTCCGTCTCCTAGGCTCCTCCTCACAGACAGAAGCAGGGTGAGCATTTTACATTGCTGCCTCCTACTTAGGACATGGAGGGTTGAAGAGGAAAATGGAAGAGCCTCACCAGGATCACAGTGACTAGTCTCAGTCCATTCTGGGCACCTTAAACTGGATTGAAGTTCTCCTTCGTCTCCTAGCCAGGTTACAGAGTGTTTTGGTACCAGGCTACTGTTCCTAATAACAGTGCTTTGGGGGTCACCTCTCAGTCCCTGTTCTGACTTGGTAATTTTTCACTCTCATTCTTCCAGAGGGAAGAAGGGGATTTTAATGGTTTTATGCAACTCAAAGGAACAGGAAATGCAGGCTCCCCCCAGGGCAGCATGGGGAGCTTTCAGAGAAGTTAATAGGCCATTTTACCTTAAAGTCAGCTGCCTATTGACAGAGTTTTCCTCTGAGCTTTCCAGAACTTTTGGCCTCCATTCCACCATTTAGAAGAGGCGCATGCCCCAAAACAATCAATTTCTCTGGTAAATAGACTTCATTCAACTGGAACTCAGAGGCTCTGATGCTTCCATGAGTGAACCTGGCCTTTCATCTTCTCCATAACTCCACAAGCCAGTGGAGAGGCCCAGGCATCCTACCAAGACTTAGCACAGAAGTACAAGGCCTGAGCTGTTCACACAGCTAGCCTATGGCTGTGTCCCACTGAAAGCCAGCACCCTTTCCTCACCTCTGCCTGCTGTTTCCTTAACTCCACCCTCCCAAATCCGCTGTTCAAATCTGAATGAGGGGTGTATGGACAGGGGCAAGTCAAATATTCAAAATAAAGTATTAATCTGTATCTTCCGAGATAATCCAATGCAGCCTCTTGGCTTCCTACAATTCTGTTGAGGTACGGAGTCAGACTGTCAGAGGCAGTGAGGGCCCTGCATGCTCTGACCATCCTAGTGTGCAAACTGGCCAGAGAAAAGGACACACTGCAGGAGTAGGAGGCCAAAGCATCTAGTTTCCACCACCTCTAGCTGCTTCACCTCTTTGTGCGGAAGCTGACAGCAGCCTGGCATCTCAGTCACTCTAGTTCTCTTGCATATACAGTGTGTACGGCACTTTTGATATCTGCATGACATCACCCAAGCAAACACATCTGTTCTACTGCAGATTGACAGTCAGCAGAAACCCTACATCCCGAGGCTTAGAATCCCCAGGTTTCCTTCTGTGGACCCTTCAAATGTGGGGATTCTTTCCATCTTTCAGCACAAGTTGACTTTGGTTCTGATAAATACCACACATAGCATGGCTCTTCATCATCCCATGCACATCACCCAGAATACTGAGACCTCTGGGACGGCCAGAGTTCAAGGACCACGTGTTTTTCCACTCCAGTACCACCAGAATCCTGTGAGGTATCTGGAACCAAACAAAGTCCCCATAAACACTAGCTCAGATGGAATCAATGAAATCCAACTCTCCCCACCAAAGTAACCAAAGAAGTAGTGAATTCCAGACTTTCCAATGATGTGTGATGTTGTGTATCCAATAAAGAACATCAAGACCTGAGTGAATAAAAATGAGTGGTTTTGGAGATGAACAGCATAAAGTGTTAACATAGTACTCTGGTGTTCCCTGGGACTCATAGTTTTGCATTAAAGCTAAAGAATTGAACAGAATAATGTCTAAGATCACGTTTAGCATGTGGATAAGGAGGACACACTGGTCTCTTTATATCTGCACATGGAAGCCCATTAGACACTGCTCTAAATGTACGGTCAGGAGTCAGACCTTACCTCTCAAACCCAGTATTGAAAACAGCTGGCAAACATTTGACCTAGTGAAAGACAGGAAGTCACTCTGTCAGTGAGAGTGGAGGAGCCTGGGGTAACACGCCAGTCTCCCCAAGGTGACTAGCTCTGAGGAAGAATCAGAGCAAACCTAAAGCAGGTGGGGACTGTCTTCACGAAGAGGTTTTGCTGTATGCCAGGTGTCTATCAGCAGAGAGCCACAGCTTCTTAATTTGCAGAGAGTGAAAGTGAGACCCAGGACCCAGAATAGCTTGGGTGCCACGTTGCAAGGCAATTGAGCCTTTTCACTGAGACTCAAAGACAGGCTCTGATGGGGCTCATGTCTGTGTTCTTCTGACCAAATTAGAACAGACACGCTCTCGGGTTCTCAAGCCAGTGATGAGGAATGCAGTTTCCATGTGGGTCATGCAACTGATCAAAAGGGCCTGAAAGTCTGATTCTAGAATTTTTACTAACCAGGCCACCTCTCCATGCACAAAGCAGTCACTGGGAAGTACTCTAAAAGTCCCCTTGCTAGCTGTTTCACTTCCCCATTTTCAGTAACTTACAATCAGCTGAAGTTCAAAAACCATATCCCATAGAAAGTTCTAGAACGTTTAAATTGGTAAGTTTTGAAGCAACTTCCATTGCTGGTTATTGGTATAATTGTTCCGTTTCATTGCTAGTTATGATTAACTTTTTGCTTTGCTCAATATGAAATTTGGACTTTGTCATAGCACTTCATAATAGCCAGGGTCTTGGTATTTACTGGGATCTTGGGAAATATCTGTGGATAAGAGACAAGGAAGAGTACAAGGAAGGACAAGATGACTGGTGGACTTAACTGTTTTGTTTTGTTTTTTTTTTTTTTTTTCTGTTTGCTTTTTGGAGGCTGGGAAGGTCTTGGGATGAAAGCTAAGGTTCGGCTTCCACAAAGTAAAGCTCTGTCCAAACACAAACCCCTGGAGTCAGCAATTCCAACCAGGTAAATTGATAGGGATAGGTATCAAAGGCACACATCTGGAGGCTCCTTCCTAGGGAGGTCTGCCTGACACTTGTTTCTAGGTTAGAGTTCTGACAAGACAGGCTGCTTGGTGGGAGGAGAGAGGGAGATTTACTTGTTACAAAGTCATACTAAGGATCCTGGACTCCATGACATCCTTTTCTTTCAGACCCATCCACGGACAAGTTCCTCAAGGGGAAGGGGGAATCAAGTACCTCTAACATTGGTGACAGCCAACTGTTCAGAGTCCCTAACCTCAGGAGAAGTGTAGGAGGAGTGGTGGTGTAGCCTGCACCTGAAGACTCAACTCAGCACCAACTACAAATAACTCAGAAAAGGTCAGCTTCTGCTCACTGCTGCAGAGCCCAAAAGAGTGGTGCTCACACTCCTGAAGAAACCTCTATGGTCACATCCATCAACACTTCCTGTTTTCTAGCCCCGGAGCTGGCCAAAGACAGTGTGGGAAAGCCCCCTGCTAAGTCCAGGCCTGCGGTTTTGCTGGCCAGCATGACCTGAACAAAAACGGCAGGGAGAGGAAATGTCAGAAAGGACAGGGAAGATGTCCTCTATCCATTCTTTTATTCCTTTATTCTGCTCCTGTTCACGTACGTGTATACACACGAGCATATTGTGAGCATTTCTGCACAGTATACGCCTACACACAGTTATACGTCATATCTATTCTTCAGGACTCGTTTTGGAACCGTAGTAATGGCTCTGCTTTGCAGATATGAAAACTAGTTTTCAGAAGCTAAGTCACACGTTCAAAGTGAAATTCTTCATCTTACACCCAATTTTAGGCACACACAGGAGACACAGATGGGGAATTTTAGTCATTTTTTTTTTTCAGCCAATTACGAAAGTTCAGAAAATGACTAGGCTTTGGTGTTTGGGACAGGAAAGGGAAGTGCAGAGGCGCAGGGGCCCAGCCCAGAGGTTTTGATCACCCTTTCTCACAGCTTATCCCAACCGTTGTTTCCAAAGCAACCGACAGGGGGCAATACATCCCTCCTTTTCAAACCTGGGGGCGCTCTGGGCCATCACCCAAGAAAGAAAACCTGGGGACACCGCCCGCAATTTCCAGAACCGCGCATACTGGTTTAGCAGGGTGGGTGCTCAGCGCTCTCCAGGAAGCCACTGGGTAGATTTTAATTCAGTAGGAATAGTGGAAAGGGACGAGGGGCGTCCCGACCCTGGCTAGCAGCGACTTCCATCCTAGAGGCCCTTTCAGTGAGCATTGTATTAGCATCATCTATGTGCCAGAAGCAGTGGCAGAGATCGTCCCCTGATCCTAGCGGTTTTTCTGTTAGGGGGGCGCCCCTCACCTGCAGCAGGGAGGCGTGGGCGCTCCATCTCACCACAAGTCCGTGGAGGCGTGGGGACCCGAGACAGTGGTAAGCTGGGAGAGGACAGGGTTACCCATAAACACAGTGACGGTCTGGCAAATGCCTGATGTAGCAACTGTGTGAACTTGTTCCTGCTCTCTGGGTCACTAGTGTCTCCTGGGGAGTCATTCAGCTTCTGAGATGCCTTGGCCATCCCAGCTCCCATCCACTCGCACGCTTTTGGGCGCGCACGCGTCCTCTCACGGAGCACCACTAATTCCTGCTGGCTGTAGAAGCCGGCTGGGACCCTCTTGTGCAAGAGGCTGGAGAAACTCCAGGTTCCAACAGGTATATGTAGGTCCGGGCACCCTGTTTGAGACCCTACGGTGAGGCAAGGCGAAGCGCCCCAGGCCTTAACCTGTACTACCAGGCAGGCAACTGGAGACTTAATCCCCATCTCGAGTTCAGCCGCGCTGCCTCCCGCAAGGTCACGCTCAAACACCCACGCGTAGAAAAACAAAGAGGGCTGAAAGTTGTTTGCGCAAAGGTCCGATTCCGAGCTAACAGTTCTCCAATCAAGTCGCCTTGTCGGGTGTCACAATTTCCTACCCCGTGCACACATCAAAGCGGCAGACCGTGCCCTGCGCAGGTCACACCATAGAGATGCAGACAAGTTGCTAACTTTTGTCACATTATTTCTTGGCAGCTGCGGCTCCTAATGGGTTTGGGGCAGATTCCAAGTTTAGAGTTGCCACCGCCGAGCTCACTTTGCCCACCCTAATCTACCCACTTTCCAGCACAATGCTTCTTCTTGTGCTGTCCTAAGCTCCAACTTCTCCCCGAGATCCGAAGCAAGGCGGTATTAGAGGTGTCCCGGGGGCAAACAACCTCCTCCCGGATCTGCGCCTTCCCTCAGCTGATTGGGAGACTCCATCCGGATACTGTCCCACCACCTTTGGTCTAGAAAGCCAACGCTCTCCAAGCGTCCCCACAGAGCCCCCCAGCCCGAGACCGCCGCTTCTCTAGAGTCGGGGCAATCTGCGCCTGATAGAGTCTCCTACCCGCGGCCCGGCGGGGATCCACTGCGGTGCTGGGTGCAATGTCACCGCGGCCGCTCCGAGAGCCGCTGCCACAACCACGGCAGACTCTCCACTGAGCTCCGGGAGGCTCCTCCAGTAAGCGCCAAAGAGCCTAGAACCCCAGAGCTGGAGTCTCCTCCCTGACCCTCTCCCCGAGACCACCGTGGTGGCCGTGACGGAGACACGGATCTCTCCCCTTGTGTCTCCCTCTAGGCGCCTAGGGTCTTTGGTCTCACTTCTACTGTGATACCTTCCTAGTCCCTTCCCCACCCCTTCTGTTCCCGGGTTGGGACGATCCCCTCAGCACTCAAAGAACACAAGCAAAATTTCTCCAGCCCCAACTCGCGAGGGGGCGCCGTCCCTGGGGCACCGGGGCAGGGACCAGCTGGGTGCGCACTCACCAAAGCCGGAGACACGCCGGAGTTGCCCGGTTTGGGGTACCTTGCCCGTTTGGGGTACCGAAGAGGTTCAGAGGGGTATCTAAGGAGATGCGTCCAGGATTCTTACCCCGGCCAGCTCACACCTCACGGACCTTCTCTGCCTCCTCCTCTCTCCTCCCTCCGGTCTAGGGCTCTTTGTCTTTGCAAAGTGTCGAAAGTGTCTGGCATAGTGGGCTCCGCCGGCAGAGGTTAGCGCTGGAGAAGCGGGAGGCGGGGTGAGGATGGGAGCGGCCTCTGGAACACCTTCCCCGGAGTGTAACGGGAGTGAGAGGCGGGGCGTCCGGGGAGGAGCCGCTTTTGCCCGCCGTCTGGGACCAAGCAGAGACTCGGCGCGCCCAGCCGGGTGCCCGGCTCCTCGGTGCTCGGATCCTCCCCTTCCTCCGCCCAGCGCCCGCCCCTTGGCGCTCGGGCGCCCCCCTCCGCCCCTCCCTCCGGCCTCAGCTCGGCTTTCCCTTTGCTTGGGGCTTCCTGCAAGCCCAATATAGCTCAGCCGAGCCACGTGGACCGCAGCGGGCTGGGTAGAGGCCGGACCCGCCTGAGAGGAGGCGGCGCGGGGACAAGATCGCTGCCCCAAGAGTGGGATCTGCGGGAACAGCTGGCGAGGCTAGGGAAGAACTCCCAAGAGGCTCGAAGCCCATGGGGTCAGGTGGAGACGAGGCGTTGGGCGTGCACCGAGAAGGATGTGGCTGGCGGTGCCCAGAAGAGCCCCATTCAGGGGCGCGGTTTAGAGTGGGGGCGATCAGGCAAAGCCACCGCTTTCTCTAAGGGCGCGGGACTCGAGGTGGGATTTAGGTAGGCTGGGGGAGGGGCACGGCGGGGTTAGGGATCCCGGTGACCCGAGCCTTGGACGGCGGGGCCAGGACTACGAGCCGCAGAGCAGGTCACTATAAGCATCCACATCCCTGCCCTTCCCGTCTGCTCCGCCGAGGGTTTTTCCTTTTTGGATGGGCAGACA